>NC_084800.1:179672396-180922396 GCF_963169125.1 Humulus lupulus | reverse complement strand
GAAAGCCCGTCTTGGCGGCTGGCCGATCCACGATCGGCTGGAGGACGTTGAAGGCCGCCGGGCGCTCAGCAAACTCAACCTGACGACGAATTTTCAGGGCCTTGTACGTCTCATCTCTCCTTTCCCGGCCACTTTCCCAGGTCCGGGAAATGAGCCTGGACTGCTCGTCCCGCACGACGGCTTCCCCCTCCTCGGGTAGGGCCGGATGTATGGGGAGGGCCAGTGTCGCCGGAATCTCCTTCGCGGTGAGGCGGCTTTCCTTGTACGACTCTCCGGCTGAGCCAACCCACTTTGTCCGAGGCCTTTTGTTCCCGGTTTCGGCCTCCACCGTACCCAGGTCCAAGGCCCTCTTCTCGGAACTCTGGCTTACCGTAGGTTCCGGTTCCAGATCGATTACCGGTGGTTGGGCGGGGACGGCGGCCGAGTCCACTGCCGTAACAGGGACCGCGGTAATTGCGACCTCACCGGGTCAGAGACCTTCCCTTGGCGTCTCCTTGTTGCTGGAGGGGTCCGGGCCTGGCGCCTCAGGTTTTTTCTTATCAGCCTTTTTGGCCGCTGCCCTGGCCGCCCTCGCGGCCTGGACCTCGAGAAGCTGCCTCATCTCGTCCACGGGATCAGACATGTCGGAATCTCCTGCAACAAACGCAAATGAAAAAGAGTTAGTACGATTAGCAGGAAAATGGAAGTCAAAGCTAAGAGTGACCCGGGAGGAACCCTTATCTAAGCCCCGGGCGTGACTCAACTCATCTAACATGAAAAAGTAGACTCGATCCCCCATGTCGTCCAGGTTCAAGAAATTCCCGTACTGAAGGAACTCGGACAAAAACATGAGAATTGTCGAGCCTACGGGAACGGGAGACGAAGGTCTCGTCCCCCCGTCAGCCTCGAACACAGGGCCTCGAAGTGCTAGCCTATCCCTAGCTAAGTCCCCAACCTGGGGAGCATAAGTTAAGATCAGAGGTGAGTTACCTCGCCCTGATACGCTGGCCCCAGGGGTGTCCGTGTCGGCAGGGCCTCCTCGAAGAGGGCTTCCAGCTCCTTAGAAGCGGCTGCCTCTGACTGGACCAAGTCCCCCTTCCTCTTGGCCGCATCCGCTCATGGCGCCGCCTCCACTTCCCCGATGTGCTCCAGGACCAGTTGCTCCCTTATGATTGGATTCTTCTCGCACTGTATGCCCCGGAGGCTCGGGGCATCGATTGTCTGATGGGCCACGAGCAATCTGACCAGTCGAAGGTTATCCATGTTGACGTAGCCTCCTATGTCCAGGTCTTCTGCACTCTGCTTGGAGCAAAACCTCTTCCGGTCCAAGATGAACTGGGTGAGAGGAGTCTAGGCAAAAGGTCCTGCCACCTGAAGTAATGCAGTGAGAAATAAAAAAGGAAAAGAAAAAGAGAAACCGGCCAAGTGAGGGTCAGGGAAGCACTTACCCACTCGCTGGAAGTCCAGCAGCAGTGTAGGGTTCTTCTCCACGAGGAACCCGGACGTCATGAACTAGTAATGTCAGACGTCCGGGGGATGCTTCCAGGTGCTTGTAGGGGCGGGGTAGTTACCCCGCAGCTTAAGCCTGTAGAAGTCGTCCAAGGTCTTGTCCTTGGCATTGACTTGCGGTTCCATCTTGTAGAAATACAAGATTTCCGCGGGGGTCGGCTCCGCGATCTCCTTCGCGGCGCAGAAGACTCGCCATCCCGCAAACAGTCGGTAGGCTTGGGGCAGAAGCTGGAAGGGCGCGATCACCACGTATGTTAGGAACCGCACGAAGTAGTTGTGAAGCGGGAGTGTGGCTCCCGCACTGATGTGGCCAGCGCTCCAGACCCCGAACCCGTTCACGAAAGTGTGCGCCCACTCCTCTATCCTGGCCAGGTAGTTGTGGAAGAGTCTGGGAGTGGACTCTAGGCCCAGCCGTCTCTCCAGGACGAGCATCATCCGGTAGTTCCGGAACAAGTTCGGTATCGTGTCCATCTCCCATCTGTTGCCTTTAGGGGTCTGGAACCCGGGAAGGAGGATGGGGGCCCTGTTGACTTCTTCCTCCAAATGAAGGGTGACACCCAAAATCATGGCTGATGATTTGGGAGCAAAGAAAAGACAAACCAAGCCATCAATACCGAAACCCAAGAAAGTCGATTAAGGTACGGGGGGCCTCCTACGGACTGCTTGGAGTTCCCTCCAGATCAGGTCCAGGTTCACCAGGGAATCGCGAGACCCAGACCGGGAACGAAAAATGGGCTACTAAATAGGTTCCACCGCCTGTCCTGAAAGCATCCAAACCCAGAGCAACCCAGACCAAGTAACCTTCCTAGCACTAATCCTAAGCATAAGCAAGTTCTAGCAGCCTAAACAGATAAGCAAAATGATAGGAAACCTACGTTTGTATATTTATAAAGGCAGAGGGCAGAAGAACTTACTATGATTTGCTGGTCGTGAAGAGTGGTGGTTGTCTGGTGTTAAGGACGGCAGAATCTCAGTCTTGAAATGACGAAGGCGCTTCAGCAGCTCGTCGACAGGACAGGCTGAAGGCGTGTGCTATGGAAAAGGCGCGGATGCCGGAACTGTTGGAAAGAGGCGACGGCGGAGAGTGAGTAGGCGGTGGAAGGTGTTGTCGGCAAGATCAGACATAAACAAATCCCCAGAGTTCTTAGAATGGCTCGAGAGTGTAAAAGTTTCAAATGGATGCCTGAGGAGTATTTATAGAGACCCAAATCCTGCTCTCTGATCCAACGGATAGGAAATCCCCCATCGGACGGTCCAGGATCGTGCAGGGGCATTAATGAATCCACTCAAGTGCTGGATCCGTTCCATTTCGATCCGACGTCCCAGGAGAGGCGAATTTCAAAGGTCGCCCCATCCTACGGTCCACCTCAGAGCAGAAACATTAATGAAGAGCCCCCGTGCGGATGGGACGCTTCGGAATCCATGCTGACACACTAGCCTAGGCCTAGCGACCCTTGGGATGGTTGGTGACCTTTCAGGGTCAAGTGCCATCGTTGTAGTAGTCGCTGGGTGACACGTGTGCCCCTCGTCGCGAAGAGGGACAGAGGTAAATGAACTCGGACCTTGGTAAATGATCTGGGCTCCGCGTGCGCCCAACACGCACTGCCCCTTGCCCCGGACCAACAGTTATAAGCAAGAAACGGGAAGATAATCGTGAGTGCCCGGGAGCAAGGCAAGCCTCCACCTCGCGGTCCCAGATGAGGCTTGGGGGTAAATGTTATCCCCATTTCCTACCTTAGGCCCGGAAACTGCGGTCCAGGCCCACTAGCAAGACAAATGAGGTTGGGCCCGGCCCAGGCCCGTTTGGCAAGAAATATGATCGGCTTTGATAGCCCAAGTGTGGGCCCAGGCCTGGAAGGTGTCTGGGGAGAATAATCTGGGACCTTCCTCCGGGAGAGGTGCACCTGTTTGGGGCTACAGTCAGGATGTATGCAAACGGTCCCGGAGCCTGGTAAACGATCCGGGCTCCTGGTGGACGATACGGGCTCCTGGTGGATGATCTGGGTTTGCGGTAAACAAAGAGGGACAGAAGTAAATGAACCCGAGTCAAGTCCTTAGGGTTGGCAGGAAAAAGCATCCGTGACCCTGAAGCCGCCCCATGACGCGTGGGGGTTGTCCCCACTTTTCACCTGCGGAAAAGGCCACCTCGGGATTGCATGCCGCTGGTTCAGATCTGCGCTGCCACTGCACCGACTGATTTTGTCCCATGAACCTGCCTCGTAACTCGGAATGCCCATACCAAAAGCCCCATTTTGTCGGGCGAAATATAGGTGTTGGGCTGGGCCAGTGGGTTCTGATCATTCTTTGTCTTTTATATTTTTATCTTTTGTATTGGGCTTCCGATAGAGAAGCCATGGGTATTTATATCCTTGTTGGGCCCAAGTCAGCCCGGCCCAAGCCCGGTGCTCCTGTGAGCCTATAAATATAGGTGACAGAGCACTGGAGAAGGGACCTCTGTTTGGCTTGTATACAGTTACTCTGCTAAAACATAGAAAGAAACTCCATTGTTAAGGACTTTCCAAGCTCTAATACAATTGTCTCGTGGACTAAGGCTCATTAACGCCCCAACCACGTAAAAATCTTGTTTATATCTTCTAAATTCCATATCATTAACCTTGCTTACTTTTCATTAATATAGTTTCCAAAAATCTCGGTAAACAGGCCCCGTGCAATCTACTTAGGTTGTAGTCTCTATTTAGTGCAACTCATTTTGTATTAATTCAACATTAACACCCTAGAATGGGGGATTTTGTATTAATGATAGATGATTAACATTAATGACCCCAACCTCTATAAATAGGGTTGGGGTATTTCCTTGTAAAGGGTTCGGATTTTCAGAGAGAAATACTCCTTAACTTAGTGCAATATATACGTTGCTTGAGAATCACCATTGACGCTTGCTCAAACAAGCTTTAAGCTCACTAAATATCAGAGACTCGTGGACTGGAGCTCTTATATAGCCCGAACCACGTAAAATCATTGTGTTCTTGTTTGTTATTTTATTTAAACTCTCATATGAGGTTAATAGCGAAAAATGTCGTCAACATGTTGCAAAACTTTAAAAAACGGTAGAAAAAAATGTTAAAATTGTAAATACAATTTTTAACATGAATTTTGTAATTAAATTTTGAAAAATGTGGTGCAGTGTAAATTTCTCAAATATTATTGCCCTCAGTTTTTATTTAAAGGATCATCTTAAGAAATGTGTAAATCTCCAATGGGCATCAATCTGTATGAGAGTATATTTAAAAATATTTTGATTAAATTTGGGTTCGTGAGACTATTTTTGTTTATATTATAAAATACAGAGTCCCAAAATGTATTTTTTTTTTAAAAAAAACCGATGGTTTATTGTAAAATTATGATAAAACACATTCACTCCAAATAGTATAGTCACATACAAAAATGAACTTCTTTCTATTGTTACAAATTTAAGACACTTTCATGAAAGTCTCATCTTATACTTAACAATACAAAAGAAAACTATGCAATTACAAGAATGAATCTGCAATGCTGGAGGTCATTATGTTTGACAAAATAGTAGTATATATAACAGTGTTCATTTGGTCGGTTCATCATTAGCATACAAATTAAGTACAAATATCAAAACAATATTTATTTTTGTCAAATATATTTTCTGTGCACTATACTTTAGGGTTCTTTCTTCGAGTCGAGCATGGGTATATCACTCGAGCTAATGTTCGAGGACAATTGCGGTTGCTTACTGTGAACCCTCTACGTATACTCACCACATGTCATCAACATTTTTAGTGAATATTTATGGTAAAAATATTAATTTAGTTATTGCATTTATGTAACAATTCAATAAAAGTAAGTGTATATCTATATAATTTTTTCTTGGATAAAAAATTAATTTCATTAATTGATGACCAAGTATTGATAGTAAAAAGAAGAAGAGGAGGTCACTTTCAATACATTGCACCAAAGCATGTGGCATGGGGGCACGAGGGAATATATATTAAAGCGCCATTTCTATTGTGGTGGTGCTATATATATGCTATATAATACTAAAAGAGGTGATAATTATTGCTTGGACCATATATATTCTAAAAAGGTGCCTCATTCAACCCAAATCTAGATTACTCTTTTTCAAAGTAGATTTAAACTTAGAATTCATAATATTATAGCTTTTAATCATACATAAAGTATGTACAATCAATATTAAAAGGGCAGGTAAATAATTAACAATAATAAAAGTAGCCAGGGCTAACATTATAATAAACGATAAGCATAATGATTACTGAGATATATCCAGAGATTTGTTGATCAGAATCTCTTCACTTTATATCTAAAATAATAAATTATGTTAATCCTTCATCGATCATAAGTCTAAGTGACATAATAATAATAATAATATAATCTAATAATTAATGGTGCAATCTATGGGTTGTTTCATATATGCATGTCTGGTAGTGAGAAAATAGATCTTGATCTGATTTTTTTGGCTTAATTTTTATTAAGAGAGAAAAATACAAGATCGATCGGTATGAATAGAAAGGGAAAGGAAGCTAGGAGAAAAAGGTGATTAGCTTTTGGAAGGTGTCGTTGGGCATGCATAGTGTAGTGTGAAGAGGATTTTTGTACGTTTGCTTAGTGAAGCCCATCTCATCTATATATGGTATGTTAGTATATCTATATATAGCCAAACGAATTTGCTGGAAGTTGTCCAAGTCACACATGCATATGCATGTGCATGTGCATGTGGTTGCAAGGTGCTATGCACTCACTGTTATATATATATACAAATACATATTTGTTTATGTACAGCCAATTACTATTTCTCTGTATGTCCATTTCAATAAATCCCACCCCAATTCAACCAAAGCTACGTGTTGTCTGATGGTGTAGTGGTGAAGAAACCGAATTTGATCAGTTTGAAGGGACACCATATAATTTCCAACAAAATTAATAATGCAAGATCGACATAAAATTATGGTTTTGTGGTTTTGATGAACATAATATTATTTTACCATTTATAAATACACTACAAAAAACATGGCTTTAGCCCACATGTTTTTGCACCGACAAATGCAAGATTGGTTTTACCGACATGTTATTGCATCGAAAAAAGACAATAGAAGAAGTCCATCGATAATAAGACTTTTGTCGGCACAAAACAGCATATGCCGACAAAAGACACTTTTATTGATGCAAAAATGCGTCGGCAAATATATAGATGCTCCGATGAAAAACTTCCACACATAATTGTGAAAAACACTTTTGGCGGCGCCAAATTGTGCCAGTAAAAGTGTAATCTTGTGCCGGCGCTAAATTATGCAGACAAAAGTGAGAGCTTTTAGTGGCGTAAAATTGCGCCGGCAAATTTACACAGGTAAAAGCCAGACTTTTAGTGTTGTGGAATTGCACCAGCAAAAGACAATTTATTTTTAATGAAAATGATTTTTTCCGACGCAATTTTGCACCGGTAATAGTATTTTTTAAAAAATTAATAAATTATTTAAACAAAACTATTTAATAATTTAAATTTATTTAGTAATATACTTTAATTTAGTTATAAATAAAATAAAAATTAATTTAGAACTATTAATGTTAAATTGTCTCCACTAAACATGAAAATATAAAAGTAGTTTAGTAAATTAACATAAACTTTGTATCTAATTATATAAAATCCAAATAAATAAATAAATAAAAAGCTCTATAAGTGGGTATCAGCCTCATCATCCCCAGCCTAAGTGTGATGAAATTTGGGTACCATAATGGCTATATTTAACACTATCCCAAAAAATTTAAAACCTATAAATAAAACACATAAATAACCAGAATATTATTAGATCATGCAAAACATATATATACATCAACATATACATCCATAAACATATATACACATAATTAACCACAAAAAATCATGTACCAAAACATATTTTTAATAACACTACAAAAATTTATTAAATACATATTTACAAACAAATAACATTTAATATAAAAAAAATAAAAAATATAAACATAGACTATTAATTAATTTTTTTTAAAAGTTCATACTCTACTTAAAAAATTATATTACAAAATACAATATAATAAATATTAACAAACAAAAATAAAAAATATAAATTAAAAAAAATTACAGTGAGGAGCTCGGGAGGCTTTAAGTAGAGGCGTAGCGGGGCTCGACAAATCCTTAAACAAAAGAAAATTAAGTTAGCAAAAATATATAAAAAAAAACTAAAAAAAATACATAACACATAAAAAAATACATTATCAAGGAGGGGGGGGGGGTGTCGGTGTTAGGTAATGGGTCGACAGAAATTAAAAAAAAAAACTATATAAATATTAAAATACATATTGTAGTGACTCAAATGTGCTAATAAGGTTTGGGGCCTTGATTAGCATGCTTGGAGGGAAATAAGTGATATATTGTATTAATATGTGGATTTAATGAATATGTGATTAGATGTGCATGTTTATATGAATTAAATATGCATGTGGGCCCCATTTGACTGTTAGAGGCATATCTGTAATTTTAGCTCGTTGAGGGCATAAATGTTATATTTATGTGTATTGTAATTGATGCCACGTGTGAGTGATGATATAATTGTGGTGCACGATTCGAGACGGTCCTAGGGAGCTATTTAGCTAGAAAGTCACAACGGAGTCAAGTACCCAGCTCGGGAGGAGCTTATGGGTAGTTTGGGAATATTACAAAGTGTTCAGGAATTCTTGAGTAGTGGTTAGTAATTTTGTAATGGTTTAGATACGTCGGGATTAAACGGGGATTTTTAGGCATACTCGAGGATTTAGCGGGATGTGTCAAAAGACTAAATTGCCCTTGGTGGTATATGGGGACTTAGGTTAACTTAAGGGGCAATTGGGTCATTTTGGCAGCTGGTTATAATTAGTTAAGGGTTGGGAAATACTAGAACTGTAACGACCCAAATTCACTAATAGGGCTTAAGGACCTTGATTAGTGTGTCGGGAGGGCAAAACTAGATTATATGTGAATTAAGTGATTAAAAGCAAGTTATATGATTATTTGAATATCTGTGATGCATGACTATGAATATTAGTATGCATGTAGGCCCTGATTAGGTTAGAAGGGCGTATTCATAATTTTGGCCCGTTGAAAGCATAACTTTATATATTTGTGATAAATTGTTGAGACCACATTATTATGTGGATATATTTGTAATCTGTGACTCGAGACGATCTTAGTGAGCGGTTTAGCGAAAAAGTCACGCGCTGGGATTTATACCCGGCTCGGGTCGAGCCTGGGGGTATTTATGGGAATTTAGAGAATATATTGGAGTCTATTTAGATATTGAGGAATATAATTGGTGATTAGTTAAGCGTCGGGAAGTAAGTGGAAAATATTAGAGACATTCGAGGAATTAGCGGGAATTTGGTGAAATGACTAAAATGCCCTTAGGAGGTTTAAAGGCTTAGTTTTAAATGGGAGGGCAAATTGGTCATTTGAGTTAAGTGGGGATAAGTATTATTGAGCTTAATACCTTAGTGGAATGTGTAGAAGGCAGTAGAGGTCTGAAGGAAAGAAAAGAAAAAGGAAAGAAGGAAAAAGGAGATAAAAGTTTCTCTCTCTCTCGGTTTAGGTTTTTCCTCATTTCTTCAAGGAATTTGGAGCTAAACTTTAGGGAGAGTCTGGACAGGAGCTTGAGGCTAGGGACCTTGATCTGGCTTGAGGAGTTAGCAAGAGTAGTCCATCCACTTGAGGTAAGATCTAAGGTTGTTTTTCAGTTTCTGTTTTTTATGTGAACATGGATTTTAAGCTGAGCTTTGGTGGGAATTTTAGGGAGTTGAGGCTGAAGCTTTGAGGAGTGAAAGCTAGGGAAGAGTGGAGGATAGCCTAAGGTTGAACTTATCTGTTTAAGGTAAGAAGCTCTGATCTTGGTCACTTGAACTAGGTGGTTTAAGTTGTTCTTCCTGTTGAGTTTTTGGGCTCTAGGTTCAGCTATGGTAACTTCCTTGATTTGGGGTGCATGTGATTGAGTTTTGTGTGGTTGGGACTTATGGGATGATTTAAGGATGTTGGGAGGCTTGTTTTGAAGTTTGGTTGAGGTTTGGTTGAGTTTTGGGAAGGTTTGGCTCGGGAAAGTTCGAAGGAGAAAAAGCTGGGTTGTGCTGTGACTAGCGCTAGTCACTGGGCGCTACAGCACTAGGCCCTGAAGTTCCAGAGCCTTTTGGCTCTGTTTGTAGCGCTATAGCGCTCTCCTTAGGGCGCTGTAGTGCTACCTTATTTCTAGAGAAGGGTTTTTGGGTTATTTCTAAGGGTTTTTGCCCGGGGTTCGGGGTTTGACTCCACCACCCCGTTTGGTGGAATTAGGGCTTCCCGAGGGCTCGGGATCGGTCCCGAGGCTAGGTTTTGGATTTGAGGGTTAGTGATGATTCTGATCTATGGCTGTGACTAGGTGTACGCTAGGGCTCAAACGGGATCGTGCTCGAGGATCAAATTGAACAAAGCTAGCGAAGTCTAAAGGTAAGAAAACTGCACCCGGTTATGTGTTTGTGATTGGACTAAGATCTCCCTATATCTGTATAATGTCATAGATGGTATTATGCCATGGGACATGTGATAAACGACCTAAGAGTGCCGTAAATAATACTTGCACACAGGGCGTGGCTCAGCCACTGGTAGCTGAGGACAGCTTAATATTCACTGAGCTCGATTTAAGCGGGCCGGAGTCAGTGGGATAAATAGAGGGTGCAGCCTAAGGGCGCTAACCCTAGTTATCATATGTGAATTGATTAATGATATGAGATGATGTACTTGGTATGCTGAATACTTGAACAACATGAGTGTCTGAACTGTTGAGTATATGTTTATACTGCGTGAGTTGTCTGGTTGTTTGCTTAAATGATTATGCTCTGCTATTGTGTTTTCTTGTTAGGCCTTGGCTCACGGGTGCTACGTGGTGCAGGTAAAGGCAAGGGCAAGTTGGACCAATCCTGAGATGGAGGGCTGCGGGGCTGAATGTACATAACCAGTTGTTCGGCCGCCACGCCCGAGGAGTGGATCGGGACGAGAAAAGCTTAATTGTCTATTTTTCCTTAGAGTGGCTAATAACTGTATTATAGTCTCAAAATTTTGTAGACTGTCTTTTAACTTTACTACTTTTGGGATCCCATGTAAGGAAAAATGTTTGCTTATAAATAATGAAGCTTTGAGACCAAAATCTTTTAACCCTAGCTCAACTGTAGCTTCAGTGACACTTTTCGAATTAAATGACTTGATTAGCAAGTCTTGCACCTTTGTAAACACACAGTGTAGCGGTCTTGGTTATTCAGGGCGTTACAAGAACATTTAGGCAAAAACAGAGGAAAGGGAAAGGAACAGAATTTCTCAACTCTCTCTCTCTCTCTCTCATATTCGGTTTTCTCTTTCCCTCTCCTTGGTGGTTGAGAGCTTGATGAATCTTGAGGATTTTAAGCTAAGGAATTGAAGGATTTTGCTTGCTGTGGCTAGGGGAATTAGCTCAAGGGTATGTTGAACACAGAGGTAAGGATTCATCCTTGTTTTTCTTTAATTTTCCAAGCATGTTCTTGAGAGTTTGAGAATGAAAGTTGAAAGCTGGATTTGTGGCTTGTTATTGTGAGAATTTAGCTTGGGAATCAAAGGGGTTTAGCTTGGAGTTAGAAATTGGAGGAAGCTCAAGGTCGAATTCATGTTTAAGGTAATAATTCCATGCATTTATGAGGTTTATATTCTGAAATGGTTTATGTTTTCTGGTTTGTGGTTTAAGTTTGATAAAGTCTTAAACCATAAGGTGATTTATGGGTTTGATAAGGAATTTGAGCTTATTGTCGTTTTTTCTGAGTTTCCATACTGTCTATATGGGATTTTAAGTTGATTTGGGACTTGGGAGTACCTTGGGGTTGATTTGGAAGAGTTTTGGCTCGAGAGAATGTTGGGGAAAAACCCAGTTTTCTGGGTTCGGGTATGAGCGTTGCGGCCCTGTTCTTCCGCGCCGTGGCGCTAGGCTGAATTAGGGCATGGGACCATTCTAGGCGCCGCGGCCCCTATAGGGTTATGTCGCGGCGCTAGGCCAATTTTTGGGTAGGGGAAAAAAATGTGTTTTTAGGGTTTTGGCTTAGGGGGCTCGGGGGACGCTTCTACTACCTTGTGCGGGGAAACGAGGGGTCCCAAGAGCACGAGATTGGTTCCAGGAGATGATTATGAATTGATTAGCAATGAGAGTGCTATGTGTGTGTTGTGACTAGGTTTTCAGCGAGGCTCGGGTTAGGGGACCGTGCTCGAGATTTCGGTGCTCAAGAAGCTCGGGACACAGGTAAGAAAACCACTGTATCCATAGAGCAGGGTGAGGCCCCATAGTTGTGTTGCAGGGGATGACCCTATATGATTATGTGTAGAGCATAGCTCATTGATTATGTTAATATGTGTTTAAGTGTTTGATTGATTATGCTATGTATGCATATATGGGAATGAACGGAAAGGGCCAGGAACAGCGAAGGGCCAGAAACGGCGAAGGCCGAGAACGACAAGGGGGCCGGGAGCAGCGTTTAGCACGTGGAGTGCGAGTTGCCAGGGTAGGACCCTAAAGGATACCTGAGATATCCTTACGGTGTAGACTGCGAACCCAGGGCCTGGTAAAGCGCCTGGGACAGCATGGCCATATGTGTTTAGCCTGTTGGCGGACTTGTTGTATGTTGAGTGATTGATTTGCATATGTTTATCTATAATTGTGGAGTTTTCTTGCTGTTCTTCGGCTCACGGATGCTCTGTGGTGCAGGTAAGGGCAAGGGGAAAGCTGACCAACCATGAGTATGGAGAGCGTGAGGCGATGCGTACATGTTTGGTCTACATGGCTGCCCTGGTCAGGGGTATTTTTGGGAGATGCTTTGTACTGAATCTTATTTTTTCGTTTAGTCGACTTTTAACATATTTTGAGTTGTAAATACTTATAAGTAGCATTTTCGGGATCCCTAATGTAAAACACTTATAATTTTCAATGAATGATTACATTTTAAAATTATGTGATTTTTCAGTTTAGTTACACTTTTGGGCTAAATGCTTGGTTAGCAAGTTAAATGCACATTTTAAACTCACTTAGTAACGGATCTAAGGTAGTAGGGCGTTACACATATAAAAACTAAAATAAATAACAAAATATATAAAAAAAAACTAAAATACATACCAAAGAGATAGGGGGTCGACGTGTTCGTGGGAGCAACTAGAGAGAGAAAAACCGAGAGATGGGGAGGAAGGAAGAGAGGGAGAGATAGTGAGAGTGGGCGGAGAAAGAGAGGAGGAAACGGTGGGAGTGGGGTGGAGAAAGAGAGGTAGAGACGGTGGGAGTGGGGGGCTCGGCGAAGACAAACTAGAGAGAGGGTGAGAATAGAGAGAGAGAGAGAGAGAGAGAGAGAGAGAGAGAGAGAGAGAGAGAGAGAGGAAATAACTTCGAAGTGGGGAAGGAGGTGGCTCAGCAGCTGTCTTAATCGCTAAAACTTTTGCCGGCGCAAGTTGTTAGGAAACCCTAGCCCAAAATGACGTAGTTTTGTTTAATTATACTTTTCCCGACGCAACAAAATACGTTGGCAAAAGTATTCACCTACCAAATTTAAAACGACATACTTTTGCCAGCGCATTCCACCTAACACGCGCGGTAAAAGTCCTAATGGTAATAAAAAATGTGGGACTTTTGCTGGCGTGTTAGGTGGAATGCGTCGACACAAGTCTTTTACACATGAGTTTTAAAATGGTGCAAAGTGGGAATTTTCCCACTACACTTTTGCGGGCGGGGTTGGAAATTGCGCTGGTAAAAGTAACTTTTGCTAGCATCATATTACACCTACAAAAGTCTTATTGTGCCGAATTTTTTTTTTTCATATATTTTTTAAATTAAAAAAAACAATGATCAGGCATAATATTTGAAACATTTATTATTTCTAAATAGTAAAATAATAGTTAAATAATTTACAAACTAATATTTTCAAGTGTTATAACGACCAATAATATTATAAACACAATCAATGAATTAGGTTAATTTTCTTATTTTAAGGTGATAATTAAATAAACTGGGGAGAATCGGAGAAGAAAAAAAAACATCTGTGGCTAAAACTTAAGGGTGTGATTGGTAAAAGATTTAGATTTGATTTTATGTTTTCAAAAACTCAAAATGAGTGGACCCACTAAAATATATGATTGGTATGGTGTTTTTGAAAACTGTATCCTAATCAAAATTTTAATATTGTGTTATAATTTAGAAAACGAGAAAAACTTATTTTCTCAGTTTTGTAAAATTATTTTCCAAAATCCCACATATTTTAGTTTTTGTTATATTTTCAAATTTAATACCAATCACAGATTTAATTTTTTAAAACTTAAAAACAGTTTACTGACATTGAACCAATCACATTTTCAAAAACATGTTTTTAGTCACTAAATTCAGATTTTCATTTCAGAATCCACTTTTCAAAAATACAGTTTTCAAATCGTGAACCAATCACACCCTAAGGTACTCGTGTAGGTATTTAATTAAGGTACATAATTTTAATTTTATTAAAATGCTATCAAAATGCAAACCAATAATATGTAAGAGAAGCTATTGTTTATTCGCAGCAAAATAAAGAGAAAAGAAAAAGGAGTATACTATACAAAGTTTATTTATTTATTTTTTAAATAACTATTTATATAATATACTATTCTATGTATAGTTATTGATGCAAAAACACAGTAAACGTTTAGAGGGAAGAAAAATGAAATAACTTCAATGTTGTAGTTGTCAGGTAAAAAGATTCATATCGATATAGATATGTAGATGAGTCAAACTTTGCATCACAACAATAAATGTGATAGGAAAGTAATTATAATTAATCAATTGATAGGACCGAAATGAGAAGAAAGTGTACTTACAATTCAAATTAAAAGGGTTTACGTAGAAGTTGGGGAGACTTTCTCTTTCTTTGGCAACTAATAGATATGCAGTAGTGCTTGGGTTAGAAGGTGGTAATTAACTGACTTCTTTTATCTGACTTCTTTGTTTCAGAGCAAAAAACAAAAATAGCTGTTCAACGATTGCTTCTGCCAGCCAGAGAGCCAAGTTTCAGGCAAAGTTTACTACAGACTCTTCATTTTTTCTAAATTACTCTTGAAGAAACTTATAATCCTATGGTTAGATAAGCATAATCAACAATTATCATAACACTTTAACTTTAATAGTTGATAATTACAAAATTTATTAGTATTGTCGTTAATCTTAAAACAATCTAACGATATTATATCGTTGATTTGATGTTAAATACTCATTAATTTATGAATGGTACTACATAAAACTTAAATCACTTCAAAACATCTTAAAAAATTGTATATTTCTATTATGTAATATTTTTACCGGCGCAATTTTACCTTTTATCGACACATTTATGACTTTTGTCGGCTTCTTCAGATAACTTTTGCCACGCGCGATTGGGTAATGCGTCGGCAAAAGTAGAACCGTCACATCTTGGTTCGAGAAAAAACACTTTTGCCAGCGTAATAACTCTTCACGCGTCGGCAAAAACAGTGTTGTAACAAGTCCCTAAATCTTTGCCAGTGCATTTCAGAACTGCGCCGACAAAAGTAAATTTCACTAGTGCATTAGCGAATTGCGCTAGCAAAAAGGACTTGTACCAGCGCAAAACACTGTCGACAAATGCTTTGTCTTTTGTCGACGCAATTCGCTAAACGCGCTGGACTTTTGCCGATGCAACTTCAAAATACACCGACAAAAACCTTATTTCTTGTAGTGTCATCTGATCATTAACATAATAATTTAAGACAATTTCTTAATCCAAGATGAGATTAGTAGAAAGTTCTATTAAGTTGACTTTCAAGTTACTCTTTTTTTGCACGCTCAACATATTCTCCTATTCTACATACCTTTCAAATAATATTGTCAAACACTTTGTAAACATGTATATTTATTGTTTACCGAGATTTTTGGAAACGACACTAATGAATATTAGCTAAGACTAGTGATATGGAATTTAGAAGATTAACACAAGAGTTTTACGTGGTTGGGGTGTTAATCAGCCTTAGTCCACGAGTCAGTTGTATTAGAGCTTGGAAAGTCTTTTACAATTGAGTTTCTCTCTATGTTTTGACAGAATAATTGTGTATATGTCGAAGAGAGATCCATTTTTCCAGTGCCTTATAACCTGTATTTATAGACTTATAGGAACACTGGATCTGGGCCGAGTATGACCCGGGCCCATCAAAGGTGTGGATACTCTTGGCTTCTCTGGCGGAAGCCCAATATAAAAGATAAAACATACATAGGTTCAAGACTAATCAAGGCTCAATAGGGCGGCCCAAGAACTGTATTTCGCCCGACAGAAAGGTGCTTTTGGTCTGGGCACTTCGAGTTACGAGGCAGATTCAGGGGACAAAACAAATCAGAGTACTTGGCAGCGCAGGTCTGAAATAGCGGCGTGCAATCCCGAGGTGGCCTTTTCCGCAGGTGAAAAGTGGGGACAACCCCCACGCGTCGAGGGGCGACTTCAGGATCACGGATGCTTTTCCTTGCTAAACCGAGAGGACCTGATCCGGGTTCGTTTACCTTTGTCCCTCTTTGTTTACCACAGGCCCGGACCGTTAACCATGCTCCGGGAGCGTTTTACGTATACTTTGACTGTAATCCGAACTCAGTACGTCTCCCGGACTACTGTCCTGGATCACCATCCCGGACACTATCAGGGCCCAGAATCACACTTGGGCCGTGCCATTGGTTATTCCTGTACCAAGCGGGCTTGGGCTGGGCCCACATCCGAACGCCCGGACCATGGGCCTGAACCACCGTCCCGGGCCCACGACAGGAAAATGGGGATAACATTTACAATCAAAATTTATATTACTATTTATAAATAAATTAAACCATAAATTCTAAAATACAAGTATCTTAATAAAATATAATTCTTTTTATCAATAATTGTCAAAATATTAAACTCGAAAAAAAATATCAATATAAGGTTATTGTATTTAAAGTACTAATTTTACCTAAATAAAATCTAAAATTAAACATATATAAAGATGAATTACTTTGCTTTTTAATTTTTTTATTCTTCTTAAAATGCTCTTATTTGGAAGATTGAGTTAGAAAGAGTAAGTTAAAGAAAAGAAAAATAAAATTGAATAGTCATTACAAATAAATATTATATTGCTATTGAACCACTAACTAACCTAAAAAAAAGTTTAATTATAAATATAATTAAGACCACACATCATATATTTATATTATATATTGTTATTTGTAAACTGCAATATTGATCATATATTAATTATTTTTTAACACTTAAATTACATATTAAAAAAAAAGGGCATTCAAGGGGCGGGTCCAAGCATGTTTAGGGTCTTCCTTTTGTATATTATGTAGAAGTTTTTTCTTTTCTTTTCTTTTTAGAGAAAAAGCAGACTACAACAATATAAAACAAACTCAATAATCTTACATATGAAGGGACATAAGAGAGGTTAAAATGTCCCAAGACAAATTATAAATTAATATTATATCACTACTACAAAATACATTTTCCACGATACATTTTTGTGTCATATACAATAGTTGCAAGTCATTAAAAGTATAAATGGACATTTTATGTCTTACTTGGTGGGATATGAATTTTTTTTCTTACTTTAGTGGGACATGAAAAATATTGTAGTACTTGCTTATGTTATTTTTCTTGGGCAATTGTACCACTAAGTCACTTCCGAAAAAAAAAATTATTATAAATAGAAGGTTTATATATTTTTAGACTCTATATTTTACCTTATTATTTGTTTGGATTTTATATTTTGATAAATTATTTTTTAAACTCTGTATTTTGTAAAATAGTTCAAATAGACCCTTAAATCTGATTTTGATGAACAAATAATTAAATATAACAATACAATTATTAGGCAGAATGACTGTATTTTTGTTTTGAGTTGCTAGTTTGATGAATTATTTGTAATTTTAGTTAAAAAAAACTTTGATCAAAATTGAGTTTAGGGGTCTATATGAACTATTTTAGAAAATACAGAATCCAAAAAATAATTTATCAAAATGCATAATCTAAACAAATAATAAGCCAAAATACAATATCTAAAAAAAAAAACCATAATCTCTAAATATAATTAGGCCAGACAACATATATAATATGTATAAACGGTTATTTGTAAATTGCAATATTGAATATAATATGTATTAATTATTGATTTTTTATAAATTTTTTTAAGGAGTTTTAAAACTTAACTTTACATACCAACTAAAAAATTAATATAAAAAATTCAGCTTGGGCACGTGCCCAAGTGGTTTTGTCACCGGGTCTAAGCATATAGCATCTTTACTCATTTATGCTTTATATTATATTTAAAGGTTTTTTTTTAGGAAAAAAGCGAACCACAACAATATAAATAAAACGTAATGACTTTAGATAAGAAGAGGCCGGCGGCCTAAGAACTCTTGTAACAGACGACGAGTAAGTAAAATGTTTAATTTTTTATAATATAAAGAAAAAATTATTAAATAGTTTTTTAATGGTGATGTAAAGTTATATTTTTTTACGTAAATGAATAATATTTCTCTCTATATGTAATGAAATACTATTTATCAAGCTAAAAATATTTTATTATTTTTTATAAATTTTTGTATGTATATGAGTGTGATAATATTATATTTAATTATTTTATTTCTTAAAATGAATAAAATATTTTTAAAAAATATAATATTTAAATAATGTAGAAAAAAATAGAGAAGAAGATGTATGATATAATATAAAAGTTTGAGATAAATTATAAAAAAAATATGTTTTGATGGTGTATTTTGTAATACACTTTCTCTATAATAGCTAAAATTCACAAAAATATATTTCATCAGCTCTTTTATACATATATTTATAATAGCTATGCATAAACTCCAATTAATCAATATCTACATTTACATAACATTTACATATTCTTTATATAATATTTTAATATTATTATTTTTCAATATAAGCTTTCTTTCTCCTATTTAGTATATATATTTATTATTATTTTATTTTTCAATTATTTTATTTTATTTTATTTTAATTAATAAAATATGTTTAAAGATACAATATTTAAATAATATAGAGAAATATATAAAGAAACTGATGTATGGTATAATGTAAAATTTAGAGGTAAAATAGAAAAATATATATATTTTGGGGAGGTATTTTAAAAGATGGAGTAGAACATCTATTAAAAATATTTTAAGAGAGCTCAAAATGCATAAGAAGAAATACCCTCCTTTCAACAAGTTGATGCTCAAAACACTAAAATGGTGTAGAATCTACAACCCAATACACTTTTCCTAGCAATTCCAAGGTAACACCATTTTGCCATTTTGCTACTGATTTAACAACATATCAAATATCTTACTATTTTGCTGAAATGCTAGTGTCACTATAGAAACAACATAATCACTTTTTTTTTGTTTTTTATATTAATATTTTATAAATAAAATAATATATATAAGATTTAATAATATAGAATATATCTTTCGTTGTAACTTTTAGTGATTTGCTTGAAATGGAAAAAATAATGCTAACACAAAAATAATTTTTGACATTGGAGTTGCTCTAAAGGTGTACTAATTTCACACCAAATTAGCAGGGAGCAAGATTCCACGTGCAGAACCTTTATTTTTCACTTTAATCCCTTTTTTTATTTTGCTTTTAGAAATAAGCTTACATTTTATTCCTCAAAATATTTTATTGGATATTGATGTAAAGAAGATAAAAGATAAGGTCTTTTAAGCAAAATATTTTATTTGGTGTTATTTTTGGAGTTGTAACACTAAAAATGATAGAATCTACTAAATTGGTGAAAAAATTACACCAAAATAATGTAAATCCTTCGAGATGGTCTTAGATCTCAACATTGCTTTTGCTTAGCAAGTAGAGACATCAAAAATCTCAATTTGGTATACTACATTTTATTCATCAAATGATATTATTACTATAAATAACTCGGTATTGAGTAGTGTTGTAGCCACCTTATGTTTTGTTATCATTTTTTTTTTGAAATAAAGTTTTCTTATGGTTATTGTAACTCTGGTATGAAGATTTGACTATGCTGCAGTAGATTATTCTATTTCTTTCATCATACATGGTATCAAACATAAGTCAACGTTTACTCGTCATAATGTGGAGGCTCTGAACTCTAAAGTCATGGTAATACAGAAGGTACACTTTTTTCCCAGTCAAGTGAATTGTTCAAAGTACATGGATCTACGTTAATAATTATGTGAAGACTATGGGATACAACTATAAAATTAACAAATGAGGCTAACTATAGAAGTTGAACATATATATAAAAGACGTTCTGTCATAAATATAATTTCATTATATTAACTTTGTTTTTATCTATAAAAATATTCATTGTTTCGTTTTCTATTTACTTAGAATAAATAAAAAAACCTTTATTTTTTGGTTTTATTCCAAATATCAAAGTTATCTTATAATGATTTTAGGGGTAGTTTGGTATGCAAGAATCTGGATACGGGAATGAGAATCTGAACCTTTCCCATGTTTGGTACTGGGTTTGAGTTTTTCTAACCTGGGAATCTGTACTCCAGGGGTTTTAACTTTCCCTGATTCTAGGTTCATATGAAACCCATCTGACAAGTGGTTTTCAGATGCCCAGAAATGTGAAATACTTCAAAATTATTATTATTATTATTTTAAAAAAAAATCTTAAACCAATAATTTTTTAGTTAATGACTTATTTTATTTTTGAAGCTTATAATATAAAAACAAATATACATATTTCAAACTATAAAATGATAAATAATATTTGTTTATTTAAAGAAATTGATTTGTAAAGCTTTTATATCATTACTTTAGTTTAAAAATAACAAATGAAATATTATTAAAAATAAAATAAGAGTATTTTTGTAATTTTAAAAATTGTACTTGATTCTAGTATTCAATAGATGTATTTTTTTAATTCTGTTAAAAAATATTTCATGAGTAAAATTGTTTGTAAATTATTTTGATGAAATATATTATTATATTAATTTTATGAAAATATAAAATATATATATATATATACATATATCAAACTATAAAATGATAAATAATATTTTTTTATTTAAAGAAATTGATTTGTAAAGCATTTATATCATTACTTTAGTTTAACATAACAAATGAAATATTATTATAAATAAAATAAGGGTATTTTTGTAATTTTAAAAATTATATTTGATTCTAGTATTCAATAGATATATTTTTTTTTAATTTTGTTAAAAAATATTTCATGAGTAAAATTTTTTATAAATTATTTTGATGAAATATATTATTATATTAATTTTATAAAAATATGAAAAAGAAAAAACAAATATACATATATCAAACTATAAAATGATAAATAATATTTGTTTATTTAAAGAAATTGATTTGTAAAGCCTTTATATCATTACTTTAGTTTAAAATAATAAATGAAATATTATTAAAAATAAAATAAATGTATTTTTGTAATTTTAAAAATTATACTTGATTCTAGTATTCAATAGATGTATTTTTTTAATTCTGTTAAAAAATATTTCATGAGTAAAATTGTTTGTAAATTATTTTGATGAAATATATTATTATATAAATTTTATGAAAACTTAAAAGATTCCTATGCACAACCAAACACGGAAAGTGATATTCCCAGGAATCATAGATAAGATTACAATGCACAACTAAACACAGTGATGTAAGTTTCCAGACTATCATATTACAAATAAATATTTATTATTATTATTATTATTTCTCATAGTGTCTAATTATTGTATATATCTTCTATGTGCCTGTGATGTGTCATCAAAGTGTTAAAAGTTCCAAAAGAGAAATTTGAGTTTCTATGCTTAATGGTGGTTATAATTAAAAAAAATTCTAGGCACTTTAATCATTTCAAAATGATCACACTTGTAGCTACTATACTCAAAATACTCATGCCATAATTTTCTTACTCACTTCTTTTTCTCTCTTCTCTTTTCTTCCTCTATCTCTTGGTTCACTTTCTCTCACCTCACCTCACCTCATGACACCACCAACACCACCACCCACGGCAGCGACGACACCACCAATAACAGAAAAACCTTTATAACTTCAACTATTTATAGAGATAAACACAATACCCAAAACAACATATATTTTGAGGATTCTTGGAGTAGATATTTATGGGTAATTAATTTTTTCTTAAATACTTCGATTGATGATGTTTCCTTAAATATTTTTGGGCATTTCCAACAGATCTGAGCATTCCTTATACAAATTGTTTGTTTGTATTTGAATTTTTTTGGATATGTGTTTTCTGCATTTTTATGGGTTTTTGTATGCTCGATGGTTGCTCGATGCAGGCTCGATGGGGCTGTTCATTAGCATGTTTTTTGTATGCTCGATGCAGGCTCGATGGGGCTGTTCATTATCATGGTGTTATGTATGCTCGATTGTTGTTTAATGTCTGCTTGATATAAGCTCGATGGAGTTGCTTATATGTATGCATGAAAAGGTCTCTCGATTGTTGCTCGATGCATGTTCAATGTAGGCTCGATTGTGTTCCTTATATGTATGTGTGTGGTGTGTGCTTGATTGATGCTTGATGCCTGCTCAATGAAAATCCGATGATGTTGCTTATATGTATGTTTGTTGTGGTTACTCGATGCATGCTCGATGGTTGATAATTTTTATTAGTTATTGATTATGGGTAATTATTTTATATTTCAGGTTTTACTATTTACGTATTTGTTTCTTACAATGGTATTTGAGAAACTGATGGTGGGAAATGGTATTTTAAGGATGCTCAATGCATAGTGATATCGATAGAGAATGATGTAACTTACTTGCAACTACTTGACATACTGTACGAGACATTTCAAGTGGATAGAGAGGTACATGGGTTGAAACTTGAGGTTCCGTACACATGCGGCGACCAACTATTTTCACTGGTTCATGTCATGAATGATCTTGATATTGGTTTTTATTGATCAAATCAGAGATTATACGCAGCGGAACAACAATCAAATTGTCAGTTTAATCCCAAAAGATTTCTAGATCTACTTCTTCACATGCATATATATATATTGAATCAAGGACATGAACAAAAAAATTTACCTCAGGTCCTTCCTAGCTGCTATCTTTTCGTATGGCTGAATCCTTGAGATCTCACACCAAGATCTTCCAAAGTGTTCTCAGGCACACAAAGAACGAGTGTGGGCTCTCTATACAAATAATAGACAATAAACTATTTATTAGATGTTCTCAACACATGAGATCTGATAAAGTTTTGGACCTAGGTTTTGTGAAGAACAATGACTTTTGTTTATGTCACTGTTCTCTTTCTCTGAGAGAGATTCCTAGATATTTTTCTATCCCTGAAAAATTTCGTTATGTGAAAAACTGATATCCAATATATTAAAATATTTGTTATTTTAAACAAATTCAAAATAACTGATCAGTTATCCGATTTTTGTTTAAATAATAATATTTTAATCATATTAAAATATCTCATTATTTATTTAATATTTAAATAACTAAAATTGTGGAATCAAGAGACTGAGTAAACTCTCTTATGCGTGTAGCACAGTGCCTGTGCACTGTGCCACACGTGTACCACATGCCTGTGATGGCATGTGATTTTTCCCAATTTTTATTATTATTTAAATACCAAAAATCCCAAAAATAAAA
This sequence comes from Humulus lupulus, assembly GCF_963169125.1. Taxonomy (NCBI): domain Eukaryota; kingdom Viridiplantae; phylum Streptophyta; class Magnoliopsida; order Rosales; family Cannabaceae; genus Humulus; species Humulus lupulus. Next base: position 180,899,254 of record NC_084800.1, on the reverse strand, counting down.
TAATTCAAAATTAATTATATTTTTGTTAAATCAAATAATTAATTAATTCTTAATTAATTAATTACACATAATTAAACAATAATTATGTTTGATACATAGAAAAATATTTTACTTATCACATAAGTCATTTTTGCCCATTTTTTGTATTTGCCTTTGACAGTGATTGTTTTAGCCATTTCGGGGACCATGGACCTATAACATTAAGCTGCAATAAATTGAAACTAAATAATTAAACTCTCTAATTATAATTGTTAATTTATTAATTCTGATATTACTCCACTATAAATTCAGAATTGCACTCTTTATGTTATAGATATACTTTTACATAAATCTTTTTCTTAAGTCATCCATTGATATAACTATCTTACAATAGTTCAACCCTCTAATTAATTAGTTCATAAATTAGAATGGAAGAATTACCACTGGACCTTTCTAATTTACTTCTTATTCCTTAAGTACCATTAATTCACTAGTGAATAATTAATCTATAATCTAATTATAGATTTGAGCTCAAAATCATTCAGTTCCAGAATTAACCCTTAAGGGAACTAATATACGATCCGTTAGGAAAGATTAGATTCCGTATTGTTGATACATGTTCCCAGCCATCCATGATATTAAATCTCCAAAACAAAAGTCATTAGCCTCATTCTTTGAAGAGACCTTAACGAATGAATCAAAAGATTTAATAAACATGAACAGGAGTTCATGAACACTCAGGATTTAGGTTGATCTATAAATGAACATCAGTTATGACATGAATTACAAGTCTTTATTATTAAATGGTTTTTGGATAAAGACTTTAATTCATATCGGTCCATGTCATATATAATCATATTATATAAAGCACCTTTACCGAGATGTCTTTCCACATCAATAATCTGAATCTAGATTATTTGTATCATTATGATACTCAGTAAACCGTACTTACAACTCCAATTAAAGAATTCCATAACTTTAATTTGTTATTGTTGACTATTTTTATTCATTCATGTGATCTTAATTCTCTCATGCTAATACAAGATCACATCCTCAATAATGAATATGGAATTTTTCTGATATTTATAAAATTATTCATACAATAATTTAAGAATCTAAATATAACAACAATAATTAAACCATTGTATTTATTTATTCACAGAAAAACAAATGTCTTTACATGCTTTTAGGACACACTCCTAACACTTGATGTTCGTGTATTCTTAGGAATAACATCTGAAAAATGAAGTGCCTTATGTGTGACTCCGGTTAAGAAGAATATCATATCAGATCCCTCTCCTAGTGTGAACAAAAAAGATATGAATAAGACTAGTGTTGATCCATCTTCTGCAGGTAGCAGTTACAAGCATGTTAATAGTGAGGTGGGAACTTTTGTTCCAGTTGCTGATTTGATGGCTAGTGTTAAGCTTGATATACCTACTGGAGGCCCCACTGTTGTACCTGAAGCATATGAGTACAACCCCTATGTGAATGATGATCTAGTTGGTAATTGCTTTAAAGGTATCGAGGATGGTTCCGGGGATGATTCTATAGCGTATTACAGTTCAGATGTGTCAAATGAAGGGTTAGACATTTTGCAAGTTCAACAAGTAGAAGAAGAGGCAGTACCTCCTCTTGCACAGGCCACCTACCAACTCAAGGTTGCCAAACATCTGCCACAAGCAGTAGTCAACCTGCTAGAACAGAAAATAACACTAGATGGAGGGAGACAATCGTTTCAAGAGAAGATCACACTAGATGGAGTGCCCCAATGTTTACAAAAGAAGATATTGAAGCCTCTGGTAAAACACATAGCTCATCATCTAGTGCACCACTAGGAGAATTACATGTTGAGAAGACTTTTGAGGACAAGATTGATTTGAAAATCAAACCTGCTATATTTGCAATGAAGAATAGATTAGAGTTTACGGTGAAAAAGTTTGGTATTGATGTGTGGTATATCACTTGCAAAGATCCTAATTGTTGTTGGAAACTGAGAGGGAAAAAACTTTCGTTGTCCTCTATGTTTGAGATCACAGTGTACAATAGTGTACATACATGCTCACAAGAAGTGCGACAGAAATATCATCGTCAAGCAGCATCGTGGGTCGTTAGGTGTGACGTGCTGTGTCATGACACACCTCCAGGGGGCCATTTTGTAGATATGAGCATGCCTTGGTGCTTGATCATTAGTCAAGTCTTGCACCAAGTAACCTCATGGGTAGGGGATGGCACTTTTGTAATTATGCATATGTCTCCCAGACAAAACCCATATATGTTCCTGGGAAGACTTCATTTCCTTAGAAAGCTCCTTAGGGGGGGGGGGGGGGGTGACCTGGTGACTAAGGAAGCACCATGACCACCAACAGATAGGGGCTTAAGCTGTGTACTCCCTTGCCCTATCAAGGCCTTATATGAATAAAATGATGCTTTGCCATGTCCCTTTGTGTATGCATTCTTCACGGTCTATGTGTTGCTTGTTTGTTACCTTTGTTGGGCCATTGCGTGCCACTTGAGTGTGTTGTATGCTCTGATTGTTGTGTGGGATGTTGTCTCTGGATGGCTTGCCTCGTGCTTGCTCCTGCTTCATAGTTGCCCTTACTTGTGTGAGACTTGTAACGTGGCTAACCATTGAGTTTGCTTGCTGCAGGTGTGAAATCTAGGTTGACTTGCTAGTTAAAAGTGCTAACAAGTGCCGCACGTTCCGTCCATTCGAGTATTGAAGTTGGCGGCCCGTGACAGTTGGTATCAGAGCTAGGTTTGAGAAAGCTTGGGGACCCTGCAGGATGGTGAGCAACACTTAAAGGATTGAAGCGCTGGAGAGGCGCGTTGGAGAACTAGATGGCCTGGACGAAAGAGTCAGGGATCTTAGCTCTGTCAGGCTAGAACCGAAGATGACTAACGCACTAAACTGCGTGGCTCTGTTGGAGCGGGATACGACCAATCTACTAGCTCGCATAACGACAATCGAGCGGAGAGAAAACCTTTCAAGCACATCCCATAGTCCTCAGAGGGAGGAACGTATGGAGGCAGTGGAACGAGCGATGAAGGACCTACAAGAATCATTAAATGACCTCGTAGAGAATTGTAGGGTGTCAGTTGAGGCAATGAAGGATGAGATGTTGGAAATGAACACCAAGCTGAACCTCACCATGAGGGCAGTTGGGAATCATCCTGCAACTGGACCCATTGGCATGGAATATGGGAGGGTAAAAGTCCCTGAGCCGAGGCCCTACGGTGGGGCTAGAGACGCGAAGGACTTAAAGAACTTCCTCTTTGATATGGAGCATTACTTCAGAGCCGTGAGAGCTGAATTAGAAGATGGCAAGGTCGCCATGGCAACGATGTACTTGTCTGCGGATGCCAAAGTGTAGTGGAGGATGAAGTACGACGATATTCAGAACGGCAGATGCACCATAACAACATGGGAAGATCTTAAGAGAGAGTTGAAGACGCAATTTCTCCCTGAAAATGTTGCCTACATAGCTCAACGCCAGTTGAGAGAGCTGAAGCACACTGGAACAATCCGAGAATACGTTAAGAAATTCTCTGGGTTGATGCTAGATATAAAAGACATGTCCGAAGTGGACAAAATCTTCGCGTTTTTAGAAGGTCTGAAGCCTTGGGCAGAGCAAGAGCTCGAGAGACAAAGAGTGGCTGACCTAGCCACTGCTCAAGCTGCTGCCGAACGACTGACTGATTACTCATCAGGGAACATTCAATCCAAGAAGACCAATTCGTCGACTAGTGGAAGTAATGTTGGGAGTAAAAAGTTTGGGAAGTCTTGGCAAAGCAAGAGTGGGGGAGGAGAGAAAAGGATTGTGGAGTCTAACTTTCCTAGCAAAGGTAGCAACCCCCAGTTCAAGAAGCCTCTTACATGTTGGATCTGTACTGGACCTCATAAGTCGATAGAGTGTCCTCACAGGTCCAAGATGAGTGCCCTCTAAGCGTCATTTGCCCAAGCGGAACAAACCAACGAAGAGGAGGAGGAGGAGTATATGCACATGGGTGCCCTCCGGATGCTGAATGCTCTCAAGAAACACGGTACGAAAGTGAAGAAGACCCCCGGAAAGGGACTAATGTATGTGGACGCCGCTCTAAACGGTTGAATGGCCGAAAGTGTGATGATCGACACGGGCGCCACTCACAACTTCATTTCGGAGATCGAAGCTAAACGTCTGGGACTGAAATGGGAGAAGGACTATGGCCGCATGAAAGCGGTTAACTCAGAAGCCTTGGCCACAACCAGCGTGGCTAAAAAGATCGGCTCGTGGGAGGGGCAGGCTGACTTGGTGGTCGTGCGAATGGACGATTTGATGTGATATTGGGTATGGATTTCCTTACGGAAAAGGGAGCCATTCCCATCCCAGCTACGGGAAGCTTACTCATAATGGGGGAGACACCTGCAGTGGTGCCTGCTAAATTAGAGCAGCCCCCAGAAACCAAGTTGCTGTCAGCCTTACAATTGAAGAAGGGCGTGAGAAGATAAGAGCCCAAGTATATTATCCTACCCACAGTATACGAGGATACGGTGGATGAAGTCATCCCACCAGAAATTTGAATGGTCTTGAAGAAGTATGGGGATGTTATGCCGGATCAACTCTCCAAAGCCTTACCACCTAGAAGAGGGATTGATCACCAGATTGAGCTGGTGCCGGGAGCCAAACCACCTGCAAAGGCGGCCTATAGGATGGCACCCCCTGAACTAGCAGAACTGAGGAAGCAGTTGAAGGAATTGCTAGAGGCAGACTTCATTAGACCATCGAAGGCACCATATGGTGCGCCCGTGCTATTTCAGAAGAAGCACGATGGGAGCTTGAGACTATGTATTGATTATCGGGCTCTCAATAAAGTGACAGTGCGTAATATGTACCCCATCCCCTTGATCGCCGACTTATTCGACCAGTTGAGTGGGGCTAAATTCTTTACGAAACTGGACTTGAGATCAGGCTACTATCAAGTGCGGATAGCAGAAAGGGATGAGCTGAAGACAACGTGTGTGACTCGATATGGAGCATACGAGTTCCGAGTCATGCCGTTTGGGTTGACAAATGCACCAGCCACATTCTGTATGTTGATGAACCAGGTTTTCCAGGAATACCTAGACAAGTTCGTGGAAGTCTACTTGGATGACATTGTGGTCTATAGCTCCACAATAGAAGAACATCAACGACACTTATCTCTAGTGTTTCAGAAACTGAGAGAGAACCAACTCTATGTGAAGTGAGAGAAGTGCTCCTTCGCACAAGAGAGAATCAAGTTCCTAGGCCACATAGTAGAACGTGGTCGGATTCACATGGATCTAGAGAAGGTGCGGGCCATTCAAGAATGGAAGGCCCCCACCAATTTGAAGGAATTACGCTCTTTCCTTGGTTTAGCCAACTATTATCGAAGATTTGTGGAGGGATATTCAAGAAGGGCGGCACCCTTGACCGAGTTGTTGAAGAACGGTGTAACTTGGATGTGGACCGATAGGTGTGTCGAAGCGTTTAAGAGTCTGAAGGAAGCCATGATGCGAGATCCTGTCCCGCCTTACCAGATGTTGGTAGGCCCTTCGAAGTGCAAACAGACGTGTCTAATTACGCTTTGGGAGGTGTACTTGTACAAGAGGGCCACCCCATAGCTTATAAAAGCCGCAAACTTACGGAGGTAGAGAGGTGGTACACTGCACAAGAGAAGGAGCTTCTCACAGTAATTCATTGTCTACGAGTGTGGAGGCACTACTTGTTGGGGTCGAAGTTTGTGGTGAAGATAGATAATGCCGCAGTGAGTCATTTCCTCACCCAGCCAAAGCTTACCCCTAAACAAGCACGTTGGCAGGAATTCATAGCAGAATTCAACTTTCATTTCGAACACAAGGCGGGCCGTCTAAACCAGGCAGCTGATGCCCTAAGTCGCAAAGCTGAGTTAGCGGCTCTAAAATTGCTAGCCAATATGTCAGCTAGCATGGTGACCACTCCACTCTGAGAGTGCATTAAGGAGAACCTGGTGAAAGACCCGGTGGTGAAGACCATCATGAATCTCGCAAAAGAGGGTAAAACTCGCCAATTTTGGGTAGAAGATGATCTTTTGTGGGCCAAGGGTGGCCGCTTATATGTTCCAAAGACGGGAGATTTACGGAGGATACTAATGAGTGAGTGTCATGACACCTTGTGGGCGGGTCATCCAGGGTGGTAGATGACTCATGCCCTATTGAAGCAGGGGTACTACTTGCCGCAAATGCGCGACGATATCGTGGAGTACACCAAGACCTGTCTCACCTGCCAGCAAGACAAAGTAGAGAGACACAAGACGCCAGGGTTGTTGGAACCTTTGTTAGTCCCAAGCCGACCATGGGAGAGTGTGTCGCTTGACTTCATTACTAGTTTATCGAAGACAGGAGACTTGAGTGCGATCTTAGTGATCATGGACATATTTTCAAAGTATGCAACCTTCATACTGGTGTCGAAATATTGCTCGGCAGAAGAAACAGCGAGACTTTTCTTCAAGTATGCAGTTAAGTACTGGGGAGTACCCCAAAATATAGTTAGTGACCGTGATGGAAGATTCACAGGGACCTTTTGGTCCGAGTTATTCAACCTTTTGGGGTCACAACTAAACATTTCCTCGAGCTACCATCCTCAAATAGATGGACAGATTGAAAGATTCAATGGGATGCTGGAAGAGTACTTGCGGCATTTCGTCAGTGCCAACCAAAAGAATTGGCCGCAACTACTAGACCTAGCTCAATTTTGTTTCAACTCTCAGAAGAGTTCTTCATCAAACAAGAGCGCTTTTGAAGTTGTTAACGGTCAGCAACCGCTGTTACCCCACACAGTGGATGAGTATCGAGGAAGAAATCTGAGAGCCTTTAGTTTCACGAAAGACTGGAAGAAAACCACCGAGATTGCCCGAGCATATCTGGAGAAGGCATCGAAGAAAATGAAGAAATGGGCAGATCAGAAGAGACGAATGCTGGAATTCAAAGCAGGCGACTTAGTGATGATCAAGCTAAGGCCCGAACAACTGAGATTCCAAGGGAATAAGGACATCAGACTCGTCCGCAAATACGAGGGTCCTGTTCCAGTCATCTCGAAAGTGGGCCTGACCTCCTACAAAGTCAGCTTACCAGAATGGATGAAGATACATCGGTCTTACACGTCAGCAACCTCAAGCCGTATCACAAAGATCCAGAAGATCCAGCGTGCATCTAGTTTACCAGAGAAGGAGTCAGCGTCAAGCCACGAAGCAGCAGACAACATGAAGAAATCCTAGCAGAGAAGACCGTGGTTGTGGACAGGAAGAAGAAGAAAGAGTTTCTGGTGAAGTGGAAAGGGCGGAGGACTTGCACAAGCATATGCAGAAGATTAGAGATCAGCAAGGGGTAAGTTCATCGAGGACGCCAAAGGTTTAAGTGGGGGAGGGTGTGACGTGCTGTGTCATGAGACACCTCCAGGGGCCATTTTGTAGATATGAGCATGCCTTGGTGCTTGATCATTAGTCAAGTCTTGCACCAAGTAACCTAGTGGGTAGGGGATGGCACTTTTGTAATTATGCATATGTCTCCCAGACAAAAATCATATATGTTCCTGGGAAGACTTCATTTCCTTAAAAGCTCCTTAGGGGGGGGGGGTGACCTGGTGACTAAGGAAGCACCATGGCCACCAACAGATAGGGGCTTAAGCTGTGTACTCCCTTGCCCTATCAAGGCCTTATATGAATAAAATGATGCTTTGCCATGTCCCTTTGTGTATGCATTCTTTACGGTCTATGTGTTGCTTGTTTGTTACCTTCGTTGGGCCATTGCGTGCCACTTGAGTGTGTTGTATGCTCTGATTGTTGTGTGGGATGTTGTCTCTGGATGGCTTGCCTCGTGCTTGCTCCCGCTTCATAGTTGCCCTTACTTGTGTGAGACTTGTAACGTGGCTAACCATTGAGTTTGCTTGCCGCAGGTGTGAAATCTAGGCTGACTTGCTAGTTAAAAGTGCTAACTAGTGCTGCACGTTCCGTCCATTCGAGTATCGAAGTTGGCGGCCCGTGACATTAGGCACCTGATAAAGATAAGCAAACTCAAGTTATGAAAGATAAGTGAGCTGGAAAGATAGGATTTAAAATATGCAAACAAGGTTTTTACATGGTTGGGGCGTTAATGAGCCTTAGTCCACGAGTTAGTTGTATTAGAGCTGAGAGGACTTTTGACAAAGGATTTTTCTGCAAGTTTTAGTAGAGTAATTACTTACAAGAGAAAATCTGGGGATCCCCGCTGCAGTGCACAATTGGTCCTATTTATAGGCAGTTTATGTGCGATGGGATTAGGCTGGACTAATCCGAGCCCAATAGGGATGTCATCATGGTTTGTGTTAATGGAGGCTTAATACAAAGGATATTGCTAAATAATACATATTAATTAGGGCCCATTGGGCCGGTTTGGGAGTGGCAAAGCCGTACAACTGTCAATAGTACATAACCTCAGACTGGTATGCGTGGGCTTCTAAAGGGATCCTGGGGACAGGATCTATGAGAGTTGCAGCAGTACTCTTTCCCAGTAGCAGCGTTCATTCCGTATGTAACCTCTTCTGCAGGTTAGTTGAGGAGACCAACTTCCATGTCTCTTGGGAATGTCTCCATGTCTGGGAAGGTCAATCCTGCTCTATCAAGACGTCTGGTCTGGGTTCCTTTACCAACGACCCAGTCCATTCACCGGGACCCTGGTTCATTTACCAAGGCTCGGGTTCATTCTCAACAAGGTTGTATTCCCAGACTGTTGAACCTGCCACCTCTTCCCGCATTCCAGAGGATACAGATAGGTTGGGACCAGAAAGGTGAGTTGGGCCTGCAGCTTAGGCTCGATTCCCTTGTCATAGTCGCGCCTATCAGATGTTTTTGGGCTTATTGATGACTGGACCACTAAGACTTTCTTCTTCCCGACTCATAGGGCTTAGGATGGGATTTCGATCTCTTTGGGAGATCCCACGGACCCATTGTGTTATGCTACGTTTCCAGGTGGAAAACATGGATAACATTTACCCCCCCAAGTCTTCATTTGTGTTTGCATGGTGGAGACTTGCCTCATTCTCCCAAATCAAATCCAAATATTATGGTTTGTTTCCTAGGAGACAGGATCATTTTTGTGGGGCCACTTGGGTAGTCTTGCATGGAGGATATTTGCCCCATTATCCTGGATCAAATCTAAATAGCTCGGTTTGTTTCCTAGGAGATAGGTTCATTTATTTAGGGGCCACTTAGGTGTTCCCCGTCCTTTCAAATTCAGCACGTTTTAAACACGTGTCCCCTAGTAATTGGTGCGTCTGTACTATTCACACCTTAAAGATCTGAAAAGAATCTTTTAATTGTCACAGTGACCGATGGGTGTCAGCGTAATCTCCGAGGTGTCCCATCTGCACGAGCAATGTTGATAGGGTACTCAAGTAAGTTGTTTAATGCCTCTGCACCATTTAGGATCGTTGGATGGGGATAGCTTTGAAAATTTCTTAATGTAGATCATTGGATCAGGTAGGCGCGAATCGTGGATTGGCGAATCCACGATCTGGTACTTGATGAGGCTAATTAAAACCTCTCCGTTATCCGGGACCATTAGATGGGGATAGTCATTTTGAATGGTTGGATCAAACAGTGGGTTTTTGCCCTATAAATACCCCAAAAATTTCATTTCCAACTTTACACATTCCAAACATTTAGGGCCAAACATTCCAAACATGTCCCAATTTGCCGACGAAATTTTCCGTCGACTACCCCACCTCCGTTCTTGTTTTTTTCTGACCCGACCTCTTTCCGCATAGCCATTAGATGGTTCGGTCACGGTTCAACCAGTAGACGACCGGCTGCATCACCTTCTTCGTTTCAAGGCTGAGATCCTGCCGACCTTATCGTTGGAGACTCTACAACTTTTAGGCCCAGTACCTCACAATAAGTTTTCTGGTCTTTTTCCTCTGTTTACTCTTTTTTATTATAATGTTCCTTCCGCGACCATAAAATTGATAGGGCCCGACCACCATGTAGGGTGGTTCTAGGTAGAATTGTGTAGGTTTGAAATATAGATTGTCTAGGTAATACCTATGGTATGGTTGTTCCGGATCACTTTAGAAGTTCCAAGATTGATTCGAGAGAGTTAGAAAAAACCTCTTATTTTTAGTTCTCGACCAAGGCTCCTAAGATCTTTATTGATCCCAAATCTGAGTCCGGAGGGGACTTCTCCAAGAAGGTTTAGGAGAACTCTCGTACCTTAACCAATTTTTTGGGTTTTGGTGCAAACTGCTTGGTTTTTGTTTCCTTTGCTACTTCCAGGTCCTTGACCATGAATCGCGGAGTTACCCTTCACCTAGAAGACTTCGTTTAGTCGAGCCCCATAGTCTTGGAAGGGCATACGCTCCCCACGGGCAATATGGGAGATGAATGGGGAGAGGAGCAAATTCTAAAAGTACTGGAAGTTGGATGCCCTGAAGAAACATTTGGGAGTGGAATCGACTCCTGAACTCTTCTACAATCGGCTGGCCTGGAAGGAAGAAAAGGCCCATACCAGTGTGGGTGAGTTTGGGTCCTGGAGCATAGGCCATATCAGTGTGGGAGCAACGCTCCCACTTCACAATTACTTCATGCGATTCCTAAAGTTTGTGGGGATCACACCATTCCAACTTCTACCCCAGGCATACAAGCTGCTTGCGGGATGGCACATCTTCTACGCGTCGAAGGAGATCCCGGCGCCCACCCCCGCGGAGGTGTTATACTTCTACAAGCTGGAGCCGCAACTTAATGCTAAGGACAAGACCCGAGACTAATTCTACAAATTGAAACCCCAATGTAATGCCCTACTACCTTAGTGCCGTTACTAAGTGAGTTTAAAATGTGCAATTAACTCGCTAATTGAGGTTTTAGAACAAAAGTGTAATTAAATCATAATCAGAGTCATAAACTTGAGAATAAACCTTTCATTGAAAAATTATAAAACGTTTAATATTTGGGATCCCAAAAACATTTTTAAAAATATTTACAACTCAAAATATAACCAGAGTCGACTAAACGACAAAATTTAAGTTTAGTACAATCATCCCCCAAAAACACCCCTGGCCGTGGCAGCCAGGCAGACCAGACATGTATGCGTCGCTTATCTCGCCCACTATACTCAAGGTTGGTCGATTTTTCCCTTGCCTTTGACTGCACCATAGAGCACCCGTGAGCCGAAGCCTAGCAAGAAAACCCTCATAAGCAGATAATATATGCATATCAAACACTTAAAATAAAATCAATCCATCATCAGGCTAAACACGCATGGCCATGCCGTCCCAGGCGCTTTACCAGGCCCTAGGTTCGTGGTCTATATCGTAAGGATATCCTAGGTATCCTTTGGGGTCTCGCCCTGGCAACTTCCACTCTGTGTGGTAAACGCTGCTTCCGACCCCTTGCCGTTCTCGGCCCTCGCCGTTCTTCGGCCATCACCGTTCAATCATCTATATGAGCATATAATATAACTAGACAGATACTTAAGCACATTAAAACTCAATCAAAGGGCCATGCCCTGCAACACAAACATATAGGGCTGAGCCTTGCAACTCAATCGTATTGGGCCAAGCTCTGCAACTCAAGCTCTATGGGAATAGTAGTTTCTTACCTGCGTCCCGAGCTTTCCAAGCACCGATGTCCTGAGCACAATTCCCTAGTCCGAGACTCGCTGAAACCCTAGTCACAATGCATTAACAATATCAACCCATCAAGTTCTTATCCATTAAATAGCTTTGGTTCATAATTCTAATCTCCAGAACGTTGGATTCTATCAATCTGGGTGACAAAATCCATCCAGAGCCTTAACTATTGAATTCCTGAGCCTAAAACCTTTCTAGAACCCAAAAATGCACTAAGCGTCGCGGCCCTAGGGACTCATGTCGTGGCTCCCAGCTCAACCTGAGGCCCTGCCTCAAATTAGCCTACACGCGCCGTGGCCCTTCCTGAAGGGTGCCGCAGCGCGCCTTCAATTCTAGACGCCTAGTTCTAAGGGGCTGCGGCTCAGCAAGAACAGCGTCGCAGCCCGACCCCTTGAGCCCAGAAAAACTCACCATTTTCACCCCAAAAACCAATCTAGTTAACCCCAAAATCAAGCCAACGATCCAAACTAATCATCACAAAGGTTATACTATAAATTCAGCAATAAAACCCAACCAGAATTCTAGTTCAAAGCATCATCAAACTCAAAGTTGAATCCTCATCTCTCCAACATGCAAAACTCTTAACACACCAGCAGAAATTTCAAGCATAATTCAAATAATTTAAAGGTTTACCCTTGCTTAATTGAGTCTCTGAGCTGATCTCCTAAACTCCAAGCTCCAAGCCTCAAGCTCCCCAAAATCCTAGCTCCAATTCCTTAGTTTTTGACTAGTTTCCTCCAAGATGTCACTAGTCCTCCAAGCTTCCAAGGAAAAAGATGAGAGAGGGAGATAGATAGAGTGGGTCGGTTCCTAAGTTCTGATTGTCTCCTTAACTTTGTTTTATTTAACTTAAGTCTATAAGGTTATCTCAAGGCTCAGGGTACCAAAAATGTCCCCGAGGGAAAAATGGTAAATTTCCCCAATATTCCTTCCTAGGCATTCTAACCTCAAATATATCTCCAAATATTTATTTCCATAACCCAATAACCCCATAAAAATGTCTAATACCCAAACCTCCCCTCGACTCGCCCCGAGGTGGATTTTCAACCCTGTTGTGACTTTTTAGCTAACCGCTCCTTAGAACTGTCTCGGATCGTGCAACACAGATATATCACAAGTATATCACAATTATTACATTTATGCCCTCAATGGGCTAAAATTACAGTCATGCCCTTGATAACTAGATGGGGCCCACATGCATATTTAATTCACCTAAACATGCATCACTATTCACATATTCACACAAATTCACATATTATAAAAATAAATCATTTACTACCCTTTAGGCACGTTAATCAAGGCCCTAAGCCTTAATAGAAAATTTGGGTCGTTACAACTATCCCCTTCTTAAAGAAATTTCATCCTCGAAATTACCTGAATAACTCGGGATACCATTCCCGCTTCTCTGATTCTAGTTCCCATGTCGCCTCCTCAACCTTGTTGTTCCTCCACAGCACTTTCACCAAGGCGATGGTCTTGCTTGTAGGAAAAACTCATTGCAGGATCTTTATTTATTTTCATGCAATTTACATATTATCAAACAAACATGCAAATTCCTAGAACATGCTCCTATGAAATTGATACAAATACAAAGTAAAGTAAAAACTTACATTACGCAGCGGAACTGGAACAACTCCATCCTTCAATCTCTCTAACCCTTGATTCCATTCTGTAGCAGAGTATTATCAAGAGATTGAACAAGATCAGCAACACAGTCTTCCTCACCAAGCCTTTGATCAACCTAGAACTAGTGTGGGCTGGTTCTCAACACATGAGATAGAGATCTAGAAAAGAAGAAGAGATTGTGGCTAAGAAAGGATTAGAGTGTCTAGGTTTTCACTTACCCAAATCAACTGAGACTGACTTGCTTCTGAAAACCCTAGATATCATATTCCTTATATAGGCAACTTAATGAGATTTATTTAAATTTAAATTAATTAAAAATAATAAACAAAAATAAAAGCCTTGGGCTGCCATAAATGAACTTGGGCCCAATCTCTTTATTTTGAATTTAAATCCCAACTGGGCCTAAATTCAAAACCTTTTATTTATTTATTTTTTAATTAATTAATTAAATTCTTATTCAAATTAACTAATTATAATTTGAAACTTGATTTAATATTATTTATTTATATTGATACCAATTTATCAATATTAATAAATTTACCCAAATATTCTCTAAATCTCATATCTCTGTAAATTTTCCAAAATTGACCTAGTCAACTTTAAAAATCCTAATTGATAATTAAATCAATTAATTGAGACATTCTAGATGATTTACTCAAAGGTGATGCGGGGACCATGGATCCATGAAATCAAGCTCCAACAAGCTACCGTGAATTTATTTACGAATAATTTCACTACCTTATTAATTCCTCGTGACTCCACTATAGACTCGGAATTGAACTCTTGAATTCATAGAACGTATTTTCAAAACCATAAATACGTTATCCATTGTTATAACCATTACAATCAGTCAATCCTCTATCGATGACTTACTAACGAGCTGGGTGCAAATTACCATTTTACCCCTCATCAGTATTCTATCCTTAACTCCCACTAAGTTCCTTATAAATGATATTTCTGTGAACTTAATCACAGAAATGAGATCTCAATCATTTAACCTTTTGAACAAAGAAATTAAGGAAATCATCTTTTCACTTCTCATACAGAAGTTATAGATTTCGTATCTATGAATAATACTCCCACTCAATTACACTAATAAATCTCCAAGATGTAAGTATGGGCTAGACCGTAGGGTAAGCTGGTAACGAACAAGTCAAAAGATTTAAATAATATAATTAGTAGAATATTATCACTCAGAATTAAGATCGACTTAATATATGGTCAATGCTGTGACATTGATTAGATTTGATAACAACGATACTTATTTATCAATCAATAATCAATATCGGTCCTAGTCCGATGTAACTAAATACATCCGATCTTATCTACTTGGTTGATGCCTTGGACAAGACATCACACCCTGAATGTGTAAGTAGATCATATCGTAGATTGCCTAATCAGTGAAAATCCAATGCACTGATCTAATCTTAGGACTCGTTCTTTTGAACATATAATTACAACTATAATCCACTGTGACCTAGTCACTATAATTGTAACTATCCATATGTTCGGGATTTTATAGATGTTTGTATTATTTCAATAATCATGTAATAAAACAAGCAAGCAACACGGTTGTCAAACTAAATGATTTCTACTACTTTTATTGATAATATGAAATCATGCTACATGTCCGACATGGTTTTATAAGGGCATAAAACCCAACATTGCTCTGCAAGACTTTGTCCTTCCGGTCGAGAATCTAAATTGGCTTCTCTTCATAAGACAAATCCTGATCCAGCTCCAAATTCTCATATCTCAGAACATGCGTCGAATTAGATACATACTTCCGAAGCATAGACACGTGAAACACATCATGAACCCTTGTTAAGGCTGGAAGCATCGCCAATCTGTAAGCTACCTCTCTAACCCATTCCAGAATCTCGAAGGGGCCAACAAATCTAGGACTCAGCTTGCCCCAAACACCAAACCGTTTCATTCCCCTCAAAGGTGAAACCCTAAGGAACACATGGTCACCAACCTGACACTCCACGCTCCTGCGTTTCAGATCTGAATAACTCTTCTGGCGACTTTGGGAGGCGAGCATTCGAGCTCTAATCTTCTCAACCGCCTCATTGGTCCTCTGAACCATCTCAGGACCTAAGTACCTCCTCTCACCGGTCTCATTACAATGGATAGGTGATCTGCACTTTCTTCCATAAAGCATCTCATACGGAGCCACTTCGATAGTCGCCTGATAACTGTTGTTGTACTAGAACTCAATCAAAGGAAGATACTTACTCCAAGTTCTCCCAAAATCCAGCACACAGGCTCGTAGCATGTCCTCCAATATATGAATCGTCCTCTCAGTTTCACCATCTGTCTGAGGATGATAAGTGGTACTAAACCGTAACTGTGTGCCCATAGCCTTCTATAGACTTCCCCAGAACTTGGAGGTGAAGGTGGGGTCCCTGTCGGATACTATCGACCTTGGAGCCCCATGCAGTCGAACAATCTCCTTCACATATAGCTCAGCTTACTGCTCCATAGTATAGGTCGTCCTGATTGGTAAAAAGTGGGCGGACTTGGTGTACCTATCTACAATCACCCACACTGAGTCATGTTGTCCCACGATTTTCGGCAAACCAACCACGGAGTCCATGGCGATATCTTCCCACTTCCACTCCGGAATCCCTAGAGGCTACAGCAACCCTGCTGGCCTCTAATGTTCAGCCTTGACTTATTGACAAGTTAAGCACTTGGCCGCATAATCTACCACATCCCTCTTCATGCCCGACCACCAATACAAAGCTCTCAGATCCTGGTACATCTTCGTCGTACCCGGATGCAAGGAATATGGAGTGGTATGCAGTTCATCTAAGATCTCCCACCGGATATCTGAATCCATCAGAACACAGATCCGACCCTTATACTTCAGTAACCCCATCTCTGAGATAGAGAAATCCTTAGCCGCTCTGGCTAAGACGTTCTCCCTGTGACCCCTCAACTGGAGATCATTCCCCTGTGCCTCCTTGATTCTCTCAAGGAGCGTAGACTGAAGAGTGATGTTAGCTAACTGACCAACCACCAACTCTATACCCGCTCTAGTCATCTCCTTCGCTAGCCTATCGAATATCTATCTCGAACTGAGAAACTGTCCCTGGTCTTTCCGACTCAATGCATCTACATTAGCCTTCCCAGGATGGTATAGGATGTAACAATCGTAATCCTTAACCAACTCCAACCACCGTCTCTGGAGCATATTCAAATCCTTATGAGTAAAGAAGTACTTCAAACTCTTATGGTCGGTGTATATCTCGCACTTCTCACCACATAGGTAATGTCTCCAAATCTTAAGTGCGAATACCACCATTGCCAATTCTAGATCATGCGAGGGATATCTCTGCTCATACTCCTTTAACTGTCTCGATGCATAGGCTATCGCCTTCCCAGCTTGCATCAACACACACCCTAAACCCTGTCTGGAAGCATCATAATAAACCACGAACTTCTCATTGTCCGTTGGCAAACTCAACAATGGCGCGGTGATCAGGCACCGCTTCAACTCTTTGAAACTGTTCTCACATCTGTCTGTCCAAACATACTTTGTCTTCTTCTTTGTCAATTCTGTCAATGGTGTAGCTATCTTGGAGAACCCCTCAACAAAACGCCGATAGTACCCTGCCAATCCCAGAAAACTCCTCACTTCATGAACACTGCTCGGTCTAGGCCAATCTCTCACTGCCTTAATCTTACTTGGGTCGACCAGAATCCCCTCCTTACTCCTGATATGGCCCAGAAATGTAACTCGTAGTAACTAGAACTCACACTTGTTGAACTTAGCATATAACTTATGCTCCCTTAACCGCTGCAGTACCAAACGTAGATGTTGCTCATGTTCTACCTCTGACTGAGAGTACACCAGAATATCGTTGATGAACACAATCACAAACTTGTCCAAATAGTCCTTGAAAACCCTGTTCATCATGTTCATAAAAGCTGCTGGGGCATTGGTTAATCCAAAGGACATAACCAGGAATTCATAGTGTCCATACCTCGTGCGGAAAACAGTCTTTGGTATGTCCTCCTCCTTGATCCTTAAATGATGGTAACCTGACCAGAGATCTATCTTAGAAAACACGGTCTTTCCCTGCAGCTAGTCAAACAAATCATCAATCCTAGGCAGTGGATACTTATTCTTAATGGTCAACTTGTTCAGCTCCCTGTAATCAATACACATCCTAAGAGATCCATCTTTCTTCTTGACGAACAACACTGGAGCACCCCATGGCGAGAAACTTGGTCTGATGAACCCTAAATCTAGTAACTCCTGCAACTAAATCTTCAACTCCTTCAACTCCGCCAGAGCCATTCTGCAAGGTGTCCTAGATACTGGCACCACCCCTGGTACCAATTCTATAACAAAATCAATCTCTCGCTGCGGCAGCAGCCCTGACAGATCTACTGGAAATAAATCTGGAAACTCACATACCAATCTGGTCTCCCTCGGTCCAACTGACACAACCTTAGAGGTGTCCACAACATTCGCTAGGAATCCTATCTAATCTCCCTACATCAGGTCTCTAGCCTTCAGTGATGAAATCATAGGTATTCGCGGTCCACTAGCTGTTCCCACAAATACAAAGGGTACCTCCCCTTCTGGTAGGAAAGTCACCATTTTGCGCTTGCAGTCAATCGTCTCCCCATACTTCGATAACCAATCCATCCTTAGGATCATATCGAAGTCATCCATCATTAACTCAAAGAGATCAACAGACAACTCCCTACCATTTATCTCTACTAGTAAAGCTTTAATCCATCTCCTAGAGACTACCAGTTCCCCGGTCGGCAACAAAGTTTGAAAACCCCTAGCACACAAAACACTAGATCTACACAACTGATCCATCACTCTACCAGACACAAACGAGTGAATAGCTCCTGAATCAAACAATGCAGTATAAAATGAACCAGCACTAGAGATCTGACCTGTCACAACTGAGGGGCTAGCCTCCGCCTCAGTCTGAGTCAAAGTAAACACCCTAGCAGGAGCGAGACTGTCACCCTACTTCGGTTCCTCCTTCCTGACTTGTTGGTAGTCTTTCTTCAGATGATTGGCACTCCAATAGACAATGTAGGCCCTAATCCTGCACTCACCTTGATGTCGTCGTCTGCACTGAGGACACACTGGAAAACTCCTCCAGTTGTCACTTCTGCCCTGACGGCCACTAAAACCACCCCGTGCCCTCCTATCTAAACTGGGAGGAACAAATGATTCTGGGGCCTTCCTCTTCTTCTCACTGGAGCCACTACCCCGACTGGATCCAATAAAAGGAGGCACTATCCTCCTGGCATCGTGCCTAACAACATTCTCTCTCCAAATCTGGTCCTCGGCCCCCTCAGCTGTAAGGGTCTTGTCTACAACTTGAGCGTAGGTAGTAGTCTCTGGATCCAGGGTGATCTTCACATCACGGGCGATCATAACATTCAATCCCTGTACGAATCTGTCTCTTCTTGCAGCGTTTGTTGGCACTAAATCTGGTGCAAACTTCACCATTCCGTCAAATTTCAGAGCATACTTTGTCACGGTCATTCGGTTCTGAGTCAGGTTGATAAACTCATCAAACTTCGCAGCTCAGACTGCAACACTATAATACTTCTCGTTGAAAATGTTCCTAAACTCTTCCCAGGTCATAACTATCACATTTCTCCTCTGAACTACTACATCCCACCAGATGCGGGCATCCTCTCTGAACATGTAGCTTGCACAAGCTACCCTCTCGCTCCTCTCAACCCTCATAAAATCAAGAATAGAGGAAATCATATTCATCCACTGCTCTGCCCGCAGTGGGTCTGGTCCACCCTCACAGGTGGGAGGATGCCGATTTCTGAATCTCTCATATAAAGGTTCCCACTTGTTCTCAACAACAGGTTGGACTGGCACTGGCGCCATAACCTGCTGAATTTGCAACCTAGTGACCTATGGAGGGGCCTGTTGCCTCAACTATTAGAGCTCTTCTTCATTTCGTTGCAGTCTTGCTTCCATTTCGACAAACATCTGTTGGGCAGGTGTAGGGTCCTGACCCTGGTTATCATCCTCGGCCCAACTGCCGTGGAGTTTAGATGATTGATGAGGCATCTCAACAAATATGCCTGCAATCAATGACGCCGCTCATCATGCATGATAACAACATCCAAAACCACCTCCCAATTACATCAGTCAACCATGAACAATAAACCACATAACATACATATAGCATATAACACACAACGGGCCATGCCCTGACATCATGCATACATTAAATTATTCATCATGCTCTATATGAAATAAGCAGGCAACCAGGGCAGTTAAGCACATATTTCAGCATATAAGTCAATCATACCAACCAACCCTGAGTCGAGCTTGCCACTGACAGCGAGCGTACATGTTCGGTCATTCTCTAGAACCATAAACCTTGGCTCGCTCTGATACCAAGTTGTAACGCCCTATTGCCTTAGAGCCATTACTAAGTGAGTTTAAAATGTGCAATTAACTCGCTAATCGAGGTTTTAGAACAAAAGTGTAATTAAATCATAATCAGAGTCATAAACTTGAGAATAAACCTTTCATTGAAAAATTATAAAACGTTTAATATTTGGGATCCCAAAAACATTGTTTATAAATGTTTACAACTCAAAATATAACCAGAGTCGACTAAACGAAAAAATTTAAGTTTAGTACAATCATCCCGAAAAAGCACCCCTGGTCGTGGCAGCCAGGCAGACCAGACATGTACGCGCCGCTTATCTCGCTCATCGTACTCAAGGTTGGTTGACTTTCCCCTTGCCTTTACCTGCACCATAGAGCACCTGTGAGCGGAAGCCAAGCAAGAAAACCCTCACAAGCAGATAATATATGCATATAAAGCACTTAACATAAAATCAAGCCATCATCAGGCTATACACGCACGGCCATGCCATCCAAGGCACTTTACCAGGCCCTGGGTTCGCGGTCTATACTGTAAGGATGTCCCAGGTATGCTTTGGGGTCTTGCCTTGGCAACTCGCACTCCGCATGCTAAACGCTGCTTCCGGCCCCTTGTCGTTATTGGCCTTTGCCGTTCCCTGGCCATCACTGTTCAATCATCTATATGAACATATAATATAACTAGATAGATACTTAAGCACATACAAACTCAATCAAAGGGCCATGCCCTGCAACACAAACCTTAGGGCCGAGCTCTACAACTCAAGATCTATGGGAACATTAGTTTTCTTACCTGCGTCCTGAGCTTTCCAAGCATCGATGTCCCGAGCACAGTTCCCTAGTCCGAGCCTTGCCGAAACCCTAGTCACAATGCATTAACAATATCCACCCATTAATTTCTTACCCATTAAATAGCTTTGCGTCATAATTCTAATCTCCAGAATGTTGAATTATGTCAATTCGGGTGACGAAATCCATCCCGACCCTTAACTATTGAATTCCCGAGCCTAAAACCTTTCTAGAACCCAAAAATGCACTAAGCGTCGCGGCCCTAAGGAATCATGCCGCGGCCCCAGCTCAACCCGAGGCCCTGCCCCAAATTAGCCTATACGCGCCGCGACCCTTTCTGAAGGGCGCCGCGGCGAGGCTTCAATTCCAAACGCCCCATGTTCTAAGGGGCCGCGGCTCAGCAAGAACAGCACTGCGGCCCGACCCCTCGAGCCCAGAAAAACTCACCATTTTCACCCTAAAAACCAATCTAGTTAACCCCAAAATCAAGCCAACGATCCAAACTAATCATCACAAAGGTTATACTATAGATTCAGCAACAAAACCTAACCAGAATTCTAGTTCAAAGCGTCATCAAACTCAAAGTTGAATCTTCATCTCTCCAACATGCAAAACTCTTAACATACCAGCAGAAATTTCAAGCATAATTCAAATAATTTAAAGGCTTACCCTTGCTTAATTTAGTCTCTGAGCTGATCTCCTAAACTCCAAGCTCCATGCCTCAAGCTCCCCAAAATCCCAGCTCCAATTCCTTAGTTTTTGACTAGTTTCCTCCAAGATGTCACTAGTCCTCCAGGCTTCCAAGGAAAAAGATGAGAGAGGGAGATAGAATGAGTGGGTTGGTTCCTAAGTTCTGAGTGTCTCCTTAACTTTGTTTATTTAACTTAAGTCTATAAGGTTACCTTAAGGCTCGGGGTACCAAAAACGTCCCCGAGGGAAAAATGGTAAATTTCCCCAATATTCCCTCCTAGGCATTCTAACCTCAAATATATCTCCAAATATTATTTCCATAACCCAATAACCCCATAAAATGTCTAATACCCAAAACTCCCCTCGACTTGCCCTGAGGCGGATTTTCAACCCTGTTGTGACTTTCTAGCTAACCGCTCCCTAGTATTGTCTAGGATCGTGCAACACAGATATATCACAAGTATATTACAATTATTACATTTGTGCCCTCAATGGGCTAAAATTACAAGCATACCCCTAATAACCAGACGGGGCCCACATGTATATTTAATTCACCTAAACATGCATCACTATTCACATATTCACACAAATTCACATATTATAACAATAATTCATTTATTGCCCTCTAGGCACGCTAATCAAGGCCCTAAGCCTTAATAGAAAATTTGGGTCGTTACACCCGATGTAATGCCCTGGTTACCCCAGAACAGTTACGGTGAACCGAAAATTTGACCTGTTACCCGAGTCCTTTGGTTAAAAACGTGCTCTAAATGAGATTAACAGGTTAAGGTAGAAAACTAATAAAAAGGAAGGATGTTTTACATTACAAACTGCTCTGTAGAGCTAATCAAAACATTTACAAGTTGTTCTTAGTACAAAATGGTCATTACTGTTTTAAATTTACAATCCCGCCGACGTAAGTGGCAAAATAGGGTAAACCCCTAGTTCCTCTGAGAACTCCTTGGCCGTGGTGGTCAAGCGGCTGCATATGTACACAACACCACCTAAGCTCTCCACTCAAGGCTGGGTGAGCTTTTCTTTCCCTTTACCTGCACCACATAGCACCCATGAGCCAAGGCCCAGCAAGAAAACACAATATAACATGGTATAATATCAACAATGATCATAATAATCATCCAGGACTATCAGTCCAAAACAGATAGGTGACAGTCACAAAAGTCACTGAAATGGGTGCAGCCCCCTCTAGCCATGTGACGATAGGATCACCAGGGCTTTACAGATAATGAACCTTTCATAGCTTAAACAGGATAGGTGCATGGTGATTAGTCACCAACATAACCTTCCTCATGACCATAGAGTCATAACCTTGGAACATTGATAACTCTACAAAATAGAGTTATTTTACCACATTTTATAAGCCAATTGTTGCTTAGTTCTTGAGTTTTTAATTAATTTATCAATTTTTTAAGTAATTTTGAATTTATTAGTTTTATTTTGATTTTATGTATTTTTATTTGTTTTTTGTATTTATTTTGTTTAATTATGTTGTTACTAATTTATGTGTGTTTAATTTCTTTATGTAGGTGTATTTGTTGGGAGCAAATGAAATGTTGATAAAATGTTGGTATAAAGAAATGAAGAAATCAAGCCCAAAATGAAAGGCCCAATCCAATTCTTGACAATGCCATGTCATCAATCCATGTGCTTCTTTCTCCACCATTGGATTTGTAACTATAGGAAAAGATGACAATTTTGAGCATGAATCCATGTGCTTTTTTTTAGACCAATAGGAGTGTTATCCTTTACCAAAAAATTTATCTATAAATAGGAGTCTCATTTCACCATTTCAAGCACACCTTCTCTTACACCACTTCTTCCATCTCTCTATTCTCTCCATCTTTTTCTTTTCTTAGATTAGTTTTTATGTATTTTTAGAGGAATAATTTGGAGGTTCCTCCTCCAAATTTTCCTATTTATGTTGTAATTTTTATTTTGTTTTTGATAGTTATGGGTTTCTAATCCACTTAAAATTATTAAGGTGGAGGATGAACCAAGATATAACTATATAGTGTTTATTTTATGTTGACCTCCCAAAATGAGCAATAAAGTTTATGATTTTTCTTCTTCTAAATATTTCTTTCATCTATAATATCATGTATTTTAGATTGTTAGAACATATTTTACTTGGTTCTTAATTGTGCAAAAACATAGTATTCTTTGATTAAGATGTGTCATTAAATTGTTCACATCCAATGCTTATAACAAAAATACTATATTTTGCTTTAGAAATAACATTATTTGATTTTTTTGTAGTTTCATTAAATTGATTCACAACTCATGATTTGAAGTTATACTATTGAAGTGAAGGAAAATGTAAAAATAATGTTTTGGAAAAGGTAATTAGATTAATTTCAATTATCACTAAAAATTGGGAAGTCAACATATTAATAAATATTATTATTTATATTTTGTGGATTCTAAAATCTTAATAATTTTATAAATAACTATTAAAAACAAATCCTTTTAGTTTATTTATTTTTAGTATTTTCTTTCTTTATTTTAAAACAAAACACATTAATCTTTGGAACTAGGTTAGAAATTTATTTCACTTTGGTAAAAATAGTTTTCTCTTTTGATTTAAGTCAACTCCTTTGGGTTCGACCTCGTGCTTACACGAAAACTATTCTATAAATACGATTCGTGCGCTTGCGAGTTTAAATTTTAAAACATACCCGTTTTGGGTCCATCAAACATCGTTCCCTAGCCATGTGACAAGCAGTCACCGGGGCCCTGTGCCCTGGCTCTGAGTAACTAGTCATAGACTAGCCAAGCGCTTATAAGTTTCATCGACCTTTGGGTCGGTCCAGCATTAATGCCATAGAGCCATTCAATGCCGATATCGATTAGATCTAATCTTCATTTGGCCCCGCGTTCATAACACTATGCCATCCCTGACTCTTAGGTCAGTAACCCTGACTAATCAGTACATGTACAAGTATACAACATTCACTAGCATATAATATGCAATCCATGTCCACATTTATCAACCAACATGACTCAGTAATAATCACGCATGTCATATACATATACAGGGTGTAGCTGTATTCATACACTGTTTTCTTACCTTAGATTCGAGCTAGAATGATAAAAAGAACGACCCTTGAGAGCGATCAACCTTTAGTCCTTTAGCGGTCACCTAATCATAACCAAACACGGGACATCATTAATAATAATGATCAAAATAGGTGTCCACACCAATATCTAGCCTCCCAGAGATTAATCCAAACTAATCCAAGTAGAAGGGACACTCCCGAGGCCCATAACTAAGTTCCCGGGGTCAAAACGAGCAAACGAGGCGAAAACAGGGCAAGGGCTGTAGCCCTGGCACCTTGGGCCGCGACCCTTAGAGTTCCCTGAAGCAAGGGCCGCGGCACCCCAAGAACAGGGCCGCGACCCTCAACTCTGGGCCACTCCCAAAAGAATTTTGAACACTCCAAAGCCTCCAAAATCATACCTAAACATTCCCCAATCATCAAAGAAAAGTTCCCAAGCTTCCCAATACTTCAAAACTCTTAAAACCCAAGGTTCAAACGAACCGAAAACTCAACGATTCACAAAATTAATTCAAAGCTTAGAAACTCGGAAAAACCCAAAACTTAAACTTCAATTACCTTGGATTGGGTTGTTTTCTGTCAAATCCTTCGGTTAAGAAGCTTCTAATCTTTCCTAGGATCGCTATGCCTCGATCCTCGCTTGATTCCGACTCCTAGAACTCAAGATTTCTTCAAAAAGGCTTAAACGGTAAAACGGACTATCGAAAGGGAGAACGAGAGGTTTTCTGATCGTACGTTCTATCTGAAAACTACTTCAAGCTTAAGTAACCTCAAATAAAACCCAGTGCTCGGGGTCCCAAAAATACCCCCGGGGACATTATAGTCAAAACCTCTGAAATTTCACCCTGATCTTAAATATTCCCAATTCATCATCAAATAAACATTTCTATTACCCAAAAATTGACCCCGTTATGACAACCGTTAATCCACTCTATATGATCTTCTCATGCCGAATAGCTCGAATATATCTCCATAATAATGGAATCTCATTCACAAATCAAGTTATGCACCCAAATACACATATTCACCCTCAATGGGCCAAATTAACAAAACATCATAATTATTCAAATGTGGACCCGCATGCACGCATATAACATCATACCATAGTATAATTCACATGTACATGCATATTATCACTTAATGGCTTAATTAAACAAGTATGGCCCTCCCGGCCTACTATTCCCGCCATTAAACCATATCGGAGAATTCGGGGCATTACACCCGAGGTAATTATATGGCTCCATTCAGCACCTAGAAGTGCCCCCCGGACGTCAGACACTACTAGTTCATGACATCCGGATTCTTCTTGGAGAAGAACCCCACGTTGGTGATGCATTTTCAGCGTATGGGTAAGTTATTTTTCCTCTTGGCTCATTTAGTTTTCTTTCGTTTTGTCTGCTCCCCACTCATGTTCCTGGAAAACAGGATCGTATGCCTAGACTCCCCTCACTAAATCAATCATGGACCGTAAGAAGTATTATGCCACCTTGGGCATGGAGGAGCTGGACGTAGGGGCTTTGTGAACACGGATAATCTGTGATTGGTTAGGATGCTTGACGCCAACTAGACGATAGATGCCCCTAGCTTCCAGGGGGTATAGTGCGAGAGGGATCCAGTCATGAGGGAGGATTTGGCCCTCATTCACATTGAGGCTGTAGAGGCCGCGACCCGGGTGGACTTGGAGAAGAAGAGGAAGGTGCAAGCCCACCAAGCGAAAAGGGCCGTGTTCGAGGAGCTGGACACCCTTATCGAGGGGACTCAGCTGAATACTCGGGCTCTCGGAGCTAGAATTTTGGGGAAAGGTAATTCCCCTTTGTTTTTAACTTATGCTCCCCATTTTAAGGACATAGTTAGGGATAGACAACTGTATCGAGATTACCTGATCGGGGCCGCCATAGAAGTGGGGCTTCCTTGCCCCATTGTCCTAGATACATTAACCCTTATGTATTCATCCGAGTTCTTACATTATGGTAACTTTTTGGACCTGGATGATATGGGGAACCACATTCATTCTTTCACCCTAGGGGAGTTGAGTCATACTCGTTCTTTAGACAAGGGTTCGTCCTGGAGGACTTTAGACCTTAATATTTTCCTTGATTTTTGACTTTCGTCCCTGTTCATATGTTTTACTAATTAGTTTCTCTGTTTATTTCAGGTGATCTAGAAATGCCTAACCCCATGGCCAAGATGAAAGAGATGATCGAGGCAAGGGCGGCCGCGGCCACAACTTCGGTGAAGAGAGCCGCCAAGGGTCTGGCCAAGAAGAAAGTGATCGAGCTGATCCTTGGGGATTCAAGGCTAGTTCCGGACATTTCCAAGAGGACTCTAGCAGTGAGTTCTCCCATGGTGATGCGAGTTGAAGTGATCCCGCCATAACCTAATCCTCTCCCGATTATCAACTTGGAGCAGGAACCCTCTGAAGGTGGAAGGGCAGAGAAGAGGGTAGCGGACTCAGTCTTTGGCGAGTCCACGAAGCCGACCAAGAGGGCCAGGACCAAGGAACTTGCCTTGGCTGAGGAGCACTCTTCAGGGGAAAGCCTCATCATCACACGGGAGGTCCCAGAGGCTCCCAGGCTTCCTGTTAATCCAACATTTCTATAGGAAGGGGACCTGGTCCTCTTGGAGGAAAGGACGAGAATGGTGTCCCAAGCTTGGGAAGACGACTGGGACAAGCAGGATGAGGTGTACCGGGCCTTAACTATTCAGTGAAAGGTGGAGTTTGCTGAGCGTTCAGAGGCCTTCAGCAATCCCCAACAAATTGTAGACCGGCTCATAGTCGAGATTGGGTTTCGGCCTAAATTGGGGCAGGACACGTCTTCGCTAGCCACAGACTTGTTGGCCCAGGTGGGAGCAACTATGTCCACCCTTTAGTTGAAGCGGTACGCCACCTTGGCCAGTCAGGAGGCCTTGTTCATCTCCCAGGCCATCGCGGTAAGTTAGATGTCCTTATATTCTTTCAGTTTGCTATACTCATTGCCTATATATTCTCTAACTTTAGTTTGTTCTAGGATGCCCTGTTGGCCCATAGGAACACGAATTTGGTGGAGGAGATGGCGATGAAGCAGGAAACAACCAATATGGAGTTGGAGGGGGCTGTTAACCAGCAGGAAGCCGCTAAGGAGGCCCTGGCCAAGGAAGCTGCCTGGACTTAGGCTGATCGCGAGGAAGCTTCTCGGATTCAAGCCCAACACGAAGGAAGGACGCCAACCATAAGAAGTTGGTGGATAGTCTGGAGGCAGAACTACCTTGTGTTCGAGGCTTAGAGGCATTAATCAAGGCTCTTCTAGAGGTAGTTGAGGCCCAATCTCGCCAGGAATGAGAGAAGGTTGCAAGCCTTGAGTCTTGGAATCAGGCTTTGGATGGCATGCTTCAGCTGGAGATAAAGTGGACCGAGGAGGCTCGCCAAGCGAAGGAGCAAGTTGATGCCTTGTTGGAGGCTACTTTTAACGAGGCCATTTACATGGCCTGACTCCAAGACAAGAACATGAACCTCCTCGTTGATAACTCTAGAAATTAGAGTTATTTTACCACACTTTTTAAGCTAAAAATGATTTAGTTCTTAAGTTTTTAATTAAATTATTAAGTTTTAATTACTTTTTGAATTTATTAGCTTTATTTTAATTGTTATAGATTTTTGTGTGTTTTTATAGTTATTTTGTTGTAAAATGTTGTAGTTAATTATTTGAATTATTATTGTTTAGTTTGAGGTAAAAAAATGTTGTATTTTTTAATTTAAATGTTAAATATAAATTAAGTTATAATTAATATTTTCAAAGAATTAACTTGATTTATTTTATAATGGAAATATTTTATTATGATTTAGTTTATGTTTATTTTGTTAGGGAATTTGGTGTATTTTTGCTATTGAAAAGTAAGAAAAATGAAGAAGAAGAAATGACATTTTCAAAGAAAAGAAAGTAAAAATTGGCATTTTCCTTCCAGCCAGGCCCGTTACTGCCCTCAGCCATTTCCCAGGCCCAACGCCTGGCCCTCTTATCTGCTGCCAGCTGCTCCTTCCAGCCTCATGCCCCAAGCACGCCACCTGTCCACTTTCCCTTCAGCAAGTGCCTCGCCGAAACCACCTCCCATCAGCTTCAGCATATAACATATCGCCACACCTGCCCTTTTGCCTCCAAGCAAATCACTCCAGCAATTTGGGCCCAGGCCCAATCTCCCAGCCGAGTGATGCATCTCCAAGCCAACAGCCAAGCTTCCCCAACATCACATGCTGCCTCCTGACCGCCTGAAGCTCCAGCAAGGCCCAAACGGCCCAAGTCAACCACCCTGCCACAGCCACCATATGGCCAAAAATCACATTTTTCTTCCCAATGTTATTTTTTCCTTTCACCAAAATATCAATTCACTCTTCCCTATTTTTCTTACCTAAATAAACATTCCTAATTCATTTTTTTTACCCTAGCTTTTCACTAATATTTTACCCAACCAAACATTTCATCTTTCCAATACTCTTACACTTACTCTATTTATCCTACCACTTCCCAACACAATTAAATTAATCAATTTATTTATTTTAATTTGATTAATTTAATCTCCATATTTTGCCTATAAATAGAGTCTTGTAAGACCATTTGGGGGGCTCTTCTTCTTCATCTCTTCAACCTCTTCTACACTTTATATTTTTCTCTCTTCTTTTCACTATTTTCTCTACCATTTTCATCTTTTGAAGAGCATGTCAAGTATGTTATTTTGTAATTTTTATTTCAATCTAGTTATGAGCTTCTAATCTTTTTCAAAGGTTATTAAGATGATGATGAAGCAAAATGTAACTAGATAGTATTTTTTTATTGTATGTTGATTTCCCATTTGTGTAACATTGTTTATGGACTTTTCTATCAAAGATATGCATTTTTCATCTATTATTGAGTGTTAAAGCATATTACACTTAGTTCTTCATTATGCAAAAATATGATATTCTTTGATTAAATGTTTTTCATTAAATTGTTCACATCTAATTCTTAGAGCATAAGTATCATATTTTGCCTAAACATAATCTCTTTGATTTTTTGTAGTTTCATTAGATTGTAACACAACTAATGCTTAAAAATTATATCTTATATAAGTGAAGAAAAATCCTACCTTTTTGAAAGAGTAACTTGTGCTTGAATAAAAAATATATTTTAAAAAAATATATATAGTGTGATTTATTTCAACTATATCAAAACTTGGGAATCAATATACTTATAAATACTATTGAACTTGCATTTTGTGGATTCTAAAATCTTAATAATCTTATTTTATATATCTCATTTGAAAACCATTTTTATATTTAATCATTAATCTTTTTATTACTTGTCTTTTATTTTTTTTTTTAAAAATCTCATCAAATATTTGGAACTAGGTTAGAATATTCTTGCTTTGTTTGAAATAGTTTCTTTTGATGTTAGTCAACTCCCATGGGTTCGACCTCGTACTTACATGAACATTATATTCCGAAACGATTCGTGCACTTGCGAGTTTAAATATTAAAACACCCTCTTTTGGGATCATCACTCGTCTACCCAGATCTGGCTACGAAGAAGGCTGAATTTGAGGCCAAGGAGAAAGTCGACGCATAGCTTTTGGGCGGGGGCGAGTAAGATGAGACTATTCCGGATGTCCCGGATCAGGGCAAAGCTTAGGCCTGGGCCTTTGTGTTGTAATTGGGGCTTCTTTCCTTTTTGTTTGAATAAGTATTAATTTTATGGACGCAGTTGCGTCCCAGACAATTTTTATCATTTGTATTTATATATTGATTTTACCTTATGCACTATGATTTCCATTTTTCATTCTTTATTTTTCCTTAAAATTCACTAAGTGTTTTACCACTCTGCATGAACCTGGGTAGAATGTTGGGTCCTGGTTCCAATGGCCAGAACCACTAGGAAAATGTTGTAGAAGGCATTTAGCCTGTCCTTGGACCTGTGTTCGGGTATTGACTGCCTGGACCGTTTTGGGATTTTCAATATAACAACTTTTTTACCCCGATTTTATAGTTCACGCTCCAATGGCCTAGACCGTTAGAGATTTCTTTTAGATATGACTTAACTAGTTAACTCACTTTAATCCTGACGTTCAAGTTCCAATGGCCTGGACCGCTAGGGAGTTAATAACCATCGTCTAATTTATTTGTCCTGACTCTGGTGTTCAGTTCAAACAGTCTGGACCATCAGAGATTAGTCGATTAGCTTACTTTGAACCTAGGGGTCAGGTTCGAACGACTTGAGCCATTTATAAGACTAATTTTAAACAACTTAGACCTAAGACTCACGTTCCAATGGCTCTGGGCCATTATAGAGGAAACATAGCCAAAGATTTGGTTATTTGAGACCACGTTAGGTCAACCAATTATTAGGTATTTTGCACCTTTTGGACCGTGCATGTCCGGGTTAGGATTGGATCGGAGCCTTACGTCCTATTGGGTTTTGAACCCCTCAGATTATGTATGTCTGGGTTCGGACTGGGCCTGAGCCTTACGTACTATTGGGTTTTGTACCCCCCAGACCATGTATATCCGGGTTAGGACTGGGCTTTGAGCCTTGCGCCCCGTTGGGTTTTGAACCCCCAGTCTATACAGTTCAGATCAGGGATATGCTCTGTGCTTTGCATTCTGTTCCATTTTTATTCCAGGATTTGTTCGTATAGACAGTCATACCCCCCAAGTAATCAAAGATTGTAATCTTAGGTCTTTTGCTAGTGTAAAAAATGAAGACGGATGCGAAACTTTATTTCTTTAGAATATTTATTCATGATGTTTTGTACACACCATTTTTATTAGGAAGTCGCCTTGGAGCGTACATTGTTAAAAAGAAGAAAAATTAGGCAAGAAGAACAGAATCAGACTTTCCCGATTACTGATAGTACCGGCGGAGGTGTTTTGTGTTCTAGGCCCTTGGGGCCTCTGTTCTATCTAGTTGACTTAAAGCGATAAATTCCCTAACATACTTCATTTTGAATTTCATAGGGTCTTTCCCAGTTTGGTCATAGAACCCCCATTCCTGGATCTTGGATTGAAGGGAAGACTCTTCTGAGGACCAGATCGCCGGTTTCAAATTTTCAACTCTTAACTTTAGAATTAAAATTCATGGCGATCTTTCCCTAGTACATCTTCAGCTACACCTGAGATTCTTCGTGGATCTCTTCAATGAGATCCAAAGATTCTTGGAGTAAGGAGTGGTTCTGGACGGGTTCATATGTGTCCTGTCTATGAGACGGGACTATCGTTTCTACTAGGATGACCGCTTCACATTCGTACACCATCGAATAGGGAGTATGTCTGGTCAACGTTCTTTCTATGGTTCGGTAGGCCTATAGGACTTGGGGCAACTCTTCCGAGCACTTGCTCTTGCAGGCTTGTAAGTTTTTCTTTAATGTCCCCTTCAAAATCTTGTTCACGACCTCTGTTTGCCCGTTTGCTAGAGGCCTTGCCACCACGAAGAAGCTTTTGATGATGCCATGTCTATCACAGAAATCAGTGAAGTGGACGCTATCAAATTGATTTCCATTTTCAGACACAATTTTTTTTGGGAGGCCGTATCAACACACAATGTTGTTGACGATGAAGTCCAGGGCCTTTTTGGAGGTGATGGTGCTCATTAGTTCTACTTTGACCCACTTGGTGTAATAGTCGATGACCACGATGGTGTATTTTACACCTCCTTTCCTGGTCAGGAGCAATCCTACTAGATCGATTCCCCACACTGCAAAAGGCCAGGGACTGGTCATCAGGGTTATTTCTGTTGGAGGGGCTCGCGGGATCTTCGAGTACCGTTGGCACTGTTTGCATTTGCAGACATAATCAACACAATCCTTCTTCATCATTGGCCAAAAATATCCTTGCCTTAGGATTTTCATGGACAAGTTGAGTCCGGTCGTGTGATCTCCACTAAAACCTTCATGCATGATCACACTCATTTTTGTCTCGGATATGCATCGAAGATATGGCATGGACAACCCCTTACGATAGATTTTTCCATCCATCATTACATATTTGGGAGCCTGGTACTGAAGTTTCCTAGTGGTAGCCCTGTCCGCGGGCAACCCCCCTGGGGTTAAGTAGTGGATGACATGGCCCATATAGGACGCAAATTAATCTATGGCGTTGATTGCGGGGGCCTGAATACTAGGTGCGGGAAGATGGTCGATCAAGATAAGCCTTGAGAGTTTTGCTTCACCATCCTTGGCCAATTTTGCTAATGTGTCTGGAAACACATTTTGTTCCCTAGGGATTTGGCGGATGAAGTATTTCTTGAAGGATTGGAGTAACTCCTGGGTTTGCGTCACATAGGCGACCATCTTTTCCCCCTTTGTTGGGTATTCCCTCGAAATCTGCCTAAACACTAGTTGGAAGTCACTGCCCCTACCTCCCAGGCCAAACGTAATTTGGCAAACATATCCTCGTGCTTGGCTTTGTTGTTCGATGCTTCAAACTGGAAGCGTAGGGCGCTCTGTAACTGATGAACTTGTGGGGATCTTAAGATGATCCTGACCCTAATCCCATTTTCAATCAAGGCTCCATCTACGAAGATCTTCCATAGTGGCATGACAGGGTTGACGGGTTCTTCATTTTCGATGATCCAGGTACATTCCACAATGAAGTTGGCCAGGGCCTGCCCCTTGATGGAAATTCCTGGGAACATATGCTATGTCAAACTGATTAAGCTTCATGGCCCACTTCAAGAGTCTTCCCAATGATTCGGGCTTCTGTAATACTTGTTGTAGGGGATGGTTTGTCAATACCTTATTGGCGTGGGCCTGAAAGTAAGGTCTCAACTTTCTGGAAGTGATTAGTAAGCAAAATGTCATCTTTTCGATTAATGGGTATCTAGACTCTGCACCCAGCAACCTTTTTCTCATGTAATAGACCGTGAGTTGGACCTTTCCCTCCTCTCGTACTAATGTGGCACTGATGGCGTACTTCGACACAGCCAGATATAGGTATAACGGTTCCCCATCCACTAGTTTCGACAAGATTGGCGCTTGGGCTAGATGTTCCTTCAATTTTTGGAAGGCCTCTTCACACTCGGTCGTTCATTCAAACCTTTGACTTCCGTGAAGTATATTGAAGAAAGGGATGCACTTGTCCGTGGACTTCGAGACGAAGCGACTTAGGGCTGCTATTCTTCTCGTCAAGCTTTGAACGTCTTTGTGCTTCCGTGGTGAAGGCATCTTGATCAGTACTTTGATCTTGTCTGGGCTGGCTTCTATTCCCCTCGAGCTTACTATAAAGCCCAAGAACTTTCTGGATGCCATGCCAAAGGTGTAATTTTTGGGGTTTAGCTTTATCTCATTCTTTCAAATGATGGCAAATGCCTTTGCCAGATCATCCGCGCGTTCCTCCAAGGTCTTGGACTTGACCAGCATGTCGTCTATGTAGACCTACATGTTCCTTCCCAATTGGGTCCGGAACATCCTAGTGACCAGCCTCTAATAAGTGGCTCCGATGTTCTTGAGCCCGAATGGCATGATAATGTAGCAGTACACACCTTTCTTTGTTTGGAAACGAGTGTGTTCCTGGTCAGCTACGTGCATTGAGATCTGGTTGTAACCGAGCGTTGCATCTACCATCTTGTCGATCCGGGGCAGAGGGAAACAATCATTTGGACATGCCTCGTTAGGGTCGGTGAAGTCGATGCAAGTTCTCCACGTCTCGTTCGGCTTTGGTGCCAACATCGGATTGGCTAGCCAAACGGGATACAAGGCCTCCCGAATGAAGTTGATTAATGACAAATTCTCAACTTCTAATCTGAGGGCCTCTGCCTTCTTCGCCCCCAGGGGTCTTCGCTTCTGTCAAACTGGAGTTGCATTCACGTCAATGTTCAGGGCATGACATATGACGTTGCGTTTGATTCTAGCCATATCCGAGTGAGACCAGGCCAAGATATCCTGGTTCTCTCTTACCCGGGCAATAGAGGCAGCCCTGACTTCTGAATTTAGGTTTCTTCCGGCCTGGATAACTCTGGTCGGGTTGCTATCACTAATGCACATCTCTTCTACCTCTTCCATGGGTTCAAATTCCCTGTCCGCTCCTATTCGCGGATCCAATTCATGTTCCTCCCGGATCACCCTCTGTGCTGGTGGTGAGGGTGGAATTGGATCAGCATTCTCCTCTTCAAGAGGCTCTTCGCAAACCATGTAAATTGGTCGGGCAGAGATGTGATCGCACTTTCAGGCGCTCTTCTGATCTCTCAGACTGTTCCCACCCTTCCATTATCGCATGGGAATTTCATGCAGAGGTGGCTGATGGAGGTGATGGCATTGAAGTCGACCAGTGCAGGACGACCGAACATAACGTTGTAAGCGGTGGGGAAATCCACCACTATGAACATGCAAAACTTGAATGAGCCCTGAATCTCATTCCCCAACGTTACGGGCAGTTGAATCTTCCCCATCGGGAGCAATGAGTCCCCATTGAAGCCATAGATCTGCGTTGGGCATGAGGCTAGATCTGCCTCAGTCAAGCCAATTACAGTGAAGGTCGGCTTGAATAGCACATTGACAGAGCTCCTGTCATCCACCAACACTCTAGATACCATTTTGTTGGCCATTTGGGCATCGATAACCAAAGGATCATGATGCAGGAAGTGGAAGTTTCAGGCATCCTCTTCCATGAAAGTGATGGGCAAGTTCATCAACTTTGAGCGTTGGGCCGGAGACTAGACCAAGGCACATACCTAGTGGTCATAGTCGAGTTTACTGAGGTAGCATTTCAAATCATTCCAGGACGGTCATCCCAGATGCGGCCCTCCTGATATGGTGGCGACGTGACCATCTATTTGCAGAGGTGCGGTTCCTATAGGATATGACATTGCTGGTCTGGGTTACTGCACAATCGGGGCTCCTTGAGGTGCATGTGATCCCGTACCTGTAGCGTATCCTCCTTGGGGAGGTCGATACGATCCAGGTGCACCCAGGGCCGTAGGTTGTCCCGGAGCCGCTGGCAATCCCGGAACTCTGATTGGCATTTTGACCCATTAGTGGAGATGTCTCAACTTGATCAAATTTTCAATCTCGTTTTTTAGTTGACGACACTCTTCGATCATATAAACCACGTCCTTGTGATAGGCACACCTTTTGTTGGTGTCCCTCAAGTTCTTTCCCCCTTAGAACATGGGGGCTGGCTTCCGGTAATGGACCGTACTGTCTGTCGCCAGGTATATGTTCTCCCTAGTGTCCACTAGGTTTGTATATTCTGTGTATTGGGGTTCGTAACCCCTTTTGGTCTTATTGGGGGGTTCATATTAGTTCTGCCCTTTGCCCGATCTCTTTCCCAGGAAAGGGTTTACGCTAGCCTCCATTCCCCCAACTTGAGATGGTTGGGCTCCGCCCGGAGCGGCGCTGTACCTAACTGGCGCCATGCTGTACCTAGAGAATGGGGCAGATTGAGCCAATGCATACCCCGTTGAAGTGGAATGATAGACCGTCGATGTCACGAATGTCATCCCATGGGTACCGGATAATGATTTGCGGGGTACTGCACCCCGTATCCGGGAAAGGTCTGGGCACTTGAGTGGGTTTTCGACTGCCACCCAAAAGCTTGGATTCGGGCCTCCTCCTAGTTGATAAAACCTTGTGCCCTCCTGATGAATTCTTCCACGATGGTCGCCTTGTTGTGCTGCATATCGTCCCAGATGGGGGATCCAACTCTGATCTCGAACTGGAGAACCACTAGGCACTGTCTGTCATCTACCTTGATATTTTAGGCTTCCTCTATATAGCGATGGATATGAGCCCTAAGGGTTTCTATGGGATGCTGCTTGACATTGTCCAGTGCACTGATCTGCATTCCCATCTTCATGGCGGCCACAAATTGTTTACAGAATACCGATTGCAATCTGGACCAAGATTGAATTGATCCTGGTTTAATTCTCTTCCACCATTCTTCCGCAGGTTCAGCCAGAGTGATCAAGATAAATAGGCATTTTCCGTTGTCGCAGATGTGAGCTACAGTCATCAGGCGGTTGTAGCAGGACAAGTGGTCCCTGGGGTCTGCGTTCCCGGTGTAGGCGGGTAGGTTCGGCGTTTTGAACCCTTTTTGCAGCACCACATCAAGGATGTGTTTAGCGCATGGCTCCTTCTCTTCCTCTTCAGAATTGGTGCCTCCTCCTTCTTGTTTCAAGACCAAGCGGTCCGTGACCTGCTTGAACGCGACCAACTTTTCCATGAACTATTTGGATGTTCCATCATCCAAGGGAACTCTTTCGTTCCTCCTGTCATTGAGGTTATTCCTTAAGTCGCCCCTTCGGGGGTAAATCTTTTCCTTGCGGGCCCGTTCCTTTCGGGCATTAAGGCCATCGCGCAAGTCTACTCGAGAAGTATTGTCTCCCGAACTGATGGCTTTTGGATCTTCCCCGCGCTTGTGTCCTCTGTGATCTTTATTCACGGAGGCGCTGGGATGGAAACATCATTCCTGTTCGGTCTGTCTAGGGACATTCCGAGGCCTGACACCCTATGGACGCTTCTCCTACAGATCGATCGGATGATCCTGCCCTGGGACAGGATGCATCCGTTCTTTCCTAGGAAATTACCCTGGGTTAGCCCCGATTTTTGGAATGGGATGTGCTTTCTTTTGGGGGTTTGCATTTTCCACGAGGTCAGCCATCTTGGCTTTTCTTTTTTCTTGAGCGGGATTTGACGGGCCATCTCTGGGATGTGGTCCTGGAGGAGGGACCAGGCTCGTGTTCTGAGGTATGCTGATCCTGATTGGTGGGACTGGCGGCTGTGTTCCTGGAGGTGGAACGATTGAAGGATTGGTTGCAAATCCTTGGGTAGCGATGAAGGCCTAGAGAGCCAGTAGGGACTCTTGAATCTAACAGATAGCCTTTTTCTGTTCGGCTATCCTGGCTTCTTAATCTAGGACTTGCTGTCTCAGGCGGACCACTTATGGATCCTCCTATTCGGGGTTCATATTTTCTTCTTCAAGGTCAATAGGGTTTTCGGCCTCCTGATCCTGATATTCCCCTTCATCTTATTCGTAGTAACCTTCGTCATAGTCAGCCCCGTCCTCAAAGTTTTGGGAGTCTTCAAGCAGAGGCACTTGATAAGGAGTTTCCTCAGGTTGGTCCTAAGGAAATGGTTGTTCGGGCAATGGTCCTTCATTGCCTTGTTGTTGTTGGTAAGCAGGATTAAACATGGTATGTCTGGTGTTCACCATTGTTGCAGATGATCAATATTGATTTAAGCTTTCTTCAGCTCTCAATGAAAGCACCGAAATGTTTACCGAGTTTTTTGGAAACTTGAGTTATGAAAGATAAGAGAGCTAAAAAGATAGGATTTAAAATATGCAAACAAGGTTTTTACTTGATTGGGGCGTTAATGAGCCTTAGTCCATGAGTCAGTTGTATTAGAGCTGAGAGGACTTTTGACAATGGAGCTTTCTGCAAGTTTTAGCAAAGTAATTGCTTACAAGAGAAAATCTAGGGATCCCCGCTATAGTGCACAACTAGTCCTATTTATAGGCAGTTTAGGTGGGCTTGGGTCGGACTAATTTAGGCCCAATAAGGATTTAATCATGGCTTGCTCGCTAATGGAGGCTTAATACAAATGATATTGCTAGATAATACATATTAATCAGGGCCCATTGGGCCGGTTTGGGCGTGGCCAAGCTGTACAGCTATCAATAGTACATAACCTTAGACTGGTCCGCGTGGACTTCTAAAGGGATCATGGGGACAGGATCTGTCAAAGTAGTGGCAGTACTGTTTCCTTGTAGCAGCATACATTCTATATGTAACCTCTACTGCAGGTTAGTTGAGGAGACCAACTTCCGTGTCTCTTGGGAGTGTCTCTGCATTTGGGAGGTTAATCCTGCCCTATCCGGATGTTTGGTCCGGGTTCCTTTACCAATGTTTCAGTCCATTCACCAGGACCCTGGTTTATTTACCAGGGCTCAGGTTCATTCTTGACAAGGTTGTATTCCCAAATTGCTGAACCTGCCACCTCTTCCCACATTTCGGAGGATACGGATAGGTTGGGACCGGGAAGGTGAGTTGGGCCTGCAGCTTGGGCTCGATTCCCTTGTCATGGTCGCGCCTATCAGATGTTGTTGGGCTTATTGATGACTAGACCACTAAGACTTTATTCTTCCACGTTCATTGGGCTTAGGATTGGCCTTGTGAGAGCCCACGAACCCATTGTGTTATGCCACGTGTCTAGGGGGAGAACTAGGATAACACACATCAATTGATAATCATATACAAATTGATCTTAATCCTAAAGTTACTATGAACTCCTATATATGTCATTTGATCCTTTGATTCATGCATTACAGTTTGTCAGAATGATCAGGCAAAGAACTATTATTTTGGGGACTCAATGATGTATATGGCTGGGGACATAGCTTAACAGATATGGAATCTATACCTTCTTATAGATTGAATGATGGTTCCCTATTGGGTTGGCTTTTGGAACTGAAAAGGTTATTGACGTCAAATTCATAATCAGATTATGAATTAACCTTCACTAGTAAAGTCAATGGTACACTAGGAATCAATATATAATTAAAATGGTAAAACTGTAATTTTATTCTCATTTAATTATGAATCATCAATAGATGATTAATTTGTATGTAATGATTATATCGATGGATACTTCATGGTTACAATAAAGTAGTCAATAAATATATGTCTTTAATTATCAAGGGTGCAATCTCATATCTATAGTGGAATAATCATAAGATTAATAAATATGATTATTGAATCAAAGAGTTTTGGTTAATAATATTTTATTTACTGGAGCTTAGAATTATTGGTCCATATGTCCCTAGGGCGGCTCTATCAACAATATTCAAGGTAAGGGTTGATACAAGGGTCAAATTGTGAATGAGTTATTTGAGATAATATTTATTCTTCGGGATAGATGTGTAATTATGTCATAATTGAAATTGCATAATTTATTATTGCATTTGTGCAATTTTCGAAATTGTGTAGAAATAAAAGAATTTTAATCAATTATTTTATTTAAGTGTGAAATGATAAATTTGGATAGATAAAATTGGTTTTCATTTATATATTTATTTAATTAATAATAAGATGATAATGGAAATTCAAATTTTGAATTTTGAAATTTAAGTTGTTATCTGTTCCTTAAAAGGATGACACCTTATTTGAATTTTTAATTATTAATTAATTAAAATAAAAATGTATGAAAATATCAAATCCCATTTTTTTTAGGGAGAGTGTCACACGCATAGGGCTTCTTGGACTGCCCTATGCATGTAGCACTACTAATGGTGATCAATTATTGATTTTTTTTATTTTAATTAATTAATTAAACATTTTGAAAATGGTTTTAAAATGGAATGTAAGACTTTTTCTTTAATCATTATTATTATTATTACTACTATTATTAAAGATGATAAATTTTATTATTATTATTATTATGATAATAGAGTTGGTATACTCTATATGATAGAAAATAGAAACAACAAGTTTTACACAGAGAAGAAAAACTATCATCTTTTTCACACACAAAAGAAAAACCTTTCTCTCCAACCTATAATCAAGAGTCTCATGTGTTGAGAATAATTTTGATTCACAAATTTGATTCTTGTTCTCTATGTGCTCACCCACATTATAAAGTGTAGAGAACGTCTTGGAAGATCTAGATGTGAGTACTCTAGCAAGGATAGGAAGATCGAAATACATATATGAAAAGATTTAAGGATTCTTGATAGGCCATGTTGACCCTTGATTTGGCCAACGACATGGAGTCAGAATTACGACAAGAAATGAGATGATAGTTAAGAATGGAATCAAATGGTGTAGAAATGACGCAAACGATTTACAGTGGTTCAGCCCCAATGAATGGTAATGACCTACATCCACTTAGTGTTCTTATTGATATTGAACCTCAATACCGTGATCAAAGAACTAGGGTTCTTGAGTTTCACAAGCTTTGAGTGGATTACAACAAAATGGTGGATAATCACACTTACGCTCTTGATATGAGTATTTGGAAAAAGGTTCAGAAGTCCCTTCCTTGAGCCCTTTCATTCATATTTATAGACTCAAGGGGGTTACATGGGCCAATGGGCCTTAATTCTCCTTAATATCTATGCATCAGGGAAATAAAGAGGAAATAATAAATGCAATAATTACAAGATTACATATCTTTAGGAGAAATAAACCAAAGCATGCGACCAGGCTGGTCGCATCTAATTGCGAGATCTGATGAAGCAACAAGGAGCTGGTCGATAGGCGAACAAAACCTCTTCACTTTGATGCTGCCACGTGCCAACCACATGTAATAAGTTCTTGCCACGTCATCAGGAGCCATTCTTGGGTAAACATTTTCTCCCCAAGTTTATTTTACTGCGACTAGCATAAAGTAAACTTATGAAACTGACCCTTCGCGTACCCCACCAAATCTGTCAGAGCCGCCCATGCCTTCTCAAAAAAGGTAACCAATCATGTCCAATCAAGTCTTTTCGGTTTCCCAAAAAATTGTCTGACGGCTATTGTATTTCCCCATGCTTTGAAAAAAGTAATTCCATGATTACCTCTTCTATAGTGCTACGATCAATATAAATAATCCCCCAGGATCATTTTTCACTTTTTACTTTCTTCTCAAGAACACTGAAGAACTCTACACTCAGAGCCCAGAAAACCCAAACGGTTCCATCATTCCACGAAGTTTCTGCCCAACCACTCGCCTTAGTGTCTCAGAGACTCGCTTCAACCTTTACTCAAGTAAGTTTATCAACCTCTTCAGTCATCGAAATGCCATGCAATATATTTTTCTATCTGTTTCGTATCCTGAGTTCTTGCATGTTCTTGACCGAAGCTGTTTTGGGATAAATGGGTATATTGATCGATGTTTAATATGGTAGGAAAAAGACACTCTGCTGGGGTTAGGAATCAGTTTGGTAGTTAGGATATTTAACTTAGGGCGTGAAATCGAAGTAAAAATTTGTTTTCTAAGCTTGTAGAAAAAACTGGGTTTTTCCCGCCCTTTCAGAGTAGAAAAGTTTTTCCTGAGAAACTTTTCACTTCTGCTTTTTAATCCATTTTCTAAGCTGTTCGCTTGAAATGTAGTGTTTTTTGTCAGAATGTTGCTAGTTATATAAAAGCTTAACTTTTATATACGAGCAACATTATTCCAACTTTTAAACACAAGTTTTTAGGTCGTAGATTCTCATCTCCCCTTTTCTGTTCGCAGACTTTCATGCAAGATCCGTGGGGAGGTGAGAGCCCTCTCGACGATGATCTGCTGGCCCAACTGCTCGAGGACGAAGAACTTCTTTCACAGCTAATTCCAAAGATTCCTTTTTCTTGTATCGCCCTAAACAATCCATTGACCCCACCTCAAAACATGGGTCGAGTAAAGTACAAATCCCAGAAAAAGAAACCATCCACTCCTCCTCCAAATCAGCCTGCTCCTCGGGCTGAAATCCCTTTGACCAATGGTCGAGAAGAAAATACACTCGAGCTAGAAATCCAATATCAAGCCCAACTCCGAAACACCATTTGACCAGATGTTGAATGTTATCTTGCTCCTCCTAGCACAATCACTGCTAAGATGATAAATAATTTCCTTAGAAAGTATTGACTTTTCGAGGTTAGTATATTACTTCCCACTAGAGACCAACGGGAAAACTTTCCTGGAGGTGCCTTCAGCACCTAGTTGCGATTTCACATCGAGGCAGGAGCGATCCTGCCTCTCCATCCTTTTTTCCAAGGAGTGGCCAACTATTTTGGGGTCGCTCCTTTCCAAATAACCCCTAACGGGTATAGAATGCATTCCGCACTCTATATCCTGTATAGTCATAAGAAGTGGTCTGTTCCTACTCCACATGAGGTCAACTACATGTTCGACCTAAAATCCAACCCCAACCAAGAAAATACAGGGTTTTTTCATCTTTGCCACCAGGAAACGACCCGCACTTTCCTGAGTAATACCACCTTTAAATCCAATGTGGGAAAGTACCATCTAGAGTACTTTTTGACTACTGACTTGGTCACCAACAACTTATCCTTCACCCAAGGAGGTAACCCCTTTGCCCTCATGGTCATTTCTTTTCCTTTATTTTATCTACGTTTTCCATAGAAATTGATCTTTCTTCAAGTCCATGGCTGTGACCAGCTCCTACTCTAGAGATGGAGCTTCGAGCAGCCCTACTAGCCAGCATGTCCGACATAGAGAAGAGCGTCAAACATCTGGTCACTGAGGCCAACCTAAGATTGTTGAGCTTCTGACACCTCACTAGGACGTGAGGGAGTCCACGGCGGGGAGTGCCAGGAAATTCCTGAATAGCACCCAGTTCTATCGCAACCTCAAAGGAGGAGACCAACTGGTGTGACAGATAGGGAACCTTCTAGCACTCCGCGAGCGGCTGCGCCCCCTGCCCCTCAAGCAAAAGGGAAAAAAGAAAGCTTCTGAACCCCTTGCACCTACCGACGAGTCTTCGGATGAGAACGATACTGATCTCTCGCTCTTAGATAGTTTACCAATTCCCTGTCACTTATTTGACGGGGATGACAACTTTAAGTACACTCCCAATTTAGATTCAGACTTCTTCATGCCAGAGAGTGAGTGTAACACTAGTAGAGTATATAATGTAGTGACCAGTAATGATAGCTCGGGTATTTTACTAGCAATTTTCTTTGTTTCCTTTTCTGACATAGCACACTCATTTATTTATACTATCTAACTGTTCGTATACTTGCCTTCTTGCAGACATGGCATTCGAAGACATGTTCGATATGTACAGTGCACCCGAAGCTTTTAAAGCACCTACGAGAAAGAAGAAGGCGAGCAGGCGGTACCACGGGGAATGCAGCAACGCACCTCTGGCCAAGAAAACTTGCACTGTGGACCCTCCGGTAGCTGGACCTTCAGCAAATACAACACCACCTCCTTCTCCCCTCGAACAGCAGACTCCGCCTGCACCAGTCGGGTCGACCCCTTCCCCACCGGCTCCTGTCGATAGCCGGCAGCCCCTGCTCCAACAAGGGGTTATATATCGATCCGCGCTCTAAGATCGGCCAAGGACAGGATGACAATGATCTTGAGGCATGAGCACAGTTGTGAAGCCATGGCTGGGATTGAGTCGATGGAGGTCGACCAGATCTTGAATCGAGCACTAAACGAGCTCACCAGTGTAAGTTGTTTCTTCCTGTTTGAGACTCAACCTTTTTATCTATCAGTCATTTTAATCTTTGGTTCTGATAGCAGGAAATGCTGACAGTAACTACCGGCCGGCTCCGCTCGGGGGTCGTCACCGAACAATCCAAGGCATCTGAGCAACGACACGCTGAGGAGCTCAAGGCCGCCGAAGCGAAACATGCATAGCAGCTTGAGGTGGCTCATAAGGAAAATGCGGCATTGCTCGAGGAGAAAAATATAATGGCTGAGGAGATGAAGGAGAAGCAGGCTGCTCTGGACAAAGCTCTCAAGGCAAAGGCGAAGTACAAGGAGTCTCATCTTATCAATTTTCACAAAGCCAAAAAGCTTAAGGCAGACCTGATCGAGAGCAGGCGAGAGGCTGATAAGCTGGAGGCTTGCATAAAGGAGCTCGAGAAAACCAACGCCAGTAATCTTGAGAGGTACAAGGGCGCCACGTCCATGTGCTTTTATGAATTCTGGAAGCACAACCAAGGGGCCAATTTCAACTATCTCTCCCAGCGGATGAGGCAAACTGAGATAGCCCAATGTGTTGCTCGCTTGGCGGAAGAAGAGAGAGCGAAGATCCTAGCCTCACCCAAAATCCCTCTGGCTACTGGCATTGAAGGCGTGGGTAATGAAGCCAAAGCCGCAGTCGACCAGGAACATCCATAAGATCCTCCTGCTTCTTAGCTTATTTCTCTTTTAATTTTAATTTTTTCAATATACGACCTACGGGTCAAAATGTAAAGACAATTATTTTTAATTGCCGCATGGGCAACCTTTTTTCCTTTTAACAAACAATTACATCTGAGCAGTGACTACTTACGGTGTAAAGGTATTCACTTTTGATCTTATAATATTTGCATTTTATTATAATACATGTTCACATGACCGAACTTAGCACAGTACTTTGGATTGATTTAACAAAATAACAAAATTTTGAAAAATACTCTAAGTACCCTAGTATGCTTTCACTTATTTTGCTCATGTGTGTACATTCCTTTCGATATGCTTTGCTTACTAGATGCCTTATATGTCCCCCAAGTGATTGAGGAGCTTTAGGTCCTCGGTCACTCGCCTTGACCAAAACCTGTTCGAATATTACTGCTTATAGTAGAGTATTTAGAACGATAATATAGCAAAACAACACATGTAATGAACAAACACTTGTAATAAATACAATAATTGGCAAGAATGACTGGCAGCACACAGTCCCTTATATTTCTCGTAATAAA
Source organism: Humulus lupulus (assembly GCF_963169125.1). Taxonomy (NCBI): domain Eukaryota; kingdom Viridiplantae; phylum Streptophyta; class Magnoliopsida; order Rosales; family Cannabaceae; genus Humulus; species Humulus lupulus. The sequence continues at coordinate 180,854,724 of NC_084800.1, read as the reverse complement.
TGGAAAAATCGTGTTTGTACGAGTGATCGCCGAAATGATCTTACACTTATAAGAGATTAGTCACATAAAATGACCAACCCTTTTTCATAAGTTGTAAAAAGTAAAATAATACAAGCCAATTCTTTTAGAAGAATTGTTTATTGACAGCACTTGCACAGGTGTTCTCCATTCCAATAATGAGGAATGAGATCTCCATTTAAGCGAGCAAGTTTGTAAGTGCCTGGATGGAGGACTTCTTCAATCTGGTATGGTACTTCCCAATTAGGTTCGAGTACTCCAGCAACCTGGTCATAAGTGTTAAGGAAAACCCTTCAAAGTACTAGATCTCCTACATTGAATTTCCTTTCGCGTACTTTAGAATTGAAATACTGGGCGACCTTTTGCTGGTAAGCTACTACTCGGAGTTGGGCTTGCTCTCGCTTTTCATCGATCAAATTCAGAGACTCCATGAATAGCTGGCTATTAAAGCCTTGATTGTACGTCATTCTCCAATGCGATGGCGGATCTAGTTCGACAGACAACATAGCCTCATATCCATAAGCTAGGGAAAATGGAGTATGGCCTGCTGTTCGATGGGAAGTTCTGTACGACCAAAGGACTTCAGGAAATTGCTCTGGCCATGCCCCTTTCGCTTCCTCAAGTCTTTTCTTTAGAGTATCCTTTAGCGTTTTATTGACTTCTTCAACTTGTCTGTTTTCTTGAGGATGAGCAACTGAAGAAAAGCTCTTGATAATTCCATGTCGTTCGAAAAAATCCGTGAATAGATCACTATCAAACTGTGTGCCGTTGTCTGAGACAATTTTTCTTGGCAATCCATAGCGACACACAATGTTTTTAACCACAAAATCCAGCACTTTCTTGGTCATTATTGTTGCAAGTGGCTCGGCTTCGGCCCATTTTGTGAAGTAATCAACGGCCACCACAACGTACTTGATGCTGCCTTTTCCTGTGGGCAGAGATCCAATTAAATCTATACCCCAGACTGCGAACAGCCACAGACTTTGCATCTGCTTTAGCTCATTAGGGGCTGCTCGTGGAATTTTTGAGAACCTCTGGCATTTTTCACACCTCTGCACGAATTCAATCGAGTCTTCATTCACTGATGGCCAGAAATATCCTTTCCTTAGGATCTTTTTTGATAAGCTTTGCCCCCCAGCATGGTCCCCACAAAAGCCTTCGTGGACCTCTTTCATCAATTCTTTGGCCTTCTCTTTCGAAATACATCTAAGAAATGGCATTGAGTATCCCCTTTGGTACAAAATTCCATCGACCAGGATATACCTAGCAGCCTGCCACTGAAGGGTCCTAGCTTTGTTTCTGTCTGTCGGTAACACGCCTTGCGTCAGGTACTCTATGTAAGGTGCCATCCATGTATCCGCCACCTAGAACACCAAAGGGGTCTCCTCTGCTTGGATGCTTGGTGCAGATAGTCGCTCAACTGGCCTATGTTTAGAGTGTCAGCTTCCTTGGCACATGCCAGTTTGGCCTAGGCATTAGCGTTTGAATTCTGGTCATGAGGTACTTGCTGGAGAGTGTACTTATCAAACTGCGTCAATAGATCCTTCGTTTTATTCAAGTAAGCGACCATTTTTAAGCCTCGGACCTGGTACTCTCCAATAATCTGATTGACTACTAACTGAGAGTCACTGTAGATGTCAAGTGACTTTATGTACATACTCCTGGCTAACCGTAATCCAGCGAGCAGTGCTTCATACCCGGCTTCATTATTAGAAGCAGTGAAGTCAAACTTGATTGCGCAGTGAAATCGATGCCTCTCAGGCGTTATCAAAATCGATCATGCTCCTGCATGATGTTCATTACAAGAGCCCCGTGTACAGCTTCCATGAGGGAGTTTGGTTTTGAGGCTCAGGCTCTTCAGGCACTTCTAGCTGCTCGCTGTCTGGAAGCCCAGCGAGTTCTGCAATGAAGGCTGCCAGAGCCTGTCCTTTTATCGCTCCTCATGGCATGTAAGAGATATCAAACTGCCCAAGTTTGACCGCCCATTTCAACAATCGGCCTGCGGCTTCAGGTTTCTGCAGAACTTGCTGTAGAGGTTGGTCGGTCAAAACCATGATTGGGTGAACTTGGAAGTAGGGCCGCAACTTCCTGGAGGCTAAGATTAAGCAACAGGCTAATTTTTCAATAGGTGGATACCGCAACTCCGCTCCAATTAGCCTCTTGCTTACATAATAAACAACCTTTTGCACGCCTTCCTCTTCTTTTATTAGATCAGTGCTAGCAGCATATTCTGTTACCGCCAAGTAAATGAACAAAGTCTTTTTATCAACTGGCTTTGATAGAATCGGTGATTGCTACATATGCATTTTTAAAGCTTGAAAAGCCTGCTCGCACTCCTCTGTCCATTCGAACTTCTTGTTGCCTCTAAGTAGATTAAAAAATTGGATGCATTTTTCCGTAGATTTGGAGATAAATCTACTTAGAGCAGCAATCCTTCCGGTTAAGCTTTGAACATCCTTGATCTTTATTGGCGATTTCATATCGACCAGGGACTTGATCTTCTCGGGATTGGCCTCAATTCCTCGTGAGTTTACTATAAATCCCAAGAATTTCCCTGATCCAACTCCGAATGAGCACTTGAGGGGATTCAACTTCATCTGATATTTGTTCAAGATGTTGAAGCATTCTTGCAAGTCCCTTATATGACCTTCTGCCTTCTTCGACTTAACCAGCATGTCATTGACATATACTTCCATGTTTGTGCCGATCAGCTCCTTAAACATGTGGTTGAACAGCCATTGGTAAGTCGCACCAGCGTTTTTTAAACCGAAGGGCATTACTTTGTAACAGTAAAGCCCTGTGTCAGTCTGAAAGCTAGTGTGATCCTCATCAGGAGGATTCATACTGATCTAATTATATCTAGAGTATGCATCCATGAATGATAAAATCTCGTGCCCTACACTGGCATCGACCAGTTGGTCAATTCTAGGGAGTGGGAAACAATCTTTAGGGTAGGCTTTATTAAGGTCTATGAAATCCACGCATGTTCGCCAATTGCCATTCGGCTTGGGAACTAGCACGGGATTAGAGACCAACGATGGATAAAATGCTACCATGATGAATCCATTCTCCTTCAGCTTCTCGACCTCTTCCTTTAGAGCCTTTGATCTATCTTTGTCGAGCAGCCTCCTTTTCTGCTGTATTGGTGGAAAATTCTTGTCTATGTTCAGGTCATGGCTAATGACTGTAGGGTCTATTCCAACCATGTCTTTATGCAACCAGGCAAAGACTTCCTGGTTTTTCCTCAAGAATTCCACTAGTGCTTTCTTCATTATTGTCTCTAAGTTTTTACCGACTTTCACAACCCTGTTCAGATCTTCTTCATCGAGTTGGACCTCCTCAAGGTCCTCGGTGGGTCCTATTTCTTCATCGAAATCCCCAAAGGGAGGATCTAAATCTCTGTCCTTACTTTGGGCAACGCCCTATTTGGTGACATTATCACCTGATTAGGCTGGTACATCAACAACCATTTGTGTCTCTTTTCCGGCGACTTTTCTCGATACGCCTTTCTTTGCTTGAGATACCAAGGCATTGTAGCACTCCCTTACTTCTCGCTGATTTCCCAACATGTTTCCTACCCCTACATCGGTTGGGAACTTCATGGCAAGGTGCCATATCGATGTATCAGCTCGCAGGTCGACCAGCATAGGCCTCCCAATTACAGCACTGTATGCTGAAGGACAATCAACTACTATGAAAGTAGTGAGTAATGTCCTATTTGCAGGTGTAGTTCCTACTGTAACTGGGAGCCTAATCAACCCAATGGGGCCAGCCCTTCGCCAGAAAAACCATAAATGGTTTGGTTGCACGGCTCCAGGTCCTTCACGGACAATTTCATTCTTTCCAATGAAGACTTGTATAAGATGTTAACTGAGCTTCTTGTGTCAACCAACACCCTCTTAATCATCATGTTGGCGATTTGAACATCAACGACCAGCGGATCCGAGTGTGGGAATCGTATGTGCTGGGCATCGTCTTCAAAGGAGGTCATCAATTCCTCCTCTGTTCGAGCCTTCTTTGGTGCTCGATTCTCCACACTCATCATCTCGATGTCCTGGTCGTGGCATAAGGTTCGTGCGTATCGCTCTTTTGCCTTCCCACTGTCTCCTACAAGGTGTGGGCCGCAACAGATGGTAAGTAATGTTCCTTCCACATGAGCTGGCTGTAAAGGTGGCGAGCATTTGCGTGCAGGCGCCGGCTCGTTGCCACCTTGAGCCTCCACTGAGACACTCCTGCGGCTCGTACATATCTCCTTAGATGTCTCTGCCTGATCAGGAACTTAATTTCGTCCTTCAACTGGTTGCACTCATTGGTGTCATGTCCATAGTCGTTGTGAAAACGACAGAATTTTGTTGTATCTCTCTTGGAGATATCCTTCCTTAAAGGTGCGGGTCGGTTATAAGGAACATTAGAGATGGTCGCCTGGTAGACCTCTGCTCGATTTCGACAAGGGCTGTATAGTTGGTGAATCTCGGCTCGTATCTATTGCCTTTGGGCGTTTATTCTCAGACGTTGACGGCTCATTGCCTGCCCTTTTTCCACCATTTTTGCCATTTCCGTTCTCGTTGCTCTTGACTTTGCCATTGAGATTATCTGACCCGTTGGCGGCCTTGGCGGGTTCTTCCTTCGGTCCCTTGTCTTTCGTAGGCGATTTCCCCTCGTTGGCAATCGCGTCTTCGAGCTTGATATATCGATCAACTAGATCCAAAAACTCTTGGGTACTCCTTACCTCGTTCTTCCTTAGGCTGTTCCAGAGGGGAGAATGGCGTCTGACCCCGGTAGTTAGGGCCATCATCTTTCCATCGTCGCCCACTATTTTGGCTCCAGCTGCTGCTCATATAAAACGTTGGACATACTCCTTTAAGGGCTCTCCCTCCTTTTGGCGTATCTCGGCCAATTGGTTGGCCTCAGTGGGGTGTACGCGACCCGCATGAAATTGTCCGTAAATTCCTTCACGAACATCTCCCAAGATACTATACTAGTAGGAGGGAATTTAAAGAACCACTCTTGGGCAGTATCAGATAGTATGGCGGGGAAGATCCTGCAACGGGCATCGTCCGACACTTTCTGAATATCCATTTGTATCTCAAATTTGTTGACATGAGATATTGGGTCTCTGTACCCATCAAAGTTTGGCAATACTGGCATTTTGAATTTACTAGGGGTTTCTGCCACAGCGATCCTTTGCACAAACGGAGTGCCCCTCCTCCGATCGTACTCTATGTGGGATGTTCGACTCCCAACTAGTTGTTGTACTGCATGGTTTAGAGCATCAATTTGTGCCTAAACCGCATCTGGGATCGCTGGGGTGACCGATGCTGGAGGAGCGTACTCATCGTGCCTTTTGCGACGGTTGTTGAGCATGTCCCTCAAGTCATCATCCCTGCGCCTCTGCCCACTAACTCCTAGCCGATCAAAGACGTTATTTTGTCAGAGTTGCCCTCTAGCATTATGGCTCGTCGGCCTATTTTCTCTAGGTGGGGGGTTTTCTGTCTCCACCTCTTTCTTCATTCCTATGACCAGCATTATCCCTGCCCCGAATCGGCCTCATTATAGTCATGGCCATCTCTAAACTGCAGCTGGCTATGGTGCGATCGGCTCTTCACGCTGTTTCCTCCTCGGGCTGACATTTCCCGAGTGTCAGGGGGAGGCCTGCGCTGGTCGTGGGGTCCCCGTGCATTATTATGTCGTGGGGGGCCCCTGATCGCAGTGCCTGACATATTGATCCTTCTGTTTATAGAAGGACGCTGCCCCTTGCTCGGTGGATTTGGCTCTTCGTCCCCTGGGCGTCTAGAACTGCGGGGTGACTGTCCGGCCCTATTCTACCTCTGGCACTGGGGATTGCCTTGAACAGCTTGAGATGGAGGCTGTTGCTCAGTATCCTGAATAGGACGTCATCCTGAGCCACAGGTGGTTGCTCTGGCCTTTGAGGGCTTGTTGGCTGGAGTGGAGGACTTGGATTTGGAGCCTGCTGAGGTGGCACACTCATGGCCTGATCTGGTTGAGAGGCTGGCACAACTTGTCCTCGAGCCAATTAAATGGCTGCTTCAAGAGCGGCTGCGGCATCCCTCTGCCGATGGTCCATGTTTGCCTTCCGCTCATTCACTCCTGGCGCTGATGATCAATCTCCCTTCACTACAACGCCAAGGTTTCCACTGCATTTTCCTGATTGGCCTTCAAACTGGACAACTCGTCCTGCAACATCCCCAATGTTGCCCTCAGCGTCTCCGAATGTAATTCCTCCTCTTCGAATTCCAAATATGGTTCATTTTCAGCCACATTTGGAGGAGGTTGAGATGGTGCAGCGCTAGCGGTCTGTCCAACTTTCTTGGATGTCTTTGCCATTTGATCTCCTTAAAACTTCTTGATTAAACTCTCAACGAAAGCACCAGTTGTTGACCCTTGATTTGGCCAACGACACGGAGTCAGAATTACGACAAGAAATGAGATGATAGTTAAGAATGGAATCAAATGGTGTAGAAATGACGCAAACGATTTATAGTGGTTCGACCCCAATGAATGGTAATGACCTACGTCCACTTAGTGTCCTTATTGATATTGAACCTCAAAACCGTGATCAAAGAACTAGGGTTCTTGAGTTTCACAAGCTTTGAGAGGATTACAACAAAATGGTGAATAATCACACTTACGCTCTTGCTATGAGTATTTGGAAAAAGGTTCAAAAGTCCCTTCCTTGAGCCCTTTCATTCATTTTTATAGACTCAAGGGTGTTACATGGGCCAATGGGCCTTAATTCTCCTTATTATTTGCGTATCAGGGAAATAAAGAGGAAATAATAAATACAGTTATTACAAGATTACATATCTTTAGGGGAAATAAACCAAAGCATGCGACCAGCTGGTCACATCTAATTGTGAGATCTGATGAAGCAACAAGGATCTGGTCGATAGGCGAACAACACCTCTTTACTTTGACGCTGCCACGTGCCAACCATGTGTAATAAGTTCTTGCCACGTCATCAGGAGCCATTTTTTTGGGTAAACAGGCTACAAGAGGTAAATCATTTCGTATTATTTTCACATATACATACTATATTGATTGACATATTGTATATTAAAGGATCCTCATATAAAGTTGTTTATATGAAATTTTTTTGTTGTAACAATACTACCATTACTGAAATTTCCACTGTGCACTAGAAACTGTTCCTAACAATCGGTACTAGAGCCAGGTTTAATCCATGCATATGTTAATTACTGTGTGGGTATCATATGCATTTTTTATATTATGTGTAATATATGAATGGATGGATGTTTATGTATGAATTGTGTATGTTCTTAAGGGTTGGTTTTCATGGTGTTTTTGGGTGAGGAAAAATTCTTAAATTTTCTAGATATACAAAAATTGTAAGCCATTTCGGGGCATAGGAATTTTGTAATTTTTTTTTTAAATTTCTAAAAAAAAAAATATGGTGTGGCCTTAGCCTTGAGCCCCGAGCTCGAACACTGAGGCCCGATTCTGCACACCCCGCGGTCCCGCGTGCCTGGTGTGGCGTGCTGCCCCTTTGGCACACCCACATGGGGCCATTTTGTAATGAGCATGCCTTGGTGCTTGATCATTAGTCAAGTCTTGCACCAAGCAACCTCATGGGATAGGGTAGTGGCAGTTTTGTAATATTGCATATGTCTCCCAGACAAAAATCATATATGTTCCTGGGAAGACTTTATTTCCCTAGAAGGCTCCTTAGGGGGAGGTGACCTGGTGACTTAGGGAAGCACCATGGCCATCAGCAGATAGGGGCCAAAGCTGTGTACGCCCTTGCCCTATCAAGGCTATATATTAATGAAATAACATTTATCCATACTTGCCCCTGTGTACTTCCTTGTTGCTTATGTGTTACTTGTTTGTTACCTTCGTTGGGCCTTTGTGTGCCACTTGCCTTGTTGTGTGCTTTGTGTTGTGTGGACGTTCCTAGGAATGACTTGCTTTGTGCTTGCTCATACTTCGTTATTGCCCGTTGCATGTCCGAGATGTGTATGTGGCTAACTGCTGAGTTTGTTTGCTTGTAGGTGTGTGTTGTAGGCTGACTTGCTAGCTTGAAGAGTCTGCAAGTGCCGCACGTTCCGTCTAGTTGGAATCCCCAAATAGCCGGCCCGTGACACCTGGGCACCCCGTAGCCCCGAGCCAAGCGCGCCTGCACCCCTGCGACCCAGCGCTCCAGAACACCTGCACCTCGCACCCTTGCCAGCCACCCATGGCCTTCAACCACTACCCACCATTGACACACCCATTAGGGTTTGTGTAATGCAAAACCTAATGGATGTGTAATTATCCATTTGGGCCATTTTTAAGCCCAATATAATTAAAAATGTTTTAATTAAAATTTTTGAGTTAATTGTGGTGAGTCCAAATTCAAATTGGGCCTAATAACTTGTTGGGTATTAAAACCCAAAGATTGTTATTTTAAAGTTGTTTAAAATAATTAAAAGTGTTTTTAATTCATAATGGATAATTAAAATGGTAATGGCTCAAAGACTAAAAGAGAAGGTCCAAGATCAAATGAGTTGCTCTTCATTAGGCCTTAGTTAGTTTAATTATTTTTGTGTATATTTTTTGCAAGTGTTGTAATTTTCTAGAAATACCCAAAGCACCCAATCCACATTTAGTTATTTGCTTGAACATGATTAAATTGTTTAATATTTTATCATGCATGATAACATGTCATACATATTACCCACATAGTACATATTAAGCATGCATTTTCAAAAACATGCTTAGGATTGATTATATGTTTTTATTTGATAAGTCATATATTTAATTTATTCTTAATTAGTTAAGATGGTAAAAATAATTTAAAGTTGTTTATTTTCTTATTTAATAAATTTATTTTATTAAATAAAATGGTATTCTATTTATAAAGGCAAGATAAAATCTAGGGCACGATTATTTATTTTGCATAATTGGATTAGTATTTATTAGAATATCATTTGTTAAAATTAATTTAATTAGTTTTAAAGACAAATTGAAAAATATTGATTTTGAGAAAAACACAAATTTTAAAATAGTGAGTGGGAGAGGGAATTATGACAATAAGTCCCATGGTCTCCATTATTGGTAGGAAGGGCCTCGTGTTGCCTCCGTTTGCGACCTCCCAAAGGAAATACTTCCGAATATGTTTATTTTATCTTAAGGTTGACTTCTCACAAGAGAATAAGATTAGTGATGTATTTCAAGTTTGACTGATCCTAAGTCACACTCTTGAGTTAAGTCATTAATCGAAAAATAATAGGTTACACTCCAAAGATGTATCTAGGCTTTCGAGCATGACTAATGCATCTTGACCAAACTAATAGTAATTAATAAGTCAAAAGAGAAAAATGGGTTTATAAGTTTTCACTTATGGAGTTGAGATCTTGTCTTGAGATTAATTTGTGATTAGTCAGACCTACCCTAAGGCGGTCCATTAATTTTCAAATTAATCTATCATGGACTAGTAACTATTTTTTGTGTGTTATTTGGGTTTTAACACTCAAATAGTTTCTAATGCCCAATTTGAATTTGTGTAATTTAATTCAAAAAATAAAATTAAACAATTTAATTTTAATACATTAAGATTCAAAATAATTTTAATTTTGGATATTTTAATTAAAACAAATTTAATTATGGAAGAGAATAATTAAAATATTTTTAAATAAGGAAAAGATTCAATATTATTTCATTTAAAAAAATTTCCAAATTATAATTATTTTAATTCTATTGGCGCGGTTTTTCGCCAACAGTGTATTAAGAAATAATAAGGTAGATTAGTGCTTAGTAATAAACCATAATGAAAAATGAAATGAATTCACAAGAACACAAATCTTTTACGTGGTTCAGTGGTTAAAATCCACCTAGTCCACAAGTCTATCTTATTGATGTTTCTCTCTCTATTTTTGCAGAGTTTTGGCATTACAGAATAATGGTCTCCCTCCCTATCCAATATTCCTAGTATTTATAAGGGAATTCCATATAAAGGTTTGGGTAACCGCGTGAGTCAATCATGCATTTACATAACTATTACATTTAATACATATACTTCCCATTTATAATGGGATATAATTTGATCACAAGGTAAATGTTCTCCTAACATCTGGAACATTAAATATGATATCCTGGTCATAAATAAACGCATAAAAAGACCCGAGTCTCTGGGGATCCGCAGGTGTGCAACATATTAGAATTACCACGAGCTTGTTGTCTCCTCCAAGCTCGTGCTTAGACAACTATTTTAATATCCCGAGCTCGCACTTCATGACCGTCGTATCCCTTGTTCGGGTCAGACCCAGGGCACCTAACACCATGGGTGACCACACGAAACCTGTGTTGTCCACGTGCATAACAATCAGATATCCCTCCCATTCTATGTCTCTGTATATTTATTTGTCAGCTGTACCTGAGCTGGGTGAATAAACTCGGGCTAAAATTAGGGTATGACATTTGCCCCCAAAGCTCCTGCTCGTGTATGACGTCGTCATTTTCTGACCTACACAGTAGGGGATTTTAGACTTCCGTTAAACAAAACCACGCCTGCCCACTACTCGAGTACTGGACACGTGGCGTACCGTGATTGGCGTCTGTTTGGGTTTTGAGGACTGCAATAATTGTCTTGTCACTTTTTTTCTGCCATTTGGTCTATTTAACCTTGACCCTTGGATTTTGAGCTAACCCAATTGGATGGCCTAGATTAATCTACACAATTTATGTATAAAAAGGATGGTCAGAGTTCAAACTTCACCACCTTTCATTTAAAAAATTTCCTATTTTGCATTTCCAAGCCTTTCTTCTTTCCCAGAAATCCCCAAAAATCGTTCACCGTATCCAGTCACTCAGAAGCTTTCCAAGAGCTTCCTGTCGCTGATTCTACAACTTATCATCAAAGAACACACTATAAGTATCTCATTTTTTTGTTTGAAGAGTTTTTCCCTTCCTTTTTTTAATGGAATTTCTGTTCTTTACTACGTTCATCTGTAACATTCACTGTAGTTATTGTTAGGCAACTTCTAAACGTTTGTAGAGAATAGGTACTGACTTAGGTTCAACAGGTGAATTCAAAAATGTTTTTAGAAATAAGACGTTCATAAAACTGGGAATTTTCTAGGTAAATTTGGGTAATCCTAATGGTGCATTAATTTAAAGAAAACCCATTTGGGGATAAAGGAAATGCAGATTCTTTAGGTTTAGAACCAGATAGCTTAGAGGTTACATTTCTTTGGTGGTTTTGCACTAAACTGCCTCCCAAGGAAAGTAGTGGTCTGGCAGTCTGAAACCCGGATCCCCAAATATTAGGGGTCTGTTAGTAAACTGAGGCACGTAACTTAGGGTATCGCGTGGCATCACGCAATGGGGCTGAGGCTAACCTCAGCTCATATAAAAAAAGTAAACCATTCCCCCATTCGTACTTCCACATCATAGTCTTCCTACTAACTAGGTCGTTCTGTTTGTTAGGCGATCTGATGGCTCGTCAAAATAAAACCACCCACAAGAAGAATGCATCAAGCTCAAGCTCGTCCGCTCAACAGAAGAATAAGGAGCTAGTGGTTGACCCCAACGCCTACTTTGAGGCTGAATGTATCGTATCAAAGATCATGACCTAGGGGAGGGTGAATAAAATCATGTTGAGCCACAACATATAGGTCGGGACCGGAACTCTCCTTGCCCGACCTGCATTTGAAGGGGAACGGAGCTGCTCCCCTCTCCAAGATGACTTCGCGACTTAGAGTGAGGAGCATCTGAAGGCTGGGGCCTTTCTTCCCCTGGACCAATACTTCGCGATCTTTTTAGATTACGTGAAGTTGGCTCCATTTCAGCTCCCCCCAAATTCTTATAGAGTTTTGGCGGGGCTGAAATATTTGTTTTTGAAGCATGAGTGGGAGGTCTCCACCCCGACAGATATACTATAAGTTTTCTTCCTCAAAGCTAGCCTAGAGCGGAGGGGACGCGATGATGGATTCTACTACCTCACACGATTCCCTAACTCGACCTCCATCATCGAACTTCCCAGTCATCCAAACGACTATAAGCACTTGTTCTTTAAGTCAAATGGATTCTAAAACTGCGAACACCGATATTTCAACCAACCTCGTAAGTCTTCCATCTTGGCGAATTCAGCTCATGAATTTTTATATATTTTTATTTCCCAAGTCTTAATTGAATTTTTTTTGTGTAGCCATATTTGCGAGGACGGAAAAATCCGTGACCCTTGAGGGTCAGTACAAGAAGTTGTCTGGGCTTCCACCCAGTGAGAAGGACTACCGCCAGGTCATGAATGATGTCACGATGATGGTGTGCAAGTCAACCAACGAAGGTTAAACAATGGCCTTAAGAACCCAGGGTACCCTTCCAGTGATCCACGAGCTCCCATTCTCTTAAGAGGAGGCCTTGCCGGCCACTGAAGGTGAGGAAGAGGAAGAGGATGAGGTGCCTCTTATGCGAAAAAGGCGGGTTCCTGAGGTTGTTCAGGAACCTAATTTTGAACAAGTTGTGTTTGGGGCAGCAGCTGGCCCCTCCGGACAAGGTAACCCATACCCTTATAAGGAATTAGATAGGGATTTTGCCAATTTTAGGTTAGTTCGATTTAACCCAAATCAGCTAGTCCACTGCCATCCTTATAAATCAGATCGAAATATAACCCTGCTCCAGTGTGTAGACCACCTAGTGGTACGTCATGACTGTAGTTATCCCAAGGGCACAGTCGTAGTAGATAACACTGTAACTTTAGATCCGCTATTTTCGAAGAATATGGGACTAACCGTAGGACCTGACCTTCTCTGATCCACGGTGCATTTGCCCCTAGATTTAGACAGTATGCAGAGGAATCCAGCCCTGAGGAAGGACTTGAATCTGATCCCCTTAGGATCCTAGAAATATTAGTTGTACAATCCCCCTCTCCACCATTAGTTCCAAGGCCGGAGGTCGTGATAATAGACTCCTCCCCCAGCCCGGAGGGTAGGATCTTTGTTTATTTTCTTTCTTTATATATATTTTTGACAACCTTATTTGTGAGCTAATTCCTTTTTGTTCTTTTTCGGTGAAGAGATGGAACAACCCGGAGATCCTAACCTTCGAACTGCTTTCCAACTAAGAAAGCCGGCTCTGGCCCCTTCGTAAAAAGGCTCAGGATCACGAAGAAAACCCCTCATGCAGCGAGAAACACCTCAAGATCCTTTGCCAAGGGGAAAGACATGAGCTCTACTCAGGAATCAGTTCCGGTGAGTTATGTTACCGCTAAGGTTCCCCCTCCTCCTCCTCCACCTTAATTCGTACCTCCCCAGACTCAAGTGATACAAGATGAGCCCCTAGCTCCTACTCTCCCAGCTCATATCGTCCGAATACTAGTAGATCCTCAAGACCTGGAGAAGATCCCTGAAGCCTTTCGGGGTATCATATATGAGACTGCGAGCCATATGGTGGGGCATGCCTATAAGGCCAGCTCGAGGGATTTGAGGACCATCGAGGAGCGCAGCCCGGAGAATGTCATGGAATCAGCTAATGGGATGAACCTCACTATAAGTTGTCTTTACTTGGTGAAAATATTCTTCTTATTGTGATCAAGGGTATATTTCTGACTTGTTTTGTTATTTTGCAGTCTAGCCTGGCCCAGTATCGTAGCATAGCATGTGCTAGGGCTAGAAACGATGAGCTCCAGGCCGAGCTGAATGCTGCCAACATTGCCCTGACTGCCAGTCAAGAAGGCGAGCAAGCTGCCAAAGTTACCTTGGCGGCTACTCAAATAAGAGAGCGTGACGCCAAGGCTTCTCTTGCCTCGTCCCAAGAAAGTGAGCAGGCTGCAAAGACTGCATTTTCTACCCTCCAGGTTCAAACTGAACAACTTTAGGGCGAGGTTGATGAAGCCAAAGCAAAACTGCTCGAGGCCGAGACCGCAGTCAAAGAAGAAAAGGTGGCCTCATCGTCGTCCATGGAAGAGATGCTAAACCAGTGCTATGCCTTCAACCCAGATGGGAACTTCTCTTTCATGGGGGCCGAGCTGTGGGATCTGTACCTTGTAAGATTCAAGGCTCGACTCTTGCAAGAACTGTCAGAGACTGGTAAGGCTTCTGGAGCAGCTGAGGGAGATGGTGAGGCGGTCACCTCGGCGGGGTGAACTAGTGGAGCTCAATGATAGCCCTTTTGTATTTGTTTGTAATTGTTTAACAATTTTTTTTATTAAACAATTGCCTTTGGTCTCAGTTCGAGGTTTTTCTCCTTGAGATAATTTGTCTGCTTTATTTAAATATACATATAACTTTTTGATCCATTGATCTTTCCTTTACTATCTCTCATGTTTATGAATCCTTAGACTTGTACATTCGAGATTTTAGGAATTAATTTTTAGATCGGGATAGAATTTATCAAGCTTGGTTATATCCAAGTTTTGTGTGCTGATTTGTATCATACCTATTAAGAATCAGGCCTTGAACGTGGTTATATCCGAGGTTTTTAATAATTTAAACTTAGTTTGTGTTAGGTTTATTGATAACTTGAGCTTTAACAAGCACTTGATATTAAACAATTTTCCCAACTTTCAAAGTTTCGGAACTGGTTGGGTCCAGGATTTTAAATGATTTCAACTTAGTTTGCACTAGGTTCATTGAAAAATTGAGCTCTTAAAAAGCCATTGAATAATCAATATTTCCAAGCTTCTAAATTTCGAACCTGGTTACATCCAAGATTTTAAATGATTTCAACTTAGTTCGCGATAGGTTCATTGAAAACTCGAGCTCTTAAAAAGCCGTCGAATAATCAATTTTTCCATGCCTCTAAGTTTTGGACCTGGTAGTATCTAGGGATTTTAATGAATTAAACTTATCAAGCAAGCTTAATTTTTCCAATCTCGGGTTATATGCCCACCAAGTAACCAGAATGTAGAAACTTTCTTGGTTGCTTTTACAAAACTAAAACACGAACTCATACTATCTTAAAGATTATTTAATAGTCCACCTATTATTTAATAGTCCACCTATTATTTAATAAAATGGCTTTTATAAATAAGCCTTACATTGATGGTGGTGCTACTGATAATATTTTTTCAAATGTAGGGCACTCCAGGTCCGTGGGACTACTTCCCCATTCAGTCGAGCTATCTTGAAAGTTCCTTCTCGTAAAACCTCAACGACCTGATATGGTCCCTCCCAATTCGGGCCTAAAACACCATCCTTGGGATCTTTATTTGCTAGAAATAACCTTCAGAGAACCAGGTCGCCCAATCCAAATCTACGTGTCTTAACTTTAGAATTAAAATAGTGAGTGATATTTTGTTGATATGGGCGAGCTGTAACTGTGACTCTTCTTGTTTTTCTTCAATCAGATCGACAGATGCATTAAGTAATCCCTCATTCTGCTCTTGGTTGAATGTACTTTTCCTGTGAGTGACTACCATGGCTTTGACTGGAAGGACAACCTCGCTTCCAAAAGTTAAGGAAAAAAGAGTATGTCTTGTGGATGTTCTGTGAGAATTACGTATGCCCAAAGTACTTGAGGGAGCTGTTTGGGCCATAATCCTTTGACCTCATCTAGCCTCTTCTTCAGGCTTGCCTTTAGGGTTTTGTTCACAACCTCGACCTATCCATTGGCCTAAAGATACGCTACTGAGGAGAAACTCTTAATAATGCCATATTTTTCACAGAAGTCAGTGAAGAGATCACTGTCAAATTGTGTCCCATTGTCTGACACAATCTTTTTAGGATTCCCATATCGACAAAAAATACTTTTCACCATGAAGTCTAGCATTCTCTTTAAAGTGATGGTTGCCAAAGGTTCGGCTTCTACCCACTTCGTGAAATAGTCAATCGCAACCATCGAGTAATGAGCTCCTCCCTTTCCCATAGGTAGGGACTCTATTAGGTCGATTCCCCATAGTGGAAATGGCCACGGGGATGAGATCATCGTTAGCTCAACTGAAGCAGTTTGGGAAATTATGGCGAAACGTTGGCACTTATCGCACTTCTGGATATACGAGATTGAATCTTTTGTTAGAGTGGGCCAAAAATAGCCCTGCCTAAGTATTTTCAATGCTTGGTTTTGCCCCCCAGCATGATCTCCACAAAAGCCTTCGTGCACTTCTTGCAAAATGGTTTTAGCTTCCTCGGGCATAACACATTGTAGGAGAGGCAATGAATGACCACGTCGATACAATGTCGCATTCACTATCACATACCGCGGAGCTTGATATAGTATTTTTCTTGCATCCTTTCTATCATCAGGTCAACTCCCCGCACCATAAGCCTCCTCAAGGCCAAAATGCCCTTAAGAGCTGTGGACCAAGGCTCTCCATGCTGCGGGCCACCCCCTACTAGAGGCCCAACCTCCCCAAACAACACACACGAGCCACGACCCTAAGCTTCCCATGCTGTGGCCCACCCTCCTTCCTGGCACACCTCTGTTCTAGAGGGTTTCAGCACACCAAGAACTGAGCCGCGGCCCGACCTCTTCGAACCTAGAAAAACTCCATTTTCAACCACCAAATCTCACCCAAACTAACCCGAAATCATCCCAATAACATATTCTAATTATCACAGCAGTTCAAATATGCTTCCAGTAGCAAAACCCATAGGAAAACTAGCCTAAAGACCCATCAAAATCACACTTCCATCCTTGAAACCCAAAAGCTCATAAACCTCCTAAAACATCCAACAATTCAAAGAATCCAAGGGCTAAACCATAATTAAAAGCGTACCTTTTCTGAAGAGCAGATCCACATAGTAGCTGTAGACCTAATCCCCAAGTTCCTAGCAATAAAACCTAACAAGCATTTTGCTCAATTCCTCACCCAAAGCTTCAATTAAATCCTCAACATCAAAGACCCTAAAACCCTTAAAACTCATAACTTAAATACAAAAATCTTAATCCAAATATTAACTCAAACTTTGCTTGAATCCACCAACAAATACTGAGCTAATCTTCAATTCTAGAGATCCAATTCTTGTGGACCCAGCCCAAAAATCCTTTGGTTCCAATGGCTAGCTTGAGAAACCCCTTGAGAGGAAAGAAAGAGAGAGAGAGAGAGAGATTTAGTTTCAGGCAGGCTTCTAAATATTTCTTACCTTTGTCTTATCCCACTTAAGCCTCTTAAGTTAATCCCAAGGCTCGAGGTACCAAAAACGTCCCCGAGGGAAAAATGGTAATTTTTCCCAGCATTCCCTCCTAAGCTTCCTAACCTCAAATATATCTCAAATTATTTATTTTCATAACTTAATAACCCAGATAAATTTCTATTACCCAAAATACCCCTTGACTCGCCCCGAGTCTGGTACCGGGTCCCGTTGTGACTTTCCCGCTAACTTGCTCCCTAGGATCGCCTCGTGCCGTATGCTGTAGATATATCCACATAATAATGTGGTCTCAATAGTTTATCACAAATAATCACATTTATGCCCTAACGGGCCAAATTACAATTGTGCCCTTACAAGCTAAACAGGGCCCGCGTGCTTATCTCATACTCATAAACATGCATTCCACATATCCATATAATCATAGGATCATGCATATCACATAATCATGAATTTTCACCAGTAATTCACATAACTTCCAATTATGCCCTCCTGTCATATTAATCAAGGCCCTTAAGCCTTATTAGTAATTTTGGGTCGTTACAGCTGGTTATATAGAGGATAGGACAGTGGGCCCCGAGGTAACTCTATACTCCCATATCCTAGGATAAGGCACCCCGTTATGATTTATTAATCATCCATTTAGGGCAGCGACCCCGGGGTGACTCTACGGTCACGTAATTTGGGCAACAGACCCCTGGTATGACTTATTAGTCACTTGTCTGAATAGAATGCATGCATGAGTAGGGTTATTACTGCTGGGCATGCATATTATGATTCTATAATATATTGTTAACTGCTTGTGAGTATGTGTAAGTTTTCTTGTTGAGCCTTGGCTCACGGATGACATGTGGTGTAGCTAAGAGGAAAAGAAAGCTAGACTAGCCATGACTTAGAGAGCTTCGGTGGTGACGTGTACATATGCGGTTGCTTGACCACCACGGTTGGGGATTCTCAGACTAAATAGGGTCAAACCCTTTTTTTCCGCCTAGGTAAATTGGTTGTAACTTTTGAAATGTAATTACCCTTTTTAAACGTTATTTTGGGATCCTATATATGAACATGAATATTTTAATGAAACGGTTATACCTTTTCACAAAAAAATTTAACCCTAAAGTGTTAATCATGTTTAGTTACACGTTTATGGCCAAATGACTTATTTAGTGAGTATAGCACTATTTAAAAGACATAGTGTAACGGTCTTGGCTATCCAAGGTGTTACAACTTGGTATCAGAGCGTGCCAAGGTTAAGGGTTCCTAAAGACTAGCTGAGCATGTATAGTTGCCATTAAAGACAAGCTCGAGTTAGGGTTTGGTAACTATTTATGTCATTATGTGTTTACTGCTTAAATATGATATATTTGCCTTATCTGCCAGCCTTATTAGGAAGCATGAGATATTATGATAGGGCCTGGCCCTGGACTATTGTATGAATGATAAAGACATGCATATTAGCATTGATATTGCTTGTGAATGCAAAGGAAATGCTTATTAGTGCTGTTATATGTACATGTATGCCAAGAAATTCCTATTAGCACTATTAAATGTTAAAGAAATGTTTATTAGCATCGCTATTTGTCTATCAATGACAAAAAATGCTTATTAGCATCGTTATTTGTCTATGAGAACTAGAAAATGCTTATTAGCATCGTTACTTGCTTATAAATGCCAGGATGTGCTTATTAGCACCATGTTTGGGTATAAATATGAATTGACATGCTTACTAGCATGACTGTTGAATGTGAATGTTTGTTTGTTCAGTCTTGGACCATAGGCGGCAAGTGGTATTGTTATTACTACCAAACTGGCCGAATTGATTATTGCAGTAAGGTACAAACTTGGAAGTATGCTTCCAGATCAGTCAGATCTGCAAGCTGGCCAGGGAATACAGGCTGAGAATGATAATTAGGGTTAGACCCCTTCGCTAGCTCCTAAGAACTAGCAACAAGTGCTTGTTGCTATGCAAGCTAGATTAAAGTGGCAAGAAGAAGAGATCCGCCTCTTGAGATAGCAACAGGTTCCTGTAGGGAACATTTAGCCAGATGTGCCACCTGTGTTTGTGTCGACAGTAGTACAACTGGTAGAGGCTTGGAATAGATGATAACCTCTCTATGAAAGGTTCCAGAAACAGCACCCTCCAGTCTTTGAAGGCAGTGTAAATTCGGCTACGGCCAAGCAGAAAATGAGCATGGTTACCACTATCCTAGATTTTATGAGGGTAGTTGGTAAGGAGAGGGTGGCATTTCCCATATACACGTTTTGAGAGGACGCCCAAATTTTATGGGAGGTGACATCCTAGACCAGGAATGTTAATACCACCATGGATTGGGAAGAGTTTAGAACACTGTTCAATGAGAAATGTTACAATGTGCAATGGCTCTCTCAGGATGTGCATTGAGTACAGGGAACTTAACAAGTTAACAATTAAGAATAAGTATCCTTTGCCAAGGATAGATGACCTGTTTGATCCGTTGGAGGGTAAGACGGTATTCTCAAGGATAGATCCTCGATCTGGTTCTCGCATGCTGAGGATTAAGGAGGGAGACATACCAAAGACTGCTTTTCGTACCAGATACAGGCATTATGATATTCTAGTCATGTCATCTGGTTTGACGAATGCCCCAACAACTTTTATGGTTTTGATGAACAGGGTGTTTAAATACTATTTTGATCAGTTTATGATCGCCTTCGTCAACGATTTTCTGGTCTATTCTCATTCAGAGGCAGAGCCTGAGCAGCATCTCAAGTTGGTTCTATAGAGGCTGAGGGAACACAGATTATATGTGAAGTTCAAGAAATGTGAGTTCTAGTTACCGCATGTGACTTTCCTTGGTCACATTGTCAGTATGGATGGGATCTAGGTGAACCCAGCTAAGATTGAGGCAGTCAAAGATTGGCCAAGACCAAGGATGCCTCTGAGATTAGGAGTTTCCTTGGGTTGGCAGGTTATTACAGGCCTTTTGTGGAAGGGTTCTCAAGGATTGCTACCCTAATGACTGAACTGACACACAAGAATCAAAAGTATGCGTGTCAGATAGATGTGAGAATAGCTTCCAGGAGTTGAAGCGATAATTGATTAAAGTTTCAATTTTGAGCCTTCCAATAGATCAGGAGAAGTTTGTAGTGTATTGTGATGCCTCGAGACAGGGTTTAGGTTGTGTTCTTTATGTAGACAAGGAAGGTGATTTCCTATGCATCACGCCAGTTGAAGGAATATGAGCAGAGGTACCCTACTCATGATATGGAGTTGATAGTTGTGGTATTTACTTTAAAGGTATGGAGGCATTACCATTATGGAGGGAAGTGTGAGATACACACTGACCACAAGAGTCTGGAGTATTTCTTCACACAAAAGGATTCATACATGAGACAGAGGCATTGGCAGGAGTTGGGAAGGATTGGGACTGTTAAATCCTGTATGACCCTGGGATATACAACGTGTGGTCAGATGCCTTAAGTCAGAAAGGTCCTGGACAACTATATAGTGTGAGACAGATACCAAAGGAGTTGGCAGAGGATATGACTAGAACTAGAATAGAGTTAGTGGTGGGCCAGTGTGCCAACATCACACTACATTCTACTATTTTGGAGAGGATAAAAGAAATTCAACTGAGTGATCCACAACTGAAGAGGATCAGAGGGGATACCCAAGCTACAGTGGCTAGGGACTATTTAGTGCCAGAGATGAGCTTGTAGAGATACAAGGGTTGGATCTGTGTTCCGATGGATAGTGTTATCAGACAGGAGATTCTGGATGAATCTCACACTACCCCTTATTCTCTATATCTAGGCACCATGAAGATGTACCAAGATCTGAAAGTTTTATATTGGTTGCCTGGGATCAACATGATTCGGTGTGGGTTATTATGGATCGATACACCAAATCAGCTCACTTCTTACCAATGAAGATGACTTATATAGTAGATCAATATGTAGAAATCTATGTGAGGGAGATAGTGCGCCTTCATGGGGATCTAAGTTCGATTGTGTAAATCAGGACCCCACATTTACTTCCATGTTTTAGGGAAGTCTGTAGAAGGCTATGGGTACACAACTAAAGTTTAGCGCCATTTATCAACCTCAGACAGATGAACAATCTGAGAGGACGATACTGATATTAGAGGACATGCTGGGAGCATATGAGCTAGACTTTGAAGGGGCCTAGAGTAATTATTTACCTTTGATAGAGTTTTCCTACAACAACAGCTATCAGTCGACCATTGGGTGGCTCCTTATGAGATGTTATATGGTAGGAAATGTAGATCATCCATTCACTGGGATGAGACGAGAGAAAGGAAATACTTGGTTCCAGATGCAGTTCAGAGGACCAATGAGGCTATTGAGAATATTAGAGCTTGGATGCTCGCTTTTCAGAGTAGATAGAAAAGTTATGCTGACCCAAAGCGCAGGAACGTGGAGTTACAATTGGGAGGCTATGTCTTCCTTAGAGTCTCACCAAGAAAAGGGGTAAGGATATTTGGGAATAAGGGCAAGTTGAGCCCTAGATTTGGAGGACTATTTGAGATCCTGGTTGTTGATGGTAAGAACTCATCAACTAAGTTAGATCAAGAACTTTGTGAGTTGTAAGAGAAGTGAACTTAAACTGACTAAACTTTGAGCAAACTTCCTTCTGATTTCAAGAACACAAAATGTAAATGATATAATTTTAGAACGAAAATAGAGATAACGTAGAATATGTGTTTTCATTAGCAACAACTGGTTACCAAACCCTCAAAGTTCAACCCCCTTCTCAGGCGAAGGGAGGTCATATATATTGTAACGCCCTGGATAGCCAAGACTGTTACACTGTGTGTTTTTAAAGGTGCAAGACTTGCTAACCAAGTCATTTAGTTAGAAACGTGTTACTGAAACTACAGTTGAACTAGGGTTAAAAGATTTTGGTCTCAAAAGTTTCAATACTTATAATCAAACATTTTCTTTACATGGGATCCCAGAAGTAGTAGAGTTAAAAGGCAGTTTAAAAAATTTCAGGATTAAAATACAGTTACTAGCCACTCTAAGGCAAAACAGACAATTAGGCTTTTCTCATCCTGTACCACTCCTCGGTCGTGGCGGCCGATCAGCTGACTATGTACATTCAGTCCCAAAGCTCTCCATCTCAGGACTGGTCCACCTTTCCTTTGCCTTTACCTGTACCACGTAGCACCCATGACCCAAGGCCCAGCAAGAAAACACAACAACAGAGAACAATCATCAAGTAAACAACCAGATAACTTATGCAGTATAATCCTACACTCAACAGTTCAAACATTCACGTTATTCAAGTATTCAGCATTCTAAGCACATCATTTAATATTAATAACCAATTTACACATGATAACAAGGGTTAACGGTCTTAGGCCGCACTCTCTGTTTATCCCACTGACTTCAGCCCGCTTAAACTGAGCTCAGTGAATATTAAGCTGTCCTCGGCTACCAATGGCCGAGCCGCGCCCTGTGCGCAAATATTGACTATGACACTCTCTTAGGCCATTTATCACATGTCCCATGGCATAATACCATCTATGACATTATACAGATATAGGGAGCTCTTAGTCCCAACACAATCACATAACCGGGTGCAGTTTTCTTACCTTTAGATTCCGATAGATTTGTTCAATTCAACCCTTCCCGTTTGAACCCTAGCATACACCTAGTCAGGGTCACAAGTTAGAAACAACTTCAAATTCCAAATTCAAACCTAGCCTCAGGACCAATCCCGAGCCCTCGGGATACCCTAATTCCACCAAATAGGGTGGTGGAATCAAACCTCGAGCCCCCGGCCAAAAACCCTAAGGAATAACCCAAAAATCCCCTTCTGGGAACAGGGTAGCGCTACAACGCCCTAAGGAGAGCACTATAGCGCTACAAGCAGAGCCAAAAAGCTCTAGAACTTCAGGGCCTAGCGCTGTAGCGCCCAATGACTAGCGCTACAACGCTAGTCACAGCACAACCCTACACAGGTTTTCTTCCTTCGAATTTCCCCGAGCCAAACCTTTCCAAAACTCAACCAAACCTCAACCAAAATTCAAAACAAGCCTCTCAACATATCCAACTTACCCCAAATGACCTAACCATATAAAATTCATTCACATGCACCCCAAAATACAAAAATCACCATGGCTGAACTTAGAGCTCAAAAACTCAACAGAACAGTAGAAATTACAGAACCTAAAGCTAGAGTTTCTTACCTTTGATGGATGAGCTCAACCTAGGTTGTCTTCTACACTTCCTTAGCCTTTTCCTCCTCAAACCCTTAGGTTTAATTCCCTAGAATTCCCATAGAAACTCAGCTTAGAAAACCAATTCAATATCAAACCAAGAACTGAATATCAACTTCAAAGCCTTACCTCAAATGATGAATAATTTATGCTAATTCCCAAGCCAAATCAAGGATCCTAGTGTTGAGTCTTAGCCTATTCCTTCTCTGAATTTTAGCTCCAAATTTCCTGAGAAATGGTGAAGACCGTGCAAGAGAGAAGACTCCTGCTTTTTCCCTTCTTTCCTTTTCCTTATTTTCTTTCTTTTCTTTTCTTTAGACTTCCAACACTTTCTACACAATCCACTAAGGTATAAATCTTAATAATACTTATCCCTGCTTTTAACTCAAATGATGAATTTTCCCTCCCATTTAAAACTAAGCTTTTAATCCTCCTAAAGGCATTTTAGTCATTACACCCAATTCCCGCTAGTTCCTCGAATGTCTCTAATATTTACCGCGTACTTCCCGAAACCTAACTAATCACCAATTATATTCCTCAATATCAAAATACACTCCAATATAGTTCCTAAATTCCTAGAAATACCCCCAGGCTCGCCCCGAGCCGTGTATAAATCCCTGCCGTGACTTTTCACTAAACCGCTCACTAGGATCGCCTCGAGTCACAAGTTACAAATATATCCACATAATAATGTGGTCTCAACAATTATCATAGTTATTTACATTTATGCCCTCAACGGGCCAAAATTAAGAATATGCCCTTCTAACCTAATCAGGGCCTGCATGTATACTAATACACATAGTCATGCATCACAAATATTCAAATAGTCATATAACATGCTTTTAATCATTAAATCATATATAATCCAGTTATGCCCTCTCGACACACTAATCAAGGCCCTTAAGCCTTATTATTAAATTTGGCTCGTTACATATATAGTAGAGCACTATTGGCTCACTGTACATGATGGTCCCTAGGGACAAGACCCTACATATGCAGTCTACAGATGGTAGTGGTGCCAGTGGCATAGTGGTCGGCTCCAGTACACGCCAATGGTCTGCGGGAGCATCTCAATTTTAGTACCTGGTTGTACCTCCACTGCCCGTTTAGTATCAATGTCAGAGGCTGGCTGGGAAGGACCACGTCAGGTACCTTGTGCGTACAACCACCACTTGTTTGGCATGGAGTTTGGGTCACACATCTGGGGTTTTCAGGGCCGTACCCCCATACGTATTTCGTACCTGAGGTGGACAAGGTTCACTAGTTTTCTGTGCATTCCACACATGTACGTGTTGTTCTGGTCATGCGTGGGTTTTCATCCTCACAGTGCATCCTATTCTTTTAACCTTTAAATGTTGAAGTCTTTTTGGGTCGTCATGGAAGATATGACCCCAAGGGGCATGGAAGGCAAGATCCTCACAAGATGCTGGTATGCGGCGAAGGTTGGTGCGTGAGACGGTGCTTCATGAGGCCCTTGGTGCGAGGTGCAAGGGCATGTGGGAGAGGCCCTTGGCGCGAGATGGTTGTAACGCCCTCCTAATTAAGGACGGTTACACTGTGTACTTAAAAATTATGTCAGACCTACTATTCAGGTCGTTTGGTTTAAAATGTGTAACTAAGGTTAGTGACAAGGGTTAGGGTTAAAATTTTGGTCAAAGAACTATTGACTTTTATTTAAAAAAAAAGTTTCGCATGAACATGGGATCCCAAATATTACAACTAAACTTTTAAAAGGGTAAATACACATCAAAATTTACATCAGTCGACCAACGCGTCAAAACAGGGCTATAATCCTAGTTCCTCTGAGATAACCCCGGCCGTGGTGGTCAAGCAGCCGCATATGTACATGCCGCCACCGAAGCTCCCCAACTCATGGTTGGTCAAGCTTTGCTTTCCCCTTACCTGCACCACAAAGCACCCGTGAGCCGAGGCTCAACAAGAAAACAGAACGTGCAACAACAGAGAATATAAACTTTAAAACATTCATTCAACATAATCAGTCATAACAATTCATAGTTATCATTATTCAGGTTCAAGCAAATGATCATTGGATCAACCTGGGGCCACTGCCCTAACCAATTGGCCTTAGAGCCAATTCACGGGGCCCATGCCCTAGCCATGTGACCGTAGAGTCACCTGGGGCCCTCGCCCTTAGCTCTGTCTCACTAACCATAGAGTTATCCCAACCCCATTGGTTCAATATCGATCTTAAAATCAACAAACATAATAGTACGTTACTTGTTTAGGTCTAAGCCTTTCCACCATCGCACAATTCACTATTGCCGTCCTTGACTCATAAGTCAAGCCCTAATCTAGAATTACATACCTCACTATAGGAAACAAGTGTGGATAGGCACATCCCGATAAACTAAGCACATATAAATGTTAATCATATAATCCCATTGGATAACCATTTCCATAATTCTAAACATATTCATATAATGGGGCCACATGCTCTAACCATAGAGTTCAGGCAATGTATATAAGCACTTAAGCATTTATCAACAAACATTTGGAACAATAGCCTAACATAAACAATCCTGGGGCCCAAGCCATAATCATAATAGTATATAACAGTCATACCAAGCCCTAATCACATATAACACGTTTTGGGTGCAGTTTTCTTACCTCAAGTCCGAGTTAGCGTAAAAAAGAGTCACCCTTGAGCACGATCTCGGTTCCGAGCCCCTAGCGATACCCTAAGTCACAACCATAAAATAGGATTCTATTAACAATGAGCGATCAAAGGCTTCCGGACTAAGTCCTAGCCTCCAAGGCCTCAGGTTCTACCAAACCGGATAGTGGAAACAATCCCGAGCCCTAAGGAAAAAATTCTATTTTGAAACACACTCCGCAAGGAAAAAATGCACAGACGGGCCGCGACTTGCCCCCTATGGGTTGCGGCACGCCCCCTGACCAGCCTCTTCAAGAGGCACAGGTTGCGACTTGGCCTCTCAATTCGTGGCGCGCCCCCCAGGTAGAGGCCTCCCATGGTGCATGGCTCATGATGAGTCGCTACTTATCAAGAACAAATTCGTGACTTGGCCCCACGAGCCCAGAAAATCCTCCATTTCCAGTAGCCAAATTGCATCCAATTTAACCCAAAATCATTCCAATAACATAATTTAACCATCACAACAGTACTAAAATGTTCCCAGCAACAAAACCCACCAAAAATCTAGCTTAAAACTCATCAAAACTACACCTTCAATCTTTGAACTTCAAAGGTTCAAGAACACTTAAAAACCAGCCCAAAAAACTAAGCATTAAATGCTAAAACCATAGTTTAAAGCTTACCTCTGATAAAGATTGAATCCCCCAAGTTGTTACTGAGTTAATCCCCAAGACTTTAGCTCCAATCCTTGTGTTTCTAGTCCACTTTCCCCTTAGCTTCAATGGTTTATTTGGAAAGAGTCTAGAGAAAACAAGAGTGAGTTGAGAGAGAGAGTCTTTTGTCCCTTAAGTGACTTAAGTCAATCCCGAGGCTTGGATACCAAAACGTCATCGAGGGAAAATGGTAAATTTCCCCAATATTCCCTCCTAAACTCCCTAACTTCAAATATATCTTCAATTATTTATTTCCATAACTTGTTAACCCAATTAAATTTTTAATACCCAAAATACACCTTGACTCGGCCCAAGTCAAGTATTGGCTCCCGTTGTGATTTTCCCGCTAGCTTGCTCCCTAGGATCGCCTCGTGTTGAGTAACTCAAACAAACCCACATAATAATGTGGTGTCTCACATATATGCACATAAATATACAATTATGCTCGCAACATGCCAAATTACCAAAATCGCCCTTCTGAAAAGAAATAGGCCCACATGCATATTTAATACCCCTAAACATGCACAACTAATCATATTATCACACAATTCACATAATTACAATTAATATAACAATTAAACACATAATACCATATATTGTCATCTTGGCCCCCTAATCAAGGCCCTAAGCCTTCTTAGGTAATTCTGGGATGTTATAATGGTGCTCTGCGAGGCCCTTATGATGAGGATGTGTGGCATGTGGGCGAGGCCATGGCGCGAGGTGGTGCTTCGCGAGGCCCTCAGCGCAAGGCCATATGGTCGAGAACCTTGGCGCGAGGTGGAGGCCTATGGTGCGAGACGATGCCTGCGAGTCCCTTATGACGAGGTTTGTGCAGCATGTGGGCCAGGCCATGGTGTGAGGTGGTGCTTTGTGAGGTCCTCGGCACAAGGCGCAAGGGCATGTGGGTGAGACCCTTATCACGAGATGGTGCTCCACGAGGCCCTTATGACGAGGATGTGCAGCATGTGGGCGAGGCCATGGCGCGATGTGGTGCTTCCCGAGGCGCAAGGGCATGTGGGCAAGACCCTTGGTGCGAGATGATGCCTGTGAGGCCCTTATGATGAGGTTGTGTGACATGTGGTCCAGGCCATGGCAGGAGGTGGGGCTTCGCGAGGCCCTCGGCACGAGGCACAAAGGCATGTGGGCGAGTCCTTTGGCGCGAGGTGGTGCTTCGCGAGGCCGTTAGCATGAGGCGGAAGGGCATGTGGGAAAGGCCCTGGGAACGATGCAGAGGCCTATGGCATGAGAGAATGCCGGTGAGGCCCTTATGACGAGGTGCAAGGTCAGGCCATGTCATTCCTTTGCCAAGCCTATATTTTGAGGGTCACAAGGCGGGAGCCTCGTTCAACTGAAATTTCTGTATCCACACTTTCCCTCAAGTCTGTGGGAGGGCCTTTAGGTGCTCCGGTAGACTTTTTGGTATGGTGCCTTCAAGCCCCTTAAGGTGTTAGTGTGCTTTTTTGCCTTGGTGGTGTGAAGTAACACACTTTGGGCTGGTGATCCCCATGATTCCTTGAGGGTAAATGTGAACCTATCATTTGGCTTCACGAATCCTAATGCGGGTATTTGGATTTATTCTTGACCATAGATCAAATATTGGATTCAATGGCTAGGATGAGTTTGAGCCTCCTATAAATAGGTCTTCTTCTCAAAGACAATTACTACACTTTTTTCTCTTTGCTTGGTGGTGCTTTTGTCTACAAAGATTTGAAGAGGTGATTGGTTCTATCCCTCACAAGGACACTTTGTCTTTTTATATATATATATATAAATATCTATAAATGTACTTGGAAACTAAAATATCTATCTCCTTTTTTTTTATAGGCGTGTTCTTTTGACCCTCGGTATTTTTGCAGCTATGACGGTGCACAACTTCACCCACTCAAGGTATGACTTCACCCTTTCTTGTGTTTAACAAGTCTAAATTACCGATATTTGGGAAGGGTTGCCTCGGTCGGAGCTTGTCGTGAGCAAACTTATGTATATGCACCCATTAGCACATATACCCTCCATTGCACCCCATAGGTGGTTATTTTGAGCACTTGTGTTTAGAGGTTTTGGGCTTATTCCTTTGTGTTTTGTAGTAAACTTTCCACATACATTTGCACCCATATCACCAAGATGCGGCTTTATGGCATTTGAGGGGTTGTCTAGTGTTCCTCCGGGGGTGGGTTGAGTTTGTAGAATTGTCCTTAGATTCGAGGTCCCCCCAAAACAACCCTTTCCAATGATACGACACCTTAAGAAGGGCCCGTATATGTCTCCTTGAACACATGGCCGAGCTTAGGCATAAAATATGGGTTGTGGAGAGCGTGATAGACTCAGCTTTGAGGGGTGATGGAATCCCTTTCTTCTTTGATCTTAATGATCACATTGCTAGCCTCAGAGTGGGCCTTCTTGAGCTACAAATGGAGCTGGAGTTCATGGAGGGAAACCTCCCTTCTGAACCCTCAGTGTCGTGTTCTCCTTATAGTAGTCCTGAGGTCACTCCTGGTTCCCCTCAACCCTTGTCTTTAATCCATTCATGTTTGATGCTTCCACACTTAATGTCTCGATGGAAAACTCTTGCAAGAAGAAGAAAATGGAGGGTAAAGTGCTATGTTTTGACCTCTCCTTTTTCCTTTGGTTTTGCAGACATGTGAAAGAGAATGAGGTGACAGGTTACTCCTGAGAAGCCGAACTCCAGTCCTTTACTGGCGTCCACCATTATTTCCAACGTGTCAGAAAATAGACTGTTAGAGTTGTCCGAGAAATACTATATTAGTAAGGAGTACAAACTGTATGTACCATCCAATAAATGTCGGGCTGATAATCCCCCTAGGGCTACGTCGCTTTGAGCAAACATATTTTGAAGGCGGGTGGGACCATTCCGCTTCCCCTATTCTTCGTCATGATCCTAAATCACTTTGACCTCGCTCCACTCTACCTGGTACCCAACAGCTGGTTGACCTTGAGCTGGCTGTATATGGCGTTCATGAAGCTTAACGGTCGCGCTCCCATAGCCCAAGAGGTGCATTTCATGTACAATCTCATGCCCACTCATAAATCGAAGGGCTTCTACATTTTATAGAAAGCCAACTCTCATTTCTCTTTGATAGAATGTTTCGTTTCTAACTCAAGTTCGTGGAAACAGGACTTTTTCTTTGTGAAAGGTCCTCTTTCTGTCTGCGAACATTTCCTCTCCTCTCAAAGTAAGTACTTCAAGTATTTCCTTTTACATTGAGCTTGCTATTGTGGACCTTATACTCATATTGATAACTGAGTTGATTGTTCAGGGAGTTTCAGTATCCCCAACGTTCCTGAGTCAAAGGCGGCGCTGGTAGATGTCTGCCTTGATGCAGACCCTTCAACGAAAATGGTTGCCCATCTTTTTACTGTGGCTAACCTCAATTATTATGGTCTATCGAGGGTTTCGGAGCTCGACTTGCTATGGCACATTTCTGAGAAAAAGAAGAAGGAAACTCTGGCAGAACCTCACTCAGACGAGGGTGATGTTGAATGGGTGCCTAAGGAGACTTCACCTGAATCAAAACATCTAGCTCAGCTATCTTCACCCTCCAGGGGATGCCCTTCTTCGGCTCCAATGGATTGCAGAATGGCTTCTAATTCTCACAGTCCACAGTCCGCACAAGGGCGCTTTGTTCTTCCATCCTACAATGAGTTTGACAGTTTCCCTCACACCCCCACTGTTCATGGCTATTCCAGGAACCATTCGGTGCCTCCTCCTCGCTCGGTGAATGGGTCATTTTTCCCTGCTTACCCGGATGCTTCTGATTTAGAGGGGATGTCTTGGGTGAGTCGCACATCAGCCCCTTATGTCCGAAGGTATACCCGGGTTTCCGAGGATATCCCCGAGATCGAGTGGAGAGGTCTCAAGAAATTTAATATGGAGGAGCTTGGGGAGACCCTTATGCACTCCACTACTTGGATGAGTTCCTGCATCTTACGTTGGTCTTTTTTGTGTTTGGGTTCCCTATTTGCTCACGTTTTTGCTTCCTTGCAGACATCTCTGGTGGCTCAATGCTTGATAGATTCGGTGCATAACTTATCTTCATCCAATGCTGAAAGGGATCATCTTGCGGCCATAGTTCAAAAGCTAGAGGGACAGCTTGCTATTGCCAATCTCAATCTGGAGACAGCCTTGGCGAAGGCCTCTTCGTCATCCAAAAAGAAGAAGAGACTAGAAGCCCGGGTTGAGGTGTTACAGGAGAGAATCACCCTCTTGGATGCCGATCTGACAGAGGTTGAATACAAGTCTGTGGAGTGCACCTTATATGGAGTGTGGAGGTAGAATGTTGGTTTTTACTTCTCTTCCTTCGGTGACCATGTCATTGCCAAGGCAGCCGAGTGGAATGCTTGCGGCGGGTGGCCTTGAGATTTCATTTATATATCTCTCCTTTGAGGAGCAGCCAGTCCAGATACTTGACAGGAAAGATAAGGTCCTCAGGAATAAGATGATACCATTAGTTAAGGTGTTGTGGAGGAACAACAAGGTCGAGGAAGCGACTTGGGTGCTGGAGTCAGATATGCAGAATCAGTATCCCGAGCTGTTCAGGTAAATTTCAAGGACGAAATTTATGTAAGGAGGGGATAGTTGTAATGCCCTAAATTCTCCAATGTGGTTTAATGGCGGGATTAGTAGGCCGAGAGGGCCATACTTGCTTAATTATGCCATTAATTTATAATATGCCTGTATATGTGAATTATATTATAATATGATGTTATATGCGTGCATGTGGATCCACATTTGAATATTATGATATTTTGATAATTTGGGCAGTTAAGGGTATATTTGTGTATTTGGGTGCATATTGTGATTTGTAAATGAGATCCCATTATTATGGAGATATATTCGAGATATTCGGCACGAGACGGTCCTATATAATGGATTAGCGGTTTTGTCATAACGGGGTCAATTATTGGGTAATAAGAATGTTTATTTGATGATAAATTGGGAGTTATTGAGATCAGGATGAAATTTTGGAAGTTTTGACTATAATGTCCCCAGGGGTGTTTTCGGGGTCCTGAGCACTAGGTTTTATTTGAGGTTACTTAAGCTTGAAGTAGCTTATCAGATAGAACGTACGTTAGAAAACCTCTCGTTCTCTCCTTCGTTAGTTCGTTTTACTGTTTGAGCCTTTTCGAAGAAATCTTGAGTTCTAGGAGTCGGAATCAAGCGAGGATCGAGGCATAGCGATCCTAGGAAATATTAAAAGCTTCTTAACCAAAGGATTTGACAGAAAACAACCCAATCAAAGGTAATCTAAGTTTAAAGTTTTGAGCTTTTAGAGTTTCTAAGCTTTGATTTGGATTTTGTGAATCGTTGAGTTTTTGGTTCGATTGAGCCTCGGGTTTTGATGATTTTGGGCCATTGGGAAGCTTGGGAACTTTGATTTGATGATTTAGGAATGTTTAGGCATGTTTTTGGAGGATTTGGGAAGTTGAAAACCATGTTTGGGGATGGCTCTGGGTTGGGGGCCGCGGCCCCGTTCTTGGGCGCTGCGGACCTAGATCGAAGAAGCAGGTGGAGCCATTTTGCCTTCGCTGGGAGCCGCGGCCCTTGATGGCTGGCGCCGCGGTGTTTGCTTCTGGTGTGACTGGGGGATGCGGCCCAAGGTGCCAGGGCCGCGGCTCTTGGGCAGTTTTGAGCCCGTTTGTGTGTTTTGACCCCGGGAACATAGTTTTAGGCCTCGGGATTGTTCCTACTACTTGGATTAGTTTGGATTGATGCCCCGGAGGCTAGATATTGGTTTGGAAACCTATGTTGATCATTTTTATTGATGATGTCCCATATTTGGTTATGATTAGGTGACCGCTAAAGGACTAAATGTTGATCGTTTTCAAGGGTTGTTCTTTTAATCATTCTAGCTCGAATCTGAGGTAAGAAAACTGCACCCTGTTTATGTATGACATGCGTAATTGTTATTGAGGCATGTTGGTTGATAAATTTGGACATGAATTGCATATTAAATGCTAGTGAATGCTGTTTACTTGTATATGGTACTGACTAGTCAGGGACCCTGACCTAAGAGTCAGAACCGGCATAAGCGTCCTGAACGCAGGGCCAAATGAAGATTAGATCTAATCGATATCACCGTTGAGTGACTCATATGGGGCATTAATGCTGGACCGACCCTAAGGTCGATGAACTTGTAAACGCTTGGCTAGTCTAAGACTAGATATTGAGAGTGAGGGCCAAGGGCCCAGGAAACTGTTTGTTACATGGTTAGGGAACGATGTTCCATAGTTATGACTCTAGAGTCACGAGGAAGGTTATGTTGGTGACTAATCTCCATGCACCTATCCTATTTAAGCTATGAAAGGCTCACCTATCTGTTAAGCCCTGGTGACCCTATCGTCACATGGCTAAAGGGAGCTGTACCCACTCTAGTGACTTTTGCGACTGTCACCTATCTATTTTGAACTGATAGTCCTGAATGATTATTATGATCATTGTTGATATTATATCATGCTATATTGCGTTTTCTTACTGAGCCTTGGCTCATGGGTGCTATGTGGTGCAGGTGAAGGGAAAGAAAAGCTCACCCAACCTTGAGTGGATAGCTTAGGTGGTGATGTGTACATATGCGGTCGCTTGACCACCACGGCCAAGGAGTTCTCAGAGGAACTAGGGGGTTTACCCTATTTTGTCGCTTAGCTCGGCGGGTTTGTAAATTTGAAACAGTAGTGACCCTTTTAAGTTGTAAATAACTTGTAAACATTTTGATAAGCTCATGAGCAGTTATGTACTTAATAAAATGTATCCTTTCTTTTTTATTGTTTTCACCATAACCTGTTAATAACACTTAGAGCACGTTTTTAACTAAAGGACTCGGGTAGCAGGTCAAATTTCTGGTTCACCGTAACTGTTCTAGGGTAACCAGGGCATTACAACTTGGTATCAGAGCATGCCAAGGTTAGGGTTCCTGTAGACTGGCTGGGCATGTACACACATCACTGAAGTCAAGCTCGACTCATGGTTTGGTAACTAGTTATGTAGTTATATGTATAAATGCTTAAATATAGTATATATTCTTTACCTATATGCATGAGATAC
Organism: Humulus lupulus; assembly: GCF_963169125.1. Taxonomy (NCBI): domain Eukaryota; kingdom Viridiplantae; phylum Streptophyta; class Magnoliopsida; order Rosales; family Cannabaceae; genus Humulus; species Humulus lupulus. Next base: position 180,821,056 of record NC_084800.1, on the reverse strand, counting down.
CATGTTAAACCTGTGCCCTGAAATGTTATATCCTCAGCAACTGTGTGCTTATTAGTACTGAAATTGTTGGAACATACTCATCAGTATTGTTGATTATGAACTATTATGTGATACATGCTGAGTGTTAAATGCTATGGGCATGTATCTGCCTGTATATTTGTATGACTGTGGAATGTGATAATTGTCTGCTTGTTCTTGGAACGTAAGGCGGTAGGATGTTTAGTTATTACTACCTGGCTGGCCGTATTGATCATTATTTCAGCAAGGTGTCAGATAAGAATGAATCCAGGGCAGACAGATACTTCAGCTGGCCAGAGTGATCAGGGTCAGAATAATAATAACAGTCAGGGTCAGGAAAAGGACCATTCACAGATTCCACAGCCAGCTCCTGTAAACTGGCAACAGATAGTGAGTGATCTACAAGCTATAATATTAAAACAGGGGGGAAGAGCTTCATCTCATGAAGTAGCAACAAGGGCCTGCAGTGGCCAGTGTATCATAGGCACCTCCTGTGTCGGTGCCAGCAGCTGGGCAGCTGCCTGAGGTTGGAAATAAATGGGAGCCTCTCTATGAAAGGTTCAGGAAGCAGCAACCTCCAGTATTTGAGGGCAGTGGAGATCCTTCCAAGGCTGAATAGTGAATGAGTAAGATTACCACTATCCTTGACTTCATGAGGGTAACTGGTAATGAGAGGGTAGCCTGTGCCACTTATATGTTTCGGGGGGATGCCCGCATTTGGTGGGAAGTGATTACCCAGACCAAGAATGTGAATGCCCTGACTTGGGAAGAGTTTCAGACTCTGTTCAATGAAAATATTATAATGATGCCATCAAGGTAGCTAAAGCTGAGAAATTCATTAGGCTACTTCAGAGGAACTTATCAATCACTGAGTATGCCTTGAAGTTTGATCGTTTGGCAAAGTTTGCCATGGAGCTGGTGCCCACTGATGGGACCAGGAGAGAGAGATTCTTGCAGGGGATACAACCCAGATTAGCCCGTGATGTACGTATCACCACTGTGGCTGAGGTTACTACCTATGCACAGGTGGTTGAGAAGGCACTCACTGTTGAGAGTGCAGAGATCAAGATCTGGCATGACAGTGCAGCCAGAAAGGATTTCAGGAGGCCAGGTCCTCCATTTGTGGTTTTAGGTTAGGGTGGAGGCCCCAGTGATCAGAAGAGGAAGGTTCCTGACACCTTCCCAGTTCCAGGTCCTGATAGGCGGCCCCGTGGTATTTCAACGGGTCCTCCATGTGGTAGTGAAGCCTGGAAGTCTTATCCCGAGTGCGCTAGATGCAAGAGGCATCACTTGGGAGAGTGTAGGGCAAAGGCCTGCTTCTCATGTGGAGCAGTGGGTCATCTTAAAAAGGATTGCCCTAAGGCAATAAAAGAAGAACCCAGAAAAGCAGACAGCTCGGCCCCAGCTCGAGTGTTCGCATTGACTCAAGCAGAAGCTGAGGCTTCTCCCTCAGTTGTTACGGGTCAGCTTCTTAGTGCTGGAACCCCTTATAATGTGTTGATTGATTCTGGTGCTACACATTCTTTTGTTGCTAGTAGTGTTAGACCTTGTGATTTTTATGCAGTGGGGTTTGGAACTTTGTTACCCACTAAAGAGTTAGTGGTGTCCAGGAGATGGGTCAGATCTTTGCCAGTGACAGTGGAAGGCAGAGAGTTATCAATGGATTTGATAGAGTTGATTATGACTGACTTTGATATGATATTGGGTATGGATTGGTTGGCAAATTATGGGGCAACCATTGATTGCAGAAGGAAGATGGTCACCTTTGAGCTTGAAGGTGAGGATCCTTTTGTGTTTGTTGGTACTGTGCATGGACCTCGTGTTAGGAGTGTGTCCTAAAAGCATGTAAAGACATTTGTTTTTTCTGTGAATAAATAAATACAATGGTTCATCATTATTGTTATATTTAGATTGTTAAATTATTGTTTGAATAATTTTGTAAATATAAGAAAATTTTCATATTCATTATTGAGGATGTGATCTTGTATTAGTACGAGAGAATTAAGAACACATGAATGAATAAAAATAGTCAACAACAACAAATTAAAGTTATGGAATTCTTTAATTGGAGTTGTAAGTACGGCTTACTGAGTATCATAATGATACAAATAATCTAGATTCGGATTATTGATGTGGAAAGACATCTCAGTAAATGTGCTTTATATAATATGATTATATATGACATGGACCAATATGAATTAGAGTCTTTATCCAAAAACCATTTAATAATAAAGACTTGTAATTCATATCATAACTGATGATCATTTATAGATTAACCTAAATCTTGAGTGTTCATGAACTCCTATTCATGTTTATTAAATCTTTTGATTCATTCGTTAAGGTCTCTTCAAAGAATGAGGCTAATGACTTTTGTTTTGGAGATTTAATATCATGGATGGCTGGGAACATGTATCAACAATACGGAATCTAATCTTTCCTAACGGATCGTATATTAGTTCCCTTAAGGGTTAATTCTGGAACTGAATGATTTTGAGCTCAAATCTATAATTAGATTATAGATTAATTATTCACTAGTGAATTAATGGTACTTAAGGAATAAGAAGAAAATTAGAAGGGTTAAATGGTAATTCTTCCATTCTAATTTATGAACTAATTAATTAGAGGGTTGAACTATTGTAAGATGGTTATATCAGTGGACGACTTAAGAAAAAGATTTCTGTAAAAGTATATCTATAACATAAAGAGTGCAATTCTGAATTTATAGTGGAGTAATATCAGAATTAATAAATTAACTATTATAATTAAAGAGTTTAATTATTTAGTTTCAATTTATTGGAGCTTAATGTTATAGGTCCATGGTCCCCGAAATGGCTCAAACAATCACAGTCAAAGGCAAATACAAAAAATGGGCAAAAAGGACTTATGTGATAAGTAAAATATTTTTCTATGTATCAAACATAATTATTGTTTAATTATGTGTAATTAATTAATTATTTGATTTATCAAAAATATAATTAATTTTGAATTAATTTATTTTTGGGATTTTTGGTATTTAAATAATAATAAAAATTGGGAAAAATCACATGCCATCACAGACATGTGGTACAAGTGTGGCACGGTGCACAGGCACTGTGCTACACGCATAAGAGATGGACTCAGTCTCTTGATTCCACAATTTTAGTTATTTAAATATTAAATAAATAATGAGATATTTTAATATGATTATTTAAACAAAAATCTGATAACTGATCAGTTATTTTGAATTTGTTTAAAATAATAAATATTTTAATATATTGGATATTATTAAATATTGGATATCAGTTTTCATAGAACGTAATATTTTAGGGATAGAAAAATATCTAGGAATCTCTCTCAGAGAAAGAGAACAGTGACAAAAACTAAAGTCATTGTTCTTCACAAAACCTAGGTCCAAAACTTTATCAGATCTCATGTGTTGAGAACATCTGATAAATAGTTTATTGCCTATTATTTGTATAGCGAGCCCACACTCGTTCTTTGTGTGCCTGAGAACATTTTGGAAGATCTTGGTGTGAGATCTCAAGGATTCAACCATACGAAAAGATAGCAGCTAGGAAGGACCTGAGGTAATTTTGCTATTCTTGTTCTTGATTCAATATGTATATGCATGTGAAGAAGTAGATCTAGAAATCTTATGGGATTAATCTAACAATTTGATTGTTGTTCCGCTGTGCATAATCTCTGATTTGATCAATAAAAACCAAAAAATTGTTATATTATTTCATATAATATAATATTAGATTAAATAATGTGGGAAAATGTGATTTGTCACACCTTGTAACATATTATTGAGAGTCACAAAATTGGACTAATGTGTGTGCCCAAATGTGACTTATTTTGGAGTTACAAAATCAGTTACAAATTTCTAACTCCCAAATATTACCCAATAATGTGTATATTATATGTTACACGTTTGAGATTGGATTTCATAAAGTCATGATGATATATGACTGTTGGAGACATGTTTTTAACTCCCAATAGGTGTTTGGAGGTTACAAAATCATGTGGGAAAGGATTTGGGATGTTTTGGAACGTTTTGGAAAAATGACTTTTTTGTGCTGAAAATGGCCTGTGGCCGCGGCCAGTGAGGCTGAAAACCTATGTGAATTTTCAGTTTTTTTCCAAATTGAACGGTTCTAACATCCCAAATAACTCCCAAATCTCCATTTTAATTCCATAAACATCCAATTAAACATTGGTAACAGCTATGAGGGTTGGTGGAATTTGAAATTCAAAGGGGTATCTCAAACTCTATAAATAGGAACCTAATGCTCACTTGTATGACACACCATTTTTCATCCACAAAGCACTTGGCTGAAAAATACACCTTGAGGCTTGATTATTCCAGAGAGCTATTTCCTTGAGAGATCCCTTAGTGCTTAGAGAATAGGGGGAAATAAGCTTTTGGACAAAGGTTTTAAACCTTATTCAAGTTGGTGATCCCCACTACTCAACACTTTGGTTGTGTGAGAGTTTGTGTTTTCATTCTTTTGTTCTTCTTATTTACTTGTATTGTTATAATATTGAGTTTGTAATCTTCTTCTTCTACATCTTTTGGTTTACTTGTATTTTGAGCAATTGAGTTGTAATACTTATTTAATCAATATTATATTGTCCATTGTATTTTTTCATAGAGTTGTATTTGGTTTTTCCATAATTTCATTGAGCAATAATATATATTCTCTAACAATCAAAAGCTTAATTTCTCTTTGTTTCAATGGAAGGGGAGACCATCAAGATCATGAACCAAGACCTAGTGAGGTTGGATAGGTTTGATGGATCCAATTTCACTAGGTGGCAAGACAAGGTGAAATTCCTTTTGACAACACTCAAGATAGCCTACATCCTTGAGTCATCCTTGGCACCTCTAGCCGAGCCATCCGACAAAGACACTCCCGAGGAGGTGGAGAATAGAAGGAAGAGAGAAGATGACAACCTTCTTTGTAGGGGTCATATCCTTAATGCCCTATCCGATAGGCTATATGATGTCTATACCAATACCAAATCCGCGAAGGAGATTTGGGATGCCTTGGAGAGTAAGTACAAGGTTGAGGAAGAAGGTACAAGAAAATTCTAATTTCTCAATATTTTGAATTTTCTTTCATTGATGGGAAAACTCTTTTACCTCAAATTCATGAGTTACAAGTGATTGTGAACAAGTTGAAAGTTCTCAAGATTGAGCTTCCCGAGGCCTTCCATGTTGGTGCAATAGTGGCAAAATTACCACCAACTTGGAGGAGCTATAGGAAAATAATCCTCCATAAGAATGAGGATTACACTTTGGAAGAGATCCAAAAACACATTAGAATTGAAGAGGAATCGAGAATAAGAGACAAGGGTGTGAATGAGTCTAAAGATGAGACTTCCAAGGCCAATGCGGTTTCACACAAGCATCCAAAGGGCAACAACAACAACAAAAGGGGTAGTGGGAACCCTTTAGGTCCAAAGAAAGATCATGGACAATTCAAAGACGTGAGAGGTCATTGTTTTGTTTGTGGAAAACCCAGGCACTATGTTAGAGTGTGTAGGTACCGAAAGGACCCACATGAGAATGAGGTAAATGCTATAGAAAAGGAAGAAGAGATCCTAACATGATTACCATGTTTATGTGTCTTATTGGGGAAATTGTTATTTTGTAATAAAGCTTGTACTCTTGAAAGCTATCAATAAAATTAAAGTATTATTCTATGATGATTCTTTATTTTGCTATGAGACATTTGTGTGAGACATTAACAAAGTTTCAAAATGAACTTGTTAAAATAATAGGTAAGTGTGTACACCTATTATTTCATAATGTGATTATTTGATTGAGAAATTCTCACATTACACTTGTGTTCACATTTTATTTTGTGAAATATATAAAAGAAAGCAACCAAGTGAAAGTTACTTTCAAATAAGTGTGTCTTGCTTTAGCAAGTAAATGAATCAAAATAAGCATTGAGGTTTTTTATCTTGATCCATTGAGTGTTTATCATGAAGCTTAAGGACTCATGATGAACTTTGAGAATCTTAGGTCTAGATTTATCTTGGAGGATAAATGACTTATTAGAAATAAAGAGATTTCTATTTTAAAGTGATATTTTATTATCACTATGTGAGAAATGTGGGGGTGATGCTCCAAAGTTAATCAATTTATTTTGTTGTTAATCAATTGATTAATTTGGTCATCCCATCAAATAGATGATTTGGAATTCCACATTCTAAATCACATTGGCTATATGTGTATAGAATGAACAAATCTAGACATGCTTGGTGTCTAAAGTTGTTGTTTTGTAATATTTTGATTCAAGAAGAAATCAATTCAAAACATAAATGAGAATTCTAGAAACAAAATAGGTTTCTAGAATTAATATTCAAGGCAAATGTTTATCTTGGATATAAAACTATAAAATAGTGGGAGTGTTGACTATGGTCAAAATCACTATTTTAAAGGGGTAACTATTTTAATCAAACTATGGCTAGCAACAAAGTTTGAATAAAATAATGAGAGTGTCTAAGTAGGCATACATGAGAAAAGAAATAATTCAAATTGAATCATTTCTACTTCTCAAGGGGTGGGACTTAGACTCCCTAAAGAGATTCACGGTTGATGGTAACCTATATTAATACTAGTAACCAAACTAGTATTAGGTTCAATAGGTAATAACAAGTCAATCAAGTGAATAGATAGTAGTACTCAAATTTTGTCCCATCTGAGATATGAGTACTAGTGTGTTACCAAAATGAGGGTTAAAACCGAAAGGTTTTTTAATAGAATCCAGTCTTAAAAAGACAAGTATTTTAGGGTAACAAAATACTGTAAGAGTTCTACCTATATAGACCTAGGGGTGGTGCCGCCCCTCATGAGAATTGGGAGTCATTCTCAAGAAAAGTCTATGAATGGAATGTGCACATGGCCATTAACGGTGCAAAAGGGAGACATTGAGGTCTCAAGTGAACATAGCAAAGGTGTGTGTGTTATCACCGGTTTGTTATCAAGGGATAGTGGTTCAATGCTTCGGCAACCAAAATTTCAACAAACTTTGTGATAATTACACTAAGGTAAAATTCAAGTCGAAAGACATTTTACTTTATGCACCAATGCAAAGGTTTCTATAGAGAGTGATTATTTAATCAAGTGGGGGAATATTATATTTTAATATAATGTTTGATTGATTAAATAAGTGTTACAAAAAGTGATTATTTAATCTAGTGGGGGAATGTTATATTATTTCATATAATATAATATTAGATTAAATAATGTGACAAAATGTGATTTGTCCCACAAATGTGATTTGTCACACCTTGTAACATATTATTGAGAGTTACAAAATCAGTTACAAATTTGTAACTCCCAAATATAACCTAATAATGTGTATATTATATGTTACACATTTGAGATTGGATTTCATAAAGTCATGATGATATATGACTGTTGGAGACATGTTTTTAACTCCCAATAGGTGTTTGGAGGTTACAAAATCATGTGGGAAAGGATTTGAGATGTTTTGGAACGTTTTGAAAAAATTACTTTTTTGTGCTGAAAATGGCCTGTGGCCGTGGCCACTGAAAAGTCCTGGCCGCGGCCAATGAGGCTGACAGCCTATGTGAATTTTCAGTTTTTTCCAAATTGAACGGTTCTAACATCCCAAATAACTCCCAAATCTCCATTTTAATTCCATAAACATCCAATTAAACATTGGTAACAGCCATGAGGGTTGGTGGAATTTGAAATTCAAAGGGGTATCTCAAACTCTATAAATAGGAGCCTAATGCTCACTTGTATGACACACCAATTTTCATCCACAAAGCACTTGGCTGAAAAATACACCTTGAGGCTTGATTATTCCAGAGAGAAATTTCCTTGAGAGATCCCTTAGTGCTTAGAGAATAGGGGGAAATAAGCTTTTGGACAAAGGTTTTAAACCTTGTTCAAGTTGGTGATCCCCACTACTCAACACTTTGGTTGTGTGAGAGTTTGTGTTTTCATTCTTTTGTTCTTCTTATTTACTTGTATTGTTATAGTATTGAGTTTGTAATCTTCTTCTTTTACATCTTTTGATTTACTTGTATTTTGAGCAATTAAGTTGTAATACTTATTTAATCAATATTATCTTGTCCATTGTATTTTTGCATAGAGTTGTATTTGGTTTTTCCATTATTCCATTGAGCAATAATATATATTCTCTAACACAAATGGTATCAGAATCATCTTCACATATATATGTATTGAATCTGTGTGGGTTTAATTTTATGCATTTATTTATTTTGATGAATGAATGGATGGCTTAATGTGATTGAATGCGTGGGAATGTTGAATCGTTAATTGTATGGTGTTTTTGGGTTAGGATTTGTTTATGATTAGATCATTGTGTAAGCCATTAAAGGGCATAGGATTTATGTAATTTTATTTGGTTTTCGATACCATTAAATTGTAATTCCGATCACACAAAAGTCAGAACGAAGCCCGGGATTCAGAACTCAGCCACCGCACCTTCGAGGTCGACCTCCGAGCCGCTGCCGAACGTCGTATGGACGGGTCCGTACGTATCCGTACGGTCCAGCCCCACACGGCCCCGTTTTGACGCCACATGTCCTCGCCTACTGGTCTAGAATTTTTTTTTTCTGAGATTATTCTGTTATTTTTTTAAAATTTTAAAATGTTTAAATTTCCTATTTTTGAAATTTGATATTTAAATGATGAGATATTTTTGTTGTCTTAACAACCTTTTTTTCAATATCTTATTTAAAATTTATTTTTTCAAAATAACAGATTTTAATTTATATTCATTTCAGTTTTAATTAAAATTTGTTTTGATTAAAAGAAAAATAAAAATAATTATTATTTAAAAGTTTGTTTTAATTAATCAAAAATAATTTGAAAATTGTTTTCTTATTATTGTTCTGGACCAACGATGCCACATATCCTACCGACAGTAAAGTAAAGAAGTCCGATGGAGATCAAGGCAGTTTTATATTATTTGTTATAATTTTATAAAGTGGTTGTAAAATTAGAAATACCCAAAAGCACCCGGTTCAACATTTATTGTTTATTTATTTATTTAAATAATTATTTTCATGTGGTTAATGTGATTGATAACATGTTCATGCATTGTATGCCATACATGAAAACCCACACAGTCATAATCATGCATCTCATTAGTAGAAACATGATTATTAGGATTGTCCTATATGTTTATATGAATTGTTTTGTGAAATCAATTGCATGCAAATTACTTAGTTTTATTTTGAAAACTTGGTAAAATATCACACCATTTTGTAAGTCTTTTTGACTTAATTTCTTTAAAATAACTTTATTTTAAAAGTGTTTTTAGTAAAGTTTAGATGAACATGATTGGTAATTTAAAATTGGATATGGACCTAGAAACTCGCTTTCTTTCCAATTTTAATTGTGTTCATAAAGTTTAAAGAAACTATAATTAATTTGGAATTAATTAGGTTAAAAACACTTATTTCAAAATAGTGAGTGGGAGAGGGTTGATATCTCAAACATAGCCCATGGTCTCCATTATTAATATAACACCGTGAGATATGAATAGCGCCTCGCGACGGCTTTGTTTTCGTCCCCCTAAGGAAAGTGTCCGAACATATCAATAGCAAGGTTGTATTTCTTACATAGATAGGAACTAATGATGTATTTTAGGCTTGACCGACCCTAAGGCGGCATGTCCTAAGTTAAGTCATGAACTCCGAAATAATGGGTTACACTCATAAAGTCATGATTAAGCTCGTGCAGTGGATAATCATAACTTGACCAAACTAAGCGGTACTTTAATGTTTAAGAGAGAAAATAAAGAGTTATTTTAAGTATTAAACAATAAAGATAAGAATGTCTTATAAATTCTCTAAAATTAATTTGACCGACCCTAAGGCGGCACTTTAATTGTTAGAAAATTTTATCGTGGAAATTAATCTTTATTTTATGTGTTTTAATTGTGCTCATGCATCACGTTTAATTTCCGAAAACTTTGATATTTATTTTTCTAAATATAATAATAATATTATTTATTTATTCCCAGCAAAAATGTCTATTGGTGATTCACACACCGATGCTTTTCTCAAATCCTTGGTTTTTGAACCTGAAAATATGCAACACTGGTTTCAAGGCATGTTGATTATTTTTTCTTATAAGAAGATGATGTCAACTGTCTGTGAAAAACCTCCAACAGAACCACCTCTGGCTACTAGCTATGAAGCAGAAGAAAAATATGCAAATTGGATGAAATCTGATCGGTTGGCACGTTATTGCATGCTTTCAACCATGCCTGACGAAACAATGGAAAAATATATACACTATGACTCAGCACATGAGATGTGGCGAGCAATGACAGAGGAAGTCTATGCTGAGTGTCATCGTTTATATCAAACGAAAAAGGTAAATAAGATTTACATATATTTTTCAACTTTGAATAATAGATTCAAAGACTATGAATATCATATTCAAATTTTTGAATAGTAGATTAAAAAATATATGCCACTAATCTATTTTTCTTTTGTCTTTCCTTTTGCAGAATCAGAACCCTGAAAAGGAGGAAGAGACTGATGAGGATTTTGGTAGCAAGTAAGGAGCTGGAGAAGTTGGAGAGCAGTAGTTTTATTTAGTAATTTTTATTGTTAATTGAACAATTTGAATTTCTTTATTCTGTTTTAGAAATTTTAGATTTTTTTAAACAAAGAAAACTACAGTCTAGAAATTTAGTTTATTGTTAGTAATCTTGATTATTAATGTTTGGAAACTTATTTCTATTTTTGCATAACATTTATTTCTTTTATTAATAAAGTAGTTATTATTTAAAGAAATTATCTATTTACTTGTTATGCAAATGCTTTGGGATAAACAAAGTTTACATACTTACAATGAATGGCAATTTTTTTAAATTCTGAATTATTTAATATAACTAATCCTAGATCTATTAAACTGATTCCAATAGTGAGACATATCTGTGGCACTTGAGATTGGACCATATTGGTCTAGACAGAATAAATAGGCTTCTAAAGGATAGTCCTTTAAGAGAACCATTTATTGGATCTCTCCCTGTTTGTAAATCCTGTTTAGAAAACAAAATGACCAAGAGACCTTTCTCTGCTAAAGGTTCAAGAGCCACAGGACCCCTTCAGCTAATACATATGGATTTTGCAATCCACTTAATGTACAAGCAAGAGGAGGTTGTGAATATTTCGTCATTTTCGTTGACGATTATTCGAGATATGGTTACCTATACTTATGCAAAGAAAATCTGAGACTTTTGGAAAGTTCAAAGAATTTCAAGCAGTGGTTGAAAAGCAATTAGGTATATCACTAAAAATCACTTCGATCTGATCGAGGAAGAGAGTACTTGGACTGTGAATTCAAGAACCATCAACGTGAGCATGGCATTCAATTCCAACTCACTACACCTAAAACAACACAGTAAAATGATGTTTCAGAAAGTCGAAATAAAATGTTACTAGATATGGTTAGATGAATGATGAGTTTCACATCATTACCATTGTCATTCTGGGGCTATACGATTCAATGTGTTCCATGCTTATTGAATTATGTTCCACCTAAGTCTATCCAAAAGACATCCATAGAATTATGGAATGGTTGTAAACTTAGTTTACACCATTTTAGAATTTGGGGGTGTCATGCAAACGTGCTCAAAAGGAAAGACCGGGAAGTTGGAAACATGCTATGAAGTGTGTATGTTTGTGGGATATTCCAAAGAGGCTAGAGGTGAAATTTTCTATAGTTAAAAAAGAAAATAAAACATTTGGATTGACAAATGAAAATTTTCTTGAATATGACTGTGTTAATAACCACAAACCTCGCAGTAAGGTTGTACTGGAGGAGATGGTCTCAAATGAAGTCGCAAAGTCACCAGCAACAATTAATGACAAAACAACCAAAGAAACCACATTTCCTGAAAAGGAAAAATCGGTGCAACGTCGTAGTGGGAGGATTGTGAGACAACCTATTCGTTACGAACATGAGGCACACGTTCTTGTATCCGATATTGAAAAGGACGATCCATTGACTTTTAATGAAGCAATGGAAGACCCTGATGTTGATAAATGGCTAGAAGCCATGAATCAAGAAATGGAATCAATGTATTCCAATTCAGTCTGGGAACTTATAGATCTGCTTGACAATGTTAATGCCATTGGATGCAAATGGATCTACAAGAAGAAAAGAGGTGCAAATGGAAAGGTAGAAACCTATAAAGCAAGGCTTGTGGCCAAAGGCTACACACAGAGAGAGGGTGTGGACTATGAAGAAATATTTTCTCCTGTGGCCATGCTTAAGTCCATTCGCATACTCTTATCCATAGCTGCCATTTATAATTATGAGATATGGCAAATGGACGTCAAGACAACTTTTCTGAATGGCCACCTTGATGAAACTATTTATATGGAACAACTAGAAGGGTTTATAAAGAAGGATCAAGATCAAAAGGTATGCAAATTGTTGAAATCCATATATGGATTGAAACAAGCATCAAGATCTTGGAACTTAACATTTGATGAAACTATTAAAACATATGGTTTCGAACAAAATGTTGACGAAGCATGTGTTTATAAATACATCAAAGGAAAAATTGTGGTTTTCTTAGTTCTTTACGTTGATGATATCCTACTCATTGGGAATGATGTAGAGACATTATCAAATGTAAAGAAATGGTTGGCTGACAAATTCCAAATGAAAGATTTGGGAGAAGCGAGCTATGTTCTAGGCATTAAAATTCTAAGAGATAGAAAGAACAAGCTCCTAGCACTTTCACAAGCAAATTATATTGATAAAGTGCTTGAAAGATTCTCTATGGAGAGTTCCAAAAAGGGTCAATTGCCGACCAGACATGGAATTTCTCTTTGCAAAGATCAGTGTCCAAAGACACCACAAGAGCAAGAGGATATGAGAAAGTATCCCTATGCATCAGCTGTAGGGAACCTAATGTATGCAATGTTATGTACTAGACCTGACATATGTTATGCAGTAGGGATTGTCAGTCGTTATCAATCAAATCCAGGTTTGGAACACTGGATGGCGGTGAAACATATTCTCAAGTATCTCAGGAGAATGAGAGACTATTAGCTAGTATATTCGGGTAGTGACCTCGAACCTTCTGGATACGCTGACTCAGATTTTCAATCTGACAAGGAAAGTAGAAAGTCTACTTCTGGGTCAGTATTCACTCTTGGTGGTGGAGCAGTTGTTTGGAGAAGCACTAAGCAATCCAGTATAGCTGATTCAACCATGGAAGCTGAATACATAGCAGCTTGTGAAGTAGCTAAGGAAGCAGTTTGGCTGAAAAAGTTCTACACAGATCTGGAAGTAATTCCAGAAGTGGAGAAACCACTTGTTCTTTACTGTGACAACAGTGGAGCAGTGGCCAATTCTAAAGAACCAAGAAGCCACAAAAGGGGAAAGCATATAGAGCGCAAATACCACTTAGTCAGAGAAATCGTACATAGAGGAGATGTGACCATTCTGAAAATCGCATCAGAACACAACCTGGCGGACCCGTTCATGAAGACGCTTCCAGCAAAGCAATTCGAGGGTCATGTACGTAATATGGAATTGAGAGAAATGCCTCAGTTGCTTTAAGTACAAGTGGGAGATTGTTAGGAGTGTGTCCTAAAAGCATGTAAAGACATTTGTTTTTTCTGTGAATAAATAAATACAATGGTTCATCATTATTGTTATATTTAGATTGTTAAATTATTGTTTGAATAATTTTGTAAATATCAGAAAAATTCCATATTCATTATTGAGGATGTGATCTTGTATTAGTACGAGAGAATTAAGATCACATGAATAAATAAAAATAGTCAACAACAACAAATTAAAGTTATGGAATTCTTTAATTGGAGTTGTAAGTATGGTTTACTGAGTATCATAATGATACAAATAATCTAGATTCGGATTATTGATGTGGAAAGACATCTCGATAAAGGTGCTTTATATAATATGATTATATATGACATGGACCGATATGAATTAGAGTCTTTATCCAAAAACCATTTAATAATAAAGACTTGTAATTCATATCATAACTGATGATCATTTATAGATCAACCTAAATCCTGGGTGTTCATGAACTCCTGTTCATGTTTATTAAATCTTTTGATTCATTCGTTAAGGTCTCTTCAAAGAATGAGGCTAATGACTTTTGTTTTGGAGATTTAATATCATGGATGGCTGGGAACATGTATCAACAATACGGAATCTAATCTTTCCTAACGGATCGTATATTAGTTCCCTTAAGGGTTAATTATGGAACTGAATGATTTTGAGCTCAAATCTATAATTAGATTATAGATTAATTATTCACTAGTGAATTAATGGTACTTAAGGAATAAGAAGTAAATTAGAAGGGTTAAATGGTAATTCTTCCATTCTAATTTATAAACTAATTGATTAGAGGGTTGAACTATTGTAAGATGGTTATATCAATGGACGACTTAAGAAAAAGATTTCTGTAAAAGTATATCTATAACATAAAGAGTGCAATTCTGAATTTATAGTGGAGTAATATCATAATTAATAAATTAACTATTATAATTAATGAGTTTAATTATTTAGTTTCAATTTATTGGAGCTTAATGTTATAGGTCCATGGTCTCTGAAATGGCTCAAACAATCACTGTCAAAGACAAATAAAAAAAATGGGCAAAAAGGACTTATGTGATAAGTAAAATATTTTTCTATGTATCAAACATAATTATTGTTTAATTATGTGTAATTAATTAATTAAGAATTAATTAATTATTTGATTTATCAAAAATATAATTAATTTTGAATTAATTTATTTTTGGGATTTTTGGTATTTAAATAATAATAAAAATTGGGAAAAATCATATGCCATCACAGACATGTGGTACACGTGTGGCACAGTGCACAGGCACTGTGCTACACGCATAAGAGATGGACTCAGTCTCTTGATTCCACAATTTTAGTTTTTTAAATATTAAATAAATAATGAGATATTTTAATATGATTAAAATATTATTATTTAAACAAAAATATGATAACTGGTCAGTTATTTTGAATTTGTTTAAAATAACAAATATTTTAATATATTGGATATCAGTTTTCATAGAACGTAATATTTCAGGGATAGAAAAATATCTAGGAATCTCTCTCAGAGAAAGAGAACAGTGACAAAAACTAAAGTCATTGTTCTTCACAAAATCTAGGTCCAAAACTTTATCAGATCTCATGTGTTGAGAACGTCTGATAAATAGTTTATTGCCTATTATTTGTATAGCGAGCCCACACTCGTTCTTTGTGTGCCTGAGAACATTTTGGAAGATCTTGGTGTGAGATCTCAAGGATTCATCCATACGAAAAGATAGCAGCTAGGAAGGACCTGAGGTAATTTTGCTATTCTTGTCCTTGATTCAATATGTATATGCATGTGAAGAAGTAGATCTAGAAATCTTATGGGATTAATCTAACAATTTGATTGTTGTTCCGCTGCGCATAATCTCTGATCTGATCAATAAAAACCAACACCTCGCATACCTATGATTTCTGTACTGAGGGCTAGGGATCTATTGCAAGGAGGTTGCATTGGATTCTTGGCCAGTCTGGTTGAAACCACTCAGGTCATGCCAGTGAGAACAGAGGATACTAGACTTGCATTGGATGTGTTTCCAAAAGATTTGACAGGGTTGCCACCGCATAGAGAAATTGAGTTCGTTATAGAACTGGCACCGGGGATGGAGCCAGTGTCTAGAGCGCCTTACAAAATGGGCCCAGCTGAGTTGAAAGAACTAAAAGTGCAGTTGCAAGAACTATTGGATTTAGGTTTTATCAGACCTAGCTTTTCACCTTGGGGTGCGCCAGCTCTGTTTGTAAAGAAGAAAGATGGTTCTCTGAGAATGTGTATTGATTACAGGGAACTGAATAAGTTGACAATTAAGAACAAGTATCCTTTGCCAATGATAGATGATCTGTTTGATCAGTTGCAAGGTAAGAAGGTATTCTCAAAGATCGACCTTCGTTCTGGTTATCATTAGTTGAGGGTCAAGGAAGGAGATATACCAAAGACTGCTTTTCGTACTAGGTATGGGCATTATGAGATCCTAGTTATGTCATTTGGATTGACTAATGCCCATACTGCGTTTATGGATCTGATGAACAGAGTGTTTAAGGATTATTTGGACCAATTTGTGATCGTCTTTATCAATGATATTCTGGTCTCAGTCGGAGTCAGAACATGAGCAGCATCTGAGGTTGGTTCTACAGAGACTGAGGGAACACAGACTGTTTGCTAAGTCCAAGAAATGTGAGATCTGGTTATCTCAGGTATCCTTTCTTGGGCATATTGTCCATAAGGAGGGGATTAAGGTAGATCCAGCAAAGATTGAAGCGGTCAGAGATTGGCCAAGGCCAAAGAATGCTTTTGAGGTTAGAAGTTTCCTTGGATTGGCAAGTTATTATAGGCGTTTCGTGGAAGGGTTCTCAAAGATAGCTAGTGCTTTGATTGAGGTGACACGCAAGAGTCAGAAGTTTGCGTGGTCAGACAAGTGTGAGAACAACTTCCAAGAACTGAAGCAGAGATTGATTATAGCTCCGATTCTGAGTCTTCCGATAGATCAGGAGAAGTTTGTGATTTACTGTCATGCTTCTCATCAGGGATTAGGCTGTGTCCTGATGCAGTCAGAGAAGGTAATTGCCTATGCTTCTCGTTAGTTGAAGGAGTATGAAAAGAGATATCCTACTCACAATTTAGAGTTAGCAGCCGTGGTCTTTGCTTTAAAGATATGGAGGCATTATCTCTATGGAGAGAAGTGTGAGATTTATACAGACCACAAGAGCCTGAAATACTTCTTCACCCAGAAAGACTTGAATATGAGGCAAAGGCGTTGGCTGGAGTTAGTAAAAGATTATGACTGTGAGATTTTGTATCATCCAGGAAAAGCCAATGTGGTAGCTGATGCTTTAATCTGGAAGGGTCCGAGACAGATTTATGGTATGAGGCTGATAGCCAGGGAGTTAGCTAATGATATGACCAGAGCTGGTATAGAGTTGCTGGTGGGCCAGTTGGCTAATATTTCGCTACAGTCTATGCTGTTGGAGAGAATTAAGGAGGGTCAGCTGAGTGATCCACAACTGATCAAGATCAGAGAGGATGTTTTGGCTGGAGCATCCAGAGATTATACAGTGTCTGAGCTAGGCTTGTTGAGATACAAAGGGCGGATATGTGTTCCATTAGACACTGCTTTGAGGCGAGAGATTCTGGATGAATCTCATACTACACCTTACTCTTTGCATCCAGGCACCACGAAGATGTATCAGGATGTGAGATCATTGTATTGGTGGCCGGGAATGAAGAGGGATGTAGTTGAGTATGTGGCTAAGTGCTTGACATGTCAGCAGATCAAGGCTGAGCATCAGAGGCCGGCAGGATTATTGTAGCCTTTGGATATCCCAGAGTGGAAGTGGGAAGACATCACAATGGATTTTGTGGTGGGCTTACGCATGACTTTTGGTCAGCATGATTCTATTTGGGTGATAGTGGATCGCTACACCAAGTCAGCTCACTTCTTGCCAGTGAGGACTACTTATACAGTTGACCAGTATGCAGATCTCTATGTGAAAGAGATCGTGCGCCTTCATGGAGCGCCTAGGTCGATCGTGTCAGATCGGGACCCTACTTTACTTCCAAGTTCTGGGGAAGTTTGCAGAAAGCTATGGGGACACAGTTGAAGTTCAGTACTGCCTATCATCCTCAGACAGATGGGCAATCTGAGAGGACGATCCAGATATTGGAAGACAAGCTGCGAGCATGTGTGCTGGACTTTGGTGGATCTTGGAGTAAGTATCTGCCTTTGATAGAGTTCTCCTACAACAACAGTTATCAGTCTACCATTGGAGTTGCACCTTATGAGATGCTGTATGGTAGGAAATGTAGATCTCTCATTCATTGGGATGAGACAGGTGAAAGGAGATACTTGGGTCCTGAGGCAGTTTAGAGGACCAGTGACGCCATTGAGAAGATTAGAGCTAGAATGCTCGCTTCTCAGAGTAGACAGAAGAGCTATGCAGATCCCAAACACAGGAACGTGGAGTTCCAGGTAGGAGACTATGTCATCCTTAGAGTCTCACCATGGAAAGGGGTGAAAAGGTTTGGGAAGAAGGGCAAGCTGAGCCCCATATTTGTAGGTCCATTTGAGATCCTGGAGAGGATTGGTCAGGTGGCTTACAGATTGGCCTTGCCTCCGATGTTATCGGTCGTGCATAATAGTTTCATGTTTCAGCTCTTTGGAGGTATGTATCTGATGTGAATCATATTTTGAGTTATGAAGATTTGGAGCTTGAGCCAGATCTCTCCTTTGAGGAGCAGCCAGTCCAGATACTTGACAGGAAAGATAAGGTCCTCAGGAATAAGATGATACCTTTAGTTAAGGTGTTGTGTGTAACGCCCTAAATAGACCCTTCAACAACATATAAACATCATAACCTAGCTCAATCACTCAACCACACCCAAAAATCCACTCTTGAGTTTCATGCCTCAATAATTCAAACCAGAAAGTTAAAAGCTTAGACCCAAACTCAAACCACACTTCAAATTCCCTAATTCATAATAGAAATAAACTTTACAATTATACAGAATCCTTACCTTGAATGGAGAATTCAACCTTAAGCTCCCTTGCTTCCAGCTCCAAGCCAATCCTCATAATTTCACAAGCTGAATTCTCACAAAACCAGCCATAACCATCCTTAAATTTCCATTCTTACCTTCTAAATTCAAGCTTAAAACTCAGTAAAACAAGAGTAGTTCTTACCTCAGAACAATTTTGGCCTAAGCTTGATCTTGATTACTTCAAACCTCTCAATTCTCCTCCTAGGGCTCAAATTCTGCTTCCTTCTTTAGTTTCTCTTTTGTTCTATCTCTAGGTCTCAAAGTTTAGCATAAACAACTATCACCAAGTATAATACGTGAATTCTCTTTTCCTTCTGCTGAAGGTTATTTATCTTGTCAAATGACCATTCCACCCTTCCTCAAATACCCCTTCCTAACTAAACCTCAAGGCCCTTTTTGTCATTTCATTTCTATTACTATTCTACCACTTTTCATTACAACTTGTTACTCTCAGGGTTACTAATGGTTACATAAGTTACCAAATCACCAGTTACCATTGACTCACAAGAACTCAATTTACAAAATCCCCAAAATACCCCTAGGCTCCTCCCGAGTCGGGTATTTAATCCCGTTGTGACTTTTGAGTTATCTAGCTCTCTAGGACCGTCTCGGCACGTTCATCACATTAATATCACCACACTCACGTGGTGCAAACCACATAATACAATTATCACATTTATGCCTTCAACGGGCTAAGATTACCAATTTACCCCTATCATTCAAACGGGGCCCCCATGCATATTTATACCACCTAAACATGCATTCTAATCACATATTCATTTAAATTCATATATTGTCATATTATTTCACTTATTGCCCTCCAGGAACGCTAATCAAGGTCCAAAACCTTATTAGCAACTTGGGGTATTACATTGTAGAGGAACAGCAAGGTCGAGGAAGCGACCTGGGTGCTAGAGTCAGATATGTAGAATCAGTATCCCGAGCTGTTCAGGTAAATTTCAAGGACGAAATTTCTATAAGGAGGGGATAGTTGTAATGCCCGAATTCTCCAATGTGGTTTAATGGCGGGATTAGTAGGCCGGGAGGGCCATACTTGCTTAATTATGCCATTAATTGATAATATGCATGTATATGTGAAATATATTATAATATGATGTTATATGCGTGCATGTGGATCCACATTTGAATATTATGATATTTTGATAATTTGGCCCGTTAAGGGTATATTTGTATATTTGGGTGCATATTGTGATTTGTGAATGAGATCCCATTATTATGGAGATATATTCGAGCTATTCGGCATGAGACGGTCCTATATAATGGATTAGCGGTTTTGTCATAACAGGGTCAATTATTGGGTAATAAGAATGTTTATTTGATGATAAATTGGGAGTTATTGAGATCAGGATGAAATTCTGGAAGTTTTGACTACAATGTCCCCGGGGGTGTTTTCGGGGTCCCGAGCACTAGGTTTTATTTGAGGTTACTTAAGCTTGAAGTAGCTTATCAGATAGAACGTACGTTAGAAAACCTCTCGTTCTCTCCTTCGTTAGTTCGTTTTACCATTTGAGCCTTTTCGAAGAAATCTTGAGTTCTAGGAGTCGGAATCAAGTGAGGATCGAGGCATAGCGATCCTAGGAAATATTAGAAGCTTCTTAACCGAAGGATTTGACGGAAAACAACCAAATCGAAGGTAATCTAAGTTTAAAGTTTTGAGTTTTAGAGTTTCTAAGCTTTGAATTGGATTTTGTGAATCGTTGAGTTTTTTGTTCGATTGAGCCTCGGGATTTGATTGTTTTGGGTCATTGGGAAGCTTGGGAACATTTATTTGATGATTTGGGAATGTTTAGGCATGTTTTTGGAGGATTTGGGAAGTTGAAAACCGTGTTCGGGGATGGCTCTGGGTTGGGGGACGCGACCCTGTTCTTGGGCGCCGCGGCCATATCTCGAAGAAGCAGGTGGAGCCATTTTGCCTTCGCTGGGAGCCGCGGCCCTTGATGGCTGGCGCCGCGGTGTTTGCTCCTGGTGTGACTGGGGGACGCGGCCCAAGGTGCCAGGGCCGCGGCTCTTGGGCAGTTTTGAGCCCGTTTGTGTGTTTTGACCCCGGGAACATAGTTTTAGGCCTCGGGATTGTTCCTACTACTTGGATTAGTTTGGATTGATGTCTCGGAAGCTACATATTGGTTTGGAAACCTATGTTGATCATTTTTATTGATGATGTCCCGTATTTGGTTATGATTAGGTGACCGCTAAAGGACAAAAGGTTGATCGTTCTCAAGGGTCGTTCTTTTAATCATTCTAGCTCGAATCTGAGGTAAGAAAACTGCACCCTGTTTATGTATGACATGCGTAATTGTTATTGAGGCATGTTGGTTGATAAATGTGTACATGGATTGCATATTAAATGCTAGTGAATGTTGTTTACTTGTATATGGTACTGACTAGTCAGGGACCCTGACCTAAGAGTCAGAACCGGCATAAGCGTCCTGAACGCAGGGCCGAATGAAGATTAGATCTAATCGATATTAGCATTGAATGACTCATATGGGGAATTAATGCTGGACCGACCCAAAGGTCGATGAACTTGTAAGCGCTTGGCTAGTCTAAGACTAGTTACTGAGAGCTAGGACCAAGGGCCCAGGTGACTGTTTGTCACATGGCTAGGGAACGATGTTCCATAGTTATGACTCTAGAGTCATGAGGAAGGTTATGTTGGTGACTAATCACCATGCACCTATCCTGTATAAGCTATGAAAGGCTCACCTATCTGTTAAGCCCTGGTGACCCTATCGTCACATGGCTAAAGGGGGCTGTACCCACTCTAGTGACTTTTGCGACTGTCACCTATCTGTTTTGGACTGATAGTCCTGAATGATTATTATGATCATTGTTGATATTATATCATGCTATGTTGTGTTTTCTTGCTGGGCCTTGGCTCATGGGTGCTATGTGGTGTAGGTAAAGGGAAAGAAAAGCTCACCCAGCCTTGAGTGGAGAGCTTAGGTTGTGATGTGTACATATGCGGCCGCTTGACAACCACGGCCAAGGAGTTCTCAGAGGAACTAGGGGGTTTACCCTATTGTGCTGCTTAGGTCGGCGGGTTTGTAAATTTGAAACAGTAGTGATCATTTTGAGTTTTAAATAACTTGTAAACGTTTTGATAAGCTCATGAGCAGTTATGTACTTAATAAAATGTATCCTTTCCTTTTTATTGTTTTCACCATAACCTGTTAATAACACTTAGACCACGTTTTTAACCAAAGGACTCGGGTAGCGGGTCAAATTTCCGGTTCACCGTAACTGTTCTTGGGTAACCAGGGCGTTACAGAGGTACTGACCTTTTATTAGAGGTTGTTTCTGCCTATCTGATAGGCCCCCTTATCATCCACAAGGGTAGTTTTTCCTCATAAATTTGGGGAATACCTTTGTTCTATTACCTCTTTATTCAAGGGTGTTAACCCCTGTAGAGCCTATTGGCTTTCCTAAGATCGATAAGGGTAGCTAATCCTCATGAACCCAAGAGATGATTTATGAGGCTTTTTATATATATATATATCTCCTTCCTTCCCCCCCAAGTGCTTGGTGAAATTTATTCCATCGAGCACTTTGGTTAATGCTTGCATAGAGAAGAAATGTAGCATGCGAAGTAGGAAATACTTTCATTTATAGCAGGCATATTACAAAGACATGTATAAAACGATTACATCTACTGTGGGGTTATCTGGGTAACATCTTTGATTCTTATCTACTAAAGTCTGCATAACATAAACAAACTAAACACGGATATTCTTTGCATTGGATACGAACGTCTTACTAGTAGTATTTCTTGATGTGTTACGCATTCCATGCTCGAGGTATTACAGTATCATCCATCCGCGCTAGTTAATAAGTGTTCTGTGGTATACACTGGGCGACTGGATAAGGTCCTTCCTAGTTCGCCCCTAGTACCCCCACCCCTGGGTCTCACGTGTTGGGGAGTACTTTTCTCCGCCCCAAGTCTCCTACTCTGAAAATTCTTTCTCATACCCTGAAGTTGTAGTACCTCGCTGCCCATTGTTGGTATACCGCCACTCTTAGTTATGCCTGTACTCTGAAAGAGTTAACCTTAATCTCAACTGGGAGGACAGCCTCACATCCATATGCTAAGGCGAAAGGGGTCTTCCCAGTAGTTGAGCATGGCGTGGTCCTTAGGCCCAAAGTACATTGGGTAGCTCATCGACCCAGGCTCCCTTTAGTTTTTTTAGCTTTGTTTTTAGATTCTTCTTGAGGACTCTGTTAATGGCCTCCACTTGCCCATTGGTTTGCGGATGTACAACAGCTGAGAAACTTCTTCTTATTCCTTTCTCCTTACAATACTCCTCAAATGTTTCCCCCTCAACTGGATGCCATTGTCAGAATTGATTTTGTAAGGCACTCCATACCTGAAGACAATAGACTTGTTGACAAATGTGGTGATTTGCTTGGCCGTTATTTTTACTATAGGTTCTACTTCAACGCACTTGGTGAAGTAATCTACCTCTACAACTGTGTACTTGGCTCCTCCTCTACCTACGGGAACGGCGCCGATCAAGTCTATTCCCAAAATAGGAAAAGGCCAGGGGTTGGTCAGGCTGGTTAGCTCATTTGGGGGCTTCCATGAGTAGTTTGTGTGTCTCTGACATTTGTCACACTTTATTGCAAAGTCGCTAGCATCCTTCTCCATAGAGGGCTAGTAGTACCCTTGTCTCATGGCTTTCTTGGCCTTAGATGGCCCACTCGCATGGTTTCTACATTCATCCTCGTGGATTTCATAAAGAACTTTCATGGCTTCCTCTTCATCAATACACTGCAATAGTGGTATAGAAAATCCTCTCTTGTACAAGACTCCATCTACTAGCGTATACTAGGTGGCTATATTTTCCAGCCTCCGAGCTTCTCTCTTGCCTGTCGGAAGAGTTCCACCCTTTAGGTATTTCATAATTAAGTCAACCAATGATTCTTTGATGGTGTTGATCATGTGAACCTCTGCTTCAGTGATACATGGCTTGGATAAGTACTCCATAGGTACAGATTCAAGTGTATTTCCATCCTTTGTTGAGGCTAGCTTCGCGAGGGCATCGACATGGGCATTCCTCTCTCTTGGGATTCGTTCTATGCTATAGTCCTCCAATTGTCCCAAATAGCCTTTTATCCTTGTTAGGTATGCAGCCATCTTTGGACCCCTCGCCTGATACTCACCTTTTAACTGGAATACCACCAACTGTGAATCGCTAAAAATGTGTAAATGTGTTACCTTTAGCTCCTTGGCCAACCGCAATCTAGTTAGAAGCGCTTCATACTCCGCCTCGTTGTTTGAAGCTTCAAATCAAAACCTTATCACACAGTACATCTTGTGATCCCGGGTCCAATCATCATGATATCTACTCCAGCTCCCCCTTCGTTGGATGCTCCATCCACATGGAGGCTCTATTCCTCAAACTTTGTTTCCTCTACCATACCAACCAATTCACTATCTCCTATATCTCATTCTTCATTTGGCCGATAGGTGAACTCGACTATGAAGTCCGCGAGCACCTGCCCATTATGGAGGCCCTTGGAGTATATGTGATGTCGAATTGACTTAACTCAATCGACCATTTCATTAGCCTTCCCGAGGTTTCAGGTTTGTGAAAGACCTGCCTCAAGGGGTTATTAGTGAGTACCTCAATTGCATGGGCGTGGAAATAGGGCCTTAACTTTCTTGATGCCACAACTAAGGCATACACTAACTTCTCTATTTCTGGGTATCGGGTTTTGCGCGTCTACCAATCGTTTACTGATGTAGTACATGGGTTGTTAGTGCTTCTTCTCTCCTTTAACCAGGGCAGTACTTATGGCATGCTCAGATACTACCAAGTATAGGCATAGCCTTTCTCCCTTTTTGGTTTAGCCAAAAAGGGTGGCTTCCCTAGGTGCTCCTTCAACTTGGTAAAGGCTTCCTCACAATCTCCATCCAAAGCAAACTTTCTGCTCCCTTTTAGGATGTTGAAGAAGGGGAGGCACTTGTCCGTGGACCTCGAAATGAATCTACTGAGTGTTGCCACCCAACCTGTTAGACATTGCACCTCTTTCTTGTTCTTGGGTGGATTCATCTCTACTAGGGCCTTTATTTTGTCAGGGTTAGCTTCGATGCCTCTGAAGTTGACCATGAAACCCAAGAACTTTCCCGAAGAGACTCTGAAAGTGCACTTGAGTGGGTTAGCTTCATTCGGTATTTTCGGAGTGTGTCGAACATCTCACATAGGTCCCTGTTGAGTTCCTCGGCATTTTTGGTTTTCACCAACATATCATCAACGTATACCTCCATGTTCCTTCCTATCTGGTTAACAAACATCTTGTTCACCAATATTTGGTAGGCGGCACTGCATTATTCAATCCAAAAGGCATCACTTTATAGCAATAGAGTCCTTTATCCGTTACGAATGAAGTATGCTCTTCATCAGCTGGGTTCATGGGTATCTGGTCGTATCCAGAATAAGCATCCATGAAGCTAAGTAACTCATGTTCGGTTGTTGTGTCCACCAATTGATCTATTCTTGGAAGCAGGAAGTTATCCTTAGGACAAGCCTTATTGAGGTTAGTGAAGTCCACACAGGTCCTCCATTTTCCATTTAGTTTTGGGACTAGTATGGGGTTCAATACCCATAAGGGGTAGAACGCTTCGCGAATGAACCCATTTGCCTTCAATTTTTCGACCTCCTCCTTCAAGGCTGCATATCCTTTTGGGTCGAGTGCTCGTCTCTTCTGCCTAACTAGCCTTGCCTCGGGGTTTATATTTAAATGATGGCACATGATGGAATGATCTATCCCCACCATGTCTTCGTGACTCCAACCGAATGCATTGAGGTTATCCTTCAAAAACTTTACTAATTTCTCCTTTGTGTCACCTTGAAGGTTTTTTCCCACCTTCAACTTTCGCTATGGTTCTTCCATTACAATGATTTCTTCTAACCCCTCCACAGGTTCGGCCCCTAGCTCCTCTGTGACTCGGGGGTCTAGTTCCTACGAGTTTGTGCTTCCATGTATTACCATCGCAATAGGTTCTCGTGGCTTTACAGATGTACGAAGGGACGTGTTATAACACTCCCTCACTTCTTTTTGTTCTCCTCTCACACTCGCTATTCCTCCTGGAGTTGGGAACTTGATAGCTAAGTGATATATTGAAGTAATCACTTGAAATTCTCTTAGGGATGGTCTCCCCAATACCACGTTGAAAGTTGAAGCACAATCTACCACGACGAAGTTTTCCATGATAGTAGTTTTTCTGGGTTGCTCTCCCATGATGAGGGCCAATTTTATCACTCCCAAAGGTTGTATCGAGTCCCCTGTGAATCTGTATAAGGGGGAATGGCAGGGTTTCAAGTTTTTGACGCCCAAACCCATCTTCTCCAAGGCGGGGCGATACAAGATGTCCACGAAACTTCCATTGTCTACAAGGACCCGATGTACCCTCATATTGGTCAGTTGGACGGTCAACACCAAAGAATCATTGTGGGGGAAGTGCACCCCTTGTGCATCCTCCTCCATGAAAGTGATTGAATCATTTGCTCCCTTAAAATCTTCAGGGGTCGTTGCTCCAAGCTCATGATACACGGGGGTGGACTCTGTCTAGCTTCTCTAGCATACCTGTCTTGCCTCTTCCTGGACTCTCCTCCAAATCTCAGGCCTCTGAAGATCATTCTTACTTCTCCTTGTACTTTCGGGGCTCTTTCTCAGGCCTGAGGTGACGCCAACCCATCCTCTGGTTTTTTTATTTTCCTTTCTAACATATCTGCCCAGGTGCCTCCTGCGTATGAGCTCCTCAATTTCTACCTTCAAATGGGTACACTCTGTTGTGGTATGTCCAATATCCTTGTGATACTAACAATATTTACTAGGGTCCATTTTGGATCGATCTTTTCTCATCGGTGGGGTTCTCTTGAAGGGAACTTGGCTTTCATTCGTGAGGTAGATATGTTCTCTGATGTCTGTTAGGTTTGTATAGAAGGTGTAAGATGTTTTCCTAGGGTCACCTCCGTGTTTGGGCCTTCTCTGGTGCTCATCTCTTGGCCCCTCGTACACCCTCTTATTTTTTGCACCATTTGAAGCTTCATGGGCTGAGGGCTTGACATGGGATTCCCTTTTCCCTACCTTTAGGTTCTCATGGCCATCTTCGACACGAATGTACTTTTGTGCTCTTTCGTAGAAGTCATCTAAGTCGGTGACCTCCCGTTTGAGCATATTATCCCATAGCTTACTGCCTAGGCACACTCCAGCCATGATTTCCATCTTGAGTTCTCCCCTGGTCAGACTCCCCAATTTAGTGACCTCCATGTTGAACCTATGGATATAACTCTTCAAGCTTTCTCCTTCACCTTGCTTTATGTTAGCGAGGCTAGTGCCTGGCATGGTGTAATCGCGTACGACATGGTGTTGCTGGAGAAACTCGTCAGAAAATTGTTTCCATGACCTAATGGTTCCCGGCCTCAGCCTCTTGAACCACTTGTATGCAGGCCCTTTCAGCATGACAACAAAACAGTGACACCTTGCTCTGCTATTGATCCCTCTCGGCTTCATTAAATCGTTGAAAGCATCTAAGTGGTACTTGGGGTCCGAAGTGCCCTCATATGGGATCATATGAGATTTTTAAAGTTAGCTAGGAGCCATTTATGCTAGATTTCTCTCGTGAATGGTGACTCGTAGTCGAACTCTTCATCGATAATGTGCCCCCCAGATGCCATGATGATTTTACTCTGAAGGCTCCTCATCTTAGTGTCTAGCTCCTATCACCTTCTATTCAAGGAGTCCCTCAACTCGGTAGGTTTGGCCTTTCTTTTCTCTCTACCATTCGGAGGGGACATAGGAGGTGTTTTCCTTACTTTTGACCTTCTTCCATTGATCTTTTCTCTTAGGTTAGGGGGCACCTCCTTAGAGGTGACTTCGGCTTCGTTCTTACGACCAGCGTCGTCTCTCCGCCTTTGTTCCTGGGGGTACTTTTCCGGCCTAGGTCCTTCATGGTACTTTGTCTGGGGAGTGTTGCTAGTGGAAAGTCAGGTTCTTCCATCATCTACGGGGACAATGGTTTCCCCTCTCTCACGCTCCTTCTCCTTATGCTTGGTAAGGGGCATGCTCGACTTTCCTTATCTAAGGTCGTTTAAAACCTCCTGCATGTTCTCTAGTGTGATTTCCAGCCTTCGATTCTTCTTATGTACCTCGCAAATCTCGTCCTCATAGAAGCGAGTCCTTGAGCTGGAACTCCCAGAGTGTACTTGGGGACTCTTGCCTAGCCTGTGCATAGAGGGACCCGGGTCCCGTTGGAGTGAGCGTGGTGCCACCGGAGGCTGAGGATGCAGGTTTGCTAGCGGCTTTGGATGACCTCCGTTAGGTTGGACAGCCGGGGGCGATACTTCCTTCTCCTTTCTTGGGGCAGGATGTTCCTCCAGCATATCTCCATGCTTAGGTGGTGGAGGGTCATTCCTGGAGGCCCCCAACTGTTCTCCGTCCAGGTGAACCTCAACATCTTGTAGTTGACGTAAGCATTTCGAATGCCTTGGTATTTTTCCTTATTGGAAGTGATGAAAGAACGTTGGCTTGATACTTGTTCTTCCCACAGATGGTGCCAAACTATTGACGGTAAGAACTCGTCAACTAAGTTAGATCAAGAACTTTGTGAGTTGTAAAAGAAGTGAACTTAAACTGACTAAACTTCGAGCAAACTTCCTTCTGATTCCAAGAACACAAAATGTAAATGCTATAATTTTAGAACGAAAAATAGAGAGAACATAGAATATGTGTTTTCATTAGCAACGACTAGTTACCAAACCCTCAAAGTTCCACCCCCTTCTTAGGCGAAGGGAGGTCATATTTATAGTAGAGCACGCCAAGGGTCGGCTCAAGTACACGCCAAGGGTCAAATGGTAGTGGTGCCAGGGGCATGGTGGTCGGCTAAAGCACACGCCAAGGGTTTGCGAGAACATCTCAATTTTAGTACCTCCACTGTCCATTTAGTACCAATGCCAGAGGCTGGATGGGAAAGACCACATCAGGTACCTTGCGTGTATGACCACCACTTGTCTAGTGTGGAGTTAGGGTCACACATCTGGGCTTTCAGGGTTGTACCTCTGTACGTATTTCGTACCTGTGGTGGACAAGGTTCACTACTTGTCTGCGCATTCCACACAAGTATGTGCTATTCTGGTCATGCGTGGGTTTTCATCCTCACAGTGCATCCTATTCTGGTAACATTTAAATGTTGAAGTATTATTGAGTCATCATGGAAGAAATGACCCGAAGGGGCATGGAAGGCAAGAGCCTCACGAGAATCTGGTATGAGGCGGAGGTTGGTGCGCAAGACTGTGCTTCGTGAGGCCCTTTGCGCGCGGTGCAAGGGCATGAGGTGGAGGCCCTTGGTGTGAGATGGCGCTCCGTGGCGTCCTTATGAAGATGATGTGCAACATGTGGGTGAGGCCATGGCGCGAGGTGGTGCTTTACGAGGCCCTCGGCACGAGGTACAAGGGCATGTGGGCAAGACCCTTGGCAAGAAGCGGAGGCCTATGGCGTGAGACAATGCTTGCGGGGCCCTTACGATGAGGTTGTGCGGCATGTTGGCCAGGCCATGGCGCGAGGTGTTGCTTCGCGAGGCCCTCGGCGCAAGGCCCAAGGGCATGTGGGCGAGACCCTTGGCGCGAGATGGTGCTCCGCGAGGCCCTTATGATGAGGATGTGCAGCATGTGGGTGAGGCCATGGCACGAGGCGGTGCTTCGTGAGGCCCTTGGCGTGAGGCACAAGGGCATGTGGACAAGACCTATGGCATGAGGTGGAGGCCTATGGCGCAAGACGATGCTTGCGTGGCCTTTACAACGAGGTTGCGCGGCATGTGGGCCAGGCCATAGCCTGAGGTGGTGCTTTGCAAGGCCCTTGGCACGAGGTGCAAGGGCATATGGGCGAGACCCTTAGTGCGAGATGGTGCTCCGCGAGGCCCTTATGACGAGGATGTGTGACATGTGGGCAAGGCCATGGCGCAAGGTGGTGCTTTGTCAGGCCTTCGGCACGAGGTGAGGGCATGTGGACGAGACCCTTGGCCCGAGACGATGCCTGCTATGCCCTTACGGTTGTGCGGCATGTGGGCCAGGCCATGGCGTGAGGTGGTGCTTCACGAGGCCATCGATGCGAGGCACAAGGGCATGTGGGCAAGACCCTTGGCATGAGGCAGAGGCCTATGGATTGAGACGATGCCTACGAGGCCCTTACAACAAGGTTGTTCGACATGTAGGCCAGGCCATGGCGCGAGGTGGTGCTTCGCGAGGCCCTCGCCCTAAGGATCAAGGGCATGTGGGCGAGACCCTTGGCACAAGATGGTGCTCCACGAGGCCCTTAGGATGAGGATGTACAGCATGTGGGTGAGGCCATGGTGCAAGGTGGTGGTTCGCGAGGCCTTCGGCGAGAGGCGCAAGGGAATGTGGGCGAGACCCTTGAGACGAGGCAAAGTCCTATGGCGCGAGACGATGCCTGCGAGTCTCTTACGACGAGGTTGTATGGCATGTGGGCCAACCAATGGCACGAGTTGGTGCTTCGCGAGGCCCTCGGCATAAGGTACAAGGGCATGTGGTGAGACACTTGGCACGATGTGGAGGCCTATGGTGCGAGACGACCCTTGCGAGGCCCTTACGACAAGGTTGTGCGGCATATGGGCGAGGCCATGGCGCGAGGTGGCACTTAGCAAGGCCCTAAACGCGAGGCGCAAGGGCATGTGGACAAGGGTCTAGGCGCGTTGTAGAGGACCTTATGACGAGATGCAAGGTTTGGCTTGGCCATTCCCATCCCAAGCCTATATTTTGAGGGTCATGAGGCAAGGACCTCATTCAACTGAAATTTTGGTATCCTATTCTTTCATCCTTTAAATGTTGAAGTCATTTTGGGTCGTCATGGAAGATATGACCCCAAGGGGCATGGAAGGAAAGAGCTTCACGAGATGCTGGTGTGAGGCGGAGGTTGGTGCATGAGACGGTGATTCGTGAGGCTCTTGGCGCGAGGCACAAGGGCATCTGGGTGAGGCCCTTGGCGCGAGATGGTGCTCTGCGAAGCCCTTATGACGACAATGTGTGACATGTGGGCGAGGCCACGGTGTGAGGTGGTGCTTTGCAAGGCACGAGGCGCAAGGGCATGTGGGCGACACCGTTGGCGCAAGATGGTGCTCCTCGAGGCCCTTATGACGAGGATGTCTAGCATTTTGGTGAGGCCATGGTGCAAGGTAGTGCTTCGCGAGGCCCTCGGCACAAGGCGCAAGGGCATGTGGGCAAGACCCTTGGCGGGAGGCGGAGGCCTATGGCGTGAGACGATGTCTGCGAGGCCCTTACGATGAGGTTGTGTGGCATGTAGGCCAGGTCATGGCACAAGGCGGTGCTTCGCGAGGCCCTCGGCGCAAGACGCAAGGGCATGTGGGCGAGACTCTTGGCGCGAGGCGGATGCCTATGGTGCAAGACGATGCCTGCGAGGCCCTTACGACGAGGTTGTGTGGCATGTGGGCGAGACCCTCGGCGGGAGGCACAAGGACATGTGGGCGAGGCCCTGGGCGCGATACAGAGGCCTATGGCGTGAGACGATGCCTGCAAGGCCCTTATGACGAGGTGGAAGGTCGGGCTTGGCCGTTCCCATCCCAAGCCTTTATGTTGAGGGTCATGAGGCGAGGGCCTTGTTAACTAAAATTTTGGTATCCATACTGGGTTTGGGAATACTTATACATGATCTTGTTTATTTTCATGTAAATCATATATTAAACAAATTAATATAAGAAAACCTAGAACATGTTTCTATAATTGAATTTAAATAGAGATAATGATAAGAACTCTTACATTATATGCAACGGAATGAATAAGTCCTTCTTTCAATTTCTCTAACCCGTGTATCCTTTCTGTCTTAGGGTATCACCAAGAAACCGAACCGATCTTCAAATTTCTTCACAATATTTAACAATATTCTTTGAATCACCTAGACTAGAGTGGGAAATTCTTAACACATGAGATAGATACGAAGAGAAGAAGAGAAGAGAATATAGAGGCTTAGAAAAGGACTTTTGTTGTAGAGAGAGTGTGAAACCCTAAAGCATCAAAACTAGATCTTCTGATCATTTGTTTTCACAAAACAACATAAGCGGTTTATCTATATCTGGAATAACACCAAGGTCTGAATAGAACTTCTTTAGTCAGACTATTTCCTTAGCTGCTTAAGATGCAGCTATGTGCTCAGCCTCCTTGATGAAAACTGAGATCGCATATTGTTTTACGCTTGTCCATAATAGTTGATGAAGCACGAGATGAATCTAAAAATGAGCAAATTTCAATTGTTTTCAAATTTGTTGACAAAGATGGTAGTGTGCAAGAGTGCTTTTTTTGGGCTTATTCATGTCAAAGACACTGCTGCTTTAACATTAAAGCAAGGTATTTTCTCTATCATCTGTAATTATAGTCTTGATTTTCAATCTATTCGAGGACAAGGTTACGACGGTGCAAGTAACATGCATGGACAATGGAATGGTTTGCAAGCTCTAATTTCTAATGAATGTCCTTATGCTTATTATGTTAATTGTTTTGCACACTATTTGCAATTGACATTAGCTACTGCATCTAAAGAAGTTATTATTGTCCATCATTTACTTACCAAGTTGAACTCTGTTGTTAATATTATTGGGGCATTATGTAAGCGTAATGACCAACTTAAAATTGCTCAAGCTACAAATATGGCTCATTTACTTGAGATTAATGAGCTGGAAAGGGGGAAAGGACTTAATCAAATTGGTTCTTTGCAAAGGGCAGGTGATACTCGTTGAAGTTTTCACTTGAATTCTATTTCTAGCTTGATAAAGATGTTTAGTGCAACATGTGAAGTTTTATTGAATATTGTCGAAGATGGCACTACTATTGATCAACACGAAGATGCAGATGCAACTTATGAGGCGATAACTCTTTTGAATTTGTTTTCATTTTGCATCTCATGAAAAAATTATGGAGGTTTCTAATATACTCTGTCTAGCTTTGCAACTTCAGTCTCAAGATATTTTAAATGCAATGCAACTAGTTTCATCTAATAAAATTTTCATTCAAAAACTAAGAGATGATGGATGGGATGAATTAGTTGATGAGGTGAATTCTTTTTGTGAACCTATTAATATATTTGTGCCAGATTTTATTGCCTGTTATATTGCCAGAAGAGGAAAGACTCGTCATCAAAAAAATGACATTACAGTGGAGCATTATTACAAAGTTGATATTTTCAATACAATGATAGATTCTCAACTACAAGAATTAAACAGTAAATTCAACAATAACACAATGGAGTTATTCATTCTTAGTTCAGCTTTAGAAATTTTACCGAAGAGATTTTACAGAATACGAGATGACACAACTAAGGATGCAATTTGAACATTTTAATCATGTGCGACAACTTCCTGATTTTACAACTTTGGAAACTATTTTTGATTTATGTCAGTCATTGGTGAAACTAGAAAAGCAGAAGTATCTCCACTTGTGTATAGAGTGGTAACTCTTATTCTTACACTTTCAGTTTTTACTGCTACCACATAATGATATTTTTCAGCAATGAATATTGTAAAGACTACACAATGGAAAATGAATTTTTAACTGATTGTTTGCTATTGTACATTGGAAAGAAAATTGTTGTAAGCTTTAGTTTAGATTCATTTATAGATGACTTTCATGATATGCAAGAGAGAAGTTATGTATTTTAATTTATTGACTATGAATTTAATGATGTATTTTGAAATATTTGTTACTTAAATTTTTAATAGTTTTGCCCCCTCCATTTTCTAATCCTCGCTCTGTCCCTAGTTGTTTCATGGTACAGAAAAGAACTTCTCAAAGGGAGTTCAAAAATGATGTAGGCTAAGTTTATTTGAGTAGGAATTTTATAATTCTTGGTGTTGATTTTATTATTTCTTCTTTTTGATTTTGTATTGTGTTTGTACAAGAATTGTGTTTGCTTAGAAATATATAAGACCATGAATTACTCCACTTATCACCAAATTATTTTTAGATGGAATCTTATGATACTTAGATCTTTCACCTTATACTAATACTTTCTACAATTCGTAGCACTTGAATTAAAATTAAAACTAATATTATTTTAAATGAATTTTGTAATATTTTATCAATTAATTTTTTTAACCAATCAAAAGTTGCTATATGAGTCTTTAGACATACTTATCATAGACATACGACTACCCAAATAATAAAGACTAAAATTTTTGCCATCAATTTAATATATGTAAGTATTTAAGTATTATAAACACAAACACTTATAGAAATTTCACCGCTATTACATTTCTAATACACTATTTTAGTCAATAATTTACCTATACATAAGACCTTTAGTATGACCTAATAATTAAGCATATTTTGTTCACAAATCCTCTTTAGTATGATTTGACATATACAATATATAATTATAATAAAAGGTTGTTATTAAAGTGTTCAAAGATTGATCTCACTTTTGAAGACATTTTTTAATCAAATCACTTAATTGGTGGGCATAAAGTGGAAATTTGATACCGAAGGAATGCACATCACGAGATATCTCGTGAACCAAATTATCATTAGCACCCCTATTTACAACACCTACAACAATAATATCAATTATATAAAAGTACTATCTCAACAATCAACATACATTTATTTTATCTATATATATACATGTCTAAATTTTAATCTTAGAGAAACATATCTTCAAAAAAATTATACTTGTACATCTCTATCATTTGGTTAATACTAAAATCATATTTTTTTTATTTGACAAATATAAATAAATAGGTTAATACTTTATAATTACTTCAATATTTACTCATTAATCAATGTGATTGGTTTTATAGTTTCATATATATATATATCAAAAAAAAAGTTTGGTAAAATATAATGATAACTTTCATTAAAAATTAATAACATCGTATTTTTTTTATTATTTTCTTTTCAAAAATATAACCAGCATTGGGCTATTGAGACTAATGTAACCCTAAAATCTTTTTCATACATATACAAAAAAACCGCTCAACACAATTTTAGTAAAATTTATTTAAATATGTCTATAATAACTTTATTTTAACTATATAAAATGGAGAAGAAAATTATACTTCTTGTGAAATTTTTAAAGTATGAGTCATTTCTTTTATTAACGACAAAAATACATTCTATTAGACATTTGTTTTAAATGTGGATATCTTACTATACGCCCTGATTTTCCCACGGGCTAATTAGCAAGCTGAGCTGCGACCTAACCATGGTTATCTCGTGGACATCCCCCGCAACCGGAGCTGCGTCATAAGGTCGCACCTCCTTAGCTCGAGGTAATCTAAGGGTTCGCCTCTGGTAACTTAAAGACAGAGTCCGGGCTCCGACGACCGAAGGTCGGGTCAAGCATCCAGCCCGCAGTACGAGCTGGGGTTGAAGGCTGTGACCCTTTATAAAGTCAACCACGCAAGGTAAACGTGCATACATCAGACATCACGTGTCTGATATATCCCTGACTTCTCGTACACGCAGCAGGAACATGCGTATTCAGACATCCTCAACTAGGTTGGGCCGTGCGGCCCATTATCCCCTTACCTATTGATTTGACCACACTTATGTGTCAAGTTTAGGAATTAATCATGAATGTCACAGAGTTGACATGATAGGTAAGAAGGTCACGGGATGACCTTATTACCAACTCCCAGGTGCCTTCTCCTATAAATATGGAGACCTTGGGAGTTAATAAGGGTTGGATTCTCTCTTGTAAGAAATACCCTAGAATTGTATCCCTTGAACATAGCAATAATATCGACTAGTGGAGTAGAAGGATTTTAACCTTCGAACCACTTAAAAAATGTGTCTCGAGTATCCATTTCATTTTTCTAAGATCATATATCTGTGTCGGTTCAACTTTAGCACTAATCCCTTTCTCTTATTTTCTTAATTTCCTGTTGGCGAAGAACCGCGTCAACAGTTTGGTGCTTTCGTTGAGAGCAAGTCCGATTAGTGCTGTTGCAAACATCCAACTATGGTGACTACTCGGTCCAGGCATGGTAACGAGACAGAACAACATGATGGGCAGGAGGCTCATCATACTACCGTCCCTGGTGAACAAGTTCCTGAAACCTAGCAGCGGCCAGGAAAGCAGCCGGCGGGCCAAGATGATACTGGTAGTTCGGCGCCCCGGCCGCCTAATTCGAACCCATGTTATTATACTGCGGTGGAAATGGAGAATGCTCAGCTGAGGAGCCAGTTAGCAACAGCTAGTCAGCAAATCCAGGATATGCTGGCCCGACTACCCCCTCTCACAACCGGCGTTAACGTCAGAGAGAGGCAAGGTGAGGCTCCTGAGTCTCACCGGGGTAACCGGTCCAGGCATAGCCGTTCGGATAGACTGCCAGCAGCCAACTCCACCCCTTCATCACACCATCGAGAGGCAGACTTCAGAGGAAGGCCTAGAGCCGAACAACAGCAATATAGCCGTTCGGTCAGAACGTTGACTCCTAGCTCCCAACCATCCTCGAGCGCGCCCAGGAAAGCTCGAGGAAATTCCCGAGGGAGATCCGGGGAGGGCTTACAGCATCACCCCGTCCCCAACGAC
Organism: Humulus lupulus; assembly: GCF_963169125.1. Classification (NCBI taxonomy): domain Eukaryota; kingdom Viridiplantae; phylum Streptophyta; class Magnoliopsida; order Rosales; family Cannabaceae; genus Humulus; species Humulus lupulus. The sequence continues at coordinate 180,784,832 of NC_084800.1, read as the reverse complement.
CGTCCTGTGCCCTATCCAGATCGCCAGGCGCGGGACCAGCGGGTTGGCAGGGCCGAAAGGCCCCCACCGAATTTAATCCGACCTGACAGAACCAGGATCGCCTCTCCAATCAGACATCCTCCATCTCCGATCAGATATCCATCTCCTCCTCGGCCCGTCCGAGATATCCCAGCCTATGGGAGTAATAGGAGAAACCCGCCATCAGCTGAACCTTCCCGGCGTAGCAGGGCGCCAAGGGAAAGCCCGGATCATCACCACCGAGGGCGGACTCGAGGCCTGTCTAGCAGGAGCCACGGGACCGACAGTCGCTGGAGTGATCTTTTAGGAGGAGACCTGCGTCAGCGTTTGAGTTCGGCACAAACTCACCAAACCACCCAGGGAGGCGACCTTCGAGATCGCCTTAACTCTCATAGGGGAGAATCGGCAGGAGGAGATAGCCACGCTCGCTCAAGGGGGGCCCTGTCCGAAGTACGTAATGGTGGGAATGTCCCAAATAACCTATCTCAAGATAGGAGGGCTATAACCCACCAAATATGTTCAATGGAACCGGAGCTGTTGACCAGCCCCGGAATAACCACGGACATCAGGACCAAACCCTCGAGCACCTGACTCAGATGGAGGAGCTGATGAGGAAACTCCTGTCAGAAAAAGAGAAAGATGAATATGATTTAGGGGACGAAATGGAACTCTTCGCCCCCAGCATAGCAGCAACGGCGTACCCATCTGGTTTCCGTATGCCACACTTGTCAAAATTCAACGGGGACGGAGACCCCTCGGACCACCTAGGGATGTTCAACACCTTAATGATGGCCCACAACATTGGCCCCGAGCTGAGATGTCTAATCTTCCCTTCCACCCTGACTGGACCTGCCAGGCAGTGGTTCAAGCAAAGTAAAAGACAGTCAATCAGCTCCTGGAAGACTTTCTCAGCAGATTTCGAAAGGGCATTCCGAGCGTCTAAGGCCACCCGTGTTCAGGCCGACTCCCTGGCTAACGTAAGGCAGCAGCCCGGCGAGACTCTAAAGGCCTACTTGAGCAAATTTGCGAACGTCGCTTATCGTGCCAGAGACGCGGATGATAGCTCCAAGCTCATGGCCATGAGAACTGGAATCCTCGTCGGAGGAGATCTCTGGAAGGATATACAAAAGAAAGGAGTCAGCTCGGTTAACGAATTCCTTAACAGGGCCCAAGAGTGGATAAACTTGGAGGAAGCCGAAGCCTCAGCTGCGGGAACCAGCCAGGTCCCTGGACAGCCCGCTGGAGTGGGGACGGAGGTCGTGACAGCGACCCAAAACATCACACAGAACAACTAGCCCGGTGGAGGCAAAAGAAAGGGTAATGGTGAGGGCAGCCATAACGGCCAAAAGAAGAATAAGTCTGTGGACAAAGTCAAGCCCGTCTTCGCGACTTATACGGAGCTCACCCAGTCTAGGGAGAATATCTTCCTAGCCAACTCTACTCGCCTCCCCTGGAAGAGGCCCGAGCCGTTGAAGCACCAAAAGGGGAAGAGAGACACCTCCAAGTTTTGCCGCTTTCACAACGAGGTTGGCCATATCACCGACGATTGTAGGCATTTAAAGGATGAGATCGAGACTCTCATCCAAGCCGGTCCTTTGGCTCAGTATGCGCGAAACAGGGTTCCAGCCGCTCGACCTGCTCCAGAAGTACCGGCTAGTCAGCCCGGGTCTCGAATCGATCAGGATGTCCCCCCTCCCTTGGATGGAGGGGAGATATCCACCATATCTGAAGGGCCGCATGTGGCTGGTACGAGCAGGGGTGCCCAGAAGAGGTACGTGAACGAACTTAAGGCACACAATGGAGAAGAGTTCGTTCCGGAGCAGCTCCTGCCGAAGCAGCAACGATTAGAGAAGCAGCCGATCATTTTTACAGAAGATGATGTGGATCGTGTCCAGTTCCCTCACAATGACCCCCTGGTCATGGCAGTTCAGCTCACCAATCGGAGGGTTAGGAGGGTATTGATCGACAATGGAAGTTCGGTGAACCTCCTATTCTGGTCCACTTTAGAAAAAATGGGTTTGACCGTCGCTGAGCTGAAGGCGACCTCCATGATACTGTATGGTTTTTCGGGAGAAGGATCCGCAGCAATAGGGACGATCGAGCTGGTGATCACCCTGGGGGAAGGATCTCGGACAGTATCCAAGCTCCTCGAGTTCATGGTCATTGACTGCTCTGCTGCGTACAACGCAATTTTAGGATGACCTACACTCATAGCTTTCGAGGCCGTCACGTCCATTCGCCACCTCACGATGAAGTTCCCTACTTCAACGGGAATATGCACTATCCATGGCGATCAGCTCGCTGCAAGGGAATGCTACAGCATTTCCATGAAGGGAAAATCTAAACCCGGGCAGCTGGCAATGGCCATTCAAGGAGAATAGGAATCTCAGGGACCCTCAGTGGATCCTGAGATTGAAAAACCTCAAAGCGCCAAGGGGGAAAATGACATCTTAAGTGAGGATATTGACCCTCGAATAGGCGAGGACAGATTCGAGCTCCAAGCAATTGAGGAGCTCGAGGAGGTGAACATTGATCCGCAGAATCCGTCACGTACGGTCAGGCTCGGGAAAAACCTCTGTAGCAAGAGGAAGGCGGAGCTGACCAAGTTTCTGCGGGATAGCCTGGACGTGTTTGCTTGGTCCCATGAAGTCATGGTGGGGATCAGCCCCAGTGTCATCATGCATACGCTTCATCTAGATAAAAGCGTTCCCGCCAAGTCCCAGAAGCAAAGGCGTTTAGGAAGAACTCGAGCTGAAGCCCTAGAGGAAGAGGTGGCCCGACTCAAAAAATGCGGCTTTATCTGTGAAGCCAAGTTTCCAATATGGGTTGCCAACCCCGTGTTGGTCCCGAAGCCTAATGGGAAATGGCGGACCTGCATCGACTTCTCCGACCTGAATAAAGCTTGCCCTAAGGATTGCTTTCCATTGCCCAGGATTGATCAGTTGGTAGATGCCACGGCAGGGCACGAGCTCATGTCCTTTATGGACGCGTACTCGGGCTATAATTAGATCGCGATGAATCCGGCGGACTAGGAACACACTAGCTTCATGACCCCGAAAAACGTCTACTGTTACAAGGTCATGCCTTTTGGTCTGAAGAACGCCGGAGCTACCTACCAAAGGCTAGTAAATAGAATGTTCGCAGATCAGATCGAAAAAAACATGGAAGTGTACGTTGATGACATGCTAGTCAAGTCAAAGACTACAGATAACCATGTTTCCGACCTGAAAGAATGTTTTAAGATATCACGGGAATATGGTATGAGGCTCAATCCACAGAAATGCACTTTTGGGGTCGCGTCGGGGAAATTCCTGGGGTTCATAGTCAATACCCGAGGAATCGAGGCAAACCCCGACAAGATCAGATCACTGCTCGAGCTTCCTTCACCCAGGTCGCGAAAAGATGTCCAAGGTCTGACCGGAAGGGTAGCAGCCCTTAACCGGTTTATTTCCAAGTCCACTGATAAGTGTTTGCCCTTCTACAACCTACTCCGAGGAAACAAGAAGTTTGAATGGACAGTAGAATGCGAAAGCGCATTCCTCGACCTGAAGGTACATCTTGCCGAGCCGCCCGTACTGTCCAAGCCCAAAGCAGGAGAGCTTCTTTTTCTCTACATGGCAGTCACCGAGGACGCAGCAAGTGCCGTTCTGGTACAAGAAGAGGACCAAGTTCAGAAGCCAGTCAACTACATTAGCAAAAGACTTCTCGGAGCTGAGTCCCGATACCCGTTGATGGAGAAATTGGCGTTCTATCTCATCATGGCCTCTCGAAAGCTCAGACCGTACTTCCAGTCCCACTCGATACACGTCATGACCGATCAGCCTTTAAGGCAGGTTTTGCAAAAACCTGAAGCATTGGGACGTTTGCTAAAGTGGGCCATCGAACCCAGTCAGTTCGAGATTATGTATACTCTGCGAATCGCCATAAAAAGTCAGGCCCTAGCTGATTTTGTGGCCGAATGCACGGGATTCCAGGAGGATCCCGCAGAAGACTCACCCCAGGTCACGTCGTCCCAGGCGTCATGGAGGATCTTTGTGGATGGTTCATCCAACGAGAACGGCTCCGGAGCTGGAATCATCTTGATATCCCCCGAGGGACATAGATTCCACTCGGCACTGAGATTTGGGTTCAAGGCCTCCAACAATGAGGTCGAATACGAAGCTTTACTGGCTGGGCTGAGGATAGCCCGGGAATTGAAGGCGGGCTCCGTCCAGTGCTTCAGTGACTCCCAGCTCGTGGTAAACCAGCTTCTGGGCGAATATCAAGCACGGGGACCCAAGATGGCCGCTTACCTGGCAAAGGTAAAGGCTGAGCTGTCCGCGTTTGAGCAAGGCTCGATCGAACAGATACCTTGGGAACAGAACACTAATGTAGATGCTCTTGCCAAGCTCACCACCTCTGGAGAGACGGAGACCTTGGGGTTGGTACCAATAGAGTTCTTGGAAAAACCAAGTATAGAAGGAGACAGGACAGAGGTCGAGATGATCAATGCCAGGCCGACTTGGATAACCCCCATCCTTGAATATCTCGTCGAGGGCAAGCTGCCTGAAGAACGTAACGACACACGGCGAGTCCTGTATCAAGCTCCGAGATATACGATAGTCGATGGTGTGTTTTACCGACGCGGGCACTCCCTACCTCTCCTCCGGTGTGTTCTTCCAGATGAGGCAAAGGCTATCCTGCAGGAGGTGCACGAGGGTTTTTGCGGAGACCACGCTGGGGGGCAAAGCTTGGCCTTAAAGGTCCTTAGGCAGGGATATTATTGGCCAACTCTGTCCGAGGACTCGATCTCATACGTCAAGAAATGCGATAAGTGCCAGCGGTTCTCTACAGTTGCCCGAGCTCCTCCGGTCAAGCTGAAGATGATCTCGTCCCCATGGCCGTTCGCTGTTTGGGGAATCGATTTGGTGGGCGCCCTCCCTACTTGAAAAGGCGGGATCCGTTACGCGGTGGTAGCTATCGACTATTTCACGAAGTGGGCTGAGGCAGAACCTCTGGCAACGATAACGTCCAAAAAGGTGCTTGACTTCGTGGTTAAAAGCATTATCTGTCGATTCGGTCTGCCCAAGAAGATTGTCTCTGATAATGGTACTCAGTTCGACAGCGACCTGTTCACCGAATTCTGTGAAAGATACGGAATCGTCAAAATTTTCTCCTTCGTGGCATATCCTCAGGCGAATGGCCAGGTCGAAGCTGTCAATAAGACTCTAAAGGCGAGCCTCAAGAAGAGATTAGATGAGGCAAAGGGAGTCTGGACAGAACAGCTCCCCCAGGTCCTCTAAGTATACCGGACCTCGCATCGGACTCCTACGGGTCATACTCCTTTTTCCCTAACCTTTGGGAGTGAGGCAGTCCTCCCCGTGGAGGTTAAAGTTCTTTCGCATAGGGTCCAATCTTACGGCCAGGACCGCAACCACGAGCTCCTGTGCAATTCCGTTGACCTGGTTGATGAAAGGCGAGAAGATTCGCAACTCCAGCTTGCCCATTATCAGCAGAAAATCACTCGCTACTTCAACACCAAAGTCAAAAAGCGCGCCTTTAGTGTTGGCGACTTGGTCTTAAGGAGAGTTTTCCTGGACGGGAAAGATCCCAAAGATGGAGTCTTGGGACCAAACTGGGAAGGACCGTACCAGGTCATCGAAATCATCAAGGAAGGAACTTATAAGTTAGCTCGGCTTGATGGAGGGGTAGTCCCGCGGACTTGGAACACCGTCCATTTAAAGAAATATTATCAATGATTCACTTGTAAGGCCTGGAAGGCCATGTTTTGTGTATGAATGAGAACCAGCTTTTTGTACGTGTTTGCAAATGTAATATAAAATAACCACGAAAGACCCTTTCCCAGTTACTTGGGGGGGGCATATGGTACCTGGATATAACCAGGTATCCTTAATGACTTAGAAGTTGGTTCATATCAATTGACCGTTGTTTTTCTTAAAAAATGCGAGATATTGACAAGGATTAACGATAACTAAGTCCTATCCTGGTCATAACCAGGTCATAAAACTTAGAAGTTAATTTAAATCTATTGATCATTGTTCTTCCTAAAGAGCTCGAGATATGGATAAAAGTTAACACGGACTAAGTTTTCAAATTAAGTTCCTGGATATAACCAGGTCATAAAACTTAGAAGTTAATTTAAATCTATTGATCGTTGTTCTTCCTAAAGAGCTCGAGATATGGATAAAAGTTAACACGAACTAAGTTTTCAAATTAAGTTCCTGGATATAACCAGGTCATAAAACTTAGAAGTTAATTTAAATCTATCGATCGTTGTTCTTCCTAAAGAGCTCGAGATATGGATAAAAGTTAACACGGACTAAGTTTTCAAATTAAGTTCCTGGATATAACCAGGTCATAAAACTTAGAAGTTAATTTAAATCTATTGATCGTTGTTCTTCCTAAAGAGCTCGAGATATGGATAAAAGTTAACACGAACTAAGTTTTCAAATCAAGCTCCTGGTCATAACTGGGTCATAAAACTTAGAAGTTGATTTAAATCTATTTGATCGTTGTTCTTCCTAAAGAGCTCGAGATATGGATAACAGTTAACGCAAACTAAGTTTCTCAAAAAAAAATTGTAACCAAAGTGCGCAAAGAGAAGAAGATCAATTAAAAACATAAAACCAAATTGTCTCGAGGTGGAAGCACCTCATGCAAAGGTTACACAAAAAATCATAAAAAATAGTGAAGGGCACAAGAGAGGAAAATCCCTAAGCTCCGCCAGGTGGCCCCTTGGAGGTCTCCGTCTCGCCTTGCTCAGCTGCACCAGAGCCTTCCCCAGCCTCGGAGGGCGCTTCATTGTCGAGGCGAGCCTGGAACTTCACCAGCAGGCGCTCCCAAAGACTCGCTGACAAAAAGGAGTAGTCAGCATCCGGGTTGTAGGCCCAACAATGATAGAACAGGTCTTCCAAGGCCTTTTCCGAAGTTGCCTGCTCGGCCTCCAGGGCGGCCTTGGCCTTAACCTTCGCGGTATCTAGGTCTGTCCGCGAGGTGGCGAGGGAAGTCTCGAGCTCTTGGACCTTCGAGCGGGTCTTCTCCAACTCGGCCTTCGAGGTCGCCAAGGCATCCTTAGCCGCCTGAAGAGAGATCTGGTGCTCGGTCCTCATATCCTCGAGCTGAGTTTTGGCCCTGACGATGCTTCGGTGAAGAGCAACGACGCCCTGCGAGAAATGAAAGATAAATTGCCTTGGAGGAAAAATAGGGCAAAGTGTAATAGTAAAAGCCTTAAAAGAATAGGTCAGCTTACCGTTAGGGTCATGCTCATTGAAGACTCCATTACGCCAACCGGGTTCATTGTCTCAATGGCCCAGAGCTCGTTCTCGGTGAACTTGTATATATGGCTGACGGCGTAGTTCGCCGACTCATACACCGTTCCCCAGAAGGCCTCTGGGATCTTCTCCAGGTCCTGGGGATTGACTGGGATGCGGACCTCAGGGGGGACAATCGCCGAAGCCCCGGCCTCCGTTTCTGAGTCCCGGATGGTGATAGGAGCTCGCGGAGGAGGTGGGGGCATGTTGCTCCCACCACCAGCAGGAGGATTAGTTCCCACGACCTGAGCGGGGGGGAGCTGCTCCTTCTCCTTTGCAGGAGATTTAGTGGGAGTTCCAGAAGGTTTCTTCAAGGTCCGGAGCTTCTTCATCTTTGGCCCAGAGGCCCCAGCGAACGCACCTTGCAGGCTCTCTTCAGGCTGAGACATCTCTTCTGCCAAAGCAAAAACATGGTTAGTACGAAATTTAGCAATCATATAGAAACCAAAAACAAAGGGGGAAAAAGAATAATTAAAGTACGCGCATGCTAGAGTAAGCCCTACCCCCCGAGCTAGAAGAAGAACCTATGGTTACGACCATCGGTTCCGGAGTTTCTACGGGAGAGTCTAAGTCAATTATTTCTCGAGCTGGGGCAAGTTCTGGATCTGACTCTATTTCTGGGCTGGATTCTTCTACATATTGCCTAAGTCCCGGAGCCACGACACCTCTCTTGAGGGATGGCCAAGACCTAAGGTTGGTCCCATACTCCTCGAATAGGATCGACCTAAAGGATGAGATGCTGTCTACGACTACGGTACCCCTAGGTCGGCTATCTTGGTAGTCCAGCACGAGCTGATCGACGCAGTGGAGCAGGGTTGTCCGGATCACTTCGGTGACGATGGACGAGTTGTCTGGGGTTGAATCTAGCTAGCCGGGGGTAGGCAATGGCCCTATCTAAGTTCCTAAATGTATAAAGGTTACCTTGGCCCGAGGGACCCGCGGCTGCCCCGGACTGGATCCTCTCTTCCTCTGTTATCTGGGCGACCTCCAGCGCCCGCTTCCTGTTCCTCACAAGTGGAGTCTCGTCCTCCTCATCCTCCTCGTCCTCGTCCATCGCGACCTCATCCACGATGATGGGCATAGAGGTGCGAGCTGGGGGAGGCCCCCGAGGCCTCCTTAGATTCAAAGTCTGATTTGGGAAAATCAGCTTACAAGCCACCATCGTCTCGTCCGCCACGAGCACCCGGTAGTCCTTCTCACTGGGGGGCAAGCCCGCCAGTGTCTCGTATTGACCTCCGAGGGTCGTAGATTTCTCTATCCTCACGAAGATAGCTGCAGGATTAATCCAAGTCAGAAAGGGACACAGGATATGTATGAAACCTAACTTACAAGCTAAAGATAAAAGGCACTTACGAGGACGATTGAAGTAATGGAGCTCGCAGTTCCTGAACCCCGTCGACATAAAGAATTGGTCTTTAAAGTCATTGGGGTGGCTGGGCAACTCAATGACCGCAGCCGTATTGGGGAATCGGGTTAGATAGTAAAACCCATCGCCTCAACCCCGCTGATCCGGGCTGGCCTTGAGGCAGAAGAAATACAAAATATCCGCAGGAGTGGGGACCTCCCACTCATGCTTCAAAAATAAGTATCTCAACCCCGCCAACAACCGATAAGAGTTGGGGGGGAGCTGGAAGGGGGCCAACTTCACATAATTCAGGAAGTCAGCAAAGTACTGGTCCAGTGGCAGCAAGGCCCCCGCCTTAAAATGCTCGTTTCTCCAGGCCGTGAACGATTCGTCGAGCGGCGCGCAGCTCCGCTCGCCCTCTGCGCGAGGTCGTGCCACCACAGATGCCTTCCCCAACGCGATGTTGTGGGAGAGGAAGATTTTATTGATCTTCACCTGGTCGGTGATCTTTGAGATGATCCTCTCTGCCTCAAAGAACGCGTCAGGAGCCACCTCAAGCTCCTGCTCCACTGCCGGCCCAAAGCTGGGGATCAGAGAGTCCGGTATCACCGCCTTTCCTTTATCCTGCTGAGATGCCAAGCTGCCAACTGTCTTCTTTGGAGCGTTCCTCTTCGGTGCCATCAAGTCGCCTAATGAACAAAAGAAAATGTTTCAGAAAAGGCGACCTAAGCATATGGAAGACCAAATTATTCTTTACACGAGCTGAGGTAAGGCCAGCCCGTGGAGAGTGAGACCACGCGGTTCAACGAACACGCGCCTGTGCCCCCAACAGATCCCCGATTACTCAGAATTCGTGTGTCAGGAGGGTCAGATTAAAATTTTGCCTTGGAGGGAAAGTTCCAGTAGGCATGAAAGGCAAAATCGCCTGTGAAGCGTATCCCCTAAGCTACCCGCTTTTGCCCCCAAAATATGTCAAAAATCCTACCCAGAAATTGTCCCCAGAAAAGGCATCCTGCAAACCATACTCTTAAGTAATTTCCTACGGCAAAAATACCCTAACCTAAAAGGCTTTCACCCTTCATTCCCACAAAAACCAGTAAACCCATGCATGTGACTATAGTAAATATTTACCTAAGCTACAGTGAAAAATATTTTCAAAACACGCATGGTCAGGGAACTTACAGGATATCTGATTGGAAGGTGGATGAAGGTGTCGCCTAGGTGGGGGCTTCGCCGGAATACTGGTCCAAAGCTTTGGAGGAGTCCTCACGCCTGAGCTTCTTGGATGCTGAAAATGGCGGCCACAAAGAAGAGGGTTTTTTCTTCTGAGATGAAGAGAGAAGAAGGAGAGAGTTTCTGAGAAATTTCGAGTAAAAGGGTGGCCCATGCATAGGGTGGCCACCCCTTTTATATATACGTGAAGGGTCACGTTAGAAGGGCCGTTGGATGGCCCTGATGTGGGATCCAAGGCCCTCCACTCGAAATATGAAACGACGGCTGGGCGTAGGCTAGGCCATTAAATGCGGTTCTCGGAAGACGTACCGTCACCAACCACGATGTTCCACGTATCAAATGCCTACGTAAAGAGTGGAAGGTGAAAAGTTCGTGGGGAAGCCTAAAAGCCCCTACTGTGGCCTTATCCGACGTCATGTGCCACGAGCAGGGGCTTGGGGGGCAGATGTACGCCCTGATTTTCCCACGGGCTGATTAGCAAGCTGAGCTGCGGCCTAACCATGGTTATCTCGTGGACATCCCCCGCAACCGGAGTTGCATCGTAAGGTCGCACCTCCTTAGCTCGAGGTAATCTAAGGGTTCACCTCTGGTAACTTAAAGACAGAGTCCAGGCTCCGACGACCGAAGGCCGGGTAAAGCATCCAGCCCGCAGTACGAGCTGGGGTTGAAGGCTGTAACCCTTTATAAAGTCAGCCACGCAAGGTAAACGTGCATACATCAGACATCACGTGTCTGATATATCCCTGACTTCTCGGACACGCAGCAGGAACGTGCGTATTCAGACATCCTCAACTAGGTTGGGCCGTGCGGCCCATTATCCCCTTACCTATTGATTTGACCACACTTATGTGTCAAGTTTAGGAATTAATCATGAATGTCACAGAGTTGACATGATAGGTAAGAAGGTCACGGGATGGCCTTCTTACCAACTCCCAGGTGCCTTCTCCTATAAATATGGAGACTTTGGGAGTTAATAAGGGTTGGATTCTCTCTTGTAAGAAATACCCTAGAATTGTATCCCCTGAACATAGCAATAATATCGACTAGTGGAGTAGAAGGATTTTAACCTTCGAACCACTTAAAAAACGTGTCTCGAGTAGCCATTTCATTTTTCTAAGATCATATATCTGTGTCGGTTCAACTTTAGTACTAATCCCTTTCTCTTCTTTTCTTAATTTCCTGTTGGCGAAAAACCGCGTCAACACTTACTAATAATTCTTCTCCAATATCATAATAGCATGGCGAAGAACGATTATCAAATTGTTCTAAAATACTTAAATATTTTTTCAAATAATTATTACTTGTCACTTTGTTATAATTGTTAGCAGTGCTTGAAATTCTGTTTTTAATAATTACCAAATTAATTAAATTAGGTGAATTAATTAAGGTGCGGAATGGTAATTAAATATTGAAATAAATTTCAGATATGTTGGGACAGAATACGAACTTATCACGAAAGAAACTGAATACAATAAAAAGACAGTGCAAAAACAATAAAGAACACAACAAATTTTTACAAGGTTCAGAAACCCTTTCGGATAACTTACTTCATGGGGCAATGCCGAGAAAATAAAACCAATTTAAAAAGACACAAGTACAAAATATTGACTTAAACAAAACAAGGCTCCTTCATGAGATTTGCCGCAACTTTGTTGTACTTCTCTTCACTAAGATGATTTTAATTGAAATGTCTAACCACTTGAACTACATTCAATGGCCAGCGAGTGATTACATCCTCCCAACACAAGACTTGTAAAAATCCTCACCTGAAGACTAAAAATTGTGTTCAAATTACAACATGTATTCACTCATGAAAGTGGTATAAACTCACCACAAAAACTAAACACTCATTTTACTACAAGATCATCTGAATACTATGATCTTGAATACAAATAAGGAACTCTCACAAATATTACAATTTCACTCACAAATTATGCACCAACAAGTTCCCTTTTTCTCAATGCCTTAGAAGCATATTTATAGAGTCTTTTTCGTGCTCAGAGTGACTGAGAAATGATCTCCTAATAAAAGCAAGAATATTTGAAAATATTCTTGATTGATGAAGAATTTTCATTTTTAGAAGATTCGAATCCGACAAATACGAATTTGGTAGGGACAGCTAATATCTGTGTCAAATCAAATTTCTCAAGATAGAAATAACAATTAATTACTTCAAATATTCAGTTTCCTGAAGTTTATTACCTTGAGCTGCACGAAAATTAAAAGACAAATATTTCATAAATGATTTTGAGTAAGTACAGAATATTTGCTTAATATAACGAATATACAATTTCCCTTTATAATCATATTGTGATAAAATCAAGCTAAATAAGGAATAATATGAAAACCTTACAAACTAATTCCAACCAATAATATTCCGAAAATCACAATAATAGTAAAGTAATATTTCGAAAATCACCATAATAGGAAAGTAATATTCCGAAAATCACAATAATGGGAAAGTAAAATTATCTTATAAATAAAAAGATATTTCTATAAAATTTGCCAATTTTAGGATTTTCAATCTCCTCCTTTGGCAATTTTATAGACAATGCATATCTATTTTTTAAAAGATCCTGCATAAATTCACAAGAGTCTCAAAATGACTCCCCTTGCCAAAAATAACCAAAGCACATGACTAAAACAAATAACAAAAACAATGAACAACTGCATGTCAAAACACTTAATCAAAGCACAAAAAAAAATGAGTACTCTCTCTCCCTCTCGTTGTCTAAAAAAATACCAAAGAACAATGAAACGAAACCAAAACAAAAGTGGATGGAGAGGAGCTATAACTGTCATGGAGCTGGAGTGGTAGATGCATTGATGATCACCAAAGAAGTCAGGATTTGGCGTTGAGATCCTCCATGGCAGTGAACCGCTCTGAGAGACTTGCAATTCCTGTCTGGATAGAAGCGAGAGCAGTCAGGACAGCAGGGGTGTCAAGCTCGACATCTCCAGACCCAGAACTAGCCAAATTAATGCCTTTGACCTTTCGAGCTGTGGTAGAAGCATTGTCATATTTAATCTCTTTGATAGTGTATGTAGGTCCAACCAAAGGAGAAATCAAGGTCTCATGTGACTTTTTCAAAGAACGTTGAGAGTCCAACAGTTTGTAAATGACTTGCGAAAACATAAAATGTTGACCCTTGCGTTTGGCACCACTCAAGGACATGATCTGATAAAAAAATAGCAGCAGTAAGATCGACAATGACACCAGTCCCAATTTTGAACAATAGAAAGGTCATATCTTGAGTGATGGTCGAGGAATGAGTGTTGGGCATCCAATTGAACATGGAAAATTTAAAAAGTGAACCATAGTAGTGAGTAAGGTCTGAGACATGGAGAGAGGCACTTGGTTCCCAACACCATAGCTTGGCCAACTAATTCAGGCAAAACTTGATCATTGGCAAACTTAATAGAATCATCAATCTCAACAGGAACTAGATTTAGGACCTTAGCAATTTCGGTAGGACTAAAACTATACCAATGACCCCTAAGATAAACCTTATGAAACATAAAAAAAGTCTAATCTAACAACTCATCATTCAAATTTGCATAAAATTCCTTAACTACCCGAGGTACAAATCCATCAAAGCTAGACAAAGAACGTAACCAACCCCTTTCTTCTAAAGTAAGTGAAACCCCAAAAACACGATGAGGAGCAAAAATGAAATTTCATTCACTAATAAAGTGACGATGCTCATAAAATTGCATATTTTTCTCATTACCATTATAATAGAAAGTAGAAAATGAGCTTTGAAAGAGGAACCTGAAGTACGATCAGGGGCACATTTTTGTTTAGTGCTTTAGCAGTCAATTCAGGAAGTGCCAATGGTGTTATTCCCTTTGGGTCAGATGCAATAGGAGTAGTTTCGGATGGGTCTGTTTCTAATTCAGTATCCTCCTCCAAATCTTCATGAGGGTCTTCAGGAATTGGTTCGGTCAATGAGGAGTCCAACTCAGGCAATGAGTCTTCCGTTTCAGGAGAGACATCCTCCGAGGAGGTGCAAGGAGGTGGGTTGATTTTTTCCTTCAATTTGAATTTGGATAAAGGAGTGGAATCAGAGATGGAGCTAGTACCTTTTGTTGGAGCCACTTTGGTTATCTTTGTTTTCTTTGATCTAGCGGCTTTGGATTTGTGTGTTCCCTTTGCCTTGGGTGTCATCACATCAGGGGATAATGACGACTCAAAGTCATGTTTAGACGGATTGGACACGACTTCGGTGGAGACAGATTTTGTAGGGCTGGAAGTCAAGGCGGGCTTTGTTTTTACCTGACCTTTGGGTGAGGCGAGTGGAATCGCCGAGGCTTGGTTTTGCTGCGCGTCAAGGTTGGGAAATGTCACTCTTTTACTCGTAGCCCCAATCAAAGTAGATCCCTCAGGATCTAGAAGAACAAGGACCTTCTTCCTTGCTGTGGTTTTGGGTCGATGACCTGTAGGAGTCAAGGCAGCTGGGACTGACACTAGAACAGAAAAAGAGGTAGAGGGAACTGTCTCAGGAACTGTCTCCTTCTGAGACTTCACAGGTTTGGAGGAAGATCCACGGCCTCGGATCTTCATGGCTGCTTGAAGAGATAATAAATGGAGACACACAAAGAACAAAACTCTAAACAACTTGGGTACAAGTGAGCGAGAGAGAAAACAAGAAACACTTAGAATTACAAAGTCAAAGGGAATCTGAATATATAGAGAATCCGGCGCAAAAATGAGGCTAGTTCGAAAGTGGGTAACCAAAAATGGGTAACCGAATTTATTGTGATAAATGCCAAAAGATCTCCCTTTTTAAAAAAAAAATATTTCACACCTCAAAATTGGAAACTTGTACACGATTTTGAATATAATGAGATAAACAAATAAACTGCATTTTTTTTTCAAAATTGATTTGTCTTTAGTACTCGGTCAAAAAAAGATATTTTATTTTTTTATTTTTTATTTTAAAAGAATAACAATTGCCGAAAATAAAATGATAAATTTTCATACCATATGTGTCCATGTAAATACCAATTCCTGTTCAAGAGAAGCAAGATAACCATATTCTTCAAAAATTAGAAAAATAAATTATAATTACAATACTAAGTGATAATGATAACCATAATTCGAGAAAGAATATATCAATCACAAAAAATATTTTAATCAATTCATTATGTGCATGAGTCTTACAACATTCTTACACAGTCTAGTCAATAGACATATGTATTTGCATGTGTAATCAACTTGGCGTTTCTTTTTTGCCTTTTAAAGCTAGGGTCATTGTCCATGTTTGGAAATTGTATCTTTTTTCAATTTGTAACCATAATGGAGGCTATAACTCTTATACTGATGGTAGCCCTTTACACTGGTAGAGTATCCTCTAATATAATTGCTAATTACCTATTACCAACTTACTTAGTGTCGACTTTCACACATCAGTATAGGTAGCTCTTTTTCAAAATGGAGCCTGAAAAAGAAACTGAATTAAGGAATGCTCATACAAAAATATACATAATGATTTGATCAAATATATATTGGATGGTCTATAATTTTTCAAATATGGTTTTTATTCCTCACAAAGTATAAGAATTATAATGTTCATTTTCTAAAAATTAAAACATATGGTCATCAAATTTCTTCCAAACAGGACAAGAGATTTACACAATCACATATACAAGGCAAGATAATCAATTATTGGCAATTTCAAATAAAAAAGATCCTCAAGGATTTCCTGAGGGAATCAAATTTGACCGTATCTAAAGCTTTAGTAAAAATATCTGCAATTTGTTTGTTAGTCTCAACATATTCTAAAATCCGAGTTTTGTTTTCAACAAGTTCCCTAATAAAATGATGACGAATGTCAATATGTTTGGTGTGAGAGTGCTGAACAAGATATTTGGAGATATTAATAGCACTTGTATTGTCAGAAAAAAAAATAGTTAGAGTTTTAATATCAAACCCATAGTCAGCCAACATTTGTTTCATCCACAAAAGTTGAGTACAACAGCTTCCAGCAGCTATGTACTCAGCTTCGGTTGTTGACAAGGAGATGGAATTTTGTTTTTTACTATGCCGGAGACCAAATTGTTTCCTAAGTAAAAACAACCCCCACTTGTACTTTTGCAGTCATCAGTGTTTCGTGCCCAATTTGCACCACTATAACACACAAGGTTAGAGTTTGTTTCTTTGGAGTACAAAATACCTAAATCAAGAGTATTATTGAAATAACGAATAATTATTTTTACAACAGTCACATGAGACTCCATGGGGTTCCCTTGGATGCAAGCACACACTCCAACACTAAACCATTTTTCATGAGAAATTTTCAAATGTTTTCCCAATCGACATGGCTCACATTTACCAATAGAATATTTAATTAAATTCGGCAAATCATGAAAATGACTCACACTTCCAATTTTTCTCAAATTTTTAAAAACCACATGAACATGTTCTTCATGACACAAATTAGTATTACTCCTTGTGTTTGTGTGACAACTGTGTGATTGAGATAATGTCTAACAATTATCAACAGATTTATAACCCTTCAAAACACAATTTCCATCTTGGTCAAGCACAAAACAATTATCATGAGAAAAATTTACACACAAGTCTTGGTCAAAAATTTGACTTATACTAATTAGATTAGTTTTAAGTCCATCAACCAAAAGAACATTTTGCAACTTTGGTAGTCCTTCATAATTTAGAGTGCCACTACCAACCCTTCAAAACACAATTTCCATCTTGGTCAAGCACAAAACAATTATCATGAGAAAAATTTACACACAAGTCTTGGTCAAAAATTTGACTTATACTAATTAGATTAGTTTTAAGTCCATCAACCAAAAGAACATTTTGCAACTTTGGTAGTCCTTCATAATTTAGAGTGCCACTACCAAGTACCATACAAGACTTACCATCTCCAAATGTGACTTCTCCATTTTTCAAAGTTTTGAAGTCAGTGAGTATGCTTTTGTTACCCGTCATATGCCTAGAACAACCACTATCAAAAAACCAAGATTTAGAAGCACATGTTCTAGGACAAGTAAAGGCAGCAAGACATTTGAATTTATTTTTCTTCACCCAAACTTTCTTAGATGGAGTCCTTTTCTTCAAGGGCACTTGTCTCAAATTACCATGATGATTAAAGTAATTTTTTTGAAGAAAATTCATCAAGACAAAACATTTATGTCGAATATGACCTTTCATTCCGCAGAAATGGCAAATTGGAATAAAATGACCAGTTTTTTATTCTAGAAATTTCTGGTCTGTTTCTCATGTGTTGTGACAGATTGAAAAGATGAGGCCATATGATTCTGAGTAGAACCTGTAGAAGGGTCAGTCGTCGAAACAACAGGAAGATTTCCATAAATAAAAAATGTTTTTCCTTTAGGTTTATATCCATTTTGTAGCCTCCCAAATTTTCTAATAAGGCTTAGGGCCTTGATTAGCGTGCTTGGAACGCAATAAGTGATTTATTGTTATTTTGATGAGTTTGTGACTGGAGATGCATGTTTAGGTGAATTAAATATGCATGTGGGCTTCCTTTGGTTATTAGGGGCATGTTTGTAATTTTAGCTCGCTAAGAGCATAAATGTAATTATTGTGATATATCTATGTTGCACGATCTGAGACAGTCCTAGGGAGTGGTTAGCTAGAAAGTCACAACAGGGTTGTATACCTGGCTCGGGGCGAGTCATGGAGTATTTCAGGTATTAGATATTTGATTGGGTTATCGGCTTATGAAAATAAATATTTGGAGATATATTTGAAGTTAGAACGTTTAAGAGAGAATATCAGGGAAATTTACCATTTTGCCCTCGTTGACGTTTTTGGTACCCCGAGCCTTTGAGGTAACCTTAGGAACTTAAGTTAAATAAAACAAAATTGGGGAAGCACTGAGAAACCAAGGAGCCAACCCAAAACTCTCTTCTCTCTCTCATGTTTTCTCTCAACCTTACCAAGGGGAACATTAAGGAGATTAAGGAAATTCAAAACTCAAGGCTGGAGCTTGGGGGGATTGAAGCTTGGAGCTTAGGAGACTAACTCAGAGATTCAATTAAGCAATGGTAAGCTCTTAACTTGATGAATTATGTTTAATTTCTGCTAATATTCTAGAGTGATGCATGTGAGCTAAGTGAGGAATCATTCTTGAGTTTTAGATGAGGTTTGGGGTTAATTCTTGTTAGGTTTTGTTGTTGGGACTATAGTAGAACTTCTGTGATGAATGATTTGGATTGTTGGGTTGATTTTGGGGTAAATTGTCTTGGTTTTGGAGGAGAAAATGGAGGATTTTTCTGGGTTCGAAGGGTTGGACAGCGACATTGTTCTTGCTGAGCCACGGCCTTGTAGAACACATTGGAGGCTTGGATGAAGGGTGGGCTGCGGCACGCCCTATCTTGGGCCACCACGCACCTGCCCTGTTTTGGGGTTAGGGGTTTCTGGATGAGGTGGGCCGCGGCATGGGTTCATAGAGCTGCGACACTTAGTGTGCTCTTGGGGTTCAAGGGGGTTTTAGGCTTTGGAATCCAAAAGTTAAGGCTTGGGATGGATTTTATCACCCGGATTGATAGAATTCAAGGACCAAGAGACTAGAATTATGACCCAAAACTATTTAATGGATTAGAAATTGATGGATGGATGTTGTTGATACGTTGTGACTAGGTTTTTTCAGCGAGGCTCGGATTAGGGGACTGTGCTCGAGACATCGGTGCTTGGAAAGCTCGGGACACAGGTAAGAAAACTGTTGTACCCGTAGAGCATGGCGAGGCCCTATAGTTTGTGTTGCAGGGCACGACCCTATATGTTTGTGTTGCAGGGCATAGCCCCATTGATTATGTTAATACATGTTTAAGTATTTGTTTAATTATGCTATGTGTGCATATATGTGAATGAATGAAAAGAGCCGGGAACGGCGAAGGCCGAGAATGGTGGGGACCGGGAACGGCGGGGGCCGGGAATGGCGAAGGCCGGGAACAGCGGGGGCCGTGAACAGCGGAGGCCGGGAACGAAAAGGCCAAGTATGACAAGGGGCTAGGAGTAGCGTTTAGCACGCGGAGTGCGAGTTTCCAGGGCGAGACCCTATAGGATACATGGGATATCCTCATGGTGTAGACCGCGAACTAAGCGTAGCCGTATGTGCTTAGCCTGTTGGTGGTTTGATTATATGTTGAATGAAAGATATGCATATGTTACTTGCTTGTGTGAGTTTTCTTGCTGGGCTTTGACTCACGGGTGCTCTATGGTGCTGGTAAGGGCAAGGGGAAAGTCGAGCAACCATGAGTATGGAGAGCGTGAAGCGACACGTACATGTTTGGCCTTCCTGGCTGCCACAGCCAGGGGTATTCTTGGAAGATGTGTGTATTAAACCTAATTTTGTTGTTTAGTCGACTTTTTTTGTACTTTTGAGTTATAAATATTTTAATCAGTATTTTGGGATCCCAAATGTTAAACGCTTTATAATTTTCAATGAATGGATATATATATTTTTTTTAAATTATGGGACTTGGTATATGGTTTATGTAATGCCCCGGATTCCCTATTATGGTTAATGGCTAGATTAGTAGGCCGGGAGGGCCATAACTGTTTAATTATGCCATTAAATGTGTTTATGCATGTTTATGAGAATTATATTATAATATGATGTTAAATGCATGCATGTGGGTCCACATTTTCTTACAAGGGTGTTTTGGTAATTTGGCCCGTTGAGGGTATAATTGAATATATGTTTGCGTGTTAATGATATATTGTGAGACCACATTATAATGTGGATTGGTATGAGAATTTCGGCATGAGACGATCTTTAAACATGATTTATCGGTTTGGTCATAACAGGTTTGAGCTCGGGGCTCGGGGTGAGTCTCGGGGTGCTTTTAATGATTATAGCGTTACCAGGGATTTTAGGGTAACGAGATATGAATTATTGGTGTTTGAGGATATTGAGATTAGCGGGAATTGGGAAGCGTTAATTATGATTAACGGTATAAGCGGAAAGTACCAATTTTACCCTTGAAATGGTTTTAGAGGCTTTAGGTGGCTTAAGGGTATTTTGGTCATTTGAAGGGATTTATATTACCCTTTAGTTGGTTGTAGAAGCTTATAGATTAAACAGAACAAAAACAGGGGTTGTCTTCTCCAACCCGTACATCACTTCCTTTCATCTCTTCTTTGGTGTTCTTGAGCTCAAGGTGGGATATTAAGCTAGGGAACTTGAAGGCTGAGGTTGTGGACTTGGTTCAACCATTGAAGGAGGTTTAACCACAAATTTGAGGTGAGTTTAGCTGTAGGTTTCTGGTTTGCACTCTGTTTTCCTTTAGTTTTTTTTTTCAGCTTATGAATTCTTGTTGGAAGTTGGATTTAAGGAGGTTTTGATTGAAGTTTGGCTTGGGTTTTTATGAGGGTAAGTTATGGGTGATGTTTAGAGGTTAAATTAGGTGTTAGGTTGGTGTTTTGGATTGGTTTGAATGGCTGGTTTCATGGGAGGATGCAGGGGAGGTCGAGCTGGTGCGTGCTGATTTCTGGGTTGATTTGCAAAATGAGCCGCGGCCTGGCAATGGTGTGCCGCGGCCTAGGTGGGCTTTAAAGGTGGAAATGCCTCTGTCAGGAGGGTGAGCCGCGGCCCATCAGGGCAATTTTAGCCAAAAAGATGTTTTTAGCTTGGGGATTCAAACCTTAGGCCTCGGGGTTGGACCTAGTACCCGGTTGAGTGGTGTTTGATGTCTCGGAGGCTACATTTTGGTTTGGGAACCCTCTGTTGTCATTTTTATTGATGAATCCTATATTTTGGTTATGACCAGGTGACCGTCAAGGAATTTAAAGGTTGGTCATTCTCAGGGGTCGTTCATATAATAATTCTCACTTGAACCAGAGGTAAGAAAACAGTGTATGAATACAGTTGCACCCTGTATAGGTATATGACATGCATGGTTTGATATTGAGGCATGTTGGTTGATATATATGGACGTGGATTGCATATTAAATGCTAGTGAGTGCTGATTACCTATCTATGGCACTGACTAGTCACGGACCGACTCTAAATTCGATGATCACGCACTGAATAGCTCTATGGCATTAGTGCGGGACCGACCCTAAGGTCGAAGAACTTATAAGCGCTTGCCTAGTCTAAGACCAGATGTATTTAGCCAAGGTATATGACCCCGGTGACTGTTTGTCACATGGCTAGGGGACGTTGTCCATAGTTACGACTCTAGAGTCGAGAGGAAGGTTATGTTGGTGACCAATCACCATGCACCTGTCCTGATCAAACTTATGAAAGAACTACTTATCAGTTAAGCCCTGGTGACCCTATCGTCACATGGCTAGAGGGAGCTGTACCCATCTTTGTGACTTTTTCTATTGTCACCCATCTGTATTGGACTGTTGGTCTTGAATGATTATTATGATCATTGTTGATATTATATCATGCTCTATTGTGTTTTCTTGCTGGGCCTTGGCTCATGGGTGCTTTGTGGTGCAGGTAAAGGGAAAGAGAAGCTCACCCAACCCTGAGTGGAGAGCTTGGGCGATGTTGTGTACATACAGGGCTACTTGACCACCACGGTCAAGGAGTTCTCAGAGGGACTAAGGGTTTACCCTATTTTTTCCGCTTAGGCCGGCGGGGACTGTAAATTTGAAACAGTAGTGACTCTTTTGTATTACAAACTACTTGTAAACATTTTGAAAGGCTCATGAGCAGTTTCTTTACTTAATGAAATGTATCCTTTCCTTTTTACTGGTTTTTCACCTTAACCTGATAATAGCACCTAGATCACGTTTTTAACTAAAGGACTCGGGTAGCGAGTCAAATTTCTGGTTCACTGTTCACCGTAACTGTTCTGGGGTAACCAAGGCGTTACAGTTTAGCTACACTTTTGTCTTAAAACCTTGATTAGCGAGTTAATTGCACGTTTTAAACTCAGTAACAACTCTAAGAAAATAGGGCGTTACAACTTGGTATCAGAGCGAGCCAAGGTTTATGGTTCCTAGAGATTGACCGAACATGTACGCTCGCTGTCAGTGACAAACTCGACTCAGGGATGGTTAGTGATGAATGAATTATATGCTTTAATATGTGCTTAGCTGCCCTATTTGCCTGCTTATTTTATATAGAGCATGCTGAATGAGTTAACATATGCATGATGTCAGGGCATGACCCGTTGAGTGTTATATGCTATTTGTATGCTATGTGGGCTGTTGTTTGTGGTTGGTTGTTGTGATTGGGAGGTGGTTTTGGATGTTGTTATCATGCCTGATGAGCGTCGTCATTGATTGCAGGCATATTTTTGAGATGCCTCGACAATCATCAAGACTCCACGACAGTAGGGCCGAGGATGACAACCAGGGTCGGGACCCTCCACCTACCCCACAAAATTGGCAACAGATGTTTGCCGAAATGGAAACGAGACTGCAACGAACTGAGGAAGAACTTTGGCAGTTGAGGCAGCAGGCCACTCCTCAGGCTACTGGGTTGTCGGTTCAGCATGTTATGGCGCCAGTGCCGGTTCATCTTGTTATGGAGAACAGGTGGGAACCTTTGTATGAGAGGTTCAGGAAGCAGCATCCTCCCACCTTCGAGGGTGGATCAAACCCACTGTGGGCAGAGCAGTGGATGAATATGGTTTCCTCCAGTCTGGATTTTATGAGGGTCGAAGGGAACGAGAGGGTAGCTTGTGCCAGTAACATGTTCAGAGAAGATGCCCGCATCTAGTGGGATGTAGTGACTCAGAGGAGGAATGTGGCAGTTATGACTTTAGAGGAGTTCAAAAACATATTTAATGAGAAACACTACCGTGTTGCAGTCCGAGCTGCGAAGGTTGACGAGTTCATCAACCTGACTCAGAACCGGTTGACAGTTACTGAGTATGCTTTGAGATTTCATTAGTTGGCGAAGTTTGCGCCAGATTTGGTGCCGACTGATGCGACAAGAATGGATAGATTTGTACGGGGATTGAATGTTATGATTTCCCGTGATGTGAAGATTACTTTGGATCCATAGACTACTACTTATGCCCAGGTCGTGGAGTCTGCAGAAGGCTGTGGGCACACAGTTGCGGTTTATTACCGCTTATCATCCTTAGACAGATGGACAGTCTGAGAGGACGATTCAGATATTGGAAGATATGATACGAGCCTGTGTGCTAGATTTTGGGGGATCTTGAAGTAAGTATCTTCCTTTGATTAAGTTCTCGTTAACAGATATCAGGCGACTATCGGAGTGGCTCCATATGAGATGCTTTATGGGAGGAAGTGTGTAACGACCCCAAATTTCCTAATAAGGTTTAGGACCTTGATTAGGAGGCTGGGAGGGCCATAATTGATTTATTGTGCTATTATATGATTATATGCATGTTTATGTGGATCATATTATTATAAGATGATAAATGCATGCATATGGGTATATATTTTGTTTTGGGGGCATTTAGGTAATTTGGCCCGTTGAGGGCATAATTGTATATTTGTATTCATTTTGGTAAGCTATTGTTGAGGCCACATTATTATGTGGATTCATTCGAGCTTTTGGACATGAGACGATTGTTGAGTATCAGTTAGCGGTTTGGTCATAGCGCCGGTTTGGTCATAGCGGGGTTAAGTTCGGGGCTCGGGGTGAGTCTCGGGGTAATTTGGTGATTAGAATGTTGCCGGGAGTTAAGGGGTAACGGGATATGAATTAATGGTATTCAAGAATATTGAGAATAACGGGAATTGGAGGGTGTTAATTATGGTTAACGAGATGGGTGCGAAAGGACAATTTTGGCCTTGGTGGCTGTTAAGGACTTTAATTAAAATTGAGGGCATTTAGGTCTTTTTACCTTTAAGGATATATACCAACACTTGGGCTGGAAAATAGTAGAAGCTAAAGGAAAAATAGAGCATCACCCCTTGCCTCCATCGTTCATCATTGTCTTTCTTTTTCTTCTTCAATTTTGAAGCTTCTTTTGAGGAATTAAGCTGGGGAATCAAGTGTTGAGGATCTAGGGTAGTGTTCCATCATTGAAGAGGAGTCCATACCGAGCTTGAGGTAAGATTTCAACCACTAGAACTCTAGTTTTCTGCTCTGTTTTATTACTAAGTTTAGTTAAGATTTTGGGTTTGAAAGTAGAGAATTCAATGGGGGGTTTTGGCAAAGTTTGGGTAGGTTATGATGCCTAGGACTAGTATATATGGTGTTTGGGTTCATTTGGGGGTTTAAATGATGTTTGGAAGCTTTTGAAACATGTTGAAAATGGAGAATTCGAAGGAAGAAGAACCAGGGCCATGTCTGCCTGGTCCTAGCGCTATAGTGCCCAGAGGGTAGCGCTACAGCGCTAGCCAGGGAAAAATGTCCCTAGTTGTAGTGCTGGGGCGCTAAGGGGGTAGCACTGTAGCACTACCCTGTTTTCTCATATGCATATTTTTGGTGTTTTTAAGGGTTTTTGGCTCGCGATTTCAAACCTTAAGGCTCGAGATTGAATCTACTCACCGTTTGGGTACAATTCGGGGTCCCAGGAGTGAGGTTTAGGTTACAACTCATTTATTGGTATTTTCATTAAATGGATTCCATATTTGGTTATGACTAGGTGACCGCTAAGGGATTAAAAGATTGATCGTTCCCAAGGGCCATTCGTAAAGTGTTTCTCACTCGAAGGAGAGGTAAGAAAACTGTACCCGATTATGTGGTTAGGTTGGGACTAAGTGTTCCCTATATATGTATGCATTATTATGTGATTGTGATGGGACTAAGAGCTCCCTATATCTGTATGATGTCATAGATGGTATTATGCCATGGGACATATGATAAACGGCCTAAGAGTGCCGGAATCAATATTTGCGCACATGGCGCGGCTCGGACACTGGTAGCCGAGGACAGCTTATTAATCACTAAGCTCGGTTAAGCTGGCTAGAGTCAGTGGGTATAACACTGGGGACGGCCCAAGTGAGCTGAAGACAGAAGGTTAAACAGAGGGAGCGGCCTAAGGGTGCCGACCCTAAATATTGTGTAATGATTGAGATAAACTATTGATTATGCATATGATTGTTGTTGCAATCTGATAAATATGATATGTTGATTATCTGGATGACAAATTGTTAATTTGTCGATTGATATCACTGAATAGGTGAATGTTATGAATTGCTGAATTCTTGGTTATGCATTGTGAAATATTTGGTTATTGATATTGATCATGCTATGCTATTATGTTTTCTTGCTGGGCCTCGGCCCACGGGTGCTACGTGGTGCAGGTAAAGGCAAGGGTATGTAGATTCAACCATGAGTTGGAGAGATCTGGGGGCGAGGTGTACATTGTCAGCTGCTCGGCCACCATGGTCGATGGATTGTACAGGGACGGAAACCTAAAATGTGTATTTTGCCATTAGAGTGGCCTGCGTTGTTTATAACCTTTGAAATTTTTATAAATATGTCATCTAAACCCTGTTTTGAGATTCCGTGTGCTAAACTGTCGTTTTTAATAAAACGACATGTTTATGACCAAAATCTTTTATTCCTAATCTAAGTTGATGACGTTAGATTCACATTTTGTTTAAATGAGTTGATTAGCAAGTCTTGCACTATTTTAAACACACAATGTAACGGTCTTGGTTACCCAGGGCATTACAAAGTGCAGATCACCTATCCATTGGGATGAGACGGGTGAGAGAAGATATTTAGGTCTTGAGATGGTTTAGAGGACCAATGAGGCGATTGAGAAGATTAGAGCTCGAATGCTCGCCTCCTAGAGTCACCAGAAGAGTTACTCAGACTTGAAACGTAGAAGCGTAGAGTTTCAAGTTGGTGACCATGTGTTTCTTAGGGTTTCGCCTCTGAGGGGAGTAAAATGGTTTGGTGTTCGGGGCAAGTTGAGCCCTAGGTTTTTTGGCCCCTTTGAGATTCTAGAACGGGTTGGAGAGGTAGCTTACAGATTGGCAATGCCTCCAACTTTATCAGGGGTTCATGATTTTTTCATGTGTCCATGCTTCGGAAGTATGTATCAGATTTGACGTATGTATTGAGGTATGAGAATTTGGAGCTGGACCAGGATTTATCTTATGTGGAGAAACCAGTTCATATTCTTGATCGGAAGGATAAAATTTTGTCGAGCAAGACCATCGCCTTAGTGAAAGTGTTGTGGAGGAACAACAAGATTGAGGAGGCAACATGGGAACTTGAATACATATGCGGGAGCGGTATCCTAAATTGTTCAGGTTATTTCGAGGATGAAATTTCTGTAAGGAGAGAATAGTTGTTGCATCCCAAATTTGCTAATAAGGCTTAGGGCCTTGATTAGCGTGCCTGGAGGGCAATAAGTGATTTATTGTTAAAATATGTGAATTTTGATGAGTATGTGATTATTGATGCATGTTTAGGTGAATTACATATGCATGTGGGCCCCGTTTGGTTATTAGGGGCATGTTTGTAATTTTAGGTCGCTGAGAGCATAAATGTAATTATTGTGATATATCTGTGTTGCACGATCCGAGACAATCCTAGGGAGCGATTAGCTAGAAAGTCACAACGGGGTCGTATACCTGACTCGGGGTGAGTCGAAGGAGATTTCGGGTATTAGATATTTTATTGGGTTATCAACCTTACCAAGGGGACTTTAAGGAGATTAAGCTAGGAAATTCATAACTCAAGGTTGGAGCTTGGGGGATTAAAGCTTGAAGCTTGAAGCTTTGGAGATTAACTCAGAGATTCAATTAAGCAAAGGTAAGCTCTTAACTTGATGAATTATGTTGAATTTCTGCTGATATTTCAGATTTATGCATGTGAGCTGAGTGAGGAATCCTTGTTGAGTTTTAGATGAGGTTTAGGGTTAATTCTTGTTAGGTTTTGTTGCTGAGACTGTAGTAGAACTTCTGTGATAAATGTTTTGGATTGTTGGGTTGATTTTAGGGTAAATTGGCTTGGTTTTAGTGGAGAAAATGGAGGATTTTTCTGGGTTCGAAGGGTCGGGCTGCGGCATTGTTCTTGCTGAGCCACAGCCCACTAGAACAAGTTAGAGGCCTGGATGAAGGGTGGGCCGCTGCGCGCCAGCCCTGTTTTGGGTTTGGGGGTTTCTGGTTGAGGCAGGCCGCGACATGGGTTCATGGGGCCGCGACACTTAGTGTGTTTTTGGGGTTCAAGGGGTTTTAGGCTCGAGAATCCAAAAGTTAAGGCTCGGGATGGATTTTATCACCCGGATTGATAGAATTCAAGGTCTCAGAGACTAGAATTATGACCCAAAACTATTTAATGGATTAGAACTTAATGGATGGATGTTGTTGATACGTTGAGACTAGGTTTTCTGCGAAGCTCGAATTAGGGGATTGTGCTCGAGACATCGATGCTTGGAAAGCTCAGGACACAAGTAAATAAACTGTTGTACCCGTAGAGCAGGGCGAGGCCCTATAGTTTGTGTTGCAGGGCACGACCTTATATGTATGTGTTGCAGGGCGTAGCGCCATTAATTATGTTAATACAGTTTCAGTATTTGTTTAATTATGCTATGTGTGCATATATGTGAATGAACAGCAAGAGCCGGGAATGGCAAAGGCCGAGAACGGCAAGGGCCGAGAATGGCAAGGACGAGTACGGCAAGGGGCCGGGAGCAACATTTAGCACGCGGAGGGAAATTTTCCAAGGCAAGATCCTATAGGATTCCTGGGATATCCTCATGGTGTAGACCCCGAACCCAGGGCCTGGTAAAGCACCTGGGATGACGTGGCAATATGTGTTTAGCCTCTTGGCGGTTTGATTATATGTTGAATGAAAGATATGCATATGTTACTTGCTTGTGTGAGTTTTCTTGCTGGGCTTCGGCTCACGGGTTCTCTATGGTGCAGGTAAGGGCAAGGGGAAAGTCGACCAACCATTAGTATGGAGAGCATGAAGCAATGCAT
The DNA here is from genome assembly GCF_963169125.1 of Humulus lupulus. NCBI lineage: Eukaryota > Viridiplantae > Streptophyta > Magnoliopsida > Rosales > Cannabaceae > Humulus > Humulus lupulus. The sequence goes on along the minus strand of NC_084800.1, from coordinate 180,757,102 downwards.
ACATGTTTGGCCTGCCTGGCTGCCACGGCCAGGGGTATTCTTGGGAGATGTTTGTATTAAACCTAATTTTGTTGTTTAGTCGACTTTTATTATACTTTTGAGTTGTAAATATTTCTAATCAGTCTTTTGGGATCCTAAATGTTAAACGATTTATAATTTTCAATGAATGGATATTAAAATTATGTGACTTGGTTTATGTTGATGCTCATAATCTCATCAAGAGAAAATGTAAGGCCGAGGCAGGGCCCTAAGGCCGCCGTCGTCTCGGGAAGCCATCGCACCATCCCGACACGAGTCTGGGTATGCTCCTCGTGGAGTCGATGCCAGGTGGCCCACATTGGCAAGGCACGGGTGCCAAGACTCATTAGCCTCGTGAACCCCCATCTCGCGAGGCCACCATTCCGCGAGGCCATCACATGGGCGAGGCCACCATTCCGCGAGGCCATCACATGGGCAAGGCCACCATCCCGCGAGGCCATCACATGGGCGAGGCCACCATTCCGCGAGGCCATCACATGGGCGAGGCCACCATTCCGCGAGGCCATCACATGGGCGAGGCCACCATCTCGCGAGGCCATCACATGAACGAAGCCACCCCGTCTCGCGAGGCCACCATTCCGCGAGGCCATCACATGGGCGAGGCCACCATTCCGCGAGGCCATCACATGGGCGAGGCCACCATTCCGCGAGGCCATCACATGGGCGAGACCACCATCTCACGAGGCCATCACATGAATGAAGCCACCCCGTCTCGCGAGGCCATCACATGGGCGAAGCCATCCCATCTCGCGAGGCCAACCATGGGCGAAGCCACCCCGTCTCGCGAGGCCACCATTCCGCGAGGCCATCACATGGGCGAAGCCATCCCATCCCGCGAGGCCATCACATGGGCGAAGCCATCCCATCTCGCGAGGCCCTTGGGCCACTCCCATCATGCGAGGCCGTCAACGGCGCCCCATGCGCGAGGCCGCGCAAGGTCCCACACGCGCGCGCCCCGGGAGGTCCATCAGCCCACCATCTCCTCAGGAGGCCGACACCCCATCACTTGACGCGTATGGGCCCAAACCACACCATTAGGGGCCATGTAGGGGAAGTCACACGAAGGGGAAGGCCTGCAGAGGAGGCATCTTGCCTCGCACACTAAGACATAGAGCGAGGTCACGCGCTTATCGCCCGCGCCCGTGGGTGACATTAGAGTGCTTCAGGCATCTCGTGCTAAGGACCCAAGATTCCTACTCAACGCCACGGCCGGTACAAGCACCAAGGGCCCCATTCCTTACACCTCGAGATCCCTATGCTTAGGAGATCCCGTACGAGTCGAATGAGACATATTTGTACGACCAAGTACTAAGTACGGATACCGGTGCCAGTGAGATTGCTAGGGTAAGGATCATGGTCCGTACGTCTACGGCCAGAGGTCAGAGCCGACACCACTACCTCCTGCGCCAATACACCTGCCACCACGCATCAGACATGGGTACAGGCAAGTAGTGGAGACATCCTCCTGACACCTGCTCCTGTACAGGATGTCCAACCACAACCTCTGAAGCCACTCCCCTAGTACAGTACGTATGTACCACTTGGTCCCCTGGACCACTATGTACCTAAGGCCATTAGAGCCTACTATAAAATGAACTCCAAGGCCACCTGAAGGGGGGTTGGAAAATTTTACTGTAGCAGAGCCTTAAGTGTGAATGAAAGATTGATTTCTCCATTATTGTTACATCATTGTTCTTGAGTTATTGTTCAAGTTTTTACAGCTTTCCAATTAGCGATCTTGATTTGATAATTTTTCCAATTTAACTTCGTTGACGAGTTCTCACCGTCAACAGTTTATGGTTTACCTACACTTTTGTCTTAAAACCTCGATTAGTGAGTTAATAGCATGTTTTAAACTCACTTAGTAACGGCTCTGAGGAAGTAGGGCATTGCACATTTGATCCTATCCTAGAAAAATCACAAGAATTTTGACCTGCCAGCAGAACATCATCCAAAACCATAGATCTATGATTAAGCATTTTGACACCTTTCACAATTTTATCAACTTCATTAGACAAACGTTTGATTTCAGAATCTTTTAGCAACAATCTCAATTTAATATTTTTTAAGAAGAGAGTCAAGTTCTTCATTTCTCTTCTTGAGAACTTTGTTATTGTTTGCCATCAAATGATTATTTGAACACACTTTCAACCATTGATCATACATGTTTTTGTATGATTCTTTCAGGGAATCCTCATCCAAATCGGATTCATCCAAATCACCATGGGAACCCTCTTGTGTTGAAATAATATTATTTAAACAAACAAGGTTCTCATTCACCTGCACAGAAAGAGGTAAGCAAGAAAAATCTAAAGTTAAGGCAAGATTAGAATTTTCTTCCTCATCACTACTTTCAGAGTCCTAGTCACTCCAAGTGGTTTCCATGACCTTCTTATTTTTCTTCAAGGTATTGGCACATTCAGATTGAATATGTCCAAAACATTCACACTCCCTGCATTGAATACCTTTTTTATTAGTAGATTCAAAAGGTTTGGAAAAATTATTACCTTGGGAGGATTTAGACATGTTTTTCTTGTTACCAATATTTTTCATAAACTTCTTAAAGTTTTTTTATAATAAGATCATTTCATCATCATCTTCCTCATCTGAGCTTTCCATTTTCTCTTTGAAAGATTTCAAGGAAATCGATTTCTCCTACAGAGAAATTGGTTTCTCTTGTTGGCGGATCTTTTTATTAAGTTCAAAATTTCGAAGAGATCCCATCAATTCCTCTCTATCAAGGTTCTTTACTTCCTCAATGGCTGTGATCTTGGATTGAAACTTGTCAGGAAGAGAACTAACAATTTTTCTAACCAAAACAGAGTCAAACAATTTTTCTCCTAAAGCAAAATATTCATTAGCAATGCCAGACAATTCTTCATAATACTCATTAAGGGTTTCTTTTTCAGACATATGAAGATTTTCAAACCTTGTTGTCAACATTACTAGCCTAGATCGTTTAACATCAACAGTTCCTTCAAATTGAGCTTGAAGGATTTCCCAAGCATCTTTGGCGGACTCACAAGATGAAATAAAATTTATATAACTCTCACCAACACAGTTGAAAATTACACTTAAAGATTTATTATTATAAATTGACAATTTATCTTCTTCATTAAACCATTGAAGTTCAAATTTTACATGTGTCTTAATGGATTTCGAATCAATCTCAACAGGTGGTGTCTAACCTGCCAATATTGATCTCCAAGCCTTTTCATCAAGGGATCTGACAAAAGCTTTCATCCTTACTTTCCAGTATGGATAGTTATTATCATTCAGAAATGGAGGGCGAGTTATAGATCCACCTTCTATAAAGAAAGATATTTCACAAGAAACAAAACAAACGGAAAGCCACAAAATCTCACTAAGAGTTTAGTGACCTTCTCTGATACCAAATGAAATTCCATTTTTTTATTAATTATCAAATTAATTAAACCACGTGAATCAATTAAGGTGTGGAATGGTAATTAAATGTTGAAACAAATTTCAGATATGTCGGAACAGAATACGAACTTGTCACGGTAGAAATTGAACACAATAAAAAGACAGTGCAAAAACAATAAAGAACACAACAAATTTTTACAAGGTTCAGAAACCCTTTCGGATAACCTACTCCTTGCGGCCATGCCCAGAGAATAAAACCAATTAATAAAGAATCACAAGTACAAAATATTGACTTAAACAAAATAAGACTCCCTCTTGAGATTTGCCGCAACTTTGTTGTACTTCTCCAACGAGTGCTTGCATCCTCCCGACACAAGGCTTGTAAAAATCCTCTCCCGAAGACTATAAAAATTGTGTTCAAATTACAACATGTATTCACTCATAAAAGTTGTAGCGTCCCAAATTTTATAATAGAGCTTAGGGCCTTCATTAGCGTGCCTGGAGGGCAATAAGTGATTTATTATTTTAATATGTGAATTTGATTAGTATGTGATTAGAGATGCATGTGAGCCCTATTTGGTTATTAGGAGCATGTTTGTACTTTTAGCTCGTTGAGGGCATAAATGCAATATTGGTGATTATTGTGATTTTTACCACGTGTGAGTGGTGATATATTTGTGATGCACAATCCGAGACAGTCCAAGGAAGCGGTTTAGCTAGGAAATCACAACAGGACCCGAAACTCGACTCGGGGCGAGTCGGGGGGTATTCTGGGCATTATTCATTTTACTGGGTTATCGGGTTATGAAAATAAATAATTGGAGATATATTTGAAGTTAGGACGTTTAGGAGGGAATATCAGGGAAATTTACCTTTTTGCCCTCGGGGACGTTTTTGGTACCCCGAGCCTTGGAGGTCACTTAAGTGACCTAGGATAAGTAAGACAAAACATAAGAAACATTCAGAAGCTTGGCATAAACCAACCATCTCCCTATCACTTGGTTTATCTCCCTTTGAGTGCTTGAAGGCTGAAGGAACTTTGAGGAAATTAAGCTAGGAATTTAGAACTCAAGGCTGGAGCTTGGGAGGCTTGTAGCTTGGAACTAAGGGGATTAACTCAAAGACTTAATTGGGTTCAAAGGTAAGCTCTAAAACCTGGTGATTAATAGAATTTTGCTGGTTAGAAATATAAGTTTGTGCATGTGAGTTAAGTTGTGAATTACTCTTGGATGTTTGGGTGTGTTTTGGGATTAGTTTTGTTAGGTTTTTCTGCTAGGATCATTCTAGAACTATTGTAATGATTAAATGGAGTTGTGGGATTGATTTTGGGGTAAATTGGCTTGGTTTTAGTTGTAAAAATGGGGGATTTTTCAATGGTTCAAAGGGTAGGGTCGCAGCACTGTTCTTGGTGAGCCGTAACCCTCTAGAATGTTTAGGAGGTCAGGAAGAGGGGGCGGGCCATGACGCCCTATAGGTTGGGCTGCGGCGCACATAGGGAGAAAAGGGAGGTTGAGCCTCTGGTTGGGGCAGGCTGCAGCATAGGGCCTTGGGGCCGCGGCACTTAGTGGGTTTTTGGACCCCAATAAGGTTTTAGGCTCAGGAATCCAAAAGTTAAGGCTCGAGATGGATTTTATCGCCCGGATTGATAGAATTCAAGGTCCCGGAGACTAGAATTATTGTGATGCCCTAAACTCCATGGACCATTACGGTGTGCATTTTAAACAGTGCTAAACTCGCTAATCGAGTCATTTGGCCATAATCGTGTAACTAAGTATGATTAGAGATTTAGGGTTAAATTTTTTTGTTAAGATATAACATTTCACTAAAATGTTTACTGCATACATTAGGATCCCAAAAATATAATTTAAAGGTTAATTACAATAAAATATTTACAACCAGCCGACCTAAGCGGCAAAATAGGGTTTAACCCTAGTTCCTCTTTCAACCCTCGGCCGTGGTGGTTGAGCATCCGCATATGTACACATCGTCACCTAAGCTCTCCAAGTCAAGGATGGTCCATCTTTCTTTTGCCTTTACCTGCACCAAATAACACCCGTGAGCCGAAGCCCAGCAAGAAAACTCAATATGCTCATGTACAGTAATAACATGTCATCAAATCATAATGTGCATGCCTAGCAATAATAGCCTTAATCACACATGCAAATAAGTTCAAATAATGATTGTTGTGGGCCCTACCCTCCTGTATGGATGACTATCAAGTCAATCCTAAACAGATGAGTGATCAACACTTGAGTTTCTGATAACCATGCTGGGGCTTATAGCCTTAATCAAATGAGTGACTGAGGAGTAAGTCACTAACATGGGATCTGCACCCTTAGATGAGTGACTGATGAGCAAGTCACTAATATGGGATCTGCACCCTTAGATTAGTGACTGATGAGAAAGTCACCAAGTTAAACCAAATGAGTGACTAAGGAGTAACTAGTGTGGGTTTTGTACCCTTAGCCACGTGACGATGCAGTCACCTAGGCCTTTTGGTCCTGGATCTGAGTGACTAGCCATAGACTAGACAAGCACTTATAGTTTTCATCAAACTTGAGGTCGGTACGGCATTAATGCTCATGATGAGTCATTCAATGCAGATGTCGATTAGATCTAATCTTTTCGGCTCTGCGTTCATGACGCTTATGCCTCTCCTAACTCATAGGTCAATAACATACTACCCGTGCTTAGTAATGTTGTCGAACTTGACTAGTAAGTCACAGCTTCATAGTCAATTTTGACATCATTGTTGATTCTGACTAGTAAGTCAGTGCCACGCACAATTAAGCAATGCTACCAGGTACATATCATATGTCAAATATCCAAATGTAGGGCATTCAACATGCTTACTTAACAATTACTAGCATAATTAGGATCATGCACAAACACAGAGACTCAAGCTCTAATCAAGCCCTAACCACATGTTTCTCGTGCATCACATACTGGGTGCAATTTTCTTACCTCTGGTTCGAGCGAGAAATAATAATTGAACGACCCTTGAGAGCGATCAATCCTTTGATCCCTTAGCGGTCACCTAGTCATAACCAAATATGGGATTCCATCAATAAAATCAATCAATAAAAGGTTCCTGGACCAAGACCTAGCCTCTGGGACATCAAATCTCACTAAACCGGGTAGTAGGAATGATCTCGAGGCCTAAGGTTGAATTCCCACGATGAAAACACACTTCTAGCCAAAATTGCCACTAAGGGTCGCGGCCAGCCTTCCCCCATGTTACGGCCCGCCTCCCCAAACAGAGGCGCCTGCACTCCAGCCACCCACACTCGTCGCGACCCTACCTTTCCCATGTCGCGGCCCAACAGCCTTCCAGCACCCCCTTGCTTCTTCATCAAGCTTGGGTCACGGTGCTCTAGAACAGAGCCGCAGCCCCACCCAAAACCCAGCCAAAAACCCCTGTTTTTCCTCTTTGAACTCAATTCAAAACCTCACTAAAACACTTCTAACTCCACAAAGCAAAGTTCCCAACTATTACCACAACTTGTCCATCATATAACCAACAAAACTTAAGCCTTAAACCAATCAAAACCTCATCAAATTCCCATTCCTATGATGAAAACTCCAACCTCAAAACTAACACCAAAAACAGTGTAAGGAACCAGAAAATTGAACTAAAACCTTACCTTACTCGAATTGAATCCTCTTCAATGGCTGAACACAAGCCTAAACCCTTAAGCCTCAATTCCCGAGCTTGAACCATCAACTCGAGCTTCAAAAATACAAAGGAAGGAAGAGGGAGATAATCGGGGAGAGAGAGGAAAGAAAACACTTTGTTTTTCTTAAGCTTCAACAACTTCTTAAAGTTATATATATCCTTTAGGTCAAAAGACCAAAATGCCCCTAGGCTTATCTTCTTTCCTTAACAGTCCCCAAGGGTAAAATAGTCCTTTCCACTCACTTGTTTCATTGCATCCTCACATCCCATTACCCTTTAATTCCTGGTAATGTTCTAATCACCAAATTACCCCGAGACTCACCCCGAGCCCTGAAACTAATCTCGTTATGACCAGACCGATAACTTACATTCAAAGATCTTCTCAATTTGAATGGCTCAAAAAAATCCACATATAATGTGGTATTATTCATAATTCACCCATATGCAAATACACAATTACGCCATCAACGGGCTAAATTACCAAAATGCCCTTATATTTAAAAATGGATCCATATGCATGCATTTATCATCATATCATAATATAATTCACATAAGCATGCATATAATCATTTAATAATATAATAAATCAATTATGGCCCTCCCGACCTCCTAATCAAGGTCCTAAACCTTATTAGGAAATTTGGGGCATTACAATTATAACCCAAAGTTATTTAATGGATTAGAACTTGATGGATGGATGTTATTGATACGTTGCGACTAGGTTTTCAGCGAGGCTCGGACTAGGGGACTGTGCTCAGGATACCGGTGCTCGTGAAGCTCGAGACACAGGTAAGAAAACTGTTGTACCCGTGGAGCAGGGCGTGGCCCTTTAGTTTGTATTGCAGGGCATGACCCTATGTGTTTATGATGCAGGGCGTAGCCCTATTATTTATGTTTGTATTTCTTTAAGTATTTGTTAAATTTATGCTATGTGTTGCATAACTGTAAATGTAGGGCAAGGGTCGAGAACGACAAAGGCCAAGAACAGCAAGGCCGGGTACGGCAAAGGGCCGGGAATGGCATCAAGCACATGGAGTGCAAGGCCGATTAGGGCAAGGGGCCGGGAGCGGCATTAAGCACGCAGAGTGCAAGTCGCTAGGGTGAGACCCTTCTTGGATGCTTGAGTCATCCTCACGGTGTTGGCCGCGAACCCAGGGCCTGGTAAAGCGCCTGGGACGGCATGGCCGTTATGTGTTTAGCCTGTTGGTGGCTTTGTTATATGTTGATTGATAGTTGTGCATATGTTGTTTGCTTGTGTGAAGTTTTCTTGCTAGGCTTCGGCTCATGGGGGCTTTATGGTGCAGGTAAGGGCAAGGGAAATGTCAATCAACCATGAGTACGGAGAGCGTGAAGTGGCGTGTACATGTTCGGCTTGCCTGGCTGCCACGACCAGGGGTACTTTTGGGAAATGTTTTGTATTAGTCCAAATTTTTCGTTTAGTCGACTTTAATCATATTCTAAGTTGTAAATATTTCTAAACAAAATTTTGGGATCCCAAATGTATAACGCTTTATAATTTCAATGAATGGTTACATTTTCAAATTATATGACTGTTATTATAGTTTAGCTACACTTTTAACCTAAAACCTCGGTTAGCGAGTTAATTGCACGTTTTAAACTCACTTAGTAATGGCTCTAAGGAAGTAGGGCGTTATAACTTGGTATCAGAGCGAGCCAAGGTTTATGGTTCCTATAGATTTACCGAACATGTACGCTTGCTGTCAGTGACAAGCTTAACTCAGGGTTGGTCGGTAATGATTGAATTATATGCTTGATTATGTGTTTAAATGCCCTGTTTGCCTGATTATTTCATATAGAGCATGATGAATGAGTTAACATATGCATGATGCTAGGGCATTGCCCCCTTGAGTGTTGTATGTTATTTGTGTTATGTGGACTGTTGTTTATGTTGGTTGGTGTGAATTGGGAGGTGGTTTTGGATTTTTTTTATCATGCCTGATGAGCAGCGTCGTTGATTGCAGGCATATTGTTGAGATGCCTCGACAATCATCTAGACTCCGCGGCAATAGGGCCGAGGATGACAACCAGGGTCAGGACCCTCCGCCTACCCCCACAGAATTGGCAACAGATGTTTGCCGAAATGGAAGCTAGACTACATCGAACAGAGGAAGAACTTCAATAGCTGAGGCAGCAGACCCCTCCTCAGGCCACTGGGTTGCCAGTTCAGCAGGCTATGGCGCCAGTGTCGATTCAGCCTGTTATGGAGAATAGGTGGGAACCTTTGTATGAGAGGTTCAGGAAGCAGCATCCTCCCACCTTTGAGGGTGGACCAGACCCACTACGGGCATAGCAGTGGATGAATATAATTTCCTCCCTCTTGGATTTCATGAGGGTGGAAGGGAACGAGAGGGTGGCTTGTGCCAGGTACATGTTTAGAGATGATGCCCGCATCTGGTAGGATGTAGTGACTCAGAGAAGAAATGTTGCAGTTATGACCTGGGAAGAGTTCAAAAATATTTTTAATGAGAAGTACTATAGTGTTGCAATCCGAGCTGCGAAGGTTGATGAGTTTATCAACCTAACTCAGAACTGGTTGACATTTATTGAGTATGCTTTGAGATTTGATCGGTTGGCAACGTTCGCACCGGATTTGGTGCTGACTGAAGTGGCAAGAAGGGGTCAGTTTGTACGGGGGTTGAATTTCATGATCGCCCGTGATGTTAAGATAACTTTGGATCCGGGGACTACCACATATGCTCAGGTAGTGGACAAGGCCCTTATAGTTGAGGGGGCCGAGGATCATATTTGGAGAGAGGGCGCTGCTAGGTGCGATGCCAAGAGGATGGTGCCTCCTTGTATCGGATCTAGTCGGGATAGTGGCCCCAGTGAACAAAAGAGGAAGGCCCCAGATTATTTTGTTCCTCCTAGCTTGGATAGGAGGGCACGTGGTGCTTTTAGCAGCCATCAGGGCGGAAGTGACAACTGGAGGAGTTTCCCAGTGTGTCCTCAGTGCAGACGACGACATCAAGGAGAATGCAGGATCAGGGCTTACTTTATTTGTGGGATTATCAATCATCGGAAGAAGGACTGCCCACAAGCCAGGAAAGAGGAGAGGAAGCAGGGCGATGGTCTCGCTCCTACTAGAGTATTCACCTTGACTCAGACTGAGGCTGAAGCTAGCCCCTCGGTTGTGCCAAGTCAAATTTCTAGTGCTGGTTCTTCTTATACTGCATTGATTGATTCAGGGGCTACTCATTCATTTGTGTCCGCTGGAGTGATAAATCAGCTGTGTAGACCCAATGATTTGTATGCTAGGGGTTTTTAGACTTTGTTGCCAACTGGGGAACCGGTAGTCTCTAGGAGCTGGATTAGAGCATTGCCAGTAGAGATAGATGATAGAGAGTTGTCTGTTGATCTAATTGAGTTAGTGATGGATGACATTGATATGATCCTAGGGATGGATTAGTTATCAAAGTATGGGGCGGCGATTGACTGCAAGCGCAGGATGGTGACTTTTGAACCAGAAGGGGAGGTACCCTTTGTATTTGTGGGGATAGTTAGTGGATCGCGAGTACCTATGATTTCAGCACTGAAGGCTAGAGACCTGATGCAGGAAGGTTGCATAGGATTCCTAGCTAACATTGTGGATACTTCTAGGGTTATGTCGATTGGACCGAGTGAGACCAGATTGGTATGTGAGTTTCCATATTTATATCCAGCAGATTTCCTAGGATTGTTGCCACAACGAGAGATCGAGTTTGTTATAGAGTTGGCGCCATGGGCGGAGCTAGTATCTAGGACACCTTATAGAATGGCTCCGGCAGAGTTGAAGGAATTGAAGATTCAGTTGCAGGAGTTACTGGATTTGGGGTTCATCAAACTGAGTTTCTTGCCATGGGGTGCTCCAATGTTGTTCGTTAAGAAGAAGGATGGATCTCTGAGGATGTGTATTGACTACAAGGAACTGAACAAGTGGACCATTAAGAACAAGTACCCATTACCTAGGATCGACGATTTATTTGACCAGCTACAGGGAAAGACAATGTTTTCTAAGATTGATCTCCAGTCCGGTTACCATCAGTTAAGGATTAAAGAGGAGTACATACCAAAGACCGCTTTCTGCACACGATATGGACACTGTGAATTTTTGGTTATGTCCTTTAGATTAACCAACGCCCCAGCAGCTTTTATGGACATGATGAATAGGGTTTTCAAGGACTATTTGGACAAGTTCGTGATTGTGTGTATTGACGACATACTGGTGTACTCTCAGTCAGAGACAGAGCATGAGCAGAATCTACGTTTGGTATTGCACGGTTGAGAGAGCATAGGTTATATGCTAAGTTCAGCAAGTGCGAGTTTTGGCTACCGCAAGTCACGTTTCTAGGCCATATTGTGAATAAGGAGGGGATTTTAGTTAACCCGCGTAAGATTGAGGCAGTGAGAGATTGGCCTAGACCGAGTAGCGTCCCGGAAGTTAGGAGCTTCCTAGGGTTGGCAGGGTATTATCGGCGGTTTGTTGAGGGGTTCTCTAGGATAGCCACACCGTTGACTGAATTGACGAGGAAGAAGACTAAGTATGTGTGGACAGACAGGTGCAAGAACAGTTTCAAGGAATTGAAGCGACGACTGATCACCACTCTAGTGTTGAGTCTTCCGACAAACAATGAGAAGTTTGTGGTTTACTGTGACGCTTCCAGACAGGGTTTAGGGTGTGTTCTAATGCAAGCCAGAAAGGTGATAGCCTATGCATCGAGACAGATAAAGGAGTATGAGTAGAGATATCCCACGCATGATCTGGAGTTGGCAGCGGTGGTATTTGCACTTAAGGTTTGGAGACATTATCTGTATGGTGAGAAGTGTGAAATATACACTGACCATAAGAATTTGAAGTACTTCTTTACTCAGAAGGATTTGAATATGCACTAGAGACGGTGGCTAGAAATGGTAAAGGATTATGATTGTGATATCCTATACCATCCTAGGAAGATTAATGTAGGGGCTGATGCATTGAGTCGGAAGGGCCCAGGACAAGAGTTCAATTCAAGGTAGATATATGGTAGGTTAGTTGAGGAGATGACTAGAGCGGGTATAGAGTTGGTGGTTGGTCAGTTAGCCAACATCACTCTTCAGTCTACACTCCTTGAGAGGATCAAGGAAGCGTAGGGGAATGATCCCCAGTTGAGAGGGCACAGCGAGAGTGTCTTAGTCAGAGCGGCTAAGGACGATTCTATCTCGGAGATAGGATTACTGAAGTATTATGTGGCCAAGTGTTTAACTTGTCAGTAGGTAAAGGCTGAACACTAGAGGCCAGCGGGGTTATTGCAACCTCTAAGGATTCCAGAGTGGAAGTGGGGGGATATCACCATGGACTTCGTGGTTGGTTTGCTGAAGATCGTGGGACAACATGATTTGGTGTGGGTGATTGTGGATAGGAATACCAAGTCCGCCCACTTTCTACCTGTTAGGACGACTTATACTGTGGAGTAGTATGCCGACCTGTATGTGATGGAAATTGTTCGACTTCATAGGGCTCCGAGGTTGATAGTATCCGACAGGGACCCCGACTTCATCTCCAAGTTTTGGGAGGGTCTGCAGAAGGCTATGGGCATGCAGTTGCGATTTAGTACCGCTTATCATCCTCAGACGGATGGACAGTCTGAGAGGACGATTCAAATACTGGAAGATATGCTATAAGCTTGTGTGCTGGATTTTGGGGGATCTTGGAGTAAGTATCTCCCTTTGATTGAGTTTTCGTAGAATAACTGTTATCAGGCGAAAATCGGGGTGGCTCCGTATGAGATGCTATATGGGAGGAAGTGAAAATCACCTGTCCATTGGGATAAGACGGGTGAGAGGAGATACTTGGGTCCTGAGATGGTTCAGAGGACCAATGAGGCAATTGAAAAGATTAGAGCTCGTATGCTCGCCTCCCAGAGTCGCTAGAAGAGTTACTCAGACTTGTAACGCAAGAGGGTAGAGTTTCAAGTCAGTGACCATGTGTTCCTTAGGGTTTCACCTTTGAGAGGAGTGAAACAATTTAGTGTTCGGGGCAAGCTGAGCCCTAGGTTTGTTTGCCCCTTTGAGATTTTGGAACGGGTTGGAGAGGTAGCTTACAGATTGGCGATGCCTCCAGCTCTATCAGGGGTTCATGATGTATTTCACATATCCATGCTCCAGAAGTACGTATCAGATTTGACACATGTATTGAGTTATGATAACTTGGAGCTAGACCAGGATTTATAATATGAGGAGAAGCCAGTTCAGATTCTCGACCAGAAGGATAAAGTCTTGCGGAGCAAGACCATCGCCTTGGTGAAAGTGTTGCGGAGGAATAACAAGGTTGAGGAGGCAACGTAGGAGCTTGAATCAGATATGCGGGAGCGGTATCCCGAGTTATTCAAGTAATTTTGAGGATGGAATTTCTGTAAGGAGGGGATAGTTGTAGCATCCCAAATTTGCTAATAGGGCTTAGGGCCTTGATTAGTGTGGCTGGAGGGCAATAAGTGATTTATTATTTTAATATGTGAATTTGATGAGTATGTGATTAGAGATGCATGTTTAGGTGAATTAAATATGCATGTGGGCCCCATTTGGTTATTAGGGGCATGTTTGTAATTTTAGCCCGTTGAGGGAATAAATGTAATATTGGTGATTATTGTGTTTTTTACCACGTGTGAGTGGTGATATATTTGTGATGCACGATTCGAGATAGTCCTATGGAGCAGTTTAGCTAGGAAGTCACAACGGGACCCGAAACCCGACTCGGGGCGAGTCGGGGGGTATTCTAGGCATTATTCATTTTACTGGGTTATCGGGTTATGAAAATAAATAATTTGAGATATATTTGAAGTTAGAACGTTTAGGAGGGAATATCGGGGAAATTTACCATTTTGCCCTCAGGGACGTTTTTGGTACCCCAAGCCTTGGAGGTCACTTAAGTGACCTAGGATAAGTAAGACAAAACATAAGAAACATTCAAAACTTTGGCATAAACCGACCCTCTCCCTATCACTTGGTTTCTCTCCCTTTGAGTGCTTGAAGGCTGAAGGAACTTTGAGGAAATTAAGCTAGGAATTCATAACTCAAGGCTGGAGCTTGGGAGGCTTGTAGCTTGGAACTTAGGGGATTAACTCATAGACTTAATTGGGTTCAAAGGTAAGCTCTAAAACTTGGTGATTAATAGAATTCTGCTGAGTTTTGGTTAGAAATATAAGTTTATGCATGTGAGCTAAGTTATGAATTACTCTTGGATGTTTGGGTGTGTTTTGGGATTAGTTTTGTTAGGTTTTGCTGCTGGGATCATTCTAGAATTATTGTAATGATAAATTGGAGTTGTGGGATTTATTTTGGGGTAAATTGGCTTAGGTTTAGTTGTAAAAATGGGGGATTTTTCTGGGTATGAAGGGTCGGGCCGCGACACTGTTCTTGGTGAGCCGCGGCCCTCTAGAACGTTTGGGAGGCCAAGAAGAGGGGCGAGCCGCGGTGTGCCCTATAGGTTGGGTTGTGGCGGGAATAGGGAGAAAAGGGAGGTTGAGCCTCTGGTTGGGTCGGGCCGCGGCATAGGGCCTTGGGGCCGCGACACTTAGTGGGTTTTTGGACGCCAAGAAGGTTTTAGGCTTGGGAATCCAAAATTTAAGGCTCGGGATGGATTTTATCACCCGGATTGATAGAATTCAAGGTCCCGGAGACTAGAATTATAACCCAAAGATATTTAATGGATTAGAACTTGATGGATGGATGTTGTTGATACGTTGTGACTTGGTTTTCAGTGAGGCTCGGACTAGGGGACTGTGCTCAGGATACAGATGCTCGTGAAGCTCGGAACACTGGTAAGAAAACTGTTATACCCGTAGAGCTGGACATGACCCTATAGTTTGTATTGCCAGGCACGACCCTATGTGATTATGATGCAGGGCGTAGCCCTATTGTTTATGTTTAAGTATTTGTTAAATTTATGCTATGTGTTGCATATCTGTAAATGTACGGCAAGGGCCGGGAACGGCAAAGGCCGAGAATGGCAAGGCCGGGTACGATAAAGGATCAGGAACGACATCAAGAACGTGGAGTGCAAGACCGAATACGGCAAGGGGCCGGGAGCGGCGTTAAGCATGCGGAGTGCAAGTCGCTAGGGTGAGACCCTTCTCGGATGCTTGAGTCATCCTCACGGTGTAGACCGTGAACCCAGGGCCTGGTAAAGCGCCTAGGACAGCATGGCCATTATGTGTTTATCCTGTTGGTGGCTTTGTTATATGTTGATTGATAGTTATTCATATGTTGTTTGCTTGTGTGAAGTTTTCTTGCTGGGCTTCGGCTCACGGGTGCTCTATGGTGCATGTAAGAGCAAGGGAAAGGTCGATCAACCATTAGTACGAAGATCGTGAAGCGGCGTGTACATGTTTGACCTGCCTGGCTGCCACGACCAGGGGTATTTTGGGAGACGTTTTGTATTAGTCCGAATTTTGTCGTTTAGTTGACTTTAATCATATTCTGAGTTGCAAATAATTCTAAACAGTATTTTGGATACCCAAATGTATAACGCTTTATAATTTCATTGAATGGTTACATTTTCAAATTATATGACTTTTATTATAGTTTAGCTACACTTTTAACCTAAAACCTCAGTTAGCGAGTTAATTGTGTGTTTTAAACTCACTTAGTAACGACTCTAAAGAAGTAGGGCGTTACAAAAGTGGGATAAACTCACCACAAAAACTAAACACTCGTTTTACTACAAGATAGTGTGAATACTATGATCTAGAATACAATTAAGGAACTCTCACAAATATTACAATTTCACTCACAAACTATGCACCAACGAGTTCCCTTTTTCTCTAGGCCTTAGAAGCCTATTTATAGAGTCATTTTCATGCTAAGAAAGGCTGAAAAAGAATCTTCTAATAAAAGCTAGAATATTTGAAGATATTCTTCATTGATGAAGAATTGTCATTTTTAGAAGATTCAGATCCGACATATACGAATTTGGTGGGGACAACTAATATTTGTGTCAGATCTAATTTCTCAAGATAGAAATAACAATTAATTACTTCAGAGATTCAGTTTCCCGAAATTTATTACCTTGAGCTGCACGAAAAATAAAAGACAAATATTTCATAAATGATTTGAGTAAGTACAGAATATTTGCTTTATATAACGATGATACAACTTCCATTTATAATCATATTGTGATAAAATCAAGCTAAATAAGGAATAGTATGAAAACCTTACAAACTAATTTTAGCCAATAATATTATGAAAATCACAATAATGGGAAAGTAATATTCCAAAACTCACAATAATGGGAAAGTAAAATTATCTTTTAAATAGAAAGATATTTCTATAAAATTTGCCAATTTTAGGATTTACAGTACTAAAATTTAACTCTTTTTGTAGTGGAAAAAAATACAAATTAATTTAAATTATAGCAATTTTTAAAATTCAAAATCAATATATATCAAACCTAAACGCCATGGCAGAATTATCAGAACAAAAATTTAAATATTTAAGTAGTGTTATTTGTGGCGAAAGTACCTAAGTTGTTTTTTTTGCGGCAAAAATATTTTCTGTCCATATTTTAGTAAAGTTTGGTACAATCGTCAATTCTCTCCATTAAATTTACCTGTAACACGTAGGTAAAAGTACCAAATTAAAGGGACATTAGCGGTGAAAGTACCAAATTTAAAAAATGTTTGCGGCGAAAGTTCCCAATTTAATAAATGTTTGCGGTGAAAGTATCTAAGTTATAAGAAAATTTCGCATCATGTAAGTAGACTTGACGACGAAATAGACAGTTGCACTAAACTGTACCATAACATAAACGGAAGATACTTTCGCGCACCAAAAAAAATAACTAAAGTTCTTAAGTGCTACAAACACAATAATTTAAGTATTTTCCCCGCAAATATCCATATTTAAGTATAGATTTTAGAACAATTTTAGTACTCTCCCTAAAATAAATAAAATATGTGTATGAGTCAGCACCAAGACATCTTCCTTCTTATAAATAATGCTCTCAGAAAGTAAAAAAGAGAAGACATATTCATCATAATAGTAATCGATTGGTCATAATAGTAAAAACTTAATTTAATATTTGAACCAACGGTTACTCAACAACTCTACTAGATTATTTAATTCTATATATATTTATATAATTGGTTTTCTTTTTAAAACTGATAGAAGATTTTGACCAATTTATTGTTAAAATATACAAAATCTTCCCAAGAGTGAGGGGTATAAGAAGTAAAAACAAAGACGAGGTAATTGAATATTGGTATTGACATTTACATAATTAAGAAAGTGATAGTATTGACACAATTAAGCAGAATGATGACAAAAGTCTATATATATATATATATATAGCTTCTTCCAAGCCCATACTTGATAGTTGATACCTCACTCACTCAGTCATGACTAGCTAGGGTTGAAAAAAGAAGTACGTTATTATTATTAATTGAAAATGAAAAACTCCAATATATCATGGTCAGATATATCAAAAACTGTCGGTATAAGAAAATATATGGTCTAATAATAAGACAATAATCTTTGTCGTCATCAAATAATATATAATTACAAAAATCAAATAATAATTGTTAAGAAGATTACATTGTGTGAGTTCAAAAACGAAAAAAACAAAACAAAAGAAGAGTCACGGGAGATCTCACTTTGGCCGACACTTTATCTTACGCGCTCGAAAGCTTCACTCTTTTGTTTTTTTACAGTGATTCATCAGATTATTTATTTATGCTGTTTTTTCAACTTCGGGTTCAGGTAATGTCTTACTATAATTTTATTTATTAATTTATTTTTATTTTGTTGATGATTAGATTGTGTGATGACAAAATGAGATTATGTATGTCAGACTTAAGATATGTAATGTATCAAAATTAATTGATTTGGAGGAAGTTGTATTATATATGAGATAATAAATAAAATGATAGTTCAATTTTTGTTTTATGCCTTATAAATGTGATTGTCAATGTAGTTGGCTAAGCAAAAAGTTTTAACATGTTTTTACTTGGAGTAATCAAAGAATTTGTTGTTATTCTTATATATATTATAATACTATTATTATTGTTTTTTTATGAAAAGATTATTATTATTACTAATAATAATAATAGAAAGGAGACATAAGAAGAAAAGAATGGGAGAATTCTCCATTAAAAAAAAAAAGAATTGATGTTGTTGAAAGAGATCGAACAAAACAGAT
Source organism: Humulus lupulus (assembly GCF_963169125.1). NCBI lineage: Eukaryota > Viridiplantae > Streptophyta > Magnoliopsida > Rosales > Cannabaceae > Humulus > Humulus lupulus. The sequence continues at coordinate 180,738,836 of NC_084800.1, read as the reverse complement.
AATTCCCATTTCAAAAAATAAAGAAAGAAAAGAAAAACAGTTCCTTTATATTATATTTTATAAGAAAAAAAGAAAAGAGTAACTTAGGAAGAAGACTTGTTTATGTTCTCCCTCTTTTAAAATTCATCACAAAAACTTCATTTTTTATATATTTTATTCATTTCAAATATTTTCTCTAACTATCAATAATATCACCATATCTTTTATTACAATATTTACCTATATGATACCATATAATTATATTCTTATTTAAACTAATCCAAATTTATAGAACTAAACTAAATCAATAGTCATACCAAAAGAAAAAGAAAAAAAAGTTGAGTTCTACATAAAAGAAAAAACGTGACAATAAACCTTTTGATACCATTATTTGATTTGTAGTGAAACATAAATCTTTAGTCTTGGTGTCTCATGTAATATTTTAATATGATGAAATGCCAAAAGCCTATCTTTTATGTTTAGCCAAATACAAATTTCAACTCCAATGTTATAGGAAAAATTATCAATTAAATTGTCCTATCTAAACATATTTAATTTTGGTATATTTCTACTATTTAAGGTTTAAGTACACACAAATTTAAATAGTATGGTTTAAAATGATTGTTATTGATATGAATCATATGATATTATCAGGCATAATTTTTATGTAATCGAATGGGATCTAACATTATTCTAATTTTTCTTAGTGCTCTTATTCATATTCCTATGCAATAAATCACGAGTGGATGTCTCACTTTAATGATGCAACAACATCCAATTAACATGTGACCTTGTGATAACATTAAAAGTTTGTTACTTTTTTCCATGTTAATTACTTTATTAATAGAATCAATCATGGTACTATGCCCATTATATTCCTTATCAAGAAAATAGAGTGGCCCAATTATAGAGTACTATTTTGGCTTATAATTTTTCTAGCAATCAAATTTGGGTGGATTTTATTTCGTCCTTAATTGATCTTTCTTTTTTCCTATTTTTTTTTTTATCTTTTTGTTTGATATAAAACCATTGTTTAACCACAATTTCTTTGTCAAACTAAGTGGAGTTTATTGTTTAGTAACAATGACATGATAAAATTAGAAAAAAAATGGATTTGGTGCCGGTAACGTTACGATTCAATATTGTATTTTATGTGTCAAAAGTTAATTGCATTTTTCTAAATCAATAATAATTAATGTCTTCACAAAAAACGACAAATAAAATATAATTTTTAGTACATAGTTTTCTAGTATAAACACTATAGTGAACCAGTCATTAACTATCCCTAACTTTTTTATTTGTGTTATTTTGATATATATATTTCACATTTATATCATTATCAAATTGTTTATTTAATTTTATATAATCTCTAAATTTTACCCCTTACGTATATATTTAGACTATCATATTATTTTTACTAGTATATATTACATAAATTGTCATCTTGGTCAACTGTTTTTTTAGAGTGTGCTGCCCACTCTAATGGCATCGAATCCAAAGCATTAATATAAATATCAAATTCACCTTTTGTGTATCGAAGTTACTTGTATTTTTTTCTTCTGCGAGTAATGGGATTGAGAGTGGAAAAGAATGAAGCAATTATAATAGAAAGAGTGTGGTGGGTGAAAAATAGACCCCAACTTTTTATAATAGAAGCAATAATATAAAAAGCTACTTTAGTTTATCTTAACTTCAATATTTGAACCAGTCTGGTCTGGGCCACTTATGTATATGCGCCATTATACATGTCATAGGATTTAACTTTAGAAAAAATGTAATCAAACAAAAAAATAAATAAACTCAAAGAAAAACAAAGGGCCTGTTTGGCATTGTTTTCTGTTTTTTGTTTTCAAAATTTTGTTCTCAGAAATGAGAACAGAAAACTGTTTTTGTAGTTTTCAAAAAACAAGAGGTGTTTGGTTAATGTTTTTTTAAAATAATTTTTTTTAGTTTTATTTTTTTAAAATCTTAAATAAAAAATTAACAAATATATTTGCAAAGAGAAAAATATTTTAAAAGTTTGTAATAAATAATGAGATAAAATAATTTGAAAGAAAAAATAATGAAAAATAAGAAGTGAGAAAGTTAGTAAATAAAATTTGAGAACAATAGAAAACAACTTTTTGTTATTCTCAAAATTTTATGTTTTTTGTAACTTTGTTTTTAAAAATTGTTTTCTGAAAACAATGCCAAACACTCCAACTTGTTTTCAAAAAACTGTTTTTAGCTTTTAAAAACAAAAAACAGTTTTTTAGTTAAGGTGCCAAACACCCTCAAATATTTTGAAAGTGGTAAGGCATGTAAGATGAGAAGTGGTTAGTTGGACCCAAAAGTGAAGATGGGGATATATATTTTGTAGTGATTTCTGACATTTTAATTTTGGGGACATATGTAGACACACCCATACACAAGTAGAACATACTTCTCTTCTACTCAACTCTTCTGCCTTGTGCTTTCCTCCCATGATTTATCCTCACTATCATTCAGAAATCACATGAGATATCATATATGAATTTATATAACTCCACATTTGAAAAATATGTGCTTTTTTTAACCCTATTAATAATAGTTGAATTTACACGGTTTATTTATTTATATGGATTCGTAAATTGTTAATGTTTGTATGGTTTTTTTTTCTTACATATAAATGAAAGTTTAAGAAAATAAGTCATAATTTATGATTCTATTAAGTTGTATCATTTTTAGCGATAGTGTTGTTATTTTTATTATACGTCTTTTTACAAACATTTTTAATTTATAAACAATAACAAATATATAACAATATGTTTAATATATACATTTATTATAATAATGTATAATATATAATCTTAATTTTTATATAATTTTAGCAAAATAAATATTTAGTAATTATGTTAATATAAATTTAAATATTATAAAATATTATTATTGCTATATTCTACATATTTAATAATTATATTAATATAAATTCAAATGTTATGAAATGTTATTATTATAATGATATATAATACTCAATCTTAATTTTTATTAAAAAAAATTATTGTTTATATTAAAAAAATATATGCTACTTTTTCTTATTACTTAATCTAGCTTATATAAATATATATTCATATTAAATAATAACAAACATTATAAATACATTTTTTTTTGGTAAATCAGAAAATGTATATTAACATCAACTATTGTTACAAACTATCCAACACCAATTGTCCTGATTAATATCTATACATTTAAAATCTCATCACAAGTGATCAAACTAATGTTGATCTATATGTGTTAATTTCCTAGTCCAAACCCTTGTAATCCTATATTTTACCTCAGATTTTATACTTTGTACAATTAGTTCTACTTGTTTACATCTGAAATTCCACAAAGTTTCATTTCTATTTGACCAGATCTGATAAACCATAGTAGCAATTGTGACAACCAATACTTCCTTCTTGAATCGACTATGCATGCTATGCCTGAGATTTCTTATTAAACCTTTTAAAGAAGTAGCTGAAGTATTCCAGTGTAACCATGTCTTTAATTTGGGTAATACCCTGCAACTATACAAACAGTCAAAGTATAGATGTTGTATAGTTTCCATATCATCTCCACAGACCACACAATGTGTTTCTTGGCAAACCTGGAATCTCTTTAATTGCTCTCGGATTGGCAGCCTTCCCATCATAACCAACCAAAAAAGAAATTTGTGTCTTGGAAGAATTAATCTGTCCCATACTACCTCTTGCCAATAGACTGAGTCAAGCACAAGACAAAGTATCTGATAGCCTTGCTTAATCTGATATATCTCAGTTGAGAACTTTTGAGTATCTAAACACTGTTTAAACCTGTTTTTAACCGCCACTATTTGCTTCCAGTACCAGCCATTATAAATACATTATATATAGGTGTTGTGTGTGTACAAATAAAATGATCATGTAACTACATAAAAAAATAGAATAACATTTATTTTCTAGCAAAAATAAACAAGCTTCTTCTCTAATCATTGATGTGTGCTTTGAATAATATCATAAATACTTTGTATCTTTAATATTATAGTTTGTGTTCTAAAAGATTGCCATATTATTATTATTATTATTATTATTATTATTATTATTATTATTATCATTTTCAAAAACCATAAACAATGTCTTAGTTTAATATTTCTATTAATATGTGTATTTCACTCTTATATATATAATATTGTTTATTTTTTAAAAAAAAAAATTCTATGACAATCATAAAAACATAATAAAAATATTAATAGATTTTTTGAATAAAGCTAAGTAAACGTCCATTGTATGTTACTTGTACCTACTATATATACTAGGTGCAGTAACGTGCAATGCATATATTTATAATATATATATATTGATAATAGTATTTCTAAAGAATATATATATATTTGAAAATTATATTTTAGGTCATCTCCAATAGATGGTGTAAATTTTGTGTTAAATTTGGCTCAAAAAATGAGAAAAAATATTATATTTGACCTAATTTTTATGATTGTACTCAAATGCATAAGGTGCAACTTAACTCAAAAAGTCAACAGTCATTTAATTTTTATTAAAAATATATAAAAATAAATAAAAAAGTTTAAAAGCTTTCAATTAATATAAGAGACATTAATTAGTGACAATTGTGCGCCAAATTTAACTCATGCTATATTTTGTGCTAAATTTGGCACACTTTTTGCAACACCATTGGAGCTACATTTTTTCAATGAGCAATGATATGTGCATCAAAATATTACACATAATGACGTGACACTGCTTTTTAAAACAGTAGTACCCAGTGTATGGGGGTAATTTCCCCAAAAGTAGTGTGGCATCAGATTAGGAAGAGAAAATGCCAATTTCATAGAAGTTTTTCGTTAAAGGAATTAAAGTGTGATAGTTGAGCTCTGAGCTCAACATGATTGAATAGATTGATGAGCTCTGAGCTCAAAATGATTTAATAGATTGATGAGCTTTGAGCTCAACATGCTTGAATAGATTGATTAGCTGTGAGTTCAAGGTGATTGAATAGGTTGAAGAGTTTTGAGTTCAAAATTATGAAACAGATCGATGAGCTTTGAGCTCAAAATAGATAGACTAAGGGAATAGTTGAAGGTTTGAAGTTGAGCGAAAAGGTCAGTAAGCCTTTGAGCTCATAATGTTGAGGCAGGAAGAAGGTTAATGAAGCCAGACACGTGGACTAATAACGATAAGCTTTCTTAACCTTATTCTTTATCATTTTTCTATAAAAAGGAGAAGAGGGACTAAATTTGGGGACCACATACTTTAGATTGATTAAAGTTTTTGTAGATTGAGAATTGAGAAGGAGAGCATTGTGTTGACTTAAGCATCGGAGTGTCTTTTGCATGTACTCCACTTTGTTCTTTCAACTCAATTCAATGAAGAGCACATTCATATTGATGGTTTAGCCAACAGAATGTGCATTTGCTAGATATTCTATATCAGTGAAGAAATGTATGTTTAATTCATGATCAAGCAAAATAAATATAAGATTTAGGGGAAGATTTTGACTCAAAATATTGGTGCCGTCTGTGGGAAACTGAACAATAAAGCTATGTGCAATGATGCAGAGAACAATCCCTTAAATTTTATATGACTATTGTTTCTTGTGTCTTAGGAGAAATTGAGTTGATAGTAACTAGTAAAGAAAAGAAAATTCCTCGATTGAAAACACAACAAAAAGACGGTGCAAGTCAGTCACCATAGGTTGATTACATGCAAGAGTTGCATAAAGTGATGCAATACATGCAGCAACTGAAAGAACAAGGCGATGCTAGCTTCTGTTTAGTCGAAGAGCGACAGCAAGTTCTCGGGAGGTGAATCTTATTGATGACCAGCCAGGCATGTTCTCCGGTAGTGATATAAATGGCACTCATATTGAGATCTAACTTTCGAGGAGGGCTAAACGACATGATCCATTTAGGCCACGTTGTTGTATGCAGAAAAAAAAAACACGGACAACACACACTTTTTATATATAAAGATGTGGTGCATTGTAGTATTAATTAAATACTTTTTTTCAATTTTCTTTTAGAAAAAATGCCTATGTCAATATAATAAAATATTAAAAAAGTCTAAAAATTAAAACTACAAATTTAAGAAGTTTATTTTATCAAATTTTAATTATTTAATTTAAAAAAATTAAAGCCCACAAAAAATTATATATAAATATATATTATTTAATTAATGACTAGAGCAATTAAAATAATTAATTTCTTATTTGAAAAAACTAATCAGGAAAATAAGAAAATATGTATATTTATGTTTGATAAACAAACATAAATGTCCAAATTAAATGTATGTTTGTGTTGACCCTCAAATTGGTCAACGACACGGAGTCAAATAAACGATATAAAATGAGATGAAAACAAGAAGAAATTCAAATGGAAAGCAAACGACACAAACGATTTATAGTGGTTCGACCCCAATTGGATGGTAATGACATGTGTCCACTTAGTGTTCTTATTGATGTTGAATCCCAACACTGTGATCAATGAACTAGGGTTCACAAGTTTCACAAGCCTTGGGAAGATTACAACTTCGGTGAATAATCACACTATATTTTTCTCTCAGAATACAAAGAACAAAGGTTCAAAAGTCCCTTCCTTGAGCTATTTGATTCTTATTTATAGGCTCAAGAAGAGTACATGCGTATCTGGGTAATAAAAGAAATTACAATTAATGTAAATATTACAAGATTGCACATCCAAAAGGAAGTAAATGAAAGTATGCGACCAGACTGGTCGCACCTAAGCGTGATACTTGATAAATCAATGACTTTGTGGTCGATGGTCGAGCAGGATTCATTCACTTAAAACCTAGTCACAATGCGATAATGGATAACCATAAGATTCTAAACCATTTGAAAACTTTGGATTCAAATACTAGCCTCCGGGACCTCGATTTCTACTGAATCGGGTAGTATAAATCGTTTCGAGTGCTTAAGTTTTAATTCCCGAGCCTCCCTGAGCCCTAAGACAATCCTAGGCTAAAACTGTATAGGTGGGCCGCGACCTGGCCCTGAGGGTCACGGCACGCCTCAAGTCAGAGGCATAGCCTCTGCATTTGGGGGGAGGTGGGCCGCAACTTGCCCCCTAGGGTTGCGGTGCACCTATAAATCAGCAAGCCCTCCTAGGGCATTATGGGCGCCCATGAACTGGGTCGCGGTGCGCTCCTGGGAACCCAGAATTCCCTGGGTTTCCAATATTTTTCCCAACTTCAAATGTCTAGAATCCAATTTAACTATACAACGAAACTCATACCAAGTCCAGATTCCTTATCTTTATAGCCTAAACATCATAATCAGCCTATAACACCAGTTCATTCTCCCTTAAATTCTTATTTTTGAAACCTACCCAAGCTCCCTTAAACAAAACCAAACTCAACAAAATTTCAACAATTAACATATAAAAGCTTACCTCAATTGTTAGCCTAATCACCTCAGAAATCCATGACTAACCCTAGCTTTGATTCTCCAGACTTTCTGAGCTTAATTCCCTAGCCTTCAAGCTTCTAATTCTCAGCTTCAACAACAATTCTTCAAGAGTCTCCCCAAGATCTTAAAATGCACCAAAAATTGAAAGAGAGTGAGAGAGAAATTGAATAAAAGGAAGAGAAGGAGAGTTGGGGAAGGTTATGATATATTCCAGCTTAAGTCTAATATTTTCTAACTATATCTTTTAGTTATAATGACCAAAATGCCCCCTTAAGTTTCCTTTTATCCTTAAATGGCCCCAAGGGAAAAATTGGCATTGCCACATTTCTCTCTAATCCTCGAATTGTCCTATAAATTCCCAATTAATCCCAACATAACCAATTGAACTCTAAATACTTACCCATTACTCAATTAATCTCAAATAAACATTAAACTTCCCAAAATACCCTTAGGCCTGCCCCGAGCTGGGTATTAAACCCCGTTGTGACTATTCCGCTTACCAGGATCGCCTCAAGCCGTATACTGCGAATATATCCACATAATAATGTGGTCTCAATCATTTACTCATATATATTAACATCTATGCCTGCAACGGGCCAATATTACAAATATGCCCCAACTATCAAGAATGAGCCCACATGCATTTAAATATATTCATTTCATCATATATATCATACATGCCACATAGTCACGCATTTAATCAGTTAATCACACATATATCCAGCTATGCTCTCCGGCACGCTAATCAAGACACTAAACCCTATTAGCATTTTTTTTTGGACGTTACATCACTAATTCTCCCAAAATATGACTCATACTCTAGTGAGTCTCGGTAACTCACTGAATTACCAAAATACCCATTGGCTCACCCCGAGTCGGGTATAAATTTCCCGTTGTAACTAAACTGCTATCTTACTCGAAAGGACTAACTCCTGCTGAATATCTCAAATATATCTACATAATAATGTGGTCTCAAACACATAATATCATATAATTACAATTAGACCATCAACATGTCAAAATTGCAAATCATTGCAATTCATTGCAATAATCAGAGTGCCATTTACCTAATGAAGAACCTCATCTTTCATGAGAGGTCCAAGCATATCGACATTAAATTGGCACATATCATAATCCATCCGATATAGCAAGAAACGAAGTTCAAGTCAGAAAAATTGGCACATATCATAATCCATCAGATATGTTCAAAAATGTGTTACTCAAGCAAAGTTTAGGCAATGCCTAAACCTGCTGAATATTGAAGATTGTTGAGTAGGCCTCTAAGGAGGCAAAATGGAAAAACAGTGGTTCAGTTATCTCAGTATTCAAATGATAGTACCAAGATGGATTTGTTGTAATTAAGTGGTCCTATCATTCGAACACATCATTCTGTACACTTGGCAGCCGTATATTAACCAAGCCTTTATACAGTTAAATCAGTTAAGTATAAAAGGATAATTAGAAGAGGTCAGAAACAACTCTATTGAGAAGAATTAATATTCAGAGTAAGAATCAAAAGCTTAGAGTCTTGGAGAGTTTGGAAGACATTTTGGAGAGTTTTGGTGATTGAAGTCTCTCATTTGTAATCTCTTTGTACAAAGGTTAAACCCCATTTTGAAGATACACTACTGCTTTAGTGTATGATCAACTGTTTGTATACAATCCATTAATAAAGATAAGTGAGTCATTGAGGGCTGTTTTTCCCGTGGATGTAGTCTCCTCTCAAGGGAGGCGAACCACGTAATTTTTTATGTTGTTTCATTACTTTATTTTTGTCAATTTGGTTTGATCGTTAATCCTTTTTATTTGTTGTTTTCTGTAGTTCTGTTTATGATGATTTAGTTGAGCATAATTCACAATAGTGGCAATGTCACGTCAAATCCTATACTGCCATATCATTTTTCTGTTAGCCACATAAGATGGAAATTAATGAAAGTCTTAGGGTATGATTGGTTCTCGATTAGAAAATTGAGTTTTCTAAAATTGTGATTCTGAAATGAAAATTTGAATTTAGTTATTGAAAACATGTTACTAAAAATGTGATTAATTTATTGTCTGTGAACTATTTTTTAATTTTAAAAAATTGAATCCGTAATTGGTAGTAAATTTGAAAATATAACTGAAACAGAATATATAATTAGTTCAGTTTAATCTGAATATTATTTTAATTTTATATATATAGGTTGTATGATATTAAATTTTTATTTATCAATAGATTTAATCAAGTAAAATTTAATAATATTGATAAATTAAAATTTAATAATAGTGCATTGATTAAATTCATAAGAATATTACATTGTTATTAATTTTGGTTTTTTTTTTCTAAATTAAAGTTACATTTTTTTCAATTAACTAAAGTTGTTATAACTAAGTCACATTTATGTCCAAAAAAAAAAGTCACATTTATCCAGTAATGTCATCTTTAACATTTTTTATCTGAGCCATATAAGCCTGATTAATTGAAATTAATCTCTCTTTATTGTTGGTTTTCTATTGTTGTATTAGATTGAATTTCAATTCATCCAATATATTCTACATGTGTGACATCAACTGAATATTGTTCAAACGTTCTATCATTAATAGAATGCATACTAATCCAGTTGTGGATAGTGTAACATGTGATTGGTATTTGATGTGGCTTTCCAAGTATGGAGGCATTGACTTCAAAATTGAAAACCTAGCTTTTAGAAATCCAAAACAACGCTCAATCACATTACGCAATGATAAATTCCTATAATTGAATAACTTCATCGCACATTATGCAACTTCAATCATATATGCCCCAAACACACTTGATGAACATTATATCTTGAAGCTAGAGCCTCAAAAATGACATATCAGACCCAATAAAAAGAAACTTTCATTGTTTCACAAATATATTGTTTAAGAAAAAAATGATCCAAAAGACCAAGGCCTTAATGATTTTTTAGTCGGTACATTATAAACAAATGACCCAAAAGAGTTCAGCTCAAATTTGTGCTAAAGCTTATAATTAACTGTTCCAATGTCATCAATGTCCATAATCCATATATAAAGACTAGAGAGAAAAAGAAGAGAGAAAGAACATATAGAGTAGGCTCCAAATATTTTTGCTAATGATATATACTATGAAAACAAAATCATTTTTTATTATATGTATGTTTACCTCTCTAATAATAATAATAATAATTAGTCTTTCCATGGCGTCTTTGATTTTTCCCTTTACCATGTGGAACCCATGTGTAATATGCTTCAACCTTTTGCTTTTGCCTTTTCCTTTATCAGGAACAAATGAACCTAGTGTGCCAGTGCATTCAAACAATATAATGTCAAATAGAATATGAAATTCATTTCAGAGAATAAGCAATAAAATTTAATAGATGTACAAAAAATTACATATATTGAATAAGAATAGAAGACAACACCAAAAAACCCAGAACTAGAAAAGATTATGATTCACTCAATTGTACATTTCTATGCAGAATTGATTAAGAAGTAATAAGAAAGAAGCACAAGTCTACACAACATCTGCTAATCAATGTATTAGTTTTGAGATAGTGTACTTGCACACAAGTACACACTACTATAAGTATCCAAATACAACCCTCTAATTTAGAAACTTAATGACTAATGGTTCCTTATAAATTGTACATTGAGTCATAATATTACTCTTTATACAATGACATACAAAACAAGAACATCTCTTTCAGCCTCCAACAATGACGTACAAACAAATATTTTACACACGTATTTATTATATATTAGATACAAACAACGTGCAAGATATATTTGCTTAATTTTATTTATAAAATCTATTAATTATATATTAAAATTGTATTATTGTTATATAAGTTTTAAATAAATAAATAATATTATATATAAAAGAATAATATAAACATATTAAATGAAAAACTAAACCTAAACATTGTTTATAATTTTGTTTATATATATATATAATGATCACTTTTTTAAAAATAAATTATAATTTTTTTAATAAAAATTAAGATTTGTATTATATATTATTATAATAATATTTTATAATATTTAAATTTATATTAATATAGGTATTAAATATCTAATTTTATATTAAATATTATTATAATATTAATATTTTATAATATTTGAATTAATATTAATATAATTAGTAAAAAATTAGGATTATATATCATTATTATAATAATATTTTATAATATTTAAATTTATATTAATATAATTATTAAATATATAATTTTGTATTATATATTATTATAATATTGATATTTTATAATATTTAAATTTATATTAATATAATTAATAAATATTTACTTTTAGTTAGTTTTAAAAGTATATTCTATTCTATATTTAGAATATTTTGTTAATATAATACAAACAAACTGATAAAATAAAATAAAAAATTGTTATCAACACATTTTTATATAGAAGGTATATATATATACAAAAAAATATCAGAAAAGATTTTACATTAAGACTAAAAAAATGAACTCTCACCACAGATTCAAACTTCAAACCCAAAATATGTCTTTGTAGTCTAACATGTTTATTCCTTCAGCAACAAAATTAACACGGAGCCAAATAATACTTCTAAAGTTTCATAAACATGCTACTAATTCCTATGGCATTTGTCAATTGTGGAAAAAAAAAACATTATCATAGTGTAATAAAATTTCAAATCAAACAAATCCAGACTATAAAACCAATTTCAGGAAAAGTTGAGGCCTTCTTTTTTTGTCATCTAAAGGCTCTAGCTTATCAAATATTCACCCAGAAACTCACTATCTTTTTTTTCTTTTATTGGGTTCAAATGAAAGTAGATCAAAACACGCACAAATCAATATTATATATATATATATATATAAATAAATATAGAGCAGATGTTACATATATATTTAGACTAGATTTTTATAATACCTTGTGTGTGGCTATGGCAGAGGAGAGTAAATCAGGAGTTGTAGTTGACTGGGCGTGTAGTTAGGAGGTGCGCCAACTTGGAGTTGACCGTTGACAGAAGAGGGATGATCTGCTTTAGTCGAAAGGTAGAAAGGAGTGCAGAGAGAATGAGAAGAAAAAGATTTGATTTTAGGGATTTTGAAAAGAAATTTCCCAAAATGCAGAAATCGTCATTTTTGCCATTTTTGTGTTTTCTATTTTATAACATAAAATCGGGATATAGATCAGAATTTGGTTTTCAAAAACAGTTAATATCGTTTACTGCACACATTTTAAGTTTTCCAAATCATAAAGATGTATCAAAATAGCATACCAATTAGACCGTATATGATTCAAGTGGAATTTTTAGCAGAACTTTTAGCAAGTGGAAATTGGAAGAACACGATTTGCAAATGATAATAGTTCAAAGGGAAAAAAATTATAATTATTCTTTTAATAATAACCAGTTGGTAACGAAAAATTACTGAACATATATAACTAAATATGACAAATCGATTAATACTTGAAAATATTTTAAAATATGTTTAGTGACAGTTTTGTCAATATTTAGTCTTGCTATATTTAATTTTATACGAGTAATAGATCTACATCTAAAGGCTTGTATTGTTTTTGTATTCCAACAAAAATATTTAATGCAATAAATAATTATTTTTTAATTAAATTTTTTAAAATATAGGCAACTTGTTGGTGATTTGTATAATTTTTCAATTTGTTGGTAGATACTTTAGGCACTGAATGATAGATTACTTATCAAGTAATTGGGTGCAGTGAGTGTATATAACACAGAATTCAATTCCCAAATATGTATTTTATGAAAGAAAAAAACAACTAAAAACATTTTAAATGTCTGATGATGTTCTTCCTTGTAATGAGAACAAACAAATTATTTTGACTGGAATGTTTGTTTACAACAAAGGCAATCGTGAAAAGAAGCAAAACAAAATAAAATAAAATAAAAAAAACACCTTTGACATCATTGCTTCCAAGCAAGTACAAAAACTAACCAACTTACCCTACCAAGACCACCCTCAAGAAAACCTATGATCGCCAAGCAAGTTATCCACATAAATTTTACTAATCAATTATGCTTTCCATTTAACAGCCACATGAATTTTGACTGTATTAAGCTTTCGAAAAAAACAAGTAAGATCAAAATTTTCCCTATCAAGATCAGTATAAGATAATAATCGAGAATGCAATCCATACTATTGCGCTTCGCCCCAATTCGGAATGTTAGCAGTAGCTTCATTCACCATCTTCACAAGGGTTACCTGCACAACAGAAAAAGCATGACAATAGTTACATGCATATGTATATATTAGATTATTCAAATTTAAAAGGAAATAAGTGAGAGATCCCCATGTCATAGAAATCATTATGAATTAAAAAATGTTCTTGTGCAATTTAACAAGAATGGAACACCAAACAAAACCTGTAACACAAAATATGATGATTTAACATAAAGAGGCCAATCAATTTTCTGAATTTATCATCATTTTGGCTATTATGCCTTTCATTTATCATAGTAGTTGCATGCTAAACTAAAAAAGCTTGAATAGTTGATGATGATAAAACTAGAAGCTACTTACCTTTTACAAGTACATAAAACTACATTTCACTTATTCTTTGCAATCAAACAAAACTTAGTTTCAAATATAAGGATATTCTTAAATACATACCACACTTTCAGGAACCCCAGGAGGTGGAAGGGAGAGGTTTCTTGGTGGAGGCCCACGTAAATACGATCGCTTGTCAAATCGCCACTCTCCGAATTTACCATATGTTAATTCACCCTGAATAATATGAAGCAAGCTTAGATACAAGTACACATTAAACCACAGAATTAGTCCTGACCAAGTTCGAAAACAGAAAAAATTTAATCATTAACTTCATCAAACCACAAATCATATATTCTTATATTGCTTTTCTTCAAAATGTTTTTATCAACTCAACAAATAGAAAGATTATGACAGGCAAAAGCACCTTATGGTAAAAAATTAACAATACACAGAAGAGAAGACAACATTTCACCTTTAAGTTGTAGTCACATCCGTAGGTATAATGAATAATGAATTTGTTAGCAATATCCAAATCCCAAGGGGGCTGAAAATTTAACAAGAAAAAGGATTCTTTAGAAGGGCTTCTATGTATGTAGATCGATATTGTTTTATCTATTTCTAAAGGGACAAGAAAGGTAAACAAAGATCTAGAGTAGAGAGATTCACAAGGTTAGATACCGAACCTGAAGCATAAAATCCTTACGGAGAATATGCTGTACCCCGTGTAAAGCTGATGCCACGGCATAAGCATACCTTAGTGAAACAAAAGAAAGCATGAGCATTATAAAAAAATTTAATGTCACTTTTGTAAAATAACTTTCTTTAGATAATTTTTAATAAAATGGCTTCCAGACAGGGTGTCCATTGTGTCTGGAAGATTATTTTGTATAAAAATTATCAAAAAGAGACTATTGTGCAGTGACAATAAAAAAAATGTTATGTTGAAATCAAGTAGGAGTCCCTTAGTTTACTTCCTGCCCTTACATTTCTAGCACCCATCCGAAAGCTTTATCCGTCTCAGGGTCGTCTTTCATCTTCAAAGAAACATTCATCCAGGTAGGAGCAATCTTTTCCAGCAACTCCTAAATTAATAAATCCATGTTATTCTTAAGATGTACTAAGATGAATAGCGGTAATCTTGAGATGATCATAAGTTGAGAATTTACAAAACAGATTCATTGGCCGATCTACAAGAGCGAATTTTCACATGACTAGAGCTACAGCGAAAGACTTACCTTCTGGATAATGACAGGAGAATTGCCAATTGGATCAACATTTGTCACCGGGCCCATTTCCTCCGGATAAAACTTCCTTACGATGTTCTCATGTTGAGCAGGCGTGATATAGAAAAATGGAAAAGCAGCAGGATATCCTCCATGAGACAAATTAGGTAGAGGGTTCACGAATATGTGATCAGGTTCTGCCATCAAAATGTAACTGGAGCAACAAAAGAAAAAACAGGTTCAAATTCCCAGCAAAAGTAGATGCTCACTAAATTCAATATTATCAGATGAGCAAAAACTCACTCTTCTTCAATGGTAGCCTTCTCCAGCCACTGAACAAAAGCCCATGGTCTGTTTAAGACAATGTATCCCTG
Organism: Humulus lupulus; assembly: GCF_963169125.1. Lineage (NCBI taxonomy): Eukaryota > Viridiplantae > Streptophyta > Magnoliopsida > Rosales > Cannabaceae > Humulus > Humulus lupulus. Next base: position 180,723,356 of record NC_084800.1, on the reverse strand, counting down.
GACGGAAATTATGATCAGACCAAAAAAGTCTAAAAAATAAAAGTAGATGTAACATGAATCTATGAAAAGGAGTTTTGTTTAATTAACTTTAAGAACCTACAGATTTTTTCTCGTATTTAAACATAGAAAAGAAAAAATAGACAGAAGAAAATGATAACAATCCATAATTGAAGTTTAGCACTTTCAATGAAAGGAACAGCTAGCAGCATGATTCTGCAATGCATTGATATTTTGTGTTTTAAAATAGTATTGAATTGAACTTGACAAGTCACTTGTAAAGGTTGGATTGTTCGCATCTGTGAAAAGTAAACTAAAACCAAAAATATATAACACATAAAAATTATTTCATATTTTATAGGGAAATATAATAATTATAAAGAAGGAGAAGTCCTGTGAAAGAACAAAAACACATGGCATTCAAAAGAAGTCTGACAAGACAAATTCTCATATAGACCTAGAGCAAGATTATGAACTCCTAACTCGAAAATAATTTCCCTTTCTAGATTTTGCTGAAAATTTCAAAATGCACAAAGCAAAATAATAACAATAATAATAGTAATAAACAAGACATTTTGAGAAGTAACCCAGAAAAGGTCTGCTTCAATCAACAAGCACCAGTACAACTTAAAATTCACCAGCCAATGAAAAAAATAAGTGATCAAAGATCTTTCAACTGAACCTATGAGCACCAATGTCAAGATAATCATGAGTGAAATCTTATAAATTTCCCATGGGAAAGACTAGAAAGCCAGAAAAATCACTTCAACTCGAGAAGGAACATCCACTCCCCAAATGACTTTGGATGGAGAAAATAGAGGAATGGAAAGGAGAGTGGTACTCCTTAATGCTATGTTTGGTAGGAAGAAGGGAGAGGAGGAAGGATAGTAGGGGAATGTAAGTTTTGAAGGATCTATCCTTTTGTTTGGTATTAGAAGAAAAATTAGGAGAGAGAAATATTTACTTATAAAATTACTATTTTTATGTATTATTAATTACATTTTTTTTAATTTTGCATTCTAATTTGTTATTCTAATTATAAAATAAAACCTATATTAAAATGTATATATATATAACATTTAAAAATATAATATGAATTTGATTTATTTATTATATAAATTTAATTCCACCTATAAAAAAGATGATAATAATAGTAATATTTTTTTAAAATCATAAATAATAATAGTAATGCTAAAGTTTAAAAAAATGCCTTTGTTAATATCAATATATTTTTATTTTAACTATAAATAAATAAAAATAATAAAATTGTATATGATAAAAATATAAAAATAAAAAATTGAAAAAAAAAATAATACAAGAATCTAATAACAAAAAAAATTTATAATATTGATAGGAGCTAACAACCACACAAACGCCTTTACCTCAACTGGGGCAAGGATTTCCATATGAAATGGAAAGACTTGGACTAAGAAACTCTCTCTCCTATAACTTTCTCCAGGTATATGATTTTACAAGAAAATGCCTCCAAATCCTTTATATTCCATTCCCATATCGTCTTATTGGCCACCAATGTACAACATTTCAAAGGTTTTAACCTCGAGATTAATAATATCACTTGTTGCAGCTCCCTATCCGTTAATCCTAAAAGAACTTAAGGTCCCACGAGAACTTGTTGAACCTGAAATCCACCCTTTCAGTTTTTCTAATTCTAGAAGGCAATCTATGTTATATATGGAATTTATTAAGCCAAAGTTGTTTCTCCCAACCAAACATCCTCCTAGAATCTAATGGAATTCCTCATTTCATGCCTTTTTAAAAGTGACAAGCTTGAAAAACAAGATCAACTTCCAAGGACTTCTAAAGGTAACTCTAGAGAGCACGGATGTATCATAACCGATTGAAATCAAACCTTACCTACTTCTAATGACCTGCCACAGCCCACAACATGTCTTTTTCAATAGGAATATCCATTTCATAAGTAGGACTACTTTACAATTTATAATGTTGCCTAATCCTCTAAACTCTTTAGGCTCACTAATCTTCTCCAAAGCAACCATGATGAGGATTAAGAAGCTTTACCAAAAGATCTATTGCATGTTCTAGTTGTACCAATTACAAGAGCATATCAATGAAGCACTTATAGGGCTGATTCAAGAAATTTGTGTTGCAAATAATTAAATGAAGTACAATTAGGCCAAAAAAAAGGTCAAGACCTAATTCATCTCATCAAAACAATTATTTGGAATAAATAAAATATGTGTGGACATTGATTCTAGTCATCTTTATTATTAAAATGTTATCCTTTGAACCTAGTTCATTAGCTACTTTTAAAATGTCATTGTTAGATTACTTTGATGGTGATCATTATCTATTAGTATGTTGTTGGAAGTTGTAGGTGCTTTTATTATGACTATGCCTATTCTTGGAGGGTTGTTCCAAGTATAAAAGCATAAGAAACCTTTGATGAATTGAAATATTATTGAGAGTTTTCTATTTAGTTCATTGAACTTATCAAAGTTTTCTTTGTTATATTCACCATTGATTTATCAATCGATTATTTCATCTCCATTCGTGATGTCTTCATTATACCAAAGTTCTTGCTTCAACAATAGCAACGGGTCGTGGTCTCATACAAGTCTGTTTCCAAACGATCACCTTCCTTGAGTCACAAGTTTCCTCAATCTATTGGTGTGATTTGTATCATTTGGTATCAAATTATAAATAACACAAACACCTCACCTAGAATAGCGAGACCTAAAATTAATGAAGAATCGTTTTTATAGGATAATGTTTGAATTCAGATTATAAAAAAAAACCTTGACTCTTTACTTATAAAGAGATAAAAAGTATAGGTTTAAGAATGTAGACGCAATTATGAGCAATAAGTCTAGGTTTTGAATGTCAAGAGATAAACTTGATATGTTCCAAAAAGTTCAAAGGCCAAAGAGAAAACTCTCCCAATAATATTTTAATTCATTAAAGACTTTTTTATTATTATTATTATTATTTTCAAGCTTTTATACTTAGAACAACCCTCCAAGGATAGGAATAGTCATAATACTACCTACAATTTACAACAATACACTAATAGATAATAATCATATTTAAAGGACACTAGTAATGACAGTTAATGACTAGATTCAAAGCACACTAATAACAATACTTTAATACTAAATATTGACTAGATTCAACACTTATTATATTCTAATTTTTTTTGTCACCATAATAACTAGCTAACTAGATTCAACGTCCATACAAATTTTATTTAGTCCAAATAATTGTCCTTGAAGAGATGAACTAGGTCTTCACCTTCTTTTGGGACTAATTTATACTTCATTTTATTATTTGCAACACAAATTAAGTGTTTCGTTGATACAATGGATCCTTTGGAAAAGCTTCATAATCATCATTATAATTACTTTGAAGAAAATTAGTAGGCCTAAAGAGTTTGGAGAATCAAGAATACTAGATATCACTTATACTAAAAGAGAAAATACACAAAAATACTATACTTATTTTCTCACTGATAATATCTTTCAAAATTCTCTCTAGAGTTTCTCACATCTAACCAACCTAATCTATCTTTAATGTTCACTCTTTTTGTAGATTTTTTCTGCTTCTTGCATGAAAGCATCTATCTATATAGACAAGGAGGTTGTAGATGCTCGTGTTGAAATCTTCACCAATAAAAATGTTCAATCACTGTGGTTCACTTCGAATAAACAACCAACAATCAATTCAACTACAAAGTTGACATTGAACCAACAACCAATTATCCCCATCATAGCAAGAATTCAATGTTACCCCCAATGCACCCTTAGACGCTCTAAACTTGAGTATATTGATCAAGTTCAAATAGCGTTGCAACTTAATCCTTGTAACCGCCTTTGTTAGCATATGTGTAAGGTAATCTACAGCTTCGACCTTCTGGAAGGAGTATAATGTTACCTTCACCGATGATTTCTCAAACATAATGTGTCTGGTGTGAGCATTGATGAACCAAGTTCATCGTGATCGCCCCAAGCACATCGAGGAATAAGATCCTTCATTTGTTTGGCAAAGAACCAACTCCATCATGGTCCCACCAGACACACATTTGTTTGCATCCTTGAGCACCCAAGGTTGGTGCATTGAAGAAAACACTATGAATTCTTAGCAAGATGGAGATTGTTAATTGTTGGCTCAGTTAACATTAGTAGTTGAAGACATTGTTGGCAATTGGCTTAATGTCAGCAATAGCAGTTGACATCAGCAGCAGCTACAACATATCGTGTTGACTTTGAGCCAACAACCAAGGCGGCAGTCAATAAATTTCAAGGCACAACTCAATAATGTTATGTTTGGTAGCATGAAAAGATGATTGGAAGAGAGGTGCGGAACATTAATCCTCTCAACCCCAATTTAAGTAACCTAACCTAAATGTGTGTTACTGTATAACTAACTTAGTAGCAGCAGCAACATATAGGGTTGACTTTCTTAAATTGTTAATGTATACCTAACTTAAGTATCCTAACCTCAACCTACATTAATCCTCTCAACCCTCCTTTGTTCCACTTCTCCCTCCCTACCAAACACATTCTAAATTATGCTGGGCTTTCGCCCCCTCATTTCCAGAAAGAAAGAAACATGCATTGTGGTTTCCTGTATCACAGACAAATCGTAGAATACCTTTATGTAAATCATGATATATCTAGAATATGAACCTATTAGGCTATTCCTCATGAAAATCACACTTTGATTAGCAACTAGACTAGCATCAAGGATTTGCTTGCCCCATAAGAAAGCACCCTTGTAGTGAAGTATTCAAAGTATAAAGTGATTCCTATCAATTGTGAAGAAAAAAAAACATATTGACATAAAGGAAAACAACGCCAATTGGAAAATGAAATTCCTTCCTAATAATTTCAATTTATTCATTTGTGATTCCCATTTCTTGTGCCTATAATCAAGAATCTCTAACAATCATTATAAGCAGAGGGAAGAAAAGGGTTAAAAAGACAAGAAAGAAAGAGTAGAAAAGTCTTACTCGGTCTAGACCTGAAGGAAGAGGATCAACTACAACAGTAGGAATTTCATCCATCAAGCTGTCAGGATTTCCCGAGTGCAAAATTCGAGTGAATCCTCCCATCTCAGATGCAGGCATAACCTTTTGCTTCTTATACCAGTAGTACATAATTCGACACTGCCATCTGCTATAAGGAGCATCAGTGGCAGTTAAAGCAACATGGAATTTTGACTTCGAGTTCCCTGGTCGTCTTACATTCTTAGGCCTCTCAATGATGGGGTCAGTCAAGAACATGCCATCTGAATTATCACCTACTAAACTCCCAGTAGATCTATAGCGGATTATTGTAGTTAACAAATTATATGTGGCAAAAGAAAAAACAATAGCCAAAAGAATCAAAAGTACTGGCGAAGCTCGTGCCATGGCTTTCCTCTCGATCATTGCTGATTGAAGTAAAGGAACTTGGATTTTTCCAAACTCACAAAAGGAGAGTCCAGCAAAGTTCCCTTTTTATTACAGCATAATCTAACAGTGACATTAAAAATGCTACCTTGTTCTCAGGACATATAAGCCGTATTTAGGCCAATATATTTGTTATGAATTTCAAACTAGTTCCACGTGGTTCCTACAAAAAAAAAAAAAAAAAAACTCCAATAAATAAAGGAACAATTTTAGCATAACTTAATACTAAATTAACAGGTCAATATTGACTGCAGATAAAAGCCATTATAGAAATAAATAAATGAATGAATAAAATCAAGATTATGCATAATCTTCTTACAAATTCATCCCAAACAGACCCAAATTGTTGAAAACAACTCCAAATTAGAGACCATAACACATCAGAAATTGATCTTCTCACAATGCAACTTCAAAGCTTTTAGAAAAAAGCAAGCAAGTTAAATCAAGGAGGAGAGATATAAAGGTTGACCTGATAAAATAAAGCTACTTAAAGTCAACACAGATCAATACAAAGAAAAATCTCAAAAGAGTTATGAAAAATAATTTGGCATAATTACAGGTTACACTCTTCAAAATCCACAAAACTATTCAGAACAAAAACTTAAAAGGGTTATCTTTGAAAATGGCAAAGAAAAAAGAAAAAGTCAACTCGGATGAAAAATGAAGAACCAGATTTATAATCTGAATCAAAAGTTGAAATTGTAGCATATGGAGCAAAGGGTTACCAAACAAACCATCATATAATCTTGATATGGAGCGAAGACCATACCATTTGATTTGTAGTGACATTGGAAAGTGAATCCAGCGGTAATAAGCAATACTTAATATTTTCATTAAAAAAAACAGAGTTAAATGCATACAGAATTGAAACTTCCTGATACGAGACAAAAGAATAAAATAATAATATTAATAACCCCACCAAAACCAAATAAAAAAAAACCCAGAAAAATTCATTCACCCAAAACTAGTTAGTGTTCTTCTAATGCACATCCGAGCTTGGAAAAACAGAGAGAGAGAGAGAGAGAGAGAGGACCTTGACATGCGCGCATGGAGATGGGGAGAGATTTGAGAATTGGGTACTTGGATGAGAGAGAGACGAGAGAGAAATTTGGAAAGTTGGTACTTATTAGAGTTTTAGATTTGGTTCAGTTTTCAGATTTCATAAAATGACTGACAACCTTTTTAGACTGTTACACATGTCTTAAACTCTTACACATCTTCTAAAAACAACTTTTTTTTTCACTTGTAAAAATAATTTTAATTAAAAAAAAGTATTTGTAAGATATTTTTAGAAAAAAAAAAATTTCCAAAATATATATGTATACAAAATACGACTTGGATTATTTCAGAAAAAAAAAAAAAAAGTCAAAGTGGCCCTATTAATAATATTATTGGCTGACATTGTAATACTATTTTTGATAAAAAGGTTAAATAACGAAGTTTGTCTTATCCAATAGTAGTTACTATTGTTCAAGTCAATGGGTATAACTAATATTATATTTTTTTTATGTGAATAGTTATAAGTTGTAGTTGATTTTATGTAATTTTACATTTTTAACTTTTGGATTTTTGTTAGCTACAATATATAATTGTTATCTTTATATATTGACTTGAGATTTGGCACATATTAGTCTTTTGCATATTATTTATGATTTTGCAACACATACTATTTAAAATAGGCTCATGAGGCCATCACAGTCCATGGGTATGACCCAAACCAAAAGGGTCAAATACAGTGAAATAAACTATAAATTTACATTTTTTTATTAGGCCCAAATTTATGTTTGGGCCACCTGGTATATATGTTGAGAATTTTAAAAAAATATGACTTTTTAGCCATCAATGTGCAAAAATATGATAATTAAACTTTCTTTAATTTGTATGAAAATTTTAATTAACAAAAACTCAGTTTATAGGAAAACTAATCACATATTAGAAATCAAAATTAAACAAAAAAACATCAGCTAAAGGAAGGGTACTATGGTAACTAACATAGCAAAAACTCCTTCAGCCAAGCCACCTCTTCTCTTTCATTTTTCCCTAGCCGCCACCACCCTGTCCTCCACTCGCTTGCCTCACCATCTCCGCCATCATCTCCAGCCACCCACCCTCACCACCTGCGATTCACCTTAGGCACACACTTCCGTGAAACCTAGTCAAGAACATCCAGCCGCACCATCGACAAACACAGCCCCAATCTGTGCATCTCTGCGTGATTCCATTCGCGAGCCTCCATATCCAAAACGATGGGGATAGGCTGAGGTGAAGGATGTGCTGGTGGTGGTCGGAGGCGAGGGAGAAGGGTGGCCTCTGGGCTGAGTGCGATTTATGGTGCTCGAAGTTGCGCAAAACGACGGGGAAGGCTGGGGTTGCGACAGGGTTTTACACGCAAGGGATGGGGGTTCTGGTGGTGGACGGAGGCGATGGAGGAGGTTGGTTCATGGTCAGATCTGTTTTTTTTTCTATCTTCGGATCTGTGGTAGCTGGTTACCTTCATGTTCTTTGTGTGTATATTTCAGGAGGTAACTGGTTACCTTCACATTCTGATGTGTATGTATATTGCTGGGCTCTTTATAGTAAATGGTTACCTAGGTTACTAAATCATACTTACTCTTCCTTTTTTTCCTTCAAATGTGACGTTTCTTTTCATTTCTAGTATGAGTGACTCGTCACCCCTTTTATGGTAATTGGTTGGTTACCCCTCTTATGGCAGAATGTTACTCATCTCACTGTAACTAGTTACCCCTCCTGATACATGTTATTAAACCTCTAAGACTATTATTTACATAACTGTGAAAAACCAAGCATGTAACTGGTTACCCATCTAGATAAATGTTATTTAACCTAGCTGTATGATTTCTTTTTACATAATTGTGAAAAATTAATTAAGTAACTAGTTACTTTACCCAAGCTTTGAAAAAAAAAACGTACAACCTAAAAAAAGAAAAAAAAATGATAATAAATAAAAAAATAATAATAAACACAATTCATATTACAAAGAAAAAAATTAATAACAAATTTGCAAACACAACCATGGAAAATTTTAATATAAAAATAGTTATATAAAATTAATATAAAAAAATCAAATAAGCTAAAAAAATAATCAAATTACAAACATACCCTTCCAAATTAATAAAACTTTATTAAGAGTAAAACTATGGCATAAACAAACTTTCATACAAAAATATGGAAAACTAAACCCATAAAAGTGAAATCTTAAAAAAAAAAAAAATCATATTTTTGCACAATCTATTAAAAATCACATATAACATGTAATTTCCTCATATATGTTTGTAATGAGGATATGTTATTTAATATAGGAAATTTGTTTTATGTTATCAACAAACAAAGTATTGATTAATTAATATATGAGTGTATAATTAATATATGAGTGTACATAATATTGAATATTGTAGTTAAAATTTAGTAAAACAATGAAGACCGTTAAAATCAAAACTAATTAACATTTATTTTTTTTCCTAATTAATGACAAAGATATCTGATGGACCCAACACGGGTATGTTTAAAAATTTATAAATCGCAAGCGCATGAATCGTTCATAAAGAATAGTGATCGTGTAAGCAAGGATGTTGAACCCAAAGGAGTTGTCTAAAATCGAAAATGAAACTATTTTAAATCAAAATTAATAAATTCTAACATAGCCCCAAATATTGATGAGAATTTGTAACAATAAAAACAAAATAAAATAAAAGATAATAATAAATAAATTAAAGACAATATATATAACATAGATTAATAATAGAAATGAAGATGGTAAAATAAGATTATTAAGGATTAGAATCCACAAAATATAAGTTCAATAATATTTATAAGTACATTGATTCCCAAGTTTTAGTGATAGTTAAAATAAATCAAACTATCATTTTCTAAATAGATTTATAATTTTAAGCACAAATTATTTCTAAAAATGTTATACCCAAGAATTGGAGAATGCATCCTAGGAGGCTAAGGAGAATGCATCTAGGAGAGTGCTTCTTAGGAGAGCTAAGGGGAGTGGTTCTAGGAGACTCCAAGGAGGATGTGGTCCTAGGAGACCCCAAGAAGGTGGTCCTAGGAGACCCCAAGAAGGTGGTCCTAAGAGACCCCAAGGAGGATGTGGTCCTAGGAGACCCCAAGGTGTGTAGGAGGTAAGCCTCCCAAGGTTTTCTAAGTGTTGGCTCGAACATGTCCAAGGTAAGTAGCTAAGGAGGAGGAGTCTCATGCAAGAGGAAGGAGACTTAGATTTTGATAAGGAGTACCTACACAATGTTCGATCGGACATGTTTGGGAGATGCTAAAGGAGGTTGCCTCAATGTTGTCCAAGGTGAGGTTCCCTCAATGTTGTCCAAGGCGAGGTTCCCTCAATGTTGTCCAAGGTGAGGTTCCCTCAATGTTGTCCAAGGTGAGGTTCCCTCAATGTTGTCCAAGGTGAGGTTCCCTCAATGTTGTCCAAGGTGAGGTGCCAAGGAGATTGGTTCAAGGAGGAACATGGCATGCTAGAGGAGAGTACATGTCCGAGGAGAACCATGCACGTTCAACCCACCAAAAGCATGTCCTACCACCATGCATGTTCAACCAGCACTTGCATGGGTAGTGAGTAGGAGGTGGACCAACTAGCTAGAGGAGACTAAGTCAGACACAACTTCAACAACATGCGCGGGAATCTCTCATTCTTCCCACAAATGGGGAGTTTGTTACATTTTGAATTTTGAATGTTTATTTGTAATATAAATGTAATAAATATAATAAAATATCCCTATTATAAGGGGATATCAGTTGAGAATCCCAGGCCTATAAATAGAGAGCTTATGTGTTGACTGCGTTTTTAGCCAACGACGTGAGAACGTCAATAACGACAAGCCTTCAAGAGAAATAAAAACGACAACAGACGGTATAAACAAAGAAAATAAAGAACACACGAGATTTTTATAGTGGTTCAGCCCCGATTGTCGGTAATAGCCTAATCCACTTAGAGTTGTGATTTATAAATCTATACTCAAGATCAGATGGACTGTGCCAACTGAGTTTCTTCAGTACAGATTGTGAAAATACAAGAATTCTCTCTAATTTCAGCACTTTCGCTCTCTAGAATAGACAGACCCAATTTTATCTCTCTAGAAAGAAGAAGCCAAAGGAGTCCCTCTCTCATCCCATAAGCTCTCTATTTATAGAGATGGGATCCTCAACTGATATCCCCTTATCATAGGGATATTTTATTATATTTATTACATTTATATTACAAATAAACATTCAAAATTCAAAATGCAACAAACTCCCCATTTGTGGGAAGAATGAGAGATTCCCGCGCATGTTGTTGAAGTTGTGTCTGACTTAGTCTCCTCTAGCTAGTTGGTCCACCTCCTACTCACTACCCATGCAAGTGCTGGTTGAACATGCATGGTGGTAGGATATGCATGTTGGTAGGTCGAACGTGCATGGTGGTAGGATATGCATGTTGGTAGGTCGAACGTGCATGGTGGTAGGATATGCATGGTGGTAGGTTGAACGTGCATGGTGGTAGGAGATGCACTTCTCTCCTCTAACATGCACTCTCCTCTAGCATGTCATGTTCTCCCTTGAACCAATCTCCTTGGCTTCTCCTCAGACCAAGGTGGTCCGAGGCAACCTCCTTGGCACCTCACCTTGAACAACATTGGGGCAACCTCACCTTGGACAATATTGAGGCAACCTCACCTTGGACAATATTGAGGCAACCTCACCTTGGACAACATTGAGGCAACCTCACCTTGGACAACATTGAGGCAACCTTCTTTAGCATCTCCCAAACATGTCCGATCGAACATTGTATAGACTTTCCTTATGAAAGTCTAAGTCTCCATTCTCTTGCATGAGACTCCTCCTCCTTAGCTATTTACCTTGGACACGTTCGAGCCAACACTTAGAAAACCTTGGGAGGCTTGCCTCCTACACACCCTTGGGGTCTCCTAGGACCACACCCTCCTTGGAGTCTCCTAGATGCATTCTCCTTAGCCTCCTAGGATGCATTCTCCAATTTTTGGGTATAACATTATGGGATGAGAGAAGGACTTTTTTTGGCTTCTTCTTTCTAGAGAGATAAAATTGGATCTGTCTATTCTAGAGAGAGAAAGTGCTGAAATTAGAGAGAATTCTTGTATTTTCACAATTTATACTGAAGAAACTCAGTTGGCATAGTTCATCTGATCTTGAGTATAGATTTATAAATCACAACTCTAAGTGGATTAGGCTATTACCGACAATCGGGGCTGAACCACTATAAAAATTTCCTGTGTTCTTTATTTTCTTTGTTTATACCGTCTGTTGTCGTTTTTATTTCTCTTGAAGGCTTGTCGTTATTGACGTTCTCACGTCGTTGGCTAAAAACGCAGTCAACATTTTGGTGCTTTCATTGAGAGCCTGAAGAGAAGAACAGACGGTCCCTGAAGCAAGATGGCACCTAAGAACACCACTGCTGCTTCCAAGAGGACAAGCTCCTCTAAAGAACTTGCTAGATCTGAAGGTCCTAGCCCACAATATCATGAGAATGAACCTAGGGTCATGCTTGAGGATGTGACTCCAGGAGTTGAAGAGCTCCAAGAGACCATGGGGGCCTTCCAGGAGAAGATGGCACAACTCCACGCTAGGCAGGAGGAGTTTGCTAAAGAGATGGCCAGGCAAAGAGCTGCGTTAGAGCAGCAAAGGCGTGATATGGAGGCCAGGAGTGAGGAGCTCAAACAACAATAGGAGGAGGTCAATCAGAAACATCGTGAAGCAACGCTTGCTTTGGAGGCAGCTACCCAGTTGGCCCAAGCCAGTGCCCAAGCTGCAATTCGAGGAGGACCCCCTCTAGGAGCAAGGACCACAGAAGCTGGTGGTAGGAGCATTGATAGACCAAGGAGGGGTGGTAATAACCCACCTGGTGAGGGAGATGGAGTTCGATCGCACACTACCTCAACCCAAGGGGAGCACTCTAGAACCCCCTCCAGAAGTCACCGATCGGGCAGTAAAAAGACTCCACCTGGGCAGGAGCAAAATAAAGCTCCTAGAGAGAAGAGGACCTCTCAGTTCAAAGATGGGCATGGTGGGGATGAGGCTGATAGTCATCCAACCAGCCAATCCAAGGAAAAGGAGGGCCACAACCCACAAGGAGGAGAACACTGCCCAGAGCGTGCCAAGAAGCCTCCATTGCACCCCGACCAGCAGCGTAGCAGGAGAGATGAAGTCCCACGTAGTAAGCCCGCTGGGAAATCGAAGAGTACGGTGTTTGATCGGGTAGGAGAGCATGCTTCTCAGAAGGATCTAAGGGACGTTATCACCAACAAGAGGAGGACCGTCCTGGTTGAAGGGCAAAATCTGGACCGTCCTACCAGTCAAGTAGAAATACTTGACGGTGGCGCCCTAGATGGTAATGCCTGACCAGGCGGTCAAAACCTTGGAACCTCATCGGCTGCACCAGCTATCCAAGCCCAGCTTGACATGCTAGCAGCTGCAGTGCAAGGTTTGTCGAAACGACCTTCCGAGATAGATGCGATCGACTACCGGAGTGGCAGCCCGTTCTCTGCTCGAATAAGAGCAGCCCAACCACCAGCAAAATACAAAGCACCGGTACTGCCAATTTATACCGAAAAGGCAGACCCGATAAGACATGCTGGGAAGTTTGAGGACCAGATGGAACTACTCGGAGTGAGTGATGACTATCGGTGTAGAGTCTTCCCCACCACCTTGACGGACACTGCCCAAGAGTGGTATTGGAGGTTTAAACCAAACTCCATTACCTCTTGGGAGTCATTCAGGAAGGAGTTTTGTAGACAATTAAGCACTGCCCGGACTCCACCAGTTTATGCCAACGACTTGGCAGACATCAAACAAAGAAAAGATGAATCTCTAAAGAGCTATATACAGAGGCTCATGAGAGAAGCCAATAGAGCAACTGCTGTAGGAGACGAAGGGAAGATGGTTGCTATATCTGCTGGGATAATTTATAGGAGTCCTCTATGGGACAGCATCCATCGCCATCCAATTTCAACACTTCAACAATTTCTTGACCGGGCGGAAAAATATATGAATTTGGATGATGCGATAGAGAAGGGGGAGAATGGCATAAACAACCCAGGCAAACCAACTGACTCTCCTAGTGATGGTGGAAAGAAGCGTGGAAATAATGGGTCTGACCACCATGCGGAAAAGAAAGCAAAGTTGAGTTCAAGTGAAAAACCAACCAAGTATGAGCCTCAATTCACCAACTACACCACTCTCTCAACCACCCGAGCAGAGATATATCTTGCTAGTCAAGGGGAGGTTCCTTACAAGAAGCCTCCACCCATCAGGAGAGAGATGAGGAAGAGAGACATGAACAAGTATTGTCGCTTCCATGAAGATTATGGTCACGGCACAAATGAATGCAACCACCTCAAGGACGAGATAGAATTTCTTCTCCGGTCGGGCAAGTTGAAGAAGTACCAAGCAGAGACACCCCAAGGAGAAGGAGGTAGAAGCAACTCCGGATTCAAGCGACAAAGATCTCCACCCTTGCAGCCTGGACCTGTGGACTTCACCGTAGACACTATATGTGGAGGTCCACCCTTAGCTGAGGAGAGCAACGAAGCAAGAGGAGGAGTATGCTGAGGAGGAGTATGCTGAGGAGGAGTGCTAGGAGCAGGAATCACTGGAGTGGCGTGCACATAGAGCATCGAAGGAGATATTATTTTTAAATACCACTTTCAGAGTGGTAGCTTGCTTTCGAGTTTTTAGACTTGTTATTTAAGTTTGGTGTATGAACTGGTTATTTGCTAACCAGTCATTTTATTTTGAACAATTTTGGTTGTTTAAGACTCGTTGTTAGACATGTTTTGTCATTTTTAATTTACGAGTAATAAAAGAGACTACGCGCAGCGTGGTCGATTCTTGCTACAAATATGCATGTGTGTTAGTTATCCGAGCAGTGTTCAACTGCTCGATGTGTTCAAGCAGTGTTCAACTGCTTGAGTATTTTTCATATATTCTATGTGTTTCACGAGTAGTTAACTGCTCGAACAGATTCAGTCAGGTAGCAAGTGACTAAGGGTCTTTCAACCTCCAACCACTTGGGGGGCACATGGGGTATACTGGTATATAACTTAACACAGGCAATAAGAGCACGAGATAATATATATGTTTCTAGGCTGACTTGTAAATTTTCGAAGTCCAAAAAGGCCATTAAGCTAACTTGCTTGGCAAAGCTTAAGTAACTTGGGATTTTTAAAATTTCAAGTTAGGAGCAGATATTCGTGTGACCATAAACATCATGCTCATAAAATGTTAGAGCAACAAGAGTGTGAGAAAGTATACTTAGCATGGACTTATGAAATGTCTAAAATTTCTAAGTTAGAAAACTAAGTACTCATGCGAAAATGTAAGGCATACACCAGAGTGACTTTACTCTTCACAAAAAACTTATAACTTTTTAAGTCTAAAGAAGACTTAGAATGTTTAAGTTAATAAAGAGAAGTAAAGTATAAGTGCCAACAGCTACAAGTTTAGCTCACCAGGTGCAAAGTTTTCTTGCTCAGGAGAGCAGATACAACTTCTCTGGTCGGCTAAGCATGTATCATCGATCAACTTCCCTAGAGTGAATCAAACAAATGCATGCAAAATAGATGCTACGTGGTGAAAATTTGTCCTTGGGAGGAGAAGTCAAGTTTTCACCAAGATTGATTGAGAGAAATCAATCTCTCAAAATAAATTTGGGAGGGTCGAACAAGGTGCTTTGATGGTTTTTCCTAAAAGTACCTAAGAGTGCCCAAGCAAATGCATAAAAATGTGGTGTCCAAGCATACCTTGAGATGGCCGATCGGATGCATGTTGATCCAAGGAGCATCTCGCCTACGTCCAAGGATCTAGGCCCAGAAGTATTGGTGCCTAAGGTACTGCATCTGAGGAGGAGAAACACGCTTGAGTGATTGGAAGCTACATTATATCCGATCGGAGTGGGGGGCATTCGTCTAAGGAGATGTGTTTAGTTCCAAGGAGAAGCGTCCAAATGGTGATGCTGCCTATGTCCGATCGAAGAAGGAATGCTTGGAAGGCTGGCTACTGTTCCATGCATTGCCTTGCATTCATGTCAACATGGCTTATGCCTGTTTGTCCATGCTCACGATCAATACAGGTGCTTAAAGTGTTTGAAAAATGTAGTTTCCAAGCATACCTTGAGATGGCCGATCGGATACATGTTGATCCAAGGAGCATCTCGCCTATGTCCAAAGATCTAGGCCCATAAATTTTGTGCCTAAGGTGCTACATCCGACCAAGAGGAGACAAAGTACCCGATCGGACCTTGATGGAGGAGCCAAATGCTTGGCTCGGGCCATGTCCGAGGAGAAGCCAAGACATTGGCTTGGACCTTGGTTCAAGGAGAGGTCATGAAAGCCATGTTGAATATCTCCGATCAGACCATGTTGAAAGCTTCGATCGGATTATTTTCGAGGAGAAGGCCATGCATGTGTGCCAAGGGTCCGATCGGACCTTAGCTTGGTGAGCTTCCAAAAAGATTGGCTCGGACCAAGTCCAAAGAAAGGTCCCATGCATGCCCAAGAGATAAACTCAAGAGTGCATGCCTGCCTTGTGTCTAAGAGTATATGCATCCGATCGGACATGATTAGAGGAGCCAAGAAGTGTCCGATCGGACCTTAGTTTAAGATTCCAAAAATTTGTAGCTGGGACATGACCGAGGAGAGCCAAAGCGGATGCCATAAGTGTTCAGGTAGGCCCGTGTGCGTCTAAGTGTTGGTGTCCGAACAACTAGGCTGCATCCGATCGGAGATGGTGGGCTGTTGTTAAGGCTTAAGGCATGCATTTCTTTGAACGAGGCGAGTGATCACTTCCGATCGGGCATTGAAAACTTTAGGCAATTGTGTCGTCCAATCGGACCACACTTACCTATCTTTGCATTGAAATGCCCGACTTGGCAGCAGACTTTGAACCCCCTTAAACTCCCATGCCCGATCGGACATCCTGGGGGAATTCACGCTGGGCTCGCGTGGAGGAAGGCTGGACGTTTCCTTGGTCAAGCTTTGTCCGATCGAACCATGTCATGAAAGCTCCGATCGGACCATGTCCGAGGAGACCATGTATGTGTTCCAAAATGGTTGGCTCGGAGCAAGTCAGAGGAGAAGTCCCATACAAGCCAAAAGATGGAGTTAGTTTTGGGCCAAGAGTGCATTGTCCGATCGGACATGGTTGAAGATGCCAAGAAGAGTGTTCAGGTCCGATCGGATCACATCCAAGGAGACCATGTTTTGCATGGTGCAAGCCGAGCATGTCCAAGGAGTTCGATCACCGAAATTCTAATCCTAGCGCAACCAAATTGAGGATATTCAACGATCTATCTCTATACCATGATGATTTTGCAACATATACAAAGGGAGCTTATGTTTTCATTACATCAAGAAAATAGAGTTTGAAGAAATCACAAGGCAAGTTCAAGACAAGTTCTGTCATGGGAGTTTACGTGAAAGTTATCATCCGGATAGGAGCTTTTGGATGACTTCAAGAGCATTTTGCTAGAAGAAAAGTTTATCATACGAGGGGAATCGTATAATAAACTTGGGGGGCAAATGTTATACCCAAGAATTGGAGAATGCATCCTAGGAGGCTAAGGAGAATGCATCTAGGAGAGTGCTTCTTAGGAGAGCTAAGGGGAGTGGTTCTAGGAGACTCCAAGGAGGATGTGGTCCTAGGAGACCCCAAGAAGGTGGTCCTAGGAGACCCCAAGAAGGTGGTCCTAAGAGGCCCCAAGGAGGATGTGGTCCTAGGAGACCCCAAGGTGTGTAGGAGGTAAGCCTCCCAAGGTTTTCTAAGTGTTGGCTCGAACATGTCCAAGGTAAGTAGCTAAGGAGGAGGAGTCTCATGCAAGAGGAAGGAGACTTAGATTTTGATAAGGAGTACCTACACAATGTTCGATCGGACATGTTTGGGAGATGCTAAAGGAGGTTGCCTCAATGTTGTCCAAGGTGAGGTTCCCTCAATGTTGTCCAAGGCGAGGTTCCCTCAATGTTGTCCAAGGCGAGGTTCCCTCAATGTTGTCCAAGGCGAGGTTCCCTCAATGTTGTCCAAGGTGAGGTGCCAAGGAGATTGGTTCAAGGAGGAACATGGCATGCTAGAGGAGAGTACATGTCCGAGGAGAACCATGCACGTTCAACCCACCAAAAGCATGTCCTACCACCATGCATGTTCAACCAGCACTTGCATGGGTAGTGAGTAGGAGGTGGACCAACTAGCTAGAGGAGACTAAGTCAGACACAACTTCAACAACATGCGCGGGAATCTCTCATTCTTCCCACAAATGGGGAGTTTGTTACATTTTGAATTTTGAATGTTTATTTGTAATATAAATGTAATAAATATAATAAAATATCCCTATTATAAGGGGATATCAGTTGAGAATCCCAGGCCTATAAATAGAGAGCTTATGGGATGAGAGAAGGACTTTTTTTGGCTTCTTCTTTCTAGAGAGATAAAATTGGGTCTGTCTATTCTAGAGAGAGAAAGTGCTGAAATTAGAGAGAATTCTTGTATTTTCACAATTTATACTGAAGAAACTCAGTTGGCATAGTTCATCTGATCTTGAGTATAGATTTATAAATCACAACTCTAAGTGGATTAGGCTATTACCGACAATCGGGGCTGAACCACTATAAAAATTTCCTGTGTTCTTTATTTTCTTTGTTTATACCGTCTGTTTTCGTTTTTATTTCTCTTGAAGGCTTGTCGTTATTGACGTTCTCACGTCGTTGGCTAAAAACGCAGTCAACAAAAAAGATAGGATTTTTCTTCGCTTTTCAAATTTATAATTTCAAAGCATTTAGTGTAATCAATCTAATGAAATAACAAATAAATCAATGAACATTATTTATAAGGCAAAACATAATATTTTTGTTCTAAGCATGGATGTGTATAATTTAATGACACATCTTACAAAAAGAATATTATGTATTTGCACTAATGAGAACAAAGTTTAAATGTGTGCTAACAATCCAAAATACATGATATTTAAGATGAAAGAAGATATTTGAAGAAGAAAATTCCATAAATTTTGTTGCACAAAATGGGAAATCAATATACAAAATAAACACTATCTAGTTAGATATTATTTCATCATCACCTTAATAATCTTAAAAAGATTAGAAACTCATAACTAGAATAACAAATACAAACTAAAAATTACAAACATAAATAGGAAAATTTGGAGGAGAACCCCCCAAATTTTCCTCTAACAATACATAGAAAAATAACCAAAAAAAGAAGAAGAAGATGAAGAGAATTGAGAGGTTTTGAATGTGTAGAAATTATGGTATAGTAACCTCCCCTCCAAAAATGGACCACAAATCCCTTATTTATAGCAAAAAATGATGATTAAAATAATCAATTCAAATTAATTAAATTGATTAAATTAATTGAATTAATTATAATATAGCAAATAGGGATAAATTATAGGGTGTAATAATTATGTTTTGGGGTAAAATGTGTAGAAAGTGAGGCAAAAATGTTGGCATTTTTTACAATAGGGGACAATGGTACTTTGGACAATTTATGGGCTCAAGATAAATAAAAGGTAGGTTTGGGGTTTGTTGGCTGGCAAGCTGCTGGTACTGCCGAAATGGGGCTGTCGTTGGGTGCTGGAGTGCAGGCGGTTGGGTGTGAAGAGTCAACTATTGGGCCTTTGCTGAGTGATGAGAAATGCTTGCTGAAGGAGATGGCTGGAGACTTTGTTGATGAGGTGAGCCGAAGGAGTATGCTGAAGGGTGAATTGGTGACTTTTGACTTGATGCTTCAGCTGGGCTTGGTGGGAGGAGAAGTTGGGCTTGGGGCTTGCTGGGCCAGGCATTGGGCCTGGCTGGTGGCAGCTCCAAAACTAGTCTTATGGCATTTTTAACTCTTTTCTTTTCAGATTTGCCACTTTTTCCCTTTGTTTTCTTTACTTTTCAAGAGCACAAATTCCCTACAAAATAAATATAAATAAATCATAATACAATATTTTCAACTATAAAATAAATCAATTTAATTCTTTGAAAATATTAATTATAACTTAATTTATATTTTACATTTAAGTTTAATAATACAACATTTTTTTACCACTAACTTAACAATAATAATTCAAATAATTAACTACAACATTTTACAACAAAATAACTATAAAAACACACAAAAGTATATAAAATCAAAATAAACCCAATAAATTCAAAATTACTTAAAAACTTAATAAATCAATTAAAAACTTAAGAATTAAGCAACAATTAGCACATAAAAAGTGGTAAAATAACTCTATTTTGTAGAGTTATCAATATCAATATTATTAGTTTACGCAATAAAAAAACATTGCTAAATTTATAATAGTAATAAACAAGTTTGGTCAGTTGCAGTAACAATGCAAATGTTTTTATTTTTTTATTCCTAATTAATTACCTAATTCATATTAATATTATGCTTTAAACATGGTTGGAATGATTTTATGCCTATTTAGTGACTAGCGTATATACTTTAAGCAATCAATTAAAAAAATTAATAAAGTTACTATTAAAATCCCCTAATTATAGATAGTATGCATAATTCTACACGATATGTATAAAGTAATTGTAATTGTTTCAAATTTTTTTAATCCTTCATTTTAATTTTAAAGATGACTTTTTTTTTACTAATTTACTTGTTAATTTACAATTAATGAAATTTGAATAATAGTGATACACATAGTATATAATGAAGAGAAAGAGAAGAAGACGATTACGGTCAATTTGTTATCCAATTTTTTCGATTAGAGTGAAGCGCCACTAAAAAAGGAACATATATTTAGCATTGGTCCTTTGATTAACATTAATATACTTTTTGAAAACATTACAAATATGATTGAAGTATGTCATAATCATTAATTTTTTACCATTGAAACAAATCTACAATTTAGATGCTCTTAGCCACTTACATTAATGCAATTGTTATACTAATTCAGTAGCCTAAACCATTACAAAACACAATAATTGCTAAATAGGATAGGAAGTCTACGAAAATAGACACTTAGTCACTTTCCACTATCATTCTGTCAGAAAGTTCGATAGTCATCTAGATTCGTCGAACTTAATCGAATGATATGCTCTCTTACTTAGTGAGGGGTCTTGACTGTGAGAAGGCAGTAGATCGACCAGTTGGGGGCATGTTCTTCGATTGTTGTTTGTAGAATAACAGTTCAAACACTTCCTTTTAGTTTTAACG
This sequence comes from Humulus lupulus, assembly GCF_963169125.1. Classification (NCBI taxonomy): domain Eukaryota; kingdom Viridiplantae; phylum Streptophyta; class Magnoliopsida; order Rosales; family Cannabaceae; genus Humulus; species Humulus lupulus. Next base: position 180,702,715 of record NC_084800.1, on the reverse strand, counting down.
GCTCCATCCTGTTGGATTAGCTTATACAGGATCTTTATTTATTTTCATGTATATCTAATATTAAAAAAATTAATACAAGATAGCCTAAAACATGTTTCTAAAATTGAATTCAAAGAGAAATAAAGAATAGAATACTTACATTATACGCAGCAGAATTAAAGAGTCCTTCCTTCAGTTTCTCTAACTCTTGTATCCTCTCTGCCGCAGAGTATTATGAAGAAACTGAACCGATCTTCTATTTTCTTCACAATCTTCCAATGTATCCTTAGAACCACCTAGACTAGTGTGGGCAATTCTCAACACATGAGATAGATATATAGAGAAGAAGAGAAAATAACAAAGAGGCTTAGAAAATGACTTGTGTTTAGAGAGAATCTAAAACTATCAGAAAATCTGACTTGTGACTTATGTTTTGACTTCTCTCTAAGCACTCCTTTTATAGACTCAATTAGGCCATTTAATTTAATTAAAAAATAAATAAAATAATAGCAATTTTGAAGCCCTAGGTCGAAATTATCATGGGCTATAGGCCCGTGAAATTTCCTATTTGATTATAAGCCCATTGGACTTAAAATCAAGGCCTGTATTATTTTCTAGTGATTTAATTAAATAAGTAATTATTTAAAACATTTATCAAATTAATTATTTATAATTTGAACCTTGATTTAAACTTATTTATTAATTTAGATACAAATTTATCTTAATTAATAAATCTGCCATAATTTCTCTTTTCTTCTCAAAATTACACAACTCTGTGAAACTATCCAAAATTGACCTGATCAACTTTGATAATTCTAATTGATGATTAAATCAATTAATTGAGATTATCTAGATGATTTTATCCAAGGTACAATGGGGACCATAGGCCTATGAAATCAAGCTCCAATAAGTTATCATAAATCTAACAAATAAATTTACTAACTTATTAATTCCTCGTGACTCCACTATAGACTCGGAATTGCACTCTTGAATTCATAGAACGCTCTATAACAAATATAGATACGCTATTAACTATTCATTGTTACAACCATAATTGTCACTCAATCCTCTATAGACGGTCTACAATGAGATAGGAATAAAATACCGTTTTACCCCTCATTGTATTTTATCCTTAAAACACTTAGTTCCTTGTAAATGATATTTCAGTAAACTAATTTAATTATTGAAATGAGATCTCTATCATTTAACACCTTGAACCAAAATAAAAGGAAACCATTGTTTCACTTGTTCATCAGAAGCTATAGATGTTCATATCTATGATTAACACTCCCACTCAATTATACTACAGAGTTCCCAAGATGTAAGTATGGGCTAGTCCGTAGGGTAAGCTGGTAACGAACAAGTCAAAGAACTCAAATAATACAATCAGTTAGAATACTAACCACTCAGAATTGAGATTGAATTAACCTATGGTCAACTATATGATATGACTAGAATAGATAATAACGGTATGTTTACTTATCTTATCAATTGTCAATATCGGTCTTGTCCGATGTAACAAATACATCCAATCTTATCTACTTTGCTAATGTTCTGGAAAGAACATAACATAGTAATGTGTAAGTAGATCATATCATAGATTGGCAAGTCAGTGTAAATCCGGTGCACTGACTAATCTCAGGACTAACTTATTTTGAACATATAATCATATTTATATTCCACTGTGATTACGTCACTATAAATAAGATTAGCTATATGCTCAAGATTTAATAGAAGTTTAAATTAAACAAATAATCATGAAAATAAAACATGTGAGCAAAGTGATTGATCAAGTCAAAAAATGATTTCTATTCTTTTATTGATAACAAAATGAGATTACAAAAAATTTGGATTTTAATTAGGGCATAAAACCCCTAACAAACTCCCACTTGCACTAATTGAAACTAATGCCTTAATTCTACTAATCTCATTTCCTTGATATGCTTATCAAATGTAGCTTCTGGTAGTGTCTTTGTAAACTGATCCGCAAGATTGTCTACAGTTGCAATCTTCATAACCTTCACATCTCCCCTGGTCACATATTCTCGAATAATGTGATACTTCCTTTCTATATGCTTACTCCTCTTGTGACTTTGAGGTTCTTTCGAGTTGGCTATCGCTCTTGTATTGTCACAAAACAATACAAGCAGTTTATCCATTTCTGGAATAACACCAAGATCCGAATAGAACTTCTTTATCTAGACTATTTCCTTAGCTGCCTCTGACACGGCTATGTACTCAGCCTCCATGGTAGAATCTGAGATTACAGACTGCTTTACGCTTCTCCAAATTACAGCTCCACCCCTAAGAGTAAACACCATTCCAGAAGTAGACTTCCTGTCATCGACATCAGTCTTAAAATCTGAATTGGTAGCCTACAGGGTTCAGAACACCACCCTTGTAGACTAACATATGATCCCTAGTCCGCCTCAAATACTTCAGGATATGCTTAACTGCTATCCAATGTTCCGGTCTTGGGTTTGACTGATACCTACTCACTACTCCCATTGCATAGCAGATATCTGGTCTAGTACACAACTTGGCATACATCAGACTTCCAACTGCAGATGCATAAGGAACTTTTCTCATTGCATCTTCCTCTTCAGGAGTCTGGGGAGACTGTTTCTTTGAAAGATGAATTCCATAGCGGGACGGTAGACGCCCTTTCTTGGAATTTGTCATTGAGAAACGTTCAAGCACTTTATCAATGTAAGCTGCTTGAGATAGAGCTAAAAGTTTGTTCTTTCTATCCCTGATGATCTGGATACCTAGAACATAACTCGCTTCACCAAAATCCTTCATCTGGAATTGAGTGCTCAGCCAATTCTTCACATCTGATAATTTCTTAACATTGTTTCCAATGAGTAAGATATCATCTACATAAAGAACCAGGAATACCACTATTTGATTTACCTTCAATTGGTAAACACAGGGCTCATCAATATTTTGTTCAAAGCCATAGGTCTTGATTATTTCATCAAACCTAAGATTCCAGGAATGAGAAGCTTGCTTAAGTTCATAGATGGACCTATTCAACTTGCAAACTTTTCCTTCTTGTCCAGATACTTTAAATCCTTCTGGCTGATCCATATAAATGACTTCGTCAAGCTTTCCATTAAGAAAATATGTCTTGATGTCTATTTTTCAGATCTCATAGTCGAGACTGGCTGCTATGGATAGGAGGATGCGAATGGATTTGAGCATGGCTACCGGACTAAAAGTTTCCTCATAGTCCACGCCTTCTCTTTGGGTATAATCCTTTTCCACTAATCGAGCTTTATAAGTCTCGATATTTCCATCCACACCTCATTTCTTCTTGTAGATCCACTTGCACCCAATGACCCTAAAGTCACTAGGTGCTTCCACAAGATCCCAGACGGAATTTGAGTACATGGACTCCATTTCCTGTTTCATGGCTTCGAGCCATAGTTCCTTTTTAGGGCTAGCCATTGCCTGTTTGAAAGACAATGGATCATCATCACTAGTGTCACCAACAACCATATTGGTTTCACCATCCAAACCATAGTGAACTGGGTTCCTAGAAACCTTCCCACTACGACGAGGCTGGACGTGAAGAGTGGTACTTTCTTCATTTAAACCGACTTGCGTCGGTTGGACGTGAAGAGTGGGAATTTCATCATCAACTTGCGTTGATGATGATGGAACATTGGTTGGAGTCAATTCTTTAACCATCTCCTCTAAAACTACTTTGCTGCGAGGTTTAAAGTTCTGGACATAGTCATTTTCCAGAAAATTAGCATTTGTAAAAGTAAACACTTTCTTTTCTGAATGACTATAGAAAAGTCCACCCCGAGTACCTTTAGGATAGCCAACAAACATGCAAACTTCCGTTCGTGATTCTAGCTTTCCCTCCTTTTTCCTCAGGACGTGAGCAGGACACCCCCAGAATCTATAATGGCGTAAACTAGGTTCACGACTATTCCAGCGTTCTAAAGGTGTTTTGGGGATTGATTTTGATGGCACGACATTGAGAATGTCGTTCGCAGTTTCAATTGCATGTCCCCAGAACGAAGTTGGTAGAGTTGAGCAACTAAGCATGCATCTAACCATTTCCAATAAAGTTCTGTTTCGGCGTTCCGCTACACCATTTTGTTGCGGAGTACCCGAGGCAATAAGTTGTGATAAAATCCCAAGTTCGGTTAAATGATCTTGGAACTGCATATCCAAATATTCTCCACCTCTATCAGATCGCAAGATCTTTAACATTTTACCTAATTGGTTCTGAGCCATTGCTAGGAATTCCTGAAACTTTGAAAATGTTTTTTATTTCCTATGCATTAGGTAAAGACATGCGTATCTAGAGTAATCGTCAATGAAAGTGACGAAATACTCAAAACCACCCCTGGCTTGTACATTCAAAGGTCCACAAACATCTGAATGCATAAGACCAAGTGGTTCTTTGGCCCTATCACCCTTTAGAGAGAATGGACGCTTGGTCAATTTTCCTTCTAGACAAGATTCACAGATAGGTAATTCACCTAAGGTGAGTTCCCTCAAAAGTCCGTCCTTTGTAAGTCTTTGAATCCTATCATAGCCAATGTGACCTAGTCTCAAGTGCCATAAATACGTCATATTATTGTTATCGGTCTTTTGACGTTTATTGGACCTAGGTTTAGCTACTTTGAATAAATCATTATTAAGAGTGAAGGGTTCGTTAGGTCGCAGAATATAAAGCCCGTTTTCCAAACATGCAATACACAATTGCGATCCATTGAAGGAAATATATATATTAGAACTTGTGAAAGTCATAACAAATTGTTCTAATTGCAACATGGAAACTGAAATTAAATTTCTACTAAAATCTGGAATAAAAAATGCATCTTTTAAAATTAAAAATTTATTTCCAAACTTCAAACAAGCTTTTCCTCTAGCTTGGACCGCAACGAACACTCCGGTCCCAACTCTAAGCTTTAAGCCGCCTTCGTTCACTTCCTCCCACGACTCAAGAAGCTATAAAGAGTTACAAACATGGTTAGTAGATCCAGAATCAATAATCCAAGCAGATTATCATTCTCTAAAACACATGTTTCCAAGATAAATGAACTATAATCATTACCTTTGTTTTTCGTTGCTAGAAACTTAGGACAATCTCATTTCCAATGCCCCTTCTCTTTGTAGTGAAAGCACTTATCTTTACCTTTCTTGTTTTTCTTGTTCTTCCCCTTAGGCGTCTGTGCACTTGGTTGTGCACTCGTCTTTGCAGCCTTTGTAGGCTTGGGGTTGTTTATTTTTCCACCTTTCCTCTTGTTTCTAGCTTTCGAAGACGAAGCTAGATGAGCTTCAACCTTAGCTAGATCAGCAGCAACATCAGTAGTCTTGTTTTCACCTCCTTTACTAGGTCCACCCATGACATGTTCAATAATCTGAAGCTCGTTCATGAGCTGCGTCAGACCATAGTTGAGTTGAGTACAAACGTGCAGACACGGTGCCATCCGAGAATTTACGGTGCCATCACGAACTTGCAGAGACGGTGCTATCCAAGCATTTACGGTCCCATCACGAGCATTGACGGTGCCATTACTAACGTGTGGACACGGTGCTCGTTCTGGGGATTCCTCAATCATGACTGTAACGCCCTACTTCCTTAGAGCCGTTACTAAGTGAGTTTAAAAACGTGCTCACATCTCGCTAATCGAGGTTTTAGATCAACAGTGTAATTAAGCTATAACAGAGGAAAAAAAACCTTAGAAATATTAATTTCCATAGAGAATCATAAAAGGTTTACACTTGGGATCCCAAAATAAAGTTTAGAAATGTTTACAACATATTAGTTAAACCAAGATGACTAGACGACAAAATCATAGTTTATTTACAAGCATCTCCCAAAATCCTCTCGCCGTGGAGGCCAGGCTGGCCAAACATGTACACGCTGCCTCACGCCTGCTATACTCATGGTTGGTTGATCACCTCTGTACCCTTTACCTGCACCACAGAGCATCTGTGAGCCGAAGCCCAGCAAGAGAACCCACAAACAGATAACATATGCAACACATACATCAAACATATAAACACGCCACCAATGGCTAAACACGTACGGCCTAGCCGTCCCAGTCATTTACCAAGCCCTGGGTTCACGGACCATGCCGTGAGGGTATCCCAGGTATCCTTCTGGGGACTCGCCCTGGCAACTCACACTCCACGTGCTCAGCGCTGCTCCCGGCCCCTTGCCATTCTCGGGCTTGCACTCATCGTGCCCAACGCCGTTCTCGGTCTACACCGTTCCCGGCTCAAGCCGACCATTCATGTCAAAATATACATAGCATAACAAGCAAGTATAGAATTCTAGCATAATCAAATAAAGGGCTACGCCCCGCAGTTCTAACATATTGGGCTCGGCCCTGCATATTAATCCATTCAATCACACTAGGCTCAGCCCTGCATATCAGTTCATTCAAACACATTGGGCTCAGCCCTGCACACAAGCTCTATGGGAACAAGGGTTCTCTTACCTGAGTTCCGAGCTTTCTGAGCACCGATGCCCCGAGTACAGTCCTCCAACGTGAGCCTCGCCGAGACCCTAGTCACAACACATTAACAATGTCCATCCATCAAATTCTAATCCAACAAATAACATAGAGCCATAACCCTAACCCCTGGGTCCTTGAATTCTATCAATCCAGGTGATATAATCCATCCCGAGCCTTAACCATTGAATTCCCAAGCCTAAAATACCCTTAAAACTCAAACTGGCACAAAGGGCCGCGGCCCCACCCTTAAGAGTCGCGGCTAGCCTCAAAACAGAGGCTAGCACCACACTGACCCCCACACGGGCCGCGACGCGCCCACCAGGCACCGCGGCGCGCATGAACCTTCTCGGCCTCCCATGACCGCGTGCGCACACGGGCCGCAGCGCACCCCTCCTAGGGCCGCGACGCTCCTCACCGAACCCAGAATTCTCATCAATTTCCTACCTTTTCTTCAAGCCAGTCCTTACCAAAACTCACCTATCTAACCCAGATATTAAACACTTATACTCCAGCTCAATAATAACTCAGTAACAACATCAAAATCCATCAAAGTCTACTACAAAAAAAACCAACTAGAACCCCAAGAACAAGTTAAATTCTACCCACATGCAAAGCTTGAAAACACAACTGAAACTTAAGCATAACTACCATGAAAAAGCTTACCTCTTGCTGAGTTAAACCCCTGAAAGTGAACCTTAATTCCTCCAAGCTCCTAGCTTCCTAAAACCCAGCTGAACTCCTTAGACCTTCAAGTTGATTCCCATTGTTTTCCTTGTGTTTATCTTAGAGAGTGAATGAGAAGGGAGGAAATAAATCTATCTTTGGCTGAGAAGAGAAGTATAAGTCGGTTCCTAGAGTTTCTAAATAATTCCTCTTTTTTTTGTTTTATCTGACTTAAGTCTAAAGGGTTACCTCAAGGCTCGGGGTACCAAATGTCCCCGAGGGCAAAATGGTAAAATTCCCCAATATTCCCGCCTAGACATTCTATCCTCAAATATATCTCAAAATAATTATTTTCATGCCCCGATAATCTCATAACACCTAGTACCCTAATTACCCCTCGACTCGCCCCGAGTCGGAATCTCAACCCCGTTGTGACTCTCTGGTTAACCGCTCCCCAAGACTGTCTCAGATCGTACTGCACAAACATTTCACATATATATAACATATATCACATTCATGCCTCTAATATCCAGACGGGGTCCACATGCACATTTAACTCATTAAACATGCATCACTATCATATATCCACATTAATTCACCCATTAACACATTAAAGCATAATAAATCATTTATTGCCATCCAGGCACACTAATCAAGGCCCTAAGCCCGATTAGCAAATTTGGGTCGTTACAATGACGAATTCAGAGTTGTCACCAATCAACTCTATGTTGATATTTTGCTTCCAATTATCCAGTGAGTTTCTTCATCGAAAGTTGAGAAAGGATGGGATTATACACATACACTACTTAGCTTAAAACTACAAATTATCAATAAAATAGAAATCAATCACATTTGCTCAATAAAACTTCTATTCACACAAATTTCAAGAAATAGCAAAACATATACCAAAAATATGTAAGATATGAGAAAAAAATACCAAAAACAATCATATATTTATTTATTTAAGTTTTTAACTAATCTATGATATCCTTGTCCCGGTTGGCGATAGTAAAAAATACCACTAGTTAAATAGAGTTGTAAACTCATTTAATAATGGACACCATTATTAACAATCTACTATTCGATCAAAATAAGAAAACAAAATCTCTTATTTTATGAGCTAGACTCACAGTTTCAATAATCATAGATTTAGTCCTAGTAGTCACCATATGGGTGAGTCTAGTAGAATTTGACCTATAATTATCTATCTTTCGAAATCTAACCTTGTCAAAATAACTAATGAACACCTTCCGTAGGGGGACGAATCAAAGCGCCTCGAGGCCCCATTAAGCTATTGACTATGTTAAACCAACGGTGGAGATCGAATAAAATTCTTAAAATAAGCTCATTATAAAATTAAAAATAGTATTTTAATTATTTATTTTTAGAAAATTAATGGCTATGGTTTTCCCAAAAAAAATTAAACAGGTTAAAATTTTTAAAACCAAAGTCCTATAATTTCTTATTAATTCTAAAGTGTCACATTGAAACAAATTAAATTAATTTAGAATTAATTTGTTGCTAATCAATATTTAGGTTTAACTAATATAATGAACCTATACAATTAAGTCCAACTCAGGTAAATGTGCCTTAACAATTGGGCTTGTATGGAGGAGGGTTGGGTCCAGTATGTCGTTCTCACTACAAAGGCCCCATATCTTCCATACAAGGTCCAAAAGACAGGAATTTAAACATTCGTTTTATTAATTGTTATTAATTGATTAGATCCACTATAGTCATGCAAAGCAAATGAGCATTCACAAGTGGAATCACCCACAAGAGAGGAATTTAAACTTTACATTTTCTAATGGGCCCAAATAAAACCTATCATTTTATGAATATTTTATTTGGCAAAATGCCATATATCTAACAAACATATGAGCCACTATATGCATATAAGCCCAATTGCAAAAATACCACATATAGTGCAAACAAACATGCTATAATTGAATGGGCCTAATCATGTTACTATATGAGCAATTTTATGAATTTATGCAAAAATATCACAATTTATTTCATTTGTAAAAATACCACAATTAATTATCTAGAATTTATAAAAAAAAATTCAAATTAATTAAATTTTTACAAAAAATAAGTCAATTTAAATGAAATTTATCAACAATTAACAATAGTTAATTTAAATTTCATTTATCAACAATCAACTTGGTTTTAAGTTAATTTGAAAAAAAAATATTAATTTAATTTAAATAGGATTTATCAACAATTAACCAAAATTAATTTAAATCTCATTTATTAAAAAAATATTTTATTAATTGGCTTAAAAAAATGATATTTTTCAAAATTTAACCAATTTAAAATTTTAAAATCAATATCTTAACTATTTTCTAAAAATATCTTGTGTTGTAATAACTATTAGCTAATATTTTGACTATTAGCTAATATCTTGTGTTGTTATAACTATTAGCTAATATTTGAAAAAATAAAATATAAATAGTTATAACAACCCTAAAATATCTCAAAATAGTTAAACAAATTCAAATATCCATAAAAATATCTAACTAACAATATTCAAATTTCAAATAATTTAAATATTAAAATCTATAGAATAAAAAGATATTTATATTTTCAAATAAAGAGTTGATAAAAAATATCAAGAATTTAAATGAAAATATCTTAAATATCTGATATCATAATTCTAATATTTTAATATATTAAATTTTTTTAAATTAAGCTGTTAGTCTATTTTTAAATTTGAATTTGAATCTTTGTAGAAAATATCTAATTATTTAAATCTCAACTAACAAAAATATCTTATTTAAAAAAAAACAATTTTAAATGATAAAACAAAAAAGATATTTTTTGGTTTTGATTATAAATAATAAATTTCAACAAATTTTATTTTTCTTTAATTTAAAAAAAAATTTTAAAAAAATTGATGAAGAGTACCACGGGGTATTGTTCATCGCGTGCGCGCGTGGCTGCAGGGGTGGACGCGGGGTGTGCGGGGGTGCACGCGAGGCGCGTGCGCGCATGGGAGCCAGGCCAAATTTTTCCAAAAAAAAATTTGAGCAATTTTTCAAACCAAAGCCATTTTCTAATTAAATTTTAACATGTTTTACACAAAATAAAGCATATATAAAAATTAATAGCATAGAAAAACACAACAAAATAACCTAAAAATTGCTAAAATTCACATAAAATCAATATGCTTCATAAAAACATGAAAACCATCCAATTATTCAAACATATCAAATAATCCAATTTTAAACATGTTCATGCATGAAAATAAAAATTACCAAAGGCTCTTTGATACCAGTTGTTGGATTAGCTTATACAAGATCTTTATTTATTTTCATGTATATCTAATATTAAAAAAATTAATACGAGATAGCCTAAAATATGTTTCTAAAATTGAATTCAAAGAGAAATAAAGAATAGAATACTTACAGTATACGCAGCAGAATTAAAGAGTCCTTCCTTCAATTTCTCTAACTCTTGTATCCTCTCTGCCGCAGAGTATTATGAAGAAACTGAACCGATCTTCTATTTTCTTCACAATCTTCCAATGTATCCTTAGAACCACCTAGACTAGTGTGGGCAATTCTCAACACATGAGATAGATATAGAGAGAAGAAGAGAAAATAACAAAGAGGCTTAGAAAATGACTTGTGTTTAGAGAGAATCTAAAACTATCAGAAAATCTGACTTGTGACTTATGTTTTGACTTCTCTCTAAGCACGCCTTTTATAGACTCAATTAGGCCATTTAATTTAATTAAAAAATAAATAAAATAATAGCAATTTTGAAGCCCTAGGTCAAAATTATCATGGGCTATAGGCTCGTGAAATTTCCTATTTGATTATAAGCCCATTGGACTTAAAATCAAGGCCTGTATTATTTTCTAGTGATTTAATTAAATAAATAATTATTTAAAACATTTATCAAATTAATTATTTATAATTTGAACCTTGATTTAAACTTATTTATTAATTTAGATACAAATTTATCTTAATTAATAAATCTGCCATAATTTCTCTTTTCTTCTCAAAATTACACAACTCTGTGAAACTATCCAAAATTGACCTGATCAACTTTGATAATTCTAATTGATGATTAAATCAATTAATTGAGATTATCTAGATGATTTTATCCAAGGTACAATGGGGACCATGGGCCTATGAAATCAAGCTCCAATAAGTTATCATAAATCTAACAAATAAATTTACTAACTTATTAATTCCTCGTGGCTCCACTATAGACTCGGAATTGCACTCTTGAATTCATAGAACGTTCTATAACATATATAGATACGCTATTAACTATTCATTGTTACAACCATAATTGTCACTCAATCCTCTATAGACGGTCTACAATGAGATAGGACTAAAATATCGTTTTACCCCTCATTGTATTTTATCCTTAAAACACTTAGTTCCTTGTAAATGATATTTCAGTAAACTAATTTAATTACTGAAATGAGATCTCTATCATTTAACACCTTGAACCAAACTAAAAGGAAACCATTGTTTCATTTCTTCATCAGAAGCTATAGATGTTCATATCTATGATTAACACTCCCACTCAATTATACTACAGAGTTCCCAAGATGTAAGTATGGGCTAGTCCGTAGGGTAAGCTGGTAACGAACAAGTCAAACAACTCAAATAATACAATCAGTTAGAATACTAACCACTCAGAATTGAGATTGAATTAACCTATGGTCAACTATATGATATGACTAGAATAGATAATAACGGTATGTTTACTTATCTTATCAATTGTCAATATTGGTCTTGTCCGATGTAACAAATACATCCGATCTTATCTACTTTGCTTCTGGAAATAACATAACATTGTAATGTGTAAGTAGATCATATCGTAGATTGGCAAGTCAGTGTAAATTCGGTGCACTGACTAATCTTAGGACTAACTTATTTTGAACATATAATCTGTACGCCCTGGTTTTTCCACGGGCTGTTTAGCAGGACGAGCCTCGGACTAAACATGATTTAGCCCGAGGCTCCCACAGGCCAGAGGCTCTATTTTCAGGACGGGCCCTTTCTAGCTCGAGGGGGTCCTGTTTCCAGCTCCCTCTTGTTGCACCAGGAGCTGGGAACAATATCCGGCGTCCACGGACGGATAAGCTCGGGTTATGAATTGCTCGAGCTACGAGCTTCTCAGGAAGCTCTGACCCTATGGGAAGTCAACACGCAAGATAAACGTGCATATTCCTGCCATCACGTGTCCGATATCCCCCTGACTTCTCGGACACGCAGCAGGAACGTGCGTATTCAGACACCCACGGACGAGTTGGGCCGTGCGGCCCATTATCTCCTTCCATACTGATTAGACCACACTTGTGTGTCAGGTTTAGGAGTTAATCATGAATATCACAGACTTGATATGACAAATGGTAAGGTCATGGGATGACCTCCCTACCAACTTCCAGGTGCCTTCTCCTATAAATATGGAGACCCTGGGAGTTGATAGGGGTTGGAAAAAATAGTCTTTGAAGAACTATATACTTTGTAAACCAATTACCCAGAAAAGATCAATAATATTGACTAGTGGAGTAGAAGGATTTTAACCTTCGAACCACTTAAAAACGTATCTCGAGTCACCTAGTTCTTTCCCCAAAGATTTCCTATCTGTGACGGTTCTACTTTTAGTACTAATCTCTTTCTCTTTTTCTCTTAATTATCTGTTGCCGAAGAACCGCGTCAACAGTTTGGTGCTTTCATTGAGAGCAAGTCCAATTAGTACTACCACAAACATACAACTATGGTGACCACTCGATCCAAACATGGCAACGAGACAGAACAGCATGATGGGCAGGAGGCCCGCCATGTTGCCCTCCCCGAGGGGCAAGTTCCTGAAGTCCAGCAAAGGCCAGGAAAGCAGCCGGCCGGCCAAGACGACACTGGTAGTTCGGCGCCCCGACCGCCTAATCCGAATCCATGTTATTATACTGCGGTGGAGATGGAGAATGCTTAGCTGAGGAGCCAGCTAGCAGCAGCTGGTCAGCAAATCCAGGATATTCTGAGTCGACTACCCCCTCTCACAACCAACGGTAACGTTGGAGAGAGGCAAGGCGAGGCTCCTAAGTCTCGCCGGAGTAATCGATCCAGGCGTAGCCGTTCGGATAGACTCCCTGCAGCCAACTCCACCCCTTCATCACGCCATCAAGAGGCGAACTTCAGGGAAATGCCTCAGACCGAACAGCAGCAGTACAACCGTTCGGTTAGGACATCAACCCCTAGCTCTCAGCCTTCCTCGAGGACGCCCAGAAGAGATAGGGGAAATTCCCAAAGGAGGGCCGAGGGGATCTGGAGACGTCAGCCCGTCCCCGAAGAACGTCCAGTTCCTCGTCCAGATCGCCCAGCGCGAAACCATCAAGCTGGTAGGGCCGAGAGGCCCCCACCAAATTTAGTCCGTCCGGACGGCACTAGGATCGCCTCCCCGGTCAGGCATCCTCCATCTCCCATCAGATATCCGTCTCCTCAGACCGTTCGAGACATCCCGACCTACGGAAATAGTAGGAGAGACCCGCCATCGGCCGGGCCTTCCCGGCGCAGCAGGGTGCCGGGGGAAGGAGCAGGTCGGAGCCGCCAAAGACGCACATCGAGCCTGTCCAGCAGGAGTCACTGGACCGGTAGTGCACGGAGTGATCTTTCGGGAGGAGACCTGCGACAGCGGCTAAGTTCAGCACAAAGTCACCATAATTCCCATGGAGGCGACCTTCGAGATCGCCTCAACTCTCACAGAGAGGGTCCAGTTAGGGATGGTAGCCAGGCCCGCTCAGTTGGGGTCCGATCCGAAGTACGTAATGGCGGGAATACCCCAAATGACCTATCTTCAGATAGGAGGGGCAATAACCCGCCTAATATGTACAACGGGTCCGGAGCTGTTGAACAGCCCCAGAATAACCCAGGATCTCAGGACAAAACCCTAGAGTGCTTAACTCAAATGGAGGAGCTGATGAAGAAGCTCCTGTCGGAGAAAGAAAAAGACGAATATGATTCAGGGGATGAGATGGAACTCTTCGCCCCCAACATAGCAGCAACGGCATACCCTTCTGGCTTTCGTATGCCTCACTTGTCAAAGTTCAACGGGGATGGAGACCCATCTGACCACTTAGGGATGTTCAACACCCTAATGATGGCTCATAACATCGGGCCAGAGCTTCGTTGCTTGATCTTTCCTTCCACCCTAACTGGACCTGCCAGGCAGTGGTTCAAACAAAGTAAAAGGCAGTCAATCAGCTCCTGGAAGACCTTTTCGGCTGACTTCAAGAGGGCATTCCGCGCCTCTCAGGCCGCCAGGGTCCAGGCCGACTCCCTAGCTAACGTGAGACAGCAACCTGGAGAAACGCTAAAAGCCTACTTGAGCAGATTTGCAAATGTCGCTGCTCGAGCCAGAGACGCCAACGACAGCTCCAAACTCATGGCTATGAGGACCGGGATCCTAGTAGGCGGAGATCTGTGGAAGGATATTCAAAGGAGGGGGGTCGGCTCAGTTAGTGAATTCCTTAACAGAGCCCAAGAGTGGATAAACTTGGAAGAAGCTGAAGCTTCAGCAGCGGGGACCAGCCAGGTCCTCGAGAAGCCCGCTGGGACGGGAACAGAGATCGTAGTAGCGACTCCCGACGTCACGCAGAGTAACCAGCCCGGTGGCGGCAAAAGAAAAGGGAATGGTGAAAACATCCAGCACGGTCAAAAGAAGAATAAGTCCGTGGATAAATTCAAGCCCGTGTTCACAACGTATACCGAGCTCACCCAAACCAGAGAGAATATTTTCCTGGCCAACGCTACGCGGGTCCCCTGGAAAAGACCAGAGCCAATAAAGCACCCTAAGGGAAAGAGAGACGCTTCCAAATTCTGCCGTTTTCATAACGACGTCGGGCACAATACCGACGACTGCAAGCACCTCAAAGATGAAATCGAGACTCTCATCCGAGCAGGTCCGTTGGCGCAATACTCGCGGAACAGGGTCCTGACGGGTCGACCCGCTCTGGAGATCCCAGCCAATCAACCTGGACCTCGAGTAGATCAGGACGTCCCTCCCCCCGTGGTCGAGGGAGAGATTTCCACCATCTCTGGAGGGCCACACATGGCTGGCACGAGCAGAGGCGCCCAGAAGAGGTACATAAATGAGTTGAAGGCCCACAATGGAGGGGAGTTCATCCCGGAACAGCGTCAATCAAAACAACAAAGATTAGAGAAACAACCAGTCACTTTCACGGAGGAAGACGCGGGCCTTGTCCAATTCCCTCATAACGATCCCTTGGTTGTAGCAGTCCAGCTCGCCAACCGGAGAGTAAGGAGGGTGTTAGTGGGCAATGGGAGCTCGGTGAATCTCCTATTCCGTTCCACCTTAGAAAAAATGGGTCTGACCGTCTCCGAGCTGAAGGCAACCTCGATGATGCTATATGGTTTTTCAGGAGAAGGGTCAGCAGCGATAGGAATGATTGAGCTGGTGATCACCCAAGGCGACGAGTCCCGAACAGTGTCCAAACTGCTCGAATTCGTAGTCATTGAATGCTCCGCTGCCTACAAATCAATTTTGGGACGACCAACGCTCGTTGCTTTCGAAGCTATCACGTCTGTCCGGCACCTCGCCATGAAGTTCCCTACTTCGACAGGGGTCTGCACTATCAAGGGCGATCAGCTCGCTGCCAGGGAGTGCTACAGCATTTCCATGAAGGGAAAATCTAAACCCGGGCAGGTGACGATGGCCATTCAAGATGAAGAGGAATCGTAGGGACCCAAGGCGGCCCCTGAGACTGAAAAACCCAGGGTCTCCAAAGACGAAAAGCTCGCCTTAGGCGAGGACATTGACCCCCGAGTAGGCGAGGACAGGTCCAAGCTCCAAGCTATTGAATATCTCGAGGAGGTAGGCATCGATGAACAAAACCCGGCACGGACGGTTAAGCTCGGAAAGAACCTCTGCGGCAGAAGAAAGGCGGAACTGATTGCGTTTCTGAAAATGAACCTGGACGTATTCGCATGGTCGCACGAGGACATGATAGGGATCAGTCCGAGCGTAATCATGCACACGCTCCACCTAGACAAAAGCGTCCCTGCAAAGTCTCAAAAGCAGAGGCGTTTAGGGACAACCCGAGCCGAAGCCCTTGAAGAAGAAGTGGCCCGGCTCAAAAAATGTGGCTTTATCCGCGAAGCCAGATTTCCCATTTGGGTTGCCAATCCCGTGTTAGTTCCGAAGCCCAATGGGAAGTGGCGGACCTGTATCGACTTTTCCGACCTGAACAAAGCATGCCCCAAGGATTGCTTTCCGTTGCCAAGGATCGATCAACTGGTGGATGCCACGGCGGGGCACGAGCTCATGTCCTTCATGGACGCATACTCGGGCTACAATCAGATCGCGATGAATCCAGCAGACCAGGATCATACCAGCTTTATGACCCCGACTAATGTCTATTGCTATAAGGTCATGCCGTTCGGTCTTAAGAATGCCGGGGCTACCTACCAAAGGCTGGTAAATAGAATGTTCGTGGATCAGATCGGGAAAAACATGGAAGTGTACGTCGATGATATGCTTGTCAAGTCAAAGACTGCCACCAACCACGTTGCCGACCTGGAAGAATGTTTTAACATACTGCGAGAATATGGCATGAGGCTCAATCCTCAGAAATGCACTTTCGGTGTTGCATCGGGGAAGTTCTTGGGTTTCATAGTCAATACCCGAGGAATCGAGGCAAATCCCGACAAGATCAGGTCACTGCTCGAGCTTCCATCCCCCAGATCGCGGAAAGATGTCCAAGGCCTCACAGGAAGGGTGGCAGCACTGAACCGGTTCATTTCCAAATCGACCGACAAGTGCCTGCCTTTCTACAACCTGCTCCGCGGAAACAAGAAGTTCGAATGGACAGTAGAATGCGAAGGCGCATTCCTCGACCTAAAAACGCACCTAGCTGAGCCACCTGTGCTATCAAAGCCCAGGGTAGGAGAACCTCTTTTCCTCTACATGGCTGTAACTGAGGACTTAGCTAGTGCCGTTCTGGTGCGAGAAGAGGACCAAGCTCAGAAACCGGTTTATTACATCAGCAAGAGACTCCTCGGAGCTGAGTCAAGGTACCCGTTGATGGAAAAACTGGCGTTCTGCCTAATCACGGCCTCACGAAAACTCAGGCCATACTTCCAATCCCACTCTGTACACGTCATGACCGATCAGCCTCTAAGGTAGGTTTTGCAAAAGCCTGAAGCCTCGGGACGCTTGCTAAAGTGGGCGGTCGAACTCAGTCAGTTCGAGATTTTCTATACTCCCCGAACTACCATAAAAAGTCAAGCCTTGGCCGACTTCGTGGCAGAATGCGTGGGATTCCATGAGGTCCCATTGGAAGACTCACATCAGCTCACCTCCTCAGGTTCATCATGGAGGATCTTCGTTGATGGCTCATCTAACGAGAACGGCGCCGGGGCCGGAATCATTCTGATATCCCCCGAGGGGCATAGATTCCATTTGGCGCTGAGGTTCGGGTTCAAGGCATCCAACAACGAGGCAGAGTACGAGGCCTTGTTAGCTGGACTTAGGATAGCTAGCGAGCTAAAGGCAAGCTCTGTCCAATGCTTCAGCGACTCCCAGCTCGTGGTGAATCAAGTTCTAGGCGAGTATCAGGTGCGGGGTCCCAAGATGGCCTCCTATTTGGCTAAGGTAAAATCCGAATTGTCCGCGTTTGGGCAAGGGTCGATCGAACAGATACCTCGGGAGCAGAACGCCAACGCAGATGCTCTCGCCAAGCTCGCCACCTCGGGAGAGACAGAAACCCTGGGGTTGGTGCCAGTCGAGTTCTTGGAGAAACCCAGCATAGACGGAGATCGAGCAGATATTGGGATGATTGACATCAGGCCGACCTGGATGACTCCCATTGTTGAATACCTCGCCGAGGGCAAGTTACCCGAAGGGCGCACCGACGTACGGCGAGTCCTTTATCAAGCTCCGAGATATACGCTAGTCGAGGGGGTGTTGTACCGACGTGGGCATTCATTACCTCTCCTCCGGTGCGTTCTTCCAAGTGAAGCGAAGGCCATCCTGCAAGAAGTTCATGACGGATTCTGCGGAGATCACACTGGGGGGCAAAGCCTGGCCTTGAAGATCCTTCGGCAGGGTTATTACTGGCCGACTCTGTCCAAAGACTTGATCTCATATGTAAAAAAGTGCGACAAGTGTCAGCGGTTCGCCGCGGTTGCACGAGCTCCTCCGACCGAGCTGAAAATGATTTCGTCTCCCTGGCCCTTCGCCATTTGGGGGATAGATCTAATAGGCGCCCTGCCCACGGGAAAGGGCGGGGTCCGTTACGCAGTGGTAGCCATTGACTACTTCACAAAGTGGGCCGAAGCAGAGCCGTTGGCGACAATAACATCGAAAAAGGTGCTAGACTTCGTGGTTAAAAGCATCGTTTGTCGATTCGGCCTACCCAAAAAGATCGTCTCCGACAATGGCACTCAATTTGACAGCGACCTGTTCACCGAATTTTGCGAAAAGCACGGAATTGTGAAAAGCTTCTCATCCGTGGCCTATCCCCAGGCGAACGGCCAGGTCGAAGCTGTCAATAAGACTCTGAAGGCAAGCCTCAAGAAGAGGCTAGATGAGGCAAAGGGGATCTGGCCAGAACAGCTCCCCCAAGTTCTGTGGGCCTATAGGACCTCACATCGGACTCCCACGGGTCACACTCCTTTCTCCCTAACCTTTGGAAGTGAAGCGGTCCTCCCCGTGGAGGTGAAGGTCCTGTCGCACAGGGTCCGGTCCTACGAACAAGACAAGAACCACGAGCTCCTGTGCCACTCCTTAGACTTGATGGATGAAAGGCGAGAGGATTCACAACTCCAGCTCGCCCATTATCAACAAAAAATCACTCGCTACTTCAACACTAAGGTCAAAAGACGTGCCTTTAGCGTCGATGATTTGGTCTTGATAAGAGTTTTCCTGGCCGGGAAAGATCCCAAAGATGGGGTTTTGGGACCAAGCTGGGAAGGACCATACCAGGTCATCGAAGTCATCAAAGAAGGAACTTATAAATTAGCTCGACTTGGTGGAGGGGCGGTCCCGCGGACTTGGAATGCAATCCACCTAAAGAAATATTATCAATAAACGTTTGTAAGACCTAGAAGGTCACCTTCCATGTATAAATAAAAATCAAATGTTTCTCGTTATTTGCAAGTGTAATTTTAAAGTAACAACGAAAATCCCTTTCCCAGTTACTTGGGGGGCATATGGTACCTGGATATATCCATGTCTCCTTAACGACTTGGGTGTTAATTTTTATCTACGGATAAGAGTCATCACAAACTAAGTCCTATCCTGGTCTTAACCGGGTCATAAAACTTAGAAGTTAGCTAAAATTTGTTGACCGTGGTTCTTCTTTAAAGAGCCCGGGATACAAATAAAAGTTAACGCGATCTAAGTTTTTTCAAAATAAGTTCCTGGTCTTAACCGGGTCATAAAACTTAGAAGTTAGCTAAAATTTGTTGACCGTGGTTCTTCTTTAAAGAGCCCGGGATACAAATAAAAGTTAACGCGATCTAAGTTTTTTCAAAATAAGTTCCTGGTCTTAACCGGGTCATAAAACTTAGAAGTTAGCTAAAATTTGTTGACCGTGGTTCTTCTTTAAAGAGCCCGGGACACAAATAAAAGTTAACGCGATCTAAGTTTTTTCAAAATAAGTTCCTGGTCTTAACCAGGTCAGAAAACTTAGAAGTTAGCTAAAATTTGTTGACCGTGGTTCTTCTTTAAAGAGCCCGGGATACGGATAAAAGTTAACGCGATCTAAGTTTTTTCAAAATAAGTTCCTGGTCTTAACCAGGTCATAAAACTTAGAAGTTAGCTAAAATTTGTTGACCGTGGTTCTTCTTTAAAGAGCCCGGGATACGGATAGAAGTTAACGCGATCTGAGCTTTTTCAAAATAAGTCCCTGGTCTTAACCGGGTCATAAAACTTGGAAGTTAACTAAAATTTGTTGAACGCGGATCTTCTTTAGAGAGCCCGGGACATGAATAATGTTAACTTGAACTAAGTCATGAAAATAAAAAATAAACTGGGACCGAAGACTTACAGTATATGGTTGGATGGTGAGCGAGGTTGCTGCGCTGGTAGGAGCTTCGTTGGCACAGTGGTCTCCAAGGCTTTGAAGGAACTCGCGCGCTTAAGCTTCGTGAACGGAGAAGATGAGAGCAATGGGAATGAGGGTTTTGTTCTTCGGAAGGTCAAAGAGAAAAGAAGGAAATTTGAGAGGTTTTGAATGGTAAGGTGGCCCATGCGTGGGATGACCACCCCCCTTTTATACAAGGGAAGGATCACGTGTAAAAGGCCCTTGGGAGACCCTCCACTCGAAATGTGAAACGACGGCTGGACAGTAGGCTAGGCCATTTAATGCGGTTCTCGTAGAGTGTACCGTCGCCACCCACGGCGTTCCACGTATCAGACGCATGCGAAAAGCATGGAATGCGAAGGGTTGTGGGAGATGTCTAAAAGCACCTACTGTGGTCTCCCATATCTGACGTCATGGACCACGAGCAGGAGCTTGGGGGGCAGATGTACGCCCTGGTTTTCCCACGGGCTGTTTAGCAGGACGAGCCTCGGACTAAACATGATTTAGCCCGAGGCTCCCACAGGCCAGAGGCTCTATTTTCAGGACGGGCCCTTTCTAGCTCGAGGGGGTCCTGTTTCCAGCTCCCTCTTGTTGCACCAGGAGCTGGGAACAATATCCGGCGTCCACGGACGGATAAGCTCGGGTTATGAATTGCTCGAGCTACGAGCTTCTCAGGAAGCTCTGACCCTATGGGAAGTCAACACGCAAGATAAACGTGCATATTCCTGCCATCACGTGTCCGATATCCCCCTGACTTCTCGGACACGCAGCAGGAACGTGCGTATTCAGACACCCACGGACGAGTTGGGCCGTGCGACCCATTATCTCCTTCCATACTGATTAGACCACACTTGTGTGTCAGGTTTAGGAGTTAATCATGAATATCACAGACTTGATATGACAAATGGTAAGGTCACGGGATGACCTCCCTACCAACTTCCAGGTGCCTTCTCCTATAAATATGGAGACCCTGGGAGTTGATAGGGGTTGGAAAAAATAGTCTTTGAAGAACTATATACTTTGTAAACCAATTACCCAGAAAAGATCAATAATATTGACTAGTGGAGTAGAAGGATTTTAACCTTCGAACCACTTAAAAACGTATCTCGAGTCACCTAGTTCTTTCCCCAAAGATTTCCTATCTGTGACGGTTCTACTTTTAGTACTAATCTCTTTCTCTTTTTCTCTTAATTATCTGTTGCCGAAGAACCGCGTCAACATAATCATATTTATATTCCACTATGATTACGTCACTATAAATAAGATTAGCTATATGTTCAGGATTTAATAGAAGTTTATATTAAACAAATAATCATGAAAATAAAACATGTGAGCAAAGTGATTGATCAAGTCAAAAAATGATTTCTATTCTTTTATTGATAATAAAATGAGATTACAAAGAATTTGGGTTTTAATTAGGGCATAAAACCCTAACACATCCGGCATTTCTATCGAAACATTGTCCCTAGTGTTTCTTGCATAGGTTGATCCTTTAGTTCTACATGGTGTTGGGCCGTTGGTAATGTTTTCATTTTCTTGATAGGTTTGAGATGGTCTCGAGTCGTTGTTACCGGTGTTTGATTCCAATGGAACTACATTCTTGAACATTACAGTTAATCTTGCCACTTCTTGTTTCACTTTGGTGTAAGATCGCCCAGACTTGGAGGCATAATAACTCAGCAAGTTTGTATCCAAAGAGAGGGATGCCTGCCTAGCCATTTCAAATAATTTTTGCTTTTTTGGGCAGTGCTAATTTAGTTCGAGCGGGAGGTCTGCTTTTGCATTCTTACTCCACTGTTTCAGCAGGAGAGACTGTGGTACTATCTTCATATGACAGTATTTCATTACAGCCCAAATATGTCTACACAGATAGTCGTCTATCTCAAAAAGCAAGCAGTGACAGGTGAATGTCTCCTCTTGTGGCTGGTAATGAACATTGTACACTCTATCCTCGTGTTGGAACTTTGAAAAATTGTACAAGAATGATTCACCATTGTCTTCACGATTGTTGACAAAGTACGCAGGTTTCATTTTTATTTGATCAACCACTTTATAGTACATAACTCTTGTGTAAAATTTGGCACACTACTCACGGTACGTCTTAAGAGCATTTTTGGGACCTGGTAATTGAGGACTACTGTGTCGACTATTGTAATCATCTTCTCTCTCGACGTGCCTCAACTTTGTCATAGTAACGTCAATCGAGGTAACGAATGCACATAGATTATAACTTGCATGTAGGAATTTTTTCATACTTGAATTCATGGACTCACATATTTGGTTTGTCCTCATTCCAGTCACAAATTTCCCTCTTAGGTATGTCTCTGCCCATGAACGACGACTATGATAAGTGTTGGTGCACCATTGGCTAGAATGGAGGTCAAAATTGTGTATTAATTCCCCCCATTTTTGCATGAATTCCTCTATTGTGTAATAGTTGTACATGACATCTCGAAATCCTAGTAAGAATCATGAGTCGTTTGAAATTTTTAAAGCATTGGTACACAGGTGCCACACGCATAACCGATGAGTTGCATTTGTGAAGTACTTCAAGACAATATTTTTGATAGCTCCATCTCTATCTGTTACCACAACTTTTAGTGTTACATGATTGTGGCATTCA
Organism: Humulus lupulus; assembly: GCF_963169125.1. NCBI lineage: Eukaryota > Viridiplantae > Streptophyta > Magnoliopsida > Rosales > Cannabaceae > Humulus > Humulus lupulus. The sequence goes on along the minus strand of NC_084800.1, from coordinate 180,679,896 downwards.
ATAAATTTTTCAAGCAACCAAAAGTAAGTTAGCTCATCCTCAGAGTTAAGTAGTGCCATTCCAAATATGCAAGTCTTGAAATGATGATTGACGCCCAAAATAATTGTCAGGTTTTCATTACATTTGTTTGTCATATATGTCGTGTCCAATCCAATAACCTCACTGAATGCGACGAAGTCCCGCCGAGAATATTCGTCCGTGTAGAATAGGTTCCCTAATCTGTTATCCATATCACATTGATATTGAATGGAGAAATTTGGATCCCTCTTTGACAAACAATCTAAATATCCCAAAGTACCATCTGAATCTGTACATCTTTTCTCTTTCATTTTAACGTGGGCGACCTTGTTGTAAATGTCTTGTAGTTGGCAAGACATCCTTTCATACTCACTAGACTGCATTGCCAAGTGGGAGATGATGTGTGAAGTTCTTATCCCAACTTGGTTCATTGACCTCACTTGAGCAACTAGGGATTCTGACACAGAGCGGTTTGATCTCAGAAATCGCAACTCATCTAATGCGATTGTGTCATGGTTGTGCAAAGTTTGTAATTCCTTGTGTTTACCGAGTTTTTCGAAAACGAATACGAACGGAATAATAAAAAGATAAGAACTGTAGAAGTGCATAAATATAAATAAACAAACAGTGTTTTTACGTGGTTCAGGCGTTAACGAGCCCTAGTCCACGAGTCGATGTTATTATACTTGTAGAGAATTACAGTTGAACAGCCGGTGTACAAGAAACTCACAACCTCACAGTGTTTCTCTCGGGTTCTCTTGGAGAAGATGAAGCTAGAGAGATTTTAGCAGAGTTCTTGCTATGTGATTTGTTGGCCGTCCCCTCTATCGTAAAATGAGGGGGTCTTTATAGCTAGGGTTTTGGATTAGGGTTTTTCTCTACTCACATGAGTCTTAATTACACCAGCCATAAATAGGGTATACAATTACCGTAGAGCCTGGCTACCAGGCTCTATGTGGGTATATTTACGTGAAAGTATGGGGAATGCACAAAGGCAGCCGTCTTTTCCAAGTTGTCAGCGGAACAGTAGGCGAAATGGTACTTTTAGGCGTGCTGGGATGTGTGCGGCCTTGACCTGTCGGGCGTGTCAGGCGGGATCCTGTGTCAGGCGGATATCATTCCAACTATGCCTCCTCCATGACTCGACCGCTTGGTCTTGTTCCGTGCGAGGCACGGAACTGTTTCCGCGAAGGCAACCTGAAGAGCTTCTCCTGGAAGGAGCTTCCCCGAAGGATATCCCTTTGGGAGTCCGGGAGAGTTGACGAGCTTCCGTGTCGCGTTTGCTTGAAAGAGTAAGCCGGACACTAAACGGGAGAGGCGAAGCCTTTCTGTCCATCCGCGAGCTCTGGTCACCTTCCGTGAAAGACTTTGATAATTCTGCTTCCCCGAGGATATCCATCTAAACGCTATCCGGAAATCTGGATAACACCTTGCAAATCCACGGACCATCATCTCCCATCATTACCACTTGAAAACTGGCTTGGCAACCTATCCTAGTAATAGTCATTTTTCTTTTGCTCCCACCGACCTGGTCGATTTCTGTGTGTTTGAGAAAACCTTCTTTTGAACATACCCATTTTCTCATGGTGATGTTCCCATTTTTTCCTTACATCTACTTTGTGGACGTTGAAGCCTACCCACAAAGAGTAGTGTAATAAAATTCCTCCCACTCTTCAAGGGATTCCAAAACCTTCACTCGACATCTTCCGTCTCAATATCATTTTCGAGTTTCTCAATCCCCAAAGATTGTAGTATATTTTCCCAATTTGATGTTTCGGGCAAACTTCCTACGTCGTCCACATTTCAGTTTAATCTGGAAAAAAAAAACCATCTTTTAAGCAATATATTATGAATAGAGTTATTGTATGTTTTTCATAGCCCGTTATACATACAATTTGACATCTAAACTAAATTGTTATTAATGACAAGCTTCACATTGCAAAAGTGTGTAAAAACATGGCACAAATGTGAAATTGCATTTTCAAAATATGGTAAATTCATATAATTTTAATTTTTCCGTATTTGGTTCCCATAGAAAATGGGAGACATACTCAAATTAAAGGAAGTGTGGACATAAATAATAAATCCCAATGCATTTTCAAGTGTAAGATTTCTTTGGGCCTTCCATTGATCTAGAAGAAACGTAAGAATAGGCCCAATAATATGAGCTAGGAAATATATTGGTAAAATTTCTAATACTAATGAAGTGTGGGCATTAATAGACTTAACACAAATTTCCTTTGAAAATATAAATTAACTGAAATTATTAATAAAATGATTTTTTGGAACTAATTTCTAAATTGACACAAAATTTGAGATCTAAACCAAGTCGTTGTTTATGACAACCTTCAAAGGGACATATGTACATGTGTAAAAAATTTGAGATGTGAAATTGCTCGTTAAAAATATGGTCAATTTCTATAACTTTAATTTGCCCCTATTTGGTTCCAACATAAAATGGGAGGCATACTCAAATTAAAGGAAATGTGAGTATAAATAACAAAGCCATTATATTGTAACTTTTTCTATAACCCATGAACCATGGGCATTGATATGCTTAACACAAATTTCCTTTAAAGATATAAATTAAGTAAGATTTCATATAAAATGTATTTTTTATCCATTATTTGTAAATTGGCTACACTTTAATTCGCGCATCTAAGGTAGTCACCTCAACATCTAATTTATTTATAATACTCCCATAAAATAAAGCATTACTAATATAATAAATTAACATGCCATACATATAACGAATTCTTGTTATTTTGAAAACATGACATGCTCAACATACATACTATTTTTAACTATCAATCATTGATTCTCCAAAATTTAGTTTGATTGAGGAGGAGAAAATAAAAATTATGCTCACTTTGTTCAACGAAATTCGTGCACTCAATAGTTTGAAGGTGAACTTGACATATTCTCCATATTTTGTTATATTCTATTGAATTGTGATCACAAAATGTGTTGTTGCTTCAATTTTAAAGTTTGGGGGATACAAGTTTTTATCCAACCAAGTTATTAGGTACACATATTTATTGGGACATTTAATATTAAATAAAGTGTACACAACATAAGTATTATTGCTTCTCTTTTTAGTAGCATTCATCAAATACCATTACTATATGGAACCCATAGTGCCCAACATAACCAAAGACAGGCTCATGGGCCTGTTCGAATCCATGGGCATGGCCCAACCCAAAAGGGCCCATTACAAAATATTAAACTACAAAAATGACACTTTTTTTATGAGGCTAAATTTATGTTTTGGGCCACCTGAGATATATGTTTGTAATGAAAATATTTTATTAAACAATTGACCCTGTTATTTTGGCATGTATGTTTATCCTCTATTTTTGTGTGGTACTTGATTTAATTTGTTAAAACTTTGTGTTGTGGACTAGTGATGTATTTTGAATGACAATAATTATAACAATAAATCCATTCAAGATAGTTTATAATATAAAATAGTCAGCATTTACTAAAAACTAAAAATTAGCCACATCACCACAAAGTTTGTCATAATGACATTTTCGTACAAGTACACAATCATTTAATATCCATACTACATGAACACCCTACTAATTAGGGTCCATTACCAGGTGTGTTTTGAAACCAGTGCTAGACTTACTAACAAGTCATTTGGACTAAACACGTGATTAACCACTAAAGTTTGGGTACTAAAAACTTTTGATCATATCATAAACATTTTTATTAAGTTAAAGATAAGTTCTTTACATGGGATCCAAAAAAAAACATTAGTTTAAAAGTTTATTACAAAACTCAGATTACACATTAAGCCATCCTAAGCGGCAAAAGCTGGGTTTAACCCTAGTTCCTCTGAGCATCTCGGCCGTGGTTGTAACGCCCCAACTCCAGGGACCGCTACAGTGCACATTGCAAACAGTGTTAAACTCGCTAATCGAGTCGTTTGGCCATAAATGTGTAACTAAGCATGATTAGCGATTTAGGGGTTAAGAACTTTGGTTAAGATATAACGTTTCACTAGAACGTTTACTGTATACATTGGGATCCCAAAAATATAATTTCAGAGTTTATTCCAAGAAAGTGTTTACAACAGGCCGTTCTAAGCGACAAAACAGGGTTCAACCCTAGTTCCACTTTCAAACCTCGCCCAAGTATTGGTCGAGTAGCTGCATATGTACACGTCATCACCTAAGCTCTCCAACTCAAGGATGGCCCAGCTTCCTTTTGCCTTTACCTGCACCACAAAGCACCCGTGAGCCGAAGCCCAGCAAGAAAACTCATATGCTCATAAACAGTTATATCATGATATCAAATCATTTCTGGCATGCCTAGCACTCATAGCTCTATTCAGCATGCAAATGAATTCAAACAGATGCTGGGGTATCCAGGATAAGAAATCCTGGCCTTCTGATTGGAGGACTATCAAGTCAATCCTAATCAGATGAGTGTCGCAACACTTGAGGTTCCGATAAACCATGCTGAGTGACCAACAAGCGAGTCACTAACTCAAGTGGAAGGGTGGCTGTGGGTAAGCCTCTAACCTTCAACAGGTTCTGATAAACCATACTGAGTGATTGACAAGCAAGTCACTAATTCATATGGAAGGCTGGCTGTTGGGTAAGCCTCTAACCTTCAACAGGTTCTGGTAAACCATGCTGAGTGACCAACAAGCAAGTCACTGGGGCCTCAGTGCCCAAAGCCATGCATATGATGATCAAAATGATCATACAGAGCTCATAGCTCTGATCAGATGAGTGAATATCACTTTGAGGTCCTGGTAAACCATACTGAGTGACTGACAACCAAGTCACTAGGGGTCCAGTGCCCATAGCCGTGTAACAACACCGTTACCTAGGCTTTCCCGCAATGGCTCTTGTCAAATGAGTGACTGACAAGCATGTCACTAAGGGGCCGGTACCCATAGCCATGTGACCTAACAGTCACGGGGCTCGCTGGCCCTGGCTCTAAATGACTAGCCTTTGGCTAGATAAACACTTGTTTATATTCATCGAACTTGAGGTCGGTCCTGCATTAATGCTCTTTGAGTCATTCAATGTAGAAGGTCGATTAGGTCCAATCGACATAGCTTGCACTAAACACACTAGGGTTGTCATGACTAGTGAGTTAGCACGATGTGACCAGTGCCCAGTACCACTGCCGAACCTGACTAATGAGTCACAGCTTCACAGTTGATACTAACACCTTTGCCAAACCTGACTAATTAGTCAGCACCATGCACAAGTAAGCAATGCTATCAATGTGTATCATATGCCAATTATCCAAGAACAGGGCATTCAGCATGCTTACCAAACAGTTGCTAGCATAATTATGATCATGCACAAACACAGAGACTCAAGCTTTGACCATTCTCATATTCATTATTCATGGCATGCCCTAATCACATGTTTCTTGTGCATCACATGCATCACACTTAATCATCCAGCATGCCTCAACAATAATCATATGCAAATGGGCAAGATTTCCAAGCATTCATTATGCTATCCATGTTTACATTTAAACATCCAACATGCATCAATCACAGCTATGCATGTCACATATGGGGTGCAGTTTTCTTACCTTGGGTTCGAGCAAGAATTAATAAAAGATACGACCTTTGAGAACGATCAAATTTTAGTCCTTTAGCGGTCACCTAGTCATAACCAATTATAATCCATTAATAAAATAAATTAATAAATGGTTCACAATCTAAAACCACACTCCCGGGATCAATCCCCCACTCTCGGGAATCTTAATATACTCAAACGGGGCAAAGGAACCAAACCCCGAGCCTTAAGGATCACTCCGAGCCCTAAAATAGGTTTGCTGAAAAATGGACTAGCGATGCAGCCCTACCAAATGGCGCTGCAGCCCTAATAAATGGCGATGCAGCCCTATTTCCAAGTCAGAGAGCCCAACTCTGAGCCCTGCCTAGCGCTGCTGCACCAATTACAGTCCAGAAACTTTCTGGTTCATCTTCTTTGCGATTTCTCTTGAAACCAACCCTCCAAATCAATCCCAAACATCACCCAAACATCTAATTCAACCACCAAACATCATTTACAACTCACCCTCATCATAACCCAAGCAACCAAACTCAAGAACTTCCATTAATTCTCAACTAACACATCAAAATTATCAACTAAAAGCTTAATAGAAAAACATGGTATAGCTTAAGTTCTTGGATGAAACCTTACCTCAAGTTGGATTTAGACCCCCTTCAATTATTGAACCAAAGTCCTAATCCCCCACCTTTGATCTCCTAGCATGATACCTCAAATTGGCTCTCAAAAATTGAAAGGAAGATGGAGGGAAGAACATGTACGGGAGGGAGAGAAAGAGATGAGGATGATGCTCTATTTTACACTTTTCCACAGCCTTCTAAACTAAATGAGCTGATATAAATCCTTAAGGTCGAAAGACCATAATGCCCCTAGGCCATATAAATCCCTCTAAAGGCTTCCGAGGGTAAAACCGTCCTTTCCCGCCTATCTCGTTAATTATAATTAACGCTCTCCAATTCCCACTATTCTCAATATTCCCAAATACCAATAAATCATATCCCATTACCCTTTTATCCCCGGTAATGTTCTAGTCATCAAAATGACCCCGAGACTCACCCCGAGCCCCGAACTTAAACCTGTTATGACTAGACCGAACACTTACATCTCATGATCGTCTCATGCCGATTAGCTCGCACCAATCCACCTTATAACGTGGCTATATTAATTAATCACAATCATGCACCCAAAATACACAATTACGCCCACAGTGGCCAAATTACCAAAATGCCCTCATAATTAAAATATGAACCCATATGCATACATCCACCATCATATAATAATATAATTCACATAATCATGCATGTAATCATTAAATATCATAATAAATCAATTATGGCCCTCCCGACCTCCTAATCAAGGTCCTAACAAGGAAGTAGGATTGATCCCGAGCCCAAACGGTTAAGTTTCCAATCTAAAAATCCCATTATGGTCAATTTTTCCCTTAAGAGCCGCGGCCCCTCCCAGCCGAGCCGCGGCCCTCCTCTAAATCCAGAGGCGGCCTCCCTGGAAACCAACACACGCCGCGGCGCGCCCCTGAGGCGCTGCGGCCCGCCCCTGCATTCGCGCCCTGTGGGCCTAATTTTGCCCTTCGCAAGCCGTGACTCATCACCACATACCCAGAATTTTCTGGGTTTTTTTGCAACTGAACCCAGCCAAAACTCACTAAATTCCACCCTAACCTTCCAATTAAATCCCCAACAACAATAAACCTCTACCAACAATCATACTCAACTAAATACTAAACTAAACTCATCACAATCTCAAAACCCAATTTCCCAATTAACAAACATGCATAAACTCTATAATTCTAGATACACCAACTGAATTAACTTAATAATCCTTAATTCAAGATCCTTACCTCAGCTATATGACTCCAGTAGCAAACCTCCTAGCAATTCCCTTGGTTTCAAGCCTTCCCTCCAAGCAAGACCTTTCAAGATAATCAAATTCACCAAAAACCCAAGGGAAGAAGTGTAGTACGAGAAAGAGAAAGGAAGAGCTGCTGTGTTTCCCTTTTTTCCTGAAATTCCTTAAACTTTTAAGGTATATCCTAACCAGCTAAATTCCAAACCTAAGTGGAAAAGACCAAGTTACCCCTTAGTCTTAACTTATACCTCAAATATCCATAAGGGCAATTTTGTCCTTTGCTTTAAATCCCGCTAACCACGATTTACATCCTATAATTCCCACTACTTCCATTATTCTCACACAATTACCAATAATTTCCCATTACCCACTAATTCCCGGTAATGTACTAAATTACTAGAACACACCCAAACCAGTATTTAGACCCCGTTGTGACTTTTTCGCTAACTTGCTCATTGGGACCACCTCTTGTCGAGTAACCCAAATATATCCACATAATAATGTGGTCTCAATCACACAAACACATATTCACGTTTATACCCCTAACGGGTAAAATTACCAACATACCCTTCTTATAAGAAACGACCCCACATACACATATTTAATATATTTAAAATACAAGCATGATTATATTATAATATAATTCAATTATTGCCTCCCGGCCCCCTAATCCAGGCACTAAGCCATATTAGGAAAATCGGGATGTTACACTACATGACTTTTTTAATTCAACATCTCAAACTTTTTTTCTGCCCAATGTTAAATAGGGCTTCTATAAAAATCCAACCACAACATATAGAAACACTAAATAAACTAATAGACGAAGTAAAATTATCTGACTTAAGACTTTAGCAAATACAAATTAAAAACACCTAACATGGTCAAAATGGGTTGATGTGGGCTTCATAGTATGATAATAGTTATTGGATCAATCAACATTGTCCAAGTTCAAACACCCGGACATACTCAATTGATTGTTCATATTCTCAACAATCGTTTCAATACATATCATCTGCTCATTTGCAAAGTTGCTTGTCTTTGTTAATTTGTAAATCAAATCGGACAAATCAAACAGGAGCTCTCTTGCTTCGTTAGACTGTCTATAGGCCTTCTCCCTCAGCCTCCCCTCTTCATACAACTTGTCCTTAAGAGTTGTGCAATTCAAAAAATTCACACACTTAACAACAATATGTTTGGATTTAGTCGAGATTGATGAAGCCTTCTTCCTTGACGATCCCGGACTCTCGCAATGCATCGAGCATGAACTGTTTGGAGTACCATATTCTCCAGACAACATAATTAATTTCAGGGGGAAAAGTTGTCTTTTTGGTGGTTTGTGCATAAATCTCTAACCAATTAATGCACTAGACCAACCACCCATTAAATAGGTCTTCATTTCATGGGCGCTGATTTTTATTAGTTACCAATTATTGTTCACATACTATTCGACCCATACTTTCAATAGTAAATTGTGTCCGTGCCATGCCACATTCAATTTTGTGGACCCACAAAATCTAAAGTCATGTCATACGAAATATTGTTCACATACTATTCTACCAAGTATTGTTGTTCACATACTATTCTACCAATACTTTCAATAGTAAATTATGTCGCATCAGCCCATGCCACATTCACTTATGTGGACCCACAAAATCTAAGAACCACCATACTTTGTATAGTGTAAAATATTTTGTCCCCATTCGTTGATAGGACAGTGTGAAGGTACATTTTCTTTTTAGATGCATTCATAACAATTGATTATAAGATGAATAATGATAACAACTTATGATAGGTTAACTTAATAAACATTGATATATATTAACCAGACAACATAAAATGAGTTATATTTATTTTACTTTGTGATAAATACAAATATTTCAATTTTCTTGCTTAAAATAGTGAGTTGTAATTTTTGTCCAATGTGGCTAACGACATGCTGACATGACTCTTTGCTTGCTTATGTGTCTTAACCACATTAGCCCCACATGTGTATTTTAAAAATATTAAAATATTTTTTAATAAAAAGGAATAAATTTAAAATAAATCATTACACTATAAATAATTTAAATAGAATCTCACAAAATTAACTCTTTTTTTTTTTTTTTATAAACTATGATTTATATTAAATTTAAAAAGTTATATTTGTATATATTTTTTTAGTTTTTATTGATGAACAATTTCATAGGGATTTAAATTTAGATATTTAAGCTATATTAATATTTCGAGAGGTTCAATTATGAAGATGTTATCAATTGATTATTTTACTGAGGAAAAATTAAAATTTATATTTAATTTTCAAGATCATCACGTGGTACAATTAAGATTTGACTAAGTTGAATTTAAATAAATATAAGAATTGGTTCATGTGATTAATGAATGGCAGTAATATGATTATAAACTTTCAAGAAAAGCTTAGAAGTAGTTTTGCGTGGAAGTGTTATCATAGTAAGGTAGTATGTATACGTTTAGCTTTTATGGTATTTTTGAATGATGAAATAATTGTGATGTATGAATAATGATTTATTGGTGAATATAGGAATATGTTCGTAATGTGTTTTGGTAAAGAATGATAGTTTTTTGGTAATGTTTACTAAAAGCTTTGGAAAATGGCAAATAATATTTTTTCTTTAATGATGGAAAAAATATTTGTGCTAAAATTCCACCAATTTTAGATAAACATAACTAATACCAACACTAACCATACATTTTAAAATTTAATATAGAATCAATATGTTTTTTAAATGATGAACCCACACATAATAAATCCTTATGTTCAATCTTAGTACATATCATCATTTTCACAACACATCAAATAAAAACAGTTAACATGGATGTGACAGTTCATACATTTAAAAAATGTTACCATTTATGGTACAACCCCACAACTAGTACACCTTAAAATTAAGTACACATATCGTCACTAGTACAACCCCACAATAACTTTTCATTCAATCATTTTTTGAGTAATTTAACATGTGTCATACAAGTGTAATTTTTTCACATAAATTAAATTATATATACAATACTTAATATTAATTTTATTTTTTTTAACTCCATTGCTATAATTACTTCATGGAATTATCATACATTCCAAAAAAAGGTCAAATAGTAGCATCATATTAAATTCAAATCATTGGAAATTAATATAACTAAATATCATTAAAAAAATCTTCCCAATATGAGCTACTACCGTACCATTTGAACTAGTACTTATAATATTTTATAAATGATCTAATAGTATGATTAGTGATTATCACACACTTTTATAGTACAAACTTTTTAAAAATAATATTTTATAATTAATCATTACCATACTATTAAAAGTGGTGTAGCACTAACTTAAAATCATAGTAGAGCAGGATTAATTAAGCTTTTTTGTACGTAAATAGAGTCTCCAATTTATGATTGGACTTAATTAAGAGTGTAATAATAAAAATTCAGTTCAAGGCATTACACGCGACCTTTGTGACACTCCTCTCAGCCAATTTCTTCAAACACTCTTCAACTCCTTCAAATATTCTCCCTTCTACCTCCACATGTGAAATAAATGTAGGACAATGATCTGGTCCAGTTCTTTTTGTATAATATCTTGGCAAGCTCCAATTATTTCTTTGAAGACATTCTTGCAAGATATTTTTCCACGACACATATTCTTCAAATGGTATGTAAGTGGAGCTACTACCATGAGAACTTTATGATGATCCTTTGTTGAATGAAGTTAGATTTATACATTAGGGTTCAAGAGTACAAAATATGAAAAACCTAATAAGTCTTAAAAGAAAAAAAAATATATTTGACGTTTTAAATATATAAAAGTGATTACTTCCACTCTTTCGTGATGACTCAAAATTTCATTTCTCAACAAAGAGAAAGCCATATGCAATCCTCGCTACATCGTTCATAGTTTTTTTCTTCGTGTTAAATATTGTTGGGGTACGAAATACTTGACCATTGATTGTCATCGAGGCAGCTAACATGGCTTTCTCAATGGACTCATGATTTGTGCATACATACAAGGGAGATGGTATGTGTCTTTTTTGGAAAAAATCATTCAAATGTGTCTTATACGACATTATGAATGAATATAATGTGTTTATTTAAATTGAGCTACTACTTATAAAGCACTTCAATAGTCTTTTAAAAAATATTATTTTCCAATTGCATATCACAACTCTCCGATGAAAGTAAACAAGAAATATTTTATTAGTGTCTTGGGAATACTATCCATAAATACTTAGGCAAAAATTATTAAAATATCACCTAGTCTAGGCAGCTTTCATGCAAAAGTTGACCAATGGTAACTACTATTGTCTTGTCCACTTTTTAAGTGCAATAGTTTTTCACATATGTGACGTAGTCACATCTCCCTAATCGCATCAAATAATTTACAACTTCCAATGTTAATATTTTTTTAAAAAAAAAGGGAAAATACGTATGCATTGTTCCATCAATCTATATCATTGGATTCTAAAATTATCATAAATAAAATTATTACATTTCTACACTCCTCCAAGACCCAGTTTTCCTAATTGTTAACTGAACATTAATTGTGTTAATTGTTTAATATATTCCACCTTTTTTGTAACACTTTAACTTTTTAACTATATATGAAATAAAATAATGTAGAACAACTTGTAATTTTGACACAATCTTGAAATTCCATTAACCAAAACTAAAAACAAGTTTAACAAGGTCATACGATGCAAGAGTGCATCACAAAAAAAAAAAAAAAAAAACAATGTTCAGAAAATATAAACAAAACTTAAAACATCATAAATTTAAATGACTAAAACATATTATAAAAACAACAACACATAAAGAACTAATCATTGTGTAGTTTATCCCCTAAAGAGTTGTGATAGTAAGTCCACCAAAGTGTGGATATTTGTCTTTATCTCACGGAGCCTTTTCTCTAGCTTCTTGACAATTAACTTAATGTCTTTGTATTGGGCCTCCATCTCTACATCGTAGGCCGAGACTGTGCTTGCTAAGACGAATAATTTATCATTGAGCATGACAATTTCCTCAAATTACTTGGACACTTGCTGGGATACTCCATATATAGGGCAATTATGGGAAGGGTCAAGTAGGGCATGGTAGTGTGGCTCTTTTGGACAATTTTCATTGCAATAATGGTCCATCAGTTCAATATTAAAAGACTTGTCTTCTTTGGTTTTTTTGAAAGATTTCTCTACACTTTTGGAAAATATGACTTCTAATTGGTTAGTCAATTTTCTATTTATAGACTCTACCTCATTTGGGAAGGAATGGTAAGATTGAAGATTTCCATCAATATTGGAGTAGATATACTTTTCAAGAAAATAAAAATAATTCACAACACATGTCAACTCATTATAATTTTCTCCAACTTTGTTATTAAATGGAAGTAAAGATGGAGCATGCCTACATTGAGACTCGACCACTCATACATGTACATAACCACATTTAAAATGTTGACATGCAATCATCTTCCCCCTCCCCACCATCTTTTTTAACATAATACAAGACCCATTTATACAAGGAAATCTCAAGTGTAAGATTTTATTATCTTATTTCATCCTTATTTAAAAACAAGTTAATTTGTATGTCAACATATATAATATCAAGTTATAAAAGTCATCAAGTTGGCTTCCCAACTCATTCACGTGTACTCTCCCAAAAATAAAGATATATAAAATGTAAATATACCCACTTTAAAATGCCACGCCAGACCCCCACCTTTTAAATAAAAAATAATTATACAACTACCCTCCTTGAATTGTCATTTCAAGTGTAAGAAACCTTAATAAAAAATTAAATTATTTTAAATTAAAACACCATTAGTAGAAAGGTCACTTCAAATGTAACACTTGGTTACCAACTTTCTTCATTGTCTAAATTTAACTTATAGGTCTATCGACCTTTTTCTACATAAATTTAATTATTTGTTATGTTAAATAGTCAAATCATTTACCTGCTTATTGTAACGTCCCAATTTTCCTAATAAGACTTAGTGCCTTGATTAGGGGCTAGGAGAGCAATAATTGATTTAATTGCATTATTATATGATGATATGCATGATTATATGAATTATGTGAGTTATATTATAATATGACTATATTGGCATGTTTAGGTATATTAAGTATGCATGTGGGCCCATTTCTTATTAGAAGGACATTTTTCGTAATTTGGCCCGTTCAGGACATATTTGTATATATATATGTGTGCATATTGATTGAGACCACATTATCATGTGGATATATTTGAGTTATTCGGCACGAGACGATCCTAGGAAGCAAGTAGTAGTTTAGTCACAATGGGGAGAAATACATGGCTCGGAGCAAGCCAAGGGGTATTTTGGGTGATCTAGAGAGTCACCGGGACTCATTGTAGCGTGAGTCGTATTTTGGGATAAATAGTAATATTTTGGGTTTAGCAGAATTATTTGGGGAAATTTGGGTATAGAGCGGAATTGAAGAGTGAAAAATGATATTTTTACCTTTATGGGGTGTTGAGAGAGAAGCTGGTTGAGTGGGGGCATTTAAGTCATTTGGGATTGTTCGTATATAAGGGTTCGACTGAGTTCATTAACTCAAAAAAACACAAGTCTCACTCTCATTTTCTGTCTCTCGTTCACTCTTCATGCTCGTTAGCGTTTTCAAGGGAAGCTCAAGTTTTAGAGCTCGAATTCAAGTAAGGTTAGAGTCATAACGATTCTAGGGAAGATTAGAAGCTTCATAACTTGGGGATTTAGCTGGAAAATGACTATATGAAAGTCAATTTGAGTTAAGTTTATGATTTTTGTTTTTCCTTAAGTTTCTTAAGCTTGATTGAGTTTTATGGTTTTGGTGAGTTTTTGATCCGTTTGTGAGTTGGATTTTGCTGTCTGTGACGTACTGATGACATTCTGAAACTCAATTGGGGGGTTTGGTATTGTTTTTAGGGTGAATTTTGAGGGAATTATCTCTGAGAAACGTTTGAGAAACTGGGTTCACGGGGACGCGCCACGGCCCTGTTCTTGAGGCATTGTGGCCCTCATGAACCCAGGAGCTTGGGTAGTTCCCTGAACCGCCATCGCACTGTGGCGCCTGCTGGGCTGTGCCACGGCTCGTGTCTAGAGAAAAGAGAGGGTGGGCTCTCTGACTTGGGGAGAGTCACAACGCCTGTGAAGGGCGTCGTTACTCAAAATGGGAATTCTGGCCAAGTTAGGTCTTGGGTAACGAGAACTCAAACCTAAGGGGTCGGGAAGGATTCTACTACCTGGTTTAGTAGAATTTGAGATCCTGGAGACTAGGACTCGATCCCAAAGTCTTTATTTATTCAATATTGATGGATATCATTTATAATGGTTGTGACTAGGGTACTGCTAGGGCTCGGAATAGGATCGTGCTTGGGGGTTGTGGTTAACTAACTTGTGCTTAGACCAAAGGTAAGAAAAGTGCACCCAATACGGGATGTATGTGCTTAGGGCTTGGCCCAATTGTTAAACATAGATTTGATTAGGGCTTAAGCCCCTGTGAATGAGCATGATTATGATTGTGCATGTGATTGCTTGATTAAGCATGCTTGAATACTCTATATGTGGATAATTGTTAGATATTGTATGCATGTTTGCATTTTCTTATTGAAAAGCATTGACTTATACGTCAAGTGCGGCAATAGTGCAATGAGCGCTGGTCGAAAGCACTGACTTATATGTCAAGGGCGGAAATAGCACGCTGGTCGATATGGTTAGGCCTAATCAAGAGCGCATTGTACGCTTGACCGACCCTATGGTCATTGGAAAACTAAAACGCCAGGTAGTTTGGGCCAGCTCCAAGGCTGGTTATACAGAGGATATAACAATGGGCCCCAAGGTGACTCTATAGTCCTATATGCTAGGGCACTGGGCCCCGGTATGACTTATTAGTCATTTATTTAGGGCAGTGGCTCCGGGGTGACTCTATGGTCACGTATTTAGGGAAACGGGCCCCGGTGTGACTTATTAGTCACTTATCTGAATAGAATGCATGCATGAGTAGGGTTATTACTACTAGGCATGCTTATCATGATTCTATGATATTTTGTTATCTGCTTATGAGTATGTTTAAGTTTTCTTGTTGAGCCTTGGCTCACGGGTGCTATGTGGTGCAAGTAAGGGGAAAGGGAAGCTGGACCAGCCATGAGTTGGAGAGCTTCGATGGAAAAGTGTACATATGCGACTACTTGACCACCATGGCCGAGGTTTCTCAGAAGAACTAGGGTCAAACCATATTTTGTCGCTTAGGTCGGCTGGTTGTACCTTTTGAACTGTAATTAGCCTTTTTAAACGTTATTTTGGGATCCCATGTATGAATGTAAACATTTTAATGAAATTGATATTTCTTTTGACTAAATTTTTTAACCCTAAACCGTTAATCACGCTTAGTTACACGTTTACGGCCAAGAGACTCGTTTAGAGAGTCTATCATTATTTAAAACACACAGTGTAATAGTCTTGGATATCCAGGGTGTTACACTTATGGTTAAGTTTAGTATTTGTTTTAGGTTTCAAACACCTAATTAAAGATTGATTAACACACTGTCCTTACAAACGGGTATTTGTGTCTTTTTTATGTTTAGAATAGAAAAACGTATTCCACTCCCTTTCTCTATTAATTTTCCCTCACTTCAATCTTCAATAAATTAACATAAATATCAGACTTCAATTAAAAACACACATTTCAAATTTTGTTTTTAAATTTAAAAAACATACAACAGTTTACAATACAATACTTAAGAAAAAATTACAAACATAACATCGAAGGTTTACAAAATTAAATAAGAAAGTACAAAGACATCTAAGTGAATGAACATACCTGGAACTACCCAACTAGAGGTATCACTTTTCTAGTGTATTATTAATAGCCTCTACAATACGAGCGAGTGTGTCCAACTTCCTCTCCATCTCCTGAATAGTAGCTGGTAAGGTAGCCATCTCATTTGTTGCAACATTATATTTTTCTACCACAACATTTAATAATTTGATGGTTTTGTACCGAATATTGTAGGATTTATTGATCCCCTTAATTGATGGCACACATTTTTCACAAGGATTTGTGAGTATTGGAGCATCGAACTCATCCCCGCCATTTTTAGACCCACAATAACTCTCTGAATCGCTTCCACCTATTAACACATACATTTCATCATCAATAGAGGAGTTAAATGAGCTCCTCATTTATCAGTTTTCTTGCCTAACATTTTCAAATTTTTTGAGAGAATATGAGGAGGATATTATTTTTATATAGTCTCTAAAAGTTTCGAAAAAATATTTCTAAATCTGTTCAAAAACACCCTTGACGAGGGTAAAACACTTTTTCTTTAGGGAAAATGTGACATTAAATGTTAAAAATATTAAATTATTTTTTTTGGGTAGAGGGATTTTGCTATCCACGTAAATGACAAATGAGGGAATATTGTAATATTAAAAACAGTAAAAAGAAAAGACAAGACATATTTATCATATTATAATATTGTAATTAATAAATAGTGATGCAAACCCTTTTTATACATATAGTGATTTGATGAGACAAGTGAATCTTTTGACCATTTCTACAGCATTGTCACAATTATTGAACTCATGGGTGCTCTACTCTATCATTCAACTAAGAACTTACTATTTCAATTTTAGGTCAGCAAATAAGAATTTGTTGACAAAGTTATAGGTGTAGTGTTAATAATATTATAATACAAATGAATTTCCTCTAAAACATAATATTTTAACAAAATAAATTAGTTAATAAATAGTTTTTGGATAATAAATAATTAAAGAAATTTGTATATTCGTTGAATTAATTAATATAGAATTTTTTTTTTGTTGTTTGAACATACAATAATTTTACTAATATCAATATTTTAAAAAAAAATTAACTTTCTTAGTTGTTAGTTTTGCAATTAAATAATAAATTAATTGCTAGTCCTTAGTAATCCCAAAAAGATGAAATTTTAGTTAAAAAGGCATGATTAATTTTTCATGCTCTTAAAACATAAAAAAATCATTCAATTCTATTTTTATATAAAAAAATACATTTTTCTTATTGAAAGTTTACTATTTTTGAAATACTATTTTATACATTGTCGTGGTAGGTCATGTACCATTTTAGTAGGGTAACATGTGCCTACTTGGTCACATTTGCCAACCAGTTATGGCCACTGCCAGGTTTGGTTACATTTATTTACTATTTTTGTAAATTTTTCCTGTCATTCAAGTACAAACTTTCCTCCAATCTAGAGTAGTTGAATTAGTAATATAAAACACGTGATCATGTCCAACTCCATTTAAAATACTAAAATATATGTGTTCTATAATTAACAAGAATAGAAACTTCATTTAGTACATTTAAAGGTGGTAGGTGCAAAAAACCGACTATAAAAATCTCTTTTGCAAGAATTTTCATAAGTTGCAATTTTCTTCCAATTGAGTGGACTATACATTTATTTATTTATTTTCAATGAATAACTAGAAATACCATGTATTATTTGTTGGTAGCAGACATGGGATATTTGGCAAGAAAGAGTATGTGGAGGAGGCGTTGTTGGAAGGTGGTGGATCAGTCATCAAAGGGTATGCAACCTTTGAGGAAGCTTTTGCAGCATCGGCCGTGTATGATGAATGTTGTGGGTTTCACCCTTACTTGAATGATATAAAGGAATGGGTATTCATAAGTGAAGAAAATTACTCAATCATTGTTGGTTATAGCGATAACTCCATCAATGCAAAAAATTAAAGGTAATAGTTATTTAAGTGATGTCACAAGTGCAAACAATGCAAGAACATCGAGAAATGCCACCATATTTGCGAGAAAGGAGGCCGCACCAACTAAGTCTGACATTGTACGCAAGGATGTAAACAATGGTCAAAAGGATAGCTAGTTAGCTAAGTCTCCAAGAATTAAAAACTACCACAAGATGCTAGTATTTAATAATAAAAGGTCTTTTACACTAGATATTTGTCTCCATGAATTATATTTTGTTTGTTCAAACTTTTTTATCGACCCAAATTAAACTTGTTCAATGAAAGCCAAAATTAAAAAAATTACACAAATAATCATGAGTTAAAATAGCTAATAATTTTAACTGCGAAACCCATACAGGTCATGCGACGTTCACAATGAAACAAGTTGCTAAATAATCTAACACCTAACCCATTTTTCAGAACAACTGCTCCAACTTATAATAAGACAAGTTTACATATAAGTTGGCATATTGTTCTAACTTAATCACAACACATTTTAGGTGAACCATTACAAATATTGTAGGTGAAGTATTACGAAGACAATGTTACTAATAAAATGGCTATACTCTCATAAGGACTTGTAGGATTTGTAGCATAATTTCAATGCTGGAAGTCAGTCTACAGGAGTAATTCTCTCGACAAAGGATGATGAACTATTTAGTAGCTCCGTAATCTTCTTAACAACTGCATCAACACCCATCATCTGTTCTCTTGCCAAGCTGGGCGTTTTCAATAGTTTGAAAATAATTTCACTCAAGTCAAACAAAAGGTCCCTAGCTAAATGCATTGTGGTTAGCCTTTCGCCTTAGTCGCATCTCTCCTCCAACTCATCTTCCAAATGGGGCATCTCCTACACTTGACAACTTTGTGAGCCACCTTCTAGCCTCGACTCGAAATTGATAAACCATTTTTCCTTGACGATCCATGAGTCCTGAAAACCATGGGGGAATCACTTTTTGGGGTACCATATTCTCCGGAAGACATTGTGTTACACTTTGTTTTTCTTGTTTCTTTAGTCTATGAATGTTTCCAAGAGTTTATTTTTTGTGGAATATATTATTTCAACATAAATTCAACCAAATGCATTTTAAATAGGTGTGGTTTAAGATATATGAATAACACGTGTACCCCAAACACATAAGAATAATAGACTGCACATGTATTTTGTTTGTTGCTGAGTGTCAACATGCCATAACAATGAATAGTTTATGGCCATCCGTTGAGATGACATCACAATGACAGTA
This sequence comes from Humulus lupulus, assembly GCF_963169125.1. NCBI lineage: Eukaryota > Viridiplantae > Streptophyta > Magnoliopsida > Rosales > Cannabaceae > Humulus > Humulus lupulus. The sequence continues at coordinate 180,660,484 of NC_084800.1, read as the reverse complement.
TAATCTTAATAGGATTGCACCAACAATTTTTAACAACCTTCCAAATCTTTTTTACTATTGTAATTTTTAATATATATATTTTTTTATACGAAAAATTGGGACTCTTGAAAAATTTCTTGCAAATAATAAGAACGATTTTCATAGCTCATGTGATGAACTTTTTTAACAAATTAAGTTAGATAAATTAGAACATAATAAAGAGATTAATTGTGTTTGATAAAAATAAATGAATAGTGAATGAGAATACTATTCACAAATTTAAGAATAACTATATCCGCAACAAAAATTAATTATATTATCTTTTGAAATTTTTTCGACTAAACAAACTTGAATATTAAGATTTATTTTTTTAAATTTGTCTCTTAAAGTATAAAAATTATTATTAAATATTTGCAATGTTAATATTTTTTTATCATAAGGTCCTCAATTATTATTTTTTCCTAAGACATGATGTATGTTTGAGCCAGCCCTAGTTATATATATTGTATATCATGCTCAATTTTTTTTTACTTGTTTGAAAAATATACATAATAACATAAATATGTGTTATTGTAAATATTGTTTTAAAAAAATTATAATTTACAAAAAAATGTTAATTTTCCTTTTTAATTTGCCAAACTCATTTATAAACAAGCTCATTAATTGTTGAATATTTTATGTAATGGGTCAGAGAGCAACTTTGATAGTTCATGACAAATAGTATAAGAGAATTAATTATTAATTTTGTTAATAAAATGTAAACACCGTTTAATTATCTAAAAATATAATGTATTTTAGGAGATTAAATAATAGAAAATATATCATTTTGAATATGTTAAAAATGAATTAATAAATTGTCTCCACTCCTCTACTCTCTACATCCTTACCCTTCTCCATCTTTCCTACCAAAACAAACCCAAAGGTGGAGTGTGTGCTTAATTTTTATGAAACAAACTTAAAAAAATAGAGGGAACCACAATTTTGATAAATATATATCTACTTGCTATATAGTTGAGCATATTAGTTCTCCTAGATTGCCACATCGCCACTGGATATTTTGTTGTTATTTCTTCAGTCACTTTCTCGTATATTATGTTGACCTACTGTTGGAACTATTTTAATGAATTATTAAAAATTGAAAAAAAATATAGTTGTGTGTGATATGGAAAAAGTCCCACATGGAATTGAAACACTCTTCAAGGAGTGTATATAAGTTGCAAGTGCTATGCCTTGGGGTGTGTCCCAAGGAGTACCCAGTTTTGTGCGCATGGGTGAGGACTCACACACTTGACCACCACACGCTCGCGTGCGCCGCCGCCGTCTGTCCGACCGAGCTGAGCTGGCTGGCGGGTGGGTGGTGTGGTGTGGTACATTTATTATTTTATTAATTAAATTAATCTTAAAATGTTTATTTTTTTGAAACGGTTTTTCCTCTGATTAAATGAAAAAAACATTTTTAGCCGTTAATTTTGTAACGACCCGAATTTGCTAATCGGGCTTAGGGCCTTGATTAGTGTGCCTGGAAGGCAATAAATGATTTATTATGCTTTAATGCGTTAATGGGTGAATTAATGTGAATATATGATAGTGATGCATGTTTAGTGAGTTAAATGTGCATGTGGGCCCCGTCTGGATATTAGGGGCGTGAATGTGATATATGTTGTATATATGTGAAATGTCTGTGCAGCACGATCCGAGACAATCCTGGGGAGCGGTTAGCCAGAGAGTCACAACGGGGTTGAGATTCCGACTCGGGGTGAGTCGAGGGGTAATTTGGGTACTAGGTGTTATGGGATTATCGGGACATGAGAATAAATATTTGGAGATATATTTGAGGATAGAATGTCTAGGCGGGAATTTTGGAGAAATTTACCATTTTGCCCTCGGGGACGTTTTGGTACCCCGAGCCTTGAGGTAACCCTTTAGACTTAAGTCAAATAAAACAAAAAGAGGAATTAATTAGAACCTTGTGGGAACCGACTTATACTTTCTCTCTTAGCTGAGATAGCTCTCATCTTCCTCACTCTTTCACTCTCTAAGATAAACACAAGGAAAAACTAAGGGACTCAACTTGAAGGTCTAAGGAGTTCAGCTGGGTTTTAGGGAGCTAGGAGCTTGGGGGAATTAAGGTTCAACTTCAGGGATTTAACTCAGCAAGAGGTAAGCTTTTTCATGGTAGTTATGCTTAAGTTTCAGCTGTGTTTTCAAGCTTTGTATGTGGGTAGAAATTAACTTGTTCTTGGGGTTCTAATTGGATTTTTGTAGTAGGTTTTGATGGATTTTGATGTTGTTACTGAGTTATTACTGAGCTGGAGTATATGTGTTAAATATCTGGGTTAGATAGGTGAGTTTTGGTGAGGATTGGCTTGAAGAAAAGGTAGAAAACTGATGAAGAATTCTGGGTTCGGTGAGGAGGGTTGCGGCCCTAGGATGGGCACGCCGCGGCTCGTGTGCACGTGCGGCCGAGGATGGCCGAGAGTTCATGCGCGCCGCGGCGCTTGGTGCACGCGTCGCGGCCCGTGTGTGTTGCAGGGGTGTGCTAGCCTCTATTTTGAGGCTAGCTGCGACCCTTAGTGCCAGTTTGAGTTTTTAAGGGTATTTTAGTCTTGGGAACTCAAGGGGTAGGGTTCGGGATGAATTATATCACCCGGATTGATAGAATTCAAGGACCTAGAGGTTAGGGTTATGGCTCTAAGATATTTTTTGGATAAGAATTTGATGGATGGACATTGTTAATGTGTTGTGACTAGGGTTTCGGCGAGGCTCACGTTGGAGGACTGTGCTCGGGGCATCGGTGCTTAGAAAGCTCGGAACTCAGGTAAGAGAACCCTTGTTCCCATAGAGCTTGTGTGCAGGGCTGAGCCCAATGTGTTTGAATGGACTGAAATGCAGGGCTGAGCCCAGTGTGTTTGAATGGATTGATATGCAGGGCCGAGCCCAATATGTTAGAATTGCGGAGCGTAGCCCTTTATCTGATTATGCTAGAATTCTATACTTGCCTGTTATGCTATGTACATTATGATATGAATGATCGGCTTGAGTCGGGAACGGTGTAGACCGAGAATGGCGAAGGGCCGGGAACGACAATGGGCACGTAGAGTGCAAGGCTGAGAACGACAAGGGGCCGGGAGCAGCGTTGAGCACATGGAGTGCGAGTTGCCAGGGCGAGTCCCTAAAAGGATACCTGCGATATCCTCACGGTGTGGTCCGCGAACCCAGGGCTTGGTAAACGCCCGGGACGGCTAGGCCGTATGTGTTTAGCCATTGGTGGCCTTTTTATATGCTTGGTATATGTGTTGCATATGTTAGTTGTTTGTGGGTTCTCTTGCTGGGCTTCGGCTCACAGATGCTCTGTGGTGCAGGTAAGGGTAAGGAGAAGATCAACCAACCGTGAGTATAGCAGGCGTGGGGCGGTGTGTACATGTTTGGCCAGCCTGGCTGCCACGACCAGAGGATTTTGGGAGATGCTTGTAAATAAACTTTGATTTTGTCGTCTAGTCGACTTGGTTTAATTAATATGTTGTAAACATTTCTAAACTGTATTTTGGGATCCCAAGTGTAAACATTTTATGATTTTCTATGGAAATTACTATTTCTAAGGTTTTTCCCCTGTTTATAGCTTAATTACACTGTTTGATCTAAAACCTCGATTAGCGAGATGAAAATACGTTTTTAAATTCACTTAGTAACGGCTCTAAGGAAGTAGGGCGTTACAAATTTCCTCCTCTGATTACATGAAAAACCGTTTTTAGCCGTTTTATGGGGTCTACTTCTCTGTATAAGTCAGATCAAACATTTTTTGAAAAAAAAAAGAGTTTTTCTCTTGGTTCTACGAATTTTCTCAGAGCTTTTTGAGGGTGTACAAGAACGATCTTCTCGGTGCAGGGAGGAGTCGTACAAAGGCTGTTTTATCCTGGGGATGACGTGGTTGATAGACTGCCATGCACACTTAGGGCAGAACCGTGAAACGTATTAAAGAGAGCGACATTGTCCGCAACTCAGCCAGAAAAATTGATCGGTAATTTCGTTCCAATTTTATTTTCTATTAAGTAATATCAATTTTAAGATGTTGTGTTCTGCTATGGCTTCTACCAATGATTTTTTTGGTTCTGCCTTTGTTGATATTAACAAGCCATTTCGTTTTGAGGGTTTGCACTTTAAGCGTTGGAAACAGATGATGCTTTTTTTATCTTACCATGAAGAAGATTGGGTTTTTACTCACTGCTCTAAAGCCGGTTTTCTCTGAAGCCTCGACCGACAAAGACAAGGAGACTCAACAGAAGAACTTGGACTCCTGGGTGGAAAATGATTTCCTCTGTAAGAATTTCATTCTTAACAGTTTATCTGATGATCTTTATGACTATTATAACTCAGACAAGTCAGCGAAGGAAATTTGGGAGGCGCTGCAAAAGAAATATGATACAGAAGAGGCGGGGACTAAAAAATACGTTGTTAGTCGCTACCTGAAGTATCAGATGGTGGCGATAAATCTGTGGAGGCCCAATCTCACGAAATTCAGAAAATTGCTCATGAGATTATCTCAGAAGGTATGACCCTTGATGAACAGTTTCAAGTTGTTGTTTTAATTGACAAATTACCTCCTTCCTGGAAGGATTTTAAAAATGTTGTTAGGCATAAGACTAAGGAATTTTCCTTAGAAAGTTTGATCACCCACCTTCGTATCGAGGAGGAAGCAAGGAAACAAGACCAGAAAGAAGAGGTGCTTGTTGTCTCTAACAGCAACCCCAAGAAGTCCACACCTGCGGTTCTGAAGCCAAATGGCAAAAAATTTAAGAATCAGAACCGCAACTCGAATTCAAATTCCAACCGCAACAACCAGAACAATCCTCGAAACAACAATCAGAGTTGGAACCATAACAGGAACCAACATGGAAGGCAGTAGCCTCCACCTAAACAGAATGACTCTGGATAATTCCTTTGTTACAACTGTAACAAGCCAGGTCATATGGCACGTAAGTGTAGGAACAAGCCAAGCACTACTCCGCAGGCTTACTTGACTGAAGAAGCTTTTACAGCTATGATTTCTAAGATCAACCTTATTGGCGGATCAGATGGGTGGTGGGTAGCACTGGCGCTTCTCGTCATGTCTACTATGATCGTGCTATGTTTAAAACATACACTGCTGCTGATGATAAGAAAGTGTTGTTGGGAGATTCCCACACCACTATTGTTGCTGGGATTGGAAATGTGGAGCTTAAGTTTACTTCAGGAAAGACTTTATTACTGAAAGATGTAATGCATACTCCTGAGATGAGAAAGAATTTGGTTTCTGGTTTTCTGCTTAATAAGGCCGGGTTTGCTCAAACTATTGGGGCTGATTTGTACACCATCACTAAGAATGGTATTTTTGTTGGGAAGAGTTATGCTACTGATGGCATGTTTAAGTTAAATGTTGAATCCAATAAAGTTTCTCCTTCTGCTTATATGCTGTGTGATTTTAATGTTTGGCATGCTAGACTTTGTCATGTTATTAAGCGCATTATTACGAACATGAGTAACATAGGACTGGTTCCTAAAGTGTCAGATAACGATTTTGAAAAATGTGATTTTTGTAGTGAAGCAAAAATAACTAAGACTCCACATAAGTCAGTTACTAAAGAATCTGAGCCTTTAGATTTAATTCATTCAAATATTTGTGAACTTGATGGAACGTTAACTAGGAATGGTAAGCGTTATTTCATCACTTTTATTGATGATTGTTTTGACTTTACTTATGTGTACTTAATGAAAAATAAAAGTGATGCGCTTGACATGTTCAAATTATTTGTGACTGAAATTGTGAATCAATTCAATAAGAAAATTAAAAGGTTTCGTAGTGATAGAGGAACTGAATATGATTCAAGCATGTTTATTGAGTTTTATAATTCACATGGCATTGTACACGAAACCACTGCACCATATTCACATGAAATGAACTGTAAAGCTGAAAGAAAGAATCAAACTTTTACTAAATCTGTTGTGGCTATTTTATTGAATTCTGGTGCTGCGTCTCATTGGTGGGGTGAAATTCTTTTGACTGTTTGTTATGTGTTGAATAGAGTTCCTAAGTCTAAAAGTAAAGTTTCACCTTATGAGATCTTGAAAAATAGGCAACCTAACTTGTCTTATTTTAAAACTTGGGGTTGTCTTGCTTATCCTAAGAAAATTAAGCTATCAAGTAGAGCCTATGAATGTGTATTTATCAGATATGCAATTAATAGTAAAGCATATAGTTTCTATGATTTAAATGCGCATGTTATTGTGGAATCAAATTATGCTGATTTTTATGAACATAGATTCCCTTTTAAATTGGGAAATAGTGGGGGCGCATCTACTAGCAACATTCCTGCGATTAGGAATAATGAACATATTGAGGATAGAGAATCAGAACCTAGGAGAAGTAAGAGAACTAGAGTTGCTAAAGATTATGGTTCTAATTTCTGTGTCTATACATTAGAGGAGGATCCTGCTAACCTCCAAGAAGCCTTGTCTTCTTTAGATGTTGACCTCTGGCAAGAAGCAATAAATGATGAGATGGACTCTCTTGAGTCTAACAAAACGTGGCACTTAGTTGATTTACCTCCTGGTTGTAAGCCTATAGGTTGTAAGTGGATTTTGAAAAAGAAATTGAAACCCGATGGAACTGTTGAAAATTACAAGGCTCGTTTGGTAGCCAAGGGTTTTAGGCAGAGAGAAAATATAGATTTCTTTGACACTTTTTCACCTGTAATGAGGATAACATCCATTAGAGTTTTGATTTCCCTAGCTGCCATTCACAATATAGTTGTACACCAAATGGATGTTAAGACTGCATTTTTGAATGGTGAATTAGAAGAAGAGATCTATATGGATCAACCGGAAGGGTTTGTAATCCATGGCTAGGAACATAAGGTTTGCAAGTTAGATAAATCTCTGTATGGTCTTAAGCAGGCACCTAAGCAATGGCATGAGAAATTTGACAATTTAGTTATCTCACATGAATTTAAAGTGAATGAAAGTGACAAAATGCATTTATTATAAATCTGATAATGACATTTGCACTATTGTATGTCTATATGTGGATGACTTGCTCATATTTGGTTCGAATATTCATGCTGTGAAATCTCTGTTGTGTGCTAACTTTGATATGAAGAACCTCGGAGAAGCGAATGTAATCCTTGGTATTAAGATTACTAGGTCCGAAAAAGGAATTTCTTTGGATCAATCTCACTATATTGAGAAGATTCTAAAGAAATATAATTACTTTGATTGTAAACCTGCTTGCACACCATATGATCCAAGTGTAAAGTTATTTAAGAACACTGGTGACGGTGTAAGACAATCTGACTATGCGAGCATCATTGGCAGTCTTCGATATGCCACTGATTGTACGAGACCTGACATTGCCTATGTCGTGGGATTATTGTGCAGGTTTACTAGCAGACCTATTATAGAGCATTGGCATGCTATTGAAAGGGTCATGAGATACCTAAAGAGAACCATGAACCTTGGATTACATTATCAGAAGTTTCCAGCTGTTCTTGAAGGTTATAGTGATGCAGACTGGAACTCTCTGTCTGATGACTCCAAAACAATAAGTGGCTATATCTTTAGTCTAGCTGGTGGAGCTGTTTCTTGGAAATCTAAGAAACAGACTATTTTGGCACAATCCACCATGGAGTTTGAAATGATAGCACTAGCTACGACTAGTGAAGAAGCAGGTTGGCTGAGAAGCCTGCTAGCTGAGATCCCTTTATGGGAAAAACTGATACTGACTGTGTTGATCCACTGCGATAGTACCGCGGCTATTGCGAAAATTCAGAACCGTTATTACAATGGTAAGAGACGACAGATACGTTGTAAGCATAGTACTGTTAGAGAGTTTCTCTCAACAGGAGCTATTAGAGTGGATCATGTACGCACTGATGATAACTTAGCAGATCCTTTGACGAAAGGATTAGCTAGAGAGAAAGTCCATAAAACATCGAAGGGAATAGGACTATTGCCCTTAGAATGATGAATCACTCATGATGGTAACCCAACCTAAAGACTGGAGATCCCAAGAACTAGGTTCAATGGGTAATAACAAGTTGTGAAGTGATATGAGTTGAATCATGTTATTTCCATTAAAGCATATAGAAGCATGAATTCCTGAAGCGATGAGAGGATGAGTTAATAGAAACTCTTAATGAGATCTATACTCTATGTGGAGTGGAGTACCAAGCTACAGGAGTACTCTTGATAGACTCACCTATGTGAATGTGGAAGTGGGGCCACTTCCTATGGAATTTGGGAAAAATTTCTAGAGCATTCACTATACTGGGATAGACGGACATGGCCATTAACGCACAGGATTTTTGATTACACCCTTGAAAGGTTGGTGCGTGGTACGATGTTAGAAATAGAGTTCAAGACCATGTGTCACTCTAGTATAATCTAAATTGTATTCACTACGCAAATGTTCAAATCGAAAGATACATTTGTTTATGCACAATCTTATAGATTCTGAAATTGCTCGAGAAAATATTTTTAAAAATTCAAGTGGGGGATTGTTGGAACTTTTTTAATGAATTATTAAAAATTGAAAAAAAATATAGTTGTGTGTGATATGGGAAAAGTCCCACATGGAATTGAAACACTCTTCAAGGAGTGTATATAAGTTGCAAGTGCTATGCCTTGGGGTGTGCCCCAAGAGGTACCCAGTTTTGTGCGCATGGGTGAGGACTCACACACTTGACCACCACGCGTGTGCCACCGCCGCCATCCGACCCAGCTGAGCTGGCGGGTGGGTGGTGTGGTGTCGTACTTTCTAATTTTTTGTTGGAAAAAAATTATTCAATAAAATAAATACATTTATTATTTTATTAATTAAATTAATCTTAAAACGTTTATTTTCTGAAACGGTTTTTCCTCTGATTAAATGAAAAAAACATTTTTAGCCGTTAATTTCCTCCTCTGATTAAATGAAAAAACGTTTTTAGCCATTTTATGGGGTCTACTTCTCTGTATAAGTCAGATCAAACATTTTTTGAAAAAAAAAGAGTTTTTCTCTTGGTTCTACGAATTTTCTCAAAGCTTTTTGAGGGTGTACAAGAACGATCTTCTCGGTGCAGGGAGGAATCATACAGAGGCTGTTTAATCCTGGGGACGGCGTGGTTGATAGACTGCTGTGCACACTTAGGGCAGAGCCGCGAAACGTCTTAAACAGGACGACATTGTCCGTGACTCAGCCAGAAAAATTGATCGGTAATTTCATTCCAATTTTATTTTCTATTGAGGAATATCACCTACCATATTTCTATTCAGTCGACATGTACAATTTACACACTGAGGCATAACACATGGGATGAATATACTCATGTCTTCCACTTTTCCCCTTGCTTCCACCTATAGAAACACCACTTGACTCTCCCACAATTTCCTTCCCTCACTCTTGGTTCATATTTTCATGTTGCTAGTATCATGGTTTTGAACCACTGTGTAATAAGAAAATTGGGGTTAGGTTGTGGAAACTCTGGTTAATCTTCTTTGCCTTATATAGATTTTTTGAAAATTGTTGAAGATTCCCTAATATTGGTGTTCAATTATTATAATAGGTAACAAAAAAGTACAATAATATTCTCCAATTTTGGAATAAATGCCACTTATGACTTGGAAGTGGGTTATTGTTGCAAAAAGTTAAGCTATGCAAGTGCACACAGTCGCAATTTGTAATAATTTCTTGGTAAGACCAAGTATCGTCCCACAAGGATTGAATTATCAATTACCAGATAATTAGTTCTTAGTTTCTATTTGGTTAACGAAAATTGTTTTTGAATTTTGATGATTAAAAACAATAAAACTACTAAAAGAATGCAAGATTGTAAGTACATATTCAAGAATAAAATTTCAAGGATTTAAACAACTAGGGATTTTAATTTCATCTACAATCCCTCCTATCAATCACTAACACAATATTAAAAACTCTTCCTCTTATTAAGCTAACAAGTTGTCAATGTATTTTATAATCGAATTAGGAATTATAAAACTCAACCTAATTGTGAACTTTCTATATTTCTATGATAAATTCAACAATTAGGAGGCAATTAATTCACAACCTAGATGCTTTCGTTATAGATTAAATCTATGCTAATTCAATTAAAGCTTGTTTAAATTTCACTTTTCAGAATTTCAATTCAGACACAAATAGATAATGAAATAAGATGGTCAATCACATTTCATGCATTAAAATATATTGAGGCAGACTTAATAGACGAAGAAGAAAAATACTAATATTGCATTAGATCATCAAATGAGTTCAAGAGAATCCATTAAAAAACGTAATAAAGAAATTAGTTCATAATTCTAAAAACATCAAAAGCACTTAAGCTAAACATAAGAATGAAAGGAAATAGAAAAAAAAACTCTTTAGAATGAATTGAGATGTTCTCCGAGGTGTTCTCCACTTCTAATTTTCGTCCCCCTAATCTGTCTAATTCTCTCCTCTCGAAATTAGGTTTAAAACCTAATTTTTTCTTTAAAAGCAATGCGGGCCGTGGCCCAACATGTCAAGCACCGCGACCCGTGTCAATTTAGGCTTCACATGGACGTTAGGCGCGCCACGACCCAACCTCTTCAGTGCCGCGACCCGTGTAAATTTTCTGGGCAGACAAAGCCTTTAGCACCGCGACCCGTGTCAAACCTCGAAAAACAGGCTTTTTGCCTTGGACCTGGCCACGACTCAGCATCGTAGTGCTGCGACCCTTAACAATTTCTTCAATTTTTATGATTTTGGTCCCGGAAATTCACCGAAGCCATAAAATTGCTTGAGGATTCATCTTTTCATAGAATCAACACCAAAAAGCCAAATTTTCATCATTTTTCTGCCAATTTGCTCCAATTATTCTTTTCCTTTGTATATAAGCTAAAACCTGAAAACAAGCAAAAAAAAAAAAAGTATAATACTACACTAAACAACTATAAAGATTAAAAAGAACTACCTAAAACACAACCTAAACACAACACAAAACTAGACTTAACGGTTACTCTCTCTGTAATTATAAGACACTTGCCTAAAGATTCCCACAAATACTAAATATTCCAACACCACAACTCCACTAACGGTACAAAAGTTTTATAGTTTCTTTTATTAAATTACTCATTCTATAATTGGAGTATGCATAGGGAATATCAAATAAAATATAGCTTGAAATAGTAATATAGAGGGAATATCAAATAACAAATTATTAATTAACACTATAGAAAAATGAATAAATAAATTTTCTCAATTAATTGAAGGTTCACATTTATAATGTATTAAATCATAATAGTCCAATATTCGACATCTTTAACACAATAATAGTAATTATAAATTAATTTTTTCATCAAAAGTATCAATATTAAAATATTAATTATTATTATATTAGAAAAAGAATATAATAATCACACCAATTAGGTAATAAGCAAATATAAATTCCACTGTAATTAAATAACTCAATTAAAATATTACCTTTGAGTATTATTTTTTATTTTATTTTGTTGAATCAAGTTATGTTTTACTTGATAGTCATTGAAATGAAATCATAACTAATTCAAATTATTAAATGAGTACTCATTACATTGTTTCATATATTGTAACTTTTTTTGTTATAACTAAATTTCGTTTTCATTCATGTGTTCTTAATTGTTGCCCATGGTCATTCATGTCTACTATTCACGTGATTGCCACAATTTAAATAATAAATCAGCAACAAAGTAGAGAATGGTCATTCACGTGCACTGTTGCAATAGTATACTGGTCATTCACGTGCATTATTGCAATAGTAAATGGTCATTCGTGTGCATTATTTAATAAAGTTGTCTTTCTTGTCTTTTCTTCTCAACCATTGCTAAAATTATCTACTATTTACCTTCTAATATCCAATCATTGTCACCATGCCGAGTAGTAAAAGTGGTATTTCTCCTCGTCTATCACTAATATTAGTAATTTTGATATATAATTAATATCTTTTTAGGTTTAAATAAAAATAATGGAAAATAATTTCATACACTTATCAAGATCAGTGTAGTTTTTTATGTGAAAAATAAATGGTAGATTATTTAATAAATTATCTCACATTATGTAATTATTTATTATATAACACGATACACATGATAACATGCAATTTCAAACTGGGTTCTTTTCAGTATCTCTTAAATGTTGGCCTGGGTCATTCATCTACACTATTCATGACATTGCAGCAATTTTAATACAAAATGAGCAACAAACTAGTGAACAAGCCAAGTGCAAGAAAATTACACTGGTCATTCACGTGCACTATTGTAATAGTAAATTGTCATTTGTGTGCACTATTTAACGAAGTGGTCTCTCTTGTCTTTTATTGTCTATCATTCCCAAGATTTTTTACTATTCTTATGATATCCTATAATTGTCTTGATACCGAGTAGGTTAGTAGTGTTTGTCCTCTTCTATTATCAATATTTGTAAGATTGTATACTATTTAACTTGTACAATTGTGTCATTCTCACCATGTCGAGTAGGTAAGTGGTCTTTGTCCTTATCTATATCATCAAAATCACTATGATTCTATACTATTTAACCTGTATAATGGTATCATTCTCACCATGCCGAGTTGGTAAGGTTCTACTACTTACCCATGTGAGTTGTGAATTGTCAAAATCATCCACATCATTTCTTTTAAAAAAATATTACCAATGTGTCAATTCTGTGCAATGCATAAAAGAATTATCTTCATTTTTTTTGGCAATGTCGTTGGGAATAAAGTGAGAAATGAGTGAAAAACTAGCACAACAATTTTGTCCACGTTTTTAAGTTGTTAAAAATATTACAAATTTTATTAAATCAATTTAACATTAAATAAATTTTCTTTACAACATTGGAAACCATAAAGCTTACTATTAATTAGGATGAAATATAATAAAACATGGATGTCAATAACCCCGGGGTACGGGACATGATGCATAAGGAACATTTACATTAATATGAATCTAAAACTTTAATTTATAGACTCATAAGGCTTAATATGATAGTAAAATAGTGATTTAGGGAGGTGTGAAAAATAAATTATTGAATAACATATGTTCTTTTATATTAGTAATTTCATTTTTTTAATATTAATCACCACAATAAATACACTATTATTAATTGGCTATTGGAATATCTTACCAAGTATATTTAATTGGTCATTTTTTTATGGGTAAGATTACATAAAATCATGTTTTCTTCGTAATTATTTTTTACTTACTTATTTAATTATTTTGAAGGACACACATTCATTGTTAATTTAGAAATTATATGAAATATCAAAAAGTAAATCAAACAACAAAAACTTTTATAAAGCTAATGTTAACAAAGAATAACTATGGGCTAATATTTTCATATTACTACAATATAACAAAGAGAAAATAGAGAAGAAATATTCGCCAAGAAAAAAATATTGATTAACATAGGACAAATACATATTCAAAACAAACAAAAATAATTGGAATACATTTTTAAAGACAAAGCTCATTTCTCAAATCACAAAAAACGAAAAGTGATAACTAGAAGATCATCCCATAAAGTTGGCTTATCAACTAGTTTAGGGTATCAACATCTCGCCCCATAGAATGCATCAGCTTCTCTAGACGATTTGCACGACCTTTTAACTATCCAAAATGCCATTTTATCTCATTGAAATAGTCGTTAAGTTGTTTAACAACAACTTCAACTTCCTCGTACTTAAATTGAAGTTGGTCAAAAGCAAACTGTAGTTCTTCGGCAGCACCACAAACACATATTCCATCATCAGCGTACCCATGGTAATGGGGAAGATTGGGACAGTTCTCATTGTATTGGGTTTTGGTGGCCATAGATGATGTAAGAATAAAAGTACCTAAATTTACATGCAAATGGTTAAATGTATAGATGGATGATTGTGCTTGGAAATGAGTTCAACATTTGTATTTATAGGCAAAGTCCTTACCATGTTCCCAACAACTTGGCATGGTCTTGTCAAGTCATGGCAAATTTCTTAATAACATAAACCTCATGCACCCACCAAAAAAAAGTACCAAAATTAAATGTTGGGAGCATATAGTTTGGTGAATGTAATTTAGAACAATTATTATTATAAATCTAACCATTTAAGAGATCAGGTTACTTCCAAAGCTTCTGAGAGTGTAATAAGACCTTAAATTCAAAAAGTAATAGCAAGAGATTGAACCTCTTTCTAATAAATATTGTATTTATAAGGACTTTGAAAGTTCTGAAGAAAAAAAAACATTACTTAATAATTATCACAGTAATAATTGAAAATACAAAGTAGTTAAATACAACTTTATTGTAAACATTTGTTATAAATTTGTAAATAGCTGTTACAAATTTATAAATGTCGGTTATCGATTTCTAAACATCTATTATATTTTGGTAAATAGCATGTACAAAAAACAAGTTAAAAAAAATGGCCATGTAAACAACATTTATGTACAAACTATCTTGTAATTAACTTTTTTTTGTGGCCGAAATAAAAATATACATATTTCATTTATAAATTTACTGAACATGAATGCAATAGAGATTTATAGAATTAATTTTAAATTATATTTTTGTGACAAAACTTAAAGCTTTAATTTGATTATGAATTTAGTTTAAAATTGGGTATTTATGTACATACATATATATATAAACATATTTTAAAAAATAAGGGATATTTGCTGCAAAAGTACCCAAATTATTACATTTGTAACACTTAAGTATTCAAGTTTTTTTTTTCCGTGCAAAAGTACATTCCGTCCATGTTTTGTTGTAGTCGTCAATTCCAACCGTGTTAAGTGTGTTTGTGACATATTGGTGAAAGTACCAAATTAAATTAATATTTGTGGTGAAAATACGTAATTTAATAGATATGTGCAGCAAAAGTACCCAAGTTGTGAGATATTTGTGGCAAAAGTACCCAGGTTGTAATGCCCCAAAATTCCTAATAAGGTTTAGGACCTTGATTAGGAGGTCGGGAGGGCCATAATTGATTTATTATGATATTAAATGATTATATGAATGTTTATGTGAATTATATTATTATATGATGATAAATGCATGCATATGGGTGTATTTATAATTATAAGGGTATTTTGGTAATTTGGCCCGCCGAGGGCGTAATTGTATATTTTCATGCATGTGGGTGAGTTATGAATGAGACCACATTATAATGTGGATTTGTTCGAGCTATTCGGCATGAGACGATCATGGAATATTAATTAGCGGTTTAGTCATAACAGGTTTAAGTTCGGGGCTCGGTATGAGTCTTGGGGTGATTTTAATGATTAGAGTTTTACCGAGAATTAAAGGGTAATGTGTTATGATTTATTGGTATGACAGAATATTGAGAATAGTGGGAATTGAAGGGTGTTAATTATGGTTAAAGAAATAGGTGCGAAAGGATGGTTTTGCCCTTGGTGGCTGTTAAGGTCTATTTTAGACTTGAGGGCATTTAGGTCTTTTCACCCTAAAGGATTTGTTCAGCCATTTAAGCTTAGAAAGTTGTACAAACCTTCTCAAAATAGAGCACGAAAATCACCTTCTCCCGTACATCATTTTCCCTCCATTTCTCTCTGAATTTTCAAGCTCTTTTTGAGGAATCAAGCCAAGGAACCAAGCTAGGATAAGCTAGGGTTATGCTTCACCATTGAAGAGGGTGTGTTGCTGAGATTGAGGTGAGTTTTTAGCCATTAGAACTCTTGCTTTTGCTCTGTTTTCTTAGTTAAGTTTCAGCTGGTTTTTGAGTTGGAAAGTTGGGAATTGATTGCAGTTTTGGCTAGGGTTCTTGGGGTTGTGATGCTTGGGGCATGTGAGGATGGTTTTTGGGTTCATTTGGCATAAAAAATTGAGGTTTGGAAGCATTGGAATCGAGTTGGAATTGAAGGAGTCGAAGGAAGAGATTTCAGGGGAGTATCTAGCTGGGGGTAGCGCTACAACGCCCATCAGAGGGCGCTATAGCGCTACACGAGATTTTTGCAGGGGAAGTTTGGTTCTCAGAACCCCGTTTTGAGTGTTTTTAAGGGTTTTTGGCTTGGGGTTTCAATCCTTAAGGCCCGGGATCGAATCTACTCATCGTGTGGGTACATTTCGAGGTCCCGAGAGTGGGGATTAGATCAAGACCCTATTATTGTTGATTTTCATTAATTGGAGGTTGTATTTGGTTATGACTAGGTGACCGCTAAATGATTAAATGATCGATCATTCTCAAGGGTCGTTCTGGTTCTAATTCTTGCTTGAATCAGAGGTAAGAAAGCTGCACCCTGTGTATATGTGACATGCATGGTTATTCTTGATGCATGTTGGATGTTTAAATGTAATGCACGAGAAACATGTGATTAGGGCATGCTATGTATATTGAATATAAGGTTGTTCAGAGCTTGAGCCTCTGTGTTTATGCATGATCCTAATTGTGCTAGTAATTATTGAGTAAGCATGTTGAATGCCTTGTGTCGGATATTTGATATATGATATATGTTTGGTAGCATTGCTTACTTGTCTAGTCGCGTATTACTGACCTAAGAGTCGAAAACGACATAAGCGTCCTGAACGCAAGGCTGAATGAAGATTAGATCTAATCAATATTAGTGTTGAATGACTCTAGGAGCATTAATGCTAGACCGACCTAAAGGTCGATGAAACTTATAAGTGATTGTCTAGTCTAAGGCTAGTTACTCAGAGGCAGGGCCTAAGGCCTAGGTGACTGCTTGTCACATGGCTAGGGAACAGTGTTCCACGATTATGACTCTGTGGTCATGAGGAAGGTTATATTGGTGACTAATCATCATGCACCTATCCTGTTTAAGCTAGTGAAAGGATCACTTATTTATAAAAGGGAACGGAACCCACCTTAGTGACTTGTACCCCTGTCACTCTTTTATTCAGGGATATCAGCTCGGTATGGTTACCGAAACCACCAGTGATAAATCACTTATCTGAATGTGATTGACTTGATAGTCATCCAATCAGGAGGGCAAGATTCCTTATCCTGGATACCCATCATTACATGGATTTGTTTGCCTGCTTGATTAGGGTTATATCTACTAGACATGTGCCTTATGATTTGATGACATGTTATTACTGTTCATGAGCATATTGAGTTTTCTTGCTGGGCTTCGGCACACGAGTGCTATGTGGTGCAGGTAAAGGCAAAAGAAAGTTGGACCATCCTTGAGCTGGAGAGCTTGGATGACGGTGTGTACATATGCAGCTGCTCGACCGCCGTGACCGAGGGTTGAAAGAGGAACTAGGGTTAAATCTTATTTTGCCGCTTAGATCGGCTTATTGTAAATATTTTCTTGTAATAGACCTTTAAATTATATTTTTGGGATCCAAATGTATATAGTAAACAACTAATGAAACATTACATCTTAACCAAAAATTTTAATCCCTAAACCGCTAATCATACTTAGTTACACGATTTTGGCCAAATGACTCGATTAGCGAGTTTAGCACTGTTTACAAGGCACACCGTAATGGTCCCTGGAGTTTAGGGCATTACAACTTGGTATCAGAGCGAGCCAAGGTTTATGGTTCCTGAAGACAAGCTGGGCATATACATTCGTCACTGAAGATAGCTTCACTCAGGGAATGGTAACTATTTCTGTAGTTATGTGCTTAACTGCTTAAATAGAATGTAAATGCTTGACCTGCACATTTTATTAGGGAGCATGAGATTTTGATAGAGTCTGGCTCATGATTATATGATTATATGCTCCGTGAATATATATATATATGAATATGATCATATGATTATCTGCTCCATGAATATATAATTGTGATATTTGCATGTTGGAGTTAGAGGCATGGTGTGAATGTTGGAAGAGCATGGATTATGATTAATGTATGAATGCCATGAGCATGTTTTTAGCACCGTAAGTGGTTTGTGAATGTGGTGTGGTAAGGTTGTTCCCATGGGGAAAGCTCTAGATATGCTCATAATGATTAATGGGTCAAGCTATTGACTGCAGATTCGATCAGCGGGTTTATATCCAAGGCAGATAATGAGGCCTGGTGGTGGTTATACAAAGGCTGGGGGTTACAGCTAGGGTATTAGTTCTTTGTCTACTTCTATGAATTTTCAGCAGATGCTTAAAGATTTGCAATCAAGATTGTAGAGGCATGAGGAAGAGATTAGGTGTTTGAAGCAACAACATAATCTGTTGGGGAGCACCTCTTCCTTTATTATGTCAGGAGTGGCACCAGCTTTGGCTCAGCCTAGGGTTGAGAGTAGATGGGAATTTCTCTGTGGAAGATTCCAGGAGTATTACTCTCCAGTCTTCGAGGGAGGCCTAGATCCATTTAGAGCTAAGCAATGGATGGGCCTGATCAGTTCCATTCTTGACAGTATGGGACTGGTAGGTCACGATAAGGTGGCTTGTGCGACATATGTATTGCGGGATGATGCCCAGACATGGTGGGAAGTAGTATCCCAGAAATGAGACACAGCCGTGATGGACTAGAAAGCGTTTTCAATGAAAAATATTACTGTGATGTAGCCAAGACTGCTAAGATGAATGGGTTTCTGAATCTCGTTCAAGGAAAGGCAACAGTTGCCAAGTATGTTAGCAGATTTGATGGGTTGGCTAAATTTGCTTTAGACATGGTACCCACAGATGTAGCTCGGAAGGAAAGGTTTGTTCAGGGATTGAATCCTAGAATAGCTCAGGGCATTAGAGTTTCCCCAGTGCATGAAGTCTCTACCATGCTCAGGTGGTGGAGAAGGCTCTTGCTGTTGAAAGCATAAAAGATGAGAAGAAGAGTGCTAGGGAGCATAGAGCTCAGATAATGGTATCTCCACTTATTGGAGTAAGCAAGAATGAAAGCCGGAAGACTTATTCAGTATGCGCTCGGTGTAAGAGGCATCATCTAGGAGAATGCCGAGCAAGGGCATGTTTCTCATGTAAAATGTTTGGACATCGCAAGAAGGATTGCCCAATGCGAAGGAAGGATGAGAAAAAGGGGATAGACAGCTCGATTTCAACTCGAGTGTTTATTCCGAGGCAGTCAGAGTCCGAGATGGAGACTAGCTCCTCAGGGGTGGCAGGTCAGTTTTCTAATTCTAATTTTTGAGTTATGCTGATTGGTTTTGGTGCCATGATGCTCCCTTGTTTGTTGCATATATAGAAACATAGAGTTGATATGTAGGTCACATGGTTATGTTGTGATGGGAGTGTGATATTTTGCTGGTAACCTAAGAGATGGGTTGGAGATCAGGTGAATTATTGTGGAAAGGACTCGCAAGTGGTTTTAATGAGCTAGTTATGACTGGCTTGGGTTTAAACCAGGGTATGGATTGATTAGCTAAGTGTGGGGAAATTTTAAATGGCAAGGAAAGTATAGTAACTCTTGGGCTTGAGAGTGGAAAGCCTTGTGGTAGTTGGCACTGGGAATGCTGAATATGTCTTGAGAATTTGTTTAATGCTAAGTGTTTATGAATCAAATGAACAGGGCATTCAAATGATTATTTGAATAGGGATTTGTGATCATCTTGGACGATGGTATTGTGGTATTTTCTCGGCGAAAATTTACCAAGGTTAAGGAACGTCTTAGGGGCAGCGGTGTCCTTGGGTGGTAAAGATATTTCAAGTGCTTCGGGAAATAGTTCTGAGTCTTCTTGCAGGTCAGAACCAGTTAGTAGGTCGTTATGACATCTCAGTGACAGAGAAAAGTGATTGCCTATGCAATATGTTAAATACCTCTCAATTATCAACAAGTATTGTGGGATTAATAAATATGAGATGAGATTACTGATGGTAACATTTTCCATGTTGATGTTATTTTTCTACTAGTATTGACATTTTTAGAATAGCTTGGTATATATAATAGGGTGTTAGCATTAGTTAAGAATACTTTTCCCATTTACACGTCTTATCATTACTGAATTATTACCCAATATATAATATTCGTAATTGACATAAAAGTCATCTTTAAATATTAATAATTAATACAAATTTAATATAGCTGAACTCAAAAATAAATAATACAACACTTCAATTGAACATTGTCGTTTTACTAATGAACAACATTGGATTAAGATATCCCATTTTTATTAATAAATAATATAAATATTTATTTTCGTTCCGTACCCATATATTTTTCTATTTTCTTCTTCTTTTTTTTTCACGTTCTTAAAAATACATAATTAATAAATATTTTAAATATTAAGATATATGAAAATTCAACAAAAAATATACATATAAAATCTTATTAAAGAAAAAAATTTCTTCTAAGTAATTATACATTATTTTAAAAAAAATTATAAAGATAAGATAAAATAAAATTTATTGCCGCTGTCGAATTTAGTACCTAAGGATAAAATCGGCCACCATCCCTTGTGGTCGCAATCTTTAGACGACTAACAGTCGACTATAACAATATTTTTGTTGTGCAATTCATGATCTTCGAACACCACTGTTGGTAATTGGTTCATTGATTAGGTTCGAAATACCCAATGATTAGTGAAGCTTGTCAGAAACTACTATCTTGGGTTGTTTTGTGATGATAGACACCGATGGTAGCCTTTTCACAAATAAAAATAAACAAAAGCGATCTTCATTACTTCACTTAATACAATTATAACAACACTTGTGGTAGTCAGATTAGTGTCATTGTTGACATTCGAACTCCGCTAGTAGCAACTGAGTCATAAATTAGGTCTTAAACACCCCCTCATGATTGAAGGTTGTGAAAATTAGTATTTTATGGTAAGATCAATGATCATAGCCTTTTCGATGTTGATGTTCATTTTCTACTCGTAGTGATATTTTTTCGATGACTTGGTATATATAATAGGGTGTTGCCATTGACACCTCTCATTTTGATCATTAATTAAATATTACGAAATGTTTAATATTGTTAAATTGACGTACTTACTTTACTTTTAAAATGAACAAATAGTACAAATTTAATTGTAGCACAACTCCAAAACAGCTAATATATCACTTTGATACTCTTTAAAACAATTATTAAGTAATCAAATACAATTTATTTTCTACTTTTTATTTAGGAGATTGTAATATAGAATAATTATTATTATTATATAAATCTGACCATTTAAGAGATGAGGCTGCTTCCAAAGCTTGTGGCAGTGTAATAGCAAGACCTCAAAATCACAAAGTAATAGCAAGAGATTGAACCTCTTTCTAATAAATATTTTTTTTTATAAGGACTTTGAAAGTTCTGAAGAAAAAAAAAATTGACTGAAATGTGATGTTACTTGGTATAAATTCATTACAATATACTTTAGAGAGATATAAATTTTTTACAAATGTCACTAATTTCTAATAATGCAAAGAAATTGCAACTTATTAAGTTCTTTTTCTTTTTCTAATTGTATAACACAAGAAAATAAAAATGTAAAATTTCAATATATAAATTTCTTATTATATTCATAAAGGATTAAAGTATTATCATATTTACAATTCAATATAATTTTATTGCCCAATATTCATTAAAATATAATATTCTTTATATCAAAGATTTTTTATAAAAATTATGTAAAGAATAACCAATATGACATATAAGGTGTAGGGATAATTTTGAAGAAAAGAAATGCAATCTGCAATTTATATTCGACGACAATCTTGACCAATGTGGTTGAGTCGAAAATTCAACTAGAAATATGGCTCTTCTAGAACCAATCATGTAAGAACAAATAATTTTCCAGATTAACGTTTGAAATCTCTATTTAAAATTGTATAAAATTGAAAAATAAAATTTACCATTGTCAAAACAATCACCCCGTAAGAATTTGGGTGTGGTTTGGATGAAACAAAAATTAAATGTCTAAATTTAAATTTAAATGTCAATTCAATAGAAAAATGCATTCTGCTTGAAAATTCAACTGAAATCTAGATCCATCAAGATTATACAAAGTTAAATGAAAGGTGAAATAACTTATTCTCCACGTTCTAACATGTAAGGAACATACAATGAATTTATGGATCTACTTTGAGGTAGTCACTTTAGAGTATACATCACAAACCAATAACCTGCTAAGATTTTTGGTACTTTCATGAGCACAGACCAGTTGTCTAAAGTCAAGTGTCACCATAATTTGCATTCTTCTGATACAACATAATGAGTTACTTGTAGGACACATTAAATAAGTATACAAATGTATCTACTTCGTACTAGCCAAATTTAAAGTTTATGATCTACAATGCCGATTGTAGACAAATGTATGTGACCTAATAAATAAAAATGCCCATTCAAAAAGTGAAACTAGTTCTCCTCTACAATCCCTCAACCCCTTCTACCTTGATATAATACATCTGGGAAGAGGAAAGGTGGGCATGGTTAATACAAAAAAACATAGACGGTTTGATTAACTACTTTTTATACTTAATTCTCTTGAGTCTACCACTGGTCCTTGTTGGTACTAGACGTGTGAGAATGGAGTTCTTCAACTTTAGCTTCTTCGTTGAAAATCTGGGGTCCGAAGGGGTCTTAATAGGGCTACCTACGGGTAGAGGACTCTGTTGCATGTAATATTTTTCTTTTTCAGCAAAAACAGCCACCCTCACCTTGTTTCGATCACGTGTTACAAGCCGACATGCTATCTTGAGCCGCTCATCCACTGGAGCAAATTGCAAGGGCCCATTGATTAAAATAGTTAATTTTAGAGTGAACACATAGGTAGAGGAATAATTAATTTTAATAAGTACATATCCGAGAAATAGATTCCTCTCGTTTGAAGAAGGACTCCGTAAACTTTACGACATATACTTTGCAATCGTACCCATTGTCCTATTGGGGTGTACCGCTCTTTATTGAAACTTTGAAGTTAGAGAATTGGAAATCTTTTATTTTTATGTTGTTTTATCTCGGACTTGAAAAGGTGATCCATAGTGCTTATCAGAAGTGGAAATTTTTAGTAGTCATAAGAAATTAAAAAAACAACATTTAAAAGGATTACAAAGAGAAGGGTGCTGGGGCATATTCTCACCATCTCTTTTGTGGCTTTAGTGTTAACGATTTTGTTTCTGGCAACAATGAGGAGGTCCCATATATCAACACACCTATTGATTATATTCAACACGACTAGGAACCAATGATTGAAAATTTCAGTGACCAACATAGGTACTAGCATCTAAGAATGCATCAAAATTAGATGACAGTGAGGTGTTCATTAGATTATCATCATTTAAGCAGGATAATGATAACTTTAACAAATAAATTTTATTAAAGGGGTAGGCTTAATACAAACCAGTTCACTGAAGGAAAACTCCCCAAAGTGGAAATCAGCCCATTGTTGGCTTATGACATAATCTTCCACTGGCCTCCCTTTCCCAAGTATGCCTCCTATTATATTCACGACATTGTCAAATTATCTCATACAACACGAAATAGTCAACATAAAATGTGGGTTGAATTAGCAATAATGATCTTTAGGTGAATTACCGATATTTGAGTGGGAATATACCAAATGGTAGCTGTATGAGGAAGCTCATGCCGTTGCCTTTCCTCGTGTGTCAAGACCCGACAAAAGCAAGTAATGATCTAAAATCAAGAAACCACAATGCAAGTGTTAATAATCCAAGTAATGACGTTGGAAATAATTAATCTACATGCATTAACAACTCACATCACCAGAAATGTCTTTTTCGGGAATTAAGGTGCACATGGAGCTCCTAAACAGTTTCATCTTGCCAACATTGACCATAGTGTAGCTGAGATGAATGAGACAGAGAACAAATAAAGGCATAATACACCACTAGATAGTATTTAAATTGAATTTATCAATTGAAATGGTATAACATTCAAGTACAAGAATCTGTACCTCCATTCCAAGTATGGGTTGAACATTCATTTGGCAAGCTTCATCACCTCAAGTAGGACTGGCACATCTAGGTGAAAAGAGCCAACCACCTGTTCTCCCCGAACTAGAGAAAACTTCAATGGCTTTCTCACCATAAGGACTTGTTTGTGCAAGTAATTTTGTTTTTGGGGAATTTGATTTTGTGGGTGTCCTATCCCCTTCAACATCAATGTGCGTCAGATTATGCACTACCCTCTCAGCTGCAGGTTGGGTGTTCTCTGTATCATTTTTTTTCTCACTCAATGATATCCTCAACAAATTTTTTTGTATGTTCTTCAAGCAGGCTGGTTGTAATGGATAAAGCTATTTCAATAAGCTTTTGGTCTAAATTCTTTTGCATTGCATCCAAAGGCACTTGGACTTTAGCAAATGTTTCCTGTGGTAAAGTGAGTATGCAATTTCTCACTTTTGTCAAATCACTCATGAATGTACCAACGTCTTGCTTCAAAGCGCTCACATCCTGCCTTTGACCGTCTACAACCTGCCTTAGACTATCAATGTATTGCCTTCTGCCGTCATCCGGGGGGGGGGGGGGGGGGGACTTAAAGGTACCAACAGTGGCAGTCGTGACCCCCTTAACAAGCATAATCTGCAAAAAAAAATAGGGGATCTTGAGCAATAACTACAAAATATTTTCATATTCAAGATTAGCACATCAAATAAACATTTAACAGAAAGAAAGAAAGAAAGAAAAAAGCAATTACATTGTTCGATTGGAATCCTCCAGAATTTTGAAGCCACTTCTTCACTCACTTCACTTGGCTGTCCGTCCAGAAATTTATGCAAGGAATAGTTCGATCAACATAACCGGAGTCAACGTGATCCAAATAGAAGAGCTACAATAGAAAATAGTAAAAAGAAATGTAAGTTTCTATACATTGCCTGTGCAAAAAAATTAGTCATAAATTGAACAAGTAAAAGACAAATAAGATACCTGGAGAAAGATTAAGCATCTAGACAAGTATATGTACTCCCCCACTTGGAACTTCCTGATGGACCCCATAAGGAATTGCGCGTAGAAGGTGACCCAATCTTTGGAAGCTATGGAATTAACATCATGCAACACCCTCATGTAGGAAGCGCTAACTTTATTTCCGGCCATCGAACACAAGATATTGCCGATGCTTTCCAGGAAAAATCTTGCAATGAATAGGTCATCGGCATCTTGTGACTCCTTTAGGTCTTTCTCCAGCTTCCTCAAACATACGTTGCCTTCTTTTCCCACAACAACGTTCACCAAATCTGTTTTAGGAAGTGGGCTGATAATTTTAATCTTTGTTCCCCCATCTTTTATATTCATCACCCTCTCAAAGGCAGAAGCGTTGATGTAGAAATCCTTGCCATATAGGCATAGCTTGTTATCGTTCGTGTCCATATTCTTAACCAACCATTGAATTAAGCTACTATTAGTGCTCAGACCATCAATCCTCATTAGAGAATCGAATCTTGTGATTGCAGCCACCTCCTTCTGGTCTGGCAACATGACTAACATGATTCGGCCAATTCTCTCAAACGAGCATTGGGTAATAATGTCCCCAGCCTTTGATATTCCCTCATCCCCCGATGCTGCATCAGGACTTTTTTATCTTACTTTTTTGACACGATCAATCTTCGAGGTGGTTATTATTTTTTTTTGGGGGGGGGGGGGGGGGGTACAAGTGCATCTTTCTCAATTGGACACAAAAGGTGGTACATGTCTTTGTAGAAACTTATTCAATCTTATTTAATGGTGTAGAGTCTACTTGAATGCGACACAAAAATAGTAGCTGTCAAAATAGAAATTATTTTATGATGTTAATATTCTTGACAACAACCTATAAACATTGTACATAATCCATTTTCACAAATTTTACAACTTATCAAATTCAAGATTAAATTACAAGTTCAAATATTTATGATAAAATTAGTCTTTAAATTAAAAATTGGCTTTCCAACAAGATTTAAACCACGAATCTAGATGGCCATCTAGAATAATCGACTAGAATCTAGAAAGTATATTACAAAAAAATCAAGAAATGGTGCAGACTAACAGTTGCGCTAGAAACTAAATGTATATAACAAAGGGTACAAACAACTTTTCCCTCACACACAATTCTCCATAGAAGAATATGATCGATTTTTGAAATATATATTCCATTTACAGCAAAATGTACAAGTCTCATCTCTTAGTATATAGTCTCATGTAAATTAAATTATAAACCTTTGAATTTTCAGAAAAAGACCAAAATTAACAATAATTGTACTCTTATTAGTTGAGAACAAAGAATGTTCCCTCAAGAGTCACAAAGTGTTTTCTTTGAATGTCTAGGAAAATTATGGAAAATTAACTCATGGATTTCTCTACCTGTCAACATGTACACGCTAAACTAGCATGGAAAAATAAAAGTTAGATTCACAGATCTTAGAATATTAATCTCCAGAAAATAACAAAAATTGCTTAATTATATATTGATTTTCATTGGCATGCTCTAAGTGTGCTCATAAGTAGGGGGAGCCTCTATATTTTGTTTGGAAACAAAAGCTGTTTCAGATATTGTTTGTTTGCTTTTGTTAAAGTGTAAGGTCTTTTTTGATAACCACCCATTTTCACAACTAATTTGATAGCTATAAGTATAATTAGTGTATTGACACCTTTCCATATGCATGCATTGATAATATAAAACACTCTTGTTAGAAAAGGTCATAAATCAGTAGATATGCCTCTTGACAGTTATGTTTTCCAAGCTTTTCTTGGCTACAATGATTCTCAACAGGTATATGCATTTGTCTATCTATATATATATATTTTAAAAATGACTTTCAATTCTTAGTTATTAATTTTTCTTGTATAGCTATTACTTTATTCTATATGGTTCCTAAGATTTGAAACTTTTTTTTTTGCTTATTTCACTAATTTAATTATATTTTAATAATTTTTAATAATAAGAACCAATCATTATTTAATTGTAAAGCTTTTGTTTTTAAAGAAATTGGATGGTTTCCTTTCCTTTATGATGTTGGATTTTATATTTGAATAAAGTTAAAAGATTTGACTTAAAATTTAAGAAATTGTTCATTGTTTGATGGCTTGAAATTAAGGTTCATATTACACTAGGATACCAACTTGGAAACACATTGATAGTTAGCGTTCATGGCTTACAAGGGATTAACCGGGTTCAAATAAAGTGTTTTAATGTAGTAAATTAGCAAGCAACAGAAGGTTGTTGAGAGTGGCTTTTCTTGTTACTAATAGTACTAACTTCATTTTCAGTTTTAATACTGTTGTATGTGTTTTCACCCAAGGACACATGCCTCTTTTTCATGAGGGAATGCCCAAAATATATGTCCTCGGGGGATCGGTCCAACAGTAGGAGGTCGACCTCCTCGAATAATGAGAAGGCGTCAATATCTTTCCTGGGCTATGTCCCGAGAGCTATGAATGTCTTCATACACGGATACTTGGTAGTCCACGTCTTTTCCTTGGCCCCAGCTATATTCCAAGATGAGGACCTAGTACTCGGAATCTTAGGGATAGGCCACGTGTCAGCTAATGCAGATTAGCTGCCTCAGAGGAAGACCTGACAAACTTTTTGGGCAATCGGCCTATAGTGTTACCGATGGTACGACTCAAAAACTTGCACTCCTACTATGCTGCCTGGCACGGAAATACATACAGCATGCCCTGACAATTCCAGGGGCATGTTCCCCGTAAAGTGGTTACCTTTCTATAGTGGGCTCCACAAATCTCGCTTAGGTCGTGGTCTCTATTCAATGCAGCCCAATGCATTGAAGTGTATTAATCCCCCATTTATGGGAAGAATGTGTATTAATTACTTATTATTAACATTAATTACCCCAGCCTCTATAAATAGGGCTGGGAACCTCATTGTAAGGGGTCGTTTTTTTGTAGAGAAAACTACTTGTACTCAGAGCAATCTAAACACTGCCTGAGAAGACACTATAAAAGCTTGCAATCTCCCTAATACTAGAGACTCATGGACTAGGGTTTCTTTTACAACCTGAACCACATAAAAATCTTTGTGTTCTTACAGTTATTTCTTTAACCTCTCTTATAAAAGTTGACAGCGAACAAGACAGTAAACATTTTGGTGCTTTCATTCAGAGCTTGAAGAAAGCATTTGACATTCACGATCATGGTGAATACATGAAGAAACGTCACAGATGAAGTGCCCCTCCTACCAGAGTCGAAGGAGGGGAACCCAGTAGGCAACCACCTCATAACATACATGAGACGATGGCGGAATACAATGAGTATGCTGAGTATGACGGTGAGGATAATGATGTCGACCAAGGGTATTATAAGGATGAATATCCTCAGCCCATGGAGGTGGAAGAGACGCTCGAGGTTGTGGGGCTCCGCAAGCAGGTGGCTACCCAATAACAAAAACTTGATGCTCAAGAAGGTGACATCGTTGCCCTTCAGGAGATGGTGCTTGCCATGAAGGCCACTCTTGTAGCCCAAGGGTTGCGAGTGGACCCTAACAACAATACGATAGCTAGGCATCCAAAAAGTGTGCCACCTGTGCACCCTGTTGGATTGCCACCTGTCAACACAGTTGATGTGCCTCCTGAACACCCGGCTGTCGAGGCATGGGACCCACTAGCTGCGGTGCCCACAGGGCACCCAGCAGGAGTTGGAGCCTCATTGCCACCGCAGGGCCATGGTAAAGGAAAGGCCAATGATGACCCTATTTTGAAGCATAAGAGGGCTCGTCAAGAGCCCGAGGGCCACCCGACTCCACAGCAAACTAGTAAGGGTAATGAAGCAAGGGCCCGAGGACACTTCCAAGCAGACTGCGCCTATGGAGCTCTGGGTCCTCCACCCTAACGCACCCATATGGACCGCGCGAGGCCTGGAGTTGGTATTCATTCGGGACCTAACTAGTCCCATAAGAATAATCGCCTGAGGAATGCCCCACAGAATCTGAAATAAGGCATCAGCATCTCGATAAAGAAAAATGAGTTCGATGGAGAAACTGAGGTGGCCCGCCTAGAAGATAACAGTGCATTCTGAGGACAAGCGGACCTACGAGACAACCTCAATGCTCGAAGGTGTAAAAAGGCCAGAGTACGTGAGCCTGCTGCTAGAGGCCCGTCAGATCTTCGAGACAATCTTAATGCTCTGAGAAGGGATTGCTCGGCACAGAGCATCAACCAGGATCATAACCCACTCCGAGCTGAATTAGAAAGTCTAAAGCGAATAATGCTCAGAATGGCCAGGTGACAAGGCCAAGAGTTTGCCTCGAAAGATGAGGAGGTAGAGCCATGTGCTCCTCACCTTGTCAAGGCCTCACTACCTCTGAGATTCAAGATGCCATCCATACCAGCTTATGATGGTGGTTGGGATCCTACATACTTTCCAAGTTCAACAGGCTAATGTCAGTGCATCGCGTCTTTGATGACACAAAATGCCACGTGTTCCCCCTCACCCTAACAGGGTCAGCAGATGAATGGTTTAAGAAGCTCTGACCAGGGTCTATTCAGACGTGGCAAAAATTATCACCCACCTTCCAAAGACAGTTCATAGGGAGCTTTGAGGTCAACACCTTGGCCAATATCAAGCAAGGACCATTTGAGACCCTCAAGGCCTACATCAAACACGGCAAGAACTAAGAGGGTCGATGATGGCTAATAGCTGATGGCATTGTAGGCTGGCATCCACATGGGATCCCCACTCTAGGATGATCTCCAGTGAAGGGGATGCCAACGTCTCGATGAATTCATTTGTTGGGCTCAAGAATACATCAGATGGGAAGACGCCCAGATCGGGGCATTTGGAGCATCCACCCTTTTCCCTGCCTCAGCCGCTATTGGTCACATGGCCTCAGGGATCCAATACTCCCCATATGTTTACATTCAGCAGGGGTCGTTGGGAGCCCAACCTAGCCAGAGTGCCACCCCTTCCAGTAATAGCGCCATGTCTACTCTTGGATTTGGTATGTCTCCGGTAGGGTTCGGGACAACACCCACTGGATACAGAAATTTTTAGCCTACATCCAGTCGAGCTCCCACTGGCACAAGGCACTGAGGGAAGGGCAAGGGTCAGAAACCCAAGGGAAACGGAGTCACACAACTCGAGAAAGGAGTCACATCAGGCAAGAAGTATGTCTCATAGTATTCTGAATATACTGACTTGGTGGACTCCCGAGAGAACATCTTCGTGACATAACACGTGCACTACCGGAAGCCATAACCCATCCGAAGAGACAGGGATAGGAGGGACCCTGGAAATTTTTTTCGTTTCCACAATGCATAAGGCATCACACTAACGAATATCACTAGCTCAAGGATGAGATTGAGAACCTCATCAAGTTGGGACACCTCCATTAGTATGCTAAGGGTGGATTGCGTCAAACATAGCCACTCGTGGCCAGATTGGCAGTCCTGCCTGTCATATCTCATGTCCCAACAACAACTTCGATAGGTCCCCAGCATCCAGCATCCCAAAAGCCTCCTCTAGTAAATGGGCGGTAGGAACCATATCAGGAGGACTTCACCTAGGAGGCACCTCACGAAGCTCGTAGAATAGGTATGCGCGAGCTTTGATCCATGATGATGAGGTAATGGCTTTGACCCAATTACTTGCCCAAATGCCACGAATGGCTGACCAAGTCATAACCTTCTCCAAAGATGATGCTCAGAGAGTGAATTTCCCGCATCACGTTCCGTTGGTGATTGAGAGCCAAGTCTCCAACAAAATGGTAGCCCAGATTCTGGTAGACAACAGGAGTTCGGTGAATATCCTATTTAAATCAGTTATTGAGAAGACAGGGCTGACTATGGCAGACCTGTCCCCGTGCGCCTCAACACTTTATGGGTTCTTGGGAGAAGCCTGTTAGGGTTTTATGCCCTAATTAAAACCCAAATTCTTTGTAATATCATTTTATTATCAATAAAAGAATAGAAATCATCTTTTGACTTGGTCAATCACTTTGCTCACATGTTTTATTTTCATGATTACTTTTTTAATATAAACTTCTATTAAATCCCGAGCATATAGCTAATCTTATTTATAGTGACGTAATCACAGTGGAATATAAATATGATTATATGTTCAAAATAAGTTAGTCCTAAGATTAGTCAGTGCACCGGATTTACACTGACTTGCCAATCTACGATATGATCTACTTACACATTACAGTGTTATGTTCTTTCCAGAATATTAGCAAAGTAGATAAGATCGGATGTATATGTTACATCGAACAAGACCGATATTGACAGTTGATAAGATAAGTAAACATGCCGTTATTATCTATTCTAGTCATATCATATAGTTGACCATAGGTCAATTCAATCTCAATTCTGAGTGGTTAGTATTCTAACTGATTGTATTATTTGAGTTCTTTGACTTGTTCGTTACCAGCTTACCCTACGGACTAGCCCATACTTACATCTTGGGAACTCGGTAGTATAATTGAGTGGGAGTGTTAATCATAGATATGAACATATATAGCTTCTGATGAAGAAGTGAAACGACGGTTTCCTTTTAGTTTGGTTCAAGGTGTTAAATGATAGAGATCTCATTTTAGTAATTAAATTAGTTTACTGAAATATCATTTACAAGGAACTAAGTGTTTTAAGGATAAAATACAATGAGGGGTAAAACGATATTTTAGTCCCATCTCATTGTAGACTGTCTATAGAGGATTGAGTGACAATTATGGTTGTAACAATGGATAATTAATAGCGTTTCTATATTTGTTATAGAGCGTTCTATGAATTCAAGAGTGCAATTCCAAGTCTATAGTGGAGTAACGAGGAATTAATAAGTTAGTAAATTTATTTGTTAAATTTATGATAACTTATTGGAGCATGATTTCATAGGACCATGGTCCCCATTGTACCTTGGATAAAATCATCTAGATAGTCTCAATTAATTGATTTAATCATCAATTAGAATTATCAAAGTTGACTAGGTCAATTTTGGATAGTTTCACAGAGTTGTGTAATTTTGAGAAGAAAAGAGAAATTATGGCAGATTTATTAATTAAGATAAATTGGTATCTAAATTAATAAATAAGTTTAAATCAAGGTTCAAATTATAAATAATTAATTTGATAAAGAATTTAAATAATTAAATCAATAGAAAATAATACAGGCCTTGATTTTAAGTCCAATGGGCTTATAATCAAATGGGAAATTTCACGGGCCTATAGCCCATGATAATTTCGACCTAGGGCTTCAAAGTAGCTATTATTTTATTGATTTTTTAATTAAATTAAATGACCTAATTGAGTCTATAAAATGAGTGCTTATAGAGAAGTCAAAAAATAAGTTTGATAAGTCACAAGTCAGATTTTCTGATAGTTTTAGATTCTCTCTAAACACAAGTCCTTTTCTAAACCTCTTTGTTATTTTCTCTTCTTCTCTCTATATCTTTCTCATGTGTTGAGAATTGCCCACACTAGTCTAGGTGGTTCTAAGGATACATTGGAAGATTGTGAAGAAAATAGAAGATCGGTTCAGTTTCTGGATAATACTTTGCGACAGAAAGGATACAAGAGTTAGAGAAATTGAAGGAAAGACTCTTAATTCCGCTGCGTATACTGTAAGTATTATATTATTTGTTTCTCTTTGAATTCAATTTTCGAAACATGTTTTAGGCTATCTCGTATTAATTTGTTTAATATTATATATACATGAAAATGAAGAAAGATCCTGTATAAGCTTTTTCCAACAAAGCCATCATCCCAATGGGGTAGATAAAGCTCCCAGTGATGTTCGAAAAGGTACCTCGCCAGACCTTTAAGTACTGGACCTTCGTGGTGGTGGATTGCCTCTCGGCATGCAATGCCATTTTGGGACGACCAGCATTAGTGGAGTTTAGGGCAGTCCTTCATCTGTGCATGAAATTCCCCACAGATGCAGAAATTGGCACAGTCTACGGTGACCAAAAGGATGCGAGACAATGCTACAATGTCTCCCTTAAGGCTCCCATAATGATGGTAAGGGAGGAATTCTTCGAGAGCTTCAAGACACCGGAGGTACAAGCTATGTAGGACTCGGTGCATGACGAGTTAGACCCATGAGTTCAAGAGGAGAGGTCCATCGAACCAATTGAGGAAGTAGAGGAGGTAGTTCTAGATATCTCCACCCTCGATAGGAAGTTGAAAGTCGGGGGAGACTTGAAAACAGAGGTCTGAGAAGAGTTAGTGGTCAAGATGTGTTCACATGGTAACATTCCGACATGACTGGCATTGATCCAAATGTCATATTCCATACCTTGAATATCAACCCTAGCTTTGCTCGCGTCCAACAGAAGCAACAGACGCTTGACCAAACTCGGAAATAGACCCTCAAGGCCAAGGTAGACAAGCTCCTCTCCAATGGGTTTATCCGAGAAACCCAATATCCCAGGTGGTTGTCCAAACCTATCCTTGTGCAAAAGCCGAAGGGCACTTGGACAACATGCATAGATTTTTTGGACTTTAACAAGGCCTGTCCGAAGGACTGTTTTCCATTCCCCAGGATAGATCAGATGGTCGAGGCCACCTTCAATTACGAGTTGCAGTCATTTATGGACACACACTCGGGATATAACCAAATATCCATGCATGTCGCTGATCAGGAGCACACCAGCTTTCGAACTGACAAAGGTGTGTATTGTTACATCGTGATGCTTTTTAGGTTGAAGAATGCCGATGCCACTTACCAAAGGGTGGTTAATAAAATGTTCAAGAACCAGTTGGGGCAAAACATGGAGGTCTATGTGGATGATATGTTGGTTAAGTCCCAGACTACCCCAGATGATGTAGGTGACTTGGATGAGGTCTTCGCAGTGCTCTGCTGGTTCGGGATGAAGCTCAACCCCCAATAGTGCACATTTGGGGTTGCCTCCGACAAGATTTTAGGCTTCATCGTAAGCGCCCAGGGAATTGAGGCGAATCTTGAAAAAATCAAGGCCTTAATCAAAATGTCTTCTCCCCAGAAGCATAAAGATTCAAAGCCTGACAGGGAGGATTGCAACTTTAAGCCATTTTGTCTCCAAGGCAACGGAAAAGTGCGTCCCTTTCTTCAATATTCTCCGAGGGAGTCAGAGAACTGAATCGATAGAAGAATGTGAACAGGCGTTCCAACAGCTCAAGACACACATGGCAAACCCTCAGATGTTATCCAAGCCAGTAGACGAAGAGCCCCTCCTACTCTACATGGCTGTGTCGGAAGACGCCGTTAGTGTCGCATTGGTTAGGGAGGAAAGCCGCGTTTAGCACCCCGTCTATTACATTAGCAAGAGACTCCTCTACTTGATGGTGGCCTCTCGGAAGGTAAGACCCTACTTCCTGGCACATCCAATTAAGTATTGGGAATTGTGCCCTGAAAGCATATGTAGTAGACATTTTTTAAGAAATAAATAAATAAATTGAATATTTTATGCATATATATTTTATGGACTATATTATTCTATGATAATATTATGTAAATATCATGAAAATTCCTAAGTTCATATATGTAATCTCAAACACGTATTAGTACGGAAGGATTGTGCTTGCGATAAATGAACTTGAATAGTTCGCAGTAAAATAAAGTTATGGAATCTTTAGATTAATTACTGGAAGTACGGTCCACTAGTATTATGAATACATGTGATCTAGATCCAGGTCACTAGTGTAGTAGGGCATTTTAGTGGAGGTACTTTATATATTATAGAATATATAGAACTGGACCAAATATGTTTATTAATACTTAGTTGAATACCATTTCAAAGTATTAATTAAATATATCAACTAATGAACATATACAAATAGATCTTAATCCTAAAGTTACTATGAACTCCTGTTTATGTTATATGAGTTCTTTGATTCACTCGTTAGGTCTGTTAGAATGATCAGGCTAGAAATTTTTGTTTTGGGAACTCATTAATGTAAATGGCTGGGGACATAGTATACATATATGAAATCTATACCTTCTCGTAAGAGATTGAATAATGGTTCTCTTAAGGATTTACTTTTGGGATTGAAAAAATTATTGAGCTCAAATTCATAATTTAATTATGAATTAACCTTCACTATTAATGTAATGACCCACTACTCTAGACTTTTGGACCATTAATGAAACTATACATACAAACCTTAATAAGACTTACATTTGCGAAAATACCATAAACTTATTAGAAACTTGTAGAAACAAATGTTACTTTCATAAATAAGTAGGATATGGGTACCCATTGTCTTTAAAACAAAACATAACTTAAAGTGAAAAGGAGTTACATAGAAAGTGCGGGAAAAAAATACATGTAAAACCATAAAAAGGTAAAATAAGACTACGTCCTCGAAAGATCGAACTCTCGACTCCTTGAATCCATTCACCATCGATACACAATCTCCAAGCATCCACGAACCTTACTGCCACTAATAGCTATTTTCCTGCACATAAAACAAAAAGGAATGAGCCTAATGCCCAGCAAGGAAAATCTAACACATAGTCATAAACATAAAGTTTCATAATAAACATAAAGACATATCGTAACACTTATTACATACACTTATTATAATGGCCATTATTACTTGGGGTCCCATAGACTAAACAAGTCATATGCCCATGGGATTAGTGGGGTCCTACTAGCTAAGTAGGTCATATGCCCATAACCCATTTGGGGTCTTGTTAGTCATATGGGTCATATGCCCAAGCCTACAAACATACATATATACATATCATAACACATTTAATAACATAAAACATAAGATAACATAAACATATAACATATTGATTCTAGCCTATTTTCCTTACCAAAGTTACCGAGATAAGAGGACAGCGTTGGGACTTTTTGGAACACTCCTAAAACCATATATAACAGGGTGAGTCTAATGAAGAAAAAGAGATGAAATGAAAGGAATGGAAAGACTAAACCATTGAAAGTCACACTTACCAAAACTTATGTGCTCAAGAACTTAGATTCCCTAACCAAGACAAGAATGAGGTTAGAAGACTGAGTAGAAGACTAAGAGAAGGGAAACATAACATAAAACCAATGAACTAGAGTGTATTGAATACCTTGAGGACTTGTAGATCAATCTAACCCTCGAACCGAAATACTATGAAATCTTACTCCCAAAGTGTTTGATAAGCTTAAGATGATTAAGCTTATGATTTCCCCACCCAAGTGTTTAACTCTCACACTCTCCTAGCACTTGCAGCTTCTGAACTTAGAGTAAAAGGTGAATAATGGCTGGGTACTAGGTCCTATTTATAGAGTTTGGGAATGAAGGAATCTTAATTTTACTTGAATAAAAATAATAGCTTTTTAGGTGAAAATAATTTGAATAATCGTTCAGCAGAGGCTGAAGACTCGTTCAAAAGATGCTGGACTTATGAAGAAGTTGAATGGATGAAAGGAAAATGAATTAAAAAACATTTGAATTATGTTGAAGGAGGTGATATATCGCCCCCTGTAGGCGATATATCGCTTGGGCTAGTATGCCCGAGGCCACCGTGCATCGTTTCGTGTTTTCCGTATCTACGTGCTGCGATATATCGCCCCCTATAGCTGCGATATATCGGCACACGCTGAATATTTAAACACGAAATTACACATTTTTAGCTAAGTTTGAATGGAGTAAACAGCCTTGACTAAGCCCTCAACGTATTCAAAGCTGCTGACTGGCCCTATTGCATTCAAACTTTACTCCTTATTAAATTAAATCCTCAAAATACTTAATCCTTAATCACCCATTCATAACATGTGCTTAAAATCCTATTGGTCCTCATCTAATCCTTATAGTATAACAAATATTATCCTTAATATCAGTCATATAATCAAACCTTAGGTTATACTTAATATTCTTAAACTATAGGTTAAACTTAGAAAGTCTATAAGTACTACTATGAGTGTCCAAATAATGCCTGGTCTGAACCAAAATTCCACAGTTAAAAAGATAATACTATACATACTATAATACTACTATCTAACTTAGCTAAGTAAAGTTCTTGGACTCTACAATTAAAGTCAATGGTACTTAAGGAAACAAGATATAATTAAAAGGGTAAAATGATAATTTTATTCTCGATCAATTATGAACCATTATTAGAGGGTTAATTTGTATGTAATGATTATATCAATGGACACTTTATTTTATAAAGTACTCAGTAAATGAAATATCTCTATAATTACAAGAGTGTAGTCTCATATTTATAGTGGAATAATAATGAGATTAATAAATTAAGATTATTTAATTAAAGAGTTTAATTAATAATCTCAAATTTAGGCCTGTTGGAGGGGTCAAAATTCAGAGGGGAAGGCAATGGGCCACCTCTTAAGAGGCGTTGCATCGCTTGGATACAAAAGGGCTCAAAAGCCTTAGCAGGCAACGCGTCGCCTGATGTGTCTATACTGACACATGTTTTTGTTGGGATTTGTGCCCTTAAAGTGAATTTCTCTATGAACGATTACTTTTAATTAAATAATGTTAATCATTTGCACTCATATTTGTATTTAATTATACATGTCATTTATCATGAAGATCCAATATTATTGATGTGGTCTTGAATTAAGTATATGTATAATGATATATATATATATACAAAATGATTTAATTCAAGATAATAATATTAAAATTATCTGTAATCGCTGAATAAAGTGAGAGCTTTATTTAATAAAGATTATGAGTACAATCTATCTTCTGTTTAAGACAAAGCAGTTTATCCAGACTTTTAAGTGCAACGACACAGAGTGATAGAGGTGCCATATACAATATAGATTGTCTAGGAATGGGACACAATGAAAGAAATAACTTCTGATAATCTTCGTTAAAATATTGAAGTTCAGCATTCATCAATCGATGGTCGTTTGAGACTTGACCTCAATCTTGAAGTGTGTAATGAACTTCTATTTGTGCTTTTATGACTTTTTACTTATCAGGCAAAGTTTGATATTCCTACGACTGAATTCATTATATCTTGCAGTCATAGAACTGCAAGTGGCTGGAAACATACTTCACATATATGGAATATGCTTCTTACTTAAATGAAAGTAGATTAGTTGTTCCTTTTAGTGTTGATTCAGGGCTTGAACATAGAGTGCTCAATTTATGTTAGAGAACATAAATTTCATTCTATAATTAAATTGATAGAATAATGTTCATTAGAGGATCAATGGAACTAATTAACAAGAACATAATTAGAGAGGTTAACGGACATTAAGACCTAGCTCTAATTATGAAAAACTAGAAGAGGGTCATAACTCATGCAAATGACTAAATCAATGGACGAGCTTATAGTTATAGCCTCTAATAATATAATACTTTAGTTTTGAGAATTCAACTATGAATTTCTAGTGGAATAATTCATAGTTAATAAATAATTTAATGGAACTAAGAGTTAGTGAAATTAATTAAATTATTGGAGCTTAGAACTACGAGTCCATACTGTCCTGTATTAGCTCAATAACACAGAGGTAGGATTTTGGTATTAAAAGGAAATAATTAAAAATAATAAAGTATTATTTTTAATATCACAAATTAGTATTATTTGTGAAATAATATTTAAAATATTGTTTATGAAATAATATTTAATGGCAAATAAAATTATATTAATAATTTTGAGAAATTAATTGTTATTAATAATTAATTTAATAATATTTAATTTTGTGGTGTAATTGTATACTACATAAAATAATATGATAAAGAACCAACAAATAACATTTAAAGAGATAAAATACCACAGGGCCCAAAGCCTTGTAGTTGGCACCAAACACAGTCAAAATGGAATGTGGCCCACGCATAAACCCAATGAGATTAGGGCTATGTAACGCCCTACTACCCAGGGACTATTACATTGTGCATTTTAAACAGTGCTAAACTCGCTAACCGAGTCATTTGGTCATAATCGTGTAACTATGTGCGATTAACGGTTTAGGGTTAAAAATTTTGGTCAAAGATACAACGATTCACTAAAATTTTTACTGTATATATTGGGATCCCAAAATATAATTTAAAGAGTAATTACAATAAAAAATTTACAACCAGCCGACCTAAGCGGCAAAATAGGGTTTAACCCTAGTTCCTCTTTAAACCCTCGGCCGTGGTGGTCGAGTAGCCGCATATGTACACATCGTCGCCTAAGCTCTCCAACTCAAGGATGATCCAGCTTTCTTTTGCCTTTACCTGCACCACATAGCACCTGTGAGCTGAAGCTTAGCAATAAAACTCAATATGCTCATGAACAAGTAATAACATGTCACCAAATCACAATAGGCATGCCTAGCAGTAATAACCCTACTCATGCATGCAAGTAGGTGCTAATAAGTCTCTTGCTCTGAGGTAGAAGACTAATAAGTCTCTCTGAGGTAGATGACTAAGTCTCTCTTTGAGTAGATGACTAATAAGTCTATCTCTGTGTAGATGACTTATGAGTCTATCACTGTTTAGATGACTAATAAGTCTATCTCTGAGTAGATGACTAATAATTCTATCTCTATGTGGATGACTAATAAGTCTATCACCGTTCATGTAACGCCCTACTACCTTAGAGCCGTTACTAAGTGAGTTTAAAATGTGCATTTTACTCGCTAAACGAGGTTTTTAGAACAAAAGTGTGATTAAACAGAAGTCAAGGCTATAATCTTTGAAAATTCCTTAATTCATTGAAAATTTCAAGTGTCTTATATTTGGGATCCCAAAGTATAGTTTATAAAGTATTTACAATTCCAAAATAGGTTTACAGGTAATTAACCATCAAAATTAGAGTTTAATACAGCCATTTCTCAAAATGCCCCCAACCAAAGCAGTCGGGCAGGCCAAACATGTACGCGCCGCCCCACGCTCTCCGTACTCATGGCTGGTTGACTTTTCCCTTGCCCTTACCTGCAACACAGAGCACCTGTGAGCCGAAGCCCAGCAAGAAAAACTCACACAGCATATAACATATGCATATCATATAACCATTATAACATATAACTCACAGATAAACAGATAGTCCATCAGGTTAAACACATATACGGCCATGCTGTCCCAGAAGCATTACCAAAGCCTGGGATCTCAGTTCTCACCGTAAGGATATCCCATGTATCCATTAGGGTCTCACCCTAACTATAAGCACTCCATGTGCTAAGTGTTATTCCCAACCCCACTGCCATTCTCGGCCCTTCGCCGTTCTCGGCTCCTTGTCGTTCATTCTACTATAATTACATATAGCATTCTCAAACTGCATTCAAACATATAACAATTCAATCAAGGCTACACCCTAACAATAATACAATCTAGGGCCATGCCCTGCAACAACACTATGGGCCCATGCCCTGCTCTACGGGTGTTACAGTTTTCTTACCTATATCCCGAGCTTTACAATGCACCAAAGTCACGAGCACGGTCCTCTATCCCGAGCCTCTTCGAAACCTAGTCACAACACATATGAAGCACTCTTTAATACTAAACAATCCAAAACCACCTCTCGGGACTAACCCTGTACTCTCGGGATCCCTAAATTCCTAAAACAATGTATCGGAAACATCCCCCGAGCCCTCGGAACAAATGCCCAAAAATGCAAAATTTCCTTGTCCTGAAAATAGCCTAGCGCCACAGTGCTACCCTTGAGGGCCGCGGCGCCCCTTCGTGAACCCAGAAATCTGGGTTTTCCCCTGCATATTCCCCGAGCCAAAACACTCCCAATTCAACCCCAATGCATACCTAAACCCCAAAATCAGTTTAAACCCCCAAATAAACCATTTAACAACCTATAAACATCAACAACAAGCTCAATTACACAATTACACCCAAAATCCACACTTGAGTTTTAGATTTTAGAAACTTAAACCATGGCTTCTAAAACTTAGACCATACCTTGAAAAGTATAACCCATGATTCTAGAATCTTAAACCACATTAGATACGAAATTCAAACATGTTTAAAACCCTTACCTCAATTAATACTTCAGCTTGAATTCTCTTCAATCTTAGCTTCAAGCCACTTCCCCCTTTGATTATCCAAACTGAATTCCATGCAAACCAGCCATAACTTTCTTTAAATTCCCACACTTAATCTCTAAAATCAAACTTAAACTTAAACCAAAAACAGAGCACAACTCTTACCTCTGAACAATCTTAGCCTTATCTTGATTTTGGTTGCCTCAAACCTCTTGATTCTCCTCCTAGGTTTCAAATTCAGCTTTCTTCTTCTTCTCTTTTCTTCTAGCTTTTTCCTCAAATTTCAGCATAAACCCAATT
Organism: Humulus lupulus; assembly: GCF_963169125.1. Lineage (NCBI taxonomy): Eukaryota > Viridiplantae > Streptophyta > Magnoliopsida > Rosales > Cannabaceae > Humulus > Humulus lupulus. Next base: position 180,619,537 of record NC_084800.1, on the reverse strand, counting down.
ATGACTAAGTGTAAAACGTGAATCCCTTTTTCCCTCTACTGAAGGTTATCTAGACTTCTGCCAAATGACCATTTTACCCCTCCATAAAAATCCTTTCCTAGCTAAACCTCAAGGGCATCTTGTCATTTTACCTTTCCTACAATTTTACCACTTTCTCATCTAAAATTGTTACTCTTGACAGTTACCAATGGTTACTCAAGTTACTCAATTACCATTAACCATTAATTCCCAAACTCATCTTTGCAAAATACCCCTAGGCTCCTCCCGAGCCGGGTATTAAATCCCGTTGTGACTTTTATGCTAATTAGCTCCCTAGGACCGTCTCGGCATGTGCATCATAATAATATCACCACTCACACGTGGTATAAGTCGTATAATACAGTTATCACATTTATGCCCTCAACGGGCTAGAATTACCAATTTACCCCTAACAAACAAACGAGGCCCACATGCATATTTATTCCACCTAAACATGCATTCTAATCACATATTCATTTAAATTCATATATTATCATGTTAATTTACTTATTGCCCTCCAGACACGCTAATCCAGGTCCTAAAACTTATTAGCAAATTGGGGTGTTACAGTTTAAATGACTAATAGGTCTATCTCTGTATAGATGATTGATAAGTCTATCTCTATTTAGATGACTGATAAGTCTATCTCTGTATAGATGACTAATAAGACTATCTTTGAGGAGATGACTAATAAGTCTATCTCTGTGTAGATGACTAATAAGTATATCTCTGTGTAGATGACTGATAAGTCTATCTCTGAGGTCCCACGCCCTCCTATCCATGTGACGTTTCAGTCTCCTGAGCTTATAGCCCTAGCTCTAAACAACTAGCCTTTAGACTAGACAAGCGCTTTTGTTTTCATCGAACTTAGGGTCGGTCAAGCATTTCATGCTTATGATGATAATGCTTATGTCGATTATATCTAATCTTTTTGGTTGCGTTAAACATGCTAATACCGTTCTTGACTCATAAGTCAATTCCAGACGACCAGTGCTCAGTACCACTAGCCTAAAACCTCAAGCTTTGATTCCCAAGTTTGAATCCTCAAAGTAAGCTTCAAAATCCAAAGAGAAGAGAGGAAGAGATATGATCGAGAGAGAGAAGGGTAATAGGCTTTGTTTTTTCTGCTTAATTCCTTCTACAACCAGCCATCCTAATTTGAAATATATCCCTTAGTCAAAAGACCAAAATGTCTCTATGCCCATTAAATCCCTTTTAAGTCACCCAAGGGAAAAATAGTCATTTCCCACTTATCTCATTAATTATACGCAATGTCCTCCAATTCCCATTATTCCCAATATTCTCAATTAATAATTAAATCATATCCCATTACCCGTTCATTCCTGATAAGGTACTAAATTACCAAATTATCCCTCGGCTCGCCCCAAGCCCAGTATTTGACCCCGTTATGACTAAACCACTACTTTTCTCGCTAGGATCGTCTTGTGCTGAATAACCCATGCATAACCAAATAATAATGAAGCACCACACACATACCACATATATGCCAAATATACCCAAAACGGGCCAAATTATGAAAATTACCCACTCAAACAAAAATGGGTCCACATGCATATTTAATATACCTAAACATGCATATCAAGTCATATTATGATATTATTCACATAATCTCATAATGATACATATAAATATCACATAATCACATAATTTCAAAATTTGTCATCCTGACCCCCTAATCAAGGCCCTAAGCCTTATTAGGAAATTTGGGTCGTTACAGGCTAGATATTCTTTTGATTATTATATTAATAGAACATAACATCATGAGAAAAATACATAATATGCATTTTCACATTATTTTGCCAGGAGAGAAAAATAGAGAACTTTGTTCTCTTTGTATTGTGAGAAGAACATTCTCTCATGTGTTGAGATTCAAAAGTCTGTTCTTGTGTATCCTACCAAGAACAGACTATAAGCACATGACCAAAACTCACCAACTTTACTTCCATAGTAATACAATCCAATAATCCCCTTTCTTGTTTTTTTTCTTTAGAGAGATATATATATTTTTTTCAATAATAACTACCCTCCCCCAAACTTTATTTTTCTATATATTCATATTGGGAGTGTATTGAAATATATATATTTCAATATATGTACTCTCTCTAATTCTTTTTTTCACTTTTCATTTTCTAAACCCACTAAAATCACAATTAAACCCCATTACACATCAATCCCCATAATTGTTTTCTCAATCATATGCTCATAGTATATTAGGGACAGATATATAACCAAGTTTCAAGTATTAGGCTTAAATGATGGTTTAGAACAAAAAGATACAAGATTAGGCTTAAAATGGGTAAACAAAGGATTAAGTAATTTAAGGTTGGAAAGAAAATCTCAAACGGTCCAAATGATAGCCTAAATCATATTCCTAAGCATACATGATATATTATTTCGCTTCAAATAACAAGTAAGCAAGTTCTAGAATTGTAGAAAAATAATTTCCACTTTCCATTCATCATTCCACTAACCAATTTCAGCAAGAATAATCAATATCCAAAAACATAAATTTAACATCATGATAAGATATTAAACAAATGTTATCTAAACTAAAATAAATTAACGGAGTGTTCAATCAAGCACACAGATTTTCTATTCAGATTTCATTTTCTTTAAATTATACTCATAACATTCATTTTATTCTCATTGACACTTGCTGTCATTCATTATTCATGTTGGTACGAAACACACTAAAATAAAACTCCAAACACTAACAAAAACTAAACAAATCACACAAAACAAAACTAACAGAAAAATAAGCTCCCTCCCCCAAACTTAAACTAAACATTTTCCTCAATGTTTAAAAAATAAGTAAACAAAGATAACTTACTTTGTGCGAATCACTTCTAAAATGGTCGTGGATCTGGAAAAGGATGCCAAGGCGGTGGATGAGGAAAAAACTAACAGTCCGCCTCTTGGTTTGACCATCGGTAAATCAGCTCATTCTGTCTATCAACCTAAGCTCTATGAAAATCATGAAGCTCTCCCAAATAATTGTGAGTAAGTTGGTTCTACCAAATGATATAATCTAATCTTGCCAAGTGCAGATCTGGTGGGGCCTAAAGTGCCAAATATTGAGGATATTCTTCTCTTCGCTCCTCCTCAGCTGCCCTTGATCCATCTTGTTGATCATTGGCAGGTATTGGTTCCTCGGTCGCTTCTCTGTCCCTTTCAACTCTCACATTCCTGGGTAGCAGTACTGGTGGCTCCAAGGATGGGGCATTGAATTTATTCACTGTAGCACGAGAAATAGGACCCATGGCCTTCCTATAAGTATCACTAGGATATTTAGGTACCTCCCAGACTTCACACAAATCAGTTATCATTGATCTGTGCCCCATTCCGAAAGTAGTAGTCAATCTACATAAATCCCTGATGCTTTGGCGGATAACTCGGACAATATGAATAGAGAGTCCCTTCATAATTGCATACACCATAAGACACCTATCAGTCCCCACTTCAGACAAGTGGGTGTTGGGCATAAGCCGTGCACTCACAAAAAGAGTCCAGGCTTTGGCCACACAATTCATTTGATATCTCCGTAAATGTTTCGGCTCCCCATTCTGCATAATAAAAGAAGCACCAGGAATTCCTAAAGTTTCTGCATCCTCAGTCCAATCAACTTCACTATGATACGCCAATTGATAGTGTTATCCCCAAAAATTGGAGTTTGATGACGTGGCAATAGAAATGACAAAAGGCAAGGAATGGTTGGGTGACCTGGCATGGGAGTGACCTGGTAGACCAGTGAAGAATTTCGACTGGCTAGTCACATGTTTGTCTGCCCAGGCATGACCATGTCCGACCAGTCATGTGTTTGTCTGCCTAGGCATGATCATGTCCGACCAGTCATGTGTTTGTCTACCCAAGCATGACCATGTCCGACCAGTCATGTGTTTGTCTGCCCAGGCATGACTTTGTCTGACTAGTCACATGTTTGTCTGCCCAGGCATGACCTTGTCTGACCAGTCACATGTTTGTCTGCCCAGGCATGACCTTGGCCGACCAGTCATGACCATGTCCGACCAGCCAAGTGCATGTCTGCCTAACCAAGTGCATGTCTGCCGAGTCAGGTGCGTGTCTGCCCAGTGAAGGTTTGGCCGACCAGCCTGAATGTGATATGGATCGACTAGACAGAGCAGGGGTAGGTGAAAAATCCCAGAAACGGCTTCAACAAGAATCGGTCTTGGCTTGCGCGGGAATCTCTCAGTTTATCCCATGAATATAGTATACTGTTATATTTTGAATATTATTGTAAATTAAATATAATGAGAATAACAAAATATCCCGATTATGAGGGACATCATATGTACGATCCTGAGCCTATAAATACAAGGCTTATGGCATCATAAAGGAGACTTTTGGACTTTTGATTGAATTATGATTTTCTAGAGAGAGAGTACTTGTATTTGAGAGAATTCTTGTATTCTTGTAATTTGCACTGAAGAAACTCAGTTGACTCAAGTTCATCTGATCTTGAGTGCAGATCTATCATCACAACTCTAAGTGGATTAGGCTATTACCAACACATTGGGGCTGAACCACTATAAAAATCGTCAGTGTCGTTTATTTCTCTTGAAGGTTTTTGTCATTTTTGACGTTTACACGTCGTTGGCCAAAAATGCGGTCAACATTTTGGTGCTTTCATTAAGAACCTGAAGAGAAAGACAGATGGTCCCTGAAGTATTATGGCGCCTAAGAGCACCAATGCGGCCTCCAAGAAGACAGGCTCCTTTAAAGAGCCTGCTAGATCAGAAGGTCCTGGCCCACAAGACCATGAGACTGAGCCTAGGGTCATGCTCGAGGACGTGACTCCAGAAGTTGAAGAACTCCTGGAAGCCATGGGGGCCTTCCAGGAGGAGATGGCACAATTCCACGCCAGATAGGAGGCGTTCGCTGAAGAGATGGCCAGGCAGAAAGCCACGTTAGAGCAGCAAAGGTGCGATATGGAGGCCAGAAGTGAAGAGCTCAGACAACAACATAAGGAGGTCAACCGGAGACATCGTGAAGCAGCACTTGCTCTAGAAGCAGCTACCCAATTGGCCCAAGCCAATGCTCAATCTGCAGCACAAGCAGGCACCCAGGGAGCAAGAAATAATAATGTTGTTCGGAGGACCACTGACAGAGCCGATTCTCGAGGATCGGGCAGAAGCAGGAGTAACCCCCCTGGTCGGGAAGATGATGGGGACCGATCCAGAACTGCCTCGATGCAAAGGGAGCACTCTAGAACCCCCTCCAAGAGCCACCGATCACAGACTTCTAGATCAGGGAGTCACTGGTCGGGCAGTAAAAAGACTTCACCCAGGCAGGATCAGATCAAGACTCCTCGAGAGAAGAGGACTTCACAATTCGAAGATGGGCATGGTCGTGATGAGGCTGATAGTCATCACACCGACCAGTCAAAGGAAAAGGAGGGCAATGACCAACAAGGAGGAAAAGACTGCTCGGGGCATATCGAAAAGCCTCCACTGCACCCCGGCCAGCAGCGTAGTGGGAGAGCGCAAGTCCCACGTAGTAAGCCCTCTGAAAAATCGAAAAGTACAGTGTTCGATCGGGCAGGAGAGCATGCTTCCCGAAAGGATCTGAGGGACATTACCACCAACAAGAGGAGGATCGTCCCGGTCGAAGGGCAAAATCTGGAACGCCCTGCCAGTCAAGTAGAAATTCTTGACGACAGCGCACCAGATGGTAATGCCCGACCAGGTGGTCAAGATCTTGGAACTTCATCAGTTGCACCAGCCATCCAAGCCCAGCTCGATGTACTAGCAGCTGCAGTGCAAGGTTTGTCAAAACAACCTTCCGGGATAGATGCGATAGACCACCGGAGTGGCAGCCCATTTTGTGCTCAGATTAGAGCAGCCCAGCCACAAGCAAAGTACAAAGCACCGGTACTGCCAGCTTAGACAGAAAGGGCAAATCTGATAAGGCACGTAGGGAAATTCGAAGATCAGATGGAGCTGCTCGGAGTGAGTGATGACTATCGGTGCAGAGTCTTCCCCACCACATTGTCCGACACTGCCCAGGAGTGGTATTGGAAGTTTAAGCCAAACTCCATCACTTCTTAGGAGAGTTTTAGGAAAGAGTTTTGCATGCAGTTCAGTGCTGCCCGGACCCCTCCAGTTTATGCCAACCACTTGGCAGATATCAAACAAGGAAAAGATGAGTCTCTAAAGAATTATATACAGAGATTCATGAGAGAAGCCAATAGAGCAACTGTTGTAGGAGACGAGGGGAAGATGGTTGCAATATCTGCTGGGATAACTTATTGGAGCCCTTTGTGGGATAGCATACATAGAAATCCAATTTCAACACTTCAACAATTTCTTGACCGAGCAGACAAGTATATGAAATTGGATGATGCAATCAAGAAAGAGGAGAATGGCATAAACAATCCGGGCGGATCAACTGACTCTCCTAAGGATGGTGGAAAGAAACGTGGAAATAACGGGTCTGACCACCATGAGGAAAAGAAAGTAAAGTTCAGTTCAAATGAAAAGCCAACCAAGTGTGAGCCTCAGTTCACTAACTACACCACTCTCTCGACCAGCCGAGCAGAGATATATCTTGCTAGTCATGAAGAGGTTCCCTACAAGAAGCCTCCCCCCATCAGGAAAGAGATGAGGAAGAGAGATATGAATAAGTTTTGTCGTTTCCATGGAGATTATGGTCATGACACGAATGAATGCAATCACCTTAAGGACAAGATAGAATTTCTTCTCCGGTCGGGCAAGTTGAGGAAGTACCGGGCAGAGACACCCCAAGGAGAAGGAGGTAGCAGCAATCCTGGTTTCGAGCGACAAAGATCTCCACCCTTGCAGCCCAGACCTGTAGACTTTACCTTAGACACTATATGTGGAGGTCCACACTTGGCTGAGGAAAGCAACGAAGCAAAGGAGAAGTATGCTGAGCGGGAGTGCTAGGATCAGGAGCCACTGGAACGGCGAACGTCTATGAATATATTATTTCTAAATACTGCTTTTAGAGTGGTAGCTTGATTTTGAGTTGTTTGACTTGTTATTTAAGTTTGGTTTATGAGCTGGTTATTTCCTAACCAGTCATTTTATTTTTGAACAATTTTGGTTGTTTAAGACTCGTTATTAGACATGTTTTGTCCTTTTTAATTTACGAGTAATAAAAGAGTCTGCGCGCAGTGTGGTCGATTCTTGCTACAAATATGCATGTGTGTTAGTTATCCGAGCAGTGTTCAACTGGTTGGTAAAATCAGACAGTGTTCAACTGGTCGATACGTTCAAGCAGTGCTCAACTGCTCGAATATTTTCCATATATTCTATGTGTTTCACGAGTAATTAACTGCTCGAATAGATTCGGTCAAGTAGCAAGTGACTAAGGATCTTTCAACCCTCGATCACCTAGGGGGCACACGGGATATACTGGTATATAATTTAACACAGGCAATAAGAGCACAAGTTAATATATCTATTTTTAGGCTGACTTGTAAATTTTCAAAGTCCAAAAAGGCCATTAAGCTAACTTGTTTGACAAAGCTTAAGTAACTTGGAATTTTTAAAAAAAATTCAAGTTAGAAGTAGATATTCGTGTGACAATAAACATTATGCTCATAAAATGTTAGAGCAATAAGAGTGTGAGAAAGTATACTTAGTATGGACTTTTGAAATGTCTAAAATTTCTAAGTTAGAAAACTAAGTACTCATGCGAAAATATAAGGCATACACCAGAGTGACTTTACTATTCACACAAAACTTATAACTTTTTAAGTCTAAAAAAGACTTAGAATGTTTTAAGTTAACAACGAAAAGTAAAGTATAAATGCCAACAACTGAGCTGTAAGAGAGAAATATCAAAGCTGCTAAGCAACAATTGTCTTCACAAGAATAAAGAGCAAACTACTACCCGGGTACAAGGTTTAGCTGATCAGGTGCAAAGTTTTCCTGGTCAGGAGAGCATATACAACTTCCCTGGTCGGCTAAGCATGTATCACCGATCGAGTAGGAAACTCTGTTGTTTAGCATGAATAACATCGATGAGTCCCTGGAGTGAATCAAACAAACATGAGTAAATGAATGCAAAGTAAAGATACTTACCACACAGTGAAAAAATTTCTTTGAGAAGAGAAGTCAAATTTTCCCCAAGATTGATTGAGAGAAATCAATCTCTCAAAATACTTTTGGGAGATTAGAACAAGGTGCTTTGATGGTTTTGGAGGGATAGGTTTTTGGTATATGGCATGGCTGCCTAGGCATATGCCCGAGTGGTGGTGCCACACATCCGAGGCTAAACGTCGAGCGGCCTGGCTGCATGTCCGATCGGATAGGGCACATCCGAGTAGCTAGGTGTGCATTTGGAAGGTGGTGCCTTGGCGTCCAAGCGGAAGAAGGCTGTGTCCGATCGGCTGGGAAAGAGTGCTGCATTCGAGCGGTTGGAGGATCGTCCGAGCGGCTACATGCGTGTCTGAGCGGCTGTGTCCGAGAAGCATTCGTCCGTCCGAGCAGCACGCGTCTGAGAAGCTAAGCCTTGGGTATCCGAGTGGATGCTGAGGCATCTGACCAGCCAGCGCCGAGGTGTCCGAGGAGCATCAAGGTGTCCGAGGGGCATCAAGGTGACCGATTGGTGGGCATAGAAATTCAAGACTAAATCTTTTGCGTCCGAGCAGCTTGGGGCATACCCATTGTCCGAATGGTTAGAAAAAATAATGACCAACTAATTATAAGGTCCAAAAGGACAATAAATCTCAAGGACATGGGGCACAAACATGTTTTCTTACTCATGGGATACTACCACAAGATAAAAAAAATAGTATTTGAAGAAATCAAAAGACAAGTTCAATCGTGGGATTACGTGAAAGTTATCGACTGAATGGAAGCTTTTGGATGACCTCAAAAGCATTTTGCTAGAAGAAAAGTTTATTATGTGAGTATATCGTATAATAAACTTGGGGGGAAAATGTTATCCCCAAAAATTAGAGTTCGATGACGTGGCAATAGAAATGCTAGAAGGCAAGGAATGGTTGGGTGATCTGGCTTAGGAGTGACCCGGTAGACCAGTGAAGAATTTTGACTGGCCAGTCACATGTTTGTCTGCCCAGGCATGACCATGTCCGACTGGTCATGTGTTTGTCTGCCCAAGCATGACCATGTTCGACCAGTCATGTGTTTGTCTGCCCAGGCATGACCATGTCCGGCCCAGTCATGTGTTTGTCTGCCCAGGCATGGCCTTGTCCGACCAGTCACATGTTTGTCTGCCCAGGCATGACCTTGTCCGACCAGTCACATGTTTTTCTGACCAGGCATGACCTTGGCCGACCAGTCATGACCATGTCCGACCAGTCATGACCATGTCCGACCAGCCAAGTGCATGTCTGCCCAGTCAGGTGCGTGTCTGCCCAGTGAAGGTTTGGCCGACCAGCCTGAATGTAATATGGATCGACTAGACAGAGCAGGGCTATGTGAAAATTCCCAGAAACAGCTTCAACAAGAATCGGTCTTGGCTTGCGCGGGAATCTCTCAGTTTATCCCATGAATATAGTATATTGTTATACTTTGAATATTATTGTAAATTAAATATAATGAGAATAACAAAATATCCCCATTATGAGGGACATCATATGTACGATCCTGAGCCTATAAATACAAGGCTTATGGCATCATAAAGGAGACTTTTGAACTTTTGATTGAATTCTGATTTTCTAGAGAGAGAGTACTTGTATTTTAGAGAATTCTTGTATTCTTGTAATTTGCACTGAAGAAACTCAGTTGACTCAAGTTCATCTGATCTTGAGTACAGATCTATAATCACAACTCTAAGTGTATTAGGCTATTACCAACACATTGGGGCTGAACCACTATAAAAATCGTCTGTGTCGTTTATTTCTCTTGAAGGTTCTTGTCATTTTTGACGTTTACACGTCGTTGGCCAAAAACGCGGTCAACAGATAGTACTCATCTTCTTCTTGAGACAACATTGGTAATATATATAGGGCATCAATATTATCAATGGCAAACTCAACCGAAACCCCTATAACAAACACCTTTTTATTAACGGCCCCAGGAAAGTTAGCGTAAAATTCATAAACCAGTGAACAATTGGTCTTTGACATCTTATCATCCACAAAAAGGTTCCAACCTTGGTGTAGAATCTCATTCCTAATAATGTTATAAGTTTCTTGAGGGCAAGGTTCTTCTTGATATTCCATTTCACACTCTTGAATAACTGGACGTTGAGATAACCTTTGATAGTGATCAAAGGCATCCTTTCTAATAAATCGCATCAAATCAAACTCTTGAATTGGTTGAGGTGTTGGTGAGATTGGCTGAGTTTGGGGTGGTTGGGTGCAGGATGTTGAGGGTCGATTAGTGTTCTAGAAAATGCGGCCCTAGTAGGTTGTTTTCGTGGACCCATACTTACACAATTGCTCAAAAATGTCACACAAAAATTTTGGCAGTACTTCCCCTAAGCTTCTGTAATTTCCTCATTAAATACTCCCAAATTTCACCCAAAGATACTAAATATACTCAAACAGTCCAACAAACCAATGCAACCTTAATATAAATTCACTTCAATTAAAGAAAACTTACAAGCCTTGAAATTTAAAAAATTGCCCACTCTTGAATTCTCCTTCAATCTTCAATTAGCACCAATAGAAACAAAAATTAAGGTTAGGGAAAAATAAAGAAGAAATAAATTAATATTGATTAGGAATAAGAAATGAAGAAGATTACTTAAGGGGATTTGAAATAGAAGGATAAAGGGAAAATTTTGAGAGCTTTTTTCTCAAGAAAAACTTATTTTGGCTGAAAGGATTGATAAAAATGAGAGGTATGCTTTGAAATTTTGATTTTAAAACCATTTCCCTCTGTTTGACACAGGCACACCGCAATCGAGAGAGGTCAAGTCACGGCCTGCCCCAAAAATTTCATGAATACTTGATGCGTGTCGTATTGCGTACCAAATTTAACAAATATTTTATTTACTCTAAAACCAATTATTTAGTATAACGGCAAATAGAGGTCGAACCCAAGGGAACTATATTCAGTTTATTATTCACAAAAGCTTAACAAAGTTAAATTGGAAAGGGGGGTTTTGGAAAGTAAAAGTAAAAGCAAGAATTAAGAAAACAATTGATAGCAAGAAGAGATTAACAACGATTTTAAAGATGGTTAAGAATTATTCTCCACCTCAGACAGTCATGCATGAATATCATCAATGAATATTATTCCGATTCCCAATTAAACTATTAACCCTGCAGATAACGCTTAAGCAGTCAATTATCCCAATCTCCCTATCACAATCAATTACGGCTAAGCACTCAATAATTAATTCTTTTTACCAAATAACAAACCTATTAAGCATACAATTAATTTAATTTAGTAAAAGCATTAACAATAGTGGAGATAGGTTAATCTAGGCAATAAATCAATGAAGCATTTAATTCATTTAACCTAGGTTCTATTCTTCATCACAATCAACAACACTTTTTACCACATCATTGATTGCAATTAATCACAAATACTTAGAACCCTAAACTATTAGGTGAATAGAAATTCTAAGATGATAATGAAATAATGTAAACCCTAATTAGTTGTACACCCTAACAAGGAATCACAAAATTCATACAATAGGCATAGAAAAATAGAATCAATTTAATATTAGGGAAATCAAGAAATAATATTCACATCTGAATTCAAATAATCATGTCTGGCTTTTGAATAACCCCTAACCTAAAAGAAACTTAGCCAACAATCATGATGAAAAACATAACCAGAATCAAAGAATAGAAGAGTTTAGAGAAGAAGAAAACTATTGAAAAAGTTGAATGCGATCCTCCTTCTTCTCCTCCGCTCTCTCTGTGTTCCTCTCTCTAAAATCGTGTATCTCCAAACTCCTTACGAATATGACCTAATCCCCCTTTTATTTCCCGTCCAAAAATTAAGAAAAATCGAATTTGAATTTGAATTTTAACGCGTGCCGCGGCAGCCATATTTCCTTGCCGCGGCACGAAGCTTCAGATATGCGATATAGGCTTTGCGTGCCGCGGTATGCAACTTTCCTTGCCGCGGCACGAGACTCTCTGTTTCTCTTGTAGCGGCAGGGACTTTTCCCTGTAGCGGCAAGGACCTGTCTGACTTGCCTCATAGCAGCAGGGACTTTTCCCTGTAGCGGCAAGGACCTCTCTGACTTGCCTCGTAGCGGCAGAGACTTTTCCCTGTAGCGGCAAGCTCTCAGATTTCTCGTACTTTTGCTCTTTTCTCGATTTTTCTTCACTTTAACACTTTACTCCAATGGTTAGAATCCTACAAAATCATCATTCAACCAAAAATCATCAAAAATATACAATTATCCTTAAAAATAATGATTTAGATTAAATGAAACAAATTAACAAAACGATTCTAACTATCCCCAAACACACTACTTATGAACACAAAATCTGATAAGTAGAAAGGTAAACCTATCTTACAATCCCCACTCTCTTCTTCTTCTCCTCAGCCCTAAAGACCACTCCCATCTCCATTAAACCTCATCACCTTCTACTATAATCCTCATCCTCCTCAAACCTCATCACCCTCATTAAACCATCATCATTGCCTCACCCCACCATACCCATCATCCATTCCCATTCCTCAAGTTCATCATCATTTGCCACCTACTCTTCTTCTCTTCAATTCATGCTCATTTGGAAGTCTTTGCAAGGAATCAAGGAGTAATCAAGCACATTATCACAGCTTTTAACTGGATTCAAGGTAATATTCTCATTTGCCCTCCTTTGTTTGAGACTTGGCATCATTCAACCCCATTATTAGAGTAGACGGGTGTTGTGGATCTATTTTGTGATAATAATTCCTCTGGTGAAACTGCTTATCTGTTGATTCAATCTGCATATTGGGGGTAATTGTTCAAGCTATAATTTTGTGATCCTTGGAGTTTTAAAGTGTGCACACCACCTGTTCGACGAAATGCATCAGTGAGTTGCATAGTCACATTTGAAGGTTATACATTGTCTACTCTGTGCTGTGTCATTCATTGTAAATTTTTATCACCTTAAAGACCTTCATCCTCCAATTTTTCTTGTGCTATAATGTCAAGTAAGCGATCACGAACCGAAGCAGGGCCATCGAACACAGCCAAAGTCAAATATGATAACAAGAAATTCACCTCCAAAGAAGCTTTCGAAAGTTATAAAGAGGCAATTGATAAGAAGAAAGCTTGGGTGGCTGAGAGGGGCTTCGATCTAGACATGCATCACCCTTATCCGAGGTTGATGAGTATAATTGAACAGAGGGGCTGGCAAAAACTATGTGCTCAACCACAGCCTGCAGTAGTATTCGTAGTTCGTGAGTTTTATGCCAATGCCATTGATCGCAAGAACTTACAGGTGGTCGTTCGGGGTGTTCCTGTTGCTTATTCAGCTTCTGCTATAAACCGTTACTACGGTTTGCAGGACATTCCCGATGATGAATTCAATGCCTCTGAACATAACTTGGATCTTGATGCCATTATTCAGGCAATTGGCATTCGAGGAGCATGGTGGAGGACGACAGAGAATTCCTTGTCACACAAACTGGAGTCCAAATATATAGACTATGAACTCAAGGCGTGGCACCATTTTGTTGGGGCAAAATTGTTCCCCACAAAACACTTTGGGACAGTGGACGTGGCGTATGGGAACTTGTTGTATGCCATTGTCACCAACAAGTCTATTGACGTTGGCAAGATCATTCACGCCTCTATTATGAAGAGTATGGCTAGCACACAGTACGGGTTCTACCATCCTTCATTAATCACAGACCTATGCAAGAAAGCTGGTGTGCGCTGGAATGATAATGAAGAGGTCTTAAACCCAATGCACATTATTGACAGAATTACTATTCAGAGATTTGACAAGCCCACCGCCACATCATCCGCACAACCCGATAATGTTCCCAATGTACCTGTGCAGCCTCACACAGGCCGATCCAGGTCACTTACTGATCGGGTTGCCGCCATGGAGACAGAACTTTACCGAGCTCGCATTGACATGCGAGCATATCATGATGAAATGGTGGCCCACAACCAATGGATGATGGAGATTGCTGCTTATCAAGACCTATGCTTCAGGATGCAGCAAACCCATCTAGGGGCGGATATGTCTGCATTCCCACCGGCCCCAAATTGGTTGCCACCTTATCCTCCAGCTGTTCCAGTACAGCCGAGTCACACTCAGGAATATGGAGATGCTGATGAAGCAGTTGGCACAGAGGAGTTCAACTATGATGAGGATGACACTTTTAGTCGCAACTGATGAGGGAGTTTTCTTTTTTTTTCTTTCTTATTTTCTTATTTTTCTTTTATTTACTGTTCTTGTCTCAATTTGTACTTATCTCCATTGAGGACAATGTTCAATTTAAGTGTGGGAGACGGGTAACAAATTGTTTGTCTGGTTAATTGTCTTTGTTTATAAGTGTTTGTGTGTGTGTTGTTTTGTCTTGTGTCTTGGGCTGGTCTTATTGAATGCAATGGTAGATGATGAGTTTATGAGTGACACTAAACTTTAATGCTAGAAGATGTTGGATAGATTATGATTCGTGTGATTGACTCCTGTTTTGATGACTACTTGAATTTGTGATTTAAATAGTGATTTATTACAGTTAGATTTGTTACTTACTTGTTTTAGAAATAGTTTATGCATGTCGAGAAAAAAAAGAAAAGAAAGAAATATAGATATATTCAACTTAGCCCCCGCCACTCTAGAACACACTAGTTAATTGCTTGAGGCGAAATCATAAGTGCACAGAATTAGGAAAATGATAAAGGCAATTTCTTTGGATCGTTTGAGCCTTTCAAGCCTACCTTATCAATAATGTATCCTTAGTTCCCTGTTTTGAGCCTTATTGACCATATATTTTTTCGATGAAAACTCATTACTTAACCCTAAACTTCTTTCTTTTTCTTTATCTGTGTTGATAACCCATTGCACCATGGCTTAGCTAGTTAAATTTCTACTATGGGATGAGAGGTTATATGAAAAAAAAAAGAAGAAAGAAAGAAAAAAAAAAGAGAAGTATAGTAAGAGTTTCTGTTTATGATGTGGTTATAAGTGTAAAGATCTCCTATTTATCCCCAAGAAATATGTTAAAAGCAAAAAGAGAAAAAGAAAAGAATTTTTTTTTTCTTGCATGAAAATAAGTGTGGGGGAAAATAGAGAGATCAACAATGTATGAAATTCATGAGGGAATTGTTGAAGAAGATCCAAAGTAGAAATAGAAAAGTATATATATTAGGTATGCTATGGTGCAATATGAGCCTAAAATGTATCATTCTCATCTACCCTGTACCCTAGCCATACATTATAAGCTGATAAAGACCTTTTGATTCTTGATTCTGTGTGTTTATATTAGTGGAGAGTAATTGGTTATTGTCTATGGAGTGGTTGTCCTTTTTATATATATATATACTCATTTTCTGATGAGGGGCTAGTTTGCTTTAAAAAAAAAAAATGAATAAAACGACATGTATAAATTCATCTTGATTCAAGTGAGCTGGTAAGTATGACTGTTATAACTCGTGGTTTAAGACAAATTTCAAGTGGTTCATCAATTTAGGAGTTGAAAATCTGATGGTTATGAAATTCAAAGTCACTATAGCATAATATTTTAGTGTAATTCTTTGAGACAATTATCGTATTCAGTGAGACTGCCTTTGTGTTAGTTTTTAGTTTTGTTTAGAGTCTAGTGGGTTTGCTAAGGGACTAGCAAAGTTCAAGTGTGGGGGAATTTGATAAGTATAAAGGTAAACTTTATACAAAAAATATACTTATCAATACTCTTGCCCAAGCACCGTGACTCAACCTCTTCAAGTCGCAGCCCACACCTAATTTGAAAAGCTCCTTTGCTCTCTGTTTCAATCAAGGGTCGCGACTTATAAGCTCAAGTCGCGACCTGCCCCTCCTTTAATTTTGAAGTACTCTCTGACTTGTTTAAATGTCGCAACTTGGCCCCGCCATAAATAAATCAACATTCAACTTTTTCACCGCCCAATAAGTTCAATGCTCAAGTTCAACTGGTAAATGACATGCCTTCCCGAATACTAACTGATATGGTGACATACCAATCAGAGTCTTAAAGGTTGTGCGATAAGCCCACAGTGAATCATCAAGATTTTTCAACCAATCTTTCCTTGATGTGTTTACAGTTTTCCCTAAAATATTTTTAATTTCTCAGTTTGAGACTTCAGCTTGACCATTAGCAAGTGGATGATAAAACAGGGCCTTTCTATGATGAACTCCATAACAAGCACATAGAGTTGTGAATGATTTATTACAGAAATTATTGCCTCTGTCTCTAATAATAGCTCTTGGAGTACCAAACCGAGTAAAAATATTCTTATGAAGAAATTTAAGTACCTCCTTTCCATCACAAGTAGGAGTTGCTGTAGCTTCCACCCATTTAGAAACATAATCTACTGCCATAAAAATGTACTTGCTATTATAAGATGATGGGAAATGTCCCATAAAATCTATTCCCCACACATCAAACAGCTCAACCTCCAGAATTCCATTCATTGGCATTTGGTCTCTTCTGGATATATTATAAGTCCTTTGGCAATGATCACAACTCTTAACAAAGGCATTAGCATCTATAAATAACGTAGGCCAATAAAAACCCACATTGCAAAACTTTTGCTGCTGTCCTTGTTCCCCCAAAGTGACCACCACAATGTAAAGTATGGTAGTGAGTAAGTATGGAAATCATTTCCTCTTCTGGGACACATCTTCTAATCACTTGGTCAGCACAATGACAAAAAAGAATGGGTTCATCCCAATAATAATGCTTCACTTCTGAATATAACTTTTTTAGTTGTTACCTTGACATGTCAGAAGGCACAACTTTAGCTACCAAATAGTTGACATAATCTACAAACCATAGTATCTTCTCTTCACATTCAATCAAAAATAATTGTTCATCCAGAAATTTTTTATCTATTAACTCCTCTTTAACATTATGATCGTCCCCTTCTTATCACGGATTTCCATATCAAACTCTTTCAATAATAGGACCCATCGAACCAGGCGAGGTTTAACATCCTTTTTGGTCATAAGATACTTAATAGTTGAATGATCTATGTAAACAATCACCTTATTACCAATCAAATATGGTCTGAACTTGTCAAATGCAAAGACTATTGCAAGTAATTCCTTCTCAATAGTTGCATAATTTAATTGAGCATCATTCAAGGTTCAACTAGCATAATAAATCGTTCTGAATACCTTGTCAGCTCGCTGTCCAAGAACTGCTCCTACTACATAATCACTAGCATCACACATTTATTCAAAAGGAATTTCCTAATTTAGTGATACAACAATTGGAGCAGATACCAATTTCTCTTTCAGTGTGTTAAACGCTCTTAAACAATCAGAATCAAAGATGAATACCACACCATTCATAAGTAAAGTAGATAAGGGCTTCGAAATTTTTGAAAACTCCTTTGTGAACCTCCTATAAAATCAAGCATGGCCTAGAAAACTTAGAACCCCTTTAATAGACACTGGAGGAGGTAAATTTTCTATTGTTGAAATCTTTTCCTTGTTTAGTTCAATTCCATGGCGTGAAATCATGTGGCCCAAGACTATTCCTTCTGTCACCATAAAGTGACATTTCTCCCAGTTTAATATTAAATTTGACTCCTCACATCTTTTCAAAACCCTTTCCAAATTAGCTAAACATCCATCAAAAGAGGGTCCAAAGACTGAAAAGTCATCCATAAAAATTTCAATACCTTTTTCAACCATGTCTGAAAAAATAGACATCATACATCTTTGAAAGGGGGCAGGAGCATTGCATAACCCAAATGACATCCTCCGAAAGGCAAATGTTCCATAAGTGCATGTAAAGGTAGTATTTTCTTGATCCTCCTATGCTATAGGAATTTGATGATATCCTGAATATCCATCCAAAAAACGGTAATAAGGATGGCCTGCCAATCTATCTAGCATCTGATCTACAAAAGGTAAAAGAAAATGGTCTTTTCTGGTGGCCTTATTCAGCTTACAGTAATCAATACAAATTCTCCACCCCGTCACTGTAGGATTTGGAATAAGTTCATTATTATTATTTTTAACCATCGTCATACCACCTCTCTTTGGAACTACCTAGACAGGACTAACCTAAGCACTGTCAAATATTGGGTAAATTACCCTTGCATCCAACCATTTAAGGATTTCTTTCCTTACCACTTCTTTCATTGAAGGATTGAGCCTCCTTTGAGCATCAATACTAGGCTTACTATCCTCCTCCATTAATATACGGTGTATCACTGTTGAAGGACTAATACCCTTAATATCTGCCAAAGTCCATCCAATTGCTGATTTGTGAGCCCTTATACCCTAAGAAGCTTCTCTTCTCCACGCTCAGATAAAGAAGTTGAAATAATAATTGGGAGAGTATCATTCTTCCCCAGATAAGCGTACTTAAGATGATCAGGTAAGGTTTTTAACTCATATGCTGGTGATTTCTCAATGGATGGAAGAGGTCTCTCAGGCAGTTGCCCTAATTCCTCATATTTCTTTTTCTAAATTTGCCTCGATGAATTCAACCACTTAACATACTCACTTGCTTCAGTACCAGCACACTCTTCAGGACTTGCAATCCAACTCAACTCCAATGGATCCTTAATAAACTGGACCTCTTTACTTGGTTTCTCCAATACACTAACACAAAAATAACTATCACTCGCTGAAGGATATTTCAAAGCTTTGAAAACATTAAAATGACCTCATCACCTTGTACTCTAAGCCTTAAATCTCCCTTCTGAACATCTATCAATGCTTGCCCCGTGGCCAAAAATGGCCGTCCCAATATAATAGGCACATCCTCATCTTCCTCCATATCTAAAACAATGAAATCTGCTAGGAAATTAAACTTATCTACCTTTACTAGAATGTCCTCTATAATACCTTTGGGATGTGTTAATGAACGATCAACCAATTGAAGAGTAATAGAAGTGGGTCTAGCTTCCCCTACACCAAGCCTTTTAAATACAGACAGCGACATTAAATTTATGCGTACACCCAAATCACATAAAGATCTCACAATGAAACTTCCCAATGGTGCAAGGTATAGTAAAGCTGCCTGGCTCTCGTAACTTTTGAGGAAGCTTCTTTTGAATAATTGCACTACACTCTTCAGTTAATGTATCTGTTTCATAATCCTCCATTTTTCTTTTATTAGACAATATCTTCTTCATAAACTTCACATAACTAGGCATTTGTTCTAGAGCCTCTGCAAAAGGAATGTTAATGTGAAGTTTCTTAAATGCCTCAAGAAATTTAGAGAATTATTTGTCAAGATTAGCCTTTCGAAACATTTGAGGGTATGGAATATTTGGTGTAGGCTCAGTGTATTTTGGTTTTTCTGTTTTTGGAAGGTCTTCAATAACCTCTTCTTGTATTGGACTAGTAACTTGTTGATCCTCTTTCTTCTTCCCCTTGTCATCCACTGTAGGTCCATCATACTTAGTCCCACTCCTCAAAGTGACACCTTGGCATTGTTCTTTAGGATTTGCCTCTATGGAACTAGGCAAATTCCCTTGCTGTCTACTAGAAAAAATTTGAGCCAATTGACCTATTTGTGTCTCCAAACTCCTGATTTAAGACCTTGTCTCTGTCATAAATTGATTTAATTGGTCTGTCTGAATTGTTGGTGGATTGATTTGAGGATGTGGTGGTGGATGAGATGGGCATGGGTTTGGATCATAATATGGTCTAGAATGTAATCCATAAGTTGGTTAGTGAGGGGGTTGTTGAGGTGGGTACTATGGATATTGTGGTTGTAACCCTTGATTATTTTTCCAAGCAGGCATATAGGTTTTGGAATAAGTGTTGGGTGCAAGTCTTGAAAAATTACAAATAACATGTGCTTGTTCCAAGGGTATATTATTCACATCAGTTGAGCAACTAGTTGTGCTCGGGCATTGTTCATAAACATGTGGTCCCCCACAAATCTCACAACTTATAACATTCTATACTTGCATTGCTTGTGCGGCAAGATTAGTTTGCTACAATTGCTTGAGATGCCACCTGAGTAGTCAATAGCGCAATTGGATCAACTTCTAAGACTCCTGATACTTTCTTGTTCTCACGCTCATTAGGCCAATTATAGTTATTCGTAGCCATCCCTTCCAATAATTCATATGGTTCATTAGCACTTTTTCTTCTAAACGCTATTCCTGATGCTGCATCTATAATTGTCCTTGTATTACCCCCCAAACCAATGTAAAAGGTATGAACTAGCAGCCATTTCTCTATTCCATGATGTGGGCACTTCCTTTGCAACGCTTTAAATCATTCCCATGCATCATATAAAGAATCCCCATACAGTTGATGGAAATTATTAATCTCTCCTCTTATTCTGGCTAACTTGGCAGGAGGAAAATATTTACCAAGGAATTTCTGAGCCAAATCTTCCAAGTTAGTATAGAGTTAGCTTTTAAAGAATTCAACCAACTCTTAGCTCTGTCCCTTAGTGAAAATAGGAATAATCTAAATCTTACAGCATTGTTACTCACCCCATTCATATTGAATGTCGCACATAGCTCTAAAAAGTTTGTGATATGGAGATTTGGATCCTCATTTGGTAACCCCTCAAATTGTACACAGTTCTGCACCATCTGAATAATTGAAGATTTTATCTCAAAATGATTTGCTTCAACAGTTGGAGGATGAATGCTTGAATGTATTCCCATAACAGTAGGGAGTACATAGTTCCTTAATGGTGGATCGGCTTCAGCTGCATTACCCATATGTGCATTATTGTTGACAACATTATTTGCGTTCTCAACCATGGTGAAATCCAATCGTTTCTTTATCTTTCAATTCTTTTTGCACATTCTCTCAATTTCAAGATCTAGTGGTATGATTTCCTTTTGTCTACTTCCTTGCACATACCAACAATTCCTGAAACACAATATAGCCTTGATCCGAATAAATGTAAACAATAAAAATAAAAATAAAATAAAATTAGAACAAGCAACAATTAACTTTGATATTGGAAATTCAGTCCCCGACAACGGTGCCAAAAACTTGATCGTAAAAATTATATATACGCAAGTGCATGTAATCAATTCAAGTAATATATATGATAAGTAGAGTATCGTTCCCATGAAGACTATCTTCCAAGTACCACTAATTGTTCTTTTAATTTCTATTTGGCAACCAAAGTTTAGATGAATGAATTTAATTTTAAAAATATAAAAGAAAACTAAGAACAAGAATCACTAATTAAAAGATTTAAATCACTATTAAAAATACCTAGTGTGTTAATTTCATAACCTTTTCATTCTACTAATTTTATCAATTCTAAATTTCTTTCTTCCTGTTCTAATAGCAGGTTAACATAATTCGATTCCTATTCTTTTTCAAGATATAAGATCTCAACCTATATGTAGGTTTTCTACATCTCAGTGATAAACTTAAACATATAGAAGGCATTAATCATAGAAACCTAATTACTACGCAAGTCATACAAGTACTTTCGTCCATTATGCATCCTATATCTATATAATGATAGCATATTCAATTCTCATCTTTCAAATTTTGAATCAAAATCATAAAATTTAGCAAATATTGATAAAGTATTTATTAGTATTAAACACACATTATATAGATTAGAATAGAGAAGAAAAATCAATAGATCATCATAGTTAAAATAGATAGAAATTCAAGTGACTACATTAAACCCTAGATAAAAATTGTTTGGTTCATATCAGACATGACTAAATCAACAAAATAATAAGTCAAGAACATAAGATTCATAAACTTAAAAAGGAAAGGAAAATATAAAAATGCAGAATTACTAGCCTAAGAACCAAAATTAGTCTCTAAAAAACGTAATTAAAAACTTACCTAATGAACTAATTAAACCCTAAATACGAATTTATAGTAAAAAAATAACATAAGCTGTATTTTCCATATGCGGACTGCGACTTGGCCTTCTTTGGGTTGCGGCCCATGTCTATTTTTGAAGCCTTTCAATTTCGTGTAAGTCCTCAGGCGCCGCGACTCATGCATCATCAAGTCGTTGCCCGTGTCTAAAATTCCCCTTTGTTGAGCCTCTGACTTCCTCTTGAGTCGCAACTTGTAAGCCCAAGTCGCGATACTAATTGCCTCCAGCATCCATGCGTCTCTGACTTGTCTAGAGTTGTGACTTATAAGCCCAAGTCGCGGCTCTAATTCTATTTTTTTCTCAAATTTCTTCTTTCAACTCATCTCTTCATCAAAAATCAAGTTTTAATCGTCCTTATCATCATTTTGAGTCCAACAACCGCCAACAACATCATTTTTCCACCATTTTCACTATATTTTGCTCGTGATTGACCGCACCAACCTACAACAAAGACAAACAAAAGAGTAATCTTGCACAAAACACACATAAAGAATCAAGATTACCACAAAAACACATTCTAAAATGACACTAAAATGAAGTTATCAATAGCATAGACATCCACATGTCTCCTTCTCTTTATGCGAGCCATAGTATGGGAGATGGTGGGTTAGGAGGCTAAGACACTATTTGATCTACACGTGTTCTACATCTACACAAAGGTATTTGTATTTTTCTTTTTATTCAGATTCATGTCGCATGAGAAAGATCTCATTCTAGTTATTTCTTAGAGTGATTCGATCCCATGCTTTTTTTAATTGATATTATCGCAATTAAATGTCAACCCATGTTTTTACTGCACTGTGAATCACGTGATTAAAAGCAAACAATTTTAAGCTCCAAATGACGAGTTCTTTAGCTCTAATCTTATTGGTTAGACTTGATGACAATGCCTACAATATAAAAGGACACTAATAGAGTTTTAAAAGACTTGATCACTCTTTCAAATCTCTTTCTAATCTCTTTCTCTCTCTCTATCTAGTTTTTAATAATGTCTAGTTTTATCCAAGAAAGTCATAAAGAAAGTGATTGAATTTGTGAGTTTGAGGCTTGTTCAACCCCAATTCTAATTTCCTCTTAGAAAAAGCCTCAAGCATCTATTGTGGGGTAGGAAATAGAGGATTAGGACATCGATTCAAATCATGTATAAGCCTTTGGTTGTGTTTTCCATTGAAGAAGAAGGAGCTCGAGGTGGTGGATTCAACAATGGTTTTGAAGCATCATCAAAGTTGGAGAATTGTGTTCCCACACTAGGATTTGCATCATATTTCTCAATCTTTCTTTGGTCTCTATCAATCATATTTTGTGTAGAATCTAGTTATTATGGTGGTGTAATCTCACTCTCCCCCAACAACAGGTGGGATTTTTTCTATGAAGATATATAGAAAAGATCACAGGCACAATGGTAAATATCATTTGCCTGCACCTTAAGCTTGAATTGGAGATTATGATGTATCATTCTAGATCTTTGATTTAGAGACCACTAATCATATTTTGTTCTTCGTTACAGATTCTTGAGCGGTCAAGGGAACTTTCTGATGGAGACCACTAGCAAGGATGGAGATGAAGAGTGCATTGAGTTTAGAAAAGCATTGGGACAATCTGTTTAATTTAGTTTTATTTTATTGAATGAAAAATTTATTTTTGTTTAGAATAATTTTTAGTTTATTTCTTTTAGAAATTTAATTTCCTTTTATTGCACGTAGTGACATTTAAATAAAATTTTAAGTAATAATATTATTATTCTTAATTTTCTTTTAATAGACATGAATTGTAAACATTCGGACTGTAGACGCTTTGCCAAATGAACGATCTCTTAATAACTCTGAGTTATTTGAAGTAGCTAACCAAAAGGTAACAAAAGATAAAGAGTTTCTAAAGAAGATGATACATATCTATTGCATCTAAGACTAGGTCATATTAGTCTAGATAGAATTAACCGGTTAACAAAAGATGGATTGTTGAGGGAACTAACGGTAGGAACTCTTCTGGTTTGTGAATCCTGTCTAGAAGGCAAAATGACTAAATGCCCTTTATTAGTGAAAGGCAATATAGCCAAAGAACCATTAGAGCTTGTACACAAAGATGTGTGTGGTCCAATTAATATACAAGCTAGAGGTGGTTATGAGTATTTTGTCACTTTCATTGACGACTACTATAGATATGGTCGTACTTACCTAATGCTTAGGAAGTCAGAAACCATTGGAAAGTTCAAAGATTTCAATGCTGAAGCTGAGAAGCAGTTAGGTGAAACTCTTAAGATGCTTCGATCAGATCGAGGTGTTGAATATTTGGATCTAGAATTCAAAGATTTCATTATGGAGCATGGTATTGTATCCCAACTCATAACACTTGGAACGCCACAGCAAAATGGGGTTTCAGAGAGAAGAAACAGGACCTTGTTATACATGGTCAAGTCTATGTTGAGCTACTCATCACTTCCTCTCATTTTCTAGGGTTATGTACTTCAAATGACGACTTACATTTTTAATGTATTCCCATCTAAGACAATAAGCAAAGACACCACTAGAGTTTTGGAATGGTAACAAACCTAGTTTGTGCCATTTTTGCATTTGGGGTTGTCCCACTCATGTTCTTACACCTAAGTCAAGAAAAATTGACTCAAGGTTTGAAGTGTGTATTTTTGTGGGATATTCTCTAGAGACACAAGGTGGTTATTTCTATAGTCAAAAGGACCAAAAGGTACTTGTCTCTACAAATGCAACCTTCCTTGAGCATGACTATATGACAAACTATAAACCTTAGAGCAAGTTAGATTTTGAGAAACTCACAACTGATCAAATTCCATCATCATAATCATTAAATGATAAACGACATACCAAAACACCACAGTTCTTGAAAAGGAAGCCCCAATTCAAAGTCGTAGTAGGAGGATTGTGAGACAAAATGTTCGCTATGAACATGAAGCACACGTCCTTGTTTCTGATACATACAAGGCAACCCATTGACCAAGGAGGCAATGGAAGGCCTTGAAAAGGAAAAATGGCAAGAAGCCATGAACCAAGAAATGGAATCTATCTATTCCAATTCTCTCTGGGAACTTGTAGACCCACCTGAAGATGTCTAGTCCATTGGGTGCAAATGGATCTTTAAGAAGAAACAAGAGTTAGTGGGAAAGTAGAGACTTTCAAGGAAAGACTTGTAGTCAAAGGATATACACATAGAGAGGGTGTAGATTATGAAGAGATATTTTCTCCTATTTCCATGCTAAAATCCATACACATTCTTTTGTCCATAGTAACAACTTATGATTATGAGATATGACAGATGGATGTTAAGACAACTTTTCTAAATGGCAATCTTGATGAAAGTATCTGTATGATACAACAAGAAGGGTTTGTGAAGAAAAGGGAAAATCATAAGATGTGCAAATTGCTAAAATCCATTTATGGATTGAAGCAAGTATTTAGGTCTTGGAACATTACTTTTGATGAGACAATTAAAACGTATGACTTCAAACATAATGTCGATGAAACATGTGTATATAAATATATCAAAGGAAAAGTAGTGGTTTTCTTAGTTCTTTATGTGGATGGCATCTACTCATTGGCAATAATGTAGAGACACTATCAAATGTAAAGAAGTGTTTAGTTGAAAAGTTCCAAATGAAATATTTGGGCAAAGCGAGCTATGTTCTGGGAATCCAAATCCTAAGGGATAAGAAGAACAAGCTCTTGGCACTTTCTCAAACAAATTATATAGATAAAGTGTTGGAAAGGTTCTCAATGGAGAATTCCAAGAAATGTCAGTTACCGACAAGACATGGAATTACTCTTTCCAAGGAGAAGTGTCGAAATACACTTCAAGAAGAAGATGGCATGAGAAAATATCCCTATGCTTCAGCATTTGGGAGTTTGATGTATGTTATGTTGTGTACAAGGCCATACATATGCTATGCAGTGTGAATCATCAGTCGTTATTAATCAAATCATAGTTTAGAACACTGGATTGCGGTAAAGCTCATACTCAAGTATCTTTGGAAAATGAGAGATTATATGCTTGTTTATTCAGGGGGTGAGTTAAACCCTATTGGATACACTAATTATGATTTTCAATCAGACAAAGAAAGTTGTAAATCGACATCTGGGTCAGTTTTCATTCTTGGTGGAGGAGTTGTAGTCTGAAGAAGTATCAAAAAATCCAATATTGCATATTCAACCACGGAAGCTGAGTATATAACGACTCGTGAAGCAGCTAAGGAAGCAGTTTGGCTCAAGAAGTTCTACATTGATCTGGAAGTGATTCCAAATATGGAGAAGGCACTAACCTTGTACTGTGACAATAGTGGAGCGGTAGATAATTCAAAGGAACCTAGACGCAACAATAGAGGAAAGCATATAGAAAGAAAATATCATCTTGTAAGAGAGATCGTGCACAGAGGTGATGTAACCATTATGAAGATAGCGTCGGAACAAAACTTGTCAGACTCGTTTACCAAGACGCTTCCAGAAAATTCTTTTATGGGTAATGTACGAAATATGGGATTGAGAGAGATGTCTCACTTGCTTTAAGGGCAAGTGGGAGATTGTTAGGGTTGGTGCCCCAAAAATAAGTGAAAATATATTTTTATTAATTTAATTAAAAGTACACTTTTATTATATTTGATTATCAAAATTATTGTTTGAATAATTTATATTTAAATAACCAAAAAATTATATATTCATTTATTAGAATATGATCTTGTATGTGTACGAGAGAATTAAGATCATATATAATGAATATAATAGTCAGCAACATCTTAAATTAAGGAATATATAATTAATAGTTGCTAGTACGATTTACTAAGCATATAGTTAGATGTAAGTAATCAAGACTCAGATTACTGATGTGGATAGACATCTTGGTAAATATAAATTATATAATTATGATTATATATGACAGGACCAATGTGAATTAATTTCTTTATAAACTTACCATTTGTCATAAAGATTTAATTCATATCTTGACAGATGATCATTTGTAGATCAGTCTAAATCTTGAATAGTCATGAACTCGTGTTCATGTTTATTAGATCTTTTGATTCATTCCCTCAGGTCTCTTAATATAATGAGGCTAGTGACTTTTGTTTTGGAGATTCAATATCTTGAATGGTTGGGAACATGATAGTAACACCTAGGTTACTCCAAGATCGTTATTGTGGACTTTAAACAATGCTTAACTCGCTAAACGAGTCATTTGGTTATAAATGTGCATCTAAGTTTTATTAATAGGATAAGGTGAAAAATATCGATTCAAAAGGAATGAATATATTTTATTTAAAACATAAAACTGTACATGGGCCCATAAAAACGTTTACAAGTTATTTACAATCCAAAATGGTCATTACAGTGTAAAAATTACAACCCGCCGACCTAAGCGGCAAAAATAGGGTTAACCCCTAGTTCCTCTGAGAAACAACTTGGCCGTGGTGGTCAAGCGATCGCATATTTACACATCGCCACCTAATCTCTCCACTCAAGGCTTGGTGAGTTTTTCTTTCCCTTTACTTGCACCACATAACACCCGTGAGCCAAGGCTCGACAAGAAAACTTATTACTGCATGTATACAATATCAATAAATGATTATGATAATCATACAATGACTTGCAGAACAATCAGATAAGTGAACATCAATAATGAGTCTGGTAATCATGTTGGGGCTTGTAGCCCTAATCATATAAGTGACTAAGGAGTCATGAACTTGGGTTCCACACCCTAACCAGATAAGTGACTATGGAGTCACGAACTTGAACCAGATAAGTAACTAATAAGTTACGAACTTGAATTAGATAAGTAACTAATAAGTCACGAACTTAAACCATATAAGTAAGTAATAAGCACGAACTTGGGCTCTGCACCCTAAGCCATGTGACATTATGGTCATCTGAGCGTTTTGGCTCAAGCTTTAAGTAACTAGCCTTTAAACTAGCCAAGCAATTTTGTTTTCATCAAACTTAAGGTCGGTCAAGCATTTTGTTCTTATGTTGACTATATCTAATCTTTTCGGCTTGCGTTAAACACGCTAATACCGTTCTTGACTCATAGGTCAATTCCATACGACCAGTGCTCAATACTACTGTCGAACTTGACTAATAAGTCACAACTTCATAATCAATACTGATACCATTGCCAATTCTAACTAATAAGTCAGTATCACTCACAAGTAAGCAAGGCTGCTAAGCATTTAATGTACAATCAATGTCCACATATAGATCACTCAACATGCCTCATCAATAACCATGCATGTCACATACTGGGTGCAGTTTTCTTACCTCTGGTTTGATAGTGAAGTAATAAAAGAATGACCCTTTGAGAATGATCAATCCTTTGGTCCCTTAGCGGTCACCTAGTCATAACAAAATATCGAATTCCATTAATAAAATAAATCATAAAAGGTTCATGGTCTAAACCTCGCTCCCGGGACCTCGAATCGTATTAAAACAATTAGTAGATTTGATCCCGAGTGTAATGCCCCAAATTTTTCTAATAAGGTTTAGGACCTTGATTAGGAGGCCAGGAGGGCCATAATTGATTTATTATGATATTTAATGATAATATGCATGTTTAGGTGTATTAAATATGCATGTGAACCCATTTGTGACTAATTGGGCGATTTTCATATTTTGGCCATTTCAGGCATTTTTGGCATATATGTGAAATGAGTGTGGTGCTTTATTATTGTTTGGCTATGCCAGGGTTACCCAGCACAAGACGATCCTAGGAGGTAAGCTAGTGGGAAAGTCACAACGGGATTTAAGCTTGACTTGGAGTAAGTCAAGGGGTATTTAGAGCATTACTGGGTGATTGGGTAATGGGAATTAATATTTGGTGATAAATTGGGAGTTAGTAAGATCAGGGGGAAATTCTGGAAGTTTTGACTATAATGTCCCCGGGGGTGTTTTCGGGACCCCGAGCATTAGGTTTTATTGGAAGCTACTTAAGCTTGAAGTAACCTTTTAAGAAAATAAAAAGAACGTTCTGTACGTTCTCTCTCCCTAAATTTTCCCTTTTCGTCTCCCGATCGCGTTTTCGAAGGTATTTTGAGTTCTAGGACTCGGAATCAAGCGAGGATCGAGGCATAGCAATCCTAAGGAGAATTAGAAGCTTGTTAGCCCGAGGATTTAGTTGGAAACAACTCAATCGGAGGCAATTCAAGTTTAAGTATTAAGTTTTTAAGCTTGAATTGGACTTTGTGAATCGTTGAGTTTTTAGTTCGTTTGAGCCTTAGGTTTTGGTGGTTTTGGACCATTGGGGAGTTTGGAAACTTTGATTTGATGATTTGGGAATGTTTAGACATGTTTTTGGTGTTAGGAGTGTGTCCTAAAAGCATGTAAAGACATTTGTTTTTTTAATGAATAAATAAATACAATAGTTTATTATTATTGTTATATTTAGATTGTTAAATTATTATTTGAATAATTTTGAAAATATCAGAAAAATTCCATATTCATTATTGAGGATGTGATCTTGTATTAGTACGAGAGAATTAAGATCACATGAATGAATAAAAATAGTCAACAACAACAAATTAAAGTTATGGAATTCTTTAATTGAAGTTGTAAGTACGGTTTACTGAGTATCATAATGATACAAATAATCTAGATTCAGATTATTGATGTGGAAAGACACCTCGGTAAAGGTACTTTATATAATATGATTATATATGACATGGACCGATATGAATTAGAGTCTTTATCCAAAAACCATTTAACAGTAAAGACTTGTAATTCATATCATAACTGATGATCATTTATAGATAAACCTAAATCCTGAGTGTTCATGAACTCCTGTTCATGTTTATTAAATCTTTTGATTCATTCGTTAAGGTCTCTTCAAATAATGAGGCTAATGACTTTTGTTTTGGAGATTTAATATCATGGATGGCTGGGAACATGTATCAACAATACAGAATCTAATTTTTCCTAATGGATCGTATATTAGTTCCCTTAAGGGTTAATTCTGGAACTGAATAATTTTGAGCTCAAATCTATAATTAGATTATAGATTAATTATTCACTAGTGAATTAATGGTACTTAAGGAATAAGAAGTAAATTAGAAAGGTTAAATGGTAATTCTTTCATTCTAATTTATGAACTAATTAATTAGAGGGTTGAACTATTGTAAGAAAGTTATATCAATGGACGACTTAAGAAAAAGATTTCTGTAAAAGTATATCTATAACATAAAGAGTGCAATTCTGAATTTATAGTGGAGTAATATCAGAATTAATAAATTAACTATTATAATTAAAGAGTTTAATTATTTAGTTTCAATTTATTGGAGCTTAATGTTATAGGTCCATGGTCCCCGAAATGGCTCAAATAATCACTGTCAAAGGCAAATATGAAAAATGGGCAAAAATGAATTATGTGATAAGTAAAATATTTTTCTATGTATCAAACATAATTAATTTTGAATTAATTTATTTTTGGGATTTTTGGTATTTAAATAATAATAAAAATTGGGAAAAATCACATGCCATCACCGTCATGTGGTACACGTGTGGCATAGTGCACAGGCACTGTGCCACATGCATAAGAGAGTTTACTCAGTCTCTTGATTCCACAATTTTAGTTATTTAAATATTAAATAAATAATGAGAAATTTTAATATGATTAAAATATTATTATTTAAACAAAAATCTGATAACTAATCAGTTATTTTGAATTTGTTTAAAATAAAAAATATTTTAATATATTGGATATCAGTTTTTCACATAACGTAACTTTTCAGGAATAGAAAAATATCTAGGAATCTCTCTCAGAGAAAGAGAACAGTGACAAAAACTAAAGTCATTGTTCTTCACAAAACCTAGGTCCAAACTTTATTAGATCTCATGTGTTGAGAACATCTGATAAATAGTTATTGCCTATTATTTGTATAGCGAGCCCACACTCATTCTTTGTGTGCCTGAGAACATTTTGGAAGATCTTGGTGTGAGATCTCGAGGATTTAGCCATACGAAAAGATAGCAGCAAGGAAGGACCTGAGGTAATTTTCTGTTCATGTCCTTGATTAAATATATATATATGCATGTGAAGAAGTAGATCTAGAAATCTTATGGGATTAATCTAACAATTTGATTGTTGTTCTGCTGCATATAATCTCTGATTTGATCAATAAAAACCAACATTTGGGAGGTTTTAAAAGGTTAAAAACGAAGGAAAATGGCTGCCTCGAAGTTGGGCTGCGGCCCTTGCTCAATGAAGCAGGTGCCCTATTCTGTTCTTGCTGGGCGCCGCGGCTCAATGTTCCAGGGTCGCGACTCAGGCAGGCTTTTGAGCCCGTTTGCGTGTTTTAACCCCGGGAACATGGCTTTAGGCCTCGGGATCATTCCTACTGCCCGGATTAGTGAGGATTGATGTCTTGGAGGCTAAGTTTTTGTTCAAGGATTTGTTTTAGAACTTGAACTTATTGGATCACCATTTGTGGTTGTGACTAGGTTATCACTAGAGGCTTGGAATCAGGATCATGCTTGTGGCTCATTTGTTGGTAACCTGTGCTTGGACCCAAGGTAAGAAAACTGCACCCCATGTGTGACATGCATGGCTATTATTGATGCATGTTGGATGTTTAAATGTAAACATTGATAGCATAATGAATGCTTAGCAATCTTGCTCATTTGCATATGATTATTACTGAGGCATGCTGGATGATTAAGTGTGATGCATGTGATGCACGAGAAACATGTGATTAGGGCATGCCAAGAATGATGGATATGAGATTGGTCAGAGCTTGAGTCTCTGTGTTTGTGCATGATCATTATTATGCTCGCAATTGTTAAGTAAGCATGTTGAATACCTCATCTTTGGATGTGTGACATATGATATATGTTTGGTAGCAATGCTTACTTGTGCATGGTACTGACTCATTAGTCAGAATTGGCAAAGGTGTTAGTATCAACTGTGAAGCTGTGACTCATTAGTCAGGTTCGGCAATGGTATTGGACACTGGTCACATAGCGCTGACTCATTAGTCAGGACGGCCTTATAGTGTTTCACGCAAGCCAACAAAGATTAGATCTAATCGACTTTCTGCATTGGATGACTCAAAGAGCATTAATGCCGGACCGACCTCAAGTTCGATGAATATTATAAGCGCTTGTGTGGCTTACCCATCAGTCACTCATTTGTTAAAATAGAGACTTACCCATCAGTCTCTCATTTGTTGAAGGCTAGTGGCTTACCCAGTAGCCACTCTTCTGTTTGAATTAGTGACTTGCTTGTCAGTCACTCAGTATGGTTTAACAGGACCTCAAAGTGGTATTTACTCATCTGATCAGAGCTATGAGCTCTGTATGATCATTTTGATCATCATAAGCATGGCTTTGGGTGTTGAGCCCCGTAGTGACTTGCTTGTTGGTCACTCAGCATGGTTTACCAGAACCTCAAGTGTTGAGACACTCTTCTGATTAGGATTGACTTGATAGTCATCCAATCAGAAGGGCAGGATTTCTTATCCTGGATACCCCAGCATTGTTCGAATTCATTTGCATGCTTGAATAAAGCTATGTTTGCTAGGCATACAAGATATGATTTGATATCACGATATGACTGTTTATGAGCATATATGTTTTCTTGCTGGGCTTCGGCTCACGGGTGCTTTGTGGTGCAGGTAAAGGCAAAAGGAAGCTTGACCATCCTTGAGTTGGAGAGCTTAGGTGTTGACGTGTACATATGCAGCTGCTCGACCAATACTTGGGCGAGGTTTGAAATGGGAACTAGGGATAAACCCTATTTTTCCGCTTAGAACGGCCTGTTGTAAATGTTCTCTTGTAATAGACTCTGAAATTATATTATTGAGATCTCAATGTATACAGTAAACGTTCTAATGAAACATTATATCTTAACCAAAATTTTTAATCCCTAACCTGCTAATCATACTTAGTTACAAGTTTATGGCCAAACGACTCAATTAGCGAGTTTAGCACTGTTCGCAATGTGCACTGTAGCGGTCCCTGGAGTTGGGGCATTACACCGAGCCTTAGGAATTAAACCCCTGAGCCTAAGCCCTTGAAAACTCCTCCCTAGCACAAAAGGAAGGGGCGGGACGTGACTTGGCCTAGTAAGTTGTAGCGCACCCCTAAGTCAGAGAGCACTCTGGCTGGGTACTAGGGGCGTGTCACGACTTTCCTGGGCCAAGTTGCGACTTGACCCCACGAACACAACACCCCAGTCATTTTCTCCATTAAAACCAGCAAAAACTTTCACCAACAACTCAGAAATCACACCCAAGCATTACCACAACTTACCCAACATTCAACCAACAAAACCTAACCTTTAAACCATTTAAAACCTCATCAAATAACCACTTCTCTAATCAAAAGATCTAGCTGAAAAACTAACTCAAAACAGAGCAAAAACTAGAAAATTAATGGCTGAATTCTTACCTAAATCACAGGTTTGCATTCCCTTCAATGACTGAACATTAGCTTAGAATCTCAAGCTTTGATCTCCTAACTTGAACCCTCAATCTCAGCTTTAAAAAATCAAAGGAAAAGAGGGAAAAAGATGATCGTGGAAGAGGAAGGAAATGCTCTGTATAGCTGCCTAAGCTTCAACAACTTTCTAACTTAACATATATTCCTTGGTCAAAAGACCAAAATGCCCCCAAGCCTATATTATTTCCTTAACAGCCCCCAAGGGCAAAAACGTCATTTCCCATCTAATCTTGTTAATCATAATTAACGTTCTTCAATTCCCAACATTCACAATAATCTCAAATATTAATAAATCTTATCCCATTACCCTTTTAATTCCTGGTAATGTACAAATCATCAAATTACCCCGAGACTCACCCCAAGCCCGGAAATTAACCCTGTTATGACCAAACCGCTAATTTGCATTCTAAGATCATCTCTTGACGAATAGCTCGAATAAATCCACATTATAATGTGCTCTCATCTATAAATCATAAACATGCATGAAAACATACAAATATGCCATCCATGAGCCAAATTACCAAAATACCCTTATAATAAAAAGTAGACCCACATGCATGCATTTATCATCATATAATAATATAACTCACATAAGCATGCATATAATCATTTAATTGCATAATAAATCAGTTATGCCCCTCCTGTCCCCCTAATACAGGCTCTAAGCCACATTAGGGATTTCGGGACATTACAATGATTTTACAATAATGGAATCCATATTTTCCTAACGGATCTAATATTAGTTCCTTAAGGGTTAATTCTGGGATTGAATAGTTATTGTACTCAAATCTATAATATGATTATAGATTAATTATTCGCTGGTGAATTAATGGTACTTAAGGAACAATAGGTAATTAGAAGGGTAAAAAGGTAATTCTTGACCAACTCTAATTAGCGAACCAATAAATGGAGGATATAACTACATATATTGATTATATCAATGGACTGCAAGAGAATATTATGTAAATATAATTCTATAATGACTAAGAGTGCAATTACATATTTATAGTGGATTAATAAATAAGATTATTTAATTAAAGAGTTTAATTAATA
The DNA here is from genome assembly GCF_963169125.1 of Humulus lupulus. Taxonomy (NCBI): domain Eukaryota; kingdom Viridiplantae; phylum Streptophyta; class Magnoliopsida; order Rosales; family Cannabaceae; genus Humulus; species Humulus lupulus. The sequence continues at coordinate 180,585,117 of NC_084800.1, read as the reverse complement.
GTCTCGTTTATTGGAGCTTAGTATTATAGGCCCATGGTTCCCGAGTTGTCTTTGTACTACACTGTCAAGAGTAAAGATGTCACATGCAAGATTAATGGAGAAAATGACTAAATTGCAAATGAATTAATTTTTCTGGGCTAAGTAATAATTATGTGATAATTAAATAATTATTTGACTAAATAATTTTATTTGAAAAACTTTATGTTAGTTGAAATTGATGTTAATCAGTGTTTAGATTAATATTATAGATAGTTAATCAAACCTGATAAATTAAGAAAATATTATTTGAATTAATAGATATTTATTTTTGAAAAAAATATTTTATTAATTTTGAATAAATATATTGTCTTAATTTTATTAATGCAAATAAATGAGAAAAATTAGGACAGATGAGTGTGCGTACACGCCACTCAGTGTGCCACACTCACTAATAAGTGTCCTAGGGATTTGAATTTTGAATTGTTTAAAATTCAAATATTATTTGTTATTTAATTATTATTTTAATTTCATTAAAATAAATAATTAAAATAACAATCTAACATATCAGTTGTGAAAAATTAAATTTAAAAAGAAATAAATTGTTTTATTATCTTTATAAGTTCAAAAAGATACGATCTTTAATGAGACGTATCAGTGAGAATAAGTCGATAACTTTTTCTAAGCCTGAAAAATTCTCAAGAACTCTCTAAAGCCTTTTCTTCTCCAAACTCTCTAGATCTCATGAGCTGAGAACATCTAAATAGCCTAAATAATCAAATCAATGAATCTTACATGCCCACACACGTCGTTGTGTGTTTGATAAACGACTTGGAAGACTTTTGTAACGCCCTACTACCCAGAGACCGTTACGGTGTGCATTTTAAAACAATGTTAAACTCGCTAATCGAGTCATTTGGCCATAATTGTGTAACTAAGTATGATTAACAGTTTAGGGTTAAATTTTTTGGTTAAGATACAACGTTTCACTAAAACGTTTACTGTATACATTGGGATTCCAAAAATATAATTTAAAGGTTAATTACAACAAAAGATTTAAAATTAGCCGACCTAAGTGGCAAAATAGGGTTCAAGCATAGTTCCTCTTTAAACCCTTGGCCGTGGCAGTCGAGCAGCCGCATATGTACACATCATCACCTAAGCTCTTCAACTCAAGGATGGTCCAGCTTTCTTTTGCCTTTACCTGCACCACATAGCATCCGTGAGTCAAAGCTCGGCAAGAACACTCAATATGCTCATGAACAAGTAATAACATGTTACTAAATCATAATAGGCATGCCTAGAAATAATAGCCCTATTCATGCATGCAAATAAGTCCAAATAATGATTATGGGCCCTGCCCTTTGTATAGCTGACTTATGGGCCCTACCCTTTGTGTAGATGACTTATGGGCCCTGCCCTTTGTATAGATGATTTATAGGCCCTGCCCTTTGCATTGATGACTATCAATTCATAATGAAAATAGATGGCCAATGTGTCCATCTAAAATAAGTGACAATTAAGTCACGTACTCAGGCTCTACACCCTCATCAAATGAGTGAATAACACTTTATGATTTTGATAATCATACTGGGGCTTGTAGCCCAAATCAGATGAGTGAGTCACACTTTGGGTTCCGCACCCTAATCAGATAAGTGACTGATGAGTAAGTCACGAATTTGGCTCAGCACCCATAGCCATGTGACGTTGCAGTCACCTGAGCTTTTTGGCCCTGGCTCTAAGTAACTAGCGTTTAGACTAGATAAGTGCTTTCAGTTTTCATTGAACTTGAGGTCGGTCAAGCATTAATGCTCATGATGATTCATTCAATGCTTATGTTGATTAGATCTAATCATTTCGGCTTGTTTTGAACACATCAATGTCGTTCTTGACTCTTAAGTCAATACCATACGACTCATGTCGATTTTTGACTCATGGGTCAGTGCCATACACAAGTAAGCAATGCAACCAGGCATATATCATATGTCAAATATCCAAATACAGGGCATTCATCATGCTTACACAACATTCATTATCATAATTATGATCATGCACATTTACGGAGACTTAAGCTCTAACCAATCTCATATTCAACATTCATGCCATGCCTTAATCTCATGTATCTCATGCATCACATACTAGGTGCAGTTTTCTTACCTTTGGTCCAAGCACAGGTTACCAATAAATGAGCCACAAGCACGATCTTGATTACAAGCCCCTAGCGATAACCTAGTCACAACCATAAACAGTGTTTCAATGAGTTCAAGTTCCAAAACCCAAATACCGAGACCAATCCTGCGCTCTCTGGACCTCTAATGCCACCAAATAGGGTGGTGAAATCATCCCCTGAGCCCTCGACGCAAAACCCCAAAAAGTACCAAAAAACCCCCATTCTGAAGACTGAGTAGCACTACAATGCTACAGGCAGACTCAAAACCCCCAAAACAGAGCACCTAGCGCTGCAACGCTACCACCCTAGCGCTACATCGCCCAACCCATAAATTATGGGTTTCAACTTCGTGTTCTTCGAGCTTCAAAGCTCCAAAACCAGCCCCAACATATCCAAATTTTCAAATAAGCTCCCAAACATCCTAATCTCCCAAAATCAATAAAACCCAAGCTTCAATCATCCAAAAACTCATCAAAACACAAAATCCAATCCAAGCTTAAAAACTTTAAAAATTAAGAACTTAAAACTTGAATTACCTCTGATTATGCCATTCCTCGCTAAATCCTCAAGCTAATAAGCTTCTAATCTTCCCTAGAATCGCTACGCATCGATCCTCGCTTGAATTCGAGTCTTAGAACTCAAGTTTCCTTCGAAAAGGTGATCGAGTGTCGAAAAGGGAACAGGTGGAAGAGAGAACATTCTGAACATTCTTTTATGCTTCTAACAGGTTACTTCAAGCTTAAGTAGCCTCCAGCAAATCCTAATGTTCGGGGTCCCGAAAATGCCCCCGGGTAAAATAGGTAAACTCCTAGAATTTCCCCCTGATCTTACTAACTCCCAATTTATCATCAAATATTTATTCCCATTACCCAATGACCCGGTAATGTGCTAAATACCCCTTGACTCACTCCGAGTCAAGTATAAATCCTGTTGTGTCTTTCCCACTAGCTTACCTCCTAGGATCGTCTTGTGCCGAGTAACCCTAGCATAACCAAATAATAATTAAGCACCACACACATGCCACATATATGTCAAATATACTCGAAATGACCAAAATATGAAAATCACCTAATTAATCATAAATGGGTTCACATGCATATTTAATACACCTAAACATGCATATTAGCATTTAATTGCATAATAAATCAATTATGGACCTCCCGACCTTCTAATCAAGGCCCTAAGCCTTATTAGAAAATTTGGGTCATTACAACTTTTGTGTAAGTATTCGTGTGGATAAGAAGATCGTTTGATTATACAGAAAGACTCAAGGACTCTTGATATGCTACACTATGTATTCTTCTTTCTTATTTCTGTGTAGATTTAATGTATAAATATATGTATTGATCCTCACTTGATATTAATGATTTTTAAAACCACCACCCTTTCTGTTGCGTCCCTAATTTTATTAAATTAATACAAACATCACTAGGCTTTATTAACAATTGAACTATGTAAAAATCATTTTGTGTCATTTCCTCATCAATATTCTCTAACTCTTGTGTTGGGAAAAATCTAGCGTCAACAAAATTAAAACTTAAAAATATTTTTAATAAACAAAAATGAAAATTAACACTAAACTTTAAATTTGTTATAATGAGAATGTATAGAATTTATTAGTTGTTAATTATGATAATTGTAGATATTCTAATTGATTTAGTTTCCTAGAATAGCTTCTCTAATTTGTGTATAAATACATGTTATATTTTCAATGAAATACTAGGGGAAAACAATTCTTTTTACCTCACATAACATGGTATCAGAGCATTAAGAGTTCCAAATTAGAAATGTGTTCCAAAATTAGGGCTTTCATTAGGGTTTTTTTGCCAAAACTTAAATTAGGGTTTAGGCTCTTTAAAGTTCCACTTCGAAAAACCACTTCATATTTGTTTTTTTTCTCACCTCTAGAACAACAAGGAAGGCCACCATCCAATCAACATAACCCCAAAGGTCGGCGCTGAAACTCCATGTGGTGGGTCTCATGCACCACCGCATTCCGCTATCCCCTTCCCCACGTGGAGGTGGATGACACCATCAGTTTTGTCATTTTCTTCTTTGGCTACATTCCTCTCATGTTCATTTGTGGTGGTTTGGTTCTCATAGTTTTGCATTTGCTTATGTTTGGGTTATTTCATTTTGGTTTTTTTTTTGGCCTACTTTTTCTCATTTCGTGCTAACTTCTTTGTGTTTTGTCAAACCTCTTTATTTTTGCTGGATTGTTGGGTTTTGTTTCTTCATTTGTTTACTGTCTTGTTACTTTGTTGGTTTTTCTTACTTCACTTTTCCGTTGCGTTATTGTTTATAGAAGCTATGGTTGAAAAAAACTTTGGTGGTGTGACTAATATGGTTTTTACAATGTCAATAATCACGGACCATAAGTTCAAGGACTTGCAACAATTTGACTCTCAACAACAGGTTCTAAGAAGGATTTTATGCCATTACTATCACAACCAAGGACACACAAAACATGATTGTCAAACGCTTCTAAGAATAAGAAATCTCCCTCGGCTCATATTGCATCTCTCGTGATACTTCTAGAAAAATAAGTTTTTATCTCTGCAGGTGAATATGCCAAGTTTTTATAGTATTAAGAATCTTTAAAGGCTTCATCTCATTCTGTCACTACTAATTCTGATTCAAGTAAACAAAATGTGTGTCTTCTTTCCTCATCCTCTAAAAGAGTCATTGATTTTGGTGCCTTAGATCACATGACAAGCAATTCTAGTCTTTTCTCTACTCTTTAGTCATACACATCCACTCCTACTCTTCCCTCGCTGATGGCTCACCACCTCATGTTCTTGGGTCTAGTACAATCACTCCTACTCCTATGCTTCATTTGTCTCCTATCTTACATTTACCCAACTTCACTTTTAATTTACTTTCTGCCAGTCAGCTTACTCATAACCTTAATTGTTCTGTTTCCTTTTTTCCTAATCATTGCTTATTTCAGGATCTTATGAGGAAGAAGATTATTGGTAAAGGATTGATTCTAGAGGCCTCTACATTCTTGACACGCCTATATCTCAATATGTTCTTTGTTCTAGTATACAATCCTCTTTTGAGGCACATTGTAACGCCTTACTAATCCAAGACCGTTACCCCGTGTGTTAAAAATAGTGCTTAACTCGTTAAGTAAGTCATTTAGACTTAACAATATTTTAGGTATTAAAAATTTTGGTCAATGAAGTTAAGCTTTTCATTACAAAGGGTTTGAATATCTACAGGGGATCTCAAAATATTTTAATCAAAATACAGTTATAACAAAAATTATAGAAATAACCGACCTAAGGGCAAAGTCAAGCTAATATTTCATGTTCCCCAATAGTATCTCATTTGTGGTGCCGAGTAGGCTGAGTATGTACACACAACCTCTAAAGCACTCCAACTCATGGCTGGTCCAATTTTTATTTGCCCTTACCTGCACCACAAAGCACTTGTGAGCCAAGACTCATCAAGAAAAATCTATCAAGTAAAACAGATTATATAAAGACAAAATTACTTACCTCTTTACCTTTTTAAATTAAAGCCTTCACTTACTATTACCTCCCCAGCAACGACGCCAAAATTTGATTAACACCCAAATGTGACTTCCACTTAGCGCTAGTCGTAGTATAGACAGGCGATTGATTCCACAATGAGATAAAGAAACAAAGAACAAATAAAATGATTAGCAGAAAAGTAATGTGAAAGCAGTAAAAGAAATTATATTTTTGTCATTTTGAAGAATTGAAATGAAAGGAAAATAAATGATAAAAGGGTTTTGGTGAGGCATCGGGGTTCCACAATATATTTTGGTCACCTATTTAATTTGATAATTTGCAAATGTATTTGAGTTATAAAATCTCATAGGTGAAGTACATGCATATGTTATTGTTATGAGAAACCTAGAATCGACATAATACTATTGGCAATATGCAGTAAAAGACTACTCACAAAATAACAAACTAATATCTCATGCTAATACTATTGTTATGAGAAATCTAGAAGTGACACTAGACCATCTTGGCGATAATGCAGTAAAAGACTACCCACTAGATAATAAAATTAATATAAATTATTTTAGTAAAATTATATAGAAAAAACTTGACTAAATCTATTAAAAAAATTAATAATAAATATTAATTGCATAAATAATGATAGAAATAATAAAACTCAAATATTTGATCATTAAAACACTTTTATAAATTCAAAATAAAAGGATTACAAAATACAAAGCTTCACCCCTATCCTCACCAAAAGTCATTCTCACATTTTCTATTGAAAATGTGAGAAGACTAGACTTAGAGATAAAATGGAGAAGAAGAAATAGAGAGAAAATATGCTAGGGAGAAAAGTGTGCAGAAAATGTGTGTTTTACATATGAAAACTACATCCTATTTATAGGTGTAGAATACAAATAAATAATGGTGGAAATGACATATGGCAAGCTACCATTGGTTGAGAGGGAAGCACATGGATTGCTAATTTTTTTTAAAAAATAAGACACTTCTATTGGTTGAAAATGAAGTACATGGATTGTCAATGTTTGTTGGATTGAGTTGTAATTGACATCTCTTATTGGTAGAGAAGAAATTGCATGGATTGGTGATATGACATCTTCATGAATTGGATTAGGCTTTTTCAATTTGGGCTTGAATTTTCAAAATGCCAACTTTCTTCATTTTTTTCCACTTTTACTTCCTTTTCTTTTTGTTTTATTTTATTCAACCCAAATTGTATCATTTTCCTACAAAATGAAAACAAATTTGTACGCCCTAAATATCCACGGGTTATTAGCGAGTTGGAAAAGGGGCATAATCCTATTAGCCACGTGGAAGCTACCTACCCGGAGCTGCTGTTACGAGTCTCTACCTCTTGAGCTTGAGATAGCCAAAGGTTTAGTAAGAATACTCGAAGACATCGGGTCAGCAGTGTGGGCACCACGAGCTAGGACTACATCAAGGTCGAGGTACGACCTGGAGCTGACACGTCCGATCCTTTATAAAGTCAACCACGCAATGTAAACGTGCGCATATCAGACATCATGTGTCTACTCCATTCCTGAAATCTCAGACACGCAGCATAAACGTGCGTGTTCAGGCACCCCACGACTAGTTTGGGCCATGCGGCCCATTATCCCCCTTACCTATTGATTAGACCACACTGCATTGTCAGGTTTTAGGAATTAATCATGAATGTCATAGAAGTGACATGATGGGTAAGAAGGTCATGGGATGACCCCCTTTTCCAACACCCAGGTGTCCTCTCCCTATAAATATGGAGACCCTGGGCATTGCAAAGGGTTGGCTTCTAAATTGTAAAGAACACCCCTATAAGGAATACCAGAGATATATCAATAATATCGACTGGTGGACTAGATGGATTTTAACCTTCGAACCACCTAAAAAGGGTAAACGAGTTATAACCTTCCTTTGAGATTATTCACATATTACGGTTCATCATTTAGCACTAATCCATCTCTTTATTCATATAATTATCTGTTGCTGAAGAACCGCGTCAACAGTTTGGTGCATTCATTGAGAGGATTTTAGATTGGTGCTATTGCAAAAACCCAATCATGGTGGTTACTCGCTCGAGGCATGGTAACGAAGCGGATCAACGTGATGGGCAGAAGGCCCACCATGCCGCCATATCCGATGAGCGAAACCCTGAGGATTCAGCAGCAACCAGGAAAGAAGCCAATGGGCCAAGACGACACTGGAAGTTTGGCTCCTCGGCTACCCAATCCGAACCTGGATTTCTACACGGCGGTAAAAATGGAAAATGCGCAGTTGAGGAGTTAGCTGGCGAAAGCAAACAAGCGAATCGAAGAGGTTTTGGCTCGACTACCCCCTCTTACAGCCGACGCTAACATGGGAAAGAGGCATGATGGGACTCATAAGTCCCGCCGGGGTAACCGGTCCAAGCCCAGTCGGTCGGTCAGACCCTCGACATCAAATTCTACTCCCACGTCACACCACCAGGAAACTGTATTTGAGGAACTTCCTAGGACCGATCAGCAATTTAGCCGATCGGTCCGAACCTCAACTCCTAGATCAGTTCCACCCTTGAGTGCACCCAGGAAGGCCCGAGGCAGCTCGCAAAGGAGATCCGAGGAGGGCTCGCGACGACAACCTACCTCGGCCAGCCGTCCTGCACCACGCTCAGACCGCTGAGCGCAGGACGCGGGAGATGGTAGAGCAGAGCGGCCGCGACCTAGCTTAATCTGCCCTGACGGGATTAGGATCGCGTCACCAGTTAGGCATCCCCCATCACCAATAAGATACCCATCTCCTCCCCATCTAGTCCGAGATATTCCGTCTCATGGGAGCAGCAGAAGAAATCCTCCTTCTGTCGGACCTTCCCATCACGGCAGGACGCCCAGGGAAATCCCGGATCCTCACCCTCAACGGCGGGCTCTGAGCTGTTCAAACAGAATTTACTGGACCGGGAGTCGTCGAAGTGGCATGTTTGGCGAAGACCTTCGCCATCATTTGAGATCGGCTCAAAGCCCTTGGGCCACCCCGAGGGCCGACCTTTGAAATCGCCTTAACTCTCAGAGAGGAGACCCAGCCAGAAACGATAGTCGTACTCGCCAAGGGGAGGGTATGTCGAAAGTACGTGACAACGGGAATGTCCCACATAACCTATCTCAAGATAGGAGGGACAATAACCCGCCTAACGCGTACAATGGAACTGGAGGTGTTGAATAGCCCCAGAACAACCAAGGAAGCAAGGACCAAACCCTGGAGCGCCTAGTTCAGATGGAGGAGTTGATGAGGAAGCTCTTATCGGATAAAGAAAAAGAAGAGTATGACTCGGGGGACGAACTTGAGCTCTTCACTCCCAGCATAGCAGCCACGACATATCCACCTGGTTTCCGTATGCCACACTTGTCCAAGTTCAATGGAGACAGGGACCTGTCAAATCATTTGGGTATATTCAACACCCTAATGATGGCCCACAACATCGGTCTTGAGCTAAGGTGTTTAATATTTCCTTCAACCTTGACTGGACCGTCCAGGCAATGGTTCAAACAGAACAAAAAGCAGTCCATCAGCTCGTGGAAAACCTTTTCTGCCGACTTCAAAAGGGCATTTCGAGCTTCTTAGGCTGCCCGCGTCAAAGCCGACACCCTGGCAAACGTAAGACATAGCCCGACAAACCTTTGAAAGCTTACCTGAGCAGATACGCGAACGTCGCGGCTCGAGCTAGGGACGCAGATGATAGTTCCAAGCTTATGGCCTTGAGGACTGGGATCCTCGTTGGAGGCGGACTCTGGGAAGAGATACAGAGAAAAGGTGCCATCACCATGAACGAATTCCTAAATAGGGCCCAGGGATGGATAAACCTGGAGAAGGCGCGCGCATCGGCCGCAGGAACCAGCCAAGCCCTTGAACAGCCCGCTGGAGTGGAAACGGATGTCATAAAAATGACACAAACCGTTACACAGAATAACCAGTTTGGTGGAGGCAAGAGAAAAGGGAGCAGCGAGGGCGGCCAACACGGCCCGAAGAAGAACAAGCCCGCAGAAAAGTTTAAGCCAGTCTATGCGACTTATACCGAGCTAACAACACTAGGGAGAACATTTTCCTAGGAAACTCTGCTCGCCTCCCCTGGAAGAAGCTGGAGCCATTGAAGCATCAGAAGGCTAAGCGAGACCCCTCCAAGTTTTGTCGATTCCACAACGACATTGGCCACAACACTGATGATTGTAGGCATCTGAAGGATGAGATCAAGACTTTCATCAGAGCTGGACCCTTGGCTCAGTATGCATGGAATAGAGTTCCCGTCGGTCAACCAGCTCCAGAAGTTCTGATAAGTCAGCCCGGGTCTCGGATAAATCAGGACACCCCTCCTCCTGTGATAGGAAGAGAGATCTCCACGATCTCCGGAGGCCCCCATCTGGCCGGCACGAGCAGAGGTGCCCAGAAAAGATATGTCAATGAAATGAAAGTTCATAACGGAGTGGAGTTCGTCCCAGAGCAACATCTACCCAAACATAACGATTGGAGAGGCAACCAATCATATTCACCGAGGAAGATGCCAGTCACGTCCAGTTCCCTCATAACGACCCTCTGGTTATTGCTGCCCAGCTCGCCAACCGGAGAGTTAGGAGGATACTGGTTGATAATGGGAGCTCCATGAACCTGCTGTTCCAGTCTACGCTGGAAAAGATGGGTTTATCTGTCACCGAGTTAAAAGCCACCTCCATGATGTTATATGTATTTTCTGGAGAAGGGTTGGAAGCAATAGGAACAATCGAGCTGGTGATCACCTTGGGAGAGGGACCCCATATTATCTCAAAATTCCTTGAGTTTGTGGTCATCGATTGTCGCGCCGCATACAATGTTATTTTAGGCCGACCTACGTTGATAGCGTTTGAAGCCATAACCTCCATCCGCCACCTCGCGCTAAAATTCTCCTCTTCCATGGGGATATGCACGGTCTGAGGTGATCAGCTCGCTGCTAGGGAATGCTATAGCATTTATATGAAGGGAAAATCAAAACCCGGGTAGTACACGATGACCATCCACGGCGGGAGTGAGGAATCTCAGGAACTTGTGCCTAGTCCTGAGATTGAAAAACCTCAAAATGCCAAAGGGGAGGATATCATCTTAAATAATGATATCAACCCCAAAATAGGCGAGGATAGGTCCAAGCTTCAGGCCATCGAAGAGCTCGAGGAGGTGAATATCGACCCACAAGACCCCTCGAAAGTGGTAAAGCTCGGGAAAAATCTATGTAGAGAAAGGAAGGCAGAGCTGATTAGGTTTTTGCGATAAAATCTGGATGTGTTCGCCTGGTCTCATGGAGACATGATAGGGATCAGTCTGAGCATCATCATGCACACCCTCCACATAGATAAAAGCGTGTCTACGAAATCTCAAAAACAAAGGCGCCTAGGAAAAACCCGAGCTGAGGTCCTAGAGGAGGAAGTAGCCCGACTCTTAAAGTGGGGCTTTATCCGCGAAGAAAAGTTCCCGATCTGGGTCACCAATCCTATGCTAGTCCCGAAGCCCAATGGGAAATGGGGGACCTGCATTGACTTTTCCGATCTGAACAAAGCCTGCCCAAAAGATTGCTTCCCCTTACCAAGGATCAACCAACTGGTAGATGCCACGGCGGGGCACGAGCTCATGTCTTTTATGGATGCCTACTCGGGCTATAACCAGATCACCATGAATCCAGCAGACCAGGAACACACTAGCTTCATGACCCTAACTAACATTTATTGTTACAAGGTCATGCCCTTCGGGCTGAAACACGTCGAAGCTACATACCAGAGGTTGGTAAATATGATGTTTACCAATCAGATCGGGGAAAATATGGAAGTATATGTTGATGACATGTTGGTCAAGTAAAAAATTGCTGATAACCATGTGTCCGATCTGGAGGAATGCTTTAAGATATTGAGAGAATACGGCATGAGGCTAAACCCCCAAAAGTGTACTTTCGGGGTCGTGTCAGGAAAATTCATGGGTTTCATTGTCAACACCAGAGGAATAGAAGCGAACCCCGATAAGATCAGGTCGCTACTCGAGATGCCCTCACCTCGGTCGCAAAAAGACGTTCAAAGTCTGACAGGAAGGGTGGTGGCCCTTAATCGGTTTATTTCTAAATCTACCAACAAGTGTTTGCCATTCTACAACCTGCTCCAAGGAAATAAAAAATTCAAGTGGACCGAGGAATGCGAACGCGCTTTCCTCGACCTGAAAGCACATTTAGCCGAGCCACCCGTATTATCCAAACCAACGGCATGAGAGCCTCTTTTCCTTTACCTAACTGTCACGAAAGATGCATCTAGCGCCGTATTAGTCTAAGAAGAAGACTGATCTCAAAAGCCAGTCTATTACATCAGCAAGAGGCTTCTCGGAGCTGAATCCTGGTATCCATTGATGGAAAAGATGGCTTTCTATCTTATTACGGCCTCCCAAAAGCTCAGGCCGTATTTCCAGTCCCACTCAATACACCTCATAATCGATCAGCCTTTAAGGCAGGTTTTGCAGAAACCTGAAGCATCGGGGCATCTGTTGAAGTGGGCTATCAAGCTCAGCCAATTTGAGATACTGTACATACCGTGAACTGCAATAAAAAGCCAGGCCCTGGCTGATTTTGTGGCAGAGTGCACAAGGTTCCGAGAAGAGCCTGTAGAAGAGTCAGCTCAAACCTCATGGACGATCTTCGTAGACGGCTCGTCTAACGATAACGGCTCCGGGGCTAGAGTCATATTGATATCCCCAGAGGGACATAGATTCCACTTGGTGTTATGATTCAGATTCAAAGCGTCCAACAATGAGTCCGAATACGAAGCTTTATTGGCGGGGCTAAAGGTGGCTCAAGAGCTGAGGGCCAGCTCCATCCAGTGTTATAGCAATTCCCAGCTTGTGGTAAACCAAGTGTTAGGATAATACCAAGCATGGGGAACCAAGATGGCTGCTTACTTGGCCAAGGTAAAGAAAGAGCTATCTGCATTTGAGCATGGCTCAATCGACCAGATACCTCAGGAGCAGAATGCCAACGCGGACGCCCTGGCAAAGCTTGCTACCTCTGGGGAGGCGGAGACTTTGGGGCTGGTGCCGGTAGAGTTCTTGGAAAGACCAAACATAGAGGAAGTCGGGGCGGAGGTCGAGATGATTGACGCCAGACCGACTTGGATGACTCCCATCCTCGAGTATCTCACAGCAGGAAAATTACCCGAGGAGCGAAATGACGCAAGGTGGGTACTTTACCAGGCTCCAAGGTATACAGTGATAGATGGGATATTATACCGGCGTGGACACTCTTTACCTCTCCTGCGGTGTGTTCTGCCAAGTGAGGCGAAGACCATTTTGCAGGAGGTGCACGAGGGTTTTTGCGGAGATCACACTGGGGGGAAACTCCTAGCCCTGAAGATACTATGGGAAGGGTATTATTGGCCCACTTTGTCAAAGGACTTGATCTCCTACGTCAAAAAGTGTGACAAGTGCCAGCGGTTCACCACAATTGCCCGGGCTCCCCTGGTCGAGCTGAAGATGATCTCATCCCCATGGCCGTTCGTGGTCTGGGGTATTAACCTGGTTGGTGCCCTCCCTACTGGAAAGGGAGGAGTTCGCTACGCGGTGGTGGCTATCGACTACTTCACCAAGTGGGCAGAAGCAAAGCCCCTGGCAACGATCACTTCAAAGAGAGTCCTCGACTTCGTGGTCAAGAGTATTATCTGCTGATTCGGGCTGCCAAAGAAGATCGTGTCGGATAATGGGATGCAGTTCGATAGCGACCTCTTCACCAAATTCTGTGAGAGGCACAGCATTGTTAAAAGCTTCTCCTCCGTGGCCTATCCCCAGGCCAATGGGCAAGTCGAGGCTGTCAATAAGATGCTAAAGGCAAGCCTTAAGAAAAGACTGGATGAAGCCAAGGGATTTTGGCCCGAACATCAAACGTCGACAGGTCATACTCCTTTCTCCCTAGCTTTCGGGAGTGAGGCAGTCCTTCCTGTCGAAGTAAAGGTGGCCTCGCATAGAGTCCAGGCATTTGACCAAGACCGGAATGACGAATTGCTATGTACATGTAGGATCTTAAAATTTAAATCTAGATGCATGCTTCCTATTATTTTTCCAAACACATAATAGAAACATAGAATAACATGACATACATATGAACATTATATTCGTAAATTAACATAAACACAATGATGTAGAAACTTACAAATACGCAGCGGAACTGGAACAACTCCATCCTTCAATCTCTCTAACCCTTGATTCCTTTCTGTAGCAGAGTATTATCAAGAGATTGAACAAGATCAGCAACACAGTCTTCCTCACCAAGCCTTTGATCAACCTAGAACTAGTGTGGGCTGGTTCTCAACACATGAGATAGAGATTTAGAAAAGAAGAAGAGATTGTGGCTAAGAAAGGATTAGAGTGTCTAGGTTTTCACTTACCCAAATCAACTGAGACTGACTTGCTTGCTTATGAAAACCCTAGATGTCATATTCCTTATATAGGTAACTTAATGGGATTTATTTAAATTTAAATTAATTAAAAATAATAAACAAAAAATAAAAGCATTGGGCTGCCATAAATGGACTTGGGCCCAATCTCTTTATTTTGAACTTAAATCCCAACTGGGCCTAAATTCAAAACCTTTTATTTATTTATTTATTTTTAATTAATTAATTAAATCCTTATTCAAATTAACTAATTATAATTTGAAACTTGATTTAATATTATTTATTTATATTGATACCAATTTATCAATATTAATAAATTTACCCAAATATTCTCTTTTATTCTCTAAATCTCATATCTCTGTAAATTTTCCAAAATTGACCTAGTCAACTTTTAAAAATCCTAATTGATAATTAAATCAATTAATTGAGACATTCTAGATGATTTACTCAAAGGTGATGCGGGGACCATGGATCCATGAAATCAAGCTCCAACAAGTTACCGTGAATTTATTTACGAATAATTTCACTACCTTATTAATTCCTCGTGACTCCACTATAGACTCGGAATTGAACTCTTGAATTCATAGAATGTATTTTCAAAACCATAAATACGTTATCCATTGTTATAACCATTACAATCAATCAATCCTCTATCGATGACTTACTAACGAGCTGGGTGCGAATTACCGTTTTACCCCTCATCAGTATTTTATCCTTAACTCCCACTAAGTTCCTTATAAATGATATTTCCGTGAACTTAATCATAGAAATGAGATCTCAATCATTTAACCTTTTGAACAAAGCAATTAAGGAAATCATCTTTTCACTTCTCATACAGAAGTTATAGATTTCGTATCTATGAATAATACTCCCACTCAATTACACTAATAAATCTCCAAGATGTAAGTATGGGCTAGACCGTAGGGTAAGCTGGTAACGAACAAGTCAAAAGATTTAAATAATATAATTAGCAGAATATTATCACTCAGAATTAAGATCGGCTTAATATATGGTCAACGCTGTGACATTGATTAGATTTGATAACAACGATACTTATTTATCAATCAATAATCAATATCGGTCCTAGTCCGATGTAACTAAATACATCCGATCTTATCTACTTGGTCGATGCCTTGGACAAGACATCACACCCTGAATGTGTAAGTAGATCATATCGTAGATTGCCTAATCAGTGAAAATCCAATGCACTGATCTAATCTTAGGACTCGTTCTTTTGAACATATAATTACAACTATAATCCACTGTGACCTAGTCACTATAATTGTAACTATCCATATGTTCAGGATTTTATAAATGTTTGTATTATTTCAATAATCATGTAATAAAACAAGCAAGCAACACGGTTGTCAAACTAAATGATTTCTACTACTTTTATTGATAATATGAAATCGTGCTACATGTCTGACATGGTTTTATAAGGGCATAAAACCCAACAGTACATCCCTTGACCTAATTGACGAAAAATGAGAAGATTCACAACTGTAGCTCGCGCATCATCAACAAAAGATCACTCATTATTTCAACTCAAAGGTCAAGAAACGCGTCTTTAGTGTTGGCGACCTGGTACTCAGAAGAGTCTTCCTGGCTAGTAAGGATCCCAAAGACGGAGTGTTGGGACCAAACTGGGAAGGGCCCTATCATATAACTGAGGTCGTGAAAGAAGGAACCTACAAGCTAGCATGACTTAACGGAGAAGCAGTCCCACGGACTTGGAACGCTATACACCTAAAGAAATATTACCAGTAATATCTTTGTAAGGCTTAGTTAGAAAAGTCATCTTGTGTTTATTAAGTAATGAGAGTTAATATTTTTGCATTATCGTATATTTTTGTGGGTGTAATGTCAAGTAACCACGAAAGACCCTTTCCTGATTACTTGGGGGGCATATATCCTGGATATAACCAGGTCTGAAAACTTAGAAGTTAGTTCAAATTGATTAATCGAGGTTTTTCTTAAAAAGCACGAGATATCGATAAAGGATTAACGCGAACTAAGTTTTAAAAATCAATATCCTGGATATAACAAGGCCCGAAAACTTAGAAGTTAGTTCTGTTATCCAGATTTCCGGATAGCGTTTAAATGGATATCCTCGGGGAAGCAGGGTTATCAAAGTCTTTCACGGAAGATGACCAGAGCTCGCGGATGGACAGAAAGGTTTCGCCTCTCCCGTTTAGTGTCCGGCTTACTCTTTCAAGCAAACGCGACACGGAAGCTCGTCAACTCTCCCAGACTCCCGAAGGGATATCCTTCGGGGAAGCTCCTTCCAGGAGAAGCTCTTCAGGTTGCCTTCGCGGAAAGAGTTTCGTGCCTTGCACGGAACAAAACCAAGCGGTCGAGTCATGGAGGAGGCATAGTTGGAATGATATCCGCCTGACACAGGATCCCGCCTGACACGCCCGACAGGTCAAGGCCGCACACATCCTAGCACGCCTAAAAGTACCATTTCGCCTACTGTTCCGCTGACAACTTGGAAAAGACGGCTACCTTTGTGCATTCCCCATACTTTCACGTAAATATACCCACATAGAGCCTGGTAGCCAGGCGACTAGGGTAATTGTATCCCCTATTTATGGCTGGTGTAATTAAGAGTCATGGGAGTAGAGAAAAACCCTAATCCAAAACCCTAGCTATAAAGACCCCCTCATTTTACGGTAGTGAGGACGGCAAACAAATCACATAGCAAGACCTCTACTAAAATCTCTCTAGCTTCATCTTCTCCAAGAGAACCCGAGAGAAACACTGTGAGGTTGTGAGTTTCTTTTACACCAGCTGTTTAACTGTTATTCTCTACAAGTATAATAATATCGACTCGTGGACTAGGGCTCGTTAACGCCTGAACCACGTAAAAACACTGTTTGTTTATTTACATTTATGCACTTCTACAGTTCTTATCTTTTTATTATTCCATTCGTATTCGTTTCTGAAAAACTCGGTAAATATTTTGGTGCTTTCATTGAGAGTTGTAGAGAGCTGTTAGTCAGTTCTTTTTCTGTGTACGTTTTTTGTATTCGCTCTGTACTGAAAAGATGGTGACTACGAGAAAATCCGCGGTTGACAAAAATGCTAGGGTCAACCCCGATACTATGATGGAAGATGTGGTACAAAATGAACCCTCGGACCACCAAGGTGAAGACCCGACATCCCGCCAGGATCGGGTCAGTACTGAAGATACGACATACTTAGAAAGCGAAGAAGAGTATGTCCAAGACGGTTACAACAAAGACGGCTACTACTACGAGAGGATCCAGAACTGGTCCAAGTAGCCGAGGAACTGGTGGCCACTAAGGCCAAGCTTGCTGAGCAGGAGCGCGTCTCTGAAAAAATGCAGCGCATAATGGAGCGCCTCCAAAGCAAGTTCGGAGATCTAGGCGACTCGGACGAGGATGCCTCTGTTCTAGGTGGTGCTGATGCCACCATGCCGGATCCAGCCGCTGCTGGACCATCCAAAGCCGCCCCTAACAAGGGCAAAGAAAAGGTTGGGGAGCCTGTGCGCACTAACTCCCCTGCACCTCCTAAAGGCGTGAATCACCAGGCCGACTGCCCCCCCCCCCCCGCGCGCAGAAGGTCTCTGGCGCTCCTAAGCCCAGACGTCCTTCAGCCCCAAGGGGGCACTCTGTGCCTAAAGGGCCCGGTGCTAAGGCACCCAGGCCTAGGGGAAGGAACAACCGCCCCAGTGATTCCGTCAACCAGGACGGTCGGGCTGCGAACACGCACTCCGAAGATAGCTGGTCCACGGTGGACCTAAGAAGAAGGTTGGAGGCCAAGTATGAAAAGGCCAAAGGAGAAAAGGCCCGGCCTCGCGGAGATGACCTGCGAAATCATCTTAATGACAAGCTCCGGGGACGTGACCTCCCGGAAAGTGATACAAAGAGGCTCGAGGAACAGATCGCTGCCTTGACCAAGCTAGTCTGGAAGCAAAGTGGGGCCCTGTCAGACTCCGAGGAGGAGGACCCGGAACCATGTATTTGGAGGATCGCGGAAACGCCCCTCCCGGAGAACTTCAAAATGCCTCATATAGAATTATATGAGGGGAGGATAGACCCGCACACCCATCTAGCTAAATACAACAAGATGATGCAAGTGGCGCGCGTCAGTGAGGATGCCAAATGCATGTGCTTCTCACTCACCCTTACCAAGTCCGCGGAGGACTGGTGGAAAAGATTAGCTCCCGGATCCATCCATAGTTGGAAGGAGCTACAGTCCGCATTCAGAAGGCAGTTCATTGCTGCCCAAGACCACGGCATGGAGGTTGGCTCCTTAACCAACATCAAGCAGCTACCCAATGAGAACCTCAAAGCTTTCATTCAAAGAATGATGGAAGCTGCTGCTAAGACCAAGGTCAGCGATGACATGAAGCTGATCGCCCTTCAATCGGGCCTTACTGTCGGCTCCCTGCTATGGGGGGAAATGCAAAGGAGACGGGCAGAAACGCTGTCCGAATTCATGTCAAGAGCTCAGGGAATCATCAACCTTGAGGATGCCTACCAGCAGGCCTTTGGAGTTCCCCCAGCTCCGACGCCTTCCGTGACTGCGCCGAGCTTTGCTTCGCAAGCTCACGCACCAGCCCTCACGCTTCCAGGAGCCCAGTTCACTCCAAGCGTGTATGGGCCTTCCGCGTCTCCTCAGACGCTGAGTCAAACCCATTTCTCTGGGTACGGAGCTGTACAAACAGGATGTAGTATCGCTCCCGGACCGTCGCAACCGCAAGCAGAAGGCCCAGAACGAAATCTGAGCCAATCGCGGAATAAACGAGGCGGAAGAAACTCCAACCGGGGAGACCATTCAAAGAAACCCCGGAAGGACTATGAGCCCAAGTTCACGGAGTACACCAGTCTAATAGATTCACGAGAGAATGTCTATCGGGCGACCTGTAATATGGTCAACTACAGGAAGCCCCCGAATGTGTCTCACGGAGGAAGGCGTCCGCGAGACTCCAATAAGAGGTGTGAGTTCCACGGAGACGTGGGGCACACCACAAACGAATGTCTTCAGCTGAAGGATGAGATCGAGTCCCTGGCAAGAGCGGGACACCTCGGTCAATGGGTGAGGATACCCATAATCTATCCCGGACAGGGAGTAGTTCACGGAGCTGCATATTCTTCGGGACAGAGGGGGACCACTAGCGCTCCTGGAGCCTGTCACCCCCAAGCTCCTGGGTCTCAGTTCCCAGCGCTCCCTGCTCCAACCTCTCCAGCACCCATTGCCTTATTGACTCCGGGACCCGGAAACCCATATCCGCCCGGCCTTGCTCCGCCACCCGTTGAAGGACACGTAGCCACCATTTCCAGAGGACCGCACCTTGCCGGAAGCACCCGCAACTCCCAGAAAAGGTACTTGAGGGAGTTAGAACACACCGGAGAGGTGTGCACCTTGGTTCAGTCACCTGCTCCGCGTCCCCGAATGATGGATCTTCCCATCACCTTCACGGAAGATGACGCCCGACATGTGCACTTCCCCCACAACGATCCCCTCGTGGTGGAAGATCAGATTGCCAATAAGAAGGTATCACGGATCCTTGTCGATAATGGAAGCTCCGTAAATATCCTCTTCAAAGCTGCCTTCCACTCTATCGGCTTAACCGAGACTGATCTGACCCCATGCCCCATCCAGCTTCAGGGGTTCAATGGGGATGCACTCATGCCCTTAGGCAAAATTCAACTTCCAGTCACCCTCAGAGGAGACAGCGACGCTTGTGCCTTCAGGCACTGCACATTCGTGGTGGTCGACTGCCCCACGGCGTATAATGCCATCCTAGGCCGACCGGTCCTAGTCGATTTTGGGGCAGTAACCTCGATACGCCACTTGTGTTTGAAGTTTCCGTGTGACAACGGGCGTATCGGTACCCTCAGAGGGGACCAACGAAGTGCACGAAGCTGTTATAACGTCTCCGTCCGATCCGTCTACACGGTTCAGGAGCCGACTGCTGCCGCTCCTTTGGCGGAGAACCTGCCAGGAAATGGGGGTGCCCAAGGGGCATATGTTGACGAACTCGACCCTAGATTGAGGGTCGAGAGGGCGATAGAGCCGATGGAGGAAGTCGAGGAGGTGATCCTCAACCCGGGAGATCCCACCAAAGTCATTCAGGTGGGGAAAAACCTTCCATCAGCCATTCGAGAAAAGATCGTGGCCACTGTGAAGAAAAATCAGGATATCCTAGCATGGTGCCACGCTGATATGACGGGGATTAATCCTAATGTTGCGTGCCACGCACTCAACATCGACCCATCTGCAACTCCCGTTCGCCAAAAGATGAGGCCGTTAGACCCAGTGAGGGCCGAAGCAGTCAAAGCTGAAGTGGACAAGCTGATGTCCATAGGCTTTCTCCAGGAGTCACACTATCCCGTGTGGTTGGCCAACCCGGTTCTGGTCCCGAAACCCAATGGGTCCTGGAGAATGTGTATTGACTTCACGGACCTAAACAAAGCCTACCCAAAAGACTGTTTCCCTTTTCCGCGAATTGATCAAATGGTAGACGCTACTTCCGGGTATGAACTCTTGTCCTTCATGGATGCATACTCCGCGTACAACCAGATCAAGATGCATGTCGCGGACCGGGAACACACCAGCTTCCTCACGGACAAGGGTGTCTACTGTTACGTGGTCATGCCTTTCGGGTTGAAGAATGCTGGAGCGACATACCAGCGCCTAGTAAACAGGATGTTCAAGGACCAGCTAGGGAGGAATATGGAGGTGTATGTAGACGACATGTTGGTAAAATCCAAGACCTCCGGGGACCACAGCGATGACCTTGAGGAAGCTTTCGCCGTGATCCGAAAGTACGGAATGAAACTGAATCGGAAGAAATGTACTTTCGGGGTCTCGTCTGGGAAGTTCCTCGGTTTCATTGTCAGCTCCCGGGGAGTGGAGGCCAACCCTGAAAAAATTAAGGCGTTCATAGATATGCCTTCCCCCCGGAAGCATAAGGATGTCCAAAGTGTTACCGGAAGGATAGCTACTCTCAGCCGCTTCGTATCTAAGGCCACTGACAAATGTGTCCCTTTCTTCAATGTGTTGCGAGGAAACAAGAGGTTCGAATGGACCCCCGAATGCGAAGCAGCCTTCCAACACCTCAAGGAACATCTAACCCGAGCTCCCATTCTGTCCAAACCTGTCGGAGGAGAGGCGTTGTTCTTGTACTTAGCTGTGACAAAGCACGCCGTGAGTGCCGCTCTCGTCCGGGAAGACGGCCGTATCCACCTCCCTGTGTATTACGTAAGCAAGAGGTTACTGGAC
Source organism: Humulus lupulus (assembly GCF_963169125.1). Taxonomy (NCBI): domain Eukaryota; kingdom Viridiplantae; phylum Streptophyta; class Magnoliopsida; order Rosales; family Cannabaceae; genus Humulus; species Humulus lupulus. Next base: position 180,563,806 of record NC_084800.1, on the reverse strand, counting down.
GCCGAGTCTAGATATTCAATGATCGAGAAACTCTCCCTCTGCTTTCTAATCGCTTCGCGGAAGCTAAGGCCCTATTTCCAGGCACACACCATCAGAGTACTCACCAACCACCCTCTCCGACAAGTCTTGCAGAAGCCCGAGTCTTCTGGCAGATTGCTTAAATGGGCCATGGAACTGAGCCAGTTTGACATCCACTACCAGCCACGTGTTTCCATAAAAGGACAAGCTCTCGCGGACTTTATTGTGGAATGCTCAGGAATGAATGACCTCCCGGAAGATCCTGTCCCAGAACTTCCCACATGGAAGGTCTATGTAGACGGAGCCTCAAATGAAAAAGGAGCTGGAGCAGGGGTCATCCTAATATCTCCCCAAGGACATCAGCTCCAGAGCGCCATCCGTTTCTCGTTCCCAGCATCCAACAACGAGGCAGAACACGAAGCCATGCTAGCTGGATTACAACTGGCCAGAGAAGTCGGAGCCCAAAAAATCGAAGTATACAGCGACTCCCTACTTGTGGTAAACCAAATATCCGGGGAATACCAGACGAAAGGCGAAAAAATGGCTTCCTACGTGTCTCTCTCCCGCGGCCTCCTGCAGCATTTCAAAGGCTACCAAATCCGCCAGGTCCCCCGGGACCAGAACTCGCTCGCGGACACGCTGGCCAAGCTTGCAACAGACCCGGAGATTGAACAATATGGCCTAGTGCCCATCGGGCACTTAGAAGCACCTAGTACCGAGACACAGAGGGTAAATGCCATCATCGACCATTCCCATTCCTGGATAGGACCCATCCTCAGATTTCTCACCACCGGAGAGCTCCCCACTGATAAAGCTGACGCAAGAAAGCTCCAGTACCAAGCTCCCCGATACGTGGTTATGGATGGAAAGCTTTACCGCAGGGGGTTGTCCATACCCTTCCTTAGGTGTGTTGCTGGAACCGAAATCAGCGCCATCATCCATGAGGTTCACGGAGGCTACTGTGGCGACCATACCTCCGGACGGAGCCTCTCCAAAAAGATCCTTCGACAAGGATACTTCTGGCCCACCATGAAGAAGGATTGTGTGGATTATGTCAGAAAATGTGAGCAGTGCCAGAGGTACGCCAAGGTTCCGCGAGCGCCGCCTACAGAAATTACCTTAATGACCAGCCCCTGGCTGTTCGCCGTCTGGGGCATTGACCTAGTAGGTTCCCTTCCAACTGGAAGGGGCGGAAGACTACTTCACCAAATGGGTTGAAGCTGAACCTATGAACACGGTCACGTCTAAGAAAGCGCTGGACTTTGTCATCAGGAATATAGTGTGTCGTTTTGGGCTTCCACGAAAAATTGTGTCCGATAATGGGAAGCAATTTGATAGTGAACATTTCACAGACTTCTGTGCTTCGCATGGAATCATCAAAAGCTTTTCCGCAGTCGCCAGACCTCAAGCTAATGGGCAAGTGGAAGCAGTAAACAAAATCTTAAAGACCACGTTGAAGAAAAAACTCCAAGCCTGCAAGGCTCACTGGCCGGAAGAGCTTCCGCGAGTACTTTGGGCCTATCGCACAATAGAGAGAACTTCGACGGGGCACACACCTTATTCCATGACCTTCGGTTGCGAGGCCGTCATCCCAGTAGAAACTATGATCCCCTCTCACAGGCAGGACACCTACGACCCTACCCGGAAACACGCCCTTCTTCAGGAGTCCCTGGACATGATCGAAGAGCTTCGGGAGCAGTCGCAGGTCCAACTAAAAATGTACCAAGGCAAGATAGCCCGAAACTTCAACACAAGAGTCAAGAGCCGTACATTCGAAGTTGGGGACCTTGTCCTACGGAGAGTATTTCCTGCTACGCAGAATCCGGGAGTAGGAGTCCTCGGACCCAACTGGGAAGGCCCCTATGAAGTACAAGAAAAAGTGGGCCATGGGACGTATCACTTAAAGAGACTCGACGGATCTAAAGTCCCGCGCGCCTGGAACGCGGAGCACCTTCGCCGTTACTATCAGTAGGCCCCGGACTATCTATTCGAAAGTCCTTGGTGGACGTAGCAAAAATGTAAAATGTGGAGATAATCCTCCCAGCTGTAAAACGCATGCCTAACAGGCTAATTTAATAAAACACGGAGAGATTAACTCCGCTTTTACTACATTTTTTATCCTTTGTTCCAAGCTATGTTGTAACAAGTGACCACGCGGTCCGGAGACGTCCGGACCCCACGCTCACTTGGGGGGGTATACATGGCTAAGGCATAGCCATGCGCCCCTTGAACAAAACATACAGAGAACACCACTTATGTGTTAGCATTATGTTTGAAATTTTTAAATTGTTAAGCTTAGGTTGATTTGTTGCCATAAACATATTTGCATTACGTGTCATGTGCGCATTATGTGTTTATGTGAACATTGCCATTGAAATGTCTGCCATTATGCATCATGAAAATTATCTCCTGTGTAGCCCAGCGATGAACAGGACTGGGGGTTGAGGCACATTCAGAGAGCTACGCCGAAACACCCCCAACTTCCTGACAAGTCCTTCGCTGAATACTCCGCGACGCTGTAAAGCTTTGCTTCGCAAGCTTCAGCTCCAGATCTCATAAAGTAATGCATGGCGAGATACGCGACCGCTGAAAGCTTTGCTTCGCAAGCTCCAGCTCCGGGTCCCGCAAGGCGAAAGATGGCAAGATCTGCGACCGCTGTAAGCTTTGCTTCGCAGGCTTCAGCTCCGGGTCTCACAAAATAATGCATGGCGAGCTCCTCAACCACTGCAAGCTTCGCTTCGCAAGCTTCAAGCTCTGGGAGCAGATATAATCGATCCCCCACTCACAGCAGCCCTTGCTTCGCAAAGCCCCTGCTCCGGGATCGCACATGGTGGGTGTGGCAATTTCCCCGACCGCAACGAGCCTTGCCTCGCAGGGCTCCATGCCAGGTCCCTGAAGTCGGCCACCATGAGGTTCGCAACGACAGTTAGTTTTGCTTCGCAAAAATCTAACCTTAAGTCTAGCGACGCTCACCAAAAGAACTCCCGTTCCGGCGTCATGGAACGACTCACCTTAGCAATCCCAGCGAACAGTATAACTACAAGTCCCGGGATTGGCTATTTGCCTTAGGAAAGCTGAAATACGGTGAAAGGAGTCTGGCCGTTGGAACCAGGAAACCTTCGTAACCTAGAAACTACGTGGGAAAGAACATAAGCCGTTGGAGCTTCAAGTTAGAAATGCATAGGTTCTGGCTGTTGGAACCAAAACCTCATGCGCCCCTACTACAGTTTCTGTCGTATAAAAGTATCTACTCTAAGCGCAAAATCAAACAAGGAACTCAGCAGACAAAGAATGAAGAAATTATTATAATGAAGGCCCTGCGGACCGGGCATCTGTAATGTTCCCGTAATTAAAAAGAATACAGGGAGCTTCGTCCCACAGGAAAATAAAGGAAAAATAAAGGAAAACATAAAAAATAATAATTAAAGATAAGGCCCCTTCAAGCACTGGGGGTGGCAGTGGCATCCTCAACCGGGGTCTTGGAGACAGCAGTTTCAACTGGGGCTAGCGGAGTCAGCTCATTGGAAGATGGAATGTCATCAATGGCAAGTTCAGAGGTCCCAGCCTCTTCAGGACCTCCTGCCTCAGGGGCTCCAGCAGGCTCGTCAATGTTGTAAGTTTGGACGTACACCTCTGGGCCTTGATCCCACACCAGTAGCTTCTCCCTCATGGCGTCGACATCCTTTCCCAGATAGCCCACTACCTCCGGGTTCGTTTTCTAGAGTTGGTGCATGAGGACCACGTGGGATAGGTTAATCGTTCTGTTCAGCACCACCTCGGCATCTTCCTTCTCCTTCAAGCGCTCCGCCTCAGAGGTCGCCAGATTTGCCTCCGCGACAGCCAATTGAGCCCTCAGTTTTTCCAACTCGGTCTTGGATGCATCTCGCTCTCCCTTAAGGGAATCAATCTCCTTGCGCTGCACCCTATTTTGATCCAGCAAGGATTGCTTCTCGGTCACATGTCCCCTGGCAGTGAATTGCAAAGCTCTGATCTCTTTATCCTTCTCGGCGAGCCCCAACTCTAGCATTGACACGAGATCCCTGCTCCTCTTATGAAGTTGCTCCTCCTCGTGCAGCTTATTCTGAAAAGTGGAATATTCCTCTTGCTGCTTAAGGAGGAGATCATTTTTCGATTGCAAGCGGGCTTCCAAGGTATCTTTCTCCACCCTGGCTTGGGATAGCTCTTCCCGAAGCTTGGAGTTTTTGGCCTTCAAGTCATCCGACCGCTGTTTGAACTCATTCTCTGCGCTGGCCCGGTACTCTCGATATTTGGCAAGATATTTCTTGTCCGCCTCTTCCTCAGCCGTGCGCCGAGCCTGGTCAATCTTCTCCGAAGCCTCCCCCCTTATGCTCTCGACCTGTTGGGTCAGTTTCTGCTTCTCCGCCTCCAAGGCCTGGCGAGCCATCTGGCTCTCCTCCAGTTGAACCAGAACTGCACCCACCTCCCGGAACGAGCGTTCCGCGATGAGAGAGGCCTGCAAGGAAAGACAACAGAATGAGTTAAGCTGAACCAAATGTGCTAAGACAGATGATCCCAAAACACAACAAGTGACGACTTACCCCGGACAATTGCTGCTTCACGGCATGTGTCAGCAACAGCGGATCCTTACTGCTACTGATGGCCCATTTCTCAGAATTGAGCTCGCACAAGCTCAGGGCCATGTCCTCCATCATCTCCGCTCCGAACGATGCCAATGCACGTCCGAGCCTAGGCACCAGCCTCTTCTCCAAGGCTGGGCCATCCAGGACCGCTCTAGCCGGGTGAAGGGATCTCACCCCTTCTGCCAGCTCAGCTCTCTTCATGGCAGACAGGTTGTCTGCCCTTCCCTGAGTAACAGCCTTCTCGGCCTCCAAACGCCTCTTCAAAAAATTATCAGCCCGTCTTACGCCCTCCAGGAGGGCAGCGGGAAAACGGGTTGGTTTCTGAGGGAATTGGAACTTTAGGCCAGGCGGAGGAAGGCTTGTTTGTTGAGAGAGTGGAAGAGAAGAAGAAGAAGGAGACCCCGAAAGGGTGGACTCCCTTTGGGCTGGAGGAGGAGGAAGACGGGGTATTAAGGACGGTAGGGAAGACACTACCGCCCCGGTCTGTTGTTGTTGCTGGTGTTGCTGTTGTTTTTGCTGCTGCGGTGGCGGAGGGGACTGCCTTCGTTGTTGCTGTTGCTTTTGCTGCTGCGGCGGCGGAAGTAATTGCCTTTGTTGTTGCTGCTGCTTTGGCTGTTGTTGTTGCTGCTGCTGTGGTGGTGGTGATTGTCTCTGTTGTTCTTGTTGTTGCTGTTGTTCTTGTTGTGGTGGCTGTTGTTGTTGTTGTTGTTGCCTTCGACCGGGAGAAGAATGTCTAAGGCGTTTCTTCTTAGCACCCTCAGCATCTCCTCCGAGACGCTTGCTCACCCCAGTCGTCTTCACAGGGAACACAAGACCTTCCCCATCGCTGCTGCTACTCGAGACCATCATGGTCTCGGAAGGCCCATCGGTAGGAGACTTCTCTACCCCCGGAGACGCTTGCGCCTCGCCACTTGTCTTCTTGGGAGTGGCAGCTTTACCTCCCCTACCAGCTTTGGCCTTCCGTCCTTTCCCCTTGGACGGGTCTTGGCTGGTGGCAGCCTTCTTAATAAGTGAGGTAGCTCTCCCCAACATTTTTGCTTCGGGATGTTCTGCAAGAAACGTACGAAGCAAGGTTAACGAACCAGCAAGCAATGTGAAAGAAGATAAGCAGAAGACAGGACAATCAACAACATAAAAGCACAAGCAAGTCCACCAGCAGGGAACAAGGAACAAAAAAGAGAGACGTTTGAGAAGGGATGACTATGCACGAGAAACGTGGATGGCCTTCCCCGAGCGAAACAAGACACCGCTTCCTGCTCCAGGAAGCTCCCGTACTCCTTGAAGTCCGGGAATGACATGCTGAGGGAAGAAGGGTCAACCATGGTGACACCTTCTTGCAGACTACCGTCATCCAAACATCTGAGGAGCTCATCTACCCTATCGCAATATCTGTCAAAGGGTATCCTACGCGGATCTAGCCTAAGGAAGCGGGGATCGAACCCCATCTGAGAGGTCCGGGAAACCTCAGATAGGCTGGGGGTGTGAATCAATCGAAAGCTAGCCATACCTATCCCGGAGGTGCCAGCTCCCGGAGTCCCTTCATTGGGGTAAGCCGCGGCGAAGCGAGCCTCAATTTCCTCTTCCTCCGACTGGGGGTCGGGGAACCTCTCCGCCCAACTGGGGGACAAATTATTCTCGTCCTGGGCTGCCTGGCAGATCACCTTGGACAGTTCCAGGGCAATCTGCTCCCGGATGTCAGCAGACACCTGACTTTGCCCCCTGCCACTCACTGGCTCAATACTTTGGAAGGAAGCGAGTAGCCCATACTCTCTCAGAGATTCAATGGTCATAAGTCCTTCCACCTTCAGCTCTTCCTCCGAGAGCCCCTCGTAGAATTGCGACCTCCTTATCATCTCCGCACAGCGAGGCGTCCACGGGATGGCTTCTGCAAAATTCAAACATGGGTGTCAAAGATCCTCCCGGAAGACAAATCAAACTCGATGAAACAAAGTTAAAAAAAGAAAGGAAAGAGCACTTACCAGGGACTTTGAAGTCCAAAGACAGAGCTGGCACCCTCTTCAATGGGAAACCAGTCGTCAGGAACCAGTACTCCCGGAGATCTGGAACCCTCGCGGTATCACAGGTGGGGCACATCACGTCTGGATACCTCTCCAGCCTGTAGAACCCCACCTTGTCCGAATGGCCTCTCATGGGCTGAGACTTCAACCCGTAGAAGTACAGCACCTCCTCTGGGGTAGGAGCCTCCAGGTCCCGGGACTTGCAAAAGATGTACCACCCCGCTAGGAGCTTATAGCTGGGGGGAATCAACTGGAAGGGGGCAATCCCCGCCTTCACGCAGAAATGGGCAAAATAACTCCTTAGGGGAAAATGTGCCCCACACACTATATGTGCCCAGCTCCAGGCACCAAAACCCTCGTGACTCTGACTAGCAGACTCACCCAGCACCGACAGACGGTGCCACATCAGGCCTGGGATGTTTTTCAGGCCCGCCTCTGAGGAATACAGCTCCAGCATGCCGTAGTCCCTGAACAGGTTTGGCTTCTGGTCCATCTCCCAGATTGAACTATTGATATTCGGTGGGCTGGCCGCGACCGCTTTGGTTTTTCCTTTCCCCTTTGCGCCAGCGACAGGGGAACCTTTCTCCTGGGCAGATTTAGCCTTTACCGCAGCGATGAGTTGTTCCTTTGAGAAGTTCGTCACTGAACAAAAGAAACAAAGAAGAAAACACTCTAAGCAGTCAGCACCCTTGTCATACCCTAACGGTATCAAAGGCGTCGGGGAGACCCTCCCCGAAAACTGCTTGGAGAGGCTCCCACCGAGCTTGCCGAGGGGTTGGCACCATGCCACCCGAAGGACAGCAAGGAACCAAACTCAAACTCCGAGCCTAAGCCCGCCGAGAGAAGTGTTTTTCCGGAGAAAGACACCCTAAAGGCGTTCACGCTTATGCCCTAAAACAGCAAACCAGAACAGCGCAAGCAAGACGAGGAACAACTTTCCAAACGCAAATCGTCAAAGCATGCAAAGAGATTACTTATCAACTCGTATCAATCGCATGCCTATCGAAGCCCTATTCACGCATGCACATAGACGATACTGGCAGAAACCTCAACTCTAACAACTACCAACAACCTAAGGTTTGAGAGGAAAGAGCAAAGTAGAAATACTTACTGATATTCGGGTAGTTGAAGATTGAAGGAGTAACCGGATCACTGCACAGCACGATCGCGAGAAGTAAAAGCTGCAAAGACAAACGGCGATTCAAACCCTGAACTTCGGCGAACAAACCCACTGCCAAATCAAAAGAAAAGTTTCTAGATTCCTTACCAAAAGAAGTGGCAAGTTCGAAGGAATGGAAGCTTGGAAGCCTGAGAGTTCGAAGGTTTGGGAATCTGAAAATCTAAAAGATAGAGAATTTGAGAGCGTAAAGAGGAAGAAAGGTCCGTTCCCTGGTTTTTATAGCAGGAGTGAAGTCCTTTCGAATCCTACAAATGGACGGTCCTGATCTTCCCATACCGCATGCATCACATCCGACGGCTGGAGATGAAGCGTCGATCCTATTTATGACTCCTCAGATGGGAATAAAGTATTTATTTCCCATCATTATACCACCTCGGGCCCGGTGTACCATTAAAAACCGTCAAATCATTACTCAGATGCCTGACGCACGCATACTCAGCCAGTCGCCTCACGCACACGTCTTGGTCACAGAGCCATTCCCAGCATGATGCGTGGCCCTTGCCACACTTGAATACTTGAGTTCAAACAGAAGAAATTTCCTTTCTTTTTCATACTAACACTCAGGCGGGAAAAAGGAACCCTTCCAGGAACACAGGAGGTGACCCCTCGCCTAATCTAGAAACCAGAATAACCGGAAGACTGTACAAGCTCCCGGATCTCTCAAAGCTCCGTGACCTTGGGGGGTAAATGTTATCCAGATTTCCGGATAGCGTTTAAATGGATATCCTCGGGGAAGCAGGGTTATCAAAGTCTTTCACGGAAGATGACCAGAGCTCGCGGATGGACAGAAAGGTTTCGCCTCTCCCGTTTAGTGTCCGGCTTACTCTTTCAAGCAAACGCGACACGGAAGCTCGTCAACTCTCCCGGACTCCCGAAGGGATATCCTTCGGGGAAGCTCCTTCCAGGAGAAGCTCTTCAGGTTGCCTTCGCGGAAAAAGTTCTGTGCCTTGCACGGAACAAAACCAAGCGGTCGAGTCATGGAGGAGGCATAGTTGGAATGATATCCGCCTGACACAGGATCCCGCCTGACACGCCCGACAGGTCAAGGCCGCACACATCCCAGCACGCCTAAAAGTACCGTTTCGCCTACTGTTCCGCTGACAACTTGGAAAAGACGGCTACCTTTGTGCATTCCCCATACTTTCACGTAAATATACCCACATAGAGCCTGGTAGCCAGGCGACTAGGGTAATTGTATCCCCTATTTATGGCTGGTGTAATTAAGAGTCATGGGAGTAGAGAAAAACCCTAATCCAAAACCCTAGCTATAAAGACCCCCTCATTTTACGGTAGTGAGGACGGCAAACAAATCACATAGCAAGAACTCTACTAAAATCTCTCTAGCTTCATCTTCTCCAAGAGAACCCGAGAGAAACACTGTGAGGTTGTGAGTTTCTTGTACACCAGCTGTTTAACTGTTATTCTCTACAAGTATAATAACATCGACTCGTGGACTAGGGCTCGTTAACGCCTGAACCACGTAAAAACACTGTTTGTTTATTTACATTTCTGCACTTCTACAGTTCTTATCTTTTTATTATTCCGTTCGTATTCGTTTCCGAAAAACTCGGTAAACAAGTTCAAATTGATTGATTGATGTTTTTCTTAAAAAGCACGAGATATCGATAAAGGATTAACGCGAACTAAGTTTTTAAAATCAATATCCTTGATATAACCAGGTCCGAAAACATAGAAGTTAGTTCAAGTTGATTGATCAATGTTTTTCTTAAAAAAGCACGAGATATCAATAAAGGATTGATGCGAACTAAGTTTTTAAAATCAATATCCTGGATATAACCAAGTCCGAAAACTGAGAAGTTAGTTCAAATTGATTGTTCGATGTACGAGATATCGATAAAAGATTAACGCGAACTAAGTTTTTAAAATCAATATCCTAGATACAACCAGGTCCTAAGACTTAGAAGTTGGTTCAAAGTGATGAACAGATGTTTTTTCCTAAAAAGTATAAGATGTCAATCATAACACCAACATAAACTAAGTTCTCACCAAATGCGTTAAAGAGAAGTAACAATAAAGTCAAACCATAAATATATCGCACCGTTCTCCATAAAGATAATGGCGCCAGATTTTTAACGCAAAGACCACCGCTGCCAACTCCATATCGTGAGTTGGATAGCGTTGTTCATACTCCTTTAACTGACGTGAGGCGTAGGCTATCACCTTGTCATTTTGCATCAGTACGCATCCCAATCCTAACTTTGATGCATCACAGTAGACAACGAACTTGTCGTTGGGTGTTGGGACACTAAGTACTGGTGTTGAGCAAAGCTTATCCTTAAGCAACTGGAAGCTTTCCTCACACTTATCATTCCAGTTAAACTTTTGTTGCTTCCGGGTCAGGTTGGTGAGTGGAGTGGCTATCTTAGAAAAGCCCTCTACAAACTTTCTATAGTAACCTGCTAGCCCTAAGAAGCTTCTTACTTCTGACGCGTTCTTTGGTCTAGGCCAATCCTTCACGGCCTCTACCTTCGATGGATCCACTGCAACTCCGTCTTTTGATATGATGTGCCCGAGGAACGCCACTTGTGAGAGCCAAAACTCGCATTTCTTGAACTTCGCGTAGAGTTGGTGCTCCTTTAATCGCGTCAAAATCATCCTCAAGTGTTCCTCGTGTTCTATTTCATCCTTGGAGTAAATTAAAATGTCGTCGATGAACACAACGACGAATTTATCCAAGTAGTCTTTGAAGACCCTATTCATTAAGTCCATAAACGCGGCTGGCGCGTTAGTAAGACCAAAAGACATAACCAAGAACTCGTAATGTCCATAACGAGTCCTAAAGGCTGTCTTAAGGATATCCTCTCCCTTTACCTTGAGCTGATGATACCCGGACCGTAGATCGATCTTAGAAAATACAGTTGCGCCTCGGAGTTGATCAAACAAATCATCAATCCGAGGTAGCGGGTATTTGTTCTTAATTGTTACTTTATTCAGCTCTCGGTAGTCTATGCACATGCGCATACTTCCGTCCTTCTTCTTCACGAATAGTACCGGAGCTCCCCATGGTGAATGGCTTGGCCTAATGAAACCCAAGTCTAGGAGTTCTTGTAGCTGTGTCTTTAACTCCTTGAGTTCCGTAGGTGCCATCCGGTATGGTGCCTTAGAGATAGGCTCGGTGCCCGGTACTAATTCTATCGTGAAGTCTATTTCTCTAGTTGGTGGCAATCCTGGCAAGTCATCGGGAAATACTTCTGGAAATTCTTGTATGACTCGAACATCTCCAACTTTAAGTGATGTCTCCTTCTCCACATTTGTGATGTTGGCTAAGAATGCTTGGCATCCTTTCTCCATCATTCTCTGAGCTTTGAGAGATGACACTAACGGTGTGCGTAGTCCTGAAGCTTGTCCCATGAAGCACAGTTTCTGGCCGTCAGGAGTATCGAATGTCACCTTCTTGCGTCTGCAGTCGATCGTTGCGCCATGCCGTGCTAGCCAATCCATGCCTAGTATGACGTCGAAGTCTTTGATCACCAGCTCTATTAGGTCTCCTTCTAGTTCCTTGTCCTCAATCTTGATTGGTACGCCTCGTACAATTCGTGATGATAGAACTACTTTGCCCGAAGGCAACTCGGTTGCAAACCTAGTTCTAAATCTTTCACTAGGTTTGTCTAGTTTATCTATCATTCCTAACGAAATATACGAATGGGTGGCTCCCGAATCAAATAATACATGACATAATTTATTGAGGATGGAAACCTGATCTGTGACCACCTTGTTGCTAGCATCCGCCTCTCCTTGGGTTAAAGCAAAAACCCGAGCAGGAACCATCTTTTCGTCCTTCTTTCCTTCCGGCTTTTGCTGAGGACAGTCTCTTTTACGATGCCCTTCTTGACCACAGTTGAAACACTCCTTGGTGTTGGCACGGCATTCTCCGGGGTGCTTCTTCTGACATTTGGCACATGGCGGGTATTCCACGTAGCCCGACCTATTTCCCCCATTATTTGGTCGTGCCCTTTTATTGTTGTCGGCTTGCTTGTTGTCAGGATGCCTTCTCTTCTGTCCGTTACCGTTGTTGTTGGACTGACTGTTGCTGGACTGATTGTTGTTCCGACTGGCCTGAGGTTGGCTCTGCTGTCTAGGTTCCGGCTTGCTGGCTTCTTCTTTGCTCACGTTGGCTTACAACCTTTCTACTTCAATTGCCGTCTCAAGAACGTCGGCATATGAAGTGTTTCCCGGGTTTGCTAGCTTCACCCCCATCTCAATCTTTGGTCGGAGTCCTCTCACGAATTTGTTCACCCTCAGATAATCGGTCGGAACTAACTCTGCCGCGAACTTGGCTAAGCGATCAAACTGACGAGCATATTCCGCCACTGTTAAATTCCCTTGCTTCAGATTGGTGAACTCCTCAACTCTCGTAGCAAGTACCGCTGAATTGTAGTACTTCTTGTGGAAGAGTTCCACAAATCGGGTCCACGTCATGGTGGCAGCATCATAGGATTGCTGGACCAAGTCCCACCATATCCTGGCATCTTTCTTGAGCAAAGATGAGACGCAGGATATGCGGTCTGCATTACTGAGGTTCATGTGGGCTAGGATCGGCTCCACATTCCTTAGCCATTCTTCTGCTTCAAAGGGGTCCGTAGTCCCTTCGAAGTTCGGAGCGTGCTGCTTGCGGAACCTCTCGTACACTGGCTCCATATGCTGTACAGGATATGGAGCGTAGTTCGTCATAGGCCATCCCCCATATGGACCGACTTGTTGGGGTGCTGGGGCCATTGGCTGTGGCTGCGGCTGCGGTTGTGGCGGAGGCTGAGGCTGAGATTGAGCCTGCTGGCGTTGTTGCTGCAGAAGTTCCTCGACTTGTTGTCGCAGTCTGGCAATCTCTGCAGTGTTGTCAGCTGGCTGTGCCGGCGCGTTGCGGCGAGCAGTAGCACGCACTCCCCTTCGACGAACGGTAGGGACCGCATTGGTCGCTGGAGCATCGTTGGAAGCGTTCCCGTTGGTGCGAGCAGATCTTCGGAGAGACATCGTAGCAGAGTTCTAACAGTTAAAAGAAACATGTTAGAACTTTTTCCTAATAGGCTCTAAGGCAAAAACTTATTCTAAAACAAACATATCTCGGACCTATTTATTATGACTTCTTATGAAAGATTATATAGGTCTTTATTATTATTAGAGTGAGTTTCTAAACTTAGAAAAAAACAAGTCATCTTTATTTTCTAAGTGTGTTTCTAATAATCCTATATGACTTAATTCTCAGGCTCGAAACTTATCTTTGTTCCAAAGTTAACCATATTGAGGGAGGGCTGGGATCAGTAAAATCGTTCCCACTACTAAGGCCCCCTAACTCTCAATAAGGAAACCAGGTTCATTGATTTGTATCCACCCTCACCGAACTTAGTCATTATTCATTTTATTTAGTATTCATTATGATTGTAAAAAAAATCAAACTCACACATGATATTCAAATAGCATGTTTATTCATTTGGAAAAACAATTTCACTTATTACAATCAAAATAAAACAAACATTTAAAAACTTCTAATCTAAAAATCGGGATCTTCTACATCCGATCCGTCATCTAGCATATCATCATCTATTTGTTCATAATCATCATTGTCATGAGCATCAAAACGTCCTACAGGAAGGTTGGTGAGAATCCTATTCTTTTGCTCATTGGTGAATTGAAACTCAGATTTCGCGGTAAACCTAACTAAGAGGAAGTAGTATCTCATTGCTAAGGGTAGTTCATCCTCCTCACGCATTTCTTCCCATATTTCTTCTAAGGCTGCTATTACAGGATGGAAATCTTTAAACAACCTAATTACTAATACATATTGTTCCGTTGATCTTAGCATTATTTGTTTATCCTCTTGAAGGCCACCTATCGCTTGGTGAAACAAAAGCAACCTTCGAGTAATCCTTTCTAGGGCTCCTACGGTGTTTCTTGGCTCCCTTATTCTTTTTAAGGCCTTAATGGCTCGGATATCTTGGTAGGTTAAAGCTCCATTCATTCTTAACTGAAACATAAACACTAAAGTTGTTAGCTATACATATAGGCAAAGTAACTTGTAACTTGTAACTTGTAACTTGTAACTTAAACACTTACTTGGCAGTTCGATTCGGAGCTTTGAGCATGTGTATCGAGGAGAACTTCATGCGAAGGAACCGTTTTCTCTGATACCAACTGTAACGACCCACTAATCTAGACTATTTGGACCATTAACGAAACTATACATAAATCTTACATTTTTACGAAAATACCATAATTTATTGAGTAACTTGCAAAATAAGAGTTATTTACAAATAAACTGAATGCTAAGAAGGATTTGGGATCCCATTGTCTTTAAAAACAAAACATGATTAAAAAAAATAAAAGACATTACATAATAGTGCGGAAAATACATGTAAAACCATAAAAAGAATATAAAATGAGACTACATCCTCGAATCGAATAACGCTCGGACCCTTGACTCCATTCATCATCGATACACATCCTCCAAGCATCACGAATCTTACCGCCTCTAAGCTTATTTTCCTGCACATAAACAGAAAGGAGTGAGCCTAATGCCCAGCAAGGAAAATCTAACACAAAGTCATATACATAATTTCATAAGAAAACATAAAGACTTAACATATTACATATAACATACACTTATTATAATGGCCATTATCACTTGGGGTCCCATAGACTAAACAAGCATATGCCCATGGGATTAGTGGGGTCCTACTAGCTAAGTAGGTCATATGCCCATTACCCATTTGGGGTCTTGTTAGTCATATGGGTCATATGCCCAAGCCTACAAACATACACATATACATATCATAACACTTTTAATAACAAAAAAACATATAGATAACATAAACACATAACATATTGATTCTAGCCTATTTTCCTTACCAAAGTTACCGGGATTATGGACTGAGTTGGGACTTTTGGAACACTCCTAAAACCATAAGAAAGAGTGAGTCTAAAGAAAGGAGATGAAATGAAAGAGATGGAAAGACTAAACCATAAAAAAAAACATACTTACCGACTTATATGCTTAAGAGCTTGGATTCCCTAACCAAAAATAAGAATAAGGTTAGGGGACTGAGTAGAAGGTTTTGGAGAAAGGAAATAACATAAAATACAGAAAGGAACTAGAGTTTTGGGTTTACCTCAAAGATTGCAAGATCAATCTAACCTCCACCGAAATACTATAGAACTCACTTCCCAAAGTGTTTGATAAGCTTATGCTGTTTAAGCTTATAGTTTTTCCCCAAACCAAGTGTTTACACTCTCACACTCACTTAACACTAGCAGCTTCTGAACTTAGAGCAAATGGTGAATAATGGCTGGGTACTAGGTCCTATTTATAGAGTTTGGGAATGAAAGTATCTTGATTTTACTTGAATAAAAATAATGGCTTTTTAGATGAAAATCATTTAAATAATCGTTCAGCAGAAGCTGAAGACTAGTTCAAAAGATGCTGGACTGTTGAAGGAGTTTGAATGGCTGAGATGAAATGAATTCAAAAACATTTGAAAACATACTGGAGGAGGCGATATATCGCCCCCTGTAGGCGATATATCGCCTGGGCCAGTATGCCCGAGGCGACCGTGCATCGTTTCGTGTTTTCCGTATCTACATGCTGCGATATATCGCCCCCTCTAGCTGCGATATATCGGCACATGCTGAATATTTAAACACGAAATTACACATTTTTAGCTAAGTTTGAATGGAGTAAACAGCCTTGACTAAGCCCTCAACGTACTCAAAGCTGTTGACTGACCCTATAACATTCAAACTTTACCCTTATTTAATTTAATCCTCCAAAATACTTAATCCTTAATTACCATTCATAACATGTGCTTAAAATCCTATTGGTTGATGTCTAAACCTTATAATATAATAAATATAATCCTTAATATCAGTCACATAATCAAACCTTAGGTTATACTTAATATTCTTAAACTATAGATTAAACTTAGAAAATCTATAAGTACTACTATGAGTGTCCAAATAATTCCCGGTCTGAACCAAAAATCCATAGTAACAAAGATAACACTAAACATACTATAATACTACTAACAATTAGCTAAGTAAAGTTCTTGGACTCTACACTACCCTCCGAGCTAGAGGAGGAATCTATTGTCAAGACCTCCGGCCCCAAAGCTTCTACGGGGGATTCTAAGATAATGACTTCACGAATGAGAGGAGGTTCTAGGTCCAGATCCACCTCAGAACTGGACTCCTCTACATACTGCCTAAGACCCGGAGCTACTACACCCTCCAGAAGGGAGGGCCACGACCTAAGGTTGGTCCCATACTCCTCCATGGGACCAACCTTATTGGTGGAGAAGAAATTGCATTGATTGGTGACATGATATCTTCATGAATTTGATTGGGCTTTTTCAATTTGGGCTTGACTTCTTCAAAATTCCAACTTTCTTCATTTTCTTCCACTTTTACTTCCTTTTCTTTTTGCTTTATTTTATTCAACCAAAATTGTATCATTTTCCTACAAAATGAAAACAAATTAAATATTCTTATTTATAAAATATATCACATTAATTCCATGAAAATATTAATTAAAACTTAATTTATTCTGACAATTAAAATCAATAAACGTGCATTTTTGACCCTTAATCACAACTCGCCAGGGGGGATGATAATTTGTTGATCTATTTTATCACGTCCTATGTCCCTGTCTCGGGACCATCACCTGTCTCGGAGCTAGTTCATGTCAAGCCTCCTATTCTCAGGTTTACTCCTGGCATCAACCTCTTGATTCATGTCCTACACGTGTTCCTCCATCATCAGATTCGGTCCCAAGTGATGATCTTCCTATTGTGTTACAAAAAGTTAAACATTAGTGCACTTATCATATTTCTTCTTTCGTTTCTTATAATCACTTGTCTTCTTCGTCTTCCTCTTTCTCTTTTATTGTTTCTCTTGATTCTATATCTATTCCTAAAGTGGTTCGTGAAGCCATATATCATCCTAGTTGGCATAATGCAATGATCAAGGAGATGAATGCTTTAGATGACAATGGTACTTGGGGCTTGGTCGATTTGCCTCCAGGAAAGCATGCTATAGGGTGCACATGGGTCTTCGCCATTAAGGTCAATTCATATGGGTCAATTGCTCATTGAAAGCTCTTCTTGTCACGAATGGCTATGCTAAAAATTATGGGGTAGATTACTCTGACACTTTCTCTCTTGTTTCAAAGTTGACAATTGTTCGGTTGTTTATTCAATGGCAACTAGTCATCATTGGCCTTTACATCAACTGGATATCAAGAATGCTTTTCTTCATGGTGATCTTCAAGAGGAGGTGTATATGGAGCAACCTCTTGGTTTTGTTGCTCAGGGGAAGTCAAGGCAAGTTTGTTGTCTTTGAAAATCTTTATATGGTTTTAAACAAAGTCCCTATGTTTGGTTTAGAAAATTTAATCTGGTTGTTGAGAAATTCGGTGTGTTGAAAAGCAAGTCTGACCATTTTATGTTCTATAAACGATTAATCGTTGGTATCATTCTATTAGTTGTATATGTGGATGACATTGTTATTAATTGAAATGATACTAGAGAAATCTCATCTTTTAAATCTTTCATTCATACTCAGTTTCACATGAAGGATTTGAGGGTGCTTAAGTATTTCTTGGGAGTTGAGGTCACTCGGAGTAAAAAATGTATCTTTCTGTCTTAGAGAAAATATGTCCTTGAATTATTGAATGAGATAGGAAAATTCTAAGAAAGTCTTGTAGTGCTCTAATGACTCCAAATGTGCACTAATAACTCTACAAAATAGAGTTATTTTACCACTTTTTATGTGCTAATTGTTGCTTAGTTCTTAAGTTCTTAATTGATTTATTAAGTTTTTAAGTAATTTTGCATTTATTAGTCTTATTGTAATTTTATAGATTTTTATATGTTTTTATAGATAGTTTATTGTGTTATGGTGTAATTGAATTATTTAAAATTAGTATTATTAGTTTGAATGCTAAAAATATGATTTTATTGAAACTAAATGTTATGTAAATTAAATTTTAATTAATGTTTTCATGGGAGTTATTTGGTATATTTTATTAATGGAAATATTTAATATTAATTTAGTTTATAATTTATTTTGTAGGAAAATTATTTCATTGGTGGCTCTTGAAAAGCAATGAAATCAAAGAAAAGGTGGTAGTTTTGTGGAAAAAGCAAAGAAAATTTGGCATATTTGAAATGGCCCAGCCAAGCAACAGCCGTGGCCCAGGCCCAACACCTGCCCAGCCTTGTCCTCCATTCAGTCCCCACGGCCCAAGCTCGCCTGCCCAGTTCCCAGCCGAACCTCTTCCAGCTCCAGGCCCATGCCTCTCAAAATGCCACCCGCCTGCCAACTTGCCTTCAGCAGCTTCCGAAGCCACATGCCTGGCTATCTCAGCTGCCGCCACCTGTCCCAACATCACCCCAACGCCCAGCATCATCAAGATTCATCAATCAGCTATGCCTCCCAACTCCACAAGCCCAGAAGCCTCAGGCCCAAGCCCAGCCGAAACCCAGCTGCCATTTCCCTTCTAGAGCCCATAAATTGTCTAAGTGTACTTTTTGTCCCCTATGTCCAAAATGCCAACTTTTTACCCACATTTTTCACCACAACATCATCATTACACCCTATAATTTACCTCTACATACTATATTTATTTAATTTAATTAATCTAATCAATTTAATTAATTTAAATTGATTATTTTAATAAACTCACTTTGGTTATAAATATGGACTTTCAAGACCATTTTAGGGTGCTTAATTTTTTGTTACTATCTTCTTTTCTCCTATTTTCTCTCTACCATTCTCTCTTCTATTTTTGGTTTTTCAAGAGCATTTTGCAAGTATGTATGTCATTTATTTTGTAATTTCTACTCTAGTTATGTGCTTCTAATCTTTTTCATAAGATTATTAAGATCATGATGAAGCAACTTGTAACTAGGTAATATTTATGTTGTATGTTGATTTCCCTTGTAATGCAACAAAGTTTATGGATTTTTCTTCTTCATATATTTCTTTCATCTTAAATATCTTGTATTTTAGATTGTTAGAACATATTTACACTTTGTTCTTCATTAGTGCCTAAACATAATATTCTTTGTGTAAGATGTGTCATTAAATTGTACACATCCATGCTTAGAACAAAAATATTATGTTTTGCCTTATAAATAATGTTCATTGATTTATTTGTTATTTCATTAGATTGATTTACACTAAATGCTTTGAAATTATAATTTTGAAAAGTGAAGAAAAATCCTATCTTTTTATAAGAAATTTGTGCTTAAAATTATAAATCTTTTTGGAAAATGATAGTTTGAATTATTTTAATTATCACTAAAACTTGGGAATCAATATACTAATAAATATTATTAAACTTACACTTTGTGGATTCTAGTATCTTAATAATCTTTTCTTTTAACACTTATTTTCAAATTATTATTGGTTTATTTTTATTCTCTTAAATAGCTTTATTTTTCAATCTTTTATTTTATGTTCATAATATTAAAACTCATCAATCTTTGGAGCTAGGTTAGAATTTATTACTTTTGATTTAAAATATTTTTCTTTTTTATTTTAGACAACTCTTTTGGGTTCGATCTCGTGCTTACACGAACACTATATTCCATATACGATTCGTGCGCTTGCGAGTATAAATTTTTAAAACATACCCGTTTTGGGTACATCAAGTTTTTGGCGCCGTTTCCGGGGAGTTGCAAGAGAAAAGAAACGGAATTTATCTCAAGGTTAGTAAATTCTTCCACTAGTTATTTTAATTTTTTGCACTTAAAAAAAACTAAAAAATATATATTTCTATAAAAACTATAAAAAAAAAAAGATAAAAAGAAAATTTGGGACGGTTCTACCACCCATAAAAAAATACTTATATTTCTATATTTATTGTTTTTTTTAGTTGACAGCACTTGTGCCTCCTATCTATCCTTTTAATTTTTATAGTCGATGGCACTTGTGCCTCCTAATTTTGTTATAATTTTGTTGTAATTTTATTTATTTTATATCTTTGTTAGTTGACGGCACTTGTGCCTCCTAACATGTGTTGTAATTTTCTTTATTTATATTGTTGTAATTTTTATTTTATTTAATTTCCGCAAATTACTAGTTGATGGCAATTTTGCCTCCTAGCTAGTTGATGGCAATTTTGCCTCCTAGTTTTTACCTTAATTTTGTTATGGTTGATGGCATGCTATGCCTCCCTACTCTTGTCTAAATTTTAGTCTTATTTAATTTTTGCTTTATTTTTCTTTGTCTTCTATAATATTTTAGTGTAATATTGTGAAAAACACTTGGAAAAAAAAAAGAAACCTAAATCTTGTCCTTTCACCAAAAGCAATTTTTGCTTAAAGGAAATTTGAACAAAATTCTCAATCCGCCTCTACTAATTAACCTCGGGGAGTTGTTAGTAGTGCGCGAGTAAGTGGAATCAAATAGGCCTGGGGACAAGTAAACCATAAAAATTATATTGTTGTAAAATCTTTAAAAATTCTAAGTATGCTCTGTGGTTACGGTTTTAACTGATCTTCCACATCAGAAAATTGATTGTTTGAGATTACCCTTGTTGCCTTGTTTGTGAAAATTGTATGCATCATTGGGAACGTAACTCTAAAAAACGATTAGTAAAAAGACGTTTATCATTGTTTGAAATTGAAGGTGTTAGTAAAAATTTGAGCATCATGGAACCTATTGCTAATATTGTTGATGAAAATGCTGTGCCTGAAAAAACTTTGCTTGAATATTTTGCACCTATTTCATCTAATGCATTGTTTTACCTACAACTTTTGCTAATCATTTTGAGCTTAAACCAGCAATCATTCAATTGTTGCCATCTTTTTATGGGTTAGATAGAGAGGATCCTTACATGCATATCAAAGATTTCTTAGAAATTTGCTCAACATTTAAATTTCAAAAAATTTCTGATGAGTCGATCAAACTAAGATTGTTTCCTTTTTCATTAAAATAAAAATCAAAAGCTTGGTTAAATTCCCTTCCCACGGGGTCTATAACTACATGGGATCAACTTTATAATAAATTCTCACTTAAATTTTTTCCTATGTTTAAAACTGATAGTCTAAGGAGAAAAATCTCCGAGTTTTTTCAAAAAGATAATGAAGAGTTTTATGAATGTTGGGAAACATTTAAAGATTTATTATTAAAATGTCATCATCATGGTTTTGAAAAATGGAGACTTATAAAATATTTTTATAATGGTTTGACTCCCTCTAATCGTCAAATGATTCAATCTATGCATACTAGAAATTTTTTAAAATTTTAAGAACAAGAGACATGGGACACCCTTGAAGATTTATCTGTCAATTCACAACAATGGAATTATTTTGATCCTAGGTCTAGGTCAACTAATTCACCAAAAAGAGGAGGAAGGTATGAAGTAAAAGAAGAAGTAGACTTAAGAACATCTTTAGATAAATTAGCGAGAAAAGTAGAAGCTTTAACCATAAGCCAACCTATAAACTCTCCAATACAACCAAGAAAAGATGTTTATTCTATATGTTCTAGTCCTTGCCATAATGCCCAATCATGTCCTTCCTACCAAGAAGCTTTTTTTGAGGAGGTCAATGCTCTTCATTCTTAAGGGAAACCAAATGATAGCCCATTTTCATCCACCTACAATCCAAATTGGAGAAACCATCCGAACTTTTCATGGAGACAAAACCAACCCCAAATGAATCAAGGGCACCAATACAACACACAAAACCAAGCTCATGCCCCACAAAATCAACCATATCCTCATCAAAGAAAACCTTCCTTAGAAGATACTTTACAACAATTTATGCAATCCACTCAAAAAATCCTACAAAATCAATCTCAATCAATTACCAAACTCGAGACACAAGTAGGACAACTCGCCACTGCTTTAGCTGATAGAGAAAAAGGAACATTCCCTAGTCAACCTATCCCTAATCCAAAAGGTCAATATGAGATAGGAAAGTCTAGTCATAATGGAGAAGTCAAATCAATTTCAACTCTTAGGTCCGGAAAGAACATTGTCAAACCCGATTACATACCCGAGGTTGAAAACGAAAAAGAAAAAGAAAAGATTCAGCCTTCTAGTTCTAATGCCAATGACTCTTCAAACAAGGAAATTCCAATCCATCCCTTCATTCCAAAAGCCCCATTCCCACAAAGATTACTTCCAATTAAAAAAGGCGGCCAATATAATGACATCTTAGAAGTTTTTAAACAAGTTAGTATCAATATCCCTTTCTTAGATGACATTAAACAAATTCCTGCCTACTCTAAATTTTTAAAGGATCTTTGTACTGTTAAAAGAAATACTAATGTTCCTAAAAAGGCGTTTTTAACTGAACAAGCTAGTTCCATTATTCAATATAAGAGTCTTGTTAAATATAAAGATCCTGGGTGTCCCACAATTTCATGCATTATTGGTGATCATTTTATTAACAAGACGTTACTTGATTTGGGTGCTAGTGTGAATTTATTGCCTTATTCTGTTTATAAGCAACTTGGTCTTGGTGAGCTAAAACCTACCTCTATAACTCTTCAATTAGCCGATCGTTCTGTGAAAATTCCTAGAGGCATTATAGAGGATGTTTTAATAAAAGTTGATAAATTTTATTTTCCTGTTGACTTCATTGTTCTTGATACTCAACCTGTGGAAAATATGCATGCTCAACTTCCTATCATTTTAGGTAGACCATTCTTAGCTACATCTAATTCAATCATAAATTGTCCTAATGGTGTTTTGAAATTATCTTTTGGAAATATGACTGTTGAATTGAATGAATTTAATGTGGTTAAATCTGTTGAATGTGAAGAAGTGCATGAAGTTAACATGATAGATAGTATATGTGAAGATGATGGAAATGACTTACTTGACTTTTGTGAAAAATACTTTGGTATGAACTTGCATGTTGATGACTTTAATGATGATGTGAATGCTTTGC
Source organism: Humulus lupulus (assembly GCF_963169125.1). Lineage (NCBI taxonomy): Eukaryota > Viridiplantae > Streptophyta > Magnoliopsida > Rosales > Cannabaceae > Humulus > Humulus lupulus. Next base: position 180,541,077 of record NC_084800.1, on the reverse strand, counting down.
TAGAGCCTATACCCTTAAATGAAACCAAAGTTGAACCTTTTTCACCCTTACATCATGTTCAATCAATCTCCGAGTCTCCAAAGTTAGACCTTAAACCTTTACCAGAAAATTTAAAATATGCTTTTCTAGGAGAATCTGGAACCTTACCTGTTATCATAGCATCTGCTTTAGATAAAGAACAATAAGATAAATTGTTAGATGTCCTTAGAAAATATAAAGAAGTCATAGGTTGGACCATTGGAGACATTAAAGGAATTAGCCCATCCATATGTATGCATAGAATCCATCTAGAGGATAATGCTAATACCTCTCGGGAATGTCAAAGAAGGTTAAATCCAAATATGAAAGAAGTAGATAGAGAAGAGGTCATAAAATTGTTAGACGTAGGTATCATTTATCCTATTTCTGATAGTCAATGGGTTAGTCCAGTTCAATTTGTGCCTAAGAAGACTGGGATCACGGTTGTTGAAAATGAGAAAAATGAATTAATCCCTACTAGAGTACAAACGGGGTGGAGAGTGTGCATAGATTATAGAAAGTTGAATAATTTTACTAGAAAAACCATTTTCCATTACCTTTTATTGATCAAATGCTTGAACGATTAGCTGGTCATGCATATTATTGTTTTCTTGATGGGTATTCGGGATATAACCAAATTCCCATTGCCCCAGAAGATCAATAAAAGACTACTTTTGCATGCCCTTTTGGAACTTTTGCATATCGTCGCATGCCCTTTGGATTATGCAATGCACCTGTGATTTTTCAAAAGTGTATGATTTCAATTTTTTCTGACAAGGTTGAAAGATTTCTTGAAGTATTTATGGATGATTTTTCTGTGTTTGGTTCTTCCTTTAATGAATGTTTGCACCATCTTTCACTTGTTTTAATTCGTTGCAAAGAGAAAAACCTTGTGCTTAACTGGAAAAAATGTCATTTTATGGTTAAAAAAGGAATTGTTTTAGGTCATGTAATCTCATCTGAGGGAATAGAAGTTGATAAAGTTAAAGTTGATCTTATTTCAAAACTTCCCCCACCTAAAACTGTGAAAGAAATTAGATCATTCTTAGGCCATGCTGGTTTTTATAAAAGATTTATAAAAGACTTTAGCAAAATTTCTGGACCTTTATGTCATTTACTTGGAAAAGAAAATGCTTTTGTCTTTAATAATGATTGCCATGTTGACTTTGAAAAATTAAAAAAAAAATTGACTACTGCACCCATTATTCGACCTCTTGATTGGAAAATACCTTTTGAAATAATGTGTGATGCTTCTGATTATGCTATAGGTGCTGTCTTAGGACAAAGACTTGAAAAAATACCTCATGGAATTTACTATGCTAGCAAAACTTTAAATGATGCTCAATTAAATTATTCCACAACCAAAAAAGAATTGCTTGTTGTTGTTTTTGCATTGGAGAAATTTAGATCTTATCTGTTAGGGTCTAAAATTATTGTCTACTCTGATCATGCTGCATTAAAATATCTCTTATCAAAAAAAGATGCTAAGTCTCGTTTGATCCGTTGGATCCTGCTTTTACAATAATTCGACTTAGAAATATGTGATAAAAAAGGATCTGAAAATGTTGTTGCTGATCATTTATCTAGACTAGTTGTTGAAACTATACATGATTCCACTCCTATCACTGAAACTTTTCTTGATGAACAATTGATGCATATTTCTTCATTGCCTTGGTATGCTGATATTGTTAATTATTTGGTCACTAAAGAAATACAATCTCATTGGTCTAAGCATGATAAATCTAAATTTTATTCTAAGGTGAAAAAATTTATTTGGGATGATCCTTACTTGTTTAAATACTGCCCTGATCAAATAATTAGAAGATGCATTCCAAACTTTGATCAATCTAAAATCATATCTTTTTGTCATGATCATGCATGTGGAGGACATTTTAGTGGTAAGAAAACAGCTGCTAAAGTTTTACAATGTGGTTTTTATTGGCCTACTATCTTTCATGATACATATGTTTATTGTAAAGCTTGTGAACGTTGCCAAGAATTAGGAAGTTTAACTAAAAGAAACATGATGCATTTAAATCCTATTCTTATTATTGACATATTTGATGTTTGGGGCATTGATTTTATGGGACCATTTCCTAACTCTTTTGGTAATCTTTATATTCTTGTTGGAGTTGATTATGTGTCTAAATGGGTTGAAGCTATTGCATGCCACACTAATGACCACAAAGTTGTTCTTCGGTTTTTAAAAGAAAATATATTTTCCCATTTTGGCTCACCACATGCTATCATTAGTGATAACGGTACACACTTTTGTAATAAGCCATTTGAACATTTGATGAAACAATATGGCATTACGCATAAAGTCTCAACACCATATCACCCACAAACTAGTGGTCAAGTTGAAGTGTCTAATAGGGAAGTTAAGCACATTTTAGAAAAAACTGTGAATCCAACTAGGAAATATTGGTCCTTAAGACTCACTGATGCATTATGGGCGTATTGTACTGCGTACAAAACACCCATTGTCATGTCACCCTACAGACTTGTGTATGGGAAGGCGTGCCATTTACCTGTTGAGTTAGAACATAGAGCCTTTTGGGCAATTAAGCAGTTAAACTTTTCTTTAGACAAGGCAGGTGAGAAACGAAAGCTTCAACTAAATGAACTAGACGAAATTAGGAATGATGCATATGACTATTCAAAAAAGTATAAGGATCGCATGAAATTTTACCATGACAAGAATATTTTGATAAAAGATTTTTCTCCAGGTCAGAAAGTCCTTTTATACAACTCTCGTTTGCATTTATTCCCGAGAAAGTTATGCTCTAGGTGGTCCGGTCCTTACATTGTTCATATTGTTTTTCCACATGGAGCTATTGAAATTGAAAATCCTAAAAATGGTGATATATTTAAAGTTAATGGACAAAAATTAAAACCATTTTTAGAATTAAAAACTGATGAAGTGGATGAGATCCTCCTTGAGGACCCTGTTTACCATGCTCTTTGATTCCTATTTGATCTTGACAACTTGTGTTTTATTTGTTTTTTTGTTCTAATTGTGATTTAATTTTTGTTAGTTGTATCTTTTACTCTCTTCGCGATGCACAATATCGAGGTACGACCCTTCTAAACTCTAAACTCTTGTCAATTTTAATTTATATTTATATTTTGACACATTGAGGACAATGCTTAAATTAAGTTTGGGGGTATCGAGTTTATATGGTTATTATCGTTATTATCATTAAGGAGAGAATGATTTATTGTGTTTATGCTTTGCGTTGTTTTTAATTTTTATGTTTTGTGTTAATTTTTGTGTGTTTATTTATGTTTGTTTGAAAAAAAAAATATTTATATATATGTTGTTGTTTTGTTAATTTTTTTTAATTTGTTCTTTTTCATAAAAATTCAAAAAAAAAATTAATATCTAAAAAAAAATATTTGGTTATTTTTCATTTTCAATGATAAAAATCTTGATTGAGTTTGAGTTTAGTTCTCTTAAAAATATGAATAATTCTTAAGCTTTGTTTTTAATTATAGGGTCAATTTTGTTTGTAACAAAAATGACATTTTTCATAACAAGAACATTCTTATTTCTTATAAGTTTAAGTGAAAAATAATTTTAATGAAAACCTATTTTCTAAAAGCAAAATTGACAATTTAATTAACTACATAAGCTTAACTTTTATTTGTTGACGGTGAAATCCCGTCAACGAAATTAGATCGGAAAACTCAAAGGTAAGTCATGTGATGTTTATATAAGAACTTAGAATAAACTTTAAGGAAAAGTAAACACAGATCGACAATGGAACAAGCCTTTGTATATTTCTCAATGGCCTCTGCCTACAATGAATTTTCCAACCCCCTTCCAAATGGAAGTAGAGTTTATTTTATAGTGGTCTCTAATGGCCCCTGATACAATGTGGTCCAGGGGACCAGGTAGTACGCTAGTACACTGTCAGGTGAGTGGTCTCAGGGGTAGTGGTGTCTGCTCCAGTACATGATCAGGGCTGGTGAGTGCACCTCCACTTTAGTACCTGATCATGCTTCCACTACCTGCCTGGTATGGGTGTCAGAGGAGTGGCTGGTGAGAACAACGGAATGTACTTCACTCGTACCACCACTACTTATCTGATGTGGGTACTATATCCGTACTCTAACTCCTTTTAGTTCATCAGTGGACTCCGTACCTATAGGAAAAAGGGTGCCCTGTTGGTTGTACTAATCTTAGGGAGAGGGATGAAGCCTCTCCAACGAAGCCTGCTAGGTATTTGGTGAGAATTGACATCCATGTGTGGGTCATTGATCTCACCCATGAGATCAATGCCATGTAGCCCCCATTTGCGAGGCGCAGGTGCGAGGCTCTATGGGCGCGCGAGACGAACGGGCCTCGTGGGACGTCTGGTGCACGAGGCGCTCAGGGGCGATTTCGCCTGATGCTAAAACGTGAGGTGGAGGGGCCTCGCGAGACGCCTGGTGTGCGAACAGGCGTCGCCGAGGTAGGAGAGGCGAGACGGCCTGGTGCCGAGGCAGGCGAGGCGAGACGGCCTCACAAGAGGTGCCTCAGAGATGCGCGCATGGGCGCGACCGAGGCAGGCCACGCGAGACGGCCTCGCGAGAGGGGCCTTGCGGAGATGCACGCATGGGATCTGCCGAGGGAGGAGAGGTGAGACGGCCTCGCGAGAGGTGCCTCGCTGAGCTGCGCGCATGGGTGCGGCCGAGGCAGGCCACGCGAGACGGCCTCATGAGAGGTGCGTCGTGGAGCTGCGCGCATGGGCGCGGCCGAGGCAGGCCACGCGAGACGGCCTCACGAGAGGGGCCTCGCTGAGATGCATGTGTGGGTGCTAGGGCATGGCCGAGGCATGCTAAGCGAGATGATCTCGCGAGATGGCCTCGCAAGACGGGTGTGTGGGCACGGCCGAGGCGAGGCCCTAGGCACCTGGGTGCTTCACTTCGGCACGGGTTCATAGAACCTTCAGCGTGGTTGGCGTGCGGCCTCACGTGGTGTGAGGCAGGTCAGACTCTGGAAGGCCTCTCGCGAGGTTTAGGTCCTTTAGGATCATGCCAAATTTGCGGTGCTCACAAAGTCCATACTTCATGGCTCATAAGGAGATGCTTCTCTTGGGACAATCTCCCGGTTCCGCAAGACTTATGGGCCCGAGTCTAATAACATGACTAAGTGACCTTTAGACTTGGGTTCCAACCATGGACTTAGAGATTTTTTCTTTTTGGTGGATTTTTGGCATCCACATTATTCATAATAATTTTTTAGATTTATTTTCATTGTGCAATTTTTGAGAAAATCCTTTTTATATCACCAATAAAAAAATATATATGTGTATTTTAATTTTTCTTTTGCTTGAGAACTAGCAAAACTTTAAGTTTGGGGTATGATAACTCTACAAAATAGAGTTATTTTACAACTTTTTATATGCTAATTGTTGCTTAGTTCTTGAGTTCTTAATTGATTTATTAATTTTTTAATTAATTTTTTATTTATTAGTCTTATTGTAATTTTATAAATTTTTATATGTTTTTATAGATAGTTTATTGTGTTATGGTGTAATTGAATTATTTAAAATTAGTATTATTAGTTTGAATGCTAAAAATATGATTTTATTGAAACTAAATGTTATGTAAATTAAATTTTAATGAATGTTTTCATGGGAGTTATTTGGTATATTTTATTAATGGAAATATTTAATATTAATTTAGTTTATAATTTATTTTGTAGGAAAATTATTTCATTGGTGGCTCTTGAAAAGCAAGGAAATCAAAGGAAAGGTGGTAGTTTTGTGGAAAAAGCAAAGAAAATTTGGCATTTTTGAAATGGCCCAGCCAAGCAATAGCCGTGGTCCAGGCCCAACGCCTTCCCAACCTTGTCCTCCATTTAGTCCCCACGGCCCAGGCCCGCCTGGATAGTTCCCAGCCGAACCTCTTCCAGCTCCAGGCCCGTGCCTCTCAAAATGCCACCCGCCTGCCAAGTTGCCTTCAGCAGCTTCCGAAGCCACATGCCTGGCTATCTCAGTTGCCGCCACCTGTCCCAACATCACCCCAACACCCAGCATCATCAAGATTCATCAATCAGCTATGCCTCCCAACTCCACAAGCCCAGAAGCCTCAGACCCAAGCCCAGCCGAAACCCAGCTGCCATTTCCCTTCTGGAGCCCATAAATTGTCTAAGTGTACTTTTTGTCCCCTATGTCCAAAATGCCAACTTTTTACCCACATTTTTCACCACAACATCATCATTACACCCTATAATTTACCTCTACATACTATATTTATTTAATTTAATTAATCTAATCAATTTAATTAATTTAAATTGATTATTTTAATAAACTCACTTTGGCTATAAATATGGATTTTCAAGACCATTTTAGGGTGCTTAATTTTTTGTTACTATCTTCTTTTCTCCCATTTTCTCTCTACCATTCTCTCTTCTATTTTTGGTTTTTTAAGAGCATTTTGCAAGTATGTATGTCATTTATTTTGTAATTTCTACTCTAGTTATGTGCTTCTAATCTTTTTCATAAGATTATTAAGATCATGATGAAGCAACTTGTAACTAGGTAATATTTATGTTGTATGTTGATTTCCCTTGTAATGCAACAAAGTTTATGGATTTTTCTTCTTCATATATTTCTTTCATCTTAAATATCTTGTATTTTAGATTGTTAGAACATATTTACACTTTGTTCTTCATTAGTGCCTAAACATAATATTCTTTGTGTAAGATGTGTCATTAAATTGTACACATCCATGCTTAGAACAAAAAAATTATATTTTGCCTTATAAATAATGTTCATTGATTTATTTGTTATTTCATTAGATTGATTTACACTAAATGCTTTGAAATTATAATTTTGAAAAGTGAAGAAAAATCCTATTTTTTTATAAGAAATTTGTGCTTAAAATTATAAATCCTTTTAGAAAATGATAGTTTGAATTATTTTAATTATCACTAAAACTTGAGAATCAATATACTAATAAATATTATTAAACTTACACTTTGTGGATTCTAGTATCTTAATAATCTTTTCTTTTAACACTTATTTTCAAATTATTATTGGTTTATTTTTATTCTCTTAAATAGCTTTATTTTTCAATCTTTTATTTTATGTTCATAATATTAAAACTCGTCAATCTTTGGAGCTAGGTTAGAATTTATTACTTTTGATTTAAAATAGTTTTCTTTTTTATTTTAGACAACTCTTTTGGGTTCGATCTCGTGCTTACACAAACACTATATTCCATTTACGATTCATGCGCTTGCGAGTATAAATTTTTAAAACATACCCGTTTTGGGTCCATCATGCACCTTATAGGTGATGGGCAACAATTTGAATATCTTGAAAAATATCGAAAGTTGGTTGGGAAGTTGAATTACCTTACTATAACTCGTCAAGATATTGCATACATAGTTAGTGTTGTCAGTTAGGTTATGTCATCCCCAAAAATTCATCATTGGGCAGCGTTAGAGAAAGTTTTTTGTTACTTGAAAGGAGCAACGAGATTAGGTATCATGTATGAAAATCATGAGCACACTCATATTGAGTGTTTCTCAGATGCATATTGGACATGTTCCAAAATATATAAAATATCCACTTTAGGTTATTATATTTTTGTTGGAGGGTGGTCTCATGGAAGAGTAAAAAAGCAAAACATTGTGTCACGATCCAGTGCAGAGTCATAATATAGGGCTATGGCATAGTTTGTGTGTGATATAATGTGGATGTATCATTTGTTGATTGAAGTAGGACTTAAAACTTCAGTACCAGCAAAATTATGGTGTGATAACCAAGCTGCTTTTCATACTGTATTTAATCCTATGTTTCATGAGCAGACTAAGCACATCGAAATTTGTTATCATTTTTTTCATGAGAAAATTTAACAAGGCATAGTTTCTATAGGATATGTGAAGATTGGATAACAACTAGGAGACATCTTCTTGAAATCTTTAAATGGGGTTCAGTTTGACTCTCTTTGGAGCAAGCTGGGCATAATTAACATTTATGCTCTAGCTTGAGGGGGAATGTTAAAGTGAATATATAGTACCTATTAGTTGTCAATTAGGTTAATTGTAGATATTCTAATTGATTTAGTTTCCTAGAATAACTTTTCTAATTTATGTATAAATTAGTGCTATTTTTTCAATGAAATATAAGGGGGAATACAATTCTTTTTACCTCACATAACAAAATTTAAACCATAAACTTAAAACATGAACCAAGCTAACCAAAATTAACTACAAAACCTAATTAAGGTACAAAAGTTAAAGAAAAATGAAATTTATCAAAAACTGAAAACTCAAAATTAATTTTTTTTCCCCACTTCCTGTTCTCGTCCTTCTTTTATCTTGCAGCAGAAGGATTCAAAAATAAAATTTTCAAAACATGGGATCCAAATGGGTAATCAGACCAAACACATAGGTCAGAATGATATAAATAGTTTATTTTATTCGTAAAAAAGCCAATTAAATCCCATATATTTGGAATTTAATGGGCTAAATACTTACCTACTTTTGAAACATTTTGGGCATGTAAGACTCTTTATAGGTGGGTTTTTCCCCAAGTTGAATGTAACTTTTCCTTAGCAAATTTTAGTTTAATTTTATCTTGCATTTTCTTTCTCACATTTTTTCTTTAGAATTTGTGAGAATTTTAACAAGTTAGGGTAGAGTTTTATTTTGTGAGGTTAAAGTAATAGAGTTGAATGTAATTTTGTTATATTTTGATTCTCTATTGTGTTCTAAAGTTTATATATTTGAGTTAAATATATTTCTTCTATAAATTCTTCTTCTTATATTAATATATTATTGTTACTAATTTTATATAGTCAGCCATGTTTTTTCTATGTAATTATGTAATATAATTATATTTATTTAATTATTTTATGAGAAGTTTTTTAATATGTTATTGCCAGCAGGTATGATCTGCAAGTAAGAGTTTTTATCACCAAAAAAATGTAATATCTGAATTTCTATAGGAAGGGTATTTTGTAATTTTTCAGAGAAAATGTACTTTCATAAATTTACTCTAAAAAGTGGTATTTTCCTAAATTTGTGTGAATATAATTTATTTGTGTATTATATGTAAATCATAGTATTGAGATTGTTAGTTTGGTGAAGTCTTGCGTTAGTTTATTAGAATATTTCACTTTAATGCCTATAATTGAATTATTAAGAGAATAACTAAATAAATGGCAACAATACTTATTTATTTAAAATAATTGAGTAAATGAATTTAAATGGGTTAAGTAGTAAATTTAAATGGAAAATTTCATGTTTTATGCATGACAACTGTAACGACCTAAATTTGCTAGTAAGGCTTGGAGCCTTGATTAGTGTGCTTGGAGGGAAATAATTGTTATATTGCATTAATTTATGTGAATTTAATGAATATGTGGTTAGTATGCATGTTTAGGTGAAATAAATATGCATATGGACCCTGTTTGTATGATAGGGGTAAATTGGTAACTTTAGCCCGCTGAGGGCATAAATGTGATAATTGTATTATGTGATTTGTACCACGTGAGTGTGGTGTTATTATTGTGATGCACGTGTCGAGACGGTCCTAGAGAGCTAGTTAACTCAAAGGTCACAACGGGATTTTATACCCGGCTCGGGAGGAGCCTAGGGGTATTTTGGGGAATTTTGTGAGTTGAGTTGAGAACTAGTGGTTATAGTTATTGGTGATTGAGTAACCTGGGTAACCATTTGTAACTGCTTTGAGTAACAGTTTAGATGGAAAATGGTAGAATTGAATAAAAGTGAAAGGACTTGAGTGTCCTTGAAGGTTTAGTTAGGAAGGATTATTAGGAAGGGGTAAAGTGGTCATTTGGCAAGGGATTTAGACCATTTTCAGCTGGGATATTGGGGTACACGGTTTGGGCATTGGGTCATTTGATGGTTTTGATAAAAATTGAAGAGAAGAAAGAAAAAGCTAGGGCAAGAAGAAGAAGAGTAGAGGGGGCTGAAGTGGGAGTTTAAGACGAGATCAAGGAAGCTTTTGGGTGAATTCTCCACTCAAGGTAAGGATTTTATGCACATTTAAGATTTGTTTCTGTGTTGATTTGAGAAATCTAAAGCATGAGTTAAGTTTTTAAAGTTTTGGGGTTGAGTTGCTGAAATTAGAAATCAAAGGGTGGATCTTTGGTTGGGATGGTGTTTTGATCTTGATACTAGTGTTTATGGGTTGTTAGATGGTTCATATGAAGTTTTAAATTGATTTTGGGGTTTAGGTATCTGTTTGGGATGATTTGGGGAGGTTTTAGCTCGGGAAAAATGCAAGAGAAAACCCAGAAATCTGGGTTCGCGAAGGAGCGCCGCGGCGCGAGGTTGCATCGGGATTTTGGGCTAACCGCTGGGCGCCGCGGCCCTAGGCCATTTTGACAGCCAAAAATTTGGGTTTTAGGGCTTTTGCCCGGGGACTCAGGGGATGGTTCCAATGTATTGTTTTAAGGAATTAGAGGTCCTGAGAGTACGGGATTGGTCCCGGGAAGTGGTTTTGGGTTGGTTAGTATTAAAAAGTGTTTTATGTGTGTTGTGGCTAGGATTTCGGAGAGGCTCGTGCTAGAGGACCGTGCTTGTGGCCTTGGTGCATCGGAAAGCTCGGGATACAGGTAAGAAAACTGTAGCACCCGCAGGACAAGGCATGGACCCATAGTGTTAATGCAGGGCTCGGCCCTAAATTGTATTACATGTTATGGTATAATTTTGATTGAATTGTTATATGTTTGAATGTTATTTGAATTGTACTATATGAGATTATAGTAGCGAGAACGACAAAGGTTATTTGACATGTGCTATTTGAGTTTTCTTGCTGGGCTTTGGCTCACGGGTGCTCTGTGTTGCAGGTAAGGGCAAAGATTAAGTCAACCAGCCATGAGTACAGAGAGCATGAAGCGGTGCGTACATGTTTGGCCTGCCTGACTGCTTTGGTTGGGGGCATTTTCTAAATGGCTGTATTAACCTGTAATTTGATAGTCAATCAATTGTAAACTTATTTTAAGTTGTAAAACATTTTGCAAACCTTATTTTGGGATCCCAAATAATAGATACTTGAAGTTTTCAATGAAGTAAAGCATTTTCGAAAGATTACAGCCTTAACTTTTACTTAGTCACACTTTTGTTTTAAAAACCTCGGTTAGCGAGTTAATTGCACAAAGTTTTTTTTTAAAACCCACTTGGTAACGGCTCTAAGGAAGTAGGAGGTTACAACAACTTAGTGAATTTTTTTAATATGACAACATAAGTTACTATCTCAAATATATGACAATTTCAGTTTTTTGGATAAAAATACTATTAATATTCAAACACTCATTTTCTTTCTCAGTCCGAACTCTCTCTCTAACGTCTCTCATTATCTCACTCTCTCTCTCTCGCTCTAATATTGTAGATCTCGAAAAAATACAAATGTTTTAAAAAAATAATCTGAAACGGACATTTGAGTGAAAAAATATGAACCTCCAAAATTTTCGTAAAATTTCAATGCAGAGCATCAAAATTGCATCGAAAAAACATCATTTTGGCCAAAAATCAAGTTTACATGATTCCATCGCAAAAGCATCGAAACACCATCAATTTTGCATCGAAAAAGCATCGTTTTGGGCAAAAAACAAGTTTTCATGATTGCTTCCATCGATTTTGCATCGAAAAAGCATCGTTTTGGCCAAAAATCAAGTTTCATGTTTGCATTGCAAGAGCATCGAAATTGCATCAATTTTGCAGCGAAAAAGCATCGTTTTGGCTAAAATTGATGGTGTTTCGATGCTCTTGCAATGCAATTATGAAAGCTTGATTTTTTTAGGCCAAAACGATATTTTTTCAATGTAACATAGATGGTTTTTCGATGCTTTTGCGATGCAATTATGAAAATTTGTTTTTTTGGGCCAAAACGATATTTTTTTCGATGCAAACCGATGTTTTTTTCAATGCAAAATCGATAGTATTTTGATGCTTTTGCGATACAATGATGAAAAAAAGTCACTTGTGATCAGGTGATTCAAAATTGGTGATCGAAAAATCGCCACTATCTTGAGGGCGTATTGAAGTATGGTGTCTCACATAGAATAAGTGTAAAAATATTAAGTCATTAAGAAGATGGGTAACTCCACTAATCACCTATTAGATTTAGACGAAGCTTCTTAATTCTTATTATTTATATTGATGTATAATTAATGTCAGAGCCTTTTTTGAGGATAAAATCATGATTAGAATTGATCTAGGGTAAAAAGAAAGGATTAAATATTTGAATAGTTGCAGAAAAACAAAAATCGATGTTCTTCATTGTTTTCGGTATTGAAGTTGTTCATAGGAAACTAATTTAGTAAAATGACCATAACTTTTTACTCAAATTTTAATGACTCCGGCATGGTTAGAAAGCTAAGTGAAAGGCCTGTAACTTTGTCTCTAATAGCCTAATCTTAATTCAGAGTTTTTGAGGAGAAAATAGAGAGGGTGTTTGGCTCTTTAACTAAAAAGTTATTTTTGTTTTTAAAAGTTAAAAATTATTTTTTGAAAACAAGTTGGGGTGTTTGGTGTTGTTTTCAGAAAACAATTTTTAATATTAAAGTTACAAAAAACAGAAAATTTTGAAAACAACAAAAAGTTATTTTATGTTGTTATCAAATTTGTTTTGTCTATCTTTTTTTTCTCACATCATTTTTTTAACTATTATTATCTAACATCATTTATTGTCACATCATTTTCTCTCTCTTCACTTTCTCTCACATCACTTTCTCTCTCATCACTTTCTATCTCATCAGATTCTCTCTCATCACATTCTCTCTCCTTACATTTTCTCTTTTCACTTTCTCTCTCACTATTTTCTCTATTTTCACTTTCTATCTTTTAATTTTCTATCTCCTTATTTTCTCTTGCATCACTTATTATGTCATCATTTTTTCTTTCATCACTTACTATATTCTCACTTTATCTCTCATCACTTAATATATACTCATTTTCTCTCTTATCATTTTTTCTCTCTCGACATTTCCTCCCTCGTCACTTTATTTCTACTCACTTCTCTCTACTTACTTTATTTCTCATCACAGTTTCTCTCATTTTTTTTAGATCAATTTCTCTCTTCTCAATTTCCATTTCTTCAAATTTTCTCTCCTTATTTTTCATCATTTTTTCTTTCAAGCTATTGTATCTCATTATTTATTACAGACTTTTAAAATATTTTTCTCTTTGTAAATATATTTGTTAATTTTTTATTTAAGATTTTAAAAAAATAAAACTAAAAAATTATTTTTAGAAAACATTAATTAAACACTTCTTGTTTTTGAAAACTACAAAAATTATTTTCTGTTCTCATTTCTGATAATACAACTTTAAAAATAAAAAACAATGCAAAACAAGCCCATAATCACAAAGTGACATTTAATTTGGTTGCTAGAAAAAGAAAGCAAGAGTAATTAATGTTGTAGGGGATTTCGATGGGATTTTTCTAATAGGATGTGATAATTTTATTAAAATAGAATTATTTAGTTTTTTTTATTTGATGTATTAATGTAACTTTGTTCTCAAAGATTTTTAGTTTAATTTAGATCAATTTAATTATTTTTTAATAAATATTAATTTTATTATATTTATATTAGTTTTAACTAATTTTTATAATTTTTGGATCATTTTTATTTATGTTTCTCATTAAGTAATTGATTTACCTTAATTATGTATAATTTTGAAGAGATTTAAAATATTAATTTTTTATGTAGGAATTTTTAGATTGTTGCAACATTTCGAGCATAGAAGTGAATGAGGGACCAACATGAGAAAGAAGGCAAGCTGGTCATTTAAATATAGCTTTTTATTATTTATCTGATAATTTTTTGAGAAAAAAAAAGGCAGTTGGGATATAATTAAAAGTGATCCCAAAAGAAGAGAGGTGGTGACAAATGAGCTAAGGATAAAAGTATCATTTTTCTAATTGGAACCTTAGTTTTAAAAAGAAGAAGGAATCAACCAACAAGTGACTCTCTTGTCATTCTTTTCTGAAGCCATTAGATAGAAAACACTCAAAGGAGATGAAGAGAAAGAAATATAGAGAAGAAATAAAAGGAAAAAGAGAATGATAAATCATCTACATATACTAGTTCTTCCTTTACTGATTTTTATGACTTAGATCAATTTTAATGATTTAATTATTTATAACCGTGAAAGGGAAGAAGGAAGGTCAACACCATTAACCACGACAGGATGCATGGCCAAACATCTACCATTCACACCGAGTGCATGCTAAAGAGCACGCCTATCTCAGCCGAAGCACCATTGAAGCCAAGAGAGGATCCGACAATGCTCTAGCAGAGAGAAGCCAAAAAGACCGAAGGCCTTACCTGGGGAAAGGGAGGATAGAGAGAAAACCCTAAGGGGTGGGCTAGTGTTGATTTATATATAGATATCAATTATAAATTAAAACAATATACTTAGAAGGTCATTCAATTAAATAGTATTAACATTTTGATTTAATATAAATAGTTGAGGAGATAAATTTTTTAAACACGCAATATGTTATCCAACAATATCTGGCGTTACTTATATATAAACTATAAAATATATTATGAAATTTGTAGAAAAAGTCTCTAAGTAGTTTAAAATGTTTCCCTTAAGTCACTAAGTTGTCTAAAAATTGTAAAATATGACTTTTGAAATAAATAAAAAAGTACTTAGTGACTTAAGTGTAACATTTCAAACTACTTATTGACTTTTACCGCAAAAAATACTACTTAATAGTGTTCACTTGATGGACAACTTGTTTGTGAAGTAGATTAATAGTGTTTACTTGATGGACAAAAACTGGTGGGATTACCAGGTGCCATTAGATTGTAGCTGGTACTGGAAGCGGTTAGTTGCTGTCAAAGATGCTTTCAAAGCTAAGACTGATCTGTCTAAATTTGCAGTGATGAGGTATAGTATTAAAGCTGGTCATGACTTTCTGTTTGAGTAACCTCTTGTAGTTAGCTGGAGCAAAATTGTTTGGGAAAGACTGAGCATTCCGAAGCATAGATTTGTGCTTTGGCTGGTCATGTTGCAGAGGCTTCGCACTAGAGATCAATTGCACAAGTTTCAACCGTTAATGGATCAATCTTGTTTGCTTTGTGGAGGAGATATTGAGAGCATTGGTCATCTCTTTCTTCACTGTCATTATAGCAGTGTTTGTTTGCAGAAGCTTAAGCAGAGATTGGGTTGGAATTCAGCTTCCTTAAACCTGATGCTTCTAATTCGTTGGATCCATAAAGCTAAGAGGTTGAGTGTTGTTCGGAAGAGCATCATGTATGCTGTTCTTGCAGCTCTTGTTTATCACTTATGGAGAGTTCGAAATGATGTGTTTTGGAGCAACAAATTATGGCATGTAGATAATACTGTACAAAGAGTTGTTAGAGAGATTCAGGTTAGGATTTCTCTTGTAATGCCTAAAAAAGCTAAAGCTATAGATAGGGAATGGGTCACTAAGTTCAGTAAGAGCTAGTTTTCTTTATGGTTGGATTGGTTGGTTTGTAATTGGCAGGGTTGTAATCTTTTGGCTATTGAGTAATACATTGATTCTTATTCATCAAAAAAAAAAAATACTACTTAGTTACTTAAGTACAAGCTTTTAGATTACTTACTGATTTTTGTTGGGAAAAAATTACTTAATGATTTACTTTTAGATTACTTACTGATTTTCGCCACAAATTTCCCTAAAGTAGATTTTCACTATTTACAAAATAATGTGCATATCACTTATAAATATACTAAAAATCATAAATATAAACAATTATCTAAATAATGTGATTAAAATACATTTTATACTAATTAATGTATTTTTTTAGGTAATTACATGAATACTTTTTTTTTTTACACTTTATACACATAATTGCCCTTTTTTTAAAAACTGAGACATATACCCATTTTCGTAGAGGATTTAACTAAAATAACCATAACGAATATAATATGCATAAAAAGTGTTATTAATTTTTATTAAATTAAGATTTTAAATATATATTTATTTTTAGGAAAAAAAACTCAATTATATGAAGTAATAAATTTGTGTAAACAAAAATCAAGTACAATGGTTTACAATTTCGTTAAAAATTTAAAATTGTAAACAAATTTACTACATTTATATTTAAATTTAAAATTGTAAACAAATAGTTTATATTTATGTTTAAGTTGGTTTGAAATTGTAAGTTTTGTTTTTATTATTTTTGTTGGAGATTACCCACACCTATTTAAAAGGATATACTTAAACATATTAATGTTTAAATTTAAAATTGTAAACAAGTAGCTTACCTTATCATAGATGCTATGTCTTGTGGAGACAACAATTTTTTTTACTTTAAGGAAATGTAAACAAGAAGTTTATTCTTTATTTTTTATTTTAATAAAATTGTAAATAATTAATTTACTATATAATAAAGTACAGAGAAATGCATATGGAGCCTATATTTTTTAAAGACAACTCAATTTTTTATTTTAACGAAAATGTAAATAATAGGTTTACTCTTAAATTATTTATTATAATTAAATTGTAAATAATGAATTTATTCTTTAATAATTTATTTTAAAAAAATTGCAGATTTTCAAAACATTATATTTAAAATTATTAGTAACAATTGATATAGAAAGTTTTTCATTATAATTTTGTTAAAAACTTAGAAAAATAAATAATAATAATTTATATTTAAAAGTGAGAATAAATAAATCAACATTTTATTTGAATAAGCGATTAATAAGAGAGTCCGATAGAATGTGAAATTAAGAAATTTGAAGAAGAAGAAGAAGAAAAAAGTATAAGTGTGAGAATTCAAAGAAACAAGTAGAAACATAATTGATAAGAACAATTAAATTACTAGAAAATGACACTTTAACAATATCACTATATATATATATAAAAAAAAATTAAAAAGCAAGCATTCATAAGGAGAATAAAAAGTGAACAATTCTATGAAGTGATATAAGAAAAAGGGCATATGTGGTATTTCCGTTTTTTTTTTTTAATTATGTATATATAATATTTTATATTAATATATGGATAGATAGACTCAAATAACCTAAGAGTAGTTCTCCTCTCCACCCACCAAAAAGAGGCACACTGGATCATCTTCTTTCAAGTTTTTGATTTGGGAAATATTTTTTACGCAAATTTTTGTTATGTTCGTATATATTGTAGTTATTTAGAGAATCTTGTAAATTTTTCAAGAAATTCTGAATAATTTACAGTGCCAAAAACAATGTTCAAATAAGCTACTTTCCACGCACATAAAAAATTAGTCGCAAGTGCAACAAACTATCTAAATCTTGTATTTTGATGCAGGAAATTATTTGGAATTTCCTAAAAATTTATAGGATTCTCTAAATAACTTAAATATACAGGACCACAAAAAAAATTGCACCAAAAAATATGTTGAGTTTTATGCCCTTATAAAACCATGTCAGACATGTAACACAATTTTATATTGTCAATAAAAGAAGTAGAAATAATTTAGTTTGACAATTGTATTATTTGCATGTTATATTACATGATTATTGGAATAATACAAACATTTATAAAATCTCGAACATATAAATAATTACAATTATAGTGACAAGGTCACAATGAATTATAATTGTAATTATACATTCAAAAGAACGAGTCCTAAGAATAAGTCAGTTCATTGGATTTTTACTGATATGGTAATCTACGATGTGATCTACTTACATATTTTGGGGTGTGGTGTCTTATCCAAGACATTAACCAAGTAGATAAGATTGAATGTATTTTGTTACATTGGACTGGACCGATATTGATTATTGATAAGATAAGCAAGTATCGTTATTATCTAATCTAATTATATCATAACGTTGACCATAGGTCAATTCAATCTTAATTCTGAGTGATTAATATTCTGCTAATTGTATTATTCAAGTTTTTTTATTTGTTTGTTGCCAGCTTACCCTACGAACTAGCTCATACTTACATATTGGAGATTTTGTAGTATAATTGAGTGAGTATTTATCATAGACATGAAATCTATAGCTTATGTTTAAGAAGTGAAACGATGATTTCCTTATAACTTGGTTCAAGTGTTAAATGATAGAGTACTCATTTCTGTAATTAAGTTTACGAAAATATCATTTACAAGGAACTTAGTGGGAGTTAAGGATAAAATACCAATGAGGGGTAAAACAGTAATTTACACCGATCTTATTAGTAGATCATCTATAGAGGATTGAATGAAAATTATGGTTATAACAATGGACAACGTATTTACAGTCCATGTAACTCGTTCTATGAATTTAAGAATGCAATTATGATTCTATAGTAGAGTCACGAAGAATTAATAAGGTAGTGATGTTATTGCTGTAAATAAACTCACGGTAACTTATTGGAGCTTGAGTTGAGGGATCTATGGTTCCCAAAGGTGTAGTTATTGTTCTGCTACGCATCTCGAAAGTACTCTAATATTTTTATTATTGTATTTACGTGTCTCTGTATTCACACGTTTGTATGATTTTATGTTTTCTACTATGTATATTTTTTTGAATATATATTTATAAGGAGCATGCATAAAGACTTATATAAATGAGATCCTGCTTCATGAGCCAAGAACTGGAGAAAGAATGCATCAATGTGCCCATTTTTAAAGGGTGTACCCGAGATTTTCCGATAACCTAATACTCCATCATAGAGCTGTAAATGTGGGCGGCCCGGCCCAGTCCACATTTTTTGTGCCTCTAAATAATTTGAGCCGGGCTCGTATTTCAATTCGTGTCGGGCCGGGCAGGGCCAGCCCACTTTCCTTATTTAGGCCCAAATTTGAGCCAACTTTTAGGCCCATTTTATTATTGCAAAAAAATGTGAGGATGAAAAATTGAACTCTCCACCTCCTCTTTAACAATCAATGGACTCACCACCAATCCAAATATATTTCTTTGTTTAGATTATAATTTTAGATATTTTTATATATTTTTTAACAATACTTTGCACAAAATTATATCAAAGATAATTATTAGAATTTGAATACCTAATAATAAATACTAGAAATTTTTAACTCACAAATCTTAAAATAAATTAATATAATTATAAAAATATAAAATTGAGAAAAATAATAGACTTTTATTATCATTTTAATTTATAGATAATTGATAAATAAAAATTTATTATAATTATTAATGTTAAAATATCGGGCTTTTTATCGTGTTGTGCTTTCAGACTAGTTTGTTCGTGCTTTCGTGTCGTGCCTTCGGGCTTGTCGTGCTCAAGCTCATGTCGTACTGTGTCGTGTCGTGTGTGGTGTGCTGCCCCTTTGGCACACCCACATGGGGTCATTTTGTAAGTGAGCATGCCTTGGTGCTTGATCATTAGTCAAGTCTTGCACCAAGCAACCTCATGGGATAGGGTAGTGGCAGTTTTGTAATTATGCATATGTCTCTCAGACAAAAATCATATATGTTACTGGGAAGACCTTGTATCCCTAGAAAGCTCCTTAGGGGGAGGTGACCTGGTGACTTAGGGAAGCACCATGGCCATCAACAGATAGGGACCAAAGCTGTGTAATCTCTTGCCCTATCAAGGCTATATATTAATAAAACGATGTTTATTCATACTTGCCCTTGTATGCTCCCTTGTTTCCTATGTGTTACTTGTTTGTTATCTTCGTTGGGCCATTGCGTGCTACTTGCCTTGTTATGTGCTTTGTGTTGGGTGGACGTTCCCATGAATGACTTGCTTTGTGCTTGCTCATGCTTCGTTATTGTATGTTGAATGTCCGAGATATGTATGTGGCTAACCACTGAGTTTGTTTGCCTGCAGGTGTGTGTTGTAGGCTGACTTGCTAGCTTGAAGAGTCTGCAAGTGCTGCACGTTCCGTCTACTTTGTGTGTTGTAGAAGGACAACCTTATTCTAATTGCAAAACAAGATCACCAAATAACAATGCTCTACCAAAGATATCAAATCTTGGGCATAATCTTAATAAGGGAAATAGTGTCGAATTTCTTTATCATAAAAGGGGACAAACATGCCACGTGTCACCACCCGCTGAGGAGGGCAAGAATAAAACCGCCAATTTTTGGGGAACCAAATAGTACTACCTGCATGATACACATATATACAAAGTGGCAAGTTTGGTTCGAATCCCCAATCTTAAACATAGGACCCAAAGCCCAATCACTCTATCTAAAAGTGGCTGGCTTATTAATTTGAAATTTAATGTATTATTGTGAGCACAAATACAAATACAAATAGTGTATCAAATATTAAAATTGCTCTTCAAATACGTACATATATACATACCGACATATTTCTCTCTTTCTTTCTTTTTCTTGGAAGGATGGAACAAAGGTCTTGCAATAAAAAAAAATGTGTGGATGGAGGAGGGTTCTAAACGAAACAGAAGAGTGGTCCAATCCAACATCGATGTAGAATTAGATCATGTATCCCTTTCTGTCTTGGTATATCATCATCGTCAAGACTTCAGATGGATCCACTTTCAAAGCCATTATAACTAGTAATGCTTTTTCTTCATTTCTTCTGATAATGAATAAATTAAGACACATCTTCCTCCACCTTATATGAGTTATAACCAATACTCTCATTCCATTTTCTATTTACTTTATTATGAGAATAATTAATGTTCATACGAGGAAATTATATTATATATATAAAGAGTCTATATAATGTACAGCCCATTAAAATTTGCATAATTTATCATTAAGCTCCCCTCCCTTCACCTATTGTTACTAAGAAACTGAAAAAACCTTTGAAACGGAATAAACAAATATCCATATATTTGAATTTGAGGGTAAGAAGATGGCATATCTTATTAGAGTTGCAAATGTGAGCTGAATTTTAAGACACAATGAGTTTGAAAGGCATGCATGAGCATGGTGCGCCACAAAAAATATGGATTTGGATTAGGCAAAACACACTTTTGTTTGTCGTGTCGAGCCTAGATGTCAAGCATGAGGGCACAACACGTAAGAACCAACTGACTAGCCCAAAAATACAACACAATAAAAATCTTGAATTGTGCTCGATACTTTGATATTAATAATAATAATGAATGTTTATTTGTTAATTATATATATATTAAAATAACAATAAAAATCTAATATAACTTTGAGTACGTATAATCTTATAATTAAAATAAATAAATCCTAAAATTGACAAATTTTATAGAGATGTCTTTTTATTTTAAAGATGATTTTAAATTCTTTTTTATTGTGATTTTCATAATTAATATATTGGATTATTTGGTAAGGTTTGCAAATAATTCCTTATTTAGTTTAATATTCTCACAATATGTTATAAAAAGAATTTGTATTTTGGTTTTATAAAGAAAATATTATGTGCTTATTCGAATTCATTTATGGATTATTTTCTATTGATTTTCGTGTTTTCCAAGATAATTAACTACAGGAAATACAATCATTGATAAATTAATTGTTATTTCTATCTTGAGATCTTTTATCTAACTCAAATATTAGTTGTCCTCGCGAAATCTGAGCTTCTCGGAATAGAGTCAACTAAATTGGCAAATCTTCATTAATCAAGAATATCTTCAAATATTCTTACTTTTATTGGAGATTCTTTGTCAATCTTTCTAAGCACGAAATAGTCTCTATAAACAGGCTTTTAGGACCTTGAGATAAAGTGAACTCTTTGGTGCCTGGTTTTGTGAGTGAATTGTAATATTTGTGAGGTTTCATAGTTTATATTCAAGATCATTGTATTCATGTGTTCTTGTAGTAAAATGTGTGTTTAGTTTTGTGGTGAATCTAAACCACATTCATGAGTGAATACAGGTTGTAATTTTAACACAATTCTTATAGTCTTCGGGAGAAGATTTTTATATGCCTTTCTTCGGGAGGATGCAAGCACTCGATGGTCGTTGAAGGGAGTTCAAGTGGTTAGGAGTTTCAATCAAAATCAGATTAGTGAGAGAATTACAACAAAGTTGCGGCAAATATCAAGAGAGAGTCTTGTTTTGTTTAAGTAAATATTTGTATACTTGTGATTTTTTATTAATTGGTTTTATTCTCTAGGCATGGCCTCAAGGAATAGGTTATTCGAAAGGGTTTCTGAACCTTGTAAACGTTTATTGTGTTTATTATTTTTTTTTTTGCACTATCTTTTTACTGTGTTCAGTTTCTGTAGTGACAAGTTCTTATTCTATCTCGACAGATCTAAAATTTGTTTCAACATTTAATTACCATTTCGCACCTTAATTAATTTGTTATTTACTAAAAATGAAATTTCATTTGGTATCAGAGAGGTCTCTCATTTGTGAGTGTGATCTTGATTTATTCTGTTTGTTGTTCTTGCTCTTGCAATGTCTTTTTTTTATAGAAGAAGGTACCATAACTCGCCCCCCTTTACTCAATGATTCTAACTATCCATATTGGAAAGTTAGAATGAGAGTCTTCATCAAATCTCAAGATGAAAAGGCTTGGAGAGCATGTTTGAGTGGTTGGACTCCTCCAGCAGAAAGCGATGACATTACTAAGGTAAAATCTGAAGTTGATTGGACAGATGCTGAAAATAAACTATCCAGTTACAATAATAAAGCATTACATGCTATTTTTAATGGTGTTAGTGAGGGTTACATTAAATTGATGTCTTCACGTGTTTCGACCAAAGAAGTTTAGAAAATCCTTCAAACCCAATTTGAAGAAATTGTTGATGTCAAGCGTTCTAGGCTTGTTATGCTCACAACAAAATTTGAAAATGAAACCTTCACTGAATTTTATGAAAAATTAGCAAATATTGCTAACGAATATTTTGCTCTTAGTGAGAAACTTGAAGAAAGTGTTTTGGTCTGAAAAAATTGTTAGAGTCCCTCCTGACAGGTTTCAGACTAAGCTCACTACAATTGAGGAAGTAAAAGATCTGGACAACTTAAAAGCAGAATAATGATGGGCTCACTCTGAATTTTTGAGCTGAAAGGTAAAACAAAAGAGGTCAAGGAGAAATCTATTGCCTTTAAAGCTTCTAAAGAAAAGAAGAAAAGTTCGGATGATGAGGATGATGAGATGGCCTTGTTAACAAAACATTTTCAAAAGTACATGAGAAAATTGGGAAACAAAAAGGCCATGCTCAAAAAACCAAAAGGTAATTTTTCTAAACCCTTTGAAACTAACAAGAAGGCGCAGGGAATGTGAAGGATTTGGACACATTCAATCTGAGTGTGCAAATACCTTAAAGAAAAAGAAAGCTATGACAACTACTTGGAGTGATCAAGACTTTGAACAGAGTGACAAGGAAGACAATAATATTGCCTTAACCTCTGTTAAGAAATGTATGTTTTTCTCTTCAATTGGCTCTAAGGATGTGGTATGCCTCAATAATTCTGTTCAGAATGATGAAGAATCTAACATTAACTCTAATGAATCTGACTTGCATGAGGAGTCATTGAAATATTCTTACAAACAATTGTATGATCAATGGCTAAAAGTATGCTCAGAGAATCGATTAATGGCTAGCAATAAAAAGAAATCGATTGCAAAAAATTAAAGAACATGAATTGATTATTGCTTCCAAAAATGATGAAATTAATTCTTTGAATAAAGAAATTGATCTTATGAGAAAATGTGTCAAAATGCTTAATCCAAAATCTGAAGTATTGGATGATATTCTCTCTGCATGAAAAAGAGCTGGTGATTTCATGGGCTTAGGATCTAATAGATCTGAATCCTCTAAGAAAACAGTCTTTGTAAAATCTGTGAATTATCATTCAGTTATGACAACTAACAGTTTTGCAGGAAAAAGTAGTTCTTCGGAGAACACAAGGTTGTCGTCTGTCTCAACAGAAATACAACCAACGAAAACTTCTCCAAAGACAAAAACTAGACAATTTGTACCTGTTTGTCATTTTTGTGGTATGAAAGGACATATCAGAACAAAGTGTTTTTCTTTGTTGAACTTGTTGAAAAATAATTATGTTAAACACTTTGGTAGCATGAATTAATTCTTGACCAACAAAAATTCAAAATAAAAAACAATATGGGTCAAGAAAAATCATTCAGTTTGTTTGGCTACTCTTACATGTCATAAAATACATGCATCTAGTTCATGGTACTTTGATAGTGGTTGTTCGAGACATATGACAGGTAATGCCAACATACTCACCAACTCAACTCTTTGAAATGTGGTGTAGTAACTTTTGGGGATGAGATGACAGGAAATTTTTTAGGAAAAGGTACCCTAAATGTTGAAGGGTTACCAAAACTAAAAAAATGTTCCTTTTGTTGATGGGCTGAAAGCTAACTTAATTAGCATAAGCCAAATTTGTGACCGAATTTTTTTTGTTAATTTTTTGCATGATGAGTGTAATGCTATAAATAAAAGATGTGACATTATTCTTAAAGGTTCTCACTCTTTGGATAATTGTTACACACTCACACAAAAATTCATATGTCATGCATCATCATCCAATTTTAATAATACTGATTTGTGGCATGAAAAACTTGGTCATATAAATTTCAAATTTTTAAAAAGATTTCTAATATTAGTTTCATCTGTGGTATACCCAAGCTATGTAAAGAATCACCTGGTAAGTGTAAATCATGTCAATTGGGAAAACAGTTGAAAGTTTCTCATAAATCTCTATTTGATATTAATACTTCAAATGTGTTGGAATTATTGCCTATGGATCTAGGATCTCATGTCTCCTATACAGGTTGAAAGTATTAAAGGTAAGAGGTACATTTTCGTCTGTGTGGATGATTTTTCTAGATTTACTTGGGTTGATTTTTTAAGAGAAAAATCAAAGACATTTGAAGCTTTGAAAACTCTCTGTACAAGACTAAGAGTTGAAAAAGACTGCAACATTAGGAAAATCATAAGAATATGAAGTGATCATGGCAAGGAGTTTAAAAATTCTGTTTATGATGAATATTGTAAATCTTTTGGAATTTTGCATGAATTTTCTGCACCCAAAACCCCATAACAAAATGGGGTAGGGGTACGAAAAAATCGTACCTTGTAGGAAATGGCCAGAGTTATGCTAAATAACAAAATACTCACAAAGAAATTAAGGGCTGAAGTAATCAACACTGCTACACAATTAATCATGTTTTTCTGCATTCAGGTACAAATAAAACTCCTTATGAGATCTGGTGATAACTTCATTTTAGTGTCATTTTAGAATGTGTTTTTGCGGTAATCTTGAGTCTTTATATGTGTTTTGTGGAAGATTACGCTTTTGTTTGTCTTTGTTGTAGGTTGGTGCGGTGAATCACGAGAAAAATGTAAAAAGAAATGAAAATGGTGGAAAATGATGCTCTTGGCAGTTGTTGGGCTCAAAATGATGTTAAGGACGATTAAAAGTCAGTTTTTGATGAAGAGAAGAGTTAAAAGAAGAAATTTGAGAAAAATGGAATTAGAGTCGCGACTTGGGCTTACAAGTCGTGACTCAAGGCAAGTCAGAAATGCATGGATTATGGAGGCAATTAGAGTCGCGACTTGACGTTATAAGTCACGGCGCAAGGCAAAGTTAAAAGCTCAGCAAAGGGGAATTCTGGACACGAGTCGTGACTTGATGATGCTTGAGTCGCAACACTTGAAGACTATCACAACAACGAAAAGGGCTTAAAAATTGACACGAGTCTCGACCCAGGGAAGGAGAAGTCGCGACCCGCATATGAAAAACACAACTCTTGTAATGTTTTTACTATAAATTTGTATATAGGGTTTAATTAGGTGGTTAGGTTAGTTTTTAATTACGTTTTTAAAGACTAATTTTGATTCTTAGACTAGTGATTCTGCATTTTTATATTTTTCTTTCTTCTTTAAGTTTGTGAATCATATGTTTTTGAATTATTATTTTGCCGATTTAGTCATGTCTGATATGAACTAAACAATTTTATCTAGGGTTTAATGTAGTCACTTGGATTTCTATCTAATTTAATTATGATGTTCTATTGATTTTTCTTCTCTATTCTAATCTATATAATGTGTGTTTAATGCTAGTAAATACTTGATCAATATTTGCTTGATTTATGATTTTGATTCAAAATTCAAAAGATGAGAATTGAATATGCTATCATTATATAGACATAGGTTGCATATTGGACAAAAGTACCTATATGACTTGTGTAGTAGTTAGGTGTCCATGCTTAATGTCTACTATATGTTTAAGTTTATCACAGGGATGTAGAAAACTTGCATATAGGATGAGATCTTATATCTTCAAAAGAATAAGAATCGATATATGTTAACCTACTATTAGAATAGAGGGAAAATTTAGAACTAATTAATAAAATTAGTAGAATGAAAAGTTGATGAAATTAATACCCTAGGTCTTTTTAATATTGATTTTCATCTTTAGTTAATTTTGTTCATAGTTATTTATAATTTTAAAATTAAATTCATTCATCTAAATTTTGGTTGCCAAATAGAAATTAAAAGAACAATTAGTGGTAATTGGAAAATAGTCTTTATGGGAACGATACTTTTTTACCGAGATTTTCGGAAACTATACTAATGAATATTAGCTGAGACTAATGATATGGAATTTAAAGGATTAACACAAGATTTTTACGTGGTTGGGGCGTTAATTAGCCTTAGTCCATGAGTCAGTTGTATTAGAGCTTGGAAAGTCTTTTACAATGGAGTTTCTCTCTATATTTTGATAGAGTAACTGTATACGAGTCGAAGAGAGATCTTTTTTCCAGTGTTCTATTGCCTGTATTTATAGGCTCATGGGAACACTGGGTCTGGGCCGGGTATGACTCGGGACCATCAGAGATATGGATACTCTTAGCCTCTCTAGTGGAAGCCCAATATAAAAGATAAAACATACATGAATTCCTGACCAGTTAAGGCCCAATAAGTTGGCCCAAGAGCTATATTTTTCCCGACAAAATGGTTCTTTTGGTCTGGACACTTCGAGTTACGAGGCAGATTCAGGGGACAAGACCAGTCAGAGTGCTTGGCAGTGCAGATCTGAAACAACGACGTGCAATCCCGAGGTGACCTTTTCAGCAGGTGAAAAGTAGGGACAACGCCCACGCGGAGTGGGGCGGCTTCAGGGTCCTGGACACTTGGTCCCACCAACCAGGGACGACGTGATCCGGGTTCATTTACCTTTGTCCCTCTTCATTTACCATAGGCCTAAACCGTTATCACACTCCGGGATTAGGCACGTATGCTGTGGGGCTCCGAGCTGTCTGCACATCTCCCGGATGACTGTCCCGGATGACCATACCGGACCTACTTGTTGGCCCAGAATTGCACTAGGCCTGTGCCCCCTTGGACATTCCTGTACCAAGAAGCCTTGGGCCGGGCCCACATTTTGAACAGCCCCTGACCATGGGCCTGGACGAGTGTTCCGGGGCCACGCAGGAAATGGGGATAACAATACTTTATTTATCATCTTTATTACTTGAATTGATTGCATGCACTTGCTTATATATATTTTCTCAATCATCTGGAAAGGTAGGTGTTGACCCTGATTTTGGCCAACTGACACGGAGTTAAATTTGCTTGATGTGGACAAACACGTTGGAAAGAATGTGATGGCGAAATAATAAAGAACACAAGGGTTTATAGTGGTTCGGCCCCAGAATGTGGTAATAACCTACATCCACTTGAATTGTTATTGATATAGGATTCAAAGGAGTGATCAAAGAACTAGGGTTCAATGAGTTTCACCAACCTCTGAAGAACAATACAATATATCAAATAGAATAACTCTAATCTCTAGTGATTAGAAAGCAAGAAAGAAGAAGAATATCCTTGTCCCTTGAGCCCTCCTTCTCTATTTATAGGCTCAAGGAGGATTTACATTAATTTGGTGCAGATATCATTTCCTAAATAATCAGATACTCAGGAAATCATGGGAAATAATTTCCGATACTATCTGTTATCCCAAAAATTTGAAAAGAATGACGTGGTAATAAAATTAGCACATGGCATGAGTTAGTGGGGTGATCTGGCTTAGCAGTGGCCCAATACACCAGTTAGGAAATTGGACAGATAGTCAAGCCAAATACACCCGACCGAAGAGAATATTTGGTCTAAGGGTTGCTTGGCCCAGACCCCAGGTTTGAAGACCCTAATAATTGATTTAAAGCAAGTCCAAGAAGATTGAAGGAGAGATTTGGATTTTGGTTCAAGGGATAAAAGCAACAGGTCCGATCGGACCTAAGCTTAAGGAGCCTCTTGATATTTTGGCTCGAGTGTGTCCGAGGTAAACCTCTCAAGGTTTCTTAAGTAGTGGCTTGGACGTGTCTGAGGAGAATGACTAAGACTTAAGTTTTAGTCAAAGGGAAAGCCAATAATGGCCAATCGGATGTGCCATGGAAGAGGTATGCTTGGGCTTGTACAAGGTGAGAAGGAGGAGGAAAGTAGGATCAGACCACTTTGGTCCGAGGAGAAGATTGCAAGGTCCGATCGGACCTTGGTTGAAAAAGGAAGGCTCGGACCATCATGTCCAATCGGACATGCCCATGGGAGGTGCCTTGGACCATTTTGGTCCGAGGAGATGGAATGGAGAAGATGGCTCGGACCACCTTGGTCCGAGGAGATGGCATGAAAAGATGGATCGGACCACCTTGGTCCGAGGAAAAGAGTACAAGGTCTGATCGGACCTTGGTTGAAAGAAAAAGGCTTGGACTTAACCGAGGTGGGATACCAAAGAGGATGGTTCGGACCACCTTAGACCGAAGAGGAAGCCATTGTGTCCAATCGGACAAGTCTTGGAGGAGCTTACCTCGGACTTGCCCGAGGTAAGGAGCAAAGGAAGTGGCCTCGGACCACCTTGGTCCGAGGAGAGCCAAACTTACATGATCTTTAGTCCGAGGAGAGCCATGCATATACCATCTTTGACCCACGGAAAGCTTGAAGGAGTAATCAACGTGCATGTGAGACTACGTCAAACTTCCCAAAACGACTTCAGTGAGAATTGGTCTAAGCATCCGGGAATCTCTCACTCCTAACTCGAATTTAGGATCAGTTGTATTTTAAATATTTATTTTGTAATATAAATATGAGGTGAATAATAAAATATCCCTATCTAAAGGGATATCAGTTGAGAATCTCAGGTATATAAATAGAGGGTTGGGAGGATCGTAAGAGGACTTTTTGGCAAAATTAAGAGTTAACCTGTGTTCTAGAGAGAGAAAGTGTTTTCCCTGAGAGAGAACCCCTTTTTTGTATTCTGGAATATTTGCACTGAAGAAACTCAGTTGACACTGGTTCATCTGATCTTGAGTGTGAATACAGTAATAAAATCTCTAAGTGGATTAGGCTATTACCGATTATCGGGGCTGAACCACTATAAAATCTCGTGTTATTTACTTTCATTGAAAGAAACTGTCTGTTGTCGTTTATAATTCTCTTGAAGGCTTGTCGTATTAGACGTTCTTACGTCGTTGGCTAAAATCACAGTCAACAATGAAAGTAATCGGCATGGCCTCTTGTCTATCAATGCTCGGATCTGCCATCGTAATCAGCATGGCCTCTTGTCTATCAATGCTCGGATCTGCCAAGTATTCTACTGGTACTATATTTAGAGTTTCGGCATCCTTTGCACTAGCAAGCTTTGCTAGAGCATCGGCATTGGAATTCTGCTCCCCAAGTATTCGGCATCGGGATCGGATCTGCCAAGAGGGCCTCATACTCCGCTTCGTTGTTTGAAGCATTAAATCTGAATCTTAGTGCACAATGAATTCGGTGCTTCTCTGGTGTGGCTAGTATAATCCCAGCTCCTGAATGGTGCTCATTCGACGATCCATCAACGAAAAGTTGCCAAGCAGGAATTTCTTCTTTTAGCCCAGTAACACTCTCCTGCTGGTCGGGGACCTCGACGATTCCGGTACACTCAGCGATGAAATCTGCCAAAGCTTGACCTTTAATAGCAGTCCTTGGTTGGTACTTGATTTCAAACTGGCCTAGCTCGACCGCCCATTTAAGTAGCCGACCAAACGACTCCGGCTTCTGTAAAACTTGGCAAAGAGGCTGGTCAGTAAGGACCTTGATGGGGTGTGCCTGAAAGTACGGCCGCAATTTTCGTGACGCAAGTACCAAGCAGTAGGCCAACTTCTCGATCATGGGGTATCGGGACTCCGCTCCTACCAAACGCTTGCTAACGTAATATATTGGGTGCTGCACCTTATCCTCCTCACGTACTAAGGCAGCACTAACAACGTGTTCCGTGACTGCTAGATACATGAATAGGTCTTCTCCATCAACTGGCTTAGAAAGAACAGGAGGTTGGGCCAAATGCTCCTTTATCGCCTAGAAAGCTTGTTCACACTCCGCGGTCCACTCAAACTTCTTGCCTCCTTTAAGCAGGTTAAAAAACGGGACGCACTTGTCCGTTGATTTTGAAACGAACCTGCTTAGAGCCGCAATTCGCCCCGTCAAGCTTTGCACATCCTTTATTCTTGTCGGAGACTTCATCTCTATGAGAGCTTTGATCTTCTCTGGGTTTGCCTCTATTCCTCGGGAGTTAACAATAAACCCAAGGAATTTTCCAGAACCCACTCCAAATGAACACTTGAGGGGGTTTAACTTCATGTTATACCTCCTCGATATTGCAAAGCACTCCTCTAAGTCTCCCACGTGCCCCTCAGCTTCCTTTGACTTCACCAGCATATCGTCTACGTATACTTCCATGCTCTTGCCGATTAAGTCACGAAACATACCATTCACCAAGCGCTGGTAGGTAGCTCCTGCATTCTTTAATCCGAAGGGCATCACTCTATAGCAATACAGCCCTATATCCATTCGGAAGCTGGTATGTTCTTCATCAGGAGGATGCATGCTGATCTGATTGTACCCCGAATACACGTCCATGAAGGACAAAGTCTCGTGACCAGAGGTTGCATCTACCAACTGGTCTATTCTTGGTAAAGGAAAGCAATCCTTCAGGCACGCTTTGTTTAGATCAGTAAAATCTACACAAGTCCTCCACTTTCCATTGGGTTTGGGCACCAAGACTGGGTTTGAAATCCAAGCTGGATAGTATGCCTCTCTAATAAACCCGTTCTTCTTCAATCGTTCTACCTCCTCCTTAAGAGCTTTTGCTCGATCCTTGTCAAGCAACCTCCTCTTCTGATGTACCGCCGGATATCTTTCATCCACGTTGAGCACGTGGCTGATCACAGTTGGTGAGATACCCACCATATCCTTGTGAGACCAGGCGAAGACATCTTGATTCCTTCGCAAGAATTCTATCAGCTGTACTCTGACCTCAGCTTTCAACTTCTTCCCAATCTTGACCCCTCTTGTCGGGTCATTCTCATCTATAGGGACCTCCTCTAACTCCTCGGACGGTCCCACATCACTCTCATAATTCCCAAAGCGAGGATCAATATCTCTTCCCTCGCTTTGGGCAACGCCCTATTTGGTGACTTCATCACCTGATGGGGTCTTCTGCTCTTTTAAACTAGGAGTGCTCTCCTGGCCACACTCCTCCAACATCTCTTCATCATTCACTACTACAAGACTATGGTCTACATTCATCTCATCCACCTCCTCTTTTTCAACACTCACAATCATGTTGTTCTCCTTGGCACCTTTCTTCGCCTTAGGTATCGAGGCTTATAGCACTCTCTTGCTTCTCTTTGGTCTCCTTGGACGCAGCCTATGCCAGCGCTGGTCGGGAACTTCATAGATAGGTGCCAAATTGAAACCACTGCATGCAAATTGGTGAGTAGTGGTCAACCAATAACCACATTGTAGGCGGACGGGCAATCAACAATCAAAAACTCAGTCATCACGGTTTCATGCTTAGGGGCTTCTCCCGTGGTGACTGGTAACTTTATTGTCCCAGCTGGTGACAGTCCCTCTCCAGTAAACCCATAAATGACGTGAGAGCATGGCTTCAAGTCATTGATGGATAGCTTCATTTTTTCAAAAGAGGACTTATAAATAATGTTTACGGAGCTTCCCGTATCAACCAGACATCTTTTCACCTTCATATTAGCTATTTGAACTGTCACAACAAGAGGGTCATTGTGAGGATACCTCACATGTTTAGCATCTTCCTCAGTGAAAGTGAAGGACTCACTTTCATACCTTGGGTTCTTTGATGGTCTCTCCTCCACCGTCATAACCTCGGAGGTGGATGCCGCCCCCAACTCATGACGAAGGGTGCAAGCATACCTCTCCCTCGCCTTGTTACTATCCCCAGCAAGATGCGGTCCTCCACATATTGTATCTAGTGTGAAGTCCACAGGTTCAGGTTGTAAAGGTGGGGACCGTTGCCGCTTGAACCCAGGATTATTCCTGCTCCCCTCTCCCTGTGTCTTCTCTGCCTTATACTTTTTTAACTTCCCAGACCGGAGGAGAAACTCTATCTCATCCTTAAGGTGATTACACTCATTCGTGTCGTGACCATAGTCTCCATGGAAACGATAGAACTTGTTCTTATCCCTCTTACTCATTTCCTTCTTGATTGGTGGGGGTCTCCGGTAAGGGACCTCCTGATGGCTGGCTAGATAGATCTCCGCTCGGGTCGCCGAAAGAGTGGTGTAGTTGGTGAATCGAGGTTCATACTTCGTAGGCTTGTCATTTGATCCCGACTTAGCTTTTTTCTCATTGTGGCGTTCAGACCCGTTATTCCCACGTTTCTTACTACCGCCTTGATCGTTTCCGCTATCCTTCGGAGTTTCATCTGATCCACTTGGGTTGTTCAACCCGTTCTCTCCTTTCTCAATGGCATCATCCAACTTCATGTACTTATCTGCCCGGTCTAAAAACTGCTGTAAAGTTGAAATTGGATGGTGGTGGATGCTGTCCCGCAAAGGACTTCGATAAATAATACCGGAGGAGATTGCAACCATTTTCCCTTCATCTCCAACCGCGGTAGCCCGATTGGCTTCTCTCATAAACCTTTGAATGTAGTTCTTGAGAGACTCATCTTTACCCTGCCTAATGTCCACCAAGTGGTTGGCATAAACAGGAGGGGTTCGGGCAGTACTGAACTGCCTGCAGAACTCCTTCCTAAAGCTCTCCCAAGAGGTGATGGAGTCAGGTCTGAACTTCCAGTACCACTCCTGGGCAGTGTCTGATATGGTGGTGGGGAAGACTCTGTAGCGGTAGTCATCACTCACCCCAAGCAGCTCCATCTGATCTTCGAACTTCCCAACGTGTCTCACCGGGTCTGCCTTTTCTGTATAAACTGGCAATACCGGTGCTTTGTATTTCCTCGGTGGTTGGGCTGCTCTTATTCTAGCACAAAAAGGGCTACCACTTCTGTGGTCTACCAGATCAATAACTGGTTGTTTTGACAAACTTTGGACTGCTGCCGTTAAAGCATCAAGCTGAGCTTGGATGCCCGGGGCCACTGCTGGGGATGCACTCTCGGGACCGTTTGGTCGGGCAATCCTATCCGGCGTATCAACATCGAGTATTTCTACTCGACTGGTAGGACGGATTGGCTCCTGCCCTTCGACCGGAACGGTCCTCCTTCTGTCATCAATGACGTCCCTTAGGTCTTTCTGAGCAGTGTTCTTTCCCAACCGGTCGAACACCGTACTCCGAGTCTTCTCGGAAGGTCTACTAGGTGGAGCGTGCTCTTTGCCATTACGCTAGTTTGAATGCCGTGGTGGCTTCCCCGTTTGAGCCGGTTGATCCTCTCCTCCTCGTCGGTTATTATTCTTCTCCTTCGACTGGTTGGTGTGGTGACTGTTAGCTTCATCACACCCGTGCCCATCTCTGAAGTGGGAAGTCTCCTTGCCACGAGGAGCTTTCTTGTGCCCCTGCTCAGAAGGTGTTTTCTTGCTGCTTGACTTATGACTTCCTGACTTGGAAGTCTCTGATATGGGGCTCCTTGAGGGGGTCTTCGAGTTCCCCCTCTGGGTTGAGGCAGTGCGTGATCGGACTCCCTCTTCCTCATGACAAGGTGGGTTACCACCATTCCTGCCTGGCCTATCAGTTTTCTTATGACCAGCCTCTGTGGTCCTTGCCTCTGGGGTGGGTGTCACCCCAGGCGCAGCTTGAGCATTGGCTCGGGTCAATTATGTAGCTGCCTCCAGAGCATGTGCAGCTTCGCGATGTCGTCTGTCGGCCTCCTCCTGCTGTCGACGGATCTCCTCGCTCCTAGCGTCCATCTCTCGCCTCTGCTTGGCCATTTCCTCAGCAAAGGCCTCCTGCCTAGCATTGAACTGGGCCAACTCCTCCTAGAACACACTCATGGTCTCTTGGAGCTCCTCAACCTCAGGAGATACATCCTCAAGCACGACCCTGGGCTCATTTTCACGATCTTGAACGCTGGGGCCTTCTGATCTGGCATGTTCCCTGGAGGTGCTTGCCCTCTTGGAGGCCGCGGTGGTGTTCTTAGGCGCCA
Source organism: Humulus lupulus (assembly GCF_963169125.1). Taxonomy (NCBI): domain Eukaryota; kingdom Viridiplantae; phylum Streptophyta; class Magnoliopsida; order Rosales; family Cannabaceae; genus Humulus; species Humulus lupulus. The sequence continues at coordinate 180,506,840 of NC_084800.1, read as the reverse complement.
TATTGCTTCAGGGACTGTCTGTCTTCTCTTCAGGCTCTCAATGAAAGCACCAAAATGTTGGCTGTGATTTTAGCCAACGACGTTGAACAAAGGTAAATAAACGACGTAAGAACCCAAGTGGGTTGTTATCCCAAAAATTTGAAAAGAATGACGTGGCAATAAAATTAGCACATGGCATGAGTTATTGGGGTGATCTGGCTTAGCAGTGGCCCAATACACCAGTTAGGAAATTGGACAGATAGTCAAGCCAAATACACCCGACCGAAGAGAATATTTGGTCTAAGGGTTGCTTGGCTCAGACCCCAGGTTTGAAGACCCTAATAATTGATTTAAAGCAAGTCCAAGAAGATTGAAGGAGAGATTTGGATTTTGGTTCAAGGGATAAAAGCAACAGGTCCGATCGGATCTAAGCTTAAGGAGCCTCTTGATATTTTGCTCGAGTATGTCCGAGGTAAACCTCTCAAGGTTTACTAAGTAGTGGCTTGGACGTGTCTGAGGAGAATGACTAAGTTTTAGTCAAGGGGAAAGCCACCTAATGGGCGATCGGATGTGCCATGGAAGAGGTATGCTTGGGCTTGAACTAGGTGAGAAGGAAGAGGAAGGTAGGCTCGGACCACCTTGGTCCGAGGAGAAGATTACAAGGTCCGATCGGACCTTGGTTGAAAAGGAGAGGCTCAGACCATTTTGGTCCGAGGAGAAGGGCACCATGTCTGATCTGACATGCCCATGGGAGAGGAGCCTTTAGACCATTTTGGTCCGAGGAGATGGTATGAAGAGATGGCTCGGACCACCTTGGTTTGAGGAGGAGAGTACAAGGTCCGATCGGACCTTGACTAAAGGAAATGGGCTCGGGCTTGACCGAGGTAAGATGCCAAAGAGGGTGGTTCGAACCACCTTAAGCCAAGAAGAAAACCATTGTGTCCGATCGGACACAATGAAGGAGTATACCTCAGACTTGCCCGAGGTAAGGAGCAAAGGAAGTGGCCTCGGACCACCTTGGTCCAAGGAGAGCCAAACTTACATGACCTTTGGTCCAAGGAGAGCCATGCACATACCACCTTTGACCCACGAAAAGCTTGAAGGAGTAATCAACATGCATGTGAGACTACGTCAAACTTCCCGAAACGACTTCAGTGAGAATTGGTCTAAGCATCCGGGAATCTCTCACTCCTCACTCGAATTTAGGGATCAGTTGTATTTTAAACATTTATTGTAATATAAATATAAGGTGAATAATAAAATATCCCTATGAAAAGGGGATACCAGTTGAGAATCCCAGGTCTATAAATAGAGAGTTGGGAGGATCGTAAAATGACTTTTTGGCAAAATTCAGAGTTAACCTGTGTTCTAGAGAGAGAAAGTGTTTTCCCTGAGAGAGAACCCCTTTTTTGTATTCTGGGATATTTGCACTGAAGAAACTCAGTTGACACTGGTTCATCTGATCTTGAGTGTGAATACAGTAATAAAATCTCTAAGTGGATTAGGCTATTACCGATTATCAGGGCTGAACCACTATAAAATCTCGTGTTATTTACTTTCATTGATAAAAACTGTCTGTTGTCGTTTATAATTCTCTTGAAGGCTTGTCGTATTAGACGTTCTTACGTCGTTGGCTAAAATCACAGTCAACACTATCATAATTGCATAAGATCTTTTCCGCACATGGCATTCGTACGACCAGGCTGGTCGTATGAAGAGATCGAACGTCGTGACACTAGATGTCTTCCTGGTCGATAGTCGAACACGAATTCTGCCAGATGTTAGCCACGTGTACTAAATGTTTGCTATGTCATCCATACTTGTTTTTTGGATAACATTTTCCCCCCAAGTTTGTTTAGTGCGACCAGCAATAAAGAAACTTTAAGGAAACAACCGTCCATATCCCCACGATGTCTGTCAGAATCCCCGTGCATTTTTTAAAATCGTGACATGATTATGTCTAATCAAGCCCTTTCAGTTTTCATCCATACTTGTTTTTTTGATAACAGTAGGAAATCCAGATCTGACGGAAGATTGTTCAGTGGTGACAACTTCTACTGATGTTGTATTAGACACATATTTTGTTGCAACATCAACTGAATGAATAGAGAAGGAAACCCCGGTTAATTCTTCTAGCTCTATTAAAAGAGAACCCTTAACAAGAGTAAAAAATAATCACCATTCTGAACTTATTTTGGGAAATCTTAAAGAAAGTATGGTCACTAGAAAGAGGTATGTAAATTTGGTTCAATTTGTTTGCTTTACTCTTACATTTGAACCAAAAAACATGAAGGAAGCCTTAAACGATGAATCATAGATTAATGCTATGCAAGAAGAGCTAGATCAATTCACAAGGAATGAGGTATGGATTCTTGTCCCTAGACCGAGCCATCTAATGTTATAGGTGCCAAATGGATATTTAAAAACAAAAATGATGAATTTGGTACCATAATAAGAAATAAAGCTAGGCTAGTTGCACAGGGGTACACTCAAGTTGAAGGAATTGATTTTGATGAGACATTTTCCCTTGTTGCAAGACTTGAATCCATAAGACTATTGCTAGCTAATTCATGTGTTCTTGGCTTTAAACTATTCCAAACCGATGTCAAATCAACTTTTTAAATGGGATTTTGAATGAAGAGACTATGTTGAGCAACCCAAAGGGTTTGAGGACCCTCACTTTCCAAATCATGTTTTTAAGCTACAAAAAGCATGGTATCGGTTGAAACAAGCCCTTGGGGCTTGGTATAAAAGATTGGCCAATTTTTGGTCTCAAAGGGGTACAAGAGAAGGGGAGTAGACAAAACACTTTTCATAAAAAATGTTGATATCGATATTATTATAGCTCAAATATATGTTGATGATATAGTGTTTGGTTCTACTAACGATTCTCTAGTGCAAGAATTTGTGAAACAAATGAAGGAAGAGTTTGAGAGGAGCATGGTGGGAGAGCTCAATTTTTTCTTCTGGCTCCAAGTTAAGCAGTTCGATGAGGGAATTTTCATATCACAAAGCAAGTATGCCAGGAATTTTGTGAAGAGATTTCAGCACAATGCATCCAAACCTGCTAAAACTCCCATGGAAACCACTGTCAAACTATCTAAAGATGATAATGGGATAAAAGTCGATCCAACTCTTTACAGGAGTATGATTGGGATTCTTCTATACTTAACTGCTAGTTGCCTAGAAATTAGTTACAAAGTTGGAGTGTGTGCTCGCTTCTAAGGGAACCCTATGGAGTCTCATGTGACTAATGAAAAAAGAATTTTTCGTTATACCAATAATACTCTTGAATTGAGCATTTGGTACTCCAAAGAAACGAATGCTAACCTTGTGTGCTATAATGATGCAGATTGGGCAGGAAACACTAATGATCGCAAGAGTACAAGTGGTGGTTGTTTTTATTTGGGAAACAATTTGGTTTCCTGGCATAGAAAAAAATAAAACTCCATCTCCTTGTCAATAGCCGAGGCTGAGTACATAGCTGCTAGGAGCTGTTGTATTCAACTTTTGTGGATGAAACAAATGTTGGTTGATTATGGGTTTGATCTACAAACTTTAACCATTTTTTGTGATAATACAAGTGCTATTAATATCTCAAAAAATCTAGTTTAGCACTCTCGCACCAAACTTATTGACATTCGTCATCATTTTATCAGGGAACTTGTTGAAAATAAAAGTCTTATTTTAGAATATGTTGAGACTAACAAACAAATTGCATATATGTTTACTAAAGCTTTGGACATGGTCAGATTTGATTCCCTCAGGAAATCCTTGGGGATTTGTTTTATTTGAAATTTCCAATAATTGATTTCCTTGCCTTCCATATGTGATTGTGTAAATCTCTTGTCCCGTTTGGAAGAAAATTGTTGATCATATTTTTCAATTTTTGGAGGATGAACTTTATCATTTTTATACCTTATAAGGAATAAAAAGCATATTTGAAAAAGTTGTAGACCCTCCAATTTATATTTGATCAAACTATTATGTCAATTTAGTATGAGCATTCCTTAATCCAGTTTCTTCTTCAGGCTCCACTCTGGAAAATTGCTACCTATACTGATGTGTGAAAGCCAACATTGAGTAAGTGGGTAACAGGTAATTAGCAACTATATTGGAGGACACTCTACCAGTGTAAAGGGCTACCATCGGTATAAGAGTTATAGCCTCCATTATGGTTACAAATTGAAAAAGTTTACAATTGCCTAACATGGGCAATGACCCTAGCTTCAAAAGGCCAAAAAGAAACGTTGATATGCTTACACATGCACACACACAAATTCCTATTGTCTAGACTGTGTAAGAAATGTTGTAAGACTCATGCACATAATGATTTGATTAAAAATATTTTTTGTGACTGATATATTATTTTTCGAATTATGTTTATCATCATCACTTAGTATTTCAATTATAATTCATTTTCTAATTTTTGAAGAAAATGGTTATCTCGTTTCTCTTCAACATAACTTGGCATTTACATGGACACATATGGTATGACAATTTAAAATTTTAATCTCGACCTTTTTTTATATAAAAAAAATTAATATAATTAAATATATTTAATATTCTTTGTTGACCATGTACTAAAGACAACAAAAATTTGAAACAAAAAAGGAATGCAGTTTATTTGTTTTATCTCATTATATTCTAAATCTTGTAAAGTTTCCCAATTTTGTGGTGTGAGAGAATATTTTTTTAAAATAGGAGAGTTTTTTGGCTTTTATCACAAAAAAAATGGTTACCCATTTTTTAGTTACCCATTTTCGATCTTGCCTCATTTGTTCACCTAATGCTCTCTATATTCTGATTCCCTTTCGCTTTAGGTTCTAAGTGTTTCTTGTTTATCTTTTCAGCTAACTTGTGCCTAGGGTTCTAGGTTTTTTGTTCTTTGTGTGTCTCCATTTGTTTCCTTTCAACAACCCTGAAGACCCGAGTCGTGGTTCCACCTCCAAAGGAGCGAAGTCTCAGAAGGATACCATTGCTGATATGGTTCCCTCAGTCACTCCACCACTTTCAATGTCGACCCCACCTGTCTCTACTTCATTGCCCTAGCTTCCTCTGCTCATCTAGGCCGTCGACCCAAAGCCACAACAAGGAAAAATGCCCTTGCCCTTCTAGGTCCTTAGGGGTCTCCATTGATTGGGACTTCTAGTAAAGGCATGACCTTTCCCGACCTTAATGTACAATATAAACCATCCTTGGCGGTTCCACTTGCCTCACGCGAAGGTTCTGACAAAGGATGCACTCACCTGTTGCAAGTCCTCAACATTCTGTCTCCACTGAACAAGAGACCAAGCCATCTGCCCAAGATTATGAATCTACTCTATCTCTTGATGTCCTTGCCACCAAGTTAAATGGCAAGTGTAAATCCATAAAAGTAAGCCCTAAGCAGACCAAGAAGACCAAAGTCACTAAGGCGAAAGGTACTAGTTCCATTTTTTATTCCACTCCTTTGTACAAATTCAAAAAGAAGGCCAAAATCAATCCTCTTGCGTGCACTTCCTCGAAGGATGTATCTCCAGACAACAAAGAATCTCTGCCTGATCCAGAACCATCTCAGTCTGAATCAATTCAGGAAGAACCTCAAGAAGATGCTCCTCTTGAAGAATTTGAGGAAGAGACAGAATTTAAAGAAGACCCATCAGAAGTCACTACTGTTGCATCTGATCCTAAAGGAAAATAACCATTGGCTTTTCCCGAATTATCTGCCAAAAGCACCAAATGCAAGGGTGCATATGTACACGTCATCACCTAAGCTATCCAACTCAAGGATGGTCCAGCTTCCTCTTGCCTTTACCTGCACCACGTAGCACCCGTGAGCCATAGTCCAGCAAGAAAACACAATAAAGCATGATATAATATCAACAACGATCATAATAACCATTCAGGACTATCAGTCCAAGCAAATAGGTGACAATAGCCAAAAGTCACAATAATGAGCATCGCTCCTTCTAGCCATGTGACGATAGGGTCACCAAGGCTTAACCGATAAGTGATCCTTCCTTAAGTTTGATTAGGACAAGTGCAAGGTGATTAGTCACCAACATAACCTTCCTCACGACTCTAGAGTCGAAACTATGGACAACGTCCCTTAGCCATGTGACAAACGGTCACCGGGGTCATATATCTTGGCTATAGTCATCTGGTCGTAGACCAGGCAAGCGCTTATAAGTTCTTCGACCTTAGGGTCGATCCCACATTAATGCCATGGAGCTATTCAATGCGTGATCATCGACCTTAGGGTCGGTCTGACATTAGTGCCTTAGAGCCACTCAATGCGCGATTCTCGACTTTAGAGTCGGTCCAGCATTAATGCCATAGAGCCATTCAATGCATGATTCATCGACCTTAGGGTCGGTCTAGCATTAATGCCATAGAGCCATTCAATGCATGATTCTCGACTTTAGAGTCGGTCCCTGACTAGTCAGTGTCATACACAAGTAAGTCATGCCGCCAATCATATATCACATGTTCCATATCCATAAACAAGGTACTCAGCATGCTTACTAAACAGGTATTAGTACTGTTATCCAAATTTCCGGATAGCGTTTAGATGGATAGCCTCGGGGAAGGAGAATCATCATATCTTTCACGAAGGGTGGCTAGGGGTCGCGGATGAACAGAAAGGCTTCGCCTCTTCCGGTTAGTGTCTGGCACACTCTTTACAGCAACCGCGACCCGGAAGCTCGTCAGTTCTCCCGCTTGGATGTCCTTCGGGGAAGGTCCTTCCAGGAGAAGCACTTCAGGTTACCTTCGCGGATACAGCTCCGTGCCTCGCACGGAAAAAGATCAGGCGGTCGAGTCACGGAGGAGGTATAGTTGGAATGATACCCATCTGACACAGGGTCCCGCCTGACAGGTCAAGGCCGCACACATCCCAGCGCGCCTAAAAGTGCCTTTTCGCCCACTGTTCCGCTGACAGCCTGGAAAATACAACTGCCTTTTGACATTCCCCATATTTTCATGCAATTATACCTACGTAGAGTCTGGTAGCCATGCTGCTAGAGTAATTGTATCCCCTATTTACGGCTGGTGTAATTAAGACTCACAAAGGCAGAGTAAAACCCTAATCAAAAACCCTAGCTATAAAAACCTCCTCATTTTACGATAGGAGGGACAGAAGGAGAACTCTGTGAAAAAATCTCTTTAGCTTCATCTTCCTCAAGAGAACCCGAGAGAAACATTGTGAGTTTGGGAGTTTCTTGTACACTAGCCATTTTACTGTAATTCTCTACAAGTATAATAACATCGACTCGTGGACTAGGGCTCATTAACGCCTGAACCACGTAAAAAACCTGTTTGTCTATTTATATTTCTACATTTCTACAGTTCTTATCTTTCTATTATTTAGTTTGTATTCGTTTCCGAAAAACTCGGTAAACAAGTACAACTAGGACCATGCACAAACACAGAGACTTAAGCTCTGAACGATATCATACTCAGTATATGAAGCATGTCCCAATCACATGTTTCTCATGCATCATATGCAATATATCCAGCAATCCAACATGCACCAATAACAACCATACATGTCACGTTTAATAGTCAACCAACATGCATCAAGAATAGCCATGCATGTCATACATAATAATCAACTGACATGCATCAATAATAACCACACATGTCATACTCATTAATCAACCAACATGCATCATAATAAACATGCATGTCATACATAATAATCAACCGACCTGCATCAATAATAACCATGCATTCCTCATATACACAGGGTGCAGTTTTCTTACCTCAGATTCGAGCTAGAACGATTTAAAGAACGACCCTTGAGAACGATCAACCTTTAAGCCCTTAGCGGTCACCTAGTCATAACCAAATATAAAACCTCATCAAAATGAGTAATTAAATACTTCCAAACCCAACCCAAGCCTCCGGAACATCGAATCCCACTCAACTAAGTAGTAGGATCGATCCTAGGCCCTTAGAGTTAAGTTTCCATCACAAAAACACACTTTTGGGCAATTTTTCCCTTAAGGGCCACGGCCCTACATGGACCATGCCGCGGCCCGCCCCCCTGGCAGAGCCTTCTCCACCTTCCTTAAGCTAGGGTCGCAGCCCAACTTCGCACCATCCATTTTTCTTCGTTTTTCCACTTCTAAAACCTTCCAAAAACCCATCTAAACATCTCCAAATCACCAAATCAAAGTTACCAAACTTCCCAATGGTCCAAAACCACCAAAACCTAAAGCTCAAACCAGCCAAAAACTCAACAATTGCCAAATTCCAATTCTAAGCGTAAAAACTTAAGAAACTCAAAACTTAACTTAAAAACAGAGCACACCATTAAATTCATAACTGGAACTCACCTCAAACACGGTTTTGAATCCCCTTTAATGAGTGAAACAAGTCCCCTAGCTGCCACCTTTGATTTCCTAGCTCAAAACCTCATGATGGCCTCAAGAACACCAAAGAAGGATGAAGGGAAGGTAGTGTACGGGAAGGGAAGAGGATAACCTCTGTTTTATCTCTGTTTTAATCTACAACTTTCCACAGCCAGCAGCCTTTAAATCATATATATCCAAAACCCAAAATGACCAAAATACCCTTAATCCAATAAAACCTCTAAACCATTTCAAGGGTAAAATTGGTACTTTCCACCTATCCCGTTAATCATAATTAACGTTTCCCAATCCCCACTAATCTCCATATTCCCAAATACCAATAAATCATATCCCATTACCATTTAATTCCTGGTAATGCTCTAATCATTAAATTCACCCCGAGACTCTCCCCGAGCCCCGAACTTAAACCCGTTATGACTAGACCGAACACTTACATCTCATGATCATCTCATGTCGATTAGTTCGAACCAATCCACCTTATAGTGTGGCTATATTAATTAATCACAGTCATGCACCCAAAATATACAATTACGCTCACAGTGGCCAAATTACCAAAATACCCTCACAGTTAACATATGAGCCCATATGCATGCATTCACAATCATGTAATAATATAACTCACATAAACATGCATATAATCATTAAATACTATAATAAATCAATTATGGCCCTCCTGGCCTCCTAATCAAGGTCCTAAACCTTATTAGGAAATTTGGGGCATTACAACGGTGCTTTGTTATTCTCGACAGCCTATCTTTGGCTGAGTTGAGCACCACACCCGTGAGGTCATCTCTTGAGGCCTCTTCCCGGCGACCAGCCGCATGCTGGACGGTGGATGCTAGAGGTTTAGGGTCGATTGGAGCTGGTGGAGGAGTCTGTACGACCAGAGACGAAGGATCTAGGTTTGTTGGAGTTGAAGGGGTTGCCTCCCTAGTAGGAGTTGGTGGAGGAGTTGTCTCCCTCGTTGGAGTAGGCGCAGGAGGGTCGTCTGTTCGAGGCCTCTTCACGGGGTGATTGTTGCAGCCCTCCCCAGACTGGCGCTTGTGGGACTTGTTCTTGCTCGCTGATTTTGTGTACAAGTCAAAAGCGCGTTCGGCAAGCATGTCTGCAAAAAAGAAACAAGCGAACAGTCAGGCAATATAATAAAAGGAGCTTGCTAAGTCTGTAATGCCCCGAATTTCCTAATAAGGGTTAGGACCTTGATTAGGAGACCGGGATGGCCATAATTGATTTATTATGATATTAAATGATTATATGAATGTTATTGTGAATTATATTATTATATGATGATAAATGCATGCATATGGGTGTATTTATAATTATAAGGGCATTTTGGTAATTTGGCCTGTTGAGGGCATATTTGTATATTTGGGTGCATATTGCAATTTGTGAATGAGATTTCATTATTATGGATATATATTCAAGCTATGCGGCATGAGACGATCTTATATTATGAGTTAGCGGTTTTGTCATAACGGGGTCGATTATTGGGTAATAAGAATGTTTATTTGATGATAAATTGGGAGTATTTGAGGTCAAGAGTAAATTCTGGAAGTTTTGACTATAATGTCCCCGGGGGTGTTTTCGGGACCCCGAGCACTAGGTTTTATTTGAAGTTACTTAAGCTTGAAGTAGCTTGTCAGATAGAACGTACGTTAGAAAACATTTCCTCTCTCCTTCGTTAGCTCATTTTACCGTTCGAAGCCTTTTTGAAGAAATCTCGAGTTCTAGGAGTCAGAATCAAGCGAGGATCGAGGCATAAAGATCCTAGGAAAGATTAGAAGCTTCTTAACCGAAGGATTTGATGGAAAACAAGCCAATCGAATGTAATCTAAGTTTAAGTTTTGAGTTTTGAGAGAATCTAAGCTTTGAATTGGATTTTGTGAATCGTTGCGTCTGTGGTTCGATTGAGCTTTGGGTTTTGATGGTTTTGGGCCATTGGGAAGCTTGGGAACTTTGATTTGATGATTTGGTAATGTTTAGGCATGATTTTGGAGGCTTTGGGATGTTGAAAATCGTGTTTGGGGATTGCTCTAGGTTGGGGGCCGCAGCCCTTTCTTCTGGAGTGGCTGGGGGCCGTGGCCCAAGGTGCTAAGGTCGCAACCCTTGAGCAGGGTTGAGCCCGTTTGTGTGTTTTGGCCCCGGGAACATGGTTTTAGGCCTCGGGATTGTTCCTGCTACCCGGATTAGTGGGGATTGATGTCCTGAGGCTAGATCTTGGTTTGGGAACCCTTGATTATCATTTTATTGATGGTGTCCCGTATTTGGTTATGACTAGGTGACCGCTAAAGGACTAAGAGTTGATCGTTCTCAAGGGTCGTTCTTTTATTCAATCTAGCTCGAATCTAAGGTGAGAAAACTGCACCCTGTGTATATGTGACATGCATGGTTATTATTGATGCATGTTGGATTATTAAATGTGCCATGCATGATTATTGTTGAGGCATGTCAAGTGGTTAAATATGATGCATATGATGCACGAGAAACATGTGATTAGGACATGCTTTGTATATTGAGTATGATATCGTTCACAGCTTGAGCCTTTGTGTTTAGGCATGATCCTAATTGTGCTAGTATTTGTTAAGTAAGCATGTTGAATGCCTTGCATTCGAATATTGGATATGTGATATGTGTTTGGTAGCATTGCTTACTTGTATATGGCTCTGACTAGTCAGGGATACTGACCTAAGAGGAAAAAATGGCATAGCATCATGAACGCAGGGCCAAATGAAGATTAGATCTAATCGATATCAGTGTTGAATGGTTCTAAGGCATTAACGCTGGACCGACCCTAAGGTCGATGAACTTATACGCGCTTGGCTAGTCTAGGACTAGTTACTCAGAGCCAGGGCCTAAGGCCCAGGTGGCCGTTTGTCACATGGCTAAGGAATGATGTTCCAAAGTTATGACTCTATGGTCATGAGGAAGGTTATGTTGTTGACTAGTCACCATGCACCTATCCTGTTTGAACTAGTAAAAGTTCACTTGTCTGTTAAGCCCTGGTGACCCTATCGTCACAAGGCTAAAGGGAGCTATACCCAACTCAGTGACTTTTGCGACGGTCACCTATTTGTTTTGACTGAAAGTCCTGGATGATTATTATGATAATTGGTTGATGTGTTATACTCAACATTACGTTTCTATTTTGGGCTAAAAGCCCTGGATGACTATTATGGTCATTGGTTGATGCGTTATACCCAACATTACGTGGATCTGTTGCCTGCTGGAATAGGGCTATATCTGCTAGGCGTGTGCCTTATGACTTCATGACATGTTATAACTGTTCATGAGCATATTAAGTTTTCTTGATGGGCTTCAGCTCACGGGTGCTATGTGGTGCAGGTAAAGGCAAAAGAAAGCTAGACCATCCTTGAGTTGGAGAGCTTAGGTGATGAAGTGTACATATGCAGCTGCTCGACCACCACGACCGAGGTTTGAAGGGGAACTAGGGTTTAACCCTGTTTTGTCGCTTAGATCGGCCTGTTGTAAATATTTTCTTGTAGTAGACTCTGAAATTATGTTTTTGGGATCCCAATGTATATAATAAACGTTCTAATGAAACGTTACATCTTAACCAAAATTTTTAATCCCTAAACCGCTAATCATACTTAGTTACACGATTTTAGCCAAATGACTCGATTAGCGAGTTTAGCACTATTTACAAGGCACACCATAACGGTCCCTGGAGTTGGGGCGTTACAAAGTCTATGAAACAAGGACAGAGAAATTGAAAGTATAATACCCGAGCTACAATTACTGGTCGCTACAAGATTTACTTTACTAGTGCTACACTCACTCTCTGGCCTGAAGAAGTCTGAATTTAAAGCATGAGGGTATTTAAAGTTGCCATCCCCACCGAAGAGGTGACAGGGGATGGGAAGACTATCTAAAAGTGTAAAATCAGTATCGTTCTCATCTGATGACTCAAGAATAAGCTCTGTGGCCTTCTTCTTTCCCTTCCCTGGTGGGGTCGGTGCCGCAGCAGGTCGTGGGGAACCAGTTGGTTCGTTGATGGTCACCCCAGTTGCCCTCCTTGGAGGAGGTTATGACACATCTTGTTGCTGCTCGGGAACCTCAGCGCCGATGGCACTCCCTGCAGTAGTTTCCCTCACATCCTGGTGAAGAGCCAGAAGGCCGACCAGTCTCAGATTGGCCTCTGTGACCAGATGCTTGACACTTTTCTCTATGTCGGTCATGCTGGCCAGGAGGGCTGATCGGACCTCCATGTCTGGAGTGGGTTCTGGTCGCAACCAGGGGCCTAAAATGCACTAAATTTCTAAGGGAAATGCAGGAAGACTCAAAGAAGAAAAATATACGACTAGGGGTGCAAAAAATTTACCTCCTTGTGTGAAGGCCAAGTTGTTCGCAACCATGTCAGCAGTCAGAAAGTACTCCAAATGGTACTTCCCCACATTCGAGATAAAAGTAGTGTCAGTCAGGAAAGTGCGACCTGTTTCCTGGTGGTAGAAGTGGAAGAACCCTGTGTTTTCCTGGTTGGGGTTGGATTTTAGGTCGAACAAGTAGTTGACCTCGTGTGGCGTAGGGATCGACCACTTCTTATGGCTATAAAGGATATAGAGTGCAGAGAGCATTCTATATCCGTTTGGGGTGATTTGAAAAGGAACAACCCCAAAATAATTGGCCACTCCTTGGAAAAAAGGATGGAGAGGCAAGATCGCTCCTGCCTCGATGTGATATCTCGACCAGGTGCTATACGCGCCTCCCGATAGATTCGCCCTTTGGTCTCTGGTGGGTTGGACTAGGGTCACCCTAGGGAGCCCATACTTCTTGATATAATTGGCGATCATCCTAACTGTTACTCGACTAGGAGGGGCGACGTACCATTCGACATCCGGTCGAGTGGCACTTCGAAGTTGGGCTTGAGCTTGGATTCCTGGCTCGGGAGTACTCTCAGCTCTGCCGCTGGTCGAGGGAATTTCTGAATGTGGGGCAGGTTGGTGTTCAGAAGGTTTATTTTTCTTTATCTGGGCAGTGGATTTTACTATACCCATGGCTGGAAGGTTTGACTGAGGTCTGTTGGGTGGAGTTCGAGAAAAAGGGATGTCCGGAATAAGTAACGACGACTGTTCTGCATCCACGAGCAGTTGAGCGAGCAGGTCGTCGTCAATTGGTCTCTCACCTCCCCATGGATCTTGCATCAAAATATGTGAACAGAAAAGGGGAGATGAGAACTTAGTCTAAAGACTTGTTTTGAATGTAGGAATAACGTTGCTCGCGTATAAAAGTTAAGCTTTTATGCGACCAACAACATTTTCGCGAAAACACGAAGTTTCTTACGAGCAGTTTGAGAAACAATTTAAAAAGTGGAAGTAAAAAGTTTTTAAGGGAAAACTTTTTCAACTCCGAGAGGGCGGGAAAAACCCAGTTTTTCAACTAGCTTAAAAATCGAATTTTTACTTCGATTTTACGCCATAAATCTACAATCTCGACTACCAAACTGACTCCTAACCACTATGAAGTGTTATTTCACTACCTTATCAAGCATTGATTAACATGCCCATTTACCCCACGATAGTTTCGGTCAAGAACAGCCCAGAACTCAGATATGAAACGAGTAAAAAATCACTGAAAGGTCCATAAAACTTACTTGGATGAAAGATGGAGTCTGAAAGCGAAAGCTTTGAGCGTCTAAACGGAGATTCCTTAGGTCAGCGATGAAGGCTCCTGGGATTTCAAGGCGCTGAAGGTTGAAGTTCTTGGGAGTTCTTGAGAAGAAGATGACGAGTGAAAAGTAAAAAGTTAAAATGTGAATTTGGGGTATTATTTATAGTGACTGAGACACCATAAAGAGATAATCATGAATTACTGTTTTCGAAGTATGGGGAAGTGTAATAGCCATCAGACAAGTTTTTGGGAAATCGAAAGGACTTGATTAGACATGATTGGTTACTTTTTCGAGAAGGCATGGGCGACTCTGACAGATTTGGTGGGGTAAGTGAAGGGTCAGTTTCCTAAGTTTACTTTATGCTGGTCGCAGTAAAGTAAACTTGGGGGGCAAGTGTTTACCCAAAAATGGCTGCTCATGACGTGGCAAGGATTTCTCATACGTGGTTAACACGTGACAAAGTTGAAGCGAAAAGGTGTTGTTCTATTGTCGACCAGCTTCACACTGCTTCGTCAAGCTTAACTATTAGATGCGACCAGGTTGGTCGTATGATTTGTTTTATTTCCTTCTAAGATTGTAATCCTATAATAATTACATTGAATATTTCCTCTTTATTACCTTGATACGCGGTTATTAAGGAAAGTTAAGACCCATTGGCCCATGTAACCCTCCTTGAGCCTATAAATATGCATGAAATAGCTCAAGGAAGGGACTTTTGATCTTTGAATCTTTTTCCTGAATATCGAAAGAAAGAGCTATAGTGTGATTATCTATCGTTTTATTGTAATTCTCCCAAAGTTTGTGAAACTCAAGAACCCTAGTTCTTTGATCACGACTTTGAGATTCAATATTAATAATAGCACTAAGTGTGCGTAGGTCAGTACCATTCATTGGGGCTGAATCACTATAAATCGTTGGTATTTTCTTCTTTTCCATCAGATTAAATTCTTAATTGTTATCTCAGTTCCTGTCGTATATTTGACTCTGCGTCGTTGGCCAAATCGAGGGTCAACACTATTTATTTGTATTTTGAGCAATAGAGTTGTAGCACTTGTTTAAATATTACCTTGTCTATTGTATTTTTCATAGAGTTGTATTTTGGTTTTACCATTTCCATTGAGCAATATAATATATTCTCTAACATTTTTAGTGCCGAAATCAGAGTCAAAGAGTCTGTTTTCCATGCGTATAAAAGAAATGAGATACGTGTGCAACTGATAGTTTGAACTCTGATTTCAGCACCATGAATTATTCGAAATTTTCCGAAAATTTGCAGGAAGCCTGTTATAACTATAATGTACGTCGTCTTGCAATAAAAATATTATAATTTTTCCAAGTATCGAAGATAAAAAAACGCTACTATGGTAGATGGTAGTGACAAAAATGATGTCCCTTCCTACAAAAATTCTTATATATATATGTACTAGATACAAGCATCGTGCAATATGCACGTTTGCTTAGTTTTATTTATAGAATTTATTAATTATTTTTATTAAAGTTATATTAATGTCATATAAATTTTGAAATAAATATCATATTTTAATTAAATAATTTATTTATTTTTGTTTAAGTTTATATTTTTTTTTAGTTTTTGAATTTGGGACTCACAACAAAAGATTATATATTATATGTTTAATGTAATATTAAATGTAAAATCCTTTATTGACATTTTTGATAATAAAGACAAAATTAATTAAAAGGGTATTTTCGAAATTAGTAGTTTCCTCTTTTGTAATATTTTGTGGTGAATTTCGAAAATGGGTAGTTTCTTGTTTTGGTGAAATGTGTTCTTTATTCAGATTTTTATTTATGTGTTAATAAAATAAATATATATATATATTTTCCTATAAAAGATTATCTTTTTCTTGAATTGGAAATTATTAGTATTTATTTTATTTATCTGATTTGGTTGCCCAAAAATCGTGTACAGCTTGCAATCATAAATGATATATTGTTTCCTTATTTATTTAAGGAAACTGGGTTGAAAAACTGTCCAGGTTCAATGAATCTGTTTGAACGGATTGTCAGTCTGTTTGAACAGATTCTGACTTTCCTGTTTTGGAAGATTTTCCATTTATTGGCTGTTTGATTTCTGATTTGTTTTCCACGATCTAAAGGGATTCTAAAATGTATATAATCATCCTTAGGACGTTGGTTTTTGATTATCTCTCTTGGGTATTATTTTCCAAATATTTTTCAAGTTTTAAGAGAGACTTTTTATTATGTGAAGAACTTGAGTCCAGCAAGTTCTTAGTGGTTTATTACAGTGTACTTCTGTATTGTTTTCCTTTGTGTTAATTGTGCAGGTTGAACACACTTGGACATTGGTCATCAAGCTTCGGGAGAAGTCTTGTTCGTGAGTCACTTTTCGGAAGGAAAAGTGCAAGTGTTATGATTTGAAGGGAGTTCAAGATCTTAGCACTTCAGAAATTTGATTAGAAGTTTAGATTACAACAGTTGCGACAAATTCAAGAGGAAGTCTTTATTTGTATAAGTCAATTTGGTTTTGTAATCATTTAGATATTCTTCTAATAAATTTCATTATCTGGGTGTGGCCTCGTGGACTAGTAGCAATCTGCAAAGATTGTTGATACCACGTAAAAATTCGTGTGTTCTTTACTTTATGTTCGTTTTTATCTTCTGGTCACAAACTGTTTAAACATATCTGGTTTCAGTTCAAACAGTCTTGGTATCTGTTTAAACATTTCTGTAACAGTTTAACAATTAATTATTTAATTTAAATAATTACGTTGGTAATCATAAAAAAACGGAATTTCATTAAATATTATACGTGATTTTAAATTTAAGTTTCTTGCTAGTTTTTTTTTAAAAAAATAACAATCTGTTGCTAATTCACAGTAGATTATATTATATGTTTAATATGATATTATTCTAATAAGTGAGTTTAAGTTTAATTAAATTTTATTTAACTTATAAAACCTATGATTTTATTATTTTTAAATAATTATCATTGTAAAATATCTAAAAAATACCATATTTTAATTTGTTTATTTATTTATTATTTTTAAATAATTATCATTGTAAAATATCTGAAAAATATCATATTTTAATTTGTTTAATTATTTACTATTTTTAAATAATTATGATTGTAAAATATTTCTAAAATATCATATTTTAATTTTTTTAATTATTTATTTTATTTTAATTAAATTTAAGTGATTACAAACTACGGTTAAATATGATAATATTCTGTTTGTTAAAATCGAGAATTTCCATTATCTACACTCTTATTATATATATTAGGTAAAAGCAACGTACAAACCACGTTTGTTTAGTTTCAAAGTTGTAAATACTCTCTATAATTTTAATAAAAATTGGTTCACTTTTTAAAATATATATATAACACAATGAATTAAAGTCATAGTGTAGACAGTAGTATACATGCATAAATTATTTTTAGTTTCTAATGTTTCTCACAATGTTCTTTATTGGTGAATTTGATGAAGAAAAAAAACTTCAATCACTTGATAAAAACACAAACTATCATACAAATTTATTAGATAAAAAAATGATATGTATGTCTTTATTATTTTTAAATGAATATGATTAATTATTTAAATTATCATAAAATATCTTAAAAATATCATATTTTAATTAGTATATTTATTTATTTATTTATTTTTGTTTAAGTTTATGTTTGTCCTAATTTTTAAATTTGACAGTGACAATAAAATATTATATATTATATGTTTAATATAATATTAAGTTTAAGTTGAATAAAATTTTATTTAAGTTATAAAATATATGATTTTATTATTTTTAAATAATTATTATTGTAAAATATTTTATTTTAATTTTTTTAATTTTATTTAAGTTTAAGATATATTTATAATCTGCCATTAAATCATTAAATATAAGAATATTTTGTTAAAATTAACCAAAAAAAATTTAAATTTTTTTTAAAATCAATCATTTTTGTTATGGACGCATTTTTTTATATATAGAAGAGATATATACCCGTATATAATATGCGTCCTTTCAACCATTCAATTTGAAATAATTTAGCTATTAAAACTAATATCACATCGCATTGACTTTTTAAATATAACGTACACTTTGAGTCAGTTAGCATTATTCATAATATAAATTGTTACTTGTTTGTAGGACTTTCGTCTTCTTTTAGCATTTTTAAATAATGCGTTCTTCGACCTTTTCTACACAAAATACTATAAAAAAATTTCAAACTTTTAGTCGCAATAGATTTAATGACCAAAAGATAAAAAGTATTAGTCATAAATGTTATAATTTGTTGCCACTAGGAGTGTTTTAAGTCACAATAAATTCTATTATTATATATAATAGATTATATTAATATTGTATTAGTGATAATTTGTGAGTAAATATTATGTTTAGTCACAAAATATAATTACTTAATAATAATTTCTTTTTCAGTGAGATATAGAATTTTCGGACATGTAATTTTGATATTCTAGTTAAAAAATTTATTTAAATAATATTGGATCCTAATATGGAATAACACACATAATTTGACATAAGAATATTTCTCAAATTAAGTTTGGATTGGATAAAATTGCCATGTGTCCTTAAAAAAATAAGGGAATTTACTCATTTGGTACCTTATGTTTTTATAAAGTACTATTGTATTTTAAAATTATACATATTTGATACTCTAAACTCAGATTTGATAGATAAAATTTTGTCAATATGATCAAACTGTTATCAGTTATATGTAATTAAGTAATTAAATTTAAATTTGGAACTTACATAATTGACAGCAGTTTGATTAAATTGGTAAAATTTTATTAATTAAATTTGAGTTTATGGTACAAAATATGTACGATTTTAAAATACAGAGTATCATATGACTATTATTGAAAATAAATAGTACAAAAATGATACTTTGCAAAAACACATGGTACCAAATAGTTACTTACCAAAAAAATAAAGAAAAAAAATAGTCAAATTGCACAAGCCCCCCTTTATTTATTTATTTAATTTTTTTTTCTCACCTACCTTGGAAAAGTTTGTTATATATGTATAATTAAGCAGCGCCCGTGAAGTTTGAAAATAGAAAGTATACAATATTAGAATGGTTCAATTATACATGCACTAATGCAATCCATTAAGCAAGTTCCAGGAAAATAAAAATGAAAGACGTGAAGAGAAGAGATACATATACATGTGAATATGTGATGTTCTTATAATTTAAGACCAATAAAGTGTGATTGCCAGCACCAACATACGTGTGCACCCTTCTTGACAGCTTCAATCATTATCCATTTCCGTTTTGCATTTACTTCTTTTTTTATTTTTTAATCTTCTTTCTTTTTTTCTAAAAATAATAATTATAGTAATAAAGTTTTGGGTGACCAACAACGATATACATGGTGTCTTCCTCAGCCTTTAAATAGGTTTTGGTTCTCATCATCATCTTCATCACCAGTGTCATCTAATTCTCTAAGCACTCGTCTAAACCCTATCGAATACGATTATATTCTTCTTCAATATTTATATACATAAAAATCGATGGCGGAGAAGAGAGGATCATCATCACCATCATCATCGTCATTCGATGGTGATCATGAGATGAAAGGTGGCAGTGGCAGAAAAGAGTTCAGCTTCGGAAGGAGCGTGAGTATTGGACGAAACGGGCTGGCGAAGATCGAAACGGGGAATAAAACGACGTCGTCGTCCTCAGAGGAGGTCTGTCACGATGACAGCTCGGCTCCGGTGAAGGCGCAAACACTGGACGAGCTTCATTCACTTCAGAGGAAGAAGTCGGCGCCCTCCACTCCCATCAGGTCTTCGGGTTCCCCCAGATTGTTCCCCATTTCTGAAGACGATCTTCATAAGCAGCAACTCCAATCCATTAGGTCCAAATTCACATTATTTTATTTTCACACTAACCATTAATTAATCCCTCTACAATTTCCCATAATTATTATATATATTTTCCTATCAATTTTTTTGCTCCTTTCTTTTGTTTTCGATACTTATAACATATTACTTTTCGCATGCATAAAAGAAATAATCACACTCACCAAATTATTTGAATTATAATTGTACTATAATAAATTATTTAGAATTTTATAATGTACACAATAAAAAAACACCAAAAGTCATGCTCGTTTCGAAACCGGAAGATGGGTACACCGAGAAATAAAGTGCATTAATATATTCTTTATAAAATAGTGTATTTGAAAAGTTATCTTTATAAAGAGTTATAATTATAAAATAATTATAATATAGAGTAGATGTTTTCAAAATGTAAATGTTAGATATCTAATTATATCTCAATTGGATAATAATGGTTGGTTTGGAGTCTAATTAAATTGGATTTGTTGGCAAATTAAAGAGAGTACTAAGATCCGATTATTACAATTGATTTAACTAAACTATTATATAATTAAAAGAAATCAGTATTGTCTATTAAAGTTTGTTTTATATGAAACATCTAAACACATATTGATAAGCAATATTTAATATTACATTCATATAACGAGTAATATAATATTAGAGATACTAATTTTATATATTGGTTGGATATACGTACGCACAGTGCGTCATTGGCGTCATTGACGAGAGAAACAGGGCCGAAGTTGGTGAAGGGAGACCCCGCCACCGCACGGAAGTCATCGGAGGCCCAGAAGACACCAACTCACCACCACCATCACCATCACCATTTTAATTACTCTGCTCCCACCATTGCTGTCAGTGACAGTTCCCTTAAGTTTACTCATGTTCTCTATAACCTCTCCCCTGCTGGTTCGTATATATTTAATTAATTTTTTATTACATATTTATAATTACTATATACATAATATTATTACTATTGTTTTGTACGAGTACAGAACTGTATGAACAAGCTATAAAGTCGGAGAAAGGTTCGTTCATAACGTCAACTGGTGCATTGGCCACACTGTCCGGGGCAAAGACAGGTCGAGCTCCACGAGACAAGCGTGTTGTTAAGGATGACACCACTGAGGATGAGCTGTGGTGGGGAAAGTAAGTGGACCCTTCTCTAATTTTTTTTTATTTTATTATATTTTTTTTTTCCCAATTTTAATACTTATATATATGCACATGTACATTTTTTAAGGGGCTCTCCTAATATTGAAATGGACGAACAAACCTTTTTAGTCAACAGAGAAAGAGCTGTGGATTACTTGAATTCCTTAGAGAAGGTATAGAAATTATAATTATATATTTTCCTATTCGCTCCATTCTGAATTTCTGATAGTTTATTAATTGAATCAACTTGCATCAAAATTTCTAACAATATAATGGGAATTAATTAATTTTTAGAAAAACGTGAGTCTTCTTTGAATAAAGCCATTAATTAAGAGACGTGTTACTTAGCTGGTGTTTTGACCATTTAAACTCCAAATCAGCTTTTTGGGGATCCTTATCTAGTATATTTTATTTCATGGAAAATTAGAAAGAAACAAAAAAAATGTTCCTAGATTTATGGGAACTGGTCGCCATTTCGAATCCCTTACTAACAATTTATTATAGTTAACTATACCGATGACTAATACGACTCACTCCTCAACAGTGGCGGAGCCAGCCAGAAAGTACAAAGTTAAGGCTAATTTTTGTATTTTTTATAAAAAATATTGAGAAATTCTCCCGGTATTACATTGTGCTTTTAGTATATAGATATTTAGAATCTTAATTGTTTTTATATAATTATATATATTGTAGTCATAATATATATTACACACATTTTTTTAGAAATTATGTATAATTTAAGGTACCGAAAACAAGTTTTTAAATATTTATGTTAACACACGTGTTTGTTTTTTTATACATCAACAAAATATTTAAAATAAAAAGAAACAACAAAATTAGGTGATATTTTTTTTTATTGTTTTGAAGTGTTTCATAATTCAACTTCATACCAACATATAATAATATTGATTAATTAAAATTTTTGTTTATATACCAAAAATTAAAATATTTATATATATGTATTATACATATATATAATATTTCTTTTCACTTATATGCAAAGTAATAAAATTATTTATTTGACCATAATTTATGTGTATATTTCAAAATAGGTTCAAATTTCACTAAAAAAAAAATTTGTAAAAGTTGAGTGGGGGCACATGCCCCCACCTCCCTCCGCCCCTGCTCCTCAATCTGTTAAAATACTTCTCAAAACACTTTTTTTTTTTAACTTTTAAGTTTTAGGATACATCGTACCTCTACTTCGTTTAAATATTATATTTTTAACATATTTTATTAATTAAAATAAAATAAAACAATTTAAAAAAATAAATAATAAATATATACTAAGAGAGAAATCTTATAAAGAAAAATAATAATATTAAAATATTATAAAGAAAAATAGTAATATTAAAATATTATATAAAGATATGTAAATGTAGATATAAATTAATTAAAATTTGTATATAGATATTATAAATATATGTATAAAAGAATTGATGGAAGATGTTTTTGTGAGTTTTAGATAAATATTATAAAAAAAGTTTATTACAAAATACATTACCAAAACATATTTTTTTTATAATTTACCTTAAAATTTTACATTATACTATACACCAACTTCTCTATTTTTTCTCTATATCATTTAAATATTATATTTTTTTAAAATATTTTATTAATTTTAAGAAATAAAATAATTAAATATAATAGTATCACACTTATATATATACAAAAATTTATAAAAAAATATTTTATAACTTGATGAATAGTATTTAACTACATATAAAGAAATACTATTCATTTAGGAAAAAAAATATAAATTTATATTCTATTTAACCATTTTTTTTTCTATATTATAAAGAATTAGACATTTTACTTACTCTGTTAAAAATGCTGTAAGTTCAATCTTCTTTGATAACGTTTACCATGTACTTTAACGTTAGAAACGGGACAAAATTTTACTTCTTCTCTCGTATGTAATTCTTAATTATATATAGGTGCTCGTTTATGAGATCACGCGTTAAGTTTTTTTTTTTTCTTTTTCGTTTTTCGAAATAAAATATATATTGATTAATGGGCATATAACAACGTCAAATTTGGGCAAATACGTATGCATAGACATGTATTTAAATAGATGAATGCATATATATAGCTAGCGCGAAGGTTTGTATAAATATATATTTAATTATTTATAGATTTAGAAAAGAGTGATTTTAAAAGTATTGGTATCCAAACGAACCTTAATATACATTTTTATTAAATTTTAAAAGGTAATTAGTTTCTTATCAAAGTAGTGCCAATAGTTTAACACTGTTTTATGTATTACTTCTAGGTATATCTTATTTTGTGTAAAGTGTCTCATCGAGACCATGACTATGTAATGTAACAGGATATTTGAAGTGAAATGGAGTTTTATATTTGTGATGAACTACGCAGGTATTTGTGAACGATCAATTTCTGAATTGGGATCCAGAAAACCGAATCAAAGTTCGGATTGTATCCGCCAGAGCTTACCACTCCTTATTTATGCACAACATGTAAGTAGCAATTAAAATTGTACGGACAATTGATGTCTTAAGTGATAAATCAATTAATATATGGTGGTGATGACATTGACAGGTGCATACGACCCACTCCAGAAGAGTTGGAGGACTTTGGGACCCCTGATTTCACTATATACAACGCTGGTCAGTTCCCATGCAACCGTTACACCCACTACATGACCTCATCCACCAGCATAGACCTCAATCTTGCTAGGAGAGAAATGGTCATTTTGGGCACCCAATATGCTGGTGAAATGAAGAAAGGCCTATTTGGTGTGATGCACTATCTCATGCCCAAGCGCCAAATCCTCTCCCTTCATTCCGGCTGTAACATGGGCAAAGATGGTGATGTTGCCCTCTTCTTTGGATTATCAGGTACATCAATATATTAAAACAAAATGCTTGATAAGGTCTTATAACTTAATTATTTGGTTTTAATCCACTCTTTGCTGTCGGTTTTATTAGGCACTGGGAAGACAACCCTTTCCACTGATCACAATAGGTATTTGATTGGGGATGATGAGCATTGCTGGAGTGACAATGGTGTGTCGAACATTGAAGGAGGCTGCTATGCTAAGTGCATTGATTTGTCTAGGGAAAAGGAGCCTGATATTTGGAATGCTATCAAGTTTGGAACTGGTTGGTACCTACTATGTTACTTTACCATTTACAAACTATTATAATTAATCACGTGTCTTTCTATTTTTACTGTTGTGAAGTGGTGGAGAATGTGGTCTTTGATGAGCATACTCGAGAAGTAGATTATTCAGACAAATCTGTTACAGGTAAAATCAATTAATTATTCATTGCTTATTATACAAGTCGTGACACTATAAAAAGTGTGTCAAAGTGCATTAATTATTATGTGACTAAATTGATTTTTCAATCTCAATTAATGGGGTTCAGAGAACACCAGAGCTGCCTATCCAATAGAGTACATTCCAAACGCCAAAATACCCTGCGTTGGCCCTCATCCTAAGAACGTGATTCTCTTGGCCTGCGACGCGTTCGGAGTTCTCCCCCCTGTGAGCAAGCTGAGCTTGGCCCAAACTATGTACCATTTCATCAGTGGTTACACTGCTCTGGTACGTACTTCATTTGCTTTTTGTTTTGATGTAAGATTTTGACCTGTTTTGTCATTTCATCAAGAAAACTCGGCAAGAGTAGTCATTAACGAAATGGGTTGCATATACTATACTATACTATACTATAGGTGGCTGGAACAGAGGAGGGTGTAAAAGAGCCACGAGCAACATTCTCAGCTTGCTTTGGTGCGGCCTTTATAATGTTGCATCCTACAAAATATGCCACAATGCTAGCTGAAAAGATGCAAAAACATGGCGCTACAGGGTGGCTTGTTAACACTGGCTGGTCAGGTGGAAGGTATGAATGAAAAAAATTAGATCATTTGTATGAGGGAGAGAGTTGATGCCATTATAGTTCTTAGAATTAATCTATAGTAGTAGATACTACAACAAAAGCACCCTTTCTCCAGGGCCAAAATTCGCCGAGATATCCCTATCTCGGGGATTTGACACAGGCCCGCCATCGAGATAACTCAATTTTCTTGTAGTGAGCTCCTTATCTATAAATGGCTAACCAGAATGATATCTTTAATATTTGGTATTGGTTTTGATTTTATGATGAATTGTTCTGTTTTGTTATGCAGATATGGTTCTGGTAGCCGTATCAAGTTAGCTTACACAAGGAAAATCATTGACGCCATTCACTCAGGAGCTCTGTTAAAGGCAAACTATACCAAAACTGAAGTATTTGGTCTGGAAATCCCCACTGAGATTGAGGGTGTCCCATCACAAATCCTGGACCCTATAAACACTGTAAGTTGGTTCTTTTTTTTAACATATAAGCGAACAAACAACAAAACATAATACTTTTTTATTGTGGCTGGCTGCAGTGGTCGGACAAGAAGGCCTACAAGGACAGCCTACTTCATCTTGGTGGTTTGTTCAAGAACAATTTTGAGGTGTTCTTGAACTACAAGGTCGGAAAAGACAGTAATTTGACTGAGGAAATTGTTGCAGCTGGTCCTAATTTTTGATCAGGAAAACAAAATTGTTTTACAATTTTTACTTTTATGGAGAAGAATATGGAATCAAGAACGGCTTCTATTGTTATGTTAGAAAAATAAAATAATCATATCCATTTATATTCATTCCTAAGTTTGTGTGTTTTCATTCTCCACTTTTTGATAAAGTGAGGCAACTTATGTATACATTCAATAATATATTAAAAGTTCTTTTTGGTTACACATTGCTGAATCATCTGAAGTTTATTCAAGTTTTATTTAGGCAAACAATTACTATAAAAGATGTCTTTCAGCCACTAAAATATATGTAGTTAATAAGATATTAATATTTGGGCCGCTGTATCACTTAAGTTCCTAATTTTTATTTTGTAGTCATTAGATTCATAGTTTTTATTTTTTCATGACTATTATTATATTAATATAAAAAAAATATTGTACAAATTATCATACATAATAAGACATACATTTTAATTATTGTTTAGATTAGCAATAATAATTTTTAAGTTATATCTAATTAAATGAACATAAAACAAAAAGAGAATATAGTTTGTTTCTATCCTTTCCATGTATCTACTTTCTTTTCATTTATTGAAATTTTGTATTTTATGTTTATCAAGTGATTAGAATTAAACAACTTAATTAAATGTGAGATAGTAATTACGTTATTTTGACAGAATCAGAATCTTATCTAACAACTAAGACAGTTTTCTAGACATATTATTACAAAAATAAAAACGAGTATAAAATCAACATTAGAGATTTTTACGTGATTCAGAAAACTTAGTCCACTGGGTCACGCCCAGAGATGAGACTGATTAGTAAGGTATCACAAAATACAAAATCACAATTGACTTATACATAGATAGACTCCATCTATACTTATGCCGCAAGCTTTTGTATTCCCTTCAAAAATTTAGTTTCTTGATGAGACACCAACACTCTTGAACTCTCTTCAAAGGTTGATGAATGCTTTCTTCCTCCAGAAGGAAGTCTTAGCAAAATCTTATCCCGAAAATTGTTGAACTCGTTATCAATGGACGGCACCTATTTCTACACGAAATAGACGAGTACAAAAGAAAGCTACACAGCTCCTAGATACTAGATTAAGGTATCAACTTTTAATCTCACAAAAAAAACTCTCTCAAAAATACAAATGAGATTAAAAAATGAGAAGTGAAAGAGCTCAGGATTTGTGGTTGCTTGGTCCTTTATTTATAGCTAAAATAGTCGTGCAATGCAGTCCACAAAATCTGCAAGAATCAATTAAGGAATCATACAAATTCTTTAAATAGAAAATTATGCCTGTCTACCAAATTATGTCTCAATAGATTAAGAAACTGTCTCGACAACTTGAATGTGTTAGGATTAATGCCAAATAAGTATGTAAAGACATTTTATTGAATTAAATAAAAGAACAATTTTATTATATTTGAATATTATAATTATTTTTTGGATTAATTATATGATAATATCAAGAAAATTCCTTATTCATTCATGAGAATATGATCTTGTATTAGTACAAGATAATTAAAATCATATATAGTGAATAACATAGTTAGTAACATCTTAAAGTATGGAATCTTTAATGAATGGTTACTAGTGCACTTTACTAAGCATATGGGATGCAAGTGATCTAGCTTCAGATTACTGATATAGATATACATCTTAGTAAATGTGTTGTATATAATAGAGATTATATATGATATAACCGATAAGAACTAATTATCTTTATAAACTTGTCGTTTGACATAAAAAAATTAATTCTTATCATAATATATGATCATTTGTAGATCATTAGTGTCAAATTAATAAATAGTATTAAATCAATATTCAAATTATAACTAGGTGATTTGAATAAATAATTTAATTAATTAATTATTGTTTAAATATATTTATAATTATATATATAAGTTTTAATAAAATTTTAAAGATTTCGTAATACGAAATCAGGTTATATAATATATATTATATTATATTTAATTAATTATTAATTAATTAATCAATAAGAGTTTTATTTTAGTCATTTAATTAAATTGAAATAACCCCAAAGTTTTTCTATAAATAAGTACTTAAGTCTAGGGTTTTGTAATCTAAAAGCAGTGAAGTGAAAAAAGCAAAAACATACACTTAAGAGACCTATTGTAGCGGCTCATATTCTTTCTCTTCTTCTCTATAAATTTCTCATCTCATGTGTTGAGAATTGCCCACTCTAGTCTAGGTGATCAAAGAAAATTGTGGAAGACTGTGTAGTTTGAAGATCTAGTTCACTCTCATGTCATAACTCTACAACAGAAAGGAACAAAGGTTAGAGAGAGTGAAGGAAGGAGTCTCAATATCCACTGTGTAAAAGTAAGATTCTTAACCTCTGTTATTTGATTTACTTAATGAAATTCATTAGAAACATGTTTCTAGGTTGTTTTATATGTTAATTTGTTTAATATATGAAACATACATGAAAATATTTATGATCCAGTAAAATGTATTCCCAACACTCAGAACATCATTCATGCTCACAAGCATGTAACACTTAGCATTATTGTTGGATTGAATCCATGCGTCATATTTATCCCAAATATTCTTCGGAGCATTCACAGTGGGCTCTTCAGAACATTCCTCAATTAGAACACATTTATGGTCCTCATGGATTAACATGAGATTAAGATTCGATTTCCATTTTATAAAATTATCACCATTAAGTTTTTCAAGTGAATGTAAAGCAGTTTGGATTGCCACCTGATAACTCTACAAAATAGAGTTATTTTACCACTTTTTATATGCTAATTGTTGCTTAATTCTTGACTTTTTAATTGATTTATTAAGTTTCAAAGTAATTTTGAATTTATTGGGTTTATTTTGATTTTATATATTTTTGTGTGTTTTTATAGTTATTTTGTTGTAAAATGATGTAGTTAATTATTTGAATTATTATAGTTGAATTTGAGGTAAAAAAAATGTTCTATTTTTGAATTTAAATGTTAAATATAAATTAAGTTATAATTAATATTTTCAAAGAATTAAATTGATTTATTTTATAATTGAAAATATTTTATTATGATTTATTTTGTAGGGATTTTATTGTATTTTTGTGTTTGGAAAAAATTATAAAAAGCTTAAAAATAAGTAAAAAAAAATGGCATTTTTGAAACACTTTCAGCCAACCAGGCCCAAGCTCTTCCAGGCCCACGCCTGATGCCACCTGCCAGCAAGAAGCTCCTCTCGGCCCAGCCCGCCTCTGTAACGCCCTACTTCCTTAGAGTCGTTACTAAGTGAGTTTTTAAGACAAAACAGTGTGCAATGAACTCGCTAACCGAGGTTTTGAAACAAAAGTGTGACTAATTAAAGTTAAGGCTGTAATCTTAGAAAAATGCGTTGTTTCAATAAAACTTCTAGTATTAAACATTTGGGATCCCAAAATAAGGTTTGAAAACTATTTACATCTTAAAGTAAGTTTACAATTGATCAGTTATAAAAATCATAGATTATTACAGCCATTTTCGAATAAACCCCCAACCAAAGCAGTCGGGCAGGCCAAACATGTACGCGTTGCTTCACGCTCTCCGTACTCATGGTTGGTTGACTCAGTCATTGCCCTTACCTGCAACACGGAGCACCCGTGAGCCGAAGCCCAGCAAGAAAACTCATGCAGTTCATAACATATGCAATTTATACAGTTTATCATATCATATAATCCACAGATAAACAAGTCAACCATTAGACTAAGCAAACACGGCCATGCCGCCCCAGAAGCCTTACCAAAGCCTGCGGTCTCGGTCCTCACCGTAGGGATATCACGTGTATCCCCTGGGTCCTACCCTGACTATAAGCATCTCATGTGCTAAGTGTTACTTCCGGCCCCGCTGCCGTTCTCGGCCTTGCCGCCCTCGGCCATAGCCCTTCATTTCACTATAATCATACATAGCATAAATCAAACAACATTCAAACAAATATCAATTCATTTAAATCTGCACCCTAACATGTAATGCAATATAGGGTCGTGCCCGGAAATCATCTCATCATGCAATATAGGGCCTTGCCCCGCAATCACACTATGGGCCCACGTCCTATCCTACGGGTGTTATAGTTTTCTTACCTTTCCATTCAATAGCTTAGATCACCTGACTCCTTGAGCACGATCCCACTCGAGCCTTAGCGCACACCTAGGCACAAACATAGGTCAAAGTCAACACCGAACCCCAAGTCCGAATACCTAGCCTCGGGACCAATCCCGAGCCCCCGGGAAGTCTTAAATCCCCAAAACAAAGTGGCGGAATCGAGCCCCGAACCCTAGGTCAAAATCCCTCATCAAAAACCCAAAAATCCACCTCTGTGAACAGTGCAGCGCTACAGCACTCAAAAGAGGGCGCTGTAGCGCTACAAGCAGAACACCCCCCCCCCCCCCCAGAACAGGGGCTAGCGCTACAACGCCCACTGACTAGCGCTGTAGCGCTAGTTGCAGCCCAACAGAACCCGAAAATCGCATCTTGCGATTTCCTTCAACCAATTCAACCCCAAACTTGCCCAAACCTTTTCCAAACCCAAAATCAAGCTTATAAACACCTCACACTCATCCCAAGCTTCCCAAGAACTCAAAACCCAAGCAAAATCAACCCAAATCTCAAAATTCACCATGAACAACCCTAAACCCAGAAATTCAATCAACAACAAAGTTAAAGGCTTAGAATTCTTACCATTGATGCAAATTTCGACCTTGATTCAACCCTAGACCTCCTTAGCTTGTTCATCCTCAAAGCTTGCCCAGAAATTCCCTAAAATTCCCATCAACTCAGCTCAAAACACAGCTCAAACCATCAAAACCCTTAAACTAAAATCTCTAAAAACTTACCTCAAAAGTTGATGTGTTCTTGCTAATCCTTGCCAAATCTTCAAGTATAACCTTAAGATCCTTGATGCTCAGCCTATACTAGCTCCCCACCGAGCTTTGCTCCAAGAAAAATGGAGAGGAATGGTGCAAAAATGCACAAACCGAACCTTGAGGAAAACCCCTCTGTTTTCCCTCTTTTCTTTCTTTCCTTTTTTCTTTCTTTTCTTTCTTTCTCTCCACAGCCAACACACTTACTCTATAAATCCCACTAAGTGTATAAAGCCTCATAAATCAATCTCTAAAAGCCAAATGACCAAAATGCCCTCCCTATAAATTCTAAACCCTTTTATCCAAGTAGGGCCATTTTAGTCATTTTACCCAATTCCCGCTAATCCTCAAGTGTCTCTAATATTTTCCCGTTGCTTTCCAACACCTGATAAACCACCAAATAAATATTCTCCATCATCAAAATAAATCTCAATCTATTCTCTGAATTCCTGCTTATACCCCCAGGCTCGCCCCGAGCCGGGTATAAATTCCCGTCATGACTTATCGCTAGCCTGCTCACTGGGATCGCCTCGAGTCACAAATCATAGATGCACCCACATACCACTGTGGTCTCAACAATCATCACATATCAATGCAGTTATGCCCAACATGGCCAAAATTACAATTATGCCCTTCTAACACGATCCGGGCCTACATGCATACTAATATACCTAGTCATGCATCTCAGATAAACAAATAGTCATATAACATGCTTTAAATCATAACCATGCATTTAATTCATAAAAAAATCACACATAAATCCCATCATGCCCTCCTGGCATGCTAATCAAGGCCCTTAAGCCTTATTAGCTATTTTGGGTCGTTACAGCCTCCTTAGCTCCCAGGCCCATGTAGCCACTCTCCTTCAGCAGCCATCACGCCTCAACCTTCCCCTCCCAAGCCATGCTCTCTCCAGCCAGCCATCAAACCAACTTTTCAGTAGCCCACGGGCCCAATCCAGCTAGCTACTTCAATCCCCCCAAGTGCCATATGCTTGCTGCCTCCCCAGCCCACGCCAGTGCACACCAACAGCCACCACAAAGCTACCTTTTTCCTCTTTATTTTCTCTTGAGCCCATCAAAGGCACAAATTGTCCCCTTGTCCCACAATGTCCCAAAATACCATTTTTTTTTACCCAAACTTTTCTACACATTTTACCCCAAAACATCATCATTACACCCTAAAATTTACCCATATTTGCCATATTATAATTAATTAAATTAATTTAAATTGATTATTTTAATACTCATTTTTTGGCTATAAATAAGGGATTTGGAGTGCATATTTTGGAGGTTACCATACCATAATTTCTACACATGCAAACATCTCTATTCTCTTCATCTTTTTCTTCTTTTTGGTCATTTTTCCTATGAGGTTTTAGAGGAAAAATTCGGGGGTTCATCCTCCAAATTTTCCTATTTATGTTTGTAATTTTTTTGTTTGTATTTTTTATTCTAGTTATGAGTTTCTAATCTTTTAAGATTATTAAGGTGATGATGAAACAATATGTAACTAGATAGTGTTTATTTTGTATGTTGATTTCCCATTTTGTGCAATAAAGTTTATGGATTTTCTTCTTCAAATATCTTCTTTCATCTTAAATATCATGTATTTTGGATTGTTAGCCTCTGTTCTTCATTAGTGCAAAAACATAATATTCTTTGTGTAAGATGTGTCATTAAATTGTACACATCCATGCTTAGAACAAAAATATTAAAAACTTGTGCTTAAATAGAATATCTAATTTGAATAAGTGATAGTTTAATTTATTTTAACTATCACTAAAACTTGGAAATCAATGTACTTATAAATATTATTGAACTTCTATTTTGTGGATTCTAATCCTTAATAATCATATTTTACCATCTTGATTTCTATTATTAATTTATGTTTATATATTGTCTTTAATTTCTTTATTATTATCTTTTATTTTATTTTCATTATACAAAAATCTCATCAATCTTTGGAGCTAGGTTAGAATTTACTAATTTTGGTTTAAAATAGTTTTATGTTTGATTTTAGACAACTCCTTTGGGTTCAATCTCCTGTTTACACGAACACTATATTCTATATAAGATTCGTGCGCTTGCGAGTATAAATTTTTAAAACATACCCGTTTTTGGTCTATCACCACCATTCAACATTACTGAAAGAAATAAAATAAAATAATTTTACTATTTGAAAAAAAATAGATCAATAATTTTGAAAGTAAATATGATGCATGAATGCAATCAATTAAGCATGTACTATTCCACAACTACCCAACAAATAAAGTGTCGTCTTAGGGTCAGTAAAGTTAAATTCCTATATCTTATAAGACAATCTTATCATTATTATGTAAAACTTAAAATAACTCCTTATTTTCTCTTTTAAAAATAAAGTACCGTTGGATTGGTCAAGATGCAATTCTCCACTGTGAAAGCTTAATTGCATCTTTATAAGTGTAACCCATTATTTTGGAATTCATGACTTAACTTAGAGAGTGTCACCTTATGGTCGGTCAAGTCTAAAATACATCACTCCTTCCTATCTTCGTAAGAATCCAACCTTGATATTAATATGTCTAGGAACCTTCCTTAGGGGGACAAAAACAGAGCCGCCTTGAGGCTCTATTCATATCTCACGGTGTTGTACTAATAATGGAGATCATATGTCACATTAAGATGTTCACCTTCTCCCACTTACTATTTCAGAAACAATGTGTTTTATTAAACTAATCAATCCATTCCAAATTAAACACTAGTTTATTAATAACCCTATGATGTAATTAATTATATAATACATTTAATTATAAAAGAGTATGTTTTTACAATTAATGCGGTCTAGATAATTACCCATTACATTCATCTAACTTTAGTAAAATATTTTTTAAATAAAGTTGGTTATCTTAAAGGCCTATAAAGTTGGTGTGAGTTACCAATTTTTAACTAATTTAATAATTAGTAGTTTACATGCAATTGATTTCTCCAAAATAATTCACATAAACAATTAGGACATTCCTAAAAAATCATGTTTAAAAAAGAAACATGATTAATGAAAACTGTGTGGGGTTTCATGAATGACATTTAATTGACTAATGCATCATCATGCAATTATCAATCAAACATTTATTGAAATAAATACAATAAATAAACAATAAATGATGAACCAAGTACTACTGGATATTTCTAAATTTACAACCTTTGAAAAAATAGAAATAAAATTACAAAATAGCCTTTAACACAACAAGAAAAACACTCTACAGTGACGATAGTCGTCACTGTAGATCAAGAAGTCATCATCGTAGTTGTACAACGCCAACTTGTTGTCGTCAAAATGGCATCGTTGTAGGTCCGTATGTGTAGCAACCTACAGCGACGACAAAACACAGTCGTTGCAATAGTGTTTTACTACAGCGACGACATGTCGGTCGCAGTAGGGAATCCTTTTTTTCGATTGGACTGGGATATTGTGACGACATGTCGTCGCTGTTGGTAGTTGCAAAATTTGAAATTTTGAATTTCAAAAACTCCTACAGAGATGTCGTTGTAGGCCCCATATACAGTGACGAGATATCGTCGCTGAAGAGTGTGTGGGTTTATATGCCTACAGCGACACCATGGCGTCGTCGTAGTGTCACGAAAACTCAAATTTTCGTGTTTAGCCAGCACCCTACTATCATTGCCATAGGTATAATTTAAAAAAAAAAATTAATTATATTGATTAAAACTTATTGAATAAAATATTAAATATTAAATAAATAAATAAAACCAACTTATTTAATTAAATAATAAAGCCAATTTAACAATATCCATAGTCTCCAAAATGTAAGATAGCAAAACATAAGTAGTATTGTCTCCAAAATAAAATAAAAAACAACACAAAATATTAATAAGTTCCAAAATAATAATATAATAAAACTGAATTTCATCAAAATCAATTCCAAAGTCATTATCGTCGGGCTGTTGTGGTTGAAAGCTTGCCATCATGGACTGTATCATATTCATGTCCAAGTTGACAGGCTGAAATTGTGGAGCTTGGATGCTCGGATTTGTTGCTTGCAAAAATTGTTGCATTTGCTGGAAGTTGTTATTCTAGGTCATAAAGGCTTGACTGAAGTGTTGAATCATGGACTGGAAAGTCGCAGGTGGTACCGTTGGAGGGCCAATTATGGTGGACGGAAATGGTGATGCCTCTGATTGTGAAGAGGATCCGGTGGGGCTTAAGGAAAATGTACTAGTGCCCTTCAACTTGCGTCCAATACCTCGGTTGTGGCCACGACATTGACCAAGTACCTTTGAGACGAATTATGTCTCATTGACAGTGGCACTTCCTGCTTCAGAATCAGATTGAGATTGTGATTAGGATTGTGTCTGGACTTTTTGCTGCAAGGCATCCTGCAGTTTAGAAACAAGACAATTAATACATAATATAATTGAATAATATGCATATATACAAAACTTAGAAAGTTACTTACATATGCATCCTTAGCAATCGTGTTCACCCATCCACGTGTCGGATGATTGTGCATGTCATAGAATGTATCGATAATATTAGGCAACTCCTTAGTCTGAAGATTCATCTTTAGAAAATAAAATTTAACAAAATCTCAGTTAAATATTGAAATAATTATTGAGATAAGTTAAAATATTTCAAATTATCTATATATTTTTATTTACCTTCTTAAATCGAGCAGAAGCATAAGAAGTCGATCCATGGAGACTTGGATGATTATGTTTTGCTCTGTTGGTAACATTTGCCTTTGAGCGTGCCATGAACTGTGGAGTGGTGAAAAGGTCAACCAACTTTTGCCAACTCTCGCTGTCAATGTCCTCTGGTGGATTCTTCCTGGCTGTCTCGAGATCATCATACCCTTCATGCTCATTGAAGTGTCTTTTCTTGCGACCTTTTCTATCCTTGTAGCGATCCTTAAACTCTCGATCAATCCTAGTGTCTATCAGTCACGACTCAGGGAGAGCTCGGGGAAGAATGAAAAATTCCTTTAAAAAATGGTGAGATTTTTTAAATTATATATAAAAAAAACATTACATGTGAATAAGTAGATAAATTTACCTCAAGTTTTTGCATCAATCCAATCTTGTGCTCATACGGAACACTCTGCCACAAGTCATAATATAACAGGACATGGTGACCAATAAGGTTGCCAATAAGTCTCGTGAACAACGTCCCAAAATCACCAACTGCTTTGTAGGTTCCCTCCTTCAGATCAAATTGTAGAGTCAACAAACCTTTATTGTCGTTGATGAGCTGCTGCAAATTTTTGGATCGAGACCTACCTCTTCTTTTTGCGGCAGTCGCTACATATGTCAATTAAATAATATAATTAAATTGAATAAAATAATAACAATTTGTCATTTATTGATAAAAAGATAGACTAATTATAGTATATTACCTGTCTCACAGGAAGTAGGAACTCGCGTGAGATCTGGAGGAGGAGGAGGAGGATGCGCTCCATCACCGCCATAAGAACAAGTAACAGTAGAAGACATATCTTTGCAGTTTAAATAATTATTAACTTAAAATCAGTTATAGTTGGAGGTTAATTACATAACTTAAATAATTTCGGTAATGCATTTGAAACTTTTGAAAAACAAACATTGTTGAGAAAAGTTATATATTGATTGAAAAGTCTTGAAATTAAAACACACACACACATTAAACATACAAATATGAATATGCATAAGAAAATATTATTCCTCATCAATGTCGATTCCTACATCATCATCTGTACTTTCTAAATCATCTTCACTAATTTCGGCGTCATCATCGTCATTCCTGAAATAATCATCCACATCCGAAACAGATCGAGACGTTTCCCCAATTATGCTGGTATGACTAGGTTGATCCAAATGCATAATCTACAACTCTCCTAATTCCACAGCAAGTACAAAATTTGATGATGAAGTGCTATCATGCACGACATCAACCTCATTATCATCTTTAATACTTGGATGATCCTAGATCTTTCGATGATTGACTTCTTCTACTACCTTCCAATTTTTGTTTCTTAAAGGATCTTCCAAGTAAAAAAACTTGTTTTGCTTGAGTAGTGAGAATAAACTGATCGTTCTTGTACCATTCAGAATTAATCATGATACTAGTTATGTTATTCTCAATCACATTTCGACCCTTGCTTGCATCGGTGTTGAACCATTTGAAATCGAAACAATACTACTAAGTAACCATGGGAATAGCATAACTCTACAATCTCCTCAAGTTGGCCATAGAAAGTGAAACCATCGGTTCCTGGCACCGAAACTCCACTATTTTGAGTGGTACGTCTTTCGTCACGACTATGGACCAAAAACTTCACATTGTTAACAATGCAAGCCGTGTAGGAGTATGCATTCTGATTGGACTTGTTTGCTAAAGCAAATAATTCATCAATACACTCAGTTGACTGTACTTGTCGCAAACGATGCATCTATAGAGTATGACACAAAAAAAGAAAACACAATGATATGAGTATTAATCAATACGAATTTCGTAAGAATTCTACAGTTTCAATAATTTACCTTCAATTTAAACCAGCTAGGGTAGTCTTTTTGAAGATTTATGTTTGAATTTTCTCGAAGACATTCATTGTATAGCACAGGGATTAAGGTAAGATAACAATTTGCTATGAATTAAATTTAATGAATTCATATATGTGTTAAGCTACTTACTCCATATATAGTTGGATTTCAAGGCAATTGTTGAGTACAAACCACTGCGCTTCTTTTCGATGAAGATAGTCAAGGGATATGATTTTCTTTTTGCTACTTGCACGACATTGTGATTCAAAAATTGACAACTATCTTTTAGGAATAACAATATCCACATTTATTTCCGGACGATTAAATTTAATTTGTATGCCTTGAAGATATTGCGAAAAAAAATTCAAAGCTTCATCAGCAACATAACCCTCCGCTATAGAACCTTCACGGCGCACCTTATTCCTAACAATTTTTTAACTTCTTCATATATCGCTCAAACGGATACATCCAACTCATGTAAACTGGTCCTTCGAGGATAGCTTCTTGTGGTAAATGAAGAATTAAATGAATCATTATGTCAAAAAAGGTTGGAGGAAAAATTAACTCAAACTTGCACAAAATTTGTATCACTTGATCTCTTGTATTATCCATGTCCTTAACAACCAATGTACGAGCACAAATTTGTTTAAATAAATTGCAAAGCTCAATAATTGTCTTCGAAATAGACTTATCCAAGTAGCCTCGAACTCCTACCGGCAACAGACGTTGCATAAGAATGTGACAATAATGTGATTTCAACCCAACAATGTTTCCATCATTGTCAGTTACTTTCTTAGAGAAATTTGAACCGAAGCCATCAGGAAGTCTAACTCCTTTTATGAACTAACAAAAAAATCGTCTATCATCCAGTGTGAAAGAGTACATAGGATGTGGTTTGATCAACTTTGTGCTGTCTTCCTTGAGGTGCAACTCTTATCGGATACCCCAATTCTTCAAGTCTACTCGTGTGTTGGTGGTGTCTTTAGATTTCTCATTCATAAGAAAAGTATTGAGTAAAATTTTTCTCAACATGCATCACATCTAAATTGTGCTTCAGTTCAAGTTTGGACCAGTAATCAAGTTCAAAGAAAATACTATTTTCACTCCAATTAAGCTCTTTTGGATCTCGCTTTCATTTCACGCCCCTAAACTGACATGTTTACCTGACAAACGATCTAGAACATGCGCTAATTATTCGAGTATGTCTTGACTACTGAATTTTCTTGGAGGACATCCTTTTTCATAACTCACATCAAACAAGCCACTCTTCCTCCATTTATGTGTAAAAGATAAGAATCTTCTATGACCAACATAAGTCGTCTTCCCAATTACTCGACATGAAGGAGTGTCTTCGTTGCATAAAGGACATGCCATATATCCTTGGCCACTCTAACTAGACAAACTACTATGGGCCGGAAAATCATTGATAGTCCATAATAGTGTTGCATGCATTCTGAATACATTGTTCATTGCAGCGTCTCTGGTTTCAACTCCTTCATCCCACAACACCTTCAATTCGTCTACCACATGCCTCAAAAAGACATCCATATCCTTCCCATGTGATTTCGGACCGGGAATCAATAAGGTCGGCATGAATGATGACTCTTTCATGCACAACCAAGGAGGCATATTGTACGTGCAGAATATTACTGGCCACATGCTATATGGTAGACTCATGTTACCAAATTGATTAAAACCATCAGCAACCAAACCCAATCGAACGTTTTTGGGTTCTTTGGAAAAATCAGGATATCTGGAATAAATTTTTTTCCAAGCACCCGTATCAGCAGGATGGTGCATCACACCATCTTCTTTCGACCGTCCCGTACTATGTCATGTCATATCATTTGATGTATGCCTTGAACCATAAAGACACTTCATCCTAGGAGTCAAAGGGAAGTACCGCAACACTTTGTAGACGACTTTTTTCCTCTTTGTGTCTTTGTCAACCTATCGACTCTCACCACATACAGGACAACTCTATTTTTGGGAATTCTCCTTCCAGAACAAACAATAGTCGTACTTGTGAGCATGAATTGATTGGTAACCTAACCCTAACTTCCTCATTTTTTTCTTTGACTCATAGAATGAAGCCGGAATCTTATTCTCTTTCGGTAATGCAAATTTCATAACCTTCAAAAGTTCATCAAATGAACTATTTGTCCATTTATTCATAACCTTCATGTGCATCATCTTCACCAAGAAGTTCAAGGAAGACAACCAAGTACAACCAGGGTATAACTCAGCTTCGACCTCTTGAAACATGTCATCAAATTGATTCTTCGCACTATTGCCACCACCATTTGAAATTCCTTTATTTATGCCTTCTTCTTTAGTGTCTTGTTCACCAATAACATCATTGATGATGTCAATCATCTCATCAGTCATAGGATCCTTGTTGTCCACTAATGGAGGCATATCAACTTCACCGTGGTAGGTCCACTTCACGTATCGCTGCATAAACTCATATCTGTGTATGTGAGCCTCCACCACATCTAGTTTCTGATTCAACATATTGACACACTGAACGCATGGGCATCTGACTTCTCCCGAAGCATTCACACGATTCTTGGTCATTTGTATAAATGATTGAAGACCATTCCAAAACTCATCTGAGTTACGTCGTCTATTAGTTATCCAACTCTTGTCAATCGTCATAACTTATTCAAGTAGAAAATAAATTATCACAATGTGATAATCATAAAAAACTACTTTTATTTGCTATTAATTTTTTTTATCACCAAAACACTAATTTTTTCCAATAAATTGTGAAATCTTATTAAATTTTATGAATATATATTATCAAATTTTATGAATATATTATCAAATTCATTAAATAAACAAATATTTAATTATAATCTTATTAATTTACCATTAAATATTATTATTTTAATTTATTTAATAATCATCAAATTATTAATTTATTTTCCACTTTTTATTTTAATAAAATTTCAAGAGTAAAGTTGACTATATTAATTACTTTATTAAAAAAATTATTCTACTTTTTATTACTTTATAAAATTTTTATTAATTACGTTAAAATCTACTAAAATTTTGGCAGCATAACAACTATAATCTAACCTATCATGAAAATTAAAATATGCATAAAATATACAAAAGCAGTCCCAGAACATACATATAATTGAATAAAAAGATTTAAATCTCATACCAACAACATAAATCATATTATAAACATTTAATTAGATTTATCTAACCTAAAAAACTATTTTTTTTTATTAAATTCTAATATTCATACCACATTAAATCATATAAACATATTCACATTTATATACATATACATACATATTCATATAAAAAATAAACATACATATATTAACAAAAAAAATTATATCATCTAATATCTAAACCTATCATATGCTTTTTTTATAAAATAATATTTAATTAAATCAAATTAATAAATATAATTACAATCTATCCCTAAAAAAATACTCATATAATTAAATTAACAAATATACAAATCTAACCTAAAAAACAAAATTCAACACAATATAATATAATCAATTACACAATTGAAAACTTAATTTAACACTTAATCAATAATAAAAAACTTAAAAACAATACCCAAAAGTCAGGCTAGAGCATTATCCAATGCCAATAATCTAATCCCAAGGCTCGGGCTAGGCACAAGTAATCTGCAAAAAAATATAACCTACAAAATTTCAAAAACTTATTTATACCAAACACAAAATACACACATATACTAACAAAAAAATCACATTTTAAACCATAAAATACAAAGAAAATGGGTTTAGATTACCAAAACAAGGAAGAAATGGCAACAAATCTGCTTGAAATACTTTGGATCGCCGGTGGGGGATAGTTTTCCGTCGGGTCGCTGGTTTTGGCAGATTTTTTTTTGCAGAAAATGAAGAAGAAGGCTCGGGTTAGGGAGTTATATCGACAGACTCTAAAGCGACGACACATCGTCGCTATAGAGTATAAGGATGTTGTCACTGATATCAAAAGCACTGTTTCACTCAAACGGTGAGACCCTACAGCGATGACATGTCGTCGCTGTAAGATAGTGAATAGTACATGAATCTTGCCATGTGCTGCGCGTCTACCCTACAGTGACAACATGTCGTCACCATAAGCAGTGAAATTTGACTTAAAATTTTTGGCGGTTCACTTTCCCATGTTTTTTTTTGGTCCCATTGCGATGACATGTCGTCCCTTTAGAATACAAAATAACTGACCAGTGGATTAAATTTAACTCTATAGCTATGACTTTTCATCGCTATAGAGAGTGAAAATAGGCAACAAACTCTTGGCGGTTAAGTTTCCTTCGTATCCTACAGCGACGACAGACAAACATATTTCTCTCTTTTTTCGACGAAGACTTTTCGTCGCTGTAGAGTCATTTCCTGCCTCATGTTCCCTCCAAATTCCTGGTACCCTACAGCGACGACGTATCGTATGTTGCTGAAGACCCTACATCGTAGCTTATTTTTTAATAAATTAAGAAAAAATATTTTTTCATGGATTTCGACTACATACAGCGACGACTTTGGAGTCGTCGCAATAGATGTCGTCGCTGTAGAGTCTTTTTCTTGTAGTGTAAGTTGTTTGCAAGACTCTAAGAATGCTTCTCTTCTCTTTTAAGCTTTCTTGCTAATCTTTAGAAATTTTTTAGGCCCAACTAATTAATTAGAAACTAACTTTCTAACTAATTTATTTAATTAAAACTAACTTTTAATTAAATAACCATTTTTGCCATCTTTTTAATTTAGTTGAAATTAAATAATTGAATAATAAAATTCAAATAATTATTTAAACTTAAGATCTTAACCAACTAAAAGACATTTTATTTTTCCAATAGAAATAAAATAAGATAATTATCATTTTAAATTCAAATAATTTAAAATTAATTAAATAAAAAACATATGCACACAAAAATAGGATCTAACTTTGGGCACCAAGAATGGTGCCCTAGATCACTAGGGTCGGCGGCATGGAGGAGCCTCAAGGGGCATGGTGTAGTTAAGTGGTTGGGGAGCCGCAGGGACAGGGCACGGGGCCTGGGATGCACTTAAGGGTTGCGATGTAGCAAGGAGCAGTGGGGTCACGATTGGGCAGGTAGTAGGCAGACTCGGGGAGACCGCGACTTGTGAGGTTCGAGCCTGTGCTTGCACGCATGGCTAGGGAGGGCTCGGGTCGCTGGCTTGACCGGTGGCTTAGGTCCTCCTCTTTTCTTTGTGTAC
Source organism: Humulus lupulus (assembly GCF_963169125.1). Taxonomy (NCBI): domain Eukaryota; kingdom Viridiplantae; phylum Streptophyta; class Magnoliopsida; order Rosales; family Cannabaceae; genus Humulus; species Humulus lupulus. The sequence goes on along the minus strand of NC_084800.1, from coordinate 180,464,748 downwards.
ATATTTTTAAAATACATATTTCAAAAATAAAATATACAAAAATCCTATGCCCTTTATGAATTACATAAGATTTAGAAATTCAAATTCCTAATCCAATAGCACCATATAATTAATGATCCATCATTCAACCATACATTCAAAAAATATATCCATCCATTCAATATACATATCAACATACATATAACAAATGCAAGAAACTCACACATCATTTAATATATATATATGTAGAGTGCTCACGTACCAATTTTTGGTATTAAAAGTGTAAATCATAGTTATGCAGCGGAATGAGTCTTTTAAAATATATTTATTAATACTAGCCAGGATCATACATATATGGATATATTAAATCACATACAAATAGATTAGAGAATACATCTTGTATCCTATCAAGAATCCACAAATCTTTCTGTATAAATCAACGATCTTCCAATCCAGATTCTAAAAGCTCACACCTTGATCTTCCAGACAAATCCTCAAACACACAAGGACGTGTGTGGGCACATTGGATTCAAAAGGTTGATTTAGAGCTCTCTAGATGTACTCAACACATGAGATCTACAGAGGTTTGGTTGAGAGAAGATGTATTGAATAATTTTTTAGGTTTAGGAAAAACTATCGCTCTTTAAGTTTTATAAAGATAATTAACTTAATTAATTAATCTTTATTTTATTAAAATAAAACTGATCAGTTATAACCTATTTAATTATTTAATTCAAATCATATTTCAGGAGGATCTCCGTTAGCTCCTGAAACTCCAATCAATCAAACCAGAGCTTAACCAAGTCAGGACGATCCCCCTCCGATAATAGGAGGAGATATAGCCACCATTTCAGGAGGACCTCATCTGGCAGGCATGAGCAGAGGTGCCCAGAAGAGGTACATTAACGAACTAAAATCCCACAACAGAGTGGAATTCATCCTAGAACAGCGGTTATCAAAACAACAACGATTGGAGAAACAACCAATCATTTTACAGAGGATGCTAGCCAAGTCTAATTCCCACATAACAATCATTTGATCATAACCATTCAACTCCCTAACCGAAGGGTACAAAGGACACTGGTAGATAACGGGAGTTATGTGAATCTACTTTTTAGATCCACCTTGGAAAAAATGGGGTTGTCTTTCACAGAACTGAAGGCGACCTCAATGACTATGTACAGATTTTCTGGCAAAGGATCAGTTGCCATCGGAACGATCGAATTAGTGGTAACATTGGGAGAAGGTTCACAAACTATCTCCAAATTGCTTGAGTTCATGGTAATCGACTGTCCAGCCGCATACAATACAATTTTGGGTCGTCCTGCATTGATGGCATTTGAAGCCATAACCTCTATCCGCCACCCAGCAACCAAGTTCCCCTCGGCTGCGAGAATGTGCACCGTTAGAGGTGATGAGCTCGTTGTCATGGAATGCTATAGCATTTCTATGAAGGGAAAATCACAACCTGGGCAGCAAGCTATGGCCATAAGTGACGGAGGTGAGGAGTCCCAGGAAGTGGAAGTTACTTGTGGGACGGAAGAACCTCAAGAAGCAAAGGATAGCGACATCGTCCTACATGGTGATATTGACCCACGAATGGGTGAGGAAAGGTTAGAGCTCCAGGCCATTGCAGAGCTCGAGGAAGTAAGTACAGACCCCAAAGAAGCTTCAAGAGTTGTTACGATTGGGAAAAATCTTGATGATGAAAGGAAGAAGGAGCTGATCAATTTCTTACAAGAGAATATGGACGTCTTTGCCTCGTCACATGAGGACATGGTGGGAATAAGCCTGAGTATGATCATGCACACTCTAAACTTGGACAAGAACGTGCCTACAAAATCCCAAAAATAGAGGCATTTGGGAATAGTCCGAGTTGAAGCTCTGGAGGAAGAAGTAGCTCGACTATTAAAGTGCGGGTTTATTCGTGAAGCAAAATACCCGATCTGGGTTTCCAATCTCGTGCTAGTCCCAAATCCAAATGAGAAAAGGAGGATCTGCATCAATTTCTCCGACTTGAACAAAGCTTTCCCCAAGGATTGCTTTCCACTGCAAATGATTGATCAATTGGTAGATGCCACAGCAGGTCACGAGCTCATGTCCTTCATGGATGCGTATTCTAGATATAACCAGATCGCGATGAATCCTGCAGACCAAGAGCATACTAGTTTCATGACCCCAACTAACATATACTGTCATAAAGTCATGCCCTTCGGGCTAAAGAATGTCGAAGCTACATATTAGTGATTAGTCAACAAAATGTTCGCTAATCAGATTGAGAGAAATATGGAAGTGTATGTCGATGATATGCTTGTCAAGTCCAAGACTGTCGATAACCATGTATACAATCTGAAAGAATGTTTTGAAATTTTAAGGAAGTATGATATGAGGTTGAATCCTCAGAAGTGTACTTTCGAAGTGGCATCGGGAAAATTTCTGGGATTCATGGTCAATATGAGGGGGATAAAGGAGAATTCTGATAAAATCAGATCATTGTTAGAGATGCCCTCGCCCAGGTCGCGTAAAGAAGTTCAAAGCCTGACTAGAAAGGTGGCAACTTTAAATAATTTTATTTCAAAATCCACTGACAAGTGCCTGCCGTTCTACAACTTGCTCAGAGGAAACAAAAAATTTGAATGGAGTGAGGAATGCAAACAGGCATTCCTCCACCTAAAAATGCACTTGGCCGAGCCCCCAGTATTGTAACGCCCTAAACTCCAGGGACCGTTGTGGTGTGCCTTTTAAACAGTGCTAAAATCGCTAATCGAGACATTTGGCCATAATCATGTGACTAGGTATGATTAGCAGTTTAAGGATTAAATTTTTTTGTTAAGATATAACGTTTCACTAAAGCGTTTACTATATACATTGAGATCCCAAAAATATAATTTAAAGGCCTATTACAAGAAAATATTTACAACCAGTTGATCTAAGCAGAAAAATAGGGTTTAACCCTAGTTCCTCTTTCAACCCTCGGCTGTGATGGTCGAGCAGCCGCATATGTACACATTGTCACCTAAGCTCTCCAACTCAAGGATGGTTCAACTTTCTTTTTCCTTTACCTGCACCACATAGCACCCGTGAGCCGAAGCCCAACAAGAAAAATCAAAATGCTCATGGACAATAATAACATGTCATCAAATCATAATGTGCATGCCTAGCAATAATAGCCTTCATCATGCATGCAAATAAGTTCAAATAAATGATTGTGGGGTCCTGCATTTTAATAGATCACTAATGAGTCAATCTCTGGGGACCTGCTTCTTGAATAAATGACTAGTAAGTCAATCTCGGAGTGGGTGACTAATGAGTCACACCCTGCATAGGTGACTAATGTGTCACACTCTGTATGGATGACTAATGAGTCATACCCTGTATAGGTGACTAATGAGTCACACTTTGTATGGAAGACTAATGAGTCTATCTCTGTCTAGGTGACTAATGAGTCACACTCTGTATAGAAGACTAATGAGTCTCACTTTGTATAGGTGACTAATGAGTCATACTCTGTATAGGAGACTAATGAGTCTCACTCTATATAGGTGACGAATGAGTCACACTCTATATAGATGACTAATGAGTCTATCTCTGTGTGGATGGCTAATGAGTCATACCCTGTATAGGTGACTAATGAGTCACACTCTATATTAGTGACTAATGAGTCACACTCTGGAGGTCCCATACCCTCCTAGCCATGTGACTTGTAGGTCACCTTAGCCTTTCTGGCTCTGGCTCTAAATAACTAACACATAGACTAGACAAGCGCTTTTAGTTTTCATCGAACTTGAGGTCGATCCGACATTAATGCTCATTAGAGTCATTCAATGCATATGTCGATTAGATCTAATCTTTTATCGGCTTGCGTTAAACACGCTAAGATCGTTCTTGACTTATGAGTCAATACCATGTGACTAGTGCTCAGTACCACTTCCGAACTTGATTAATGAGTCACAGCTTCACAGTTGATACTGACACCATTGCCAATTCCGACTAATAAGTCAGTGCCACGCACAAGAAAGCAATGCTACCAGGCATATATCATATGTCAAATATCCAAACGTAGGGCATTCAACATGCTTACTTAACAGTTGCTAGCACAATTATGATCATGCACAAACACACAGAGTCAAGCTCTGATCAGTCTCATATTCAACATTCATGGCATGCCCTAAACACATGTTTCTCGTGCATCATATGCATCACATTCAATCACCTGACATGCCTCAATAATAATCATACACAAGTGAGCATGATTTCAAAGCATTTGATTTGCTATCAATGTTCACATTTAAACATCCAACATGCATCAAGAATAATCATGCATGTCACATATGGGGTGCAGTTTTCTTACCTTTGGTCCAAGCACAAGTTACCAATAAATGAACCACAACCACGATCCTGATTCCAAGCCCCTAGTGATAACCTAGTCACAACCATCATATAAAACTCATCAAAATGACTAAATAAATACTTCCAAACCCAACCCAAGCCTCTGGGACATCGAATCCCACTCAACTAGGTAGTAGGATCGAACCCAGGCCCTTAGAGTTAAGTTCCCATGACAAAAACACAATTCTGAGCAATTTTTCCCTTAAGGGCCACGACCCTCCAAGGAGCATGCCGCGGCCCGCCCCCCTGACAGAGCTTGTCTCCACCTTCTTCAAGCTTGGGCCGCGTCCCAACCGCGAACCAGCCCAAAAAACCTTGTTTTCTCCTTTTTAAAACCTTCCAAAAACCTATCCAAACATTTCCAAACTCAAAAATCAAAGTTCCCAAACATCCCCATGATCCAAAATCATCAAAACCCAAGTCTCAAACCAATCAAAAACTCACCAAAACACAAAGTCCAATTCAAGCTTAAAAACTTTGAAAACTTAGAACTTAAAACTTGGATTACCTTCGATTAAGTTGTTTCCCAACTAAATCCTCTGGCTAATAAGCTTCTAATATTTCCTAAGATCGCTAGGCCTCAATCCTCGCTTGAATCCGAGTCCTAGAACTCAAGTTTCCTTTGAAAATGCGATCGGGAGACAAAAATGGAACTTAGAGGGAGAGAGAACGTTCTAAACGTTCTTTTATTTCTTAAAAGGTTACTTCAAGCTTCAGTAGCCTCAAACAAATCCTAATGCTCGGGGCCCCGAAAATACCCCCGGGGAAAAAATAGTCAAAACGTCCAGAATTTCCCCCTCATCTTACTAACTCCCATTTTATCACCAAATATTGATTCCCATTACCCAATAACCCAGTAATGCTCTAAATACCCCTTGACTCACTCCGAGTCAAGAATAAATCCCGTTGTGACTTTCCCACTAGCCTACCTCCTAGGATCGTCTCGTGCTGGGTAACCCTGGCATAACCAAATAATAATAAAGCACCACACACATATCACATATATGCCAAATATGCCCGAAATGGCCAAAATATGAAAATCACCCAATTACTCAAAAATGGGTTCACATGCATATTTAATACACCTAAACATGCATATAATCATTTAATAACACAATAAATCAATTATGGCCCTCCCGGCCTCCTACTCAAGGTCCTAAACCTTATTAGGAAATTTGGGGAATTACAAGTATTGTTTAAGCCTGTGTCTAGAGAACCTCTATTCCTTTATTTGGTTGTGACAGAAAATGCAGTCAGTGTCGTGTTAGTTCAAGATGAAGACCGTGCTAAAAAACCAGTGTATTGTATAAGCAAGAGATTTCTAAGAGTTGAATCACGGTATCCATTAATAGAAAAGCTGGCATTATGTCTGATACTGGCTTTCAGGAAGCTCCGACCATATTTCCAGTCCCATTCAATTAACGTCATGACTGACCAACCTTTAAGGCAGGTGCTACAAAATCCTAAAATGATGAGACGTCTTTTAAAATGGGCAATCAAACTCAGCCAATTCGAGATATTTTACGTGCCACAGACTTTAATCAAAAGTCAGACCCTTGCTGACTTTGTGGCTGAATGCACTGGATTTCAAGATGAGATTTTGAAGGAACCGGTGCAGGAGTTGTGGAAGATATTCGTAGATGGATCATCGAACGAGAATCAATCCGGAGCTAGGATCATACTAATCTCCCCAAAAGGGCATCGATTCCATACATCTCTTAAATTCAGATTCGAGGCATCTAACAACGAAGCCGAATATGAAGCCTTACTAGCTGGACTGAGAAAGGCAAGGGAGCTCAAAGCGAAGGCCGTCCAATGCTATAATGATTCTCAGCTTGTGGTTAATCAGATGTTGGGAGAATATCAAGCTCGAGGTACCAAGATGGCGGCCTACCTAGCTAAGGTAAAGGAAGAGCTATCCGAATTTGAGTACAGCATTGTTGAACACATACCTCGTGAGCAGAATTCTAATGCTGATGCTTTGGCAAGGCTTGCCACCACTAAGGAAGCTGAGACCTTGAATGTAGTGCTAGCAGAGTTCTTAAAGAGATCGAGCGTGACATAAAAAAACATTAGAGGTCAAGATGATCGACACAAGACCGACTTGGATGACCCCCTTAATGGAATACCTCACAATAGGAAGGTTACCTGAGGATAGAAAGGATGCAAGAAAAATACTATATCAAGCTCCGAGGTATATGATAGTAGATGGGGCATTGTACTGACGTGGTCATTCATTGCCTCTCCTATAGTGTGTTTTGTCCGAGGAGGCTAAAACCATTTTGCAGGAAGTGCATGAAAGCTTTTGTGGAGATCATGCCAGGGGGCAAAACCTAGCACTGAAAATATTGAGGCAGGGCTATTTTTGGCCCAATTTAATAAAAGACTCCATCTCGTATGTTCAGAAATGTGACAAATGCCAGCGCTTCACCATAGTTGCTTGAGCTGCTCCAGTCGAGCTAACGATGATCTCATCCTCGTGGCCATTTGCGGTGTGGGGAATCGACCTAATAGGGTCCTAGCTATGGGCAAGGGAGGTCAATTTCACGAAGTGGGTAGAAGTCGAGCCTTTGGCAACCATCACTTCAAAGAGAGTCCTGGACTTTGCGGTGAATAATATTGTATGGCGGTTTGGGCTTCCTAAAAGATCATGTCAAACAATGGGACACAGTTTGACAATGATCTTTTCACTAGCTTCTGTGAAAAATACGGCGTTGTTAAGAGTTTCTCTTCAGTAGTGTATCCACAGGCCAATGGACTGGTCAAGGCTGTGAACAAAACCCTAAAGGCAAGCCTTAAGAAGAGGTTAGACGAGGCCAAAGGAGTATAGCCCAAACAGATGTCACAAGTACTTTGGGCATACCGAACTTCTCACAGAACCTCCATGGGACACACTCCTTTCTCTTTAGCTTTTGGAAGCGAGGTCGTCCTTCCAGTCGAGGCCATGGTAACCACTCACAGGCAAAGGAAATTTATCCAGGAACGGAATGATGAATTACTTAACGCATCTCTTGACTTGATTGATGAGAAACGAGAGGATTCGCAGTTACAAATCGCTCATTATAAACAAAAAACACTTGTTACTTTAATTCTAAAGTCAAGAGGCGTAGTTTTGGATTGGGCGACCTGGTCCTCCGAAGGGTCTTTCTGGCGAATAAGGATCCCAAGGACGGTGTCTTAGGTCTGAACTGGAAGGGACCGTATTAGACCAAGGAGATTCTACGTGAAGGAACCTTCAAGATAGATCGGCTGAATGGGGAGATAGTCCCACGGACCTGAAACACCATGCATTTAAAAAAGTATTATTAGTAGTACCATCATCCATGTAAGGCTTAAGTATAAAAGCCATTTGATTAAATAATAGATGGATTTTTTAAATAATTTTTCTTGTTAAGGTTGTATCAGCTCGTGTATTTAATGTTTGTAAAAGCAACCGAGAAAGTTTCTACATTCTGGTTACTTGGGGGGCATATAACCCAAGATGGGCCAGAGTAAGATCGTTGAATAAGTTTAAATTACTTAAAACCCTGGATACAACCAGGTTTGAAACTTAGAAGCTTGGAAAATTGAGTATTCGATGGCTTTTTAAGAGCTCGAGATGTCAATAAACCTAGCATGAACTCAATTTTAATCATTTAAAACTCTGGATACAACCAGGTCCAAAATTTGGAAAGCTGGAAAAATTGTTTAAAATCAAGGGCTTTTTAAGGCTCGAATTATCAATAAACCTAACACGAACTAAGTTTAAATTATTTAAAATCTCGGATATAACCGGGTTCAAGGTCTGATTCTTAACAAGTATGCTATAAATTAATACATAAAGTTTGATTTCTAAAATCTCAAATGTACAAGTCTAAGGATTCTTAAACATGAGAGATAATAAAGGAAAGATAAATAGATAAAAAGTTAGATATATAAATTGAAAATAAAATTATCCCAAGGAGAAAACCCTTGAACTAAGCCCAAAGACAATTGTTTACAAACAAATAAAAAAAAATCCAAAAGGAAAAAGGGTGTCACTGAACTCCTCCAGGTCGCTCTGAGGATGTAACCTCCTCACCATCCTACTCGCCTGCCATAGAAGCATCCCCTGTTTCTGACGGTTCTTGCAAAATCTGAGCCTTGAATTTTTCAAGGTACAGATCCCACAGCTCGGGAGCCATGAAAGAAAAGATCTCATCCGGGTTAAATGCCCAGAAATGGCACAACATATCCTCCATGGATGACAATAAGACCGCCCTCTCTTCTTTGACTACGACCTTGGTCTCAAGCAGTTTAACTTTGGCTCCTTCAGCCTCGGCTTGAAGTTGTGCATTTTGAGCTTGGGGGGCAATCAAGGCAGTCTTCATAGCCATCTCACTTTCTTGGGACGAGGCAAGAGCAGCCTTGGCCTCGTGTTCATTATTATGAGCAGCCGCCAAGGCAATATTGGTGGCATTTACTTCGACCCGGAGCTCATCATTTCTAGCCCTAGCGTGGGCTATACTACGATATTGAGCCAAGATAGACTGCAAACTAACAAAACAAGTCAGAGATATATCATTGATCACAATACTAAGGAATTTTTCACCAAGAAAAGATAACTTACAGTGAGGTTCATCCCCATAGCTAACTCCTAGACATTCTCCGGGCTGCGCTCCTCGATAGTCCATAGATCCCTCGAGCTGGCCTTATAAGCATGCCCCACCATATGGCTCACCGTCTCATAAATGATGCCCCAAAAAGCTTCAGTGATCTTTTCCAAGTCCTGGGGATCTACTGGAATTCAAACGGTCGGGGCTGGAACGGTGGGGGTTGGAGGGTCAGTTTGTATTACTTGGTCCCGAGGAGGCGCGAATCGAGGTGGGGGGGGGGGGAGGAGGAGGAGGAACCCTAGCGGTAACAGTAGACACCGAAGCTGTCGAGCTCGTGCTTTTATCCTTAGCAGGGGATTTTGAGACATTTCCTACTGCTGGAGGGGCCTTCTTCGTAAACCTAGGCCTCTTCACAACAGGGCTCGAGCCGGTTTTCTCAGCCTGGAAGGCAGTACGGAGGTTAGGAGCTCCGGTTTGTTTCAACTCTTCGCTTGAAAAGAACAAAAGGGGATTAGTTTACAAATAAAGTCAAACATATACAAGAAAATAAAATAAATGAAGATCATACTCTCCGGGCTGATGGAGGAGTCTATAATCACGACCTTCGGCCTTGGGACTACTGGAGGAGAGGGAGAGTCTACGACTAGTATTTCTGGGATCCTAGGGGGTTCAGGCTCAGGTTCCTCCTTGTTACTAGATTCCTCTACATATTGTCTAAATCCAGAGGCAAAGGCACCTTGGTGCAGAGAACACCAGGACCTACGATTGGTCCCATACTCCTAAAAAACGGCGGACCTAAAATTTAAGGTATTGTCGACCACAATTGTCCCCTTTGGGTAACTATTGTCATGACGCACCACTAGGTGGTCTACACATTGGAGTAGGGTTATGTTACGATCTGGGATATGAGGATGACGATGGACAAGCTTATTTGGGTTAAACCTAACTAACCTAAAATCAGCAACAACTTTATCTAGTTCCCTATAGGGGTATAGGTTACCTTGGCCGGAGGGGCCGGCTGCTGCCCCAGACGCGGCACGATCTAAATTAGGTTCCCGAAAAACCTCGAAAACCCGCCTTTTCCACACAAGAGGCGCCTCGTCCTCTTCCTCATCCTCGCCTTCGGTGGCTGGCCAGACCTCCTCTTGAGAGGATGGGAGCTCGTGGATTACATGGAGGGTAACCCGGGTCCTTAAGGCCAACGTCTGGCCTTCGCCAATCAATTGACATGCGAACATCGTGATGTCATTCATGACCTGGCGGTAATCCTTCGCGCTAGGTGGAAGCCCAGACAATTTCTCGTATTGACCCCGAGGGTCATGAACTTCTCCGTCCTCGCAAATATGGCTGCACGAGAAACAAATTCAATTAAGACATGTACAAAAGAAACACCTTGAAAGGAATAAAAAATTCCACGAACTGAGGTTTCAAAAATTAAGAACTTACGAGGACGATTGAAGTATCTATGTTCACAATTCCGGAAGCCATTTGACATAAAGAACAAGTCTTTATAGTCGTTGGGATGGCTGGGGAGCTCGATGAAGGGAGCAGAGTTGGGGAATCTAGTGAGATGGTAGAACCCGTCACCTCGATCTCTCTATTCCGAGCAAGCCATGAGGCAAAAAAAATAGAGGATGTCTGCCGGAGTGGGGACCTCCCACTCATGCTTCAAAAATAAATATTTCAGCCCCGCCAAAAGCCTATAAGAATTTGGAGGGAGATGAAATGGAGCCAACTTCACGAAGTTCAAAAATTCTGCAAAGTATTGGTCCAAGGGGAGAAAGGCTCCTGCCTTCAGATATTCATCACTCCAGGCCGCGAAGTCATCCTAGAGAGGGGAGCAACTCTGTTCCCCTTCAAAAGTAGGTCGGGCAATGAGAACTCTGGTCCCAACCTCAATGTTGTGGCCCAGCATGATCTTGTTCATCCTCCCCTGGGTCGTGATCTTGGATACAATGTGTTCAGCCTTGAAGAAGGTGTTGGGGTCAACCACCACCTCCTTTTCCACCACTGGACCGAAGCGGGGAATGGGAGACTCAGGGGCGACTTCCTTCCCCTTGTTCTTTTGCTGAGTAGATGAGCTGGATGCCTTCTTCTTGGGAGCCATCAGATTGCCTAACGAACAGATCGACCTAATTAGTAGGCAACCTAAGAGGATTTAAAGGTTACGACGCGGAAGTATGGAGGGGGAATGGTTTACTAATGATATACGAGCTGAGTTAGCCTCAGCCCCATCGCGTAATGCCATGTGCTACCCTAAGTTACGCGCCTCAGTTTCCTAACAGACCCCCTGATATTTAGGGATTCGTGTGTCAGAAAATCAGACCACTATTTTCCTTGGGAGGAAGTTTAGTGCAAAACCACCCAAGAAGTGTGACCCCTAAGCAACCTGGTTTGAACCCTAAAAACTTTTCATCTCCTATATCCTGAATGAGTATTTTCTAAATTCACCATGGAGATTACCCAAATTTACCCATAAATTACCTAGTTTTATGAATGTCGTAGTTCTAAAGATATTTTGAGACCTACCCATTGAATCTAAGTCGAGGCCTATTCGTTAAAACATTTGGGAAATAGCCTAATATTGACTACAGTGAATAGTGCGGATGAGCATGGTGAAGAGCACAGATGACTAGTAAAAAAAAAAATTCGGACCAAGATGTCAGAGGTACTTACAATATGTTCTTCGTCGGAAAGACGTAAGATTTTGCAAAGGGAAGTTCTTGGAAAATTTCTGAGTAATGGGGTACAATGAATGATTTTTGGAAATTTCTGAGAAAGTAGAGGGATTCAGAAATGCAGAAGAGGAAAATTTTCAAATGAAAGGTGGTGAAATCTGAAAATTGCCTATTCTATTTATACATAAACTGCGTAAATTAATTTGGGTCATCCAATTTTGTTAGTACAAGATCCAAGGGACATGGTTAAATAGACAAAACGACGACAAAAAGGTGGCAAGACAATTATTGCAGTCCTCGAAACTCGAACAAACGACAATTGCTGTATACCACGTGTCCAGTACTCGAGTAGTGGGCAGGCATGGTTTTGTGTAATAGAAGACTAAAAGCCCCTACTGTGTAGGTCAGAAAATGATGACGTCATACACGAGCAGGAGCTTGGGGAGCAAATGTTGTACCCTAATTTTAGCTCGAGTCATTCACTCAGTTCGGGTACAGTTGGCAAATAAATATACAGAGAAATAACCAAGGGATGATATCTGCTTATTATCCACGTAAGCAACTCCAATTTCACATGGGCACGTGTGGTGTTAGGCATCCTGGGTTTAACCCGAGCTACAGACATGAAGGTTTTGAAATGCGTGATCGTAATATTCAAACAGTTGTCGAAGTACGAGCTAGGAGAGATACCCAGCTCGTGGTATCTCTGATATATTGCATACCCGCGGATCCCCACAGACTTGGGTACTTTTATATGATTATTTATGACCAGCCTGTCATATTTAATGTCACAGATATTAGGAGACCATTTATTTTGTGATCAAATCATATCTCAGTATAAATGAGAATTGTTTGTATTATATGTAATAAATATGTAAATCTGTGATTGACTCACGCGGTTACCCAAACCTGTCCATAGAATTTCTCTATAAATACTGGAAATATTGGACAGAGAGGGGACCCCGATTATTCTGTAATACTGAAACTCTACCAAAATAGAGAGAGAAACAACAATAATATAGACTCGTGGACTAGGTGGATTTTAACCACTGAACCACGTAAAAGATTTGTGTTCTTGTGAATTCATTTCATCTTTCGTTATGGCTTATTACTAAGCACTAATCAACCTTATTATTTCTTAATACACTGTTGGCAAAAAACCATGTCAACAGATTGAATTAAAACTCAGTTTATTTAAAATTAACTAATTTTTCATGTTATAGCTTTTCTTTTTTTTTTTGTAAAATAAATTTCAAATAATTTTTCAATGTTAGAATTATATATTTTTATGTTCTTATTAATTAATTAAAATTGAGATAAAATTAGTATAAAATATGACTTTTGCAACTAAAAAACTACTTCGTGACTTAAGTGTAATATTTCAAATTACTTACTAACTTTTGCCACCAAAAAATCTATTTAATGATTTAAGTGCAACATTTCAGCCTCTTTATTGACTATTGTTGCCAAAAAGCTACTTAGTGACTTAAGTGCAACTTTTCAGACTACTTAATGATTTTTGCCACAAATTTCCCTTTATTAAATAACACGCTCTAGTTGCTGCTTCAGCCCAAAAACATTTTGGCATCCACAAATCATTTAACATGCACCTAACTTTGCCCATTATAGTCCTATTCATACGCTCAGCCATGCCATTTTGTTGTGGCATTTTAGGAAATGAATGATGTAACAACCCTCAAAACATACAAGACAATAATGTGGAGATTTAAAACTTTTTATTTTTAACTCATTGTATCGAAAATCCATATAAAAAAAACTTTTAAAAGATCATGTGTGCACACTTTTAGTTTTAGTAAACATAATTATAAGTACTCTTTTAAAGAGTTAAAGCGAAACAAATTTCATAAAAGAAATAACAAGCTTCCAACATTTCTTTTCAAAATGGTGTTCCATCAAAACCTCCCCATGTAATGCCCTAAATTTCCTAATAAGGTTTAGGACCTTGATTAGGAGGCCGGTAGGGCCATAAATGAGTTATTGTGTTATTAATGATAATATGCATGTTTAGGTGTATTAAATATGCATGTGAACTCATTTTTGAGTAATTGGGTGATTTTCATATTTTGGTCATTTCGGGCATATTTGGCATATAAGTGATATGTATGTGTGGTGCTATATTATTATTTGGTTATGCCAGGGTTACTCAGCACAAGACGATCCTAGGAGGTAAGCTAGTGGGAAAGTCACAACGGGATTTATTCTTGACTCGGAGTGAGTCAAGGGGTATTTAGAGCATTACCGGGTTATTGGGTAATGGGAATTAATATTTGGTGATAAATTGGGAGTTAGTAAGATTAGGGGGGAAATTCTGGAGGTTTTGACTATTTTTCCCTCGTGAGTGTTTTCGGGACCCCGAGCATTAGGATTTGGTTGAGGCTACTTAAGCTTGAAGTAACCTTTTAAAAGAATAAAAGAACGTTCTTTACGTTCTCTCTTCCTCAAAGTTCCATTTTCGTCTCTCGATCGCATTTTCGAAGATAACTTGAGTTCTAAGACTCGGAATCAGGCGAGGATCAAGGCATAGCGATCCTAGGAGAGATTAGAAGCTTATTAGCCAAAGGATTTAGTTGGAAACAACTCAATCGGAGGTAATTCAAGTTTTAAGCTCTAAATTTTTAATGTTTTTAAGCTTGAATTGGACTTTGTGTTTTGATGAGTTTTTGGGTGATTTGAGACTTGGGTTTTGTTGGTTTTGGATGATGGGGATGTTTGGTTTTGGGTGATTTGAGACTCGGAATCTGCACCCCATATGTGACATGCATGGTTATTCTTGATGCATGTTGGATGTTTAAGTGTAAACATTGATAGCATATTGAATGCTTAGCAATCTTGCTCATTTGCATATGATTATTATTGAGGCATGTTGGATGATTAGGTGTGATGCATGTGATGCACGAGAAACATGTGATTAGGGCATGCCATGAATATTGACTGTGAGATTGATCAGAGCTTGAGTCTCTGTGTTTGTGCATGATCATAATTGTGCAAGCAAATGTTAAGTAAGCATGTTGAATGCCCTACATTTGAATATTCGACATATGACATATGTTTGGTAGCATTGCTTACTTGTGCATAGTACTGACTCATTAGTCAGAATTGGCAAAGGTGTCAGCATCAACTGTGAAGCTGTGACTCATTAGTCAGGTTCGGCAGTGGTACTGGGCACTGATCACACGGTGCTGACTCATAAGTCAGGACGGCCTTAGCGTGTTCAATGCAAGCCAATAAAGATTAGATCTAATCGACATTCTGCATTGGATGACTCAAAGAGCATTAATGTCGGACCGACCTCAAGTTCGATGAATATTATAAGCACTTGTGCGAGTTACCCATCAGTCACTCCTCTGTTAAGTTAGAGACTTACCCACCAGTCTCTCATCTGTTTAAGGCTAGTGGCTTACCCAGCAGCCACTCTTCTGTTTAAGTTAGTGACTTGCTTGTCAGTCACTCATTATGGTTTAGCAGAATCTCAAAGTGATATTCACTCATCTGATCAGAGCTATAAGCTCTGTATGATCATTTTGATCATCATATGCATGGCTTTGGGTGCTGAGCCCCATAGTGACTTGCTTGTTGGTCACTCAGTATGGTTTACCAGAACCTCAAGTGTTAAAACACTCATCTGATTAGGATTGACTTGATAGTCATCTAATCATAAGGGCAGGATTTCTTATCTTGGATACCCCAGAATTGTCTGAATTCAATTGCATGCTTGAATAAATTTATGTTTGCTAGCCATGCCAGATATGATTTGATATCACGATATGACTGTTCATGAGCATATTGATTTTTCTTGCTGGGCTTCGGATCACGGGTGCTATGTGGTGCAGGTAAAGGTAAAAGAAAGTTGGACCATCCTTGAGTTGAAGAGCTTAGGCGATGATGTGTACATATGCAACTGCTCGACCGCCACGGCCGAGGTTTGAGGGAGAGGAACTAGGGCTAAACCCTGTTTTGCCGCTTAGATCGGCTGGTTGTAAATATTTTGTTGTAATAAACCTTTAAATTATATTTTTGGGATCCCAATGTATACAGTAAATGTTCTAGTGAAACGTTATATCTTAACTGAAATTTTTAATCCCTAAACTGCTAATCATACTTAGTTACATGTTTATGGCCAAATGACTCGATTAGCGAGTTTATCACTGTTTGCATTGTGCACCGTAACGGTCCCTGGAGTTGGGGCGTTACACCCCAGGTCAGGCCACATGTACATATCCACAAGCAGACTTTGGTGTTCACTGCTCCACTTTGCTTTTGCACTTACCTACAACATGAAACAACTAGATAAGCGAAAATGCTTATTAGGAATTGCCTTGCACACAAATATACTAAACCTAGTAACGGGTTGCCCTAAGGTAGTTATCACTACCAGTCATAGGGTATTGGATAAATTCCAACCATATCATACGATTCGCAATAATAGTCCTAACAGAAAATCAAGCACATTGGTTGTGCCCAACAACAAATGTTCATACATATCAAAACCACCTGCATTCAGAAAATTCCAAACATTCAAGATATATAACCATATCTGAAATAAATACTCTAGTTGTTTCTAACAACCATGTTCACTTCTATCCCAATAACCTGCATTCAGAAAATTCCCAGATTATACAATAAATCACTCATATCGTAATATCAAAACTAAGAAGATTCTCAGAATATTCAATTATATTTGTTATCCAAAGAACAGGCGTGGATGACGTGGCAAACATTTTTAACACGTGGCTAACACCTGGCAGAGGTTCTGTTCGACCATCGACCAGGGAGATTCTCCTAGCATAACATTTGGACTTTATAATTGTAAGATCTTTCAAAGATCACTCGTAAAGACATGTTTAGTCCATTTAATACGAGAATTATAAGGGACTGTGTGCAGCCACTCATTCTTGCCAAACTTCATAATTTTTTACAAGTATTTGTTCACTACATGTGTTGTTTTGTTGTATTATAAGTTCTACATTTTATACCGAGCAGTAATGTTCATATAGGTTCTGGTCAAGGCAAGTGACCAAGGACCTAAAGCTCCTCAGTCACTTAGGGGGCATATAAGGTACATCAATAGCAAAGCATACCAAGAGGTATGTAAACACACGAACAAAATAAGTTAAAGCATACTACGATACTTAGAGTATTTTTCAAATTTTATATTTTGAAAAATCAAGCCAAAGTACTATGCTAGGTTCGGTCATGCGAACAGATATTATAATAAAACAAAAATATTTTTATGTCCAAGGAATCCTTTTACACCGCGAGCAGTATTGCTCGGATGTAACTGTTCAAATAAAAGTAAAATAGCTGCCCTTGCAGCAATAAAAAATATTGTCTTTATAGTGCGACCTGTGGGTTGCATAGTTGAGATAAGAAGAAAGAAAAAAAAAAGGGATTAAGGAGCTGGAGGGTCTTGAGGAGTGCCTTGGTCGACGACTGGGCTAGCTTCAGTGTCTGCACCATCTATCCCTGCTGCCAGGGAAATCTCTGGAGAAGCAGGCACTTCAGCCTTCTCTTCTTCTTCCAGGCAGATGGCACACTACGACATCAAAGTCCTCCTCAAGCGGTCGGACAGATAGCTAAAGTTTGCCTCCCGGTTGTGCTTCCAGAACTCATAGAAGCAAAGATGAGTGGCTTCCTTTTACTTCTCCAAGTTCTTGGCTCCAGCCTCCTCAAGCTCCTGCACTTGTTTGCCAAGTTCCTCCGCCTCCTGCCTGCTGGCGATCAGATCAAGCTTGAGCTGTACAGCTTGTTGATAGTTGAGCTTGGCGCTTTCCCTGAACTTTTCCCTAGATTCGTTGGATTTCTTCAGGGTGTCCCGGGTTTCCAGCAACTCCTTGGTCAAAGTAGCTTTGTCCTTGAGCAGTTCATCCTTTTGCTTGGACAGCTCCGTTTTCTCCCCGAGCAGCTCGCCATTATGTTTAGCAAGCTCGTTGTTTTTAGCCTCGAGTGCTTGCTTAGCCTCGGTGAGCCTGGTATCGAAGTTCCTACCCTGAGACACCAACGCCCCAGCTCGGCACCGGCCAGCGATTATGGTCAGCAGTCCCTGAAGTGAGATAGAAAAAGATAAAGTAAAGGCAGGGAATCGAAAATAAATGTTACATCAGCAGGAGTTGACTTACACTAACTATCTCGTTCAACCCTCTATTGAGAACTTGATCAGCCTCCATAGAAGTAGTTTCAGTAATAGCTGCCTGGCTGCGTTTATGCTTGGAGAGCTTGTATATTCTCTCCCTGGCAGAGCTAACCACGAGGCTGGGCAGGGAGCCTTCGGGCTGAGTGTGCAATGTGTGGCTGTTAGGAGACTTAGAAGAAGGCTGCTGGTCGGCGGGAGTTAAGGTCGGCTGCTCGAGGGGTGTTGGAGGTGGTGAGTTCTCCTTCGAAGGGGTGGTAGCCAGAGGATCGTCAGTTCGGGCCTTCTTTGAGGCAGTCCTACTGCTCTCCCCTTAAGCCCTCTTGCTGTCTTTCTTTTGGCCAGAGGAGGCAGCAGCAGCCCTGTAATGCTCGAATACATCCTCGGAGTCCATATCTGCACAAAAGGAACCAACACGGGCAGTGAGACAAGATGGTCACACAGGGCCAAGAAATGAAAGTGAAAAGATTACAAGTAAAGTACCCGCGCTACAACTATTGGTCGCTACATTATTTAATGAACTACTTACTGCCTGAAAGAAATCTAAATTTAAGATGGGAGCATTATTAAAGTTGCCATCCCCGTCAAACAGATGACAGGGAATCGGCAAATTGTTTAAAAGTGAAATTACTATACCGTTATCATCCGACGAGTCGTCAGAGAGTTCGGTAGGCTCGGTGGCCTTTTGCTTTTCTTTTCCTTTGGGAGCCAAGGGCCTCTCTGCTCGGTGAGTGTCGGCAGGTTCCCTGATCGTAACCCCAGTTGGTCTCCTCCGCGGAGGAGACACTTAGGGTTGCTGCTTGGGTTCCTCTTCGGTGCAAGCATTCCCCGCCGAAGGCCCACTCACAGTTGGTTGAGGGTCCCAGAGGCCAGCCAACCTAAGGTTAGCCTCTGTAACTAAATTTTTGACACTCTTCTCATCATCTGACATGCTGGCTAAGAGTGTCGCCCTTGGCTCCATCCCTATAGTTGGGTTTGGTCACAGCCATGGGCCTAAAACACATTGAAAGTTCAAGACATTGTGGTGGAAAAACACTAAGTGAAGAAGCTAGCGATGTGAAAGTTTTACCTCCTCGTGTGAAAGCCAAGTTGTCCGCGACCTAGTCAGGCGTAAGGAAGTACTCCTGGTAGTACCTCCCCATGTTAGAGATATGGGTTGTGTTAGTCAGGAAAGTGCGGCCGGTTTCCTGATGACAAAGATGGAAGAACCCCGTGCCTTCTTGGTTGGGGTTAGACTTAAGGTCGAACAAGTAGTTGACCTCATGTGGCGACGGTGCAGGCCATTTTTTCTGGCTATACAGGATATAGAGTGCAGCCAGCATTCTATATCCATTTGGGGTAATTTGGAAGGGAGCAACTCCGAAGTAGTTGGCTACCCCCTGAAAGAATGCATGAAGAGGCAAAGTGGCTCCTGCCTCAACATGAAATCGCGACCAGGCGCTGTAACCACCTCCAGGCAGATTAGCCCTTTGGTCTGGGTTAGGTTTGACTAGGGTCACCCCTGTCAGATTGTATTTTTTTAAGTAGTTGGCGATCATTCTGACCGTCACCCTACTTGCGGAGACAACATGCCACTCGACGTCCGGTTGAATAGCATGTCAAGGGCGGGCATGACCTTGAATGTTTGGGTCAGGAATATTTTCATCTCGACCACTGGTCAAGGGAGCATCAGCAGTAGGCTGATGAGAAGTGTTGGAAGTTTTTCTTTTCTTGTCTTTGGTTTTGGTGCGAGCCATATTGTGAGTCAAAACTGGGGAAGTGTTTGGGTTGATGCGAGAAAAAGGAATATTTTGTATCATTGTCGAAGGATGTTCTTCGTCTTCAAGCAGCTGAACTAGGAGGTCGTCGTCAATTGGTCTTTCTCCTCCCCACGGGTCTTGCATATGAACTGCAAATAGACAAAGGAGGAGATAAGACGCACAGCCTGGGAACTTATGTTGAAGTTGGAATAACATTGCTCGCGTCTATCGACCAGCAGCATTCTAACCGAATTTTTCAACTAGCCTAAAAATCGAATTTTTACATCGATTTTACGCCCTAAACCTATGATCCTGACTATCAAACTGATTCCTAACATATTTATAGCAAAAGTACACTACCCTATCTAGCATCAAACGGTATATACAAAATCCTCACAAATTTCTACTCAAGAATGCAAAGAGTTTCAGAGCACAAAGTCATAATATATGGCATATCAAAAGGTCAAACGTCAAAGAAGAGTTACCTGAACGAAGGTTGGAGATTCTGAAAGATAGAAGCTTTGGGTTTGCAGGAGAAAGATCCTCAGCAGGGCGTATGAAAACTTTGAAGTTCTAGGCTCTGGAGTATGGTTCTTGAAAGTTTTTAGCAAGAAGATAGTGAGTAAAAAAAAATGAATGAAGAAGGTGGGGGTTACTTATAGAAACCGAGGTGTGCCAAAAAGGAGCAATCATGACTTACCTTTTTTCGAGGTATGGGGGAGTGTAACAGCCGTCAGAATGGTTTCTTGGAAGCCGAAAAGGTGCGATTGGACGTGGTCGATTCACAGTTTCCAAGAACGTACGAGGGACTCTGACAGATTTCGTGGGGCATATGAAAGATTTTTTCCTAAGTTTACTTATTGCTGGTCGCAATAAATAAACTTGGGGGGCAAATGTTATCCAAAGAACAGGCGTGGATGACGTGGCAAAGATTTTTAACACGTGGTTGACACCTGGCAGAGGTTCTGTTCGACCATCGACCAGGGAGATTCCCCTAGCATAACATTTGGACTTTATATACGACCAGCTTGGTCGTATACTCCGTATATTTTGAGAAGATCTTGTGCAATTATGATCATATCCGAGATTGTCTCCCATGATTCCTGAGTATCCAATTAATTAGGAAAGAGTATCTGTAAATTTATGTAATCTTCCTTGAGCATATAAATAAAGAGAAATAGCTCAAGGAAGAGGACTTTTTTTTGGCTAATTTGAGTTTGTGCTTTACACGAGAATTAGAGCTATTACCTTCTGATTGTATTAGTCATCCCTCCGAGGTTGGTGAAACTTGAAGAACCCTAGTTCTTTGATCACTCCTTTGAGATTCAATATCAATAATAGCTTAAGTGGACGTAGGTCATTACCAATTCTTGGGGCCGAATCACTATAATTTCGTTGTGTCGTTTACTGTTCTTTCCATTAGTCTACTTCAATACCTTCTATCACATCAAGCATTTGAATCCATGTCAGTTGACCAAAACGAGGGTCAACAATATTTAACACACATCATGAATAAGCAATTAAATTATCAAGAAGGGATTCGGGCCACAACCCAGTTCCAACATCTATGTCCTAGCTCTAACATGGACTATATTACCATTGTCCTGGCTTCAACCTGGACTATATTACCATTGTCCTAGCTCCAACCCGGACTATATACTTACCATGTCCTGGCTCCAACCCGGACTATATTACCATTGTTCTGGCTCCAACCCAGACTACATTATTCTAAGGTTCTGGCTTCAACCCGAACCTACTTACCATTTATTCACAGAATGCCAAAGCATTGCAAGAGTAGGCATTAAGCATACCCTGGTCTTAATAACCCAAACAAAACTAGTGTAATCTACTACTGCAAGCACACATTAGTGTATTCATGTTGTAGCCAAGAAAGAGAAATGCTAACTTACTTGGAGTCCTTATGTAACGCCCTACCTCCTTAGAGTCGTTACTATGTGAGTTTAAAATGTGCTTTCAACTCGCTAATCGAGGTTTAGGTCAAAAGTGTAATTAAATCATAAATAGAGTAATAAACTTTGAAAATAATTCCAATTATTGAAAAACATAACGTGTTTGACACTTGGGATCCCAAAATACTGTTTAGAAATATTTACAACATATAAGTACAAACCAAGTTGACTAGACGACAAAATCTAGGTTTTAATACAATCATCTCTCGAATCCACTAGTTGTGGCAGCCAGGCAGGCCAAACATGTACGCGCCGCTTCACGTTCTCCATACTCATGGTTGGTCGACTTTCCCCTTGCCCTTACCTGCACCACAGAGCACCCGTGAGCCAAAGCCTAGCAAGAAAACCCTTACAAGTAGAAATCATATGCATAACAAACACTCGGCATAAAAACAGGCCATCAATAGGCTAAACACATACGACCATGCCGTCCTAGGCGCTTAACCAGGCCCTGGGTTCGCAACCCACAGCGTGAGGATATCCCAGGTATCCTTTAGGGTCTCGCCCTGGCAACTCACACTCCACGTGCTCAATGTTGCTCCCGGCCCCTTGCCGCACTTAGCCTTGCACTCCACGTGCCTAACGCCGTTCCCGGCCCCTTGCCGTTCCCGGCCTTGCCGACCTCAGCCTGCGCCGTTCCCGGCTCTTTGCTGAACATTCACACATTCGCATTCATAGCATAATAAAGCATATACTGAACATGAACGAATTCAATCAAAGGGCTACGCCCTGCAATACAATCATATAGGGCTCTGCCCTGCATACAAGCTCTATGGGAACAGTGGTTTTCTTACTTGAGTCCCGAGCTTTCCAAGCACCGATATTCCAAGCACAGTCCCCTAAACTGAGCCTCGCCGAAACCCTTGTCACAACACATTAACAATATTAATCCATCAAGTTCTAATCCATTAAATAGCTTTGAGTTACAATTCTAATCTCCGGGAACTTGAATCCTATCAATTCGGGTGATCAAATCCATCCCGAGCCTTAGCAAATAGGTTCCCAAGTCAAAACCCTCAAGTCACCCTGCACCTTGAACTAGGGCTACAACCCAACCCCACAAGCGCTGCGGCTAGCCTCAAAACAGAGGCTAACACCTCCCTGAAACACACACGGGCCGCAACGCACTTGGCCAAGCGTCACGGTGCGCCTCGAGCACCATTGCCTGCCAAGGCCTCACATGCACACGGGTCGCGGCATGCCTCTCCTAGGGCCGCGACCCTCGCCTCCAAACCCAGAAAACACCATTTTTCCCTGCATATCCTTCGAGCCAACAGCTCCAAAATCACCTCCAAACTCATAATTAAATCCAGAATTCACATTTATGCAACCTAAACATACCAACAACCTCAAGAACCAATTCCCACACCCATCAAACAATCAAAACCTGTCCTAGAATCCAAACCATGCATACTCTATGAAAACCAGCAGAAATTCCAAACTTAATCCTTATAATCTAAAGCTTACCCTTGCTGGATTGAATATCTGAACTAGATTCCTAAGCTCCAAGCTTCAAGCTCCCCTAAATCCCAACTGAATTCCTTAGCTTCAAGTTAGCTTCACCAAGTTTTCCCTTGATATGCCTTAGAGAAAGATGAAGAGAGGACAACTTCAAGAGAGGGAGAAAGAGTCGGTTTCTAAGTTTCTAAAAACTTCCTAGGCTTTGTTTTATTTAACTTAAGCTTTAAGGTTACCTTAAGGCTCGGGGTGCCAAAAACGTCCCAGAGGGCAAAATGGTAAATTTTCTCAATATTCCCTCCTAGACATTCTAACCTCAAATATATCTCCAAATATTTATTTTCATAACCCGATAACCCCATAACACATCTAATACCCAAAATAACCCTCGACTCGCCCTGAGTCGGATTCTCAACCCCGTTGTGACTTTCTGGCTAACTGCTGCCCAGGACTGTCTCAGATCATGCTACACAAATATATATCACAAACATATCATATTTATCGCATTTATACCCTCAACGGGCTAAAATCACAGACATACCCCTAATATCCAAACGGGGCCCACATGCATATCTAATTCAACTAAACATGCATCTCTATCACATATTCACATAAATTCACATATTATATCCATAATTCACCTATTGCCCTCCAGGCACGCTAATCAAGGACCTAAGCCTTATTAGCAAATTTGGGTCGTTACACCTTAGTTCCCAGCTGGATCTTTTAACACCATTATCCGCTTTTCCCTTCGCGGTTATTGTAATTAATACAGTGTACTCGGATTAAACGATGGCATAGTCGTATAGCTATTATTCTATGATAGCTACATTCAATAAATTTCTCTCACAGACCCTATACTAAAAAATTTTCTTATACACTTTACAGTGTATAAGACAAGATTTCGTTTTAATCAATTTACGGTTTTCTTGAGAAAAACCGTCCTTTCCGCAACATGCTCTCTGTGTTGTTTATTTTAATATTCTATCTCTAGATTACTCTCTCATTCGTATTACACATATTTTGGTTACTTATAAAAGGAGTTTTAAACAACTCCTAATCTTAGAAAACTAACCACTTTTTACTCAAGTACGGAGTTTATCGTTTTCCATTCTTTACCCAAAAATATTGCGTTTCGACCTTTTATAATTAATTATCTGTTAACGATAATACTTTTCGATTTACAATTTTATAAAATCTAACTCCCATTTTTACCATCTTTAATCCATAAACTAGAATCTCTATTACGTAAGTTTCGAAAAGAAAGGGTAATTGGACCCTATGTTTATAAAATGGTAAAAATGAATTCTCGATAATATTAAGCTAATTTGGGATTGATTAGATATCTAAAACTTTAGCTATTTTTTAAAACAACTTCATTTCTAATTTTGAACCTAACTTTTTTCACTATTCATTTTAATGTGATAAAAATCCCGCTTTTAAGCTCATATGCTATGTTAGGTTCTCTAACCACAACCCTTTAAAATCTTGTTCACGTATTATGCGTCCTGATGACGGGAACTAGGCAAAATCTCACGTTAAAATTTAATTTACGCTAGGAGAACTAACCTCCCAAAACTCGTTTTTTGTTAAGGTTCGAAATTATTAATTTTCCTCATTTTTAGGGAAAATTAGAAAAATTACTACTCTTAAACGGTGACATATTTTAATCTAAAATTTTACTAGGACCTTGATACATATCTTAAAAAAATTTCTGACCAAGTTTCATAATTTTTTGGATGGAAAAACCCATTAAACCATTTAAAGAAATCTGGGTAGTGCCTGCTGCCCAGGAGTTGTTCTCAGATTTTTAGGGTTCTTTGAAAAATTATTTCTCTTACACCATAGCCCAGTTCTTTCTGGAATTTTACCAGGATCTTTAATAATATCTAATTTAGTTTCTCTAAAAATTTCATAATTTTTAAGATAGGGAAATCCATTAAATAATGTAGGACAATCTGGGCAGTGTTTGCTGCCCAGAAATTTCATTTTCAGATTATTAGGGCAAACTTTGAAAAATCATTACTCTTTAACGAATTTTCATTTTCCTCTAAAACATTTATGTGGTACTTATACATATTTAAGCTAACAGTTTACCAAATTTAATGGTTTTTGGCTCAGTAAAACGTGTTCAATTTTCAAAACAATCTGGGCAATGCATGCTGCCCAGAAATATTCCAGATTGCATCAAGATGCCAAAAAGTTCATAACTTAGGTTTGAAAACATATATTTTTCGATTTTCCAAAGCCTAAACTCAAGTACTCATCTAGAAATGTGCAACCATACAAATTATTTCCATAAATAGAGGTATTACGATATGATCTGACCCATTGGAAGTCCGACCACGAAAACTTGGCAGCATGCATTTTTACACATTCTAGCCAAACTAAACACAACTAGCAAAACCCTAGCCACATGCATGCATGCAAATCAACAAATCAACCAAACTAACCCTCAAGCATAAAATAAACTTCAAAAACCAACAAAATAACCTATACAACCAGATCTAACATCAATAATAAAAAACAACTCAAAAACCAACCAAAAACTCTACCTTTGTAGTTCTAGCTTGGAGAAGAGATTCCTTAGCTTTTCAAACTTCCTCCTTGGATTCTATACACTCAAACCGAGCCCCAAAGGTTCCACATGTATATTTTTAAAAGAGTGTTAGGGTAGAAGATGGAGATGAGTGGAAAAATTACCAAAACTCTAAAATCCTTACCTTTGTTCTCACTAAAACATCAAAAAGCTTCTAATCTTGAGATCTTCTTAGAACAACTTACCTTTAGACCTAGAACACAAGAACCATGACATGCATGGATATTAGAATAACATGCATGCATAGTAAAACCCCTTAGGATTTCGGGTTTGAAAGAAAAAGAGAAGGAAAAAGAATGTACTAGGTTCGAAACTTACACTTGCCTAGATATCTCTTGAGTTTCTTCCTTCTTCAATGGGGAGAGAGTGCTCTTGCTATTGGAGAGAAAATGGCAGCAACAGAGAGTGAGGAGGGACTAGGGCTTCGGTTATAGGGAGAAATAATGGAGAGAGCTATTTTCTTGAGAAAAATAAAATATTAAAAAAAATGATTGGATGTGTAAGAGGGAAATGATTGGGGGTTTAGCCAATGGGTGGGTAAGTCTCTTACTTTTCCTAGGGTAGGTGTCCTAGACACTTAAGTACACTAGGGCATAGCCTAGCCGACCATCACAACCTCTCTCCACCTTTGGAAATGACTAAAATGCCCTTGTTCCTTTTAACTCACTTCTAATGCACTCAAGGGCCCTTTGGTAATTTCATTCTCTAAATTTAACCAAATTTTTACCCTATAGTTTTCAAATATCTCCAAACTAAATAAAATAAAATAAATGTGACCAAAAATAAATTTTTGTCACATAACACATAATTTTGGTAATTTACTCAAATTGACCAAAATGCCCTTAGAGGCTCGGGCAAAAATTTCCATTTTTAAGCCCTGTAGATTGAAAGTAAATCCTCAATCAATTTTTCTTAATTTTATTGGCTTGACTATACAATCCAAATTGCCAATTATTTTTATGACATAGTATCCCTCATTTACCTAATCCAAGATTTTTTCGTTATTAGGGTTTGCCCCTCGATCCAAGACCAATTTTCTTTGCCTAGGCCTAAACCTTTACCAAATTAGCACAACGAATTTTAAATTTACGAAATAACATAATTTCACATAATATTATTTATCGAAATAATAATTCACATAATTCTTCACCGGCTCCAACCAGCTACTAACGAGTGTTCAAAACACGGGATGTTACAAATGATGTCTAGCTTTTCCATTTTCAGTACAAAAAAAGTCGAATTCTTTATTACAAAAATTTTAACCATTATTTGTTCTAAGTCTCTTAATTCTTTTACCAGATTGATTTTCTACTAAAACTTTCCATGTTTTAAATGTTTCAAATGCCTCATCTTTAGTTTTAAGAAAATACAACCAAACTTCCTTGAATAATCATCAATAAAAGAAATAAAATATTGAGACTTAAAAAGTGACAATAGTATCTGTGGTGAACCCCATGGGTATTAATGGATGCAGTCTAGAGTTCCCTTAGTTTTTTTAATTGTCGTAGCAAGCTTGCGTCGGTGTGATTTGCCCAACACAACTCTCACAAAATTCCAAATATGAAATTTTCTTATTATCCAAAAGACCTTGTTTTGCGAGTTCTAGCAGATCTTTAACATTCATATGTCCTAGCCTTTTGAGCCAAAAATCAGTTTGATCATCCCTTTGAACTAAGACACCAACTTCACCCAGAATGGCCGAACCTTGTAGAACATACAACCTGTGTTCAAGAATTCATTTCAACACCACCATAGAACCCTTTACCACTTTCAAAACTCCACTTTGAGCTTTGTAAGAGCAACTTGATTTATCCAGCTGCCCTATATAAATTAGGTTCCTTTTCAACCCTCGTATTTGCCTAATCTCGGTGAAAATTATGATTGTACCATCCCACAACTTTAGCTTTAGTCTCCATTCACAACCAACAGCACATGCCTGGTTGTTGCCCATGAGTACCTTATTTCTCTCAACTGTTGTGTCATATGGAAAGTACACCCAGAATCTAAGATCCACTCGTCCTTTGAATCTGCATTATTCACGCTCGTTCAAACTGAGATCAACAGGCCTAGCATCTAAAAGATCAACAGACCTAGCACCCAGAAGATCATAGGCCTAGCACCCAGAGGACCAACAGGCCTAGCACCCAAGCTCTAAAGGGTCGTCGAGCCTAGCACCTAAGTCTTATAGACCAATCTAGACTTAGCATTTTCCCAGTGGTTTCAGTCATGCATTTGTTAGGAAAATATGTATTTGCCTCAATGGAAATTATAATAAATTACAACTCTATGCAATATATTACAAATAAATAATGATTGATTAAAAAGAGTTACAACTCTATAACTGAAAATTACAAATAAACAAAGAAAATGAAGAAGATGATGAAGAAGAAGAGAATAGTAAAATACAACTCTAAGCAAAAGGTTACAAATAAAGTAAAGTGTTTGAAACAAAAGAAAAGAAAAGATTACAACTCTTGAACAAGAAATATAGGTAAATAGAGAAGAACAATATAAAGATGAAAAGCAATAGAATGAAAGAAAGGAACAAGAAACAAAAGATAAACAACTCTCACTTACACTACCAAAGTGAAGAGTGTTGGGGATCACCAACTTGAACAAGGTTTGAAACCTTTATCTAAAAGCTTATTTCCCCCTAACTCAAGCACTAAGGGATCTCTCACAGATTATAGGAAATGCTTTCTGGAATTATCACTACAAGAAAAAATACTTTTAATAACACCAAAAATGTGTTATCAAAATATACTATAACACTTTTTGATGTGTTAAGACTGACTATGTTATCGTAGGTCAGGGTACTTTACATAACACTTTATCATTGTTGTACAAATGTGTTATTATACTATCAACGATAACACACTTTCTGTGTTATTTTAATAAATAGATAAGTGTTTAATTATATTATTTATAGTCGATTATACAACACATTTCAATACTTATAAATTTGTGTTATACTACACTTTAGTATAACACATTTTTTGTGTTATACTACATTTTAGTACAACACATTTTTTGTATTATACTACACTTTAGTATAACACATTTTTTGTGTTATTTAATGAAGTATGCATAACAAAATTCTTTACTTATAAAAAGTGTTATTATAATAGATATTATAACACATTTTTTGTATTCTTTTAATATTTATATAAGTTTAAATTCTCATTATATATTCATTTATATAACACTAATTTATTCTATTCTATTATATTTTTATTTTTTATTTATATAATTAAAATTAGTTTTCTAATATATACTAGCATCATCAAATGAACTTGATTTTCAAATAACAAAAAGTAAAAACATTCAACATTGTATTAACAATCCCAAATTAGTTTAAAACATTCACCACTGTCATCAACAACAAAATGTTCTTTAAATATTCAAGTAGTCTTAAATATTAAACATATTATACTACTTTCAGCACAAAATATTATACAGCTTCCCAACACAAAGCCTTCAAAATTAAGTATCCTTTTCTATTTCGCTTGTCATATCTGCAAAAAAATAAACAAAGAAATATTTTATTTCTATTATCTAGCATCACACATTACTTCAAGAAAAATGCTATGGAAATTATTTCCAAGAGAGGACACCACATACAAAATAATGAATTCACAACTACACCAAAGCAAACAAAGAAACCAAACACTAAACAATGAATTACATTAGCTCAAGTGCCAACAACCAACAAAAAGATGAGAAAAGGTTTGTAGCTAGAATTACAAAATGCTAAAGGAAAGAAAGTTCTAGAAGATGACTAAGAAGTTTATAATATATTAACCATGGTTAATTATGACTATCCTGTGATATGTTTAATGGGAAATTGAGAGTCAACATAAACTTTAGTTTTAGGCATGGGAAACTTTATTCTACATAAGTTTCTAATATATTTACCATGGTTGAATGGCATACTTGTCATTTGAGAATACTGGTGGAACACTAATTATTTAACTCATGCACAGATGAATGGCACACTAAATATTGAGAATACTAGCAGCTTCATTACATTACAATACTTCTATCTCTATATCAATGGAATAAAAAGATTTTCATACACCGATTTAGTTATGATCACAAGTCTTTTCAATATTACAATGGATCTTATATATATAAAGAGGCATCCAAAATAAAGAAAAGTTTCTTTTGCAAGTGAGCTTTTATCATTGGGTTAATCTACTAGTTGATTTGTGTGCAAAAGCTCATATCCTTGTAGCCCAAACTATAATAGCTCAACAATACTATCAATCAGGACAATCAAGGGGAAAAAACAGAGAATCAATATTTGAATACAAGAACCCAAAATTTATTGTTCATTCTCAATAAATAAGTAAGCATTCACCTATATAGGACTTATTGCAGTGAATCCCATCACCTTTTTCGAAGCCCATCTGTGCCAAGTCTGCTACTTTCAATAAGCCCTTAGTCCTTGGCACTTGCGGGGCTTTAAAAAGTAAAAAATATGCAATCACCAACACTCAACGCTAGCAAATGAAATGAAGTGCAACACAACATTATGAAAGATGTTGTCATACCTCTTACAAGTGGACTGTCAACACAGTGTCAGGAGACATGGCAATCGGGAAAGTAACCTGCAAGAAAAATTGAAATATAACATAGATTTGGAATGACCAAAAAAAAATATACCAGTCCTTTTGAGCAACATTTATCTAAAACATCTACCAGAGAATCAAAGGCTACCATTTAGTTCAATGATCCACAACACCTGAACAGAAGAAAAGTTTGAAAAATTATTAATCAATGCTTCTAGTTGTAGCCAGAATTGTACCCTTTCAAGTCTCACAAACCTATATGTAAATCATCATTCATGCAGGATGCAGCCTTTGCATAAATTCACCATTCAAACAAACATATCATATAGTAAAGTCTCTACTAGTAGCAACCAAACATGTGTGCACCATACTAAGAGAACCACAAATGCAATTTGAATTGTTCAACAATTAGCATGGTTCAACAATCAGAAGGCTAGCTACTTACTGTGGTATTCATAATTATACCTATAATCAGGTGTATCAATATTGTGTAAATCACTGCTCCATTGATAGTGAAATCAAAAGACAAAGTGTTTGATGAACAATAATATGCATAAATAAGCATGTCTAATCGATATGGAAAAAAAAGAATCAAATTATCTATGAAAGGTCTAATACCAAACACTACTACTCTCATGAGACCCTTTAAATTTTAAGTGAGGTGCAAAATCTTAAATTTTAAATTACTGTCACAGAGGAGTGCTTTGATCAATTTGACTTAGAAAAATTAAGAGATGTAAACCAACCTCATGAAAGCAATGTGGGGATTCATCTTTCCAAATGCAATTTTGACAAAATCATCTTCCTTGAAGGAAAATGTGGCATCTGGCTTTTTTTCTCCTTCCAATGTTCCTTAAATTTGACCAAAACACACAAAAATGAGCATCTTATTTTTTCTTACTAAGAAGTTACTTCACAAATAGTGATCTAAACAAAACTAATGGCAAATGAGATTAAAAAAAGGTTTATTTTAAAAATTAAACTGTATATATATATCATATGAAACAGAAATTATTTATGTATCATAACTAATTAAAACTGACAATATGACTTGGGAACGGCAGAGAAAACCAAAACCAAAACCAAAGATGGCAACAATTGTATGCAAGAGACTGTTAACAATAGAATGCAGCAAAATTCAAAACAGTGTGAAGGTTAGAATCTACATACGAAGATTATATCATGGAAGTAACAAACATATACTTACCACTTTTAAGATATCATGGTAAAAAAGAAAAGAAAAAAAGTGAAACGAATTAAAGAGTTCAGTATAGTTAACAAATTCTTTAGGGAAAAAAAAATGAAATAGAGAAGATAACATCTTGAATACATCCTTTCCCCTACATTGTTTCACTTTCAAAAAAGAGAAATCAAGTTAAAGTGTATCCAATTAATATGGACTTTAGTACAAGTGAATCAACATATTTGCCTTAGTCATAGGCGTATATGTAGAGACCAAACAAACAATAATCCTATTAATTCAAGCAAAAAAAGTAACATAAAAAGTTTAAAATAAAATAAATCTCATATTAGTTCTAATTAATCCATAAAATCTAACATTTGATGTATTCAATTCCACATCTTTAATAACGTAGTAGAGCGCATAAGATTACTTTTATTACTATATCACAATGAAAACATATTAGTTCATAGACACTGAAAAAATATATAAGAATCAATAAATACATATATCCAAGATATAATATCCAAAGAGATATTAATGCAACAAATTATTTTGAGATGAAAAATAATATACCATAAAAACTCAATGGGTAGGACATTCAAAAATCTTTAGGTACAAGAAAACTCGATAAATAATTAACACAGAAAAAAAGACCTTACCTTCAGCACATAGTGAGCAATTTCCTTCACTGTCTTATAGTCACCTTTAGCCATATAACTTGCAGTCAAAGCCTACAAGTAAACAACCCATAAATCAACAGAGACAAATCATGTGCAGACGCTGACTATGCAGAGAGAAATTTCAACAGATTTAAAACTAAAGTATCCCTCTATTATTGACCAGTATGAGCAAAAAAAAAACAATAATAATAAGCAGAACTTTGCCAAAACTAGTGGTCCAAAACAAGGGCAACTTTAGTAGGATCAAAATATTATAGCAAGCAATATAAGTCAAAGAAAGAGATAATACCTGTGCAGATGCACCCAGGGCATCAACCAGAAGCGAAATAGCCAACCATACTGGTATGCATATCTGATGAGAAGCCATTGCAACCGGGCCTTGACGAGCAACCATTGATGTCCCCAAATTCATGGTTGTTAGAACAGCAAGAGTTCTTCCAAGAAGAAAACCACCTATAACATCTCAAAATATATGAAAGAATCAAATAAAAATATAACACCTTAGTTAGAACAGGCAAAGAAAAAGGTCAACATGTCTAAAACAGAGAAACGGTTAATATTTTTGCTAAAGAAAAGTAAACTAAAAAACAGAACATACTACATATCAACTGACTGGTTATGCTTCAGTCAAATTGTAAGACAAGAAAGCATCTTCATACAAAAGAGGGAATTTCAATAACATAAGGATCATTTTTATCTTTTAATATTTTAAGAAAAAAATGAAAAACAAAACCAAATTTACCAGATTTTATGTATCCTCCAAATTATAATGATCCCATCTTTGGAGGCAGTAGTATTGCTCTCTTATTTAGAAACCATAGCATTAAGAAGGTGACAGCATATCTAAAATATAAACATTCGAGCAAGATCTTATGTCAAGGGATTATCACAGCAAAAACTAAAGAAAATTTGCAATGCTAGTCAAAGAACACGTACTGAGACACAACTGTGGAAATTGCTGCACCAGTTGCACCCATTTGGAAAGAATACATAAGTATGGGAAACAAAATCACAGCTAAAAGATTCCCAATACCTGCATACACAGCACCACATGAACTGACATGAAGAGTGGTTCGACTTTGAAGAAATGGAAAAGAACGCAAGGACAACAAATTGAAGACATAATAGTGACATATCTCACTTGCAAGTAATTACAATAACACTTGCCTAGACATAACACAGGAGTTTTTGTATCCTTAAACCCACGGAAAACTCCTTGAAGAGCCAAAGACACTACAACAGCAGGAGCACCGAGAGCCCTTAGTGAAAGAAAACGCTGAGCAGTAGCCCTCATGGGTGAATCCTGTTAAGAAACTGATTTTTAGAACTACAACTATTCTTAAATTGAGATTTATATACTTGAAAAAAGAAAAAAACTAAAAAATTCCTAAAAGGCCTCCAAAAAGCAAGCAAAATTATCCCCGCCGTTACAAGAATGACATTACCCAATTAAACAAAATACAAGTATATTACGGCAACCAAAAGTATATGGAGTACCTAATAATACTAACAAATATGCATTTATGCGTATATCTTCATGCAAAGATAAAAGAAACCAGATTATTAACCGATATGCCAAGTATGCTGAGTGTTTAGGACCTTACTGATGATATTCCCATGATATTTAGAAACAAGCCAGATCCCAAAGACAAGGCTGAAGCCTCAAAAGTACCAATCATAACAACTAGCAGTAAAGCTGTGGACACGGATGGTAATTGTTTTCTTTCTGCTATTACATCAAAAGGTCTACTACCATTGCTACTGTTGTTTAGAAAGTGCGTCTCTCCACAGCAATCAGTTCAAAAAAATAGAAGGATAGTCATTTCTATCTCAATCTTTAATTTGGAACAATACTTTTC
This sequence comes from Humulus lupulus, assembly GCF_963169125.1. Taxonomy (NCBI): domain Eukaryota; kingdom Viridiplantae; phylum Streptophyta; class Magnoliopsida; order Rosales; family Cannabaceae; genus Humulus; species Humulus lupulus. The sequence continues at coordinate 180,430,921 of NC_084800.1, read as the reverse complement.
TATACAATAATAAATTACAAGGGCATTAAATTTACCTGAAGCAGAAGAATTATTTTCACTTCTTGAAATGTCTTCAGCAACAAAAGAAGTGGCAACACTGAGAAGAGGAATATTAAATAGCTTTGAAATGTAGTTAAAGATGTTCACAGAAACACCAGCTGAACCCCAACTCCAAAGAGCCTAAGAAAAAAGGAAAATGCAAAACATAAGGAATAGTAAAGATATCACCTAGAGTAGACCTAAGGATATCTATAAATTCACTCTTGAGACTAAAAGCATTCAGAATTTTACTACAAAGAATTAAGAACAAAATTCCAAAACCATAGAGGAGAAGAAAAACCGTCAGACGAAATCAAAATCTCAGGCAATCTAGAGGTAGTGAGAATCTTAAGTAATCAATGAATCATACCTAATCTACCAATGTAAGTAGTCTCCATAAGCTGTGCTAAAGGATCAAGTGCTTGCCCCGCAATAGCAGGTATAGAAAGCATCATTATCTCACGCTTGACATCCGGAGAATGTAATACAACGCTAGGAACTTCTGCCAATTCACTATCATAAAGAGATGAGAACCATTGATGAGTCAAGAAAATGTGTATAAAATGCAGAAGACTTGAAAATTTCATAAAAACAAAAATATACTATACATTAAGTAGTAGTCTTACGAAGCACCATTGCCTCCACCGTCAAGAGAACTCTCATCTTTAAGAACCAATCTTTCATCAATCTCAGATGAACTGGCGCCACTATCTGAACTCCTCTGATTACTGACCACGGGGAAACAATTCTTTCTACTATGGGTCACCAACGGATTGAAACATTGTCTGTGCCTTCTGACCAAATAACATCCCCCAACAATATCTACATGGCCTAACTTCTGCCTTCTAGTAAAAGCAACAAATTTACCCGAGTCCCCTATGCGCACTGAAGCAACAAACATAAATCTCAATGCTTTCACCAAATACACAACAATCTCAATGAGATTGAGATTGTTAAACAAAATGAAAAACACCCTTTTCAAAATTAAAACAAAAAACACACCCTTAAATCGACCAAAACAATGGAAACAGAAAATCAAACAACCCCATTAGATTTATTCCCAAATTAAGCTCGATTAGGATAAAAAACCAATGACCTAGATCAATAACACCTAAAACTATATATCCTTACCTAGCTTGCCAAGACCGAAGAGGAGTGAAACAACCCAACGAATGGAACCCTACTGACAAAGAGATAGAGAAAGATGAGAGAGAGATGGAGGAGATATGAGGGATGGAGGCTGAGATTTGAGGGATGGAGGAGATGTGAGCTAAGATTTGAAGCAGTGATGATGAAACTGAAGATAGAGTTCGGACTTTGCTTAGCCGAAGAAGAAAATGGTGAGTCCGAAATTGGTGTGATTTTTTCTGAAAAAAAATGTATAAGTGGCGGGCTCCCAAAATATTACCTCCTTTTTCATTTGCTACATATATAACATTTACCATAATAATTTTTCATTTCTATTATATTCATGTGTTATGGAAATGGGTATTTGGTGTAGTGTATCAAGCCTCAAGGTGTTTCTAGCCAAGTGCTCTAATGGATAGAAATGTTGTGTGTAACAAGTGAGCTATAGGCTCCTATTTATAGAGTTTAGAGACACCCTTTGAATTTCAAATTCCACCAACCCCATGTCTGTTACCAATGTTTAATTGGATTAATATGGAATTAAAAAGGAGATTTGGGAGTTATTTGGGTTTTTTGAGTCGTTCAACAAAGATTGAAAAAACTGAAAAATTGGTCAGTTTTTGGCCTATGGCCATGGCCAGAGACATTAGTGGCCACGGCCACTAGCCTCTGTCCCACAGGCCGCGGCCACCAACATTCAGTGGCCGTGGCCACCGACTATTTTTAGCACTAAAAAATGTGCTGTTTTTCCAAACGGTTCCAAACCCTCCCAAATGATTTTGTAACTCCCAAAACCCATTATTGGGGTTAAAATCATATCTCTAAAAGCCATATCACATATGGCTTTATGAAATTCATCTCAATATTGTGTAACAACAAATTTACACAATAAAGGGTAATATTTAGAAGTTACAAATTTGTAACACCAAATATGTTACATTATTTGGATATATCTCATATATCTAAATATTGTAACTCTCTATTATATGTTACAATATGTGACACTCTTTGTCACATTTATTTAATCTAAAACATTATATTATAATGTGGCCTCAACAATATATCACCGACATGCATACAAATATACAATTACGCCATCAACGGGCCAAATTACCAAAATACCCCTATCATGAAATGTGGACCCACATGCATGCATTTAACATCATATTATAATATAATTCACATAAACATGCATATAATCATTTAATGGCATAATAAAACAATTATGGCCCTCCCGGCTGTTAGGAGTGTGTCCTAAAAGCATGTAAAGACATTTGTTTTTCTGTGAATAAATAAATACAATGGTTTATTATTATTGTTATATTTAGATTGTTAAATTATTGTTTGAATAATTTTGTAAATATCAGAAAAATTCCATATTCATTATTAAGGATGTGATCTTGTATTAGTACGAGAGAATTAAGATCACATGAATGAATAAAAATAGTCAACAACAACAAATTAAAGTTATGGAATTCTTTAATTGGAGTTGTAAGTACGATTTACTGAGTATCATAATGATACAAATAATCTAGATTCGGATTATTGATGTGGAAAGACATCTCGGTAAAGGTGCTTTATATAATATGATTATATATGACACGGGCCGATATGAATTAAAGTCTTTATCCAAAAACCATTTAACAATAAAGACTTGTAATTCATATCATAACTGATGATCATTTATAGATCAACCTAAATCCTGAGTGTTCATGAACTCCTGTCCATGTTTATTAAATCTTTTGACTCATTCGTTAAGGTCTCTTCAAAGAATGAGGCTAATGACTTTTGTTTTGGAGATTTAATATCATGGATGGCTGGGAACATGTATCAACAATACGGAATCTAATCTTTCCTAAAGATCGTATATTAGTTCCCTTAAGGGTTAATTCTAGAACTGAATGATTTTGAGCTCAAATCTATAATTAGATTATAGATTAATTATTCACTAGTGAATTAATGGTACTTGAGGAATAAGAAGTAAATTAGAAAGGTAAAATGGTAATTGTTCCATTCTAATTTATGAACTAATTAATTAGAGGGTTGAACTATTGTAAGATGGTTATATTAATGGATAGCTTAGAATAAGATTAATGTAAAAGTATATCTATGACATAAAGAGTGCAATTTTGAATTTATAGTGGAGAAATATTATAATTAATAAATTAACTATTATAATTAAAGAGTTTAATTATTTAGTTTCAATTTATTGGAGCTTAATGTTATAGGTCCATGGTCCCTGAATTGGCTCAAACAAACACTGACAAAGGTAAATACAAAAATGGACAAATGGACTTATTTGACAAGTAAAATATTATCTATGCACTAAACATAATTATTGTATAATTATGTGTAATTAATTAATTGAGAATTAATTTATTTTTGGGATTTTTGGTATTTAAATAATAAGAAAAAAAATTGGGAAAAATCACATGCCTTTCTTGGCATGTGGTACACGTGTAGCACAGTGCTCAGTCAATGTGCTACACGCATGTTGACCCTGATTTTGGCCAACTGACACGGAGTCAAATACGCTTGACATGGACAAATATGTTGAAATGAATGTGATGATGAAAACAATAAGAACACAAAAGTTTATAGTGGTTCGGCCCCAGGATCTAGTAATAACCTACGTCCACTTGAATTGTTATTGAAATGAGATCCAAAGGGGTGATCAAAGAACTAGGGTTCAATGAGTTTCACTGACCTTTGAAGAAGAAGATACAAATATTCTAGTGTAATCTCTCTCTATTCTCAAAAGATCCTCTAGCCAAAAGGAAAAAAGTCCTCTCTCCTGAGCTCTCTTCTTCTATTTATAAGCTCAGGGAAGATTTACATTAATTTGTTATAGATATTCTTTCCTAAATAATCAGATACTCAGGAAATCATTGGAGATAATTTCGGATTCAATCATAACTGCCTAAGATTTCCTCCGTGTATAGCGTGCGTACGACCAGGCTGGTCGTATGAAGAAGTCGACCGCGTGACAATAGATGTCTTACTGGTCGATAGTCGAGCACGGATTCTGCCAGATGTCAGCCACGTGTATTTAATGCCTGCCATGTCATTCACTTCTGATTTTTGGGATAACATTTGCCCCCCAAGTTTGTTTAGTGCGACCAGCAATAAAGAAACTTAAAGAAACAACCGTTCACATCCCCACGATGTCTGTCAAGATCCCCGTGCGTTTTCAAAAACTGTGACATAATTATGTCTAATCAAGCCTTTTCAGTTTCTAAAAAGGCAATTTTGACGGCTTATACACTTCCCCACGTTTCGAAAATCAGAAGTGATGATTACTGCTTTTTGGCCATACCTCGGTCCCTATAAGTAAGCCTTTTTTTTTTCTTTTTAAAATTTTTACTCACCATCTTTGCCAAGATTTTCAAGAACTTGCCCCAGAATATAGAGCTTCAAAACCAGTCCGACGTCTAGCCGAAGGTCTTCCGATTCGAATTTTTCACCTTCTTCCGAATCTCCATCTTCGCCCAGGTAAGCACTTCGTTCTTTAAGCTTTTCATTACGCCATGCATGCCATTTTTATGCTCTGCGATTTCTGTGTTCTTGAGTAGGGTTTTAACGGCCTTTTGGTATAAACCGCTCATTGCTCGGTAAGAGTGCGTCTTTATGCTTTGTATAGGTCAGGACTTTAGTTTGATAGTTAGGATCATTGGTTTGGGGCGTTAGGTTGACAAAAGATTCAACCTTTAAGCCAGGTGAAAAAACTGAATTTTTTCCTGCCCCTCAGGAGTCGAAAAAGTTCTCTTTCAGAAAACAATTTACTTCCTTTTTTTATCCGTTTTTCAAACTACTCGCGTCGAACTTAGCGTAGGATTAGGATGCTGCTGGTTATTTAGACACGAGCAACGTTATCCCAATCTTCCACACTACTTTGCGGATTGTGTCTTATCTCCTCCATTGTCTGTTTGCAGTTCATATGCAAGACCCTTGGGGAGGAGAAAGGCCTATTGAAGACGAGCTCTTGGCCCAACTACTCGAAGGCAAAGAGAACCCATCTACGTTGATCCCAGAAATCCCTTTTTCTCGTCCTAGCCCAAACTGTCCACCAATTCCCAATCAGAAAATGGCCAGAACAAAAACCAAAGCTCGAAAAAGACGAAACCCTAACTCTCCAGGTCAGCCTTCTGCTTATGCCCCCTCGACCAATGGTCGAGGCGAATTCGCCCCTGAGACCAATGTCCAGAGGTGTGCCCGTCCTCGCCATGTTGACCAGCCGGCTGTCGAGTGGCACGTCGTCCCCCCAAGTTCAGTGACGTTTCGTATGATCGCCAATTATTTAAATAGATACAATCTGACGGGGGTGACCCTGGTCAGACCTTCTACCGACCAGCGAGCCAACCTGCTAGGAGGGGCTTACAACGCCTGGTCGAGGTACCACATCGAGGTAGGTGCCACCCTGCCTCTTCCCTCATTTTTTCAAGGGGTGGCAAACTACTTTGGAGTAGCCCCCTTTTAGATCACCCCGAATGGGTATAGGATGATGGCCGCACTCTATATCCTCTACAAGCTCAAAAAATGGCCAGCTCCTTCTCCACATGAGGTCAATTTTCTGTTTGACCTCAAGTCCAACCCCAACCATGATGGTACAGGGTTCTTCCATTTCTGCCACCAGGAGACCGGGCGCACCTTTCTGTCCGACACCACTCACATCTCCAACGTGGGGAGGTACCATCATGAGTACTTCCTCACACCCGACATTGCCGCAGATAATCTGGCCTTCACTCGAGGAGGTAAAAAAAATTCCTACACCAGTAGTTTCTGTAATTTAATCCTTTCTTGTCATAACATCACACTGTTCCATTGTGTTCCAGGCCCATGGTTACGCCCGACCCCCACTCCAGGAATGGAGTCGAGGGCAGCACTCTTAGCCAGCATGCCAAATGCTGCTAAGAGTGTAAAAAACGTAATCAATGAGGCTAACCTTAGGCTGGCTGGCCTTTGGGGCTCCCAATATGCGACGAGCGAACCCTCGGTGGGTGGTGTCCAAGTCGATGCGGAACCTGAGCAGGAACCCGAGCAGCAACCTCAGGCACCCCCTCCACGGAGGAGGCCAACTGGAGTTACGATCAGGGAACCTGCCGTTCCCCATCGAGCAATGGAATCTTCGGTCCCTGAGGGCAAGGGGAAACAAAAGGCTGCCGAGCCTACCGAACTTTCTGACGACTCGTCGGATGTAAACGTTACAATAATCTCATTTTTAAATAATTTTCCAATTCCCTCTCATCTATTTGATGGGGATGGCAACTTTAGGAACGCCCCTTCTTTAAACTCATATTTCTTCAAGGAACTAGGTAGTTCAGTAGATAATGTTACGACCAGTAGTTGTAGCCCGGGTACTTTACTTTCTAATCCTTTTACTTCTATCTCTGTTTTCCCATGACCATTTAATCTCACTGTTCGAGTTGTTTCCTTTTGTGCAGGTATGGACTCCGAAGACTTCTTTGAGCATTATCAGGCTGCCGCTGCCTCTTCTGTCCCGAAGAAGGACAGCAAGAGGGCTCGAGGGGAAAGCAGCAAGACCCCTTCGAAGAAGGCCCGAACAGAATATGCTCCTGCCGCCGCCCCCTCCAAGGAGAACTCACCACATCCGCCCCCCTCTGAGCAGACGACCCCCACGCCTGTCAATCCCTAGCCTTCCTCTAAGGCTGCCGACAAGGAGACTTTGGATAACTTCTCTGAAGGCTCCCATCCCAGCCGCATAGTTGGCATGGCCAGGGAGAGGATATATCGGCTTTCGAAGCACAGACGCAGCCAGACCGCCATCAATGACACTGCCACAATGGAAGTTGACCAAATCATCAACAGAGGGTTGAATGAGATAGTCAGCGTAAGTCATCTTCTACTACTTTATCGTTTATGTCAGACTTCCTTTCCTAACTTTATCTCATTTTTTCTTCAGGGGCTGCTGTCTTTAACTGCTGGCTGGCACCGTGCTGGGGCGTTGGTCTCTCGAGAAAAGAACTTCGACTCCAGGCTTGCCCAGGATATGCAAGCGCTTGAGGCTGATAACAATAAGTTGCTCGAGGAGAACAAGGAGCTGTCCAAGCTGAACGAACAACTGTGTGAGGACCAAGCCACTCTCACCCAGGAGCTTCAGGAGGCCCAAGATTCATTGAAGAAGGCCAACGAGGAGCAGAAGACATGGAGGGAGAGTGCTGTACTCGTCACCCAAGAATGTAAGCAGCTTAATCTTGACCTGACCGGCAGCAAGGAAGAGACAAAGAGACTCAAGGAGCGGATGCAGGAGCTTGAGGGGCGTGTGCAGGAGCTCGAGGAGGAAGGGGCCAGAAATCTGAAGAAGTACAAGGAATCCGCCTTCCTCTGTTTCTACGATTTCTGGAAGCACAACCGGGAGGCCAACATTAACTATCTCTCCGAGCGGCTGCGAAGGACACTGATGGCGCAGTGCGCCACTCGTTTGGAGGCAGAGGAGAGAGCTAAGGCCAAAACCCCTACTGCTGATGCTGAAGCTGGTCCTCCGGCTGATCAGGGCACTCCTCCTAATCCGAAAGACCCTCTTGCTCCCCAGTAATTCTATTTTTATTTTTCATTCTGCTTTTATGGCCCACGGGTCTATTTGTAAAGACAATTTATTTTTATTGCTACGAGGGCAGCTTTTTTACTTACACTTGAACAATTACATCTGAGCAGTACTTCTTGCGGTGTAAAAGCTTTTTCTTTTAATTACACAATTACATCCGAGCAATAATGCTCACAGTGTAAATGATTGCCTTATTGATATTATAATGTTTCTTTTATTATAATATTTGTTCGCATGACCGAACTTAGCATAGCACTTTGGTTTTATTTAACAAAACATAAATTTTGAAAATTGCTCTAAGTACCGTAGCATGCTTTCACTCATTTTGTTCACGTGTTTACATACCTCATGGTATGATTTGCTATCGATGTACCTTATATGCCCCCCAAGTGATCGAGGAGCTTTAGGACCTTGGTCACTTGCCTTGACCATGACTTGTTCGAACATTGCTGCTCGTTATGAAATTCAACACTTGTAATACAGCAAAACAACACACGTAATGAACAAATACTTGTAAAAATAAATTTACAAAGGTTGGCAAGAATGACTGGCTGCGCACAGTCCCTTATAATCTCGTATTAAAATGAACTAAACATGTCTGTACGAGGGATCTTAAAAAAGATCTTACACTTATAAGCGATTAGCCATACAACGTGGCTAACCCTTTTTCGAAACTTGTAAAAAGTAAGAATTAATACAAGCCAGTCCTTTAAGAAGGACTATTCATTGGTAGTACTTGCACATGTGTTCTCCATTCCAATAGCGTGGAACGAGATCTCCATTTAAGCGTGCAAGTTTGTATGTGCCTAGATGAAGGACTTCTTCGATCTGGTACGGTCCTTCCCAGTTTGGTCCGAGTACTCCAGCAGTGGGGTCGCGGGTATTTAAGAAAACTCGTCGTAGCACTAGATCTCCGATGTTGAATTTTCTTTCTTTCACTTTTGAATTAAAATACCGGGCAACCTTTTGCTGGTACGCAGCTACTCGGAGTTGGGCTTTTTCTCGTTTTTCTTCTAGCAAGTCTAGGGACTCCATCATCAGTTAGCTGTTCTGGTCCTGGTCGTATGTAATTTGTCGATGCGAGGGTGGATCTAACTTGATGGGAAACATGGCCTCATACCCGTATGTTAAGGAAAACGGAGTATGACCTGTCGTTGTTCGGTGAGAAGTTCCATACGACCAGAGGACTTCAGGCAGCTGTTCTGGCCATGCTCCTTTTGTATCTTCTAGTCTTTTCTTTAGGGTGGACTTATGCGTTTTATTCACCGCTTCTACTTGCCCATTTGCTTGCGGATGCGCGACTGAAGAAAAGCTTTTAATAATTCCATGCCTTTCGCAGAAGTCTGTGAATAAGTCACTGTCAAACTGGGTTCCATTGTCTGAGACAATCTTACGAGGCAAACCATATCGGCAAATAATGTTCTTGATGACAAAGTCAAGAACTTTCTTGGTCGTTATGGTAGCGAGTGGTTCAGCTTCGGCCCATTTGGTGAACTAATCGACTGCTACAATTGCGTACTTCACCCCACCTTTTCCTGTTGGCAGTGATCCGATCAAATCTATGCCCCATACTGCGAAAGGCCACGGACTCTGCATCTGCTTTAACTCGTTTGGAGCTGCGCGTGGGATTTTGGAAAATCTTTGGCACTTATCGCACTTCTGCACGTACTCCGCCGAGTCCTCGTTCATAGTTGGCTAGAAATAGCCCTGCCTTAGAATCTTCTTTGCCAAACTTTGCCCCCCAGCATGATCTCCGCAAAATCCTTCATGTACTTCCCTCATCAGTTCCTTAGCCTTCTCTGGTATAATACATCTGAGCAACGGCATGGAATATGCCCTTCGGTACAGAACACCATCGACCAGTATATATCTCGCAGCCTGCTTTGAAGAGTGCTGGCTTTGTTCCTATCTGTCGGCAGTGTACCACTGGTCAGATACTCCAAGTATGGTGCCATCCATGTGTCTTCCATCCGGATTTCCATGCTAGTCACATCTGCTCGTATGCTCGGCTCGCTCAATCTTTCTACTGGCACAATGTTCAAAGTGTCAGCGTCTTTCGCGCTCGCGAGTTTGGCTAAGGCATCTGCGTTCGAATTCTGATCTCGAGGTATTTGCTGGAGGGTATACTTCTGGAACTGTGCCAACAGATCTTTAGTTTTGTTTAAGTAGGCCCCCATTTTGAGGCCCCGTGCTTGATATTCTCCTAGAACTTGATTCACCACCAGTTGTGAATCACTGTAATATATCCAGCACCTTTATATTCATGTCTTTTTCCAATCTTAATCTAGGGAGGAGGGCCTCGTATTCTGCTTCATTGTTCGATGCTACGAAGTCAAACCTAATGGCATAGTGAAATCGATGCCCTTCTGGCGTTATCAAAATCGCTCCTGCTCCCGCGTGAGATTCATTTGACAACCCATCCTTAAATAACTTCCACGAGGGACCTTCATCTTGAGGCTCAGGCGCATTAGGCTTTTCGCACTGCTCGTCGTCTGGGAGTTCGGTAAACTCTGTAATGAGAACACCCAAGACTTGTCCCTTTACTGCTGCTCGTGGTGAATATGTGATATCGAACTGCCCTAGTTCGACTGCCCATTTTAATAGACGCCAACCGGCTTCTGGTTTTTGGAGGACTTGCCGAAGGGGCTGGTCAGTTAAGACTGTGATGGGGTGGGCTTGGAAGTAAGGACGTAGCTTCCTTGAGGCCAGGATTAAACAATATGCTAACCTCTCGATGGGGAGATACCTTAGTTTTGCTCCGATTAGCCGCTTGCTTACATAGTAAACCGCTTTTTGTACGCCTTCTTCTTCCCGTATCAGTACCATACTAGCAGCAACTTAAGTGATCGCCAGGTAAATGAACAAAGTATCTCCTTCGATAGGCTTTGATAAAATAGGAGGCTGTGCCATATGGACTTTCAAGGCCTGGAAATCTTTCTCGCAGTCTCCCGTCCATTCAAACATCTTGCTGCCTCTAAGTAGATTAAAGAAAGGGACGCATTTATCCGTTGATTTGGAAATAAATCTACTTAGGGCCGCAATTCTTCCAGTCAAACTTTGTACATCCTTGATCTTTTCTGGCGATTTCATATCGATCAGGGCTTTTATCTTGTCAGGGTTGGCCTCGATTCCTCTTGAATTAACAATGAACCCTAAAAATTTTCCTGATCCGACACCGAAGGAACATTTGAGAGGATTTAGTTTCATCTGGTACTTGTTTAATACATCGAAACACTCTTGTAAATCCTTCACATGTCCTTCTGCTTTTTTCGACTTTACCAGCATGTCGTCCACGTACACCTCCATGTTTACTCCGATCAATTCTTTAAACATGTGGTTAACCAATCACTGGTAAGTCGCACCTGCATTTTTCAGTCTGAAGGGAATCACTTTATAACAGTATAATCCCGTATCGGTCCGAAAGCTGGTGTGATCCTCGTCAGGGGGATGCATGCTGATCTGATTGTAGCCCGAGTACACATCCATAAATGAGAGGATCTCATGTCCTGCAGTTGCATCGACCAGCTGGTCGATCCTTGGGAGTGGGAAGCAATCCTTTGGGCAGGCCTTATTGAGGTCTGTGAAATCCACACAGGTTCGCCATTTGTCGTTAGGCTTGGGAACCAGCACTGGATTAGAGACCCACGACGGATAAAATGCTACCCCAATGAATCCATTCTCCTTTAGTCTTTCTACTTCCTCCTTTAAGTCTTTCGATCTATCCTTATCGAGCAGCCTTCTCTTTTGTTGCACAGGTGGAAAACTTTTTTCTATGTTCAGGACATGGCTGATAACTGCAGGATCTATCCCAACCATGTCTTTGTGCGACCAGGCGAAAACTTCCTGGTTCTATCGCAAAAATTCCACCACTGCATGCTTCGTGATTGCTTCCAAATTTTTCCCGACCTTTAGTACTTTGGTCGAGTCTTTTTCGTCGAGTTGGACCTCTTCCAGGTCCTCAACGGGTCCAACAGTATCCTCAAAATCCCCAAAGCGAGGATCTAAATCTCTATCCTCATTGGGAAACACCCTATTTGGTGACTCCTTCACCGGATTGGGCTTGTGTATCAATTGCCATTTGCAACCTATCAGGGGGAGTGTTTTTTTGACGTTCCCTTCTTTGCCTTCGTGACCGAGGTGTTGTAGCACTCCCTGGATTCCCTCTGGTTTCCCAACATGCGTCCTACCCCTGTGTCTGTCGGGAATTTCATGGCTAAGTGCCATATACAGGTGACGGCCCGTAGGTCAACCAGTATGGGCCTACCAATGACCGCATTGTACGCCGAGGGACAATCGACCACTATGAAAGTAGCGAGTAATGTCCTGGTAGCAGGCGTTGTACCTGCTGTCACTGGAAGCCTGATTGACCTCGCGGGGGCGAGTCCCTCGCCAAAGAAGCCGTATATTGTTTGGTTGCAAGGCTCTAAGTCCTTGACGGACAACTTCATGCGTTCCAGAGAAGACTTGATAGGATGTTCACTGAACTTCCTGTGTCAACTAGCACTCTTTTCACCATCATATTGGCCATTTGGATATCTACGACCAGCGGATAAGAGTGTGGGAACCGGACATGCTGAGCATCGCCATCAGAGAAGGTTATCTCGTCCTCCTCTGATCGAGCCTTTTTCGGCGCGCGGTCCTCCACAACCATCATCTCGATGTCCTGGTCGTGGCGCAGAGTCCGAGCGTATCGTTCCCTGGCCTTTCCGCTGTTTCCCATGAAGTGTGGGCCTCCGCAGATGGTTAATAAGGTGTCGGCTACGGGATCAGGCTGCAAAGGTGGCGAGCGTTGGCATGTGGGCGCTTGCTCGTTGCCACCTGGAGCTTCTCGTTGGGAATTTCCCGAGGCCCATACATATCTCCTCAAGTGTCCTTGTCTGATAAGGAACTCGATCTCATCCTTCAACTGGTTGCATTCATTGGTATCATGTCCGTAGTCATTGTGATAACGACAGAACTTGGTAGTGTCTCTTCTCGAAATATCCTTTCGAATGGGGGCAGGCTTCTTATAAGGCACACTGGAACTCGTGGCTTGATATACCTCTCCCCGAGACTCAATAAGGGCAGTATAGTTAGTGAACCGAGATTCATAACGATTACCCTTGGTTCTTTTATTATCAGAGGTGGAGGGCTCGTTGTGTGGCCGTTTCCCACCATTCTTGCCGTTTCCATTGCCGTTCCCGTTGCCTTTGCTGTTGCCGTTGGGTTTCGACCCATTGGCGGCTTTGGCGGGCTCGGCTGTCACCTTATCTTGCCTGGGGGTTTTCCCTCATTGGCAATGGCGTCTTCGAGCTTGATATAGCGATCAGCTCGATCTAGAAATTCCTGGGTCGTCCTAACCCCATGCTTTCTGAGGCTCTCCCAGAGAGGGGTACGACGCTTAACTCCTGTTGTTATGGCCATCATCTTGCCTTCATCTCCCACCATTTTTGCTCCGGCGGTTGCTCGCATAAAGCGCTGAACGTAGTCTTTCAGTGATTCTCCGTTTTGTTGGCGTATCTCGACCAACTGATTTGCCTCGGTAGGGTGCACACGACCCGAATAGAACTGTCCGTAAAAATCCTTCACGAACATTTCCCAATAAATTATACTTGCAGGAGGGAATTTAAAAAACCACTCCTGTGCAGCGTCAGAAAGTGTTGCAGGGAAGATCTTGCACCGAGTGTCTTCGTACACTTTCTGAATGTCCATCTATATCTCAAACTTGTTGACATGAGATACCGGGTCACCATACCCGTCAAAGTTCGGAAGCGTATGCATTTTGAACTTGCTAGGAGTTTCCGCCATGGCTATCCTCTGGATGAAAGGAGTACCCTTTCTCCTATCATGGTCGATATAAGATGTTCTTCCCCCGACCAGCTGCTGCACTGCCTGGTTGAGGGCATCTATCTGGGCCTGCATGACGCTAGGAATCGGCGGGGCCTCTGCTGTTGCTGGGGGGACGTATTCATCGTGTCGCTCTCGGCGATCATTTAGTACATCTCGCAGATCTTCATCTCTTCTTCTCTGCTCGCTAGCTCCGAGCCAATCAAAGACGTTGTTATGTCTGGGCTGCCCCCCAGCATCGCGTCCTTCAGGGTAGTCGTCCCTAAGTGGTGGGCTTCTGCCCCCTCCTCTTTGTTCGTTCCTCTGACCGGCATTACCTCTGCCTGAGTCGGCTTTGTTATAATAGTGACCATCCCTAAACCTCGACTGGTCACAATGGGATCGACCGTTCCCCCGGTTGCCTTCCGGGGCTAGTACCTCCCGAGCGTTAGAGGGTGGCCTGCGCTGGTCGGTAGGTCCCCGTGCATTATCATGCCGTGGGGGGCCTCGGATCGCAGAGCCTAACTCTGAGTTCCTTCTGTTACCAGGAGGATGCTGTCCTCTGCTCGGAGGGTTTGGCTCATCACCCCTATGGCGTCTAGGAGTACGGGGCTGCTGCCCGGCCCTATTCTGCCTTGACTGTGGGGGATTTCCACGACCAGCTTGCGAAATAGGTTGTGCTTCAGGATCCCTTGGTGGGAGATCTTCCTGAAGCATCGTCGGCTTCTCGGGCCTTTGTGGGCTTGAGGGCTGGACAGGCGGGCTAGGATTAGGACCCCTTTGGGGCGGTCCATTTGTGGGTTGGTCAAGCTGTGATGCGGGTGCAGCCTGACTTCTAGCCAGCTATAGGGCTGCTTCAAGGGCTGCCATGGCCTCCCTCTGACGGCGGTCCATCTCCGCCTGCCTCTCACTCAGCTCCAGGCGTTGTCGTTCATTCTCTTGTTGCTGCCGCACCATAATCTCGGCAGCACTTTCCTGGCTGGCCTTTAGATTGGCCAGTTCTTCTTGTAATACCCCTAGGGTATTTTTCAACGTCTCGGAATCCATTTCCTCCTCATCAAAGTCCAAATGCGGCTCGTCCTCAGTCATGTTCGGAGGAGGAGGAGGCAGGTGAGATGGTGCAGCGTCGGCCGCCGGTCCAGTTTTCTTGGTGGTTCTCGCCATTGATCTTCAACGATACTGTATCAAGCTCTCAACAAAAGCACCAGAATGTTGACCCTGATTTTGGCCAACTGACACGGAGTCAAATACGCTTGACGTGGAAAAATATGTTGAAATGAATGTGATGACGAAAACAATAAGAACACAAAAGTTTATAGTGGTTCGGCCCCAGGATCTGGTAATAACCTACGTCCACTTGAATTGTTATTGAAATGAGATCCAAAGGGGTGATCAAAGAACTAGGGTTCAATGAGTTTCACTGACCTTTGAAGAAGAAGATACAAATATTCTAGTGTAATCTCTCTCTATTCTCAAAAGATCCTCTAGCCAAAAGGAAAAAAGTCATCTCTCCTGAGCTCTCTTCTTCTATTTACAAGCTCAGGGAAGATTTACATTAATTTGTTACAGATATTCTTTCCTAAATAATCGGATACTCAGGAAATCATGGGAGATAATTTCGGATTCAATCATAACTGCCTAAGATTTCCTCCGTGTATAGCGTGCGTACGACCAGGCTGGTCGTATGAAGAAGTCGACCGCGTGACAATAGATGTCTTCCTGGTTAATAGTCGAGCACGGATTCTACCCGATGTCAGCCACGTATATTTAATGCCTGCCATGTCATTCACTTCTGATTTTTGGGATAACAACGCATAAGAAGCTCTTGGTTCCACAATTTTAGTTATTTAAATATTAAATAAATAATGATATATTGTAATATGAGTAAAATATTATTATTTAAACAAAATCTGATAACTGATTAGTTATTTTCAATTTTTTTAAAATAACTAATATTTTATTTTTAATATATTGGATATATTAAATATAGGATATCAGTTTTTGAGAACGATACTTTTCAGGGATAGAAAATATATTGTGAAATCTCTATGAGAGAAAGAGAACAGTGATACAAGCATAGGTCATTGTTCTTCACAAACTTAGATCCAAACTTTATCAGATCTCATGTGTTGAGAACATCTGATAAATAGATTTTGCCTATTATTTTGTATAGCGAGCCCACACTCGTTCTTTGTGTGCTGAGAACATTTTGGAAGATCTTGGTGTGAGATTTCAAGGATTTTTTCCATACAAAAAGATAGCAGCGAGGAAGGACTTGAGGTAATTTTATGTTCATATCTTTGATTCAATATATATATGGATGTAAATAAGTAGATCTAGAAATCTTGTGGGGTTAAATTAACAATTTTGATTGTTGTTCCGCTGCGTATAATCTCTGATTTGATCTATAAAAACCAATAGTTTTTATGTGGTTGGGGCATTAATGAGCCTTAGTCCATGAGTCTTTTGTATTAAACTTTAGAGAGCTTTTGACAATGGAGTTTTCTACAAGTTTTTGCAGAGAAAGTGCTTACAAGAGAAAAATCTGGGATCCCCGCTACAGTGCACAACTGGCTCTATTTATAGGCAGTCAAGTGCACTGGGTTTGGATCGAACTAATCTGGGCATGTAATCACGATTCACTTGCTAATGGATTGATAATACAAAGAATGCTATATAATAAAATATAGGAATCTGGGCCCATTGGGCTGACTTGGGCGAGGCCAAGCCTTACAACTATCTATAGTATGTTAGCTTAGACTGGTCTGCGTGGGCTTCTAAGGAGATCTTGGGGACAGAATCTGTTAAAGTAGTGGCAGTACTGTTTCCTAGGAACAATGTACATTCCATGCGTACCCTCTTCTGCAGGTTAGTTGAAGCGACCAACTTCGATGTTTCTCAAGCATATGTCAGTGTCACGGAAGATCTAGCTTACCCTCCCTAAAAGTCTGGTTCGCGTTCATTTAGTAATGTCCCAGTTTATTTACCAGAGTCCTGGTTCATTTACCATGACTCGGGTTCGCTCACCAAGATGAACATTGTGACACTGAATATCTCCCCTAGATTCTTGATAAGGTCTATTTCCATTGACTAGTTAGTCTGCCACCTCTATTGACATCCCGGAGTCTGGCCTGCATCTTAGTCCCGGTTCCCTCATTATGGTCGCTCCCATCGAACATTGTTGGGCTCGATGATGATTGGGCTATCAGGACTTCTTCCTTCCCCATTCATTGGGATCAGGATGGGCTTGGACCCCTTAAAGAGGACCCACGGACCCATTGAGTCAGGCCACGTGTCACGGGTTGAAAACAGGGATAACATTTACCCCCCAAGTCTTCATGCGTGTTTGCATGGTGGAGAATTGCCTAGTTCCTCTTCAAACCCTCGGCTGTGGTGGTCGAGCAGCCGCATATGTACACATCGTCACCTAAGATCTCTATCTCAAGGATGGTCCAGCTTTCTTTTGCCTTTGCCTGCACCACATAGCACCCGTGAGCCGAAGCCCAGCAAGAAAACTCAATATGCTCATGATCAGTAATAACATGTCATCAAACCATAAAGTGCATGCCTAGCAATAACAACCTTAATCACTCATGCAAATAAGTTTTGATGATGATGGGTATCCAGGATAAGGAATCCTGCCCTCCTGAACGGATGACCATCAAGTCAATCCTAATCAGATAAGTGATTTAACACTGGTGGTTCCGATAACCATGCTGGGCTTATAGCCCTAAATAGAAGAGTGACAGTTGTAAAAGTCACTAAGGTGGGTTCCGTTCCCTTTACAGATAAGTGATCACGTCACTAGCTTAAACAGAATAAGTGATCTATAAGAAAGTTACCAATGCAAACTGATCGAGTGACCATAGAGTCACTACTGTGGGTACTGCTCCCTTAGCCATGCGATGATAGGGTCACATAGGCTTTACAAATAAGTGATCTTTTCACTAGCTTAAACAAGGTAGGTATTTGATGAAATATTCACCAACATAAACCTACCAAGTGACCATAGAGTCACAACCATGGGTACCGTTCCCTTAGCCATGTGACAAAACAGTCACCTAGGCCTTTGGCCCTTGCCCTGAGTAACTAGCCATAGACTAGAAAAGAGGGAGTGACCGTAGAGTCACAACTGTGGGTACTACTCCCTTAGCCATGTGATGATAGGGTCACCTGGGCCTTTGGCCCCAGCTCTGAGTAACTAGTCATAGACTAGACAAGCGCTTATAATTTTCATCGAACTTAAGGTTGATCCGGCATTAATGCTCATTATGAGACATTCAATGCAGATGTCAATTAGATCTAATCTTTTATCAGCTCTACGTTCATGACATTTATGCCGCTCCTGACTCTTAAGTTAGTAACACACGACTAGTGCTCAAAACTATTGTCGAACTTGACTAGTAAGTCACAGCTTCACAGCTAGTTCTGACACCATTGCCGATTCTAACTAGTAAGTCAGTGCCACACACAAGTAAGCAATGCTACTAGGCATATATCATATGTCAAATATCTGAATATAGGGCATTCAGCATGCTTACTTAACAATTGCTAGCATAATTAGGATCATGCACAACCCAAAGACTCAAGCTCTAATCAATCTCATATTCAACATTCATGCATGCCCTAACCACATGTTTCTTGTGCATCACATTTAACCACTCGACATGCCTCAAAAATAACCATGCATGTCATATATATAGGGTGTAGTTTTCTTACCTTTGGTCCAAGCACATGTTACCAATAAAAGAGCCACAAGCACGATCCTGATTCCAAGCCTCTAGTGATAACCTAGTCACAACCATAATATAAAACCTCATCAAAATGAGTAAATAAATACTTCCAAACCCAACCCAAGCCTCCGGGACGTCGAATCCCACTCAACTAGGTAGTAGGATCGATCCCAGGCCCTTAGAGTTAAGTTCCCATGACAAAAACTCAATTATTGGAAACTTTTCCCTTATGTGTTGCGGCCCTCCATACACCATGTCTCGGCCCGCCCCCCAGAGAGAGCCTCATCCTCCTTCAGCAAGCTTGGGCCGCGGTGCCCTAGAATAGGGCCGCGGCCCAACCTCGAACCAGCCATTTTTCCTCGTTTTCTGCTTTTTAAAGCCTTCCAAAAACCTATCCAAACATATCCAAACTCAAAAATCAAATTTCCCAAACATCCCCATGATGCAAACCCAACGAAACCCAAGCTTCAATTCAATCAAAAACTCATCAAAACACAAAGTTCAATTCATGCTTAAAAACTTATAACTTAAAACTTGAATTACCTCTGATTTATTTGTTTCCCAACTAAATCCTCTGGCTAATAAGCTTCTAATCTTCCCTAGGATCGCTATGCCTCGATCCTCGCTTGAATCCGAGTTCTAGAACTCAAGTTTCCTTCGAAAAATCGATCAGGAGACGAAAATGGAACTTTGAGGGAGAGAGAACGTTCTTTTTATTTCTTAACAGGTTACTTCAAGCTTAAGTAGCCTAAAACAAATCCTAACGCTTGGGGTCCCGAAAACATCCCCGGGGGCAAAATAGTCAAAACCTCCATAATTTCCCCTGATCTTACTAACTCCCAATTTATCATCAAATATTTATTCCCATTACCCAATAACCCGATAATGCTCTAAATACCCCTTGACTCACTCCGAGTCAAGTATAAATCTCGTTGTGACTTTCCCACTAGCTTAACTCCTAGGATTGTCTCGTGCTGAGTAATTCTAGCATAACCAAATAATAATAAAGCATCACACACATATCACATACATGCCAAATATGTCTGAAATGGCCAAAATATGAAAATCACCCAATTAATCATAAATGAGTTCACATGCATATTTAATACACCTAAACATGCATATGATCATTTAATCACATAATAAATCAATTACGGCCCTCCCAGCCTCCTAATCAAGGTCCTAAACCTTATTAGGAAATTTGAGGAATTATACATATCCCCTCCTTATAGAAATTTCGTCCTCAAAATTTATCTAAGCTGCCCAGAATAAAAATTCTGCACAACTGATTCTAGGTTTCCTAGGTCGCTCCCTCGACCTCATTGTTTTTGTAACATTGCCTTAACCCAAGGTATCATTTTGTTCCTCGATAACCCTATTCTTTCTGTATCATTTCTGGATTGGCTACTCCTCAAAGGATAATTTAGCCTCAACTCCCCAAATTCTCATAACTCAACTCGTGAGTTTCTTCTAACCCATGTCCTCTGCATGGAAACACATAATACACTGCATACAACTGACAGTTCCAAAGATAAGGCCGATCCAAAGTCAACCTGACCGATCCTGTCCAGGATTAAAACGGTCAAAATAATCTAGGGCTCAACTTGCCCTTACCTCTTCACCCCTTTCCATGGTGATACTTTTAAGGAAGATACAATCTTCTACTTGGAACTCCATGTTCCTGCATCTCAAATCAACATAACTTTTCCATTTACTCTGAGAAGTGAGCATCCAAGCTCTAACCTCTACTAATCTCAATGATCCCCTAAACCACCTCAGGATCCAGTTATAGCATCTCACCCATCTCATTCCAATGAACGGGTGACAAACATTCTCAAACATACCTCATCTCTTAAGGTACCTTTCCAATACTGGATAACTCTCTCTCTCTCTCTCTCTCTGATTTACCATTAGTCTGAGGATAATGAACTGTACTGAATTCAATCTATATACTCATGGCATTCCTTAACCCTTCCAAGACCTGGAAGTAAAACTGAGTCCTCATCTGATAAGATATACCTCAAATTCCATGAAGGCACACTACCTCTTTCACAAAGAGGTCTGGAAATTGATCAGCTGTATTATTCGTCCTTACTGACAGAAGATAACTCACTTGGAATATTGGTCCATAATGACCCAATGCCAACTCATACGGACCCACTATCCTGGGCAGCCCCTACTGCGAAACCCATTGCGATGTTTCCTTATTTCCACTATGGAATACTCAAAGGCTACAATGGCCTTATTGATTTCTGATATCATGATTTGACCTGCTAACAGGTTAAAAACTTTACCACGTATTCCATTATACCCCTCTCCATCTCAGACCACCACTATAAAGCTTTCATATCCTGTTACATTTCCATGATGCCTGAATGAAGAGAATAAAAGAATAGCATGAGATTCATCCAGAATCTCCCAATTAATCTTAGTGTCCATCGGATTTTTTTTTTATTATTTTTGAATCACACTCCCCCAAACTTAAGATTTTCTATACCTATATAATCAAGGAGTGTGACAAAGTGATTCTTTTTTTTTTTCTCAAAGACTTCTCTCTCTCTTCTTTTTGTACAATCATACTACATTCCAATCATACCAATTCCTTACTATTTTTCATTCTTCTTTCCCACAAATTATATGCTTATGATAACAAAGGAAAGGAAAACAAAAATAAAGAAGTTAGGAAATTTAGGCTCAAATAGTATAATCAAGAACAAAAACCAAGTTTAAGGCTCAAAAAGGGTAACTAAGGATAATTAAATCAAGGTTGGCTTGAAAGGCACAATCGATCCAATAAAATTGCCTAAATCACTTTTCTAAACACATGTCATCAAGAATTTCGCCTAAAAGGCCAAATAATGCAAGTTCTATTAGATTCAAATTGTCATTCCACCAACCCTAGTCAAGCTCATATAATAAAATCCAAAATGTTGCATTTTCAAAACATATTAAAAATTTCCCACAAAACTTTTAGATTAAACTCTAAAACAATTGAACCAAGCACACAGTTGAATTCAATTTCCTTTTCACGAGCAAAGACAAAGCAACAACAGACAAGAATGATGGCTTAAAAGTTACACTAAACAACACAGAAAATAACACAACAGACTAAAAACTAAACTAAACAACGCACAAAACAAAACAAAACAAAATAAGCTCCCCCCCCAAACTTAAAATGCACATTGTCCCCAATGTGATAAAGAAAGAACAAGGGAAGAGAACTTACCGGACGCCACATCAGTATGGCGGAGGAGGTGGTGGAGGTGGCCACTGGTATGGAGTGTACTGTGGCGGTGGAGTGAAGTAATTCTCATCAGTAGAGCTCATAGTCCACCTCGTGACTAAAGTATTCAACTCCTCAATGTGAGCCCGCCCATACTCATTTTGTTGCACCATGAAGTCATTATAGTGCTGATTTTGCGCCTGATGCGATTGGATTAAGTATTGATTTTGCTGAATAAGGTAATCCAATCGAGCTTGTGTGCGCTGCGTGTGCTCATCAATAGGTCCACCAATTGCCAAATTCGAAGGTGGGTTACTGGGACCTGGTTCATCTGCTTCCTCCTCCTCAGCTTGATCGATGTCCACTGTGTCATCAGCCCGGCTGCGCTTATTTTGCTGGCTAGAGGCAGGCGGCGTAAGAGAGGCCGAAGGGAATGCCATAAACATAGTCTGATTGATTGCCCCCATTGGCCTCCGGACTAGATCGCTGTTGTAGACTGGTACCTCATAAGTGTTGCATAGGGTCGAGAGGAAGGTACCATGGGCGACACCAGCTGTAGTATTAAATCTGCTGATGTTGCGAATGCTATAGCGAATAATGCGGCCCACATCAACTTTCCTTTGAGTCATGATAGCATACACCAACAAACAGCGCTCTCTATCAATAGAAGACAGATGAGAGGTCGGCAGTAAACGTGCACTCACAAAATAAACCCACGCCTTCGCAATTGGGTTTAGCTGCCACCTGTACAACTCTTTGGGCTTTCCATTATGATAATTGAAACGTGCCCCTTCCACACTCAAAACGGCAGCCACAGCATCATAGTCGGGCTCCTCAAAATGGGCCAACTGCCAATGTTCATCCTCTTGTGCAGACAATGAGGGGAGGCCCAGTAATTGGTTAAATGCATAAGAGGTTGTCGGCACCAATTTACCCCTGATAAAATTGTTCTGTTCGGCATCAAGAAAGGGGAAGTTGGCAAAGAATTCATATATCTGAGAGCAGTTGGCTGAGCCCACATAAGTAGAGTCACATAGGAAACCCCAATTACGTCGCACTATTTCAGCTTTGATAATGTCATAAGCAGGGTTTTGTACAACTGTGGCCTCATTAAGCTCAAACCCCCTTTCCCTTACCACCGATCTCTTATGAATCTTTATAAATAAATCAGCTGCGTCCTTATTGACAAATAAATTCGTGTCATAATCAGCTGGGGTAGGTGGTGTTGGTGGTGGTTGAGTGCGGGATGAGGAGGCTTTCTTTGAGGAGGTACCTCTAGGGGGATTTCTCTTAGGACCCATAATGTCTTTCAAAACAAGAACAAACTAACCCCCAAATAGGTTTTCAAGACTTGAGTAAAATTTTCCTTTGGTGTCACTCCCCCAAAACTTACTGATTAACACAATCAACAGCCCATACACTAATTCCCAGATAAACAATCAACAAACCCCTTAAACGTCTCACAAGAAAAGCATAGAGCAATCCACAATACCACAATGAAAACTATTCTCTAATCAAAAGCACTAGAATAGATAGGAGACACTTACTTGAATGGCACAAAAGTTCTTCTTTTTGTCTCCTTGGCTGATGGAAGTCTCAAGAATTAGAGAGAAAAAAAGGTTTTGAGTAGGAGAACAACTTCTGAAAGTGATAATGAGTGAGAATGTGGCCAAATTAGGGCTTTTTATCCCAAATTTCGGACTCGGCCGCGGCATTACTTTGACCATGCCGCAGCCCGCATAAAATTTCCAGGGTATAATGCCGCGGCCCTCTGATACCTATTCCGCGGCCCGCCTCGATATTCTGGGAAAAACTGGGGTTCAATGCCGCGGCTCTCCTCATCCATGCCGCGGCCCGCCCCTATACTTCAAATTCTGTGGGCCTCTGGAACCCCCAATGCCGCGGCATCATATGGCTATGCCGCGGCCCTTAAGGATTTTCTATTTTTTTTATTTTTTTTAAATTTTTTTGATTTTTCACGTTTTTCACGATTCTAAAAGTCCAAAAATAAACCAAATATCCATTGTTTACAAATACAAAGGTAAAATAAATAACAAGTAAAACATAGGGTGCCTCTTACAAGCGTTGTCGTTAACGTCATTTAGCCAGACGTTGAACCCCTCTTCAGAGAGGCTTCAGAAGGAGGATAGACTTCGCTTGATCAAAACTACCACCCAAGTAGGGCTTCAATCTCTGACCATTGACTTTAAAGGAATCACCTGAGTTGCCCCGAACTTCTACAGAGCCATATGGAAAAACTTGAACAACAGTGAACGGCCCTGACCATCTCGATTTCAATTTGCCAGGAAACAGTCGCAGTCTTGAATTGAAAAGAAGTACCTACTGCCCTGGTTGGAACTCTTTTCTGATTAAGTTCTTGTCATGCCAAGCCTTTGTTCTTTCATTATAAATCTTGGCAATCTCATAAGCCTCATTTCTGAACTCGTCAAGTTCATTCAGTTGCAACAACCTTCGTTCACTAGCGGCACTCCAATCAAAATTCAACTTTTTCATAGCCCAGAATGCCCTATGTTCCAATTCAACTGGTAGATGACATGCTTTACCAAACACCAACCTGTAAGGAGACATGCCTATTGGTGTTTTGAATGCAGTTCTGTAAGCCCAAATCGCATCATCTAACTTTTTCGACCAATTTTTTCTTGAACTGTCAACGGTCTTCTCAAGGATGCTTTTGATTTCTCTGTTTGAAACTTCAGCTTGCCCATTTGATTGAGGATGGTAAGGCAAAGCTTTTCGGTGATAAACTCCATAACGAGCCAGCAATGCATCCAGTTGCTTATTCACAAAGTGTTTCCCTTCATCACTAATCAGAGCTCGGGGAGTGCCAAATCTAGTAAAAATATGTTTATGCAGAAAATTAAGCACAGTTTTACCGTCATTGGCTCTAGTTGCTGCAGCCTCCACCCATTTGGATACATAATCCACTTCCAATAGAATATATTCATTGTTGTAAGACGGTGGAAAAGGCCCCATGAAATCGATGCCCCATACATCAAACAGTTCCACTTCAAGAATCCCCTGTAAAGGCATTTCATTTCTCCTCGAGATATTACCAGTTCGCTGACACCTATCACAGGCTTTGACAAAAACATTGGCATCCTTGAATAATGAAGGCCAATAGAAACCACTTTGTAATACCTTGGCCACTGTTCTTGATACTCCAAAGTGCCCTCCGCATTGTTGAGTATGACAGTGATTAAGAATGGATTGCATCTCTTCTTCAGGAACACACCTTCTGATAATCTGATCAACACAGTGCCTATAGAGAATAGGTTCCTCCCAATAGTAGTGTTTCACCTCAGAAAAGAATTTCTTTAATTGCTGCTTTGACATTTCAGAAGGCACAATCTTGGCAACTAAAAAGATCACTATGTCTGCAAACCAAGGGACAGCTAAAGTCTCACTTACCCCAAGCAACTGCTCATCAGGAAAGTGATCATTGATTTGCACTGCTTTCTTATTTTCAGTCTCCTCCACCTCAAGTCTGGAGAGATGATCAGCTACCACATTCTCGCTACCCTTCTTGTCACGAATCTCCATGTCAAATTCTTGAAGCAACAGAATCCATCTAATCAGGCGGGGCTTGGCATCTTTCTTTGACATCAAGTATTTAATGGCAGAGTGATCAGTGTAGACAATCACTTTGTTACCAATCAAAGATGGTCTGAATTTATCACAAGCAAACACAATAGCTAGCAACTCTTTTTCTGTAGTAGCATAATTCAGCTGAGCATCATTTAGAGTCCGACTAGCATAGTAAATAGACCTAAATACCTTGTCAATCCGCTGTCCCAAAACTGCCCCCACCGCATAGTCACTGGCATCACACATCAACTCAAAAGGTAATTCCCAATTCGGAGCTATCACTATTGGAGCAGAAATAAGCTTTTCTTTCAAGAAATTAAAAGCCCTCAAACATTCATCATTAAAATCAAAGACAACTCCGTTCATAAGCAGATTTGAGAGAGGCTTGGACACCTTAGAGAAATCTTTTATGAATCTTCGATAGAACCCAGCGTGACCAAGAAAACTTCGAACACCTTTGACTGAAACTGGAGGAGGCAGCTTTTCAATGGTAGAAATTTTTGCTCTATCTACCTCAATTCCCTCACTTGAAATTTTATGGCCAAGAACTATCCCCTCTTTCACCATAAAATGACATTTCTCCCAATTCAACACCAGATTAGCCATCTCACAACGATGCAGCACGTTCTCCAAATTACCCAAACAGAGGTCGAATGATGAGCCAAAAACAGAGAAATCATCCATGAATATCTCAATACACCGGTCTACCATGTCTGAAAATATGGCCATCATGCACCTTTGAAATGTTGCAGGGGCATTGCACAGTCCAAATGGCATTCTCCTGAAAGCAAATGTGCCATAAGGACATGTAAAGGTTGTTTTCTCTTGATCCTCTGGTGCAATAGCGATCTGATGATACCCAGAATACCCATCCAAGAAACAGTAGTAGCTATGGCCTGCCAATCTGTCAAGCATCTGATCAAGGAAAGGCAAAGGAAAATGATCCTTCCTTGTTGCCTTATTGAGCTTGCGGTAGTCTATACAAATCCGCCACCCCGTTACAGTTCTTGTTGGAATGAGTTCATTGTTCTCATTTTTCACTACAGTCATTCCACCCTTTTTAGGTACCACTTGCAAAGGGCTCACCCATGCACTATCAGAAATTGGGTAGATCACCCCAACATCCAACCATTTAAGAATTTGCTCAAGTACTACTTCCTTCATGGCTGGATTGAGTCTTCTCTGGGCCTCTATGGATGGCTTGCTATTCTCCTCCAATAAGATTTTATGCATCACTGTCGCTGGGCTTATTCCTCTAATATCTGCCAAGGTCCACCCAATGGCCAATTTATGCTCCCTTAAAACCCTCAACAGTTTCTCCAATTCTATCTTTGACAGGTCAGCTGACACAATGACAGGTAAGGTTTCATTCTCTCCCAAATAAGCATATTGCAAGTGATCTGGGAGGACCTTTAATTCCAACGGTGGTGGCTGCTGAATGGAGGTTAGCGGTTTATCAGTCGCATCTGCTAATTCTTGGAATTTTTTCCAATATGGTAAGAAAGAGTTGATCCAGTTTCTCTGATCTCAGCATCATCATCATCATCATCGCCCTCATCACCCAATAATACTGCCTCTAAGGCATCACTGCTCATCCTTCTCTTGGATACTGCCTTTTCTATCACATCCACACTAAAGCAACTGTCACTAGCCACCGGATACTTCATAGACTTGAAGACATTAAAGACCACATCATCTCCTTGAACTCTAAGCTTAAGCTCTCCTTTGTGAACATCAATAAGAGCTTGGCCTGTGGCTAGAAATGGCCTACCAAGAATAATTGGGACATCTGTGTCCTCCTCCATGTCCAGAACAATAAAGTCAGCGGGAAATATGAACTTATCCACCTTCACAAGAACATCCTCAATAATACCTCGTGGATGTGTTAACGATCGGTCTGCGAGCTGTAAAGTGACAGTTGTTGGTTTTGCCTCCCCCAAACCAAGTCTTTTAAACACAGATAAGGGCATCAGATTGATACTTGCCCCCAGATCACATAAGGCGTGCTTACATTCAAACTTGCCAATGGTGCAAGGTATGGTGAAACTCCCCGGATCTCTCAGCTTTTGGGGTAACTTCCTTTGTAAAATCGCGCTGCACTCTTCAGTGAGTGCTACAGTCTCATAGTCCTCCATCCTTCTTTTCTTTGACAGAATCTCCTTCATGAATTTAACATAGTTGGGCATCTGCTCCAAGGCCTCAGCAAAAGGAATGTTTATGTGCAGCTTTTTAAACACCTCAAGAAACTTAGAAAACTGTTTATCAAGTGTAGTCTTTCTAAGCCTCTGAGGGTATGGAACTCTAACTGGCTGCTCAATAACAACTGGCGGACTCTGTTCTGACTGCTGATGGTCTTCAGTAACCCTTTCTGAATCAGACTGTTCACCCATCTCTTTATTCTAAACCACTGCCTGTGGAGGTCTAGGCTGCTCAGTTTACTTCCCACTCCTCAGAGTAATTACCTGAACTTGCTCCTTGGGGTTGACTTCAGTATTACTAGGCAAGTTTCCCTGGGGTCTGTTATTGAGCATATTGGCCAACTGCCCAACCTGTGTCTCAAGGTTTCGAATAGAGGATCTGGTCTCAGTCATAAATTGAGTCTGAGTATTAGTAAGAGTCAACAAGGCAGCTTGCAGTTCATTAGGCCTCTCAGGTTGAGGCATTGATTGTTGAGGCCTAGGCTGTTGTGATGACGAAGCTTGATTCATAGGTGGCTGAGGCATGTTATTCTGAAATTGGCCCTGAAACTGAGGTTGTTGGCCTTGATTATTCTTCCACGAAAAATTGGGATGATTTCGCCACCCAGGATTGTAGTTGTTGGAGAATGGATTATTGAGTGGCCTTTGAAAGTTTCCCACCGCTTGAACTTGGGCATGATCCATTGGGGTGTTATTATTCATACAAATAGGGCACTGATCGATAGAATGAGCACCACCACACATTTCACACCTCATTGCCATCTGAACCGCATTAGCAGATACACTGCTCTGTTGTAACTGCTTTGTCAGAGAGGCTACTTGCGTTGTTAGAGCAGTGATTGCATCCAGCTCATGCACCTCAGCTACCTTTCTAACTCCTGATGATCTTTCCTCAGACCACTGATGGTTGTTTGTGGCCATGTCTTCTAGCAGCTCATATGCACCAGTTGCACTCTTACTCATAAACGTACCACCCGCTGCAGCATCAATAATGGTTCTGGTTGTAGGACATAAACCATTGTAGAAATTCTGTACTAGCATCCACTGTTCAATGCTTGATGAGGACATCTTCTCAGGAGTTCCTTAAACCGTTCCCAAGCTTCATACAATGACTCTCCGTCATTCTGGCAAAAGTTATTTATCTCTCCCCTCAATTTAGCAGCTTTGGACGGAGGGAAGAATTTGGACAAAAATTTCTGAGCTAGATTTTGCCAGGTGACAATAGAGTTTGGCTGCAGAGAGTTCAGCCAAATTTTAGCTCTGTCCCTTAGAGAAAATGGGAAAAGCCTGAGCTTGATTGTGTCATCACTCACCCCATTATATCTGAAGGTTCCACACAACTCCAGAAAATTGGACAAATGGGTGTGAGGATCTTCAAAGGGCAACCCATTGAATTGCACAGAAGACTGCACCATTTGTAGAATAGTGGGCTTTATTTCAAAGTTGTTGGCCTCCACAGTTGGTGGGCGTATACTATTTTGTACTCCCGTCAAAGTGGGTAGCACATAATCTCTCAGGCTCCTCTCAGCATTGGTCTGAACCTGAACCCCTTGTACAGCTCCAGGAGTTTGAACATTCCTGCCATCCCCTTCATTCTGTGCCATCTTCACAGATTTCTGGGCCTCTCTCTTGTTCTTTCTGATTTGATTGCAAGACTTTTCAATCTCAGGATTCAGAGGAACAAGTGTGTCCTTTCCTTTTCTGCCACGCATATACCAAAATTCACATGAGATAGACAAATTAAGCAACTAAACAGATTAGAAACAAGAGAAATTAAAATCAAATTAGAATAAAAACTAATTAGACTGATATTGATAATTATTTTCAGTCCCCGGCAACGACGCCAAAAACTTGTTGCGATAATTTTGCTATGCAAGTGCACACAGTCGCAAATTCGTAATAAAATGGTAAAACCAAGTATCGTCCTCAAGGACTGATTTATCAATTACCAGTCAATTAATTTTTTGTTCTATTTGATGAATTGAAATTCTTGATTTTTGTAAAATACAGCAAAAGAAACTATAAAGTGCAGAAATAATAATCGAAAATTAAATTGAATAATAACTAATAGTAAAACTTTTAGTTTAATCACTGAAGAGACAATTAGGATATTCAATCTCATCAACTATCCTCCCTATTATTCCCTAATGCAAAGTGTGAATTCTTCTTATTTTTACCTAATTCAATTAACAAGTTGATACAGCAGCCTATAATCATACTATGAATTATAAACTCAACCTAGGTGACAATTTCCTATATTTCTATGGTAAATTGAACCACAAAGGTAGCATTAATCTCGACAACTTAATAACAGTTACACAATTAATTCAGATACTTTCGTTCTAAATTAAAATTATGTCCAATATAACCTCAGCAAAATTAAATCTCACTTCTCAGATTTTGACTTAAAAACATATATATCTTACTAAAGATGGCCAATCAATAATCAATCTATAAGAACAGGTCATATGGAATTGAAGAAGATTGAAGAAGAAGAAAATTAAAATTGCATTAGTTCATAACAGAGATTCAAGTGATTCAATTGAACATCCTAAACAGAAAATTAGTTCATAGTCATAGTGCTAATCACAACAAAAATTAAAGATAACATCAGGAAGAGAAGAAAAACATATAAAAATACTCTAAGCTTCAGCCTCCAAAACCAGAACTTCTCCCTCGTCCGTACGTCCCTTTTCTTCTCCTTTTCATCATTTAAAACCTAGGATTTCAAATTTTAAAGAGGCGGGCCGCGGCTCTACATACACTATGCTGCGGCCCGTGTCCAAATTCCTGGGCGAAAAGCCCTTTCCATGTCGCGGCCCTCTGAAGCTATGTCGCGGCCCGCATTGACGAGTTCTGGGCAAAATGCCCATCTATGCCGCGGCTCTCTATAACCATGCCGCAGCCCGAGGACTTCCTTAAAAAAACAATGCTTCTGTTTCCCCCCTAGTCGCGGCTCCACTTTGCTCATGCCGTGGCTCTTAAGGGATTTCTCAATTCTTCAAGTTTTCATCCCAAAATTTCACCAACACTTCCAAATTGTGTTGAGAACCATTCTTTATCAAAATATGATGAAAAACTTGGTTATTTCTTCCCTTTCTTTGGCATTTTCTTCCACATGCTCAATTCTTCCTGATATTCACAAAGACAAACAAACAAAGCATAAACCCGCACTAAATGAAGGAAAAACGAAATAAAAGACTACTAAAAACATCACCAAAACATAACAAAAACTAGACTCAACAGTGTCCATCGGATTCCAAATCTGATTCTTATACCTCAATAAATTCATACCTGACACTGTTTAATCCTTAACTAATCCAGCTAAGACTTTCCACTCAATCTTTCCTATCTGTGGTTCACTTAATCGTCTTTTCCTTTTGATCATCTCTGAGACAGTAATCTCAAGCATAAAACTGGCCACTTGGCCCACTAGAAACTCTACTCTAGTTCTAGTCAGATCCTTTAACAACCATGTTGCATAGCCAATCACTTTTCTCTGTCACTGAGGTGTCATAACAACCTACAAAATGATTCTGATCTGTAAGAAGACTCATAACTCTTTCCCAAGGTACATATAATATCCTGCCCATCCAAGGAAACTCTTGCCTGCCGAGACGTTCCTTAACCTTGGCAAATCTCCGTAGAGAAATACATCACAATACCATCGTCCAAGACAATCACAAATCCCATTCAAATAATCCTTTGAATGCTCTGTCCATCTAACTCATCAGGATAACTCAACATTAATTACCCTCTCAAACATAAGTCAGCACTCCCAGCGCCCTTATCTGATATAAAACAATCTTCTATATATCCTTCTCCCTGATCTCTAGCTGGTAATAACCATATCAAAGATCCACCTTGGAGAATACCATCTTACTCAATAATTGAGCCTTAAGTTCTTACAACTCTGCTGAGCCATTCAATACAGTGCCCTAAATCTGATTCCATCCCTAGCACCAAACCGATCACCATTCTATCTTTTCACATAAAGGAAACCCTAGAAAATCCCCTGGAAGCACATCCAGAAACTCACAGAATAGTCCAGTCTGTCCTGATCCCACTAGCACAATCTAAGTGGTTTCCACCACACTAGCTAAGGGTTCTATGCATCTCCCTGCAATAAAACTCTAGCTCTCAATACAGATGTCATTAGCATACAGAATCCATGCACAGTGCCAACTATCACAAGGCTTTCCACTCTCAAACCCAAGAGTTACTATCCTTTTCTTACAATTTAGCATTGCCCCATACTTACTTAACCAATCCATATCCTGAATCATACCAAATCTAGTCATAACCAGCTTTATTATCAAAATCACTGATGAGTCCTTTTCATCATAACCCAACTCATCTCTTAAATCACTAATATAGAATTACATTCCCATCACAACATAACCATGTGATCTGCATAGCATCTGTATGCTTCTCTATATGCAACAAAAAAAGAACAACATGGCACCAAAACCAGTCAACATAATACAAAATCCAAACTAGAAAGCTGACCTGCCATCCTTGAGGAACTAGTCTCAGTCTTTGACTGCATCGGAACGAACACTCGAGCTGGAGTCGAGCTATCCATCCCCTTTTGCTCATCCTTTCCTATCCTTGGGCAATCCTTCTTGAAATGTCCAACCATGCCACATAAGAAACATGCCTTTGCTCGACATTTTCCCAGATGACGCCTCTTACACCGACTGCATACTGGATAAATCTTCCAATTTTCATTCTTGCTTGCTCCAATAAATGGAGGTACCACTACCTGAGCTCTATGCTCCCTAGCACTCTTCTTCTCATTTCTTATGCTCTCAACAGCAACAGCCTTCCCTACCACCTGAGCGTAGGTGGAGTTTTCATTCACTGGGACAACTCTAATTCCCTGAGCTATTTTGGAATTCAACCCCTGAATAAACCTTTTCTTCCGAGCTACATCTGTGGGTACCATGTCAAAAGCGAACTTGGCCAACCCATCAAATCTATTAACATACTCGGTTACTATTACATTTCCTTGAACGAGATTCAGAAACTCATTCATCTTAGCAGTCTTGGTTGCACCACAATAATATCATTCATTGAACATCTGCCTAAATTCTTTCCAGTCCATCACGGCTGTGTCTCGTGTTTGGGATACAACTTCCCACCATGTCTGAGCATCATCCTGCAATACATATGTCGCACAAATCACCCTATCATGACCAACCAGCTCCATACTGTCCAGAATGGAACTGATCATGCCTATCCATTGCTCAACTCTAAATAGATCTAGGCCTTCCTTAAAGACTGGAGGGCAATACTTCTGGAATCTTCCACAGAGAAATTCCCACCTGCTCTCAACCCTAGGCTGATCCAAAACTGGTGTCGCTCCTGGCATAACAAAGGAAGAGGTGTTCCCCAACTGATTCCATTGTTGCATCAAATACCTAATCTCTTCCTCAAGCTTCTGAAATCTTGATTGCAAATTTGTAAACATTTGCTGGAAATTCTGAGGGGCGGATGAAGAACTCAACCCCTGGCTAAAACTCCCAAGTATAACCACCACCAAGCCTCATTATCTGCCTTGGATACAAACCTGCTAGTTGAATCTGCAGTCAATAACTTGACCTATTAATCATGATGAGCATATCAAGAGCTTTCCCCCACGAAATCAATCTTACCACACCACATTCACAAACCATTGTGGTGCTAGAAACATGCCCATGGCATTCATACATCAATCATAATTCCTGCTCTTCCAACATTCATACCATACCCTCAACTCCAGCATGCTAATATCACAAGTATATATGTTCATGGAGCAGGTAATTATATGATCACATTCATATATATATATATATATATCTTCACAGAGAATGTAATCACATAATCAAGAGCCAGGCTCAATCAGAATCTCATGCTCCCTAATACAATGTGTAGGTAAAGCATTTACATTCTATTTAAGCAGTTAAGCACATAACTACAGAAATAGTTACCATTCCCTAAGTGAAGCTATCTTCAGTGATGAGTGTAAATGCCCAGCTTGTCTTCAGGAACCCTTAAACCTTGGTTCCCTCTGATACCAACTTGTAACACCCTAAACACCGGGGACCGTTACGGTATGCCTTTTAAATAGTGCTAAACTTGCTTATCGAGTCATTTGGCCATAATCGTGTAACTAAGTATGATTAGCAGTTTAGGATTAAAAATTTTGGTTAAGATATAACATTTCATTAGAATGTTTACTGTATACATTGTGATCCCAAAATATAATTTAAAGGTTTATTACAACAAAATATATACATCCAGCCGACCTAAGCGGCAAAATAGGGTTTAACTCTAGTTCCTCTTCAAACCCTCGGCCGTGGTGGTCGAGTAGCCGCATATGTACACATCTTCACCTAAGCTCTCCAACTCAAGGATGATACAGCTTTCTTTTGCCTTTACCTGCACCACACAGCATCTGTGAGCCGAAGCCCAACAAGAAAACTCAATATTTTCATGATCAATAATAACATGTCATTAAACCACAAAGTGCATGCCTAGCAATAACAGCCTTAATCATGCATGCAAAGAAGTTATGATAATGATGGTTATCCAGGATAAGGAATCCTGCCCTCCTGAATGGATGACCATCAATTCAATCCTAATCAGATAAGTGATTTAACACCGGTGGTTCCGATAACCATGCTGGCCTTATAGCCCTAAATAGAAGAGTGACAGTTGTAAAAGCCACTAAGGTGGGTTCCGTTCCCTTTATAGATAAGTGATCATGTCACTAGCTTAAACAGAATAAGTTATTGATAAGCAAGCCACCAATGCAAACCAATCGAGTGACCATAGAGTCACTACTGTGGGTACTGCTCCCTTAGCCATGTGACGATAGGGTCACCTGGGATTTACAAATAAGTGATCTTTTCACTAGCTTAAACAAGGTAGGTATTTGATGAAACAATCACCAACATAAACCTACCAAGTGACCATAGAGTCACAACCGTGGGTACCGATCCCTTAGCCATGTGACAAAACAGACACCTAGGCCTTTGACCCTAGCCCTGAGTAACTAGTCATAGACTAGACAGGAGGGAGTGACCATAGAGTCACAACTGTGGGTACCGCTCCCTTAGCCATGTGACGATAGGGTCACCTGGGCCTTTGGCCCCGGCTTTGAGTAACTAGTTATAGACTAGACAAGCGCTTATAATTTTCATTGAAGTTAAGGTCAGTCAGGCATTAATGCTCATTATGAGTCATTCAATGCAAATGTTGATTAGATCTAATCTTTTATCGGCTCTACGTTCATGACATTTATGTCGCTCCTGACTCGTAGGTCAGTAACACACGACCAGTGCTCAAAACTACTGTTGAACTTGACTAGTAAGTCACAGCTTCACAGCTAGTTCTGACACCATTGCCAATTCTGACTAGTAAGTCAGTGCCACACACAAGTAAGCATTGCTACCAGGCATATATCATATGTCAAATATCTGAATATAGGGCATTCAGCATGCTTACTTAACAATTGCTAGCATAATTAGGATCATGCACAACCTAGAGACTCAAGCTCTGATCAATCTCATATTCAACATTCATGGCATGCCCTAACCACATGTTTCTTGTGCATCACATTTAACCACTCGACATGCCTCAATAATAACCATGCATGTCATATATATAGGGTGCAGTTTTCTTACCTTTGGTCCAAGCACAGGTTACCAATGAACGAGGCATAAGCACGATCTTGATTCCAAAACTCTAGCGATAAACTAGTCACAACCATAATATAAAACCTCATCAAAATGAGTAAATAAATAATTCAAAACCCAACCCAAGCCTCCAGGACGTCGAATCCCACTCAACTAGGTAGTAGGATCGATCTCAGACCCTTAGAGTTATGTTGCCATAACAAAAACACAATTATGGGAAACTTTTCCCTTAAGTTTCGCGGCCCGTCCCCCAGACAGAGCCTCCTCCTCCTTCAGCAAGCTTGGGCCGCGGTGCCCTAGAACAGGGCTGCGACCTAACCTCAAACCAACCATTTTTCCTCATTTTCTCCTTTTTAAAACCTTCCAAAAACTTATCCAAACATCTCCAAACTCAAAAATCAAAGTTCTCAAACATCCCCATGATCCAAAACCAACAAAACTAAAGCTTCAATTCAATAATAATCTCATCAAAACACAAAGTCCAATTCAAGCTTAAAAACTTCAAAAACTTAGAACTTAAAACTTGAACTACCTCCGATTGAGTTGTTTCCCAACTAAATCATAAGCTTCTAATCATCCCTAGGATCACTATGCCTCGATCCTCGCTTGAATCTGAGTCCTAGAACTCAAGTTTCCTTCGAAAATATGATTGGGAGACGAAAATGGAACTTTGAGGGAGAGAGAACGTTCTTTTTATTTCTTAACAGGTTACTTTAAGCTTAGGTAGCCTCAAACAAATCCTAACGCTCGGGGTCCCGAAAACGTCCCTGGGGGCAAAATAGTCAAACCTCCAGAATTTCCCCCTGATCTTACTAACTCCCAATTTATCATCAAATATTTATTCCCATTACCCAATAACCCAGTAATGCTCTAAATACCCCTTGACTCACTCCGAGTCAAGTATAAATCTCGTTGTGACTTTCCCACTAGCTTACCTCCTAGGTTCGTCTTGTGCTGAGTAACCGTAGCATAACCAAATAATAATAAAGCACCACACACTTATCACATATATGCCAAATATGCCCGAAATGGCCAAAATATGAAAATCACCCAATTAATCATAAATGGGTTCACATGCATATGTAATACACCTAAACATGCATATTATCATTTAATCACTTAATAAATCAATTATGGCTCTCCCGGCCTCCTAATAAAGGTCCTAAACCTTATTAGGAAATTTAGGGCATTACACATGCCTTTGCCCTACACTCCCCCAGATGGCGTCTCTTGCACCTAGGGCATTCTGGATAAGTCTTCCAGGCCTCACTACCACCCTGTCAACCCATTGTAACACCTCGTGGTTGCCTGTCATAACCTAGAGCTGGGAAGGTGTTAGGAACCTTCCTCTTCTGATCACTATGGCCTCCACCCTTACCAGAACCAAAAAATGGAGGATCTGTCCTCCTAAACTCTTTTCTGGCTGCAATGTCCCACCAGATCTTGTTCTATGCAGTCTCGGCTGTGAGCGCCTTCTCAACCACCTGTGCATAAGTAGTAACCCCTACCATAGTGGTGATATGAACATCCCGAGCTAATCTAGGATGTAGCCCTTGGAGAAACCTCTCCCTTCTGGTCCCATCAGTGGGCACCAGCTCCATGGAAAACTTTGCCAATCTATCAAAGTTCAGGGCATACTCAGTCACTGATAAACTCCCCTGAAGTAATCTGATAAACTCTTCAGATTTTGCAGCCCCGATGGCATCATTGTAGTATTTCTCATTGAACATAGTTTGAAAATCTTCCCAACTTAGGGCATTGATGTTTCTAGTCTGGGATATAACTTCCCACCAAATTCAGGCATCCTCCCAAAACATGTATGTGGCACAGGCCACCCTCTCATTACCAGCCACCTTCATGAAGTCAAGGATGGTGGTAATCATGCTCATCCACTGCTCAGCCTTAGCAGGATCTGCACTGCCCTCAAATACTAGAGGTTTCTGTTTCCTGAACCTTTCATAAAGAGGCTCCAATTTGCTACCAACCTCAAGTAGCTACTCAACTGTTGGCACCGATACAGGTGGTGCCTCTGGTACACTGGTTCCTGTAGGGACCTGCTGTTGTCTCAAGAGGTGGATTTCTTCTTCCTGCCTCAATACTCTGGCCTACAGGTCATTAAACAATTGCTGCCAGTTATCAAAAGTTTACTATGGAATCTGATTATGGTTATTCTCTTGACCATGCCTGTGATTTTGGCCTTGATCATCCTGGCCAGCTAGTGAATCTGTCTATCTTAGCATCATTCTATCACTTATATTGTGCTAAAACAATCAATGCGGCCAATTAAGCAGTAATAACTAATCCTCTTGCCGCCTCACGATCCAAGATCAACAGATAATCACCATATTCCACAATTATACAGATATACAGATGGATACATGATCATAACATTTAGCATTTAACACGTATCAGTTGATAATTCACAATGAACAATATTATTAAGCATGTTCTAGCAATATCAATGCTAATAAGCATGTTCTTGCAAATGATGTAGTAGTCAAGGCACACCCTTATCAATGTATTTCATCTAGATAGGCAAAGCATTTATACCATATTTAAGCAGTTAATTATATAACCACATAAATTGCTACCAAACCATGAGTTGAGCTTGTCTTTAGTGGTGAGTGTACATGCCCAGCCAGTCTATAGGAACCCTAAACCTTGGCACACTCTGATACCAAATTGTAACACTCTGGTTACTCCAAGACCATTACTGTGAGCTTTGAACCGTACTTAACTCACTAATAGAGTCATTTGGTTATAAACGTGCATCTAGGTGTTATTAATAGGCTAAAGGGAAAAACTTGATCAAAAGGAAATGATATATTTTATTTAAAACATAAAACTGTTCATGGGCTCATAAAAACATTTACAAGTTATTTACAATACAAAATGGTCATTATAGTGTAAAATTACAACCCGCTGACCTAAGCGGCAAAAATAGAGTTAACCCCTAGTTCCTTTGAGAAACACCTTGGTCGTGGTGGTCAAGCGGCCGCATATGTACACATCACCACCTAATCTCTCCACTCAAGGCTGGGTGAGCTTTTCTTTCCCTTTACCTGCACAACATAGAATCCGTGAGCCAAGGCTCAGCAATAAAACTCATTACTGCATATATATAATATCAAATGATGATCATGATAATCATACAGAGCTTATAGCCCTAAACATATGAGTGAATATCACTTCAAGGTTTTGGTAACCTTGCTGGGGCTTGTAGCCCTAATTAGATAATATCGAGATTTTGATAATCATGCTGGGGCGTGTATCCCTGATCAGATGAGTGACTGATGGGTAAGTCACTAACTTGAAATCAGATGAGTGACTGATGAGCAAGTCACTAATTTGAATTAGATGAGTGACCATGGAGTCACAACTTGAATCAGATCACGCTAAAACCATTCTTGACTCTTAAGCCAATACCATACGACTAGTGCTCAGTACTACTGCCGAACTTGACTAGTAAGTCACAGCTTCACAGTTAGTATTGACACCGTTGCCGATTTCTGACTCATAGGTCAATGCCATTCACAGATAAGCAAGATTTCTAGAATTTAATATGCAATCAAAGTCAACATTTAGAACACTCAACATGCCCCATTAATAACCATCCATGTCACATATGGGGTGCAGCTTTCTGACCTTTGGTTTGAGCGAGAATTAGTAAAAGAAGGACCCTTGAGAACGATTGACCCGTTCATTCCTTAGCGGTCACCTAGTCATAACCAAATATAACCTCCATCAATGAAAATGAGCAATAAAAGGTTCTTGACCTAAACCTCACTATTGGGACCCCGAATTGTACCCAAACGGTGAGTAGATTCGATCCTGAGCCTTAGGAATTGAAAGCCCGAGCCAAAAACCCTCAAAAGTGCCCAAAATAGGAATTTGGAAAACCAGGGTAGCGCTACAGCGCTGCCCCGCTAGCGCAGTAGCGCCCATACTTGGGCGCTGTAGCGCTACAACCAGGGTTTTCAACCCTGGTTTTTCCCTCCTTCAACTCCTCCATTTCTAACCTTCCAAACCTCATTCCAATTGAACCCAAAAACCTTAAACACAAGTCCTAGGCATCATAACCCAAACAACCCTTGCCAAAAACTCTCATCAATCCTCAATATCATCCTTGAAAATCCAGTTGAAAACCAAAATTAAAATAGAGTATAAAACCAGAGTTTTAATGGCTAGAACCTTACCTCAAGATCAGTATAGAACCTTCCTCAATGGTGGAACACAACCCTAAGCCCTCAAGGTTCACTTCCTTAGCTTGGTTCCTCAAATTAAGCTCAAAAATCCAAAGAGAAAAGGAGAAGAAATGGTGTACGGGAGAGGAAATTGAATGCTCTATTTTGGAAGGTTTCTACAACCTTCAATGGTTATATCTATCCTTAGGGTGAAAAGACCATATTGCCCCTAAGCTTAATTAAAACCCTAAACAGCCTCCAAGGGCAAAATCATCCTTTCCTGCCTATCTCGTAAATCATAATTAAAGCCCTCCAATTCTCGTTATTCCCAATATTCTCAAATACCAATAAATCATATCTCATTAACCTTTAATTCTCGGTAACGTTCTAATCACCAAATTACCCCGAGACTCACCCCGAGCCCCGAAATTAACGCCGTTATGACCAAACCGCTAACTTGCACTAAAGATCGTCTCATGCCGAATGGCTCGAAAAAATCCACATTATAATGTGGCCTCATCAATAGTTCACCAACATGCATGAAAATACACAATTATGCCCTCAACAAGCCAAATTACCAAAATGCCCCTATGATGAAATGTGGACCCACATGCATGCATTTAACATCATATTATAATATAATTCACATAAACATGCACATAATCATTTAATGGCATAATAAATCAATTATGGCCCTCCCGGCCTACTAATCCAACCATTAAACCTCATTAGGGATTTTTAGGGCATTACACCGCTAGTCGTGCCCACCAAATGAGGTCCTCTGGCAATAGTGGTTATATCTCTCCTACTATTCGAGGAGGTTCGAATTGAGATCCAGATTGGCCTATTGGATCTTCTGGGACTAATTGAGAGTTCTGCCCGGCGAGTTGATTGGGAACTACCCGATTTCGGGCGTATTGGGCCAACGGTCCAACTCGGATGAGAGTCTCAATTTCAACCTTCAACTGCCGACAATCATCAGTGTTATGGCCGATGTCATTATGGAATCAGCAGAATTTTTAAGGATCTATCTCCGCCCTCTGGTTTCTCAAAGGTTCTGGCTTCTTCCATGGGAGGTGATTAGAATTAGCCAGAAAGATATGCTCTCGGGTGTCTGTTAGGTCAATATATGTAGCATAGATAGGCTTGAACTTCTCCGCAGACTTGTTTTTATTCATCCCGCTCTGGTCGCCCTCACCATCACCCTTCCTTTTGTTGTTTCCGCCTTGGTTATTCTGGGTAACGATTTAAGTCGTAGTTGCAACATCTGTTACCGCTCCAACAGGTTGGACATGGGTCTGGTTGGTTCCTACGACAGAAGCTTGTGCCTCCTCCAGGTTTATCCACTCTTGAGCTCGGACCAAGAATTCATCTACACTTTTAACTCCTTTTCTTTGGAGTTCCTACCACATGTTTCCCCCGACGAGGATTCTCGTCCTCATTGCCATGAGCTTGAAGTTATCATCAGCATCCCTAGCTTGTGCAACAACATTAGCAAATCTGCTTAGATATGCCTTCAGTGACTCGCCCGGTTGCTGCTTGACGTTGGCCAATGAATCAGCCTCAACCCGAGCTGCCTATGAAGCTCAGAATGCTTTTTTGAAATCGGAGGAAAATTTCTTCCATGAGCTTATGGAATGCCTCTTGTATTGTTTAAACCACTGCCCGGCAGACCCGACCAGAGTTCCAGGGAACAAGATACACCTTAGATCGAACCCGACATTTTGGGCCATCATCATGGTGTTAAACATTCCGAGGTGATCAGACGGATCTTGTAACGCCCTGTTACCCCAGAACACTTACGATGAACCGGAAATTTGACTCGCTACCCGAGTCCTTTGGTTAAAAACGTGATTCTAAGTGTTATTAACAGGTTAAGGTGGAAAACCAATCAAAAGGAAATGATATATTTTATTTAATACATAAGAACTGTACATGGGCTCATCAAAACATTTATGTTGATCCCAAAAGAGGGTGTTTTAATATTTAAGCTCGCAAGTGCACGAATCGTTTCGTAATATAATGTTCATGTAAGTACGAGGTCGAACCCATGGGAGTTGACTAACATCAAAAGAAACTATTTCAAACAAAGCAAGAATATTCTAACCTAGTT
The DNA here is from genome assembly GCF_963169125.1 of Humulus lupulus. Classification (NCBI taxonomy): domain Eukaryota; kingdom Viridiplantae; phylum Streptophyta; class Magnoliopsida; order Rosales; family Cannabaceae; genus Humulus; species Humulus lupulus. The sequence goes on along the minus strand of NC_084800.1, from coordinate 180,389,648 downwards.
CCAAATATTTGATGAGATTTTGTTTTAGAAAAATAAAACACAAGTAATAAAAAGCTTTAAGATTAAATAGAAAAATTGTTTTCAAATGAGATATATAAAATAAGATTATTAAGATTTTAGAATCCACAAAATGCAAGTTCAATAGTATTTATAAGTATATTGATTCCCAAGTTTTAATATAGTTGAAATAAATCACACTATATATTTTTTCAAAATATATTTTCTATTTAAGCACAAGTTACTCTTTCAAAAAGGTAGGATTTTTCTTCACTTTTATAAGATATAATTTCTAAGCATTAGTTGTGTTACAACCTAATGAAACTACAAAAAATCAAAGAGATTATGTTTAGGCAAAATATGATACTTATGCTCTAAGAATTAGATGTGAACAATTTAATGAAAAACATTTAATCAAAGAATATCATATTTTTGCATAATGAAGAACTAAGTGTAATATGCTTTAACACTCAATAATAGATGAAAAATGCATATCATTGATAGAAAAATCCATAAACAATGTTACACAAATGGGAAATCAACATACAATAAAAAATACTATCTAGTTACATTTTGCTTCATCATCATCTTAATAACCTTTGAAAAAGATTAGAAGCTCATAACTAGATAAAAATTACAAAATAACATACTTGACATGCTCTTCAAAAGATGAAAATGGTAGAGAAAATAGTGAAGAGAAGAGAGAAAAATATGTGTAGAATATGATGAAAAGATGAAGAAGAAGAGCCCCCCCCCCCCCCCCCCCAAATGGTCTTACAAGACTCTATTTATAGGCAAAATGTGGAGATTAAATTAATCAAATTAAAATAAATAAATTGATTAATTTAATTGTGTTGGGAAGTGGTAGGATAAATAGAGTAAGTGTAAGAGTATTGGAAAAATGAAATGTTTGGTTGGGTAAAAGATTAGTGAAAAGCTAGGGTAAAAAAAATGAATTAGGAATGTTTATTTAGGTGAGAAAAATATGGAAGGGTGAGTTGATATTTTAGTGAAAAGAAAAAAAAGTAGACATTGGGAACAAATATGGTTTTTTAGCCATATTGATGGTTGTGGCAAAGTGGTTCGGTTTGGGCTAGGCAGATGGATGATGGGTCGTGGAAGGTGGACATGGGCCCGTGTAGCTTGCTGAATGCTGGGCCTTGGAGGTGTGGCTGGCCCACGTTGGTGAGGTTTGGAGGCTGGTAAGAAAGGAAGGCTGGAGTTGCTTTGTGTTAAAGGGCCAGGCGAATCGGGCCCAGGCCTGGGATATGTGATGCTCGGCTGGCGTTGGAGCTAAATTGCTGAATGCTGAAGAGTCTTGGAGGTGTGGCGTGATGGTCAGTGAGGAGTGCTGAATGGTGTGCTGCTTGGTCACGTGCTGGGGAAGGAAAACAGGCGTGGGCCTGGGCTTCGGCTGAGTTGGTATTGACAAATGCCACTTCCTTGCTTTTTCTTTATAGAAATGCCAATTTTTTCACCATTCTTCTTGCTTTTCAAGCACCTAAAAATAACATTATTTCCTACAAAATAATTATAAACTAAATTAGAATTAAATATTTTCACTAATAAAATATACAATATAACTTCTATGAAAATATTAATTTACAAAACATTTAAGCTCAAAATTACATCTTTTTACTCCTATCTTAACAATATTAATTTTAACTAATTAAGCCATAACATTTTACAATAATATAACAATAAAAATACACAAAAATCTATAAAATTAAAATAAACCTAATAAATTCAAAATTACTTAAAAACTTAATAAATCAATTAAAAACTCAAGAATTAAGCAACAATTAGCACATAAAAAGTGGTAAAATAACTCTATTTTGTAGAGTTATCAATTTACAAGTCATTTACAACTCAAAATGGTCATTACTGTTTCAAATTTACAAACCCGCCGACCTAAGCGGCAAAAATAGGGTAAACCCCCTAGCTCCTCTTAGAACTCCTTGGCCATGGTAGTCAAGCGGTCGCATATGTACACAGCACCACCTAAGCTCTCCACTCAAGGCTGGGTGAGTTTTTCTTTCCCTTTACCTGCACCACATAGCACCCATGAGCCAAGGCCCAACAAGAAAACCCAGTAATGCATATAAATATCAACAAATGATTATTATTATAATCACACAGAGCTTATAGCTCTTAAATAGATGAGTGATTCAACACTTGAGGTTCTAGTAAACCATAATGAGTGACTGACAAGCAAGTCACTAATTTAAATAGATGAGTGACTGCTGGGTAAGTCACTAGCTTAAACATATGAGTGACTGCTGGGTAAGCCACTAACTTAAACAGATGAAAGACTGATGGGTAAGTCTCTAACTTAACAGATGAGTGATTGATGGGTAAGTCACACAAGCGCTTTTAGTTTTCATCGAAATTGAGGTCGGTCCGACATTAACGATCTTCTGAGTCATTTAATGCAAATGTCGATTAGATCTAATATTTATTGGCTTGCATTGAACACACTAAGGCCATCCTGACTTATGAGTCAGCACTGTGTGACCAGTGCCCAGTACCACTGCCAAACTTGACTAATAAGTCCCAGCTTCATAGTTGATACTGACACCTTTGCCAATTCTGACTAATTAGTCAGCCATGCACAAGTGAGCAAGATTTGCTAAGCATTTTATAATCAATCCAAGTCCACATTTAAACATTCAACATGCATCATGAATAACCATGCATGTCACATATGGTGTGCATTTTTCTTACCTCTAGTTCAAGCGAGAATTAATATTAGAACGACCCTTGAGAACGATCAACCTTTAGATTCCTTAGCGGTTACCTAATCATAACCAATTATAATCCATTAATATCTACTCAAACGAGGTAAGGAACCAACCCCCGAGCCTTAAAAACCATCCCGAGCCCTAAAAATAACATCCCCTAAAATTGACCTAGCGCCTAGACGCTGCCCATTGGCGCTGGGGCGCTGACCCAAGGCAGAGAGGCCCTAGCCTCTGCCCTGCATAGCGCTAGGGCGCCAGCTTCAAACCAGAAAAGTTTCTGGTTTTCCCTCCTTGCGATTCCCCCTAAAACCAGCCTTCCAAATCAATCCCAAACCTTACCAAAATGTCCAATTCAACCCCAAATCTTCATCTACATCACACCCTCATCAAAACCCAATCAATCTTACACAAAAACTCCCATTAATTCCAATTATCCACATCAAAATCCATAGGCTGAAAACTATAAGAAAAACAGAGTATAACTTAAAATTCATGGACGATTTCTTACCTCAAGCTGGTTTTGAGTCCTCCTCAATGGATGAATCAAGTATATAACCTCCAAACCTTGATTTCCTATCTTAATTCTTCAATTTGGGACCAAAAACTTCAAAGGAGAGAAAATGATGAACGTGAGGAAGGAGGTGAGGCTCTGTTTTGTTCTGTTCTTCTACAGGTTACCAAAACCATATATATCTCAAGTCAAATGACCTTAATGCCCCTAGGTCAAATTAAAGTTTCTAAAGCCTCCCAAGGGTAAAATCGTCCTTTCCAACCTATTTCGTTAATCATAATTAGCATCCTCCAATTCCCGCTATTCTAGATATTCTCAAATACCAATAATTCATATCTCATTACCCTTTTATTCCCGGCAATGCTCTAATCATTAAAACACCCCGAGACTCACCCCGAGCCTCGAACTTAATCCCGTTATGACTAAACCGCTACTTAATATTCAAAGATCGTCTCATGTCGAATAGCTCGAACAAATCCACATTATAGTGTGGCCTCAACAATATATCACCGACATGCATACAAATATACAATTACGCCTTCAACAGGCCAAATTACCAAAATACCCCTGTCATGAAATATGGACCCACATGCATGCATTTAACATCATATTATAATATAATTCACATAAACATGCATATAATCATTTAATGGCCTAATAAAACAATTATGGCCCTCCCGGCTGTTAGGAGTGTATCCTAAAAGCATGTAAAGACATTTGTTTTTCTATGAATAAATAAATACAATGGTTTATTATTATTGTTATATTTAGATTGTTAAATTATTGTTTGAATAATTGTGTAAATATTAGAAAATTTCCATATTCATTATTGAGGATGTGATCTTGTATTAGTACGAGAGAATTAAGATCACATGAATAAATAAAAATAGTCAACAACAACAAATTAAAGTTATGGAATTCTTTAATTGGAGTTGTAAGTACGATTTACTGAGTATCATAATGATACAAATAATCTAGATTCGGATTATTGATGTGGAAAGACATCTCGGTAAAGGTGCTTTATATAATATGATTATATATGACACGGACCGATATGAATTAAAGTCTTTATCCAAAAACCATTTAACAATAAAGACTTGTAATTCATATCATAACTGATGATCATTTATAGATCAACCTAAATCCTGAGTGTTCATGAACTCCTGTCCATGTTTATTAAATCTTTTGACTCATTCGTTAAGGTCTCTTCAAAGAATGAGGCTAATGACTTTTGTTTTGGAGATTTAATATCATGGATGGCTGGGAACATGTATCAACAATACGGAATCTAATCTTTCCTAAAGATCGTATATTAGTTCCCTTAAGGGTTAATTCTAGAACTGAATGATTTTGAGCTCAAATCTATAATTAGATTATAGATTAATTATTCACTAGTGAATTAATGGTACTTGAGGAATAAGAAGTAAATTAGAAAGGTAAAATGGTAATTCGTCCATTCTAATTTATGAACTAATTAATTAGAGGGTTGAACTATTGTAAGATGGTTATATCAATGGACGACTTAAGATAAGATTTCTGTAAAAGTACATCTATAACATAAAGAGTGCAATTCTGAATTCATAGTGGAGTAATATCAGAATTAATAAATTAACTATTATAATTAAAGAGTTTAATTATTTAGTTTATTTATTGGAGCTTAATGTTATAGGTTCATGGTCCCCGAAATGGCTCAAACAAACACTGACAAAGGTAAATACAAAAATGGGCAAAAAGGACTTATGTGATAAGTAAAATATTTTTCTATGTATCAAACATAATTATTGTTTAATTATGTGTAATTAATTAATTAAGAATTAATTAATTATTTGATTTAACAAAAATATAATTAATTTATTTTTGGGATTTTTTGTATTTAAATAATAATAAAAATTGGGAAAAATCACATGCCATCACTAGCATGTGGTACACGTGTAGCACAGTGCACAGTCACTGTGCTACAGGCATAAGAGACTGTGAGCAGTTTCTAGGTTCCACAATTTTAGTTATTTAAATATTAAATAAATAATGAGATATTGTAATATGATTAAAATATTATTATTTAAACAAAAATCTGATAACTGATTAGTTATTTTCCAATTGTTTAAAATAACTAAGATTTTATTTTAATATATTGGATATATTAAATATAGGATACCAGTTTTACAGAACGTAACTTTTCAGGGATAGAAAAATATCTAAAAATCTCTCTTAGAGAAAGAGAACAGTGATACATACAAAAGTCACTGTTCTTCACAAAACCTAGGTCCAAACTTTATCAGATCTCATGTGTTGAGAACATCTGATAAATAGATTTTGCCTGTTATTTTGTATAGCGAGCCCACACTCGTTCTTTGAGTGCTGAGAACATTTTGGAAGATCTTGGTGTGAGATCTCAAGGATTTAGCCATACAAAAATATAGCAGCAAGGAAGGACCTGGGGTAATTTTTTCTATTCATGTCTTTGATTCAATATATATATATGCATGTGAAGAAGTAGATCTAGAAATCTTATGGGATTAAACTAACAATTTGATTGTTGTTCCGCTGCGTATAATCTCTGATTTGATCAATAAAAACCAACACCGACCTACTGATTCAGCCATTAAACCGCATTAGGGATTTTGAGGCATTACATATCTCCATCTCCATCAAACTTCGACATGTGCGGCATCCTAAAACCTACAAGATATGTTGTTGCCGCAATGTTTAGAGCAAAAGGCTCGAGCTCCTCGCTAAGTCGCAATCATCCTTTTCCTTCCTGGACAAGAGTCTTTTCATTTGCTCTTCCATTAGAGCTAGTCTCTCAAGGGTTTGGTCCTTAGTCCCTAGGTTAGCTGGGGGTTGTTCAACAACTCCCATCCTATCATACGCGTTTGACGGGTTATTGTCCCACCAAGGTTGAGCTTGGTTATGTGGGACATTCTTATTATCGTGTACTATGGACGGACCTCCCTCGTGTCGAGTATAGCTAATATCCTCATCCTGAGCTGGATACCTTCTCTGGGAGTTCAAATGATCGCGCAGATTGGGTTGTGGATCATATCGAGGACTTTGCGCTGAACAGAAATGATTTCTTAGGTCGCTCTCAGACCTACTGCTACAATGGCTCTCTATCCAATAACTCCTGTTTGCGAAACTTACAACTCGCGGTTGAGATCGAGGACCTGGATTCTCAACACGTGTTCGTGGAACGGAAGTATTTGCAGATGGGGGAGGATTTCTCCTACTGTTCCCATGAGCTTGAATATTTCGTTGAGGGCGAGGTGGTGTTGGATGTCTTACAGGTGACAGAGGATGCCTTATTGGTGAGGCTATCCTCGTTCCATCAGGACAGACTAAAGTAGATCTCCTTGGTTCTACTCCAACATCCCTTGTTCTCTGTGTCTGGTGCTACGATCGTGGCATAGAGGGGTTTTCCGGAGCGTTGTGCCTTAGTGAGCTTGTCCTAGCCCCTCCTCGCGGATTGTTATGGGCATTTATGGGAATCTGTGATGAAGGCACCGAGCTTGGGGTCGTAGTCCTAACTGACCGACTAACATGCTAATGACCCCTGTAATTATCAGTAGGTCGAACATTCTGGTGATTTCTCCTTGAAGGCACAGAACTCGAAGTGGAAGTTCTGACAGATCGACTCAGTTGAGGCTGGTTATTCCCGTGGGACTTGTGAGATCCACTTTGGCTCTTTCTGACATTAACGTCGGTTGCAAGAGGGGGTAACCAAGCCAAGACCTCTGTAATATGCCTGTTTGCTCTAGCGAGATGGCTCCTCAACTGCATATTTTCCATCTCGATGGCAGTCAAATACCCTTGATTAGGATTTGGTGGTAGCGACGCCGAACTCCCAGTATCGCCCTGACCCACCGGTTTTTTTCCCGGACGTTGCTGAACATCTGGGCCCCTTTCATTGGGAACAGCTATATGATGGGCCTCCTGCCCACCAAGCTGTTCTGTGTCTTTATCGTGTGTAGAGGTGATTTCCTACAATTGATTAGATGGGCACCAGGAACCTATCAAGAACAAAGAGAAGAGAGACGAGAGTTCAATTGGGAGCACCGGTGGGGTGTCAGCCAAAGGGACTCCGACGCTCAAGTCAATCGGGTTGTAATGAGAGATAATAGAAAGCAATAAAATTACGATATAAATAATCGAAATAATGATGGATGGAAGAGTCGTAAAATGGTCAGAGTGACGGTGGCGATGACGGAGGGGCCGAGCGACTAGGTCAGGTCCAACTAGACTGACTAATTAGTCTTGCTTGACTAGATTGCTCAAAAAATAGAGTAGCCTTCGTTTCAATTAGAGAGTAAAGAAAGTTCAGTGATTATCTCATGCCTTTTCTCAACCTCTGATAGTCTTATTTATTGTCCTCCTTTTCGTTCCGTCCTCCTCCGTCTTTCTGATTTGTTTGACTCGCTCCAAGTGGTTTCGTTCCGAGATTCTTGGCGAACGTGATGGGAGCCTTGACTGTTTCAAGGTCCCTGGCTGACTGAGTGTATCCGAATTTGGGTCCGGGTATGGTTTTGGGTATTTGGATGGTACTTTGTATATGCGAGCCTATTTTACATGGGCTTGGGCCTTATTGGCTAGTTAGATAGCTTATTGGGCTGACTGACTGTTTGTTGGACTATTATTTATCAAGTATACAGATTTTGTTCACTACATCGTGCATTGAGCGAGTGACTACCATGACAAAAGTAGACTGCAACTTGTGAAGCACTAATTTACTCTCAATGAAAGCACCAAACTATTGACGTGGTTTTTTGCCAACAATATATTAAGAAATAAAAGGGTAGATTAGTGCTAGATAATAAATCGCAATGAAATAACAAGCAGTCACTCAAAAGCACAAACATTTTACATGGTCTAGTAGTTAAAATCCACCTAGTCCACGTGTCAATTTTATTATTATTGTTTCTTTCTCTATTTTGGCAGAGTTTCGGTAATAAAAAAAAAATGGTCCCCCTTCCCTGCCCAACATTCCTAGTTGTACGCCCTAAATATCCGCACACTGTGGCGAGCTAGAGAAGGGCCTAATTCGATCTGCCATGTGTCAATCATCCACCCGGAGCTGCTTGTTACGGGCCTCCATCTGTCCAGCCCGAGCTGATTAGAGAGGTAACTGCTACTCGGAGGCATTGTGTTAGCAGTTTGAGTGCACGAGCTGGCACCACATTAAGCTCGTGATGCGGCAGAGATCTGACACCCGAATTCTTGTAAAGTCAACCACACAATATAAACGTGCATACATCAGACATCACGTGTCTATTCTATTCCTGAATTATTGAACACGCAGTATAAACGTGCGTATTCAAACATCCCACGCCTGATTTGGGCCATGCGGCACATTATCCCTCCTTACCTATTGATTAGACCACACTTCACTGCCAGGTTTAGGAATTAATCAATAATGTCACACAAATGACGTGAAGGATAAAAAGATCACGGGATGGCCCCATTGCGAACCCAGATATCTTCTTCCTATAAATTCCAAGACCCTGGGTAGTGCAGGGGGTTGGGAGATTTTTGTAACAAGGCACTTTGTAAGAAAATAGTCAAGAGATATCAATAATATCGACTGGTGGACTAGAGGGATTTTAACCTTTGAACCACCTAAAAAAGAAAGGGAGTGACCATCTTTCTACTGCTATTAGTTTCCAAAAGTCTAAATCACGATTCTTTTCATATTACGGTTTACTAATTTGCACTAATCCATCCTACTTATTCGTATAATTACCTGTTGGCGAAAAACCGCGTCAACACTAGTATTTATAGGGGAATTCCATAGATATGTTTGGGTAACTGTGTAAATAAATCGCGTAATTATTTATGGTATATAATTAATACAAATTATTCTCATTTACATTGGGATATGATTTTGATAACATAACAAATACGCTCCTGCTATCTCGGGTAATAAATGATATATATATATATATGATACAGTCTGGTCATTAATGAGCATATAAAGAATTCCCGAGTCTCCTGGGATCCTTCAGTATGCATTATATATAGGTCCTTACGAGCTTAATATCTCACCCGAGCTCGTGTTTGATAGCTATCTGACTCCGAGCTCGTAGTAAGTCCAAGACGCTTAAGATTGGGTCTGACCATTATGAGTCTCGAGCTGCTCACATGCTTCATAACCAAATATTCTACTTTGTTATTTTTCTACGTATTTACCTGCGCGAGCTGAGTAAGTGAACTCGTGCTAAATTTAGGGTACAACAATAATTTTATTATTCTTAAATAATTATCATTATAAAATATCTCAAAAATATTCTATTTTAATTTGTTTAATTATTCATTTATTTAATTTTATTTAAGTTTAAGTCATGTTTACAATTTACAGTTAAATATAAAAATATTTTATTAAAGTTAATGAAAAAAAATAAAAAATAATTAAAATCAATATTTTTTTTTATCTACACACTTTTTATATAGAAGAGATGTTGAATTATTTAATTATCTCATTAAGCGCATATGAAGGAATTAATGGTGCTAAACCTCATCGAAGACGTTGCACAACATAAATAATATACAGTGGGAGAGAAAGAGATATATTATTAATTATAAAGTAAAAGAAATTGGTAAGTGTATATCATAATTACATAAATTATTTATGTTATGTCCGAAATTGTGCATCTTTCATGAGATTTTTAGGCGCCAAATAAAACAAATATATATTATTTTAGTGTCTCTGACCTCATGGAAGACGCACAAGTAGGGACATAAACATAAACCAAAGCAAAGTAACAATATTATATTAAAAGTGCATATGTCTTTTACTTTATAATTCCACTATACTAATAATAATAATAATAATAATCTAGTAATTAATTTTTTTTTTTTTAAAAAGAATATATCTTGTTATTAATTGGAGTTGACGGAAAGAGAGCTCTCCTCATGACTCGTGATGCATTCCATATAATATTGAAAGAGATGCCGCCTGATTTGATATCATCATTATCAACTAAACACACTATAAAACGCTATAATATCACAGTCTTCTGTCTTCACATAACACGAAACAAAGTAAAAAGAAGAATATTAGAAGAAGAAGAATGGAGATCTCAACTTTGAAACCAATAATCAAAGTAGCAGCATTGTGTGGCTCTCTTCGTAAAGCCTCTTTTAACTATGGACTCATTCATTCTGGTAATTTTTATTTCCTTTATATTTTGTAATAGTAATATTTAATTTTAATGTGTATATGGATCGACTAATGACTTCATATGAAAATTTTGTAGCGATTCAGCTGAGCAAGGAGCCTATATTCAAAGGGTTATTAGATATAGAGTACATAGACATCTCACCATTGCCCATGCTCAACACTGATCTCGAGGTCAATGGAACTTTTCCACCGGCCGTCGAAGCTTTCCGCCGGAAAATTCTTGAAGCTGATAGCTTTCTCTTTGCCTCGCCGGAGTACAATTTCTCCGTCACCGGTGGGTACTCAATCTCTTAATTAATTTCTTTTTTTTTAAATGAAAAAAAAAATGAAATGGCCAAGTGGGAGGATTCGTTCTTGATTACAACAAATCTGTTTGTTTTAGTTTTTTTTTAAAATAAAAAGATTTATTTGTTTTTTTTTATATTTTTCTTAGTGGTGATGGGATTTTTTTTATTTGTTTGATGATAAGATTTTATATTTGAATACAAACTTTAGTGAAAGTGACATTATTATTATTTTATTATTATTATATTCATCTTTGTTCAATCGAAACATATTTTAATTAATAATAAATTCTTGCTTTCGATTTGTTGATTGGTTTCTGGAGCTCTGGATTCCTGTGTTATTATTTTCTCTCTTTTAATATAAATAAATATTAAAAGATAAAGAACAAAAACAAAAACAAAGTGTACCATCTTTCTTATTCCTTTTTGGCATTGTTTTATGAATGTGATATTAAACTATCAACTTGATCGTCCATCACACATTTCACTTACCAATTTCATTCTGATCTTATTTTAGAGCTTCTAAAACACCACTAGAGTTTCACTCTTCTAGTTAAATTATTTATATGTATACTTATTGTGCTCTTCCATATACATATACTATACTATAGCACCTTTGAAGAATGCAATGGATTGGGCATCTAGGCCACCAAATGTTTGGGGTGACAAAGCTGCAGCCATTGTGAGCGCCGGAGGCCAGTGGGGGGGCGGCCGATCACAGTACCATCTTCGCCAGATTGGAGTTTTCCTTGATATTCACTTCATCAACAAGCCTGAGTTTTACTTGGATGCATTTCAATCTCCTGAGCCATTTGATAGTGATGGAAAATTGATTGATGAACCATCCATCGAGAGGTTAAAGAAAGTTCTTTTGTCTCTTCAAGCATTTACTTTGCGTCTCAAAGCTAAATGAATATAAGGCACAAATATTTTATGTGAAATTTCTGTATTTTGTACTTACTATTTGGGATTCACAACTTTTCTCTTATGTACTATTTTGAGATATTCTAATAAATGTTATGTTTGGTGGAAATGGAAAGATACTATGAGATAGAATAATTAAATCCAGGTAAAATTTAAAAGTTCTTCTTATATTATTTATAAAATAATATAATGTTAGATTAAATAGTAAAAAGATAAGTCTGACAAAATGAGTTTGTCATATTTTGTGATTTATTTTGTGAGTAACAAATAAGTTTGACAAATGTGTTTGTCTAAATTTGTAACATATTTTTTAGAGTTACAAATTTTATAAATCAGTAATCATTTTTAACTTCCAAAAGATCAAATATTAATTTGTAAAATAAGAGTTAAACATTTCTAAATTGAATTTCATGAGCTATTATGTTGAATTGTTGTTGGTATTGAGATCAGTGCCCTTTAAAGCATATATTTTGAACAATGTTTTATGAAATAAATAATTGAAATGAATTTTTGCATATATTGTTTGTTTATTACTATTATTAGAATAATATTAGAAAATTTCCAAATTTATTATTTTGACTACAATCTTGTATTGGTATGAGAGGATCAAGATTGTAGGAAACGAATTTGAATAGTTCGCAGTAAAACAAAGTTATATGAAATCTTTGGAATAAATATTGTAACACTACACCAAAATACTCATTTTGTGTCAATCAAAGCATCAGTCAATGTAGTTGACTGACGCCGTTGACCGAGAATCAACATTTGTGGCAATTGAGCACTGCCACAAATGCAGGGGCATTTGCGTCAGCGATAACACTGACATTGTTAATTAGCGAAGTTTGCGTTTATGGCCAACTGACGCCGTTAACGCACTGTTTGTGTTAGTTTCCCACTGACGCAAATGGTGCGCCCAGTATTAAATCCCAACCATCGACCCCGAGCCCCTCATTCTCCCAAATTCAAAACATAGGTTTCTCCCAAGAACCAGCAGCACCTCCGACTTCCTAGACCCATTTTGGTGAGTTTTTTTTTTCATTTTTTTAATTTTAAGGTTAAATTGCTGAATATAATATGTTTATGAACCTTATACATAGTTTCTTTTTAATTTTTTGTATAGATTTTTATTTTGAAGATTATATTGTTTGAAAACCCAAAACCCAAAAAACCCTCCTATTGATTTTTTCTCTAACTGGGTTCGCAAGGCTCATGTATGTGACTAGGGTCGCAGAGGTTGAAAGGTTGCTGGCTGGGGACTGGGTACAAGGGGGCTGGGGTCGCATGGGGTAGCTGGGGGCTGGGTACACTGGTCAAGGTTCATAACGTTTTATTTTTATGTTTTTAATATATCATTTGCGTCAATGCCCAACTGTCACAAACGTGGTATTTGTGACAGTTGGGCACTAACACAAATGTTAGGCTGATTTGCGTCATGGGATTCAGCGCCAGTTTCAAGACTGGCGCAAAAAATTAATTGTGGCAGTTAGGAACTGTCACAAATGACCTTTTGTAGTATTGTAAGTACAGTTCACTAGTATTATGAATACATATAATCTAGATCTAGATTATTGATGTAGTAGAACATATTAGTAGAGGTACTTTATATAAAGTGGTTATACATGAACATGACCCGATATGTTGTTAATACTTAATAATCATGTTTACTTTATAATTCTTAATTTAACATATCAATAAGATGATCATATACAAATTGATATTAATATTGAAGTTATTATGAACTCCTGTTTATGTCATATGAGTTCTTTGATTCACTCGTTATGGTTTGTGAGAATGATCAGGCTGAAAACTTTTGTTTCGGGAACTCATTGATGTAGATAGCTGATGACATAATATACAGATATGGAATTTATACATTTCCGAGAAGAATTGAATAATGGTTCTCTTAAGGGTTGACTTTTGGAACTGAAAGGTTATTGAGCTCAAATTCATAAACCAGTTTATGAATTAACATTCACTACTACAGTTAATGGTACTTAAGGAAACAATATATAATTAAAGATGTTAAATGATAATTAATTCCTACTTTAATTATGAACTAGTAATAGATGATTGAATTGTATGTAGTGATTAAATCGATGGACACTTTTATTTATTAAATGTACTTAATAAATAAATATCTATAATTATAAGAGTACAGTCTCATATTTTTAGTGGAATAATATTGAAATTAATAAATTAAGATTATTATATTAAAGAGTTTTAATTAATAATCTAATTTTATTGGAGCTTGAAATTATAGGTCCCTGAGATGGCTCTATCAACACTATTCAATGTAAGAGTTCAAATTGGAAAAAATCAAGAAATGGAATATTAGGAAGAAATTTGCCCTTAGGGGTCAAATATGTAATTGAGACAAATTATTTAATTAATGTGGCAATTTTTTAAATTGGCATTTTTCATTAAGAAAATTTTCGAAAACTATCTTTTAAATAAAATGGCATTTTCGAAAATAGCATTTAAATAATTAAAATAATTAATTTTTAATTAATTAGTTTTATTATTTAAATATTTTGAAAAAGATATTTCTGATAATTCAAATTAGTTTTGAATTTGCATTAATATCTGTTATCCCCATTTCCTGTATTGTCTTTGGGCCTTCGCCCTGGTCCGCTGTCAGAAGGGCGGCTCAGCACGTGGGCCCGGCCCAAGGTCCCTTGGTATGGAGATTGCCCAAGGGGACTGGTACGGGCCAGGGACTCAAGAATGGGCCCATTGGAGGAGTCCAGGATGTCCCTCCGGGTTCGTCCTCAGCAAGAATGGTCCGGGCGATGTACAGAGGGCTCGGACATTCGCGGCCTGCACGTCCCTGTCCCGGACCCTGATACGGTCCGGGCCTATGGTAAATGGAGCGGGCCAATGGTAAACAGACCTGGATCACCTCATCCCCAGTCGAAGGGCCAAGAGTCCTGGATCCTGAAGCCGCCTCATTCCGCGTGGGCATTGTCCCCCACTTTTCGCCTGCAGAAAAGGTCACCTCGGGATTGCACACTGATGTGTCAAAACGGCGCAGCCAAGTACTCTGATTGGTCTTGTCTCCTGAATCAGCCTCGTGACTCGAAGTGGTCAAAACCAAAGCGTCGTTTGTCGGGCGAGACGAGGTCTTAAGGTCAACCCATCGGGCCTTAGCTGGTTGGAATTTCATATATTTTGTATCTCTTTGTATTGGGCCTCCACTGGAGAGGTCGCTTGTATTCGTATCCCCGATGGGCCTGGGTCTGATCCGGCCCAGATCCGGTATTCCCATCAGCTTATAAATATAAGCTACAGAGCTCTGTAGACCCAGGTTGGGATAGACAAGAGAAAAATAGGAAACCCTTCAAGAGATTGAGAGAAAACTCCATTGTAAAAGCTTCTTCAAGCTCTAATAATATGGACTCGTGGACTAAGGCTAGTTAACGCTCCAACCACATAAAAAACCCCGTATCTGTCTTCTATTATAATCATTATTGCCAGTAAACCCCACTTATTGATACAGTTTCCGAAAATCTCGGTTAACAGTTTGGTGCTTTCATTGAGAGCCGAAGGAAGCTAGTGCTAACGCCAGGCCTTTACTGTGATGGTGAACACGCGACACACCACCTTCGACCCTACCAATCCAGAGCAGGGCAACGGAGACCCGCTGCCTTCTCAGAATATTCCTCAGGACCCTCCTGAGGACGTGCCTCCTCAGACGTCTCACCAAGACGAGTCGCAAGACTACGAGGGTGGGACAGAGTACGAAGTAGAAAACGAAGAACAGTACTACGAGGAGGAAAACAAGGGGGAGTATCACGATGAAGCCGCGGATCCCGGGATCCCCCGCGACGATCAGCAGGACTCGGAGGTGACTAGACTAAGGCAGCAAGTCCTGGATCAGGAAGCCAGGATGGCTGAGCAGGCGGAGGCGCACCACCGGGTGCAAGAGTCTCTACGAGCCCTACAGGCGCTAATGGCCGCGCAGATCCCAGCAGCCAACCCCACGGCTAGCCCACTTCCAGAAACGCAACAACCCGCTCCCCAAGAGCAAGCCGGGGGCCCCAGGGGTCCCAGCCCGATCCGTCCCCCAGAGCCTTTTTCCGACCCGGCTCCAAAAGTCCCGGACAAGGAGCGACGGAAGACCCGGGAGAAAACCACCCCCGTCGAGAAAGCCGGGGCACGTTCCCGATCGCTGCCTAGGAAAGAGAAGGTGCGCCCCGTCCCAGGACAAGGCCACCCAATCGATCTACAGGGAGCGCGGCCATGAAGCGAGCGGCCCCGGCACGCCCCAGGGCCAAAAGGGCGGGAAAGGTCTTTGCACCCAAGTGCCTCGGTCAACAAGAACCGTCGGGAACGGTCTCGCCGCAAGGATCGTCACGCTCTCAGTTCGGGGGACGACACTTCCCGGATAGATTTACACGATGGACTAAAGCCCGGAAGGAGCGGGCCCGCAAGGAAAAAATCCTCCCTCGAGACGGCGACCTCAGGAACAACATCAACGACAGGAGGAACGAGAGAATCCCCCTGAAGGATAGCACGGCCAAGCTGCTCATGGAGCAGATGGCCGCATTAAAAAAGGTCACTGATCGACTGGTCCGCAAGCAGGAAGGCGCGGACACTGACTCCGATGAAGAGGACAAAGAGCCGTGCGCGAGGCACATCCTGGACGTCGTACTGCCCAAGGGGTTCAAGATGCCGAGCCTCACTGCCTATACTGGAAATACAGATCCTAGGGATCATCTGTCCCGGTACAACCGACTCATGACCGTAGCTCACGTCAGCGACGACAGCAAATGTCTCTGCTTCTCCATCACGTTGGGCGGTTCCGCCGAGGAATGGTGGAAAAGGCTTAAACCGGGGTCCATCCAATCATGGTCCGGGCTACAGTCAGCATTTCGGAAGCAGTTCGTGGCCGCCATGAGGATGGACATGCAAATCAGCGCCCTCACCAATATTAAGCAACTACCCGCGGAGACATTGAGAGCCTACATCCAGCGCTTTACTGAAGAAGCCTCCAAGACAAAGGTCGATGACGGACAGCGCTTAGTGGCACTGCAGTCCGGGATCCGGGTCGAGTCCCCACTTTGGGATGACATGCAGCGCAGTAAATCCGCCACTTTGGAAGAATTCATCAGGAGGGCCCAAGGATTCATCAACTGGGAGGAGGCTCAGATCCAGGCCTTCGGACGGCCCCCAGCTCCTCACCCCATCCCTCAGACGATTCCGGGACGTGCGGGACAGTTCCCTGCGCAGTCCTACGCCACGCCCCCCATAGTCCCGGGGTCGGCCGTCACGCCCGGCATCAGTTACACCCCTACGGTATACGGCCCTGCCGCTTCGGGGTACGCTCCGGCCCAATCAATGCACTTCTCCAGTTATGGCGTCGCGCCGGCAGGGCACAGCATGGCCCCCGTCGTAGCCCAGCAATCGCAGACGGGATTAACTGAGGCAAGCGTGAATCCCTCCTGGGGGAAGCGATCGGGCAAAGGCCAGAACCGGCCTGAGCTGGCCAAAAAGGGGAAGAGGGGCTACGAGCCCCAATATTCAGAATACACCAACTTGGTGGACACCCGGGAAAATATCTATCTGGCGACAGAGAGAGCGGTCCACTACCGGAAGCCTAGCCCCATGTTTAAGGGGGGAAGGAATCTGAGAGACACCAGCAAATGGTGTGCCTATCACAAAGACGTGGGCCACACCACAGACGAGTGTCGCCAGCTCAGAGATGAGATTGAAAACCTCATCAAGCTGGGGCACCTCCACCAGTGGGTAAGAATGCCCGTGGGTGTCCCAGGCATGTCAGCAAGCCCCAGGCAATCCACGGCGCCGGTGACGACTCGTGCATTCCCACCCCAGGGGGAGTATGCACAGGGACCTCAAGCGCAGGCCCCTCAGGGGACCATCGCCGCGCAGGTTCCCGGCCCCGGAATGCCTTATTCATCCGGGGCAGCCCCCCCTCGAGTTGACGGACATGTGGCGACCATATCGGGCGGACCTCACATAGGAGGACCTTCGAAGAATGACCAAAAGCTCTATCTGAGTGAGCTGGACCATGACCAGGAAGTTTGCGCCCTTGTCAAGGCCCCGGATCAACGCCCTAAACTGATGAACCTCCCCATCACCTTCACGGAGGACAACACCCGCAACGTCCATTTTCCGCACCATGACCCGCTGGTCATAGATGCTCAGATTGCCAACAAGTTGGTGTCCCGCATGTTGGTGGATGACGGAAGCTCCGTCAACTTGTTGTTCAAACCCGCCTTTGCCGCCATTGGCCTGACGGAGGCGGATCTGGCGTCCTGCCCGACCCAAATCTACGGCTTCAACGGAGATGCGCTTCTCCCCATGGGAAAGGTCCAGCTGCCGGTGACGCTGGGGGATGAATTGCAACACTCATTCAAGTTCTGCACCTTTGTTGTGGTGGATTGCCCAACCGCTTACAACGTCATCTTTGGTCGGCCCGCACTGGTCGAGTTCGGGGCCATCACCTCCATCCGCCATCTTTGCATGAAGTTCCCGTGCGGCAACGGAGGAGTAGGGACTGTCTGGGGAGACCAAAAGAGCGCCCGGAAGTGTTACCATATCTCTGCCCGGCCCATATACATGGTCCGAGAGGAGCTCGTCGAACCAGCCCTTCTCTTTCCTGCCGAGCAAGTGGTCCAGGGAGAGGATGACCTGGACCCGTGGATAGGGGACGATCACGTCCTGGAGCCAATGGACGAAATAGAAGAAGTACGCATCAGTGAAACCGACCCCGCCAGGATCATCCAAGTAGGAAAGAGCCTGACGGCGGACATTCGAGCCGCCATTATCGCCCGAGTCCAGGAAAACCAGGACCTTCTGGCCTGGTCCCACTCCGATATGACTGGGATTGACCGCAATATCATCTGCCACACGTTAAGTATCGACCCAAACGTGACCCCGGTCCGCCAGAACCACAGACCTTTGGGGACGGAGAGGGCCGAGGCCCTCAAGCTGGAGGTAGAGAAGTTGTCTTCCATCAACTTCATATGCGAAGCTGTGTACCCCATGTGGTTGGCCAATCCCGTCCTGGTGCCGAAACCGAACGGGACCTGGAGGACTTGCATTGACTTCACGGATCTCAACAAAGCGTGTCCGAAGGACTGTTTCCCGCTCCCCCGAATCGACCAAATGGTGGACGCTACGTTTGGTTACGAGATATTGAGTTTCATGGAAGCGTACTCTGGCTATAACCAGATCTCCATGCACGTGGCGGATCAGGAACATACCAGCTTCCAAACTGACAAGGGCATCTATTGCTATATAGTCATGCCTTTCGGACTCAAAAATGCCGGAGCAACATACCAGAGGCTCGTCAATCGAATGTTTCGGGCCCAGCTAGGGCGAAACATGGAGGTATACATCGACGATATGCTGGTCAAGTCCAAGACGTCGCAGAACCATTAGGACGATTTGGCGGAGGCTTTCGCAGTTATCCGGAAGTACGGGATGAAGCTGAACCCTAAGAAGTGCACCTTCGGCGTGGCTTCTGGGAAGTTCCTGGGCTTCATAGTGAGCTTCCGAGGAATTGAAGCCAACCCAGAGAAAATCAAGGCACTGATTGACATGGCCTCTCCCCGGAAGCACAAGGATGTTCAAAGCCTGACGGGGCGAGTGGCCGCCCTGAGCCGTTTCGTTTCTAAGGCCACAGACAAGTGCGTCCCCTTTTTCAACGTCCTTCGGGGAAGCCAGCGGTTCGAGTGGTCACCCGAATGCGAAGAGGCCTTCCAGAAGCTGAAAGAACACTTGGCCAAAGCCCCCATCCTGGCGAAGCCAGTCAAAGGAGAGCCTTTGTATCTGTACCTGGCCGTGACCGAGCACGCTGTCAGCGCCACGTTGGTGCGAGAAAAGGAAAGGACACAACTCCCGGTATACTACGTGAGCAAGCGATTACTAGACGCCGAGTCTCGGTACCCGTTGATCGAAAAGCTGACTTTCTGCCTGTTGATGGCATCCCGGAAGCTTCGACCTTATTTCCAGGCTCACGCCATAAAGGTCTTAACCAACCATCCCCTGCGACAGGTGTTTCAGAAACCTGAGTCGTCGGGGAGACTCCTGAAGTGGGCAATGGAGCTGAGCCAGTTTGATATATCTTACGTACCCCGGGTGTCCATCAAGGGACAGGCCCTGGCCGATTTCATCGTCGAATGTTCCGGGATCCCCCCAGAAGAGAGTAGCCCCGCGGCGCCCGTTTGGAAAATCTTCGTGGATGGAGCCTCGAACGAAAATGGGGCCGGCGCCGGGATCATCTTGGTGTTCCCACAGGGGCACCAGCTACAAAATGCCCTCTGTTTCCAGTTCAAAGCATCGAACAACGAGGCGGAGCATGAAGCTGTCCTGGTCGGCCTGCGCCTGGCCCAGGAGGTAGGGGCAGCAAACCTCGAAATTTACAGCGATTCTCAGCTAGTAGTCAGACAAATCTCGGGGGAATATCAGACCAAGGGAGAAAGAATGGCGGCATACATGACTCAAACGCGGGAGATGCTCCAGACGTTCGCGGCGCATTCCATCCGCCAGATCCCTCGGGAGCAAAATGTCTTCGCGGATACATTAGCGAAGCTGGCGACCGATGCGGAGGCCGAGCTGGCCAGATTAGTTCCCGTCAACCATTTCCTCGTCCCAAGCATCAGGGCCCCCGCCGTCCACGCCGTCGACCACTCCTCTTCCTGGATGGGACCGCTGATGAGATACCTGTCCACCGGGGAAGTCCCAAATGACCGAGCCGCAGCCAGGAAACTCTTGTACCAGGCACACCGGTACGTCATTATGGACGGAAAACTCTACCGCCGAGGGCTGTCTATGCCTTACCTCAGGTGCGTGTCCAGAACTGAGCTGAGTGCCATCATGCACGAGGTGCATGAGAGTTTTTGCGGAGATCACACGGCCAGGCCCAATCTGTCCAAAAAGATCCTGCGCCAGGGATACTTCTGGCCCACCATGAAGAAAGACTGCATAGGCTACGTCCGCAAGTGCGAACAGTGCCAGAGGTACGCGAAGATCCCTCGGGCCCCCCCAACAGAAATAACCTTGATGAATAGCCCCTGGCCCTTCGCAGTGTGGGGGATCGATCTCGTTGGATCCCTCCCGACCGGGAAAGGAGGGGTGAAGTATGCCATTGTGGCTGTGGATTATTACACGAAATGGGTTGAGGCAGAGCCCATGAAAACGGTCACTTGCAAAAAGGCCTTGGATTTCGTCATCAACAGCATAGTGTGTCGGTATGGCCTCCCCTACAAAATCGTGTCCGATAACGGGAAGCAGTTTGACAGCCTCCACTTCACGGATTTTTGCGAAAGACACGGTATAGTGAAGAGTTTCTCTGCGGTTGCCAGACCTCAGGCGAACGGGCAGGCAGAAGCCGTGAACAAAATCCTAAAAGAGACACTGAAGAAAAAGCTCCAGGCCTGTAAGAGCAAATGGCCCGAGGAACTCCCCCGCGTACTGTGGGCCTACCAGACGACCGAGAGGACGTCAACTGGGCACACCCCCTACTCGATGGTTTATGGATGCGAAGCTGTCATCCCAATTGAAACAACCATCCCGTCCCATCGTCGCGACACATAAGATCCCACCCAGAACCACGCCTTACTCCAGGAATCGCTGGATCTCATCAAAGAGATCCGGGAAGAGTCGCAAGTGCAGTTGAAGATGTACCAGGGCAAGATCACGCGACATTTCAACTCCAGAGTCAAGAGCCGTAAGTTTGAAACCGGCGATCTAGTCCTGCGGAGAGTTTTCCCTGCCACTCAGGATCCGGGAGTAGGGGTTCTGAGCCCTAATTGGGAAAGGCCCTAAGAGATCCAGCACGAGGTCTGCCCCGGAACGTACTGCTTGAAGCGGCTCGATGGTTCGGAAGTCCCGCGAGCCTGGAACGCGGAGCATCTCCATAAATACTATCAGTAGTCCTGGAACTTGTCCCATTTTAATGTTTTCGTTGTAAACAATGTACGCCTCAGGGCGAATTCTCTTTTGAACAATGAAAATGACGTGTGCAAAACGTCATAAAAGGCTATTGTCGCCATGGAAATGTACGCCTCAGGGCGAATTCCTTGCGAATTTCTTTCTCAAGTGACCCCAGACCCGTCTCCGCTCACTTGCGGGGGGTATCAGCCCAGATATAAACGAAATACTCGGCGAGGCGCAACCCTAGGCCGGTCCCGCCCGAACGAACGACGTCCGGGGATATTATAAAGAGGACCGAGCCTTAGGCTAGTCCCGCCCGGACGAACGATGTCCGGGGGTATAAAAAAGAGGACCGAGCCCAAGGCCGGTCCCACCCCGGACGAATGACGTCCGGGGATATTATAAAGAGGACCGAGCCTTAGGCAGGTCCCGCCAGGACGAACAATGTCCGGGGGTAAAAAAAAGAGGACCGAGTCCAATGCCGGTCCCACCACGGACGAACAACGTCCAGGGATATTATAAAGAGGACCGAGCCCAATGTCGGTCCCGCCCCGGACGAACAATGTCCGGGGGTATAAAAAAGAAGACCGAGCCCAAGGCCGGTCCCACCCCGGACGAACGACGTCCGGGGATATTATAAAGAGGACCGAGCCTTAGGCCGGTCCCGCCCGAACGAACGATGTCCGAGGGTATAAAAAAGAGAACCGAGCCCAAGGTCGGTCCCACCCTGGACGAAGGACGTCCGGGGACATTATAAAGAGGACCGAGCCCAAGGCCGGTCCCACCCTGGACGAACGACGTCCGGGGATATTATAAAAAGGACCGAGCCCAAGGCCGGTCCCACCCCGGACAAACGACGTCCGGGGATATTATAAAGAGGACCGAGCCTTAGGCCGGTCCCGCGCAGACGAACGATGTCCGGGGGTATAAAAAAGAGGACCGAGCCCAAGGCCGATCCCACCCTAGACGAACGACGTCTGGGGACATTATAAAGATGACCGAGCCCAAGGTCGGTCCCACCCCGGACGAACGACGTCCGGGAATATTATAAAGAGGACCAAGCCTAAGGCCGGTCCCAC
This sequence comes from Humulus lupulus, assembly GCF_963169125.1. NCBI lineage: Eukaryota > Viridiplantae > Streptophyta > Magnoliopsida > Rosales > Cannabaceae > Humulus > Humulus lupulus. The sequence goes on along the minus strand of NC_084800.1, from coordinate 180,367,041 downwards.
CCCGGACGAACGACGTCCGGGGATATTATAAAGATGACCGAGCCCAATGCCGGTCCGCCCCGGACGAACGATGTCCGGGGGTATAAAATAGAGGACCGAGCCCAAGGCCGGTCCCGCCCGGACGAACGACGTCCGGGGATATTATAAAGAGGACCGAGCCTTAGGCCGGTCCCGCCTAGACGAACGATGTCTGGGGTATAAAAAAGAGGACCGAGCCCAAGGTCGGTCTTACCCTGGACGAACGACGTCCGGGGACATTATAAAGAGGACCAAGCTCAAGGCCGGTCCCACCCCGGACGAACGACGTCCGGGGATATTATAAAGAGGACCGAGCCCAAGGTCGGTCCCACCTCGGACGAACGACGTCCGGGGATATTATAAAGAGGACCGAGCCTTAGGCCGGTCCCGTCCGGACGAACGATGTCCAGGGGTATAAAAAAGAGGACCGAGTCCAAGGCCAGTCCCACCCCGGACGAACGACGTCCAGGGATATTATAAAGAGGACCGAGCCCAATGTCGGTCCCGCCCCGGACGAACGATGTCCGGGAGTATAAAAAAGAGGACCAAGCCCAAGGCCGGTCCCACCCCAGACGAACGACGTCCGGGGATATTATAAAGAGGACCGAGCCTTAGGCCGGTCCTGCCCAGATGAACGATGTCCGGGGGTATAAAAAAGAGAACTGAGCCAAAGGCCAGTCCCGCCCGGACGAACAACGTCCGGGGATATTATAAAGAGGATCGAGCCTTAGGCCGGTCCCGCCCGGACGAACGATGTCCGGGGGTATAAAAAAGAGGACCAAGCTCAAGGCCGGTCCCGCCCGGACGAACGACGTCCGGAGATATTATAAAGAGGACCGAGCCTTAGGCCGGTCCCGCCCGGACGAACGATGTCCGGGGTATAAAAAAGAGGACCGAGCCCAAGGCCGGTCCCACCCCGGACGAACGACGTCCGGGGAAATTATAAAGAGGACCAAGCCCAAGGCCGGTCCCACCCCGGACGAACGACGTCCGGGGATATTATAAAGAGGACCAAGCCCAATGCCGGTCCCGCCCCGGACGAACGATGTCCGGGGGTATAAAAAAGAGGACCGAGCCCAAGGCCGGTCCCACCCCGGACGAACGACGTCCGGGGATATTATAAAGAGGACCGAGCCTTAGGCTGGTCCCGCCCGGACGAACGCTGTCCGGGGGTATAAAAGAGAGGACCGAGCCCAAGGCCGGTCCCACCCTGGACGAACGACGTCCGGGGACATTATAAAGAGGACCGAGCCCATGGCCGGTCCCGCCCGGACGAACGACGTTCGGGGATATTATAAAGAGGACCGAGCCTTAGATCGGTCCCGCCCGGACGAACGATGTTCGGGGCTATAAAAAAGAGGACCAAGCCCAAAGCCGGTCCCACCCCGGACGAACGACGTCCGGGGACATTATAAAGAGGACCGAGCCCAAGGTCGGTCCCGTCTGGACGAACGACGTCCGGGGATATTATAAAGAGGACCGAGCCTTAGGCCGATCTCGCCCGGACGAACGATGTCCGGGGGTATAAAAAAGAGGACCGAGCCCAAAGTCGGTCCCACCCCGGACGAACGACGTCCGGGGACATTATAAAGAGGACCGAGCCCAAGGCCAGTCCCACCCCGGACGAACGACGTCCGGGGATATTAGAAAGAGGACCGAGTCCAATGGCGGTCCCGCCCCGGATGAATGACATCCGGGGATATTATAAAGAGGACCGAGCCTTAGGCCTGTCCCGCCCGAACGAACGATGTCCGTGGGTATAAAAAAGAGGACCGAGCTCAAGGCCGGCTCTGCCCCGGACGAACCCTGAGGGCCCTTGACCGAGCGCCAGGGCTAGAGACCTGGAAAATTAAGCCGTTGGGTCTAGTCCCGGCCGTTGGAACCAGAACTAAACCCCTGCAATCAGTTAGCCGCAGCAACAAATCGAAATTTCTACTGAACAGCGAAAGGAAGCTTTCGTAAAAGCCAAAGGAAATAGCAGTGTTTTAAATTTAATTACAAGCCAAAAACATTAACAAAAGTACAAGGCCGGGGCTCGGGCCTATAGCGCATCCGCCCGGAGGTCCGCATCCTCCCTCTCCTTGGCCTCATACTCGGCACGCTTTGATTCAGGATCAGGAAAGACAAGGAGGTTCCTCTTCTTATCCTTGCACCAGGCCATATAGATGGCATCATCAAAGGTGACATCCAGCAAGTTCTCAGCCTCCTCCTTTTCCTGACGGGTCGTCTCATGCGCCGCCTTCTCATGAAGCAGAGAGTCGCCCAGTTCGCAGACTCAGGTTTTCAGGGCCTGGATCTCCTCCTTGTCCAGGGCGGACTGCGCCGCGGCCGTCTCCAAGAGCGTCGCCCTTTCGTCGGCAACTTTTGTCTTCTGGGACAACTCCTCTTCCAACCCGACCTTGGCGCGGCCAATCTCCTCGCGCTCCGCCTTTGCACGGGCCACTTCTTCCTGGAGGTGGGCCATCTCCTGGCTAAGGGTCTCCTTGACGGCCTCCCTCTGGTTCACGGCCGCCTCCAACTCCATCTTGGTCGTCTCCATCTTTATGGCAAGCTCGGCCACCAGATCGGCACTCCTCTGGGACCGCAAATCAACCTGGAGCAAAGAAAAGTTAGAAAATAAAACCACCAACAACAAATGATGGAAGGAGTATAAGTGAGGTGAAAGTTACCGCGGTGGCCTGATGGCGGAGAGCCTGGGAGATGAACAGCACGTCCGGGTTGGCTATCATGGCGTACCTCTTCAACTGAAGGTTAGACATAGTGCTCCCAACCTGATCCAGCAGATCAGCCGCCATGGGGGCGATGTCCTGGCCGAGCTTGGGGCGGAAGCCCGCTTCGGCGACTAGCCGGTCCACGATCGGCTGGGGAACGCTGAACTCGGCAGGACGATCCGAGAACTCGACCTAACGACGGATTTTCAAGGCCTTATAAGCGTCGTCCCTCCAGCACCGGCCGTTTTCCCAGGTCCGGTTGACCAGCCGGGGCTGCTCGTCCAGCAAGGCGGACTCCCCCTCTTCGAGAAGAGTTGGCCGGAGGGGAAGGACTGGCGGTGCAGGGATTTCCTTCGCGATTAGCCGACTCTCTCTGTGCAACTCAGTTGAGCCCGCCCGCGTCGTCCGGGGTCTCTTCCCGAGGTTGCCTTCCCCGACATCTACTTCCGGGCCCCTCTTCCCAGAGCTCAGGCTGACGGCTTCGCCCACCTCCAAATCAATCACGGGGGGCTGGTCAAAAGCGACGTCTGCAGCAGGTTCCACGGCCTGGAAGGGAACCACGGCCAGAGTGATGGACCCAAAACGGGTATGTTTAAAAATTTATAAATCGCAAGCGCACGAATCGTCCATATAGAATAGTGATCGTGTAAGCAAGGATGTCGAACCCAAAGGAGTTGTCTAAAATCGAAAATGAAACTATTTTAAATCAAAAATAATAAATTCTAACCTAGCTCCAAAGATTGATAAGTTTTAATATTATGAACATAAAATAAAAGATTGAAAAATAAGGCTATTTAAGAGAATAAAATAAAGCAATAATGAGTTGAAAATAAGTGTTAAAAGAAAAGATTATTAAGATACTAGAATCCACAAAATGTAAGTTTAATAATATTTATTAGTATATTGATTCCCAAGTTTTAGTAATAGTTAAAATAATTTAAACTATCATTTTTCAAAAATATTTATAATTTTAAGCACAAATTTCTTATAAAAAGATAGGATTTTTCTTCACTTTTCAAAATTATAATTTCAAAGCATTTAGTGTAAATCAATCTAATGAAATAACAAATAAATCAATGAACATTATTTATAAGGCAAAACATAATATTTTTGTTCTAAGCATGGATGTGTACAATTTAATGACACATCTTACACAAAGAATATTATGTTTTTGCAAAATGAAGAACAAAGTGCATATTATCTAACAATCCAAAATATGAGATATTAAAGATGAAAGACATATATGAAGAAGAAAAATCCATAAACTTGTTGCATTACAAGGGAAATCAACATACAACATAAATATTACCTAGTTACAAGTTGCTTCATCATGATCTTAATAATCTTATGAAAAAGATTAGAAGCACATAACTAAAATAGAAATTACAAAATAAATGACATACATACTTGCAAAATTCTCTTGAAAAACCCAAATGGAATAGAGAATGGTAGAGAGAAAATGGGAGAAAAAAGATGGTAACCAAAAATTAAGCACACCAAAAATGGTCTTCAAAACCCTTATTTATAGCCAAAATGAGATTATTAAAATAATCAAATTTAAATTAAGTAAATTGATTAAATTAATAATAATAGGGGTAAATTGTAGGAGTGATGATGATTTTGGGGTAAAAGTTGTATAGAAAATGGGTAAAAAGTGACATTTTGAGCATAGAGGACAAATGGTACACTTAGGCAAATTTAGGCTCAAAAAGTGGCAAAAATGCAGCACTAGGCTGCTGGTGGCAGGCGTGGCCTTGTGGGCTGAGGACAAGCTGGGCCGTACGGCTTCTAGGCGACTTGCTGCTTGCTGCTTTGGAGGCAAATTGAAGGCAGGCGGCTGGGAGGTTTGCCAGGCGTGAGGAGCAAGAGTTGGGGACTTTGGGCCGTGTGGTTTGGAGGCCCAATTGGGCTGCTGGAGGATGCTACACATGAAGGGCACCCACGGCTGAAATGGTGAGGCTGGGTCCATACGGCCTGGAGAGATGAAGGCTGCTGGGGCAGGTGCATATATGCTGAAGGAGGAAGTGGGCCTGGCACTTGGGTTGGGCTGACTTGGGCTTTTGCTCAAAAACACCACTTTTCTCTCTTTTCTTTCAACTCTAACATTTTTTTCTTCTCTTTTCAAGAGCAATAAAAATGCAACAATATAATTCCTACAAGATAAAAATAAATTAAATAACAATCAAATATTTTCAATTATAAATAAATCATATTAATTATTTGAAAATATTGATTATAACTTAATTTAATAAAGCATTTAAGTTCAAAAGAATTACATTTTTAACTTCTATCTTAACAATACAAATTTCATATAATTAAATTACAACATATTATAATAAAATATCTATAAAAACATATAAAAATCTAGAAAACTACAGTAAGACTAATAAATAAAAAATTACATAAAAACTTAATAAGTTAATTAAAAACTCAAGAACTAAGCAACAATTAGCATATAAAATATGGTAAAATAACTCTATTTTGTAGAGTTATCACAGAGCTTCGCCCGGACTGGGCACTGTCCCGGGTGCTTCACTGGTGGGGAGGGGCTCCGTGCCCGTCGCATCATTTGCTCTCCTTGCCGCCTTCTTGGCCGCCCATTCCTTGATGAGTCTCCTCATTTTGCTGGCCGGGTTAGACATATCGGATTCCTCTGCAAAAGTATAGGAAAAAGGAGTTAGGATGGTAAACCAAACAGATGAAAATACACAGCAGTAAAAAACGGCCCGGGACGAACCCTCATTTAAGCCTCGGGCGAGACTCAGTTCCCTTAAAGCGAATGAGTGGATCCGATCTCCTACGTCGTCCTGGTTCAGAAACCCCCCGTATTGGAGGAACCCGGATAAGAACATTAGGACCTCTGATCCCACAGGGACAAGAGATGAAGGCCTCATCTCCCCATCAGCCCCAAACGCGGGGCCCGGCGATTCTAGCCTATCCCTAGCTAAGTCCCCGACTTGGGGAGCATAAGTTAAGATTAAAAGGGAGTTACCTCTCCCCGATACACTAGCCCCGGGAGTCCCGGCGTTTGGTAGGGCGCCTTCGAAAAGCTCCTCCAGCTCTTCCGAGGTGGCCGCTTCTGCCGGGGGCAGTTTCTTACGCTGGGTCGCGTCAGCCCGCGCCGCCCTCACTACCGCAGCAATGTGATCAAGGGCCAGCTGCTCCCGGACTTCGGCATTCTTCTCGCAGGGGATGCCCCGAAGGTTCGGGATAACAATGGTTTGGGTGGCCGCGAGCAACCCAACTAGCCGGAGGTTGTCATCCCTGACGTAGCCCCCTACGTCCAGCTCCTCCGCGGTTAACTTAGCATAGAACCTCCTCCTTTCCAGGAGGAACTCGGTAAGGGGGGTTTGAACAAAGGGCCCTGCGACCCGGAAGACATGGTAAGAGACGAGAGCAAAAGATGAATAAAAGAGAGGGGTCCGGAGGAATACTTACCCGCTCGCTGGAAGTCCAGCAGCAGTGTGGGGTTCTTGTCAATAAGGAACCCGGATGTCATGAACTAGTAATTCCTGACATCCGGGGGGTGCCTCTAGGTGCTGGTAGGATCAGGATAGCCGCTCCGCGGCTGCAGCCTGTAAAAGCCGTCCAGGCTCTTGTTTTTGACGTTGACCTGCGGCACCAACTTGTAGAAGTACAGGACTTCCGCAGGGGTAGGCTCCGCGATCTCCTTCGCGACAGCGAACACCTTCCACCCAGCAAGCAGGCGGTACGCTTGCGGCAACAGCTGGAATGGTGCGATCCCCACATACGTCAAGAACCGCACGAAATAGTCATGAAGCGGGAGCGTAGCTCCCGCACTGATGTGACCGGCGCTCTAGGCCCCGAATCCTTGCACGGACGTATGTGCCCGCTCCTCAAGCCTAGCCATGCGATTGTGAAAGAGGCCCGGAGTTGATTCGATGCCCAGTTGCTTCTCCAGGAGCAGCATCATCCGGTAGTTCCGGAACGAGTTGGCCGTGAAATCCATCTCCCACCTGTTGCCTTTGGGCGTCCGGGACCCGGGGACGACGACAGGGACCCAGTTGACCTCTTCCTCAGAATGGAGTGTTACGCCTTTTTCCATAACTGACGATCTGGGGACAAAGAAAGAAAGACCAAGCAGTCAGTACCTAAACCCAAGAAAGTCGGTCAAGGTACAGGGAGTCTCCTAAGGACTGCTTGGAGTCCCGTCGGATCAGGTCCGGGACCCCGAAAAGCCCCGGGACCCTGATCGGGAGAGGAGGCTACTAAGGCCCACTCCTTGTCCAGGAAGCATCCGAATGCGGAGCAACCCAAACCAGACAGCCTTCCTAGCAATTTCTAGAGCTCAGAGCCTAAATGCACGCATCTAGAGGACATAAGTTCACAAAGTTGGCAAAGAGACTTACTGTGTGGTGTCGACTGCTGAAGATGATGGTTGTCCCACTGTAAGGATGGCAGAACCTCGTTCTTGAAGTGGCGCAGCCGGTGCAGTAGTTCGTCGACGGGACAAACCCGAGAAGCGCCGTCAGGTAGAAGAACAAAAGTTGGGGTTCTGGGAAACAGGCGGCGGCGCAGAGCTAGCAGGCGGCGGTGTATGTCATCGGAGAGGTCGGACATGCAAAGTTCGAATAGCGTTTGCGTTTTCTTAAGCTGGTTCGAAGAGGGAAAAGTGCCAAATGTTGTTTTCTTGGGACATTTATACTAGCCCCAAATTCTAGCCCACGATCCAATGGACAGGTGTCTCTTCATCAGACGGTCAGGAGTCGCGCAAGGGCATTTATGAGTCCTTTCGGGTTGGATCCTCACCGTCTCAGATCCGACGGCCCGGGAGTGGCAGATGCCAAAGGTCACCCCCTCCTACGGTCCACCTCGTTCCAGGGGTATTAATGATGGCCCCTCCGTGCGGATGGGACTCCTCGAGACGAGCACTGACACCCTAGTCTAGGCCTAGCGACCCTTGGGGGTCTAGGCGACCCTTCAAGGCCCATGCAGCAATCACCCGGCGACACATGTATCGTTTCCATAAAGCGGGTCGAAGGTAAACGTCCCCGGACCACGGTAAACGATCCGGGCTAAGTATCCTACCAATGCCACGGCCTTTTGGCCGAACCTCCGAATTCGGGCAGGAACTGGGGAGGCGACCCGGCGAGCGCCGCGGGGATGATGCAACCCTCCTCCCGGCAAGCCCGGGCGAAGGTTTGGGGGGTAAATGTTATCCCCATTTCCTGCATTGTCTTTGGGCCTTCGCCTTGGCCCGCTGTCAGAAGGGCGGCTCAGCACGTGGGCCTGGCCCAAGGTCCCTTGGTATGGAGATTTCCCAAGGGGACTGGTACGGGCCAGGGACTCAAGAATGGGCCCATTGGAGGAGTCCGGGATGTCCCTCCGGGTTCGTCCTTAGCAAGAATGGTCCGGGCGATGTACAGAGGGCTCAGACATTCGCGGCCTGCACGTCCCTGTCCCGGACCCTGATACGGTCCGGGCCTATGGTAAATGGAGCGGGCCAACGGTAAACAGACTTGGATCACCTCATCCCCAGTCGAAGGGCCAAGCGTCCCGGATCCTGAAGCCGCCTCATTCTGCGTGGGCATTGTCCCCCACTTTTCGCCTGCAGAAAAGGTCACCTCAGGATTGCACACTGATGTGTCAGAACGGCGCAGCCAAGTACTCTGACTGGTCTTGTCTCCTGAATCAACCTTGTGACTCAAAGTGGTCAGAACCAAAGCGTCGTTTTGTCGGGCGAGACGAGGTCCTAAGGTCAACCCATCGGGCCTTAGCTGGTTGGAATTTCATATATTTTGTATCTCTTTGTATTGGGCCTCCACTGGAGAGGCCGCTTGTATTCGTATCCCCGATGGGCCTGGGTCTGATCTGGCCCAGATCCGGTATTCCCATCAGCTTATAAATATAAGCTACAGAGCTCTGTAGACCCAGGTTGGGATAGACAAGATAAAAATAGGAAACCCTTCAAGAGATTGAGAGAAAACTCCATTGTAAAAGCTTCTTCAAGCTCTAATAATATGGACTCGTGGACTAAGGCTAGTTAACGCCCCAACCACGTAAAAACCCCTGTATCTGTCTTCTATTATAATCATTATTGCCAGTAAACCCCACTTATTGATACAGTTGCCGAAAATCTCGGTTAACAATATCTATTCTTTAATTAATCTGATAAGATAAATTAACAGGTTTAGGTATTTTTGAATAAATAAATTATTAAATATATTTAAAAAAAAATTGGTTGTAATATTTCCATAAAAATAGGGATGCTACACACCAACCATGGTCCAAGGACTGTAGTTGGTGTGCACAACATGTAATAGATGAAGATTGGATCTTGATATTTTTCTTTTATTTATTTTTCTGTAGTTGGTGTGCACAACATGTAATAGATGAAGATTGAATTTTAAATTTTGCATTTACCTAATTCTTTTATAAATCTATCATAATTATAGTTTTACAAGCAACAAAAAAAGGAAATAAAAGTAGAAGAAAATTGGCATTTTGAAGAAGTCAAGCCCAAATTGAAAGAGCCAAAACCAATTCATAAAGATGTCATGTCACGAATCCATATGATTTCTTCTCCACCAATGAGAGATGTCAATTATAACTCATTCTAACAAACATTGGCAATACATGTGCTTCATTTTCAACTAATAGAAGTGCCCTATTTTCAACAAAAATTAACAATCAATGTGCTTCCCTCTCAATTAATGGCAGCTTGCCACATGTCATTTCCATCATAGTTTATTTGTATTCTAGTCCTATAAATAGCTCATTCTCTCCCTCCTTTAACGCACCTTCTCTTACACCTCTTAATCTTTCTTTAGTTTCTCTCTATGTTTCTCTAGGCCTAGTCTTCTCACATTTTCCATGGAAATTGTGAGAATGACTTTTAACTTAGGCTATAATTCATTTTGGTGAGGTTAGGGGTGAAACTTTGTATTTTGTAATCTCTATTTATTTTATAAATGTTTTTCAAAGCCTAATATTTGAGTTTTATTATTTCTTTCATTATTTTGTTTATGCAATTAATATTTATTATTAATTTTATAAAGATTCAGTCAAGATTTTTCTATGTAATTTTACAAAAATAATTTATATTACTTTTATTATTTTGTGAGTAGTATTTTACTGCATTATCTCCAAAATTGTATAGTGTCTCTTTTAGGATTTCTCATAACAATAATATTAGCATGAGATATTAATTTGTTATTTTGTGAGTAATCTTTTACTGCATAATTGCCAAGGGTATTATGTTGATTTTTGGTTTCTCGTAACAATAGCATATGCATGTACTTCAATTAAGAGATTTTACTACTCAAATACATTTGTAAATTATTAAAATAATTAGGATATAAAAATATATTGTGGAACCTTGATGCCTTACCAAACCTTTTATCATTTATTTACTTTTTATTTTTATTCTTCAAACTCGATACCACAAAAATATTGTTTTTTTACTGTTCTTATATTATTTAGCTTCAAACCGTTTTACTTTTCTTTTTGTTTCTTTACCTCCTTCTAGAATTGACCATCCATCTATACTACAACCACTGCTAATAGAAGTCACATTTGGGCGTTAAACAAGAATGTTCGCTTGGTATTTAGTGTCTTTCCTTATTCTTCATGCATGCATATTAAATTATTCTATATTTGCTATTTTGAAATCCCCACTTGCCTCATATGCTGATTAGTTCACTAATATGCATCTTTTTCTTATGTTCAGGTGAAATGGGAGGCAATACCCAGGCCCCTCTCAACGATCTTTCCACTCCATTTTACAAGCCTTCGACGTCGCACCTAGCGAAAGGGGAGATGATTGCTCTCCAAAGGTGAAACTTTGGAGAAAGGACCCAAGAATTCTCATTAGGCTAGCGAGGTCGTACATCCTTTGCCTCCCCCTCCAGCTCAGAAAAGTACGACTCCATGTTCAGCAGAAGGATCATCTGAGGTCCTGATATTGGAAAAAGGGCCATATGAGTGATCCTCCTTGCCGCCACCACTTTGGGAGACCCCCGCCTCACTTACAGAGATTCAAAGCACCATGTATGAAAGCATCCATGTCTTGGATGTCTGGCCATCACGTGTGGCAGGCTCTTCTACAGACTCGCTTTGTAGCGTCCCAAAACTCCTAATGAGGTTTAGCATTTTGATTAGCGTGTGGGGAGGTCATGTGGGGTAATTACGTGAATTATATTATTATATGATTGAGTATGCATGATTATGTGTATTAAATGTGCTTAGAGACCCGCTTTTATTAAAAATGGGAAATTTTGTAATCTTGACCCATTGAGGGTATATTTGTAATCATTATGTGTTGTTTGCATTGAGACCACATTATTATGTGGATATATGTGATTTTCGGGATGAGTGGATCCTTTTGAGCGGTTTTAGCAGAAAAGTTACTCGAGGAAAAATGCTCGACTCAGGTCGAGCCTAGGGGTATTTTGGAAATTTAAATATTTTGGGATTATTGATGAAATAAAATTTACTTGGCAGAATAATTGTGTTGGATGGTTTTAGTTGGTAATTTGAAAACTAGTGGAATTAATTGAGTTTAGAGGGAATTATAGGCAAATGACCATTTTTCCCTTGAGATTTAATCAGAATTGAATTGATGGGGTAGGTTACATTGTCATTTGGCCATGAAAGTAAACATAAATTTGACTAAGTGTTGGTGGCAGCCAGCCATACATGTTCTATACATTTACTCTCCCTTCTAACACTCTTCTTACTTTCTTCTCAAAAATTCATCCAAGTTAGGGAGCCAATCTTGATATTTGGAATTGTCTTGAAGAATTGAAGTGTTCAAAGGAGATTAGGAGCTGCCCAGACTACATCCTCACCCAAGATTTTTGAAATTCAGAGGTAATTTCTTAAACTTTCTCATCAATGGTATTCTTGATGAGATTTTGGGGATTTAATCTCAAATTTGTGTGTTTAGGTTGTTTAGATAGGTGAATTGAGTATATAAATCTGTTTATAACCTTAATTGGGGCTTGAAGTTGGATTGAAGCTGAGAATTTGGAGTTTGATTCTTGGATTTTGGGGCAAAAGTTGAGTTTAGAACTCAAAACTTGCCATCTTCGATTTTTGGCTTGAATTGTGTGTTTGATTGATTCCAAGAGGGTGTATGTTGGTGATGTATCTATTTTGTGGTTATTTTGGTACTTTGGGTTTGAGAAAAAACTTGTTTTCAGGTCTATTTGGGTTTGATGTGCAAAAATTGTAAGGTTCGAATTGGGGAAGAATACAAAAATTAGGGCTGCGATTTGAGTTTCTAGGGACCTAGTGCGACCGCGCTAGTATCCTAGAAGCTCAGGAATTTTGGGCATTAGCAGGACCGTGGAAAGTGCCCAAAAATTGTGTTTTTATGATTTTTGGGAATTAGGCTCGGGGTTTCAAGGATCTATTTTGGGGGCCCACTTGGAGGCTCATGAGACAATTCGATTACCCTATTGAATGGAATTGGAAGTCCCAAGAGCTAGGGTTTAATTTTGGAGATTGTACTTGGACTTAGTACCTAATAAGTGTATCATTAATGCTGTGGCTAGGGTTTTCAAGGGGCTCGGGGAAAGGATCGCACTCGAGGTTGTTTCATTTTCAGCGCAGGACTCGAGGTAAGAAAATTGGTGCATGCACCTAGCGTAGGGCATTGGCCCTAATATTGATATGCTAATGGTTATAATCGTATACTTGAATGTTTAGCTAGGGTTATGCACCCTTGTATTATATTTGTAATTGATGCATCTAGTTGCATTATATATATTTTTGTGATTGTTCAGCATGGGTCGTATTCGGAAAAAATCATGTGAAATGTATGCAGGGCCACTATGGGGGTGATGTATACACCCATTCGGCACAGGTCGTGTAAACTACTTATATACTGAAATGAGTTCAATTATTATATGTGAAGCATGTTGTCTATTTCTTATGTTTAGTTGAATATTTATTATGCCTTGTTGAGTTTTCTATCTGGGCCTTGGCTCACGAATGCTATGTGGTGCAGGTAAGGGCAAGGGGAAAGTGGACCAGCCATGAGTTGGAGGGCTCTGGAGCGACGCGTACATATTCGGCTTGCTCGGCCATCATGGTCGGAATATTTTGAAGGACTTAGGTTAAAACAAGTCCATTTTTTTGCATAGGTCAACTATTTTTTGAACATTGATGTAATTATGTTTTGGTTTGAACTGCTTTTGGTATCCCTTGTAAATAGTTAAAGTTTTAAATGAAAAGTTTAGTTCTTTTGACCAAAAATTTTAGTACCTATACATTTATTTAATTTTAATTACACTTTTGAATCCAAATGACTCGCTTAACAAGTTAACCACTATTCAAAACACACAGTGTAACAATCTGGCATTACTAGGGCGTTACAACTTGGTATCAGAGCTTCCAAGGTTTTCTGGTTCCTGAAGACTAAGTGAACATCTACGCTTGCTGCTAAAGACAAGTTCAACTCACGATTTGATGGATAATAGGTCAAATAACTTTTTAATTGTTTATTTGAATTATATTCCTAATTTGCATACTACAATAGGGATCATGAAATATACTAATGGGGACTAGCCCTTGATTGCTATGTGAATATGAAAGATAGTCTTATTAGCATTATTGTTATATGTAAGTATGATAGAGATGTTTATTAGCATTATTATTGCATGTGAATGTTGTGTTTGTTCGGTTTGGATCGTGGAACTGTTCTGGATATGTTATCATTTCTTGATAAGCCGAGTTTTTGATTGTAGACATTCTCGAAAGCTATGACTCCAAGGCGGTCAATCAAACTAGTCGATGTTAATATCAAGGCCAGAGATGATAATCATGGCCAGAACCCTCCATATGCCCCTCATAATTGGCAGTAGATGTTTGCAGATATGCAGGCCAAGCTTCAGAGACAGGAAGGTGATATCATATGATTGAGGCAGAAGATTCTCCCAAGAAATGTTGTCCCGCGTGTGCCACCTGTAGTGGTACCTATTCTAGGGCAAGCAAAGGTTGAGAGCAAGTGGGAACTGTTGTCTGAGTGATTCTAGAAGCAACACCCTCCAACTTTTGAGGGAGGCCCAAATCCACTAAGAGTTCAGCAGTGGATGGGTGTGATCAGTTCTATCCTCAACTTTATGAGGGTGATAGGCAGCAACAAAGTGGCCTGTGCCACTTATATGTTAGGGGATGACTCCCGGATTTGGCAGGAAGTGGTATCCTAAACTCGGAACGTCGCTACGATGGTTTGGGAAGAGTTTCAGGAATTGTTTGATGAGAAGTATTATAATGATGCAGTTCGAACTGTGAAGATGGATGAATTTATGAATCTAGTTTAGGGAAACATTACAGTGACTGAGTATGCTCTGAAGTTTGATAGGTTGGCCAAGTTTGCCTCCGACTTAGTGGCAACTGATGTGACTCGGAAGGAACGATTCATTTGGGGGCTGACCTCTAGATAGCCTGGGATGTTAGGATTACTTCAGTACCTAGGGTTACTACATATGCAAGGGCAGTACAAAATTCCCTTACTACTGAGGGCGCTGAGGACAAGATATGGAGAGAAGGGGCTGCCAGGTGCAATTCCCGGAGGGTGGTACCTCTGTTTACTGGGTCTAGTAGGGTCGGAGGCCTAGTGACCAGAAGAGGAAGACTAAAGATGCATTTAATACCCTTTTTTCAGACAAGAGATGTCGGGGTACTCAGGATGGTCATCAAAGCGAGAGTGAGAGCTTGAAGTGATACCCAGAATGTACTAAATGTAGATGAAGCCATGTGGGAGAATGTAGTGCTAAGGCATGTTTCCTATGCAGGATGGTGGGTCATCTCAAGAAAGATTGCCCACAGTTGAAGAAAGAGAAACTAAAGAAGGGTCACAACTTGGTTCCAACTCGAGTATTTACACTGACTCAGACTAAAGTTGAGGCTACTCTATCCGTGGTGATAGGTCAAATTTCTAGCACTGGCTCTTCTTATACTGTGTTGATTGATTCTGATGCTACGCATTCATTTGTATCCAGTAGGGTGATAGAAAGACTTAATAGACCCTGTGATGTGTATGTTGTGGGGCTTGGTACTTTGTTGCCTACTGGGGAGTTGGTAGTTTCTAGGAGGTGGGTTAGGTCCTTACCGATAAAGGTGGATAGAATGGAATAGTCGACTGACTTGATTGAGTTAACGATGGAAGATTTTGATATGATACCGGGCATGGATTGGTTAGCGAAGTATGGGGTGAACATAGACTATAAACAGATGCTTATATAAATGATCCTCAATTAGTTAAGCATCGGGAGGATGTCCCAGCTGGATTGGCTAAGGTCTTTACTGTCTCCTAGACGAATATTCTGAGGTACAAGGATTGGATATGTGTTCTGATGGATGTGGATATCAAGAGAGAGATTATGGATTATTCCCATACCACTTAATACTCGCTATATCCAGGCACCATGAAGATATATCGGGATTTGAAATCTCTATATTGGTGGCAAGGGATGAAGAAAGACATGGTTGAATATGTGACTAAGTGCCTAACCTGTCAGCAAGTGAAATTTGAACACCAGAGGTCAGCAGGATTGTTCTAGCCATTGAGTATTCCTTCATGGAAATTAAAGGATATAACCATGGACTTTGTTGTTGGATTGCCTAGGATGATGGGACAACAAGACTCGATATGGGTGATCATGGATTGATATACCAAGTACGCTCACTTTTTTCCTGTGAGAACGAATTACACTATGGATCAGTATGATGAATTATATGTGAAGGAGATTATACATCTCCATGGGGAACCGAAGTCTATAGTGTAAAATCAGGACCCCACCTTTACTTCCAAGTTCTGGGGAGGACTACAGAAGGTATGAGTACATGGCTGATGTTCAGTAAAGCTTACCTGTAACCTCCTACTAATCAATGACTATTACACCATGTGTTTAAAATAGTGTTTAACTCAATAAGCAAGTCATTTGGAATCAAAAGTGTAATTAAAATTAAACAACGGTTTAGGTACTAAAGATTTTGGTCAATAAAATTAGACTTTTCATTAAGAGGTTTGCATATATACACGGGATCCCAAAATTTTATAATCAAAAGGTAGTTATATTAAACTTTATAAAAATAGCCAACCTAAGCGGCAAAACCAAACCAGTGTTCTAAGTTCCTAAAAAAAACTTGACTATGATGGCCAAGCAGGCTGAATATGTATGCGTCGCTCCAAAGCTCTCAAACTCGTGACTGTTTACCCATAGCTTGCCCTTACCTTCACCATAGAGCACATGTGAGCCGCGTTCCAACAAGAAAACCCCCACAAGGCATAATAATAATTCAATTATTCATAAAGCAATAGACATATGCTTCACATGCGATAAATACAGTCATTCCAATCATATACATCATAAACATGTTTCAAGAATTACAAGCACATTTATTTCAATCATATGAATCATTTACACGACCCAGGAAAACAGCCCTGACAAACAGCCCAATCGTGCAAGATGTGCACTCAAGCACTCAACTTACGGTTCGTGCCAGGTGAGTAGGGACTGCACCCTCAAACCAGAATCGCCTTCACGGCCTGTGTTCCACACGTTTTTCGACCAGCCCCATGCTCAATGCGATGGTTGGCCGATCCCACGTTCAACATGATGGCCGAATATAGATTATACCATACATTCATAGACAATTCAATGCTAGTATGCATAGCAACCAATCAGCTTTATGTGCATATGCAGTTTTCTTATCTCAAGTCCTGAGTGATAAAGTGAGGCGACCCCGAGCACGGTCCTTTCCTCCTGAGCCTTATTGAAATCCCTAGTCACAAACCATTAAGGAATATTCATCAAGAACTAAATCGAAGGACGGCTTCAAGACAAATCTCTATCCCTCAGGACCTTGAATTCCACTAAACTGGGTAGTAGAATTGTTTCCAAGCCTTTTAATTAGGTTTCCCAAAACCCAAACTTAGCACATTCTAAAATACCCATTAGCGTCGCGGCCCCACACTAGGCCGAGAGGCCAACCTGAATTCCCAGGCATTTTGCGCCCCACTTGGCAGAGAGCTAGCCCATAATTTTTTCCTCATTTTGCGACGCGGCACCAAGACAGTCTGAGGGAAACCCTCCCTCCAAGACATTCAAGTGGGTCGCGGTGCTCCTACCAAGTGTCACGACGCTACTTCAAGGACCCAGAAATATTGAGATTTCATAAATTGCAAAATGACTCAAATCCTTCCCAAAACATAAATTCAACCAATTTGAGCCTAATCCTAACCACAGATCAGTTATACCACCCACAAGCATCATAAAAACAACATTAAAATACATTGAAACCCAACAAAACCCCAACACCAGAAATTGTCAAAGACACTCCAAGAACAATTCAAGAAGCTTCAAGAATTTAGATTACCTCTTAGAATTCGAACTTTCTAGCTGAATTCCCTAGCTTGGTAGCTCCCAATTCTTAAGAACAAGTTTCAAATCCCACCAAAAAATTCTTCTAGGCTTGATGTTTTTGGAAGAATTCCTCAAAGTGAGCAAATGAGAGGGAGAGAGGGTATGGGAGAGAGCTAAGTGCTCAACACTTAACTCATTTCCTGCTTAAAGGTCCCAAAAAGACCCAAATGCCCCTGCTCCACAAGTTCCCTACCAAAGCCCACAAGGGCAAAAAGGTCATTTGCCTTAAACTCCCACTAAACCTCAAGTTACACCTAAAAATTCTCAATTAATCCACTAATCTTCCAAGTACCAATATTTTTTCTCAAATATATACCATTTCTCGATAACTCTCGGTAATTCACCAAATTACCAAAATACCCCTAGGCTTTACCCCGAATCGGGTATTCATCCATGTTGTGGCTTTTAAGCTGATTATTCAAAAGGACCGACTCCTGCTGAATATCTCAAATATATCCTCATAATAATGTGTTCTCAAACATATAACACATAAAATACAAATATACCCTCAACAGGTCAAAATTACGAAAATGCGCATTTTTAACAAAAGCGGGCCTTTAAGAATATTTAATATCCATAACACATGCATAAAATCATATCATAATATAACTCATGTAATCTATACAATCAAATATATATTCAGTTAATCAACCCATAATTACTTCATGCATCCTCTCGACACGCTAATCAAGGCACTAAGTCTCGTTTGGAATTTGGTGACGTTACATTATCTTCCTCAAATAGATGGGCAATCTGAGAGGACGATTCGGATATTAAAGGACATGCTTCGTGCAAGTGTATTGGATTTTGAGGGATTCTAGAGTAAGTATCTTCCCTCAATTGAGTTCCCCTACAACAACAGTGTTTAGTCAATGATCGGGGTGGCTCTGTATGAGATGTTGTACGGTAGGAAGTGAATATCACCTATCCATTGGGATGAAATGGGTGAGAGAAAATATTTGGGTCCTGGGGAAGTTCAAAAGACCAGTGAGGCCATTGAAAAAATTACACGTTTATAACCAAATGACTTGATTAACAAGTCTAGCACTATTTAAAGTACACAGTGTAACAGTCCTGGATTCAGAGGACGTTACAACTTGGTATCAGAGCTGGTATCAGAGCTGCCAAGGTTTAAGGGTTCCTCAAGATTGGTTGGGCATGTACACTCACCACTAAAGGCAAGCTCGACTCAGGGTTTGGTAACTACTTATGTGATTAAGTGCTTAATTGTTTAAATGAATGTGTATGCCTTATCTGCATGCCTTATTAGGGAGTGTTATCCAAAAAGCAGGCATGGGTGACGTGGCAAATGTTTTTAACACATGGCTGACACCTGGCAGAAGTTCTGTTCGACCATCGGCCAGCGAGATTCCCATGGCGTAACATTTAGACTTTATATACGACCAGCTTGGTCGTAAACTCCGGATATTTTGAGAAGATCTTGTGCAATTATGATCATATCCGAGATTATCTCCCATGATCCATGATGATCCGATTATTTAGGAAAGAATATCTGTAACTAATTCGTGCAATCCTCCTTGAGCCTATAAATAAAGAGAAATAGCTCAAGGAAGGGACTTTTTTGGCTGATTTAAGTTCATACTTTACAAGAGAATTAGAGCTATTATCTTACGATTGTATTCATCTCTCTAAGGTCTGTGAAACTCGGAGAACCCTAGTTCTTTGATCGCTCCTTTGAGATTCAATATCAATAATAGCTTAAGTGGATGTAGGTCATTACCAATTCTTGGGGTCGAACCACTATAATATCTTTGTGTCCTTTACTATTTTTTCCATTAGATCAATTTCAACACCTTCATTCACATCAAGTTTTTGACTTCATGTCAGTTGACCAAATCGAGGGTCAACATTCTAGTGCTTTCATTGAGAATTGAGATGAGGTTGTTGAAGCATTAATGGCAAAAACAACAAAGAAGACTGGGCAGGCGGCTGGCGCTACACCATCTCAACCTCCTCCTCCGAACATGGCTGAAAATGAGCCACACTTGGAATTTGATGAGGAGGAACTAGACTCCGAAATGCTGAGAAATACCCTGGGGGTATTGCAAGATGAATTGGTCAATCTAAGGGCCAGTCAAGAAAGTGCCGCGGAAATTATGGCGCGACAGCAGCAAGAGATAGAACGTCAGCGCCAAGAGCTGAGTGAAAAACAGGCGGAGATGGACTGTCGTCAGAGGGAGGCCATGGCAGCCCTCGAATCAGCCCTGCAGTTGACTAGGAATCAGGCTGCACCTGCCTCACAGCCTGATCAACCCTCGAATGGGCCACCTCAAAGGGGTCCCAATCCTAGCCCTTCAATCGAGCCAACAAGCCCTCAAAGGCTCGAGCAGCCACCAATGCCTCAGGATGATGTCCCACCAAGGGATCCTGAGGTGCAACCTCCATCCCAGGTTGGTCGTGGCAATCCCCCACAACCAAGGCAGAATAGAGCCAGGCAGCAGCCCCGCAGTCCTAGACGTCATGGGGGTGAAGAGCCGAACCCATCGAGTAGGGGACAGCGTCCTTCTGGCAACAAAAGGAACTCAGAGATAAGCTATGCGGTCAGGGGGCCCCCACGGCATGATAATGCACGGGGACCTACCGACCAGCACAGGCCTCCCCCTAACGCTCGGGAAGTTCCAGCCCGAGGAAGCAACCGAGGGAACAGTCGGTCCCACCATAGCCAATCGAGGTTCAGAGATGGCCATGGCTACAACGAGGCCGACTCAGGCAGAGGAAATGCTGGTTGGATAAATGAAGAGAGAGGTGGAGGCAGAAGCCCACCACCTAGAGAAGAGCAACAAGCAAGACGTAATGCTGGGGGGCATCCCAGACAGAACAACGTCTTTAACCAGCTCGGAGCAAGCGAGCAACAGCAAGGAGACGAAGACTTAAGGGATGTACTGAACAATCGTCAAGAACGACACGATGAGTACATTCCCCCGGCAACAGAGGCCCCGGCGATTCCTGAAGCCGTACAGACCTGGATAGATGCCCTGAACCAGGCAGTGCAACAGCTGGTCAGGGGAAGAATGTCTCACATCGAGTACGACAGGAGAAGAGGCACTCCTTTCATTCAGAGGATAGCTGTGGCAGAAACTCCCAGTAAGTTTAAGATGCCCACACTTCTGAACTTTGACGGGTATGGTGACCCGGTATCTCATGTCAACAAGTTTGAGATACAGATGGTCATTCAGAAGGTGTCCGAAGACGCTCGGTGAAGGATCTTCCCTGCAATACTTTCTGATACTGCATAGGAGTGGTTCTTTAAGTTCCCTCCTGCAAGTATTGTATCTTGGGAGATGTTCGTATAAAAATTTTACGGGCAATTCTATCCGGGTCGTGTGCACCCAACTGAGGCAAACCAACTGGTCGAGATACGCCAGAAGGAGGGGGAGCCTTTGAAGGAGTATGTTCAGTGCTTCATGCGTGCCGCAGCAGGAGCCAAGACTGTGGGCGATGAAGGCAAAATGATGGCCCTAACTGCAGGAGTTAGGCGCCATACGCCCCTCTGGAATAGCCTCAGGAAGCATGGGGTTAAAACTACCTAAGAGTTTTAGATCGAGCTGATCGATACATTAAGCTCTAGGACGCGATTGCCAACGAAGGCAAGTCGCCAACAAAGAACAAGGGGCCCAAAGAAGATCCCGCCAAAGCCACCAATGGGACAAAACCCAACGACAACAACAAGGGCAACGGGAACGAGAACGGTAAGAATGGGGGAAAGAGGCCCCATAATGAACCTTCTACCTCCGAGAATAAGCACGCGGAGGGCAACCGTTATGAGCCACGGTTCACCAACTACACTGCCCTTGTCGAGTCTCGAGCAGAGGTGTATCAGGTGACGAGTTCCAGTGTGCCTTACAAAAGACCCACTGCCATTCAAAAGGATATTTTGAAAAGGGTTACTACCAAGTTCTGTCGTTTTCATAATGACTAGGGACATGATACGAACGAGTGCAACCAGCTGAAAGACGAAATCGAGTTCCTTATTAGACAAGGACACTTGAGGAGATATGTACGGACCTCAGGTACTTCCCAACGAGAGGCTCCAGGTGGCAACGAGCAGGCGCCTGCACACCAACGCTCGCCACCTTTGCAGCCTGACCCCGTAGCTGACACTTAACTAACCATCTGCGGTGGCCCGCACCTTGCGGGAAACAGCGGAAAGGCAAGGGAACAATATGCTCGGACCCTACGCCATGACCAGGACATCGAGATGATGACTGTGGAGGACCGGGCATCAAAGAAGGCTTGGTCAGAGGACGGTGAAATAACCTTCTCTGATAGCGACGCCCAGCATGTCCGATTCCTGCATTCCGATCCGCTGGTCGTGGATGTTCAAATTGCCAACATGATGTTAAAGAGAGCGCTAGTCGATACAGGAAGTTCAGTTAACATCCTGTATAAATATTCGCTGGAACGGATGAAGTTGTCCGTCAAGAACTTGGAACCCTGCAACCAAACAATTTACGGTTTCTCTGGTGAGGGACTCGCTCCAACAGGGTCAATCAGACTTTCGGTAACACAGCACCCGCTACCAGGACATTACTCACTACTTTCATAGTAGTCGATTGTCCTTCTATAATGCCCTACTCCCTTAGAGCCGTTACTAAGTGTGTTTAAAATCGTGCCTCAACTCGCTAATCGAGACTTTGAATAAAAATGTGTAACTAAGCCATAATTAAAAGAAAACATTAGAGAAAGTAGATTTCATAGCTAATCATAAAAGTTTACACTTGGGATCCCAAAACAAAGTTTAGAAAATATTTACAACACAAAACTGATCAGAATCGACTAGACGACAAAACCTAGGTTCCTTTACAAACATCTCCCAAAATCCCCTAGTTGTGGCAGCCAGGCTGGCCGGACATGTACACGCCGCCTCACGCCAGCTGTACTCATGGTTGGTTGATCTTCTCTTTACCCTTACCTGCACCATAGAGCATCTGTGAGCCGAAGCCCAGCAAGAAAACCCAAAACAGATAACATATGCAAAATACAAGTCAAACATATAAACAGGCCACCAATGGCTAAACACATACGGCCTAGCCGCCTAGGCGTTTACCAAGCCCTAGGTTCGCAGACCACGCCGTGAGGATATCCCAGGTATCCTTTTAGGGACTCGCCTTGGCAACTCGCACCCCTCGTGCTCAACGCTGCTCCCGGCCCTTTGCCGTTCTCGGCCTTACACTCAACGTGCCTGATGCCGTTCTCGACCCCACGTCGTTCCCGGTCTACACCGTTCCCGGCTCTTTCCGATCACACATATAATATCAACACAGTATAGCAACAAGCACAGAATTCAAGCATAAACAAATAAAGAGCCATGCTCTACAACTCTAGTATATAGGGCTCAGCCCTGCATGTCATTTCCATTCAATATATTGGGCTCAACCCTGCACATAAGCTCTATGGAAACAGGGGTTTTCTTACCTGAATTCCGAGCTACCTGAGCACCGATGCCCCGAGCACAGTCCGCTAACGTGAGCCTTGCCAGAACCCTAGTCACAACACATAACAATATTCGACCATCAAATTCCAACCCAACAAATAACCTCGAACCGTATCCCTAACCTCCGGGATCTTGAATTCTATCACTCCGAGTGATAAAATCCATCCCGAGCCTTCCCCTTAAAGTTCCCAAGTCAAAAATATCATTAAATTCCTCACTGACACTAAGGGCCGCGGCCCCTCCCCCTAGAGCCGCGGCTAGCCTTAAAACAGAGGCTAGCTCTCCACTAACCAACACGCGGGCCACGGCGCGCCCTGCAAGCGCCGCGGCGCATCCGAATTCCTTCAGCCTCCCACAGCTGTGCGCGCATGCGGGCCGCGGCACACCCCTCCTAGGGCCGCGGCACAAGCAGCAAACCCAGAATTTCCATCAACTTTTCATCCCCTCTTCAAGCCAATTATCACCAAAACCAAACTAAGACTCCTAAATATTCAACACAGTTACTCCAGCACAGAAACAACATCAAAACCTCATCAAAGCATGCTCCAAAACTTAGCTAAAACACTCAAAGATCAAGCAAGCTTAACTACATGCAAACCTCTAAACTAGCAGAAAATTAAAGACTAAACCTTAGTGTTTAAAGCTTACCTTGCTGAGCTTAATCCCAGAATTATGATCCTCAATCCCAAAGCTTCAAGCCCCTAGAGTTTCCCAGCTGAACCCCTTCAATTTCCCAAGCAATTCCTTTAAGTTTCTTCAAGTTTAGCCGTAGAGAGAGTGAAAGAGAGAAACAAAAGCTATTTCTCAGCTCAAAGAGGATATGAGTCGGTTTCCCTCAGTTTTTGTACAGTTCTATTTTATTTATTTATTTTATATGACTTAAGTCTAAAGGTTACCTCAAGGCTCGGGGTACCAAAACGTCCCCGAGGGCAAAAATGGTAAATTCCCCAAATATTCCCGCCTAGACATTCTATCCTCAAATATATCTCCAAATATTTATTTCTATGTCCCAATAATCCCATAACTCAACTAATACCAGAATAACCCCTCGACTCAACCCGAGTCTGAATCTCAACCCCGTTGTGACTCCTTGGCCCACTGCTCCCCAGGACTGTCTCGGATCGTGCTGTACAGACATATCACACATATACAACATATATTTCATTTATCACATTTAACTCAATTAACATGCATCATAATCATATATACACATAGATTCACATATAAGCATATCTAAACCACTTATTGCCCTCCAGGCACACTGATCAAGGCCCTAAGCCTGATTAGCAAATTCGGGTCGTTACAACTATCCCCTCCTTACAGAAATTTCGTCCTCGAAATTACCTGAACAATTCGGGGTACCGTTCCCTCATCTCTGACTCAAGTTCCCACGTCGCCTCCTCAACTTTGTTGTTCCTCCACAGCACTTTCACTAAGGCGATGGTCTTGTTCCTCAAGACCCTATCTTTTCGGTTAAGAATCTGAACCGGCTTCTCTTCGTAGGATAAATCCTGATCAAGCTCCAAATTCTCAAAACTTAAAACATGTGTTGAATCCGACATATACTTCCGAAGCATAGATATGTGAAATACATCATGAACCCCCGATAGAGCTGGAGGCATCGCTAATCTGTAAGCTACCTCACCAACTCGTTCCAGTATCTCGAAGGGGCCAATAAACCTGGGGCTCAACTTACCCCGAACACCAAATCGTTTCACACCCCTCATGGGTGAAACCCTAAGGAACACATGATCACCCACCTGAAACTCCACGCTCCTGCGTCTCAGGTCTGAATAACTTTTCTGTCGACTCTGGGAGGCGAGCATACGTGCTCTAATCTTCTTAACTGCCTCATTGGTCCTTTGAACCATCTCCAGACCCAAATACTTTCTCTCACCTGTCTCATCCCAATGAATAGGTGATCGACACTTTCTTCCATAAATCATCTCGTACGGAGCCACACCAATAGTCGCTTGATAACTATTGTTGTACGAGAATTCGATTAAGGGAAGATACCTAGTCCACGATCCCCCAAAGTCAAGCACATAGGCCCACAACAGATCCTCCAATATCTGGATCGTCCTCTCAGACTGCCCATCCGTCTGAGGATGATAAGCGGTACTAAACCGTAATCGCGTGCCCATGGCCTTCTGCAAACTCTCCCAGAACTTGGAAGTGAAGGTGGGGTCTCTGTCCAATACTATTGACCTCGGAGCCCCATGAAGTCGAACAACTTCCTTTACATACAACTCAGCGTACTGCTCCACAGTATAAGTTGTCCTAATAGGCAAGAAGTGGGCTGATTTAGTATACCTATCCACAATCACCCACACAGAGTCATGCTGTCCCACAGTTCTCGGTAAACCAACCACAAAATCCATAGTAATATATTCCCACTTCCACTCTGAGATCCCCAAAGGCTGCAACAATCCCGCTGGCCTCTGGTGCTCAGCCTTGACCTGCTGACAAGTTAAACACTTAGCCACATAATCTACCACATCCCTTTTCATACCTGACCACCAATATAAAACTTTCAAGTCCTGGCACATCTTCGTCGTACCTGGGTGCAAAGAATAGGGAGTGGTATGCGATTCATCCAAGATCTCTCGCCGGAGATCAGAATCCATCTGAACACAGATCCGACCCTTATACTTCAGTAATCCCGTCTCTGAAATGGAGAAGTCCTTTGTCGCTCCGACTAAAACACTCTCTCTATGACCACGCAACAGAGAATCATTCTCCTGCGCTTCCTTGATTCTCTCAAGGAGTGTAGACTGAAGAGTGATGTTGGCTAACTGACCAACCACCAACTCTATACCCGCTCTGGTCATCTCCTCAGCTAACTTACCGGATATCTGCCTCGAGCTAAACAACTGTCCTGGG
Organism: Humulus lupulus; assembly: GCF_963169125.1. Lineage (NCBI taxonomy): Eukaryota > Viridiplantae > Streptophyta > Magnoliopsida > Rosales > Cannabaceae > Humulus > Humulus lupulus. Next base: position 180,341,578 of record NC_084800.1, on the reverse strand, counting down.
CCTCTCCGACTCAATGCATCTGCCACAACATTAGCCTTCCCAGGATGATAAAGGATATCACAGTCATAATCCTTAACCAACTCCAGCCACCGCTTCTGGCGCATATTCAAGTCCTTCTGGGTAAAGAAATACTTTAGGCTCTTATGGTCAATGTAAATCTCACACTTCTCACCATAAAGATAGTGCCTCCAAATCTTAAGTGCAAACACCACTGCTGCTAACTCCAGGTCATGTGTAGGATACCTCTGTTCATACTCCTTTAACTGCCTTGATGCATAGGCTATCACCTTGCCAGCCTGCATCAACACACACCCCAAACCCTGCCTAGACGCATCACAATAAACCACAAACTTTTCATTCTCTGTCGGCATGCTAAGTACTGGCGCAGTAATCAATCGCCGCTTAAGTTCCTTAAAACTATTCTCACATCTGTCCGTCCAAACATACCTGGTCTTCTTCTTTGTCAACTCTGTCAATGGCGTAGCTATTCTGGAGAACCCCTCAACAAATCGCCAATAGTACCCTGCCAAACCCAGAAAGCTTCTCACCTTAGGAACATTACTCGGTCTAGGCCAATCTCTGACTGCCTCAATCTTGCTTGGGTCAACCAGAATCCCCTCCTTACTAACGATATGGCCCAGAAATGTAACTTGTGGCAACCAAAACTCACACTTGCTGAACTTAGCGTACAACTTATGTTCCCTCAACCGTTGTAGTACCAATCGCAAATGCTGCTCGTGTTCCATCTCTGTCTGAGAATACACCAAGATATCGTCGATGAACACTATCACAAACTTGTCCAGATAGTCCTTGAAAACCCTATTCATCATATCCATAAAAGCTGTTGGGGCATTGGTTAATCCAAAGGACATAACCAGGAATTCATAGTGTCCATACCTCATTCGGAAAGCAGTCTTTGGTATGTCCTCCTCTTTAATCCTTAGCTGATGATAACCTGATCGGAGATCTATCTTGGAGAACACTGTTCTACCCTGTAGCTGATCAAACAAATCGTCGATCATAGGCAATGGATACTTATTCTTGATGGTTAACTTATTCAGTTCTCTGTAATCAATACACATCCTGAGGGACCCATCCTTCTTCTTAACGAACAACACTGGAGCACCCCACGGCGAGAAACTCGGTCTAATGAAGCCCAAATCAAGTAACTCCTGTAGCTGAATCTTTAACTCCTTTAACTCCGCTGAAGCCATTCTATAAGGTGTCCTAGATACTGGCTCCGCTCCGGGTATCAATTCTATAACGAAGTCAATCTCCCTTTGAGGTGGCAACCCTGGCAGATCCGCTGGAAACAACTCTGTAAACTCACACACCACCCTTGTCTCACCCGGTCCAACCGGCACCACCCTAGAAGTATCCACAACGCTTGCCAGGAATCCTATGCAACCTTCCCGCATCAGGTCCCTAGCCCATAAGGCTAAAATCATCGGCACACGCGGTCCACTAACTGTCCCCACAAACACAAAGGGTACCTCCCCTTCCGGTTCAAAAGTCACCATCCTGCGCCTGCAGTCTATCGTTGCCCCATACTTGGATAGCCAATCCATTCCCAAGATTATGTCAAAATCATCCATCTCCAACTCAATCAAATCAATAAACAATTCCCTACCATCTACCTCCACAGGTAATGCCCTAATCCACTTCCTAGAGACTACCAACTCCCCTGTTGGCAACAAAGTCTGGAATCCTCTAGCATACGCACCACTAGGTCTACAAAGCTGGTCTATCACCCTAGCAGATACAAACGAATGGGTAGCCCCAGAATCAAACAATGCAGAATACAAAGAACCAGCACTAGAGATCTGACCTGTCACCACTAAGGGGCTAGCCTCCGCCTCAGTCTGTGTCAAAGTGAACACCTGGCAGGAGCTAGACTATCACTCTGCTTCTGCTCCTCCTTCTTTACTTGAGGGCAATCCCTCTTCAAATGACTGGCACTTCCACAAACAAAGCAGGCCCTGATCCTGCACTCACCCTGGTGTCGACGCCTGCACTGTGGACACATAGGAAAACTCCTCCAACTATCACTGCCATCCTGACGGCCGGTGGTAGCACCCCGCACTCTCCTATCAGAACCAGGAGAAGTAAATGAATCTGGAACTCTCCTTTTCTGCTCACTGGGGCCACTGCCCCGACTGGTCCCAACAAAAGGAGGCACTGTCCTCCTGGAATCGCGCCTAACAGCGTTGTCCTTCCATATTTGATCCTCAGCCCTCTCAGCAGTAAGGGCCTTATCCACCGCTTGGCCATAAGTGGTAGTCACTAGATCCAAGGTAATGTTCACATCGCGGGCAATCATAACATTCAACCCCCGCACAAACCTATCCCTCCTAGCCGCATCTGTCGGCACTAGATCTGGCGCAAACTTTGCCAATCTATCAAACTTGATTGCATACTCTGTTACTGACAATCGATTCTGAGTTAGGTTGACAAACTCATCAACCTTCGCAACTCGCACTGCCACACTGTAATATTTCTCATTAAAAACACTTTTAAACTCCTCCCATGTCATAACCGCAACATCCCTCCGCTGGCTCACCACATCCCACCAGATGCGAGCATCAGCCCTGAGCATATAGCTTGCACAATCAACCCTGTCATGTCCTTCGACCCTCATAAAATCCAAAACCACAGAGATCAAGTTCATCCACTGCTCTGCCAGCAATGGGTCCGAACCACCCTCAAAAGTAGGAGGTTGCTGCTTCCTGAACCTTTCATACAATGGTTCCAACCTATTCTCCAGAGTAGACTGAACAGGCACTGGCACTGCAGCCTGCTGCATTGGCAGCCCAGTAACCTGAGGCGAGGCCTGCTGCTTCATCTGTCGCAGCTCTTCCTCTGTTCTTTGCAGTCTGGCCTCCATTTCAGCCATAATCTGTTGCCAATTCTATGGGGTAGGCGGAGGGTCTTGACCCTGGTTGTCATCCTCGGCCCTACTGCCGCGGAGTCTAGCTGATTGACGAGGCATCTCAATAAATATGCCTGCAACCATCGACGTCGCTCATTAGGCAAGGCAACAACATACAAAACCACCTCCCAGGCACATCAGTAATCCACACAAAGCAGCTTATATAGCATATAACACACAACGGGCCATGCCCTAACATCATGCATATGTTAACTAATTCGTCATGCTCTATACAAAACATACAGGCATACAGGGCATTTAAACACGTATTCAAGCATACCAACCATTACCAACCAACCCTGAGTTAAGCCTGTCACTGACTGCGTGTGTACATGTTTGGTCAATCTCCAGAACCAATAACCTTGGCTCGCTCTGATACCAAGTTGTAACGCCCTACTCCTTTAGAGCCGTTACTAAGTGTGTTTAAAATCGTGCCTCAACTCGCTAATCGAGACTTTGAATAAAAACGTGTAACTAAGCCATAATTAAAAGAAAACATTAGAGAAAGTAGATTTCATAGCTAATCATAAAAGTTTACATTTGGGATCCCAAGTGTAAACTTTTATGATTAGCTATGAAATCTACTTTCTCTAATGTTTTCTTTTAATTATGGCTTAGTTACACGTTTTTATTCAAAGTCTCGATTAGCGAGTTGAGGCACGATTTTAAACACACTTAGTAACGGCTCTAAGGGAGTAGGGCGTTACACCTTCGGCTTACAATGTTGTAATTGGAAGACCCATACTGGTTGACCTTCGGGTTGTCACCTCAATATGGCACCTGGCCATGAAATTCCCAACAGATGCAGGGGTAGGACACGTGTTGGGAAATCAGAGGGAAGCAAGGGAGTGCTATAATGCCTCAATTACTAAGGCCAAGAAAGGAATGTCGAGGAGCGCTCCCCCATAAAGGTTGCAGATGGCCATTGATACACAAGCCCAATCAAGTGATGAAGTCGCCAAATAGGGTGCTGCCCAAAGTGAGGATAGAGACTTAGATCCTCGCTTTGGGGATTTTGAGGAAGATGTTGGACCTGTCGAGGACCTTGAGGAGGTCTAGCTTGACGAAGATTTTTCGACCAGAGTTGTAAAGGTCGGCAAAAATTTGGAAGCAACAACAAAGCGTGCACTGGTGGAATTTTTAAAGAAGAACCAGGAAGTTTTCGCCTGGTCACATAAAGACATGGCTGGGATAGACCCTGCAGTAATCAGCCATGTCCTGAACATCGACAAAAGCTTTCTACCCGTGCAACAGAAAAGAAGGTTGCTCGATAAAGACAGATCAAAAGCCTTAAAAGAAGAAGTTGAAAAACTAAAGGAGAATGGGTTCATCAGGGTAGCGTTTTATCCATCGTGGGTCTCTAATCCAGTACTGGTTCCCAAGCCTAACGGCAAATGGCGAACCTGTGTGGATTTCACAGACCTTAATAAAGCCTGCCCAAAGGATTGCTTCCCACTCCCAAGGATCGACCAGCTAGTCGATGCAACTGCAGGACATGAGATCCTCTCTTTCATGGATGCATACTCAGGATACAATCAGATCAGTACGCATCCCCCTGACGAGGATCACACTAGCTTTCGGACCGATACAAGGTTAGACTGTTATAAAGTAATTCCCTTCGGACTGGAAAACGCTGGTGCGACTTACCAGTGACTAGTTAACCACATGTTTAAGGAATTAATCGGAGTAAACATGGAGGTATACGTGGATGACATGCTGGTAAAGTCAAAAAAGGCAGAAGGACATGTGAAGGATTTACAAGAGTGTTTTAATGTTTTGAATAAGTATCAAATGAAGCTAAATCCTCTCAAGTGTTCCTTCGGAGTAGGATCAGGGAAATTTTTGGGGTTCATTGTCAATTCGAGGGGAATTGAAGCCAATCCTAAAAAGATTAAAGCCCTGATCGATATGAAATCGCCAGTAAAAATCAAAGATGTGAAAATTTTGACTGGAAAGATTGTCGTACTAGGTAGATTTATTTCAAAATCAACGGATAAATGTGTCCCTTTTTTTAATCTACTTAGGGGCAACAAGAAGTTCGAGTGGACTGGAGACTGCGAACAGGCTTTCCAAGCCTTAAAAGCCCACATGGCACAGCCTCTTGTCTTATCAAAGCCCATATATAGAGAAACTTTGTTCATTTACCTGGCGATCACCGAATATGCTGCTAGTGCGGTGTTAGTAAGAGAAGAAGAAGGCATACAAAAGGCAGTGTATTATGTAAGCAAGAGGTTAATCGGGGCCAAATTGAGATATCCTCCCATCGAAAGATTAGCCTATTGCTTAATTTTGGCCTCAAGGAAGCTACGTCCTTACTTCCAAGTCCATCCCATGACAGTCTTAACTGATCACCCCCTCCAGCAAGTTCTACTAAAGCCAGAGGCTACTGGTCGTTTGTTGAAATGGGTAGTCGAAATCGGGCAGTTCGATATAACATACTCACTGCGAGCAGAAATAAAAGGACAAGTCTTGGCTGATTTCATTGCTGAATTTACGGAACTCCCAGACAAGGAACAGGGCGAGAAGCCTAGTGCGCCTGAGCCTCAAGTTGAAGCTCCTTCATGGAAGCTATTCATGGATGGATCATCCAACGAATCTCACGCAGGAGCAGGAGTGATATTGATAACGCCAGAGGAGCATCAATTTCACTGCGCAATTAGGTTTGATCTCGCTGCTTCAAACAACGAAGCTGAGTATGAAGCCCTACTCACTGGGTTAAGGTTGGCCAAAGACATGAACATAAAAGTGCTAGATGTATACAGCGATTCACAGCTGGTAGTGAATCAAGTCTTAGGGGAGTATCAAGCACGAGGTCTGAAAATGGTGGCCTATCAGAATAAAATCAAAGATCTATTGGCACAATTTGAGAAATACACCCTCCAGCAAATACCTCGAGATCATAATTCAAACGTAGATGCCTTAGCCAAACTCACGAGTGCGAAGGAGGCAGACACTTTAAATATAGTGCCAGTTGAGCGGCTACGCGAGCCAAGCATACGAGCAGATGAAACCAATATGGAGGTCCGGTTAGAAGATACACGGATGGCACCATACTGGGAGTATCTCACGAGTGGTGTACTACCAGCAGATAGAAACAAAGTTAAGACTCTTCAGAGATAGGCTGCTAGGTACATACTGGTCGATGGTGTTCTATAACGAAGAGGATACTCCATGCCACTACTCAGGTGTGTTACGCCAAAAAAGGCTAAAGAACTGATGAAGGAGGTACATGAAGGTTTCTGTGGAGATCACGCTAGGGGCAGAGTTTATCAAAGAAGATTCTAAGGCAGGGTTATTTCTGGCCGAACATGAACGAAGACTCGATGGAGTTTGTGCGAGAGTGTGATAAGTGTCAGAGGTTTTTCAGGATCCCACGTGTAGCTCCTAATGAGTTAAAGCAGATGCAAAGTCCGTGGCCTTTCACAGTGTGGGGTATAGACTTAATCGGGTCCTTGCCAACAGGAAAAGGTGGAGTAAAATACGCAGTTGTGGTGGTCGACTACTTCACCAAGTGGACCAAAGCTGAGCCACTCACTACCATAACGACAAAGAAAGTGCTTGACTTTGTCATCAAGAACATTGTTTGTCGATATGGATTACCCCGGAAGATTGTCTCAGACAACGGCACCCAGTTCGACAGCGACCTATTCACAGACTTCTGCAAGAGGCATGGAATCATCAAGAGCTTTTCTTCAGTTGCGCATCCACAAGAAAATGAGCAAGTCGAAGCGGTAAATAAGACCTTGAAGGATACCCTGAAGAAAAGGCTCCAAGAAGCTAAAGGAGCATGGCCAGAACAACTTCCTGAAGTACTCTGGTCGTATAGAACTTCTCATCGAACAGCAATAGGTCATACCCCATTTTCCTTAGCATACGAGTATGAAGCTATGTTGCCAGTCGAGTTAGATCCGCCCTCACATCGAAGAATCACATATGACCAAGACCATAATAGCCAACTGTTGGTGGAGTCCCTAGACTTGATTGAGGAGAAACGAGAGAAAGCCCAACTCCGAGTAGCTGCGTACCAGCAAAAAGTCGCTCGATATTTTAACTCCAAAGTAAAAGAGAGAAAATTCAACGTCAGAGATTGAGTACTTCGAAGAGTTTTCTTAAATACCCGTGACCCGGCTGCTGGAGTACTCAGACCAAATTGGGAAGGACCTTACCAGATTGAAGAAGTCCTTCATCCAGGCACATACAAACTTGCACGCTTAAATGGAGAACTCGTTCCGCGCTATTGGAATGGAGAACACTTGTGCAAGTATTATCAATAAATAGTCCTTCTTAAAGGACTGGCTTGTATTAATTTTTACTTTTTACAAGTTTTGAAAAAGGGTTAGTCATGTTATATGACTAATTGCTTATAAGTGTAGGATCTTTTAAAGATCACTCGTAAAGACATGTTTAGTCCATTTAAATACGAGAATTATAAGGGACTGTGCGCAGCCAGTCGTTCTTGCCAAACTTTGTAATTTTTTACAAGTATTTGTTCATTACGTGTGTTTTTTTGCTGTATTATAAGTTTTGCATTTTATACCGAGCAGTAATGTTCGTACAGGTCGTGGTCAAGGCAAGTGACCAAGGACCTAAAGCTCCTCAGTCACTTGGGGGGCATATAAGGCACATCGATAGCAAAACATACCAAGAGGTATGTAAACATATGAACAAAATAAGTGAAACCATGCTACGGTACTTAGAGTATTTTTCAAATTTTATATTTTGTTAAATCAAGCCAAAGTACTATGCTAAGTTCGGTCATGCGAACAGATGTTATAATAAAGCGGAAATATTATAATATCAAAGGGAATTCTTTTACACTGCAAGCAGTAATGCTTGGATGTAATTGTTTAAAAGTAAAAGTAAAATAAGCTGCCCATGCAGCAAAACCAAAGAAAAATCATAGTCTTTACATCACGACCCATAGGTCGTACGGTTAAAAAAGAAGAAATAAATTATGAAGCTTGAGGAGGCGGAAGATCCTGAGGAGGGTCCTGGTTGACGGCTTCATTATCAGCACCCTCCACTCCGGCGGCCAGCGGAATGTCTGGGGAGGCAGGAATCTTGGCCCTTTCTTCAGCAGCCAACCTAGCAATACAGCGAGCTAGATCAGCCTTCCTGGCGTCCTCTAGAAGGTAGTCGAAATTGGCACTTTTATTGTGTTTCCAGAACTTGTAGAAACATCGAAGTGTTGTATTCTTGTACCTTTCCAGATCTTTGGCATTTGTAAGCTTGAGCTGCTCCACCTGGCTCTGGAGGACAGTAATGCCCGTGTCCTTTGCAAGAGTATCCTCCTTAAGTCTTTTGACTTCGCACCAGTGGATTCGGCTAACATCTAGATATTCATCTCTCTTATTTCTGGTATTTTCCAGAGAGGCTTGCTTTTCTGCCAGCTCCGCGACCAAGGAATCCTTCTGCTGGGTCACCACCTCCAGCTCCCCCGCATGCGTAGCCTCTGCGGCTTGAAGCTCCTCAGTTAGCTTCGCTCGGACCTGCTCGATGCTTGCACTCGCATGGGCACGAGCAGTAGTCATGGTCAGCATGGCCTGCAATCAAAGTAAAAAAGTCAGGCCAACGTCAAAAAAGGAAAGGTCAAGACTATGATCACAAAAGAGGAAAAATAATGCTTACACTGGCCACTTCATTGAGGGCCCTATTGAGGATCTGGTCGACCCCCACGGTTTCAGCTTCAGCCATGGCCTCTCTACAGCGGTCATGCTTAAGGATATGGGTGAGGCGATCCTTAGCTGACCGTAGGGTGCGACTCCATAGCTTGGCCCCAAGGAGATCAGATTGCTGGGTCTATTCGGTAGGAGCCATAGGTGAAGGATTTGCGGCAGCAGCAGGAGGAGGGACTTCCTTCTCAACAGGAGCAGAAGGTTGGGCAGATGGTTGGCCAGAGGGCCCATCCTTTGAAGGATTGGTTGCTTGGTTCTTCTTGGCCGGAGGTGCCTGACTAGACTCGCCATCATGTTTCTTGGTCGATTTTCTCTTTCAAACCAAGGGAACCTTTTCTTCCTGGGTGCTGTACAGATCGAAAACATTTGTGGAAGCCATATCTGTAAAAGAAACAAATATGCAAACAGTAAGCCAAAAATAGATGACAAGTTATGGCACATCAGAAAAGAGATAAAGAAAATTACAAAGTCCAATACCCAAGCTATTACTACTTGTTGCTACACTATTGACTCTACTAGTCATACACTCACTCTCTGGCATGAAGAAGTCTGGCCCTAGATTTGGAGTATATGTAAAATTGCCGTCCCCGTCAAATAAATGACAGGGAATTGACAAATTATCTAAGAGTGAAATAACAGTACTGTTTTCATCTAAAGACTCATCTAAGTCTACGACAGTCTCCACTGCTTTTTGTTTTCCCTTCCCTTGAGGGGCAGAAGACCTTTCTGCTGGGGGAGTGCCAGTGGGTTCCCTGATTGTAACCCCAGCCGGTCTCCGTCGAGGAGGAGATGCTGGTGGTTGCTACTCGGGATTTCCCTCGGCAGTGGCACTTACCGTCGCGGGTTCCCTCATATCCTGGTGAGGGAACAGGAGGCCAGACAGCCTCAAATTAGCCTCGGTGACCAGAGACTTGACGCTCTTCTCAACATCTGTCATTCTGGCCAGCATGGTGAACCTCGACACCATGTCTGGTGTCAGGACTGGTCGTAACCATGGGCCTGAAAAGCACAAAATATTTCAGAAAAATTCAAAGAAATTTGCTGAGTAAAAACAGCGGCCAGTGGAAAAAGACATTTACCTCCTCGAGCAAAGGCTAGATGATTCGCAACCATGTCAAGCGTGAGGAAGTACTCCTGACTGTATTTCCCCACGTTGGAGATGTGGGTGGTTTCACTCAGGAAGGTTCGGGTAGTCTCCTGGTGACAAAGATGAAAAAACCACGTACCAGACTGTTGGGGGTTGGATTTAAGGTCAAAGAGATAATTTACCTCATTGGGGGGTAGGCTCTAGCCAATTTTTATGTTTATAAAGGATATAGAGTACGGCAAGCATCCTATATCCGTTGGGTGTGATTTGAAAAGGGGCGACACCAAAGTAGTTCGCCACCCCCTGAAAGAATGGATGAAGAGGAAGGGTAGCCCCCGCCTCTATGTGATACCTCGACCAGGCGCTGTAAGCGCCTCCAAGAAAATTAGCCCTCTGATCCGCAGTAGGGATCTTGAGAGTCACCCCAGTGAGTGGGTACTTCCTGAGGTAATTGGCAAGCATCCTGGAGGTTACTTGGCTAAGTGGAGAAAGGTACCACTCGACATCAGGAAGAGTTGAATGCCAAGGGCGAGCCCTAACCTGGATAAGGGGGTCTGGAATAATGTTTTCTCAACCATTGGTCAAGGGAACCTCAGCCTGCGAATCAGACTGAGCTGGAGGGTTTGGAGTGTGTTCAGATTTTTTCTTTTGGGCAGTGGATTTTGCACTACCCATTCTGGCTGAAGAAGGTTGAGGTCTGGAAGGAGAGAGTCTAGAGAAAGGAATCTCGTGAATGCGTTGAGCAGGCTGTTCTTCACCTTCAATCAGTTGCGCAAGAAGATCATCTTCGATCGGCTTCTCACCTCCCCACAAATCTGGCATTAAAATATGCGGACAGAAAAATGGGGAGGTGAGGATGGAGAATCTAGAAAGTTGGTTAGAATAATGTTGGTCAAGTATAAAAGTCAAACTTTTATACAACAGCATTCTAGCAAAAAACTAATTTTCTCATGCGAACAGTTTGAAAAACAGAACAAAAAGTGAAAATTAAAAGTTTTTTTCTGAAAAAGCTTTTTCAACTTCATTAAGGACGGGAAAAACTCAGTTTTTCAACTAGCATAAAAATCGAATTTTTACTTCGATTTTACGTCCTAAATTTACGATCTCGACTATCAAACTGATTCATAACTCCTAAATGGCAAAGATACACCATCCTATCTAGCATCACTCGATAAATCCCCTATTTTCATGCATCTCAACCCAAGAATGCAGGCAATATTAGAACCTAAAAGCTAACTTACATCGGCTTGCACAGCAAAAATAAAGAGTAGAAAAGTTCTGAAACTTACCGAAGCGAAGATTATGAAGCTTTGAAGAAATTCCGAGCGTAGGCGAACGAACGGCTGGTTCTTGAAACGTCAAAAGATGATCTTCAGGGAGAGTAGGAGTTCTGACTTGGGGTTTCTTGATAGAAAAATAGCTTGCGTAAAAAGAAAAAGGAAGCTCTGGGGAGGCTATATATTTCATCTGTGGCATGGAAAAAGAGGTAATCATAAGCTGCCTCTTTTCAAAGCATGGGGAAGGGTGATTGCCATCAATGGATTACTTGGGAACCGAAAAGGCATGATTAGATAGGGGTAGGTCACTTTATCCAAGAAGGCACGAACTACTCTGATAGATTTGGTGGGGTAATCGAAGAGTCATTTTCCTTAAAGTTCATTTATTGTTGGTCGTAATAAATAAACTTGGGGGGCAAATGTTATCCAAAAAGCAGGCATGGGTGACGTGGCAAACGTTTTTAACACGTGGCTGACACCTGGCAGAATTTCTGTTCGACCATCGACCAGTGAGATTCCCATGGCGTAACATTTGGACTTTATATACGACCAGCTTGGTCGTATACTCTGGATATTTTGAGAAGATCTTGTGCAATTATGATCATATCTGAGATTATCTCCCATGATCCATGATGATCTGATTATTTAGGAAAGAATATCTGTAACTAATTCGTGTAATCCTCCTTGAGCCTATAAATAAAGAGAAATAGCTCAAGGAAGGGAATTTTTTGGCTGATTTAAGTTCATACTTTACAAGAGAATTAAAGCTATTATCTTACAATTGTATTATTCATCTCTCTAAGGTCTGTGAAACTCGGAGAACCCTAGTTCTTTGATCACTCCTTTGAGATTCAATATCAATAATAGCTTAAGTGGACGTAGGTCATTACCAAATCTTGGGGCCGAACCACTATAATATCTTTGTGTCCTTTACTATTTTTTCCATTAGATCAATTTCAACACCTTCATTCACATCAAGCGTTTGACTCCGTGTCAGTTGACCAAATCGAGGGTCAATAGGGAGCATGAGACATTCTATAGGGCCTGGCCCTTGAATGTTGCATGAATGATAAAGATATGCTTATTATCATTATTATTGCTTGATAATGCAAAGGATCTGCTTATTAGCATTGTTATAGTAACATGTAGGTTAGGACACACTTATTAGCATTGTTGATTGCATATAGGCTAGGAAATGCTTATTAGCATTGGCAATGCTTATTAGCATAGGCTCGGGATTGCTTGGGAAAAAGCTTGGCATCGTGTTGGGCAGCAGAGGTAATGATTTTTAGCCCTAAATCTTTGTGATTTCTCTATTTTAGCTTAGTTTTAGAGTTTTAGAAACCCAATCTGAATTTGGAGAATCGTTGAGGTTTTAGCCAAGTTTAAGCTTGGGTTTTTTGTGTTTTGAGGTGCAAAGTTGATTGGGAACTTTACTTTTGGGATTTAGCTATGTTTGGATAGGTTTCTGGTGGGTTTTGGCTTGAAGAAAATGGGGAAATTTTTTAGTTTTCCTATCGAGTTGCAACCCTATTCTTGGGGCATCACGACTCTCATAAATGAGAAGGAGAAGGAGGTGTCAAACCTCCATTTGAGCCACGACACCAGTAGGGGCACACTGCGGCACGTGTGTCCAAAGGAGAGCCTTCGGTTCTCTAAATTGAGGTGGGTCGCAGCTTTTTTGCCTTGGATCACGACACTTAAAGGGTTTTTGAGCCCCAGGAGGGTTTTGAGTGCGGGAACTCAAACCTAAGGGCTCTTGATCGACCCTACTATTCGGTTTAGTAGAATTCGACCTCATGGAGGCTAGGACTTTGTTTGGAAGACTTTATTCACTCGTTATTAGCGAGATTCTCTAATTATTTGTGACAAGGTTATCGCTAGGGTCTTGGGAACCGGGATCGTGCTCGAGTGTCATTCTTAATATACGTTGCACTCGGACCTTAGGTAAGAAAACTGCACCCAATACATGACATATGTGATTAAGGCTTTGCCTGGTTATTGATTATAAATATGAATAGGGCTCACGCCCCTAAGAACGGGCATGACTAAGTTATGTTTGTGCTCGTTGATTAAGCATGCTTGAATGCTTCGTGCCTGAATAATTGTTTGCATTGTCTGCATAATTAGGGCTCGACCCCATTAAAGAACATGGTTATTATTATGTTTGTATTTAATTGACTAAGATATATGATTAATATGTATGCATACTTGTATTGTCTGAAGTATGCTTATCTGTATTTGTATCTGTTTGTCTGGTTTTCTGAATATCTGGTTAAGGCATTGACTTTTTAGTCAAGGGCGGAAATAGCACGCTACGCTGGTCGAAAGGCTTAGGCCTAATCAGGGATGTACTATTACGTTGGTCGACCCTATCATCGTTGGAAAATAAAGCGCTTGGATAGCTCTATGGCTAGTTACTCAATGCTAAGGGCAAGGGCATCAGGTGACTCTATGGTCACATAGCTAGGACATAAGGTCCCCGGGTTGACTCTATGGTCTTCAATTCAAGGCAGTGGTCCCCAAAATGATCCTATCATCATTTATTTGTAATTGTAAGCATGCATGAGTAGGTTATTACTACTAGGAATGCTAGATATATATCTGGAATCTATATTTACTGTTCATGCACATGTTTAAGTTTTCTTGCTGAGCCTTGGCTCACGGGGGCTATGTGGTGCAAATAAGAGGAAAGAAAAGCTAGACCAGCCATGAGTTGGAGAGCTTCGGTGGTGGCAAGTACATATGTGGCTACTCTACCACCATGGCCAAGGATATCATAGAGGAACTAGGGTTGTATCTCTTATTTTGTCACTTAGGTCGACTGGTTGTAACTTTTGATTTGTATATACCCTTTTAAACAATTTTTCGTATCATTTTGGGATCCCATGTATGTACTAATCTTGTAAATGCAAAGTCAACATTCCCTTCGACAAAAAAATTTAACCCTAACCCTTGTCACTAACCTTAGTTACATGTTTATAACCAAATTACTTGATTAGCAAGTCTAGCACTATTTAAAGTACACATTGTAACGGTCCTCGATTAGGAGGATGATACAACTTGGTATAAGAGCTGCCAAGGTTTAAGGTTTCGTGAAGAATGGTCGGGCATAAACACTCACCACTAAAGACAAGCTCGACTGAGGGTTTGGTAACTACTTATGTAATTAAGTGCTTAACTATTTAAATCAATGTGTACACATTATCTGCATGCCTTATTAGGGAGCATGAGATATCCTGACAGGGCCTGGCCCTTGACTATTGCATTATTGCTTGTGAATGCAAAGGAATCGCTTATTAGCGTTGTCATATGGACATGTAGGCCAATACACGCTTCTTAGCATTGTTGATTGCATATAGGCCAGGAAATGCTTATTATCACTGGTAATACTTGAAGGAATTAAAGAACATGCTTATTACCATTGCTATACATGTATAAATGCTTGAACATGCTTATTTGCATCGTTAATTGCTTATGAATGCCAGAAATACTTATTAGTATTGTTATTTTCTAATGAATATCAGGAAGTGCTTATAAGCACCAAGATTGAATGTATTACATGTTGGCATGCTTATTAGCATCGCATTTGTTTGTTTGTTCGGTCTTGGACCGTCAGGCGACAAGAGGTATAGTTATTACTTACCTAACGACCAATTTGATCACTACAGAGTAGGATAGTTAGTAGTATGCTTCCTCGAATGTCAGAGAGGTTGGCTGACCAAGAAATACAAGCCAGGGAAGAGAATGACCAGGGCTAGGCCCAACCGCCAACTCCATAAAACTGGCTACATGTGCTTGCTGATATGCATGCCAAGGTTACAGAGGCAGGAAGATGATATTCGCCATTTTAGATAGCAACAGGTTCTAGCAGGGAACTTACAACCCGCAGTACCGGCACTGTTACAGCCAGAGGTACCAATGGCGGTACAACCCCAGGCAGGAGGTGATAGATGAGAACCCCTGTATGAGAGGTTCAAGAAGCAGCTCCCTCCAATTTTTCAGGGCAGCTAAGACCCATTGAAGGTTGAGCAGTGGATGACTATGATAACTACCATCTTGGATTTCATTAGAGTAGGTGGTAATGAGATAGTGGCATGTGCCACTTACATGTTTCAGGAGGATGCCTGAATATGGTGGGAGGTGGTATCCCAAACCAAGGCTATAAATACTATGGAATGGGAAGAATTCAGAACTCTAATTAATGAGAATACTACAATGACGCAGTTAAAGCTGTGAAGGCTGAAGAGTTCAGTAAGTTACTTCAGGGAAATATGTCAGTGACCGATTATACCTTGAAGTTTGACAGATTATCAAAGTTTGTCCGGGATCTGGTGCCCACTGATGGGACTATAAGAGAGGTTTCTCCAGGGGCTACAGTCTATGATAGCCCGGGATGTTGGTATCACTACTGTGCCAGGAGTGACTACTTATGCACAGGTTGTGGAGAATGTGCTTACAACTGAGAGCGCAGAGAACAAGATATGGCGCGAGAATGCAGCCAGAAGAGATTCTAAGAGGTTGGGACCTCCATTTGCAGGCTTTGGTAGGGGCGAAGACCTTAGTGACCAAAAGAGAAAGACTACATATACAGTTTCAGCTACAGGGCTAGATAAGAGGCCACGAGGCATACAGATAAGCCACTAGGGGGCGTTGAGACCTGGAAAGTATTTTGAGAGTGTACTCAGTGCAGGAGGTTCCATATTGAGGAATGTCAGGCGAAGGCCTGCTTTGTCTACGGGAGTGTGGGACACCTGAAGAAGGATTGCCCGAAAGCCAGGAAGGAAGATCCCAAGAAGGTGGACAGCTTGACGCTAGCTCGGGTGTTCACCTTGACCCAGGCAGAGGCCGAGGCTAGTCTCTTGGTGGTTACAGGTCAACTTTCTTGTGTTAGGACCCTTTATACTATTTTAATTGATTTGTATGCTACACACTCTATTGTTGCTAGTATGATTATTGATGGACTGTGTAGACCTTGTGACTTTTATCCTATGGGGTTTAGTACCATGCTGCCTACTGGGAATTAGTGGTTTCCAGGAGATAGGTCAGATCACTGCCAGTGTCAGTGGATGGGAGGGAGTCATCAGTTGACTTTAAAGAGTTGGTTATGACTGGCTTTGATATAATTTTGGGTATGGACTAGTTAGAGAAGTATGGGGCAACGACAGATTGCAAGAAGAAGATGGTAACCTTTGAGCCTGAGGGTAAGGATCCCTTTGTATTTGTTGGCACTGTGCATGGAATTCGTACACCTATGATATTTGTACTTAGAGCTAGAGACCGATTGCAGGGGGATGCATAGGATTCTTAGCTAGTGTGGTCGATAACACTCAGGTCGTGCCAGTGGGACTAAGACAGACTAGATTAGTCTGTGAGTTTCTGGATATGTTTCCAAAGGATCTGTCAGGGTTACCTCCACACAGGGAGATAGAGTTTGTCATCGAAATAGCACCAGGGTCAGAGCCAATCTCAAGGGCACCATATAGGATGGCTCCAACAAAGCTGAAGGAACTAAAGGTTTAGTTGCAGGAGTTACTAGACTTGGGTTTTATCAGGCCCAGTTTTTCCCCATGGGGAGCACCAACTACCTAATGCCCTAGCACCATTTATGGATCTGATGAATATGGTGTTCAAAGATTACCTGTATTGGTGTATGATCGTCTTTATCGATGATATACTTGTATACTCTCAGTCAGAGATAGAGCACGAGCAACATCTCTGATTAATACTATAGAGGCTAAGAGAGCACGGGGCGTATGCGAAATTCAAGAAATGCAAGTTCTGGCTGCCATAGGTGACTTTCTTAGGTCACATAGCTAGTAAGGATGGAATTATGGTGGATCCATCGAAGATTGAGGCGTTCAGAGATTGGCCAATGAAGAAGAACGCTTCAGATATCATAAGTTTCTTGGGATAGGCAGGTTATTACAGACCCTTTGTGGAGGAATTTTCCAAGATTGTGTCACCACTGAAAGAGTTGACACGAAAGAATAAGAGGTTCATATGGTTTGACAGGTGTGAGGAAAGCTTCCAAAGACTGAAGAAGAATTTGATCACTGGTCCAGTTTTGAGTCATCCTACATATCAGGACAAGTTTGTGGTTTATTGTGATGCCTCGAGGCATGGCCTAGGTTATGTCCTTATGCAGAAAAGAAAGGCGATTGCCTACACATCTCGTTAGCTGAAGGAGTATGAGCAGAGGAACCCCACACATGATCTAGAACTTGCAGCAGTGATTTTTGTACTGAAGGTGTCGTGGCACTACTTGTATGGTGAGAAGTGTGAGATACACACAAATTACAAGAGTTTGAAATACTTCTTCACCCAGAAGGATTTGAACATGAGGTAGAGACATTGGTTAGAGATATTGAAGGATTATGATTGTGAGATCCTATATCACCCAGGGAAAGCCAACGTGGTAGCAGATGCCTTAAGCCGGAAAGGTTTGGGACAGTTGTACAGTGCTAGGCAGATATCCAAGGAGTTGGCTGAGGATATGACTAGAACGGGTATTGAGCTAGTGGTGAGCCAGTTAGCCAACATCACCGTGTAGTCTACTCTTTTGGAGAGGATCAAGGAGAAGCAGTTGAGTGATCCACTGTCTGGAAAGATCAGAGGGGACGTCCTAGCTGGAGTAGCTAAGGACTATACAGTGTCAAACATGGGTCTATTGAGATACAATAATCGGATTTGAATTCCAATGGACATTGGGATTAGACGGGAGATTCTTAATGAGTCTCATCCTACCCCTTATTCTCTACATCCAGGCACCACGAAGATGTACCAGGATCTGAAAGTTTTATATTGGTGGCCTGGGATGAAGAGGATGTGACTGAGTACGTGGCGAAGTGCCTGGCCTGTCAGCAAGTCAATGCAAAGCATCAGAGACCAGCAGGGTTGTTGCAGTCTCTGGATATCCTATAGTGGAAATGGGAGGACATCACGATGGATTTCGTGGTAGGATTTCCTAGGACAGTGGGCTAGCACGATTCAATCTGGGTCATCATGGATCGATATAGGAAATCAGCTCACTTTTTACCAATGAGGACGAATTACACAGTTGACCAGTATGCAGATCTCTATGTGAGAGAGATAGTACACCTTCATGGGACTTTGAGGTCTATTGTGCCGAATAGGGACCTTATCTGTACTTCCAATTTTCAGGGAAGTTTATAGAAGGCGATGGCTACACAGTTGAAGTTTAGTACAACTTAACATCCTCAGACCGATGGTCAGTCTAAGAGGACTATCCAGATACTGGAGGACATGCTGAGAGCATGTGTATTGGACTTTGAGTAAATATTTGCCTCTGATAGAGTTTTTCTATAATAACAGCTACTAGTCGACTATTGGAGTGGCACCTTATGAGATGATATATAGTAGGAAGTGTAGATCTCCCATTAACTGGGATGAGATGGGTGAGAGGAATTATTTGGGTCCTGAGGCTGTTTAGAGGACCACTGAGGCTATTGAAAAGATTAAAGCTTGGATGCTTACGTCTCAGAGTAGACAGAAGAGTTATTCAGACCCAATGTAGAGGAATGTGGAGTTCCAACTAAGACACTATGTCTTCCGTAGGGTTTCACCACTGAGAGGGGTGAAGAGATTTGGGAAAAAGGGCAAGCTGAGCCCTAGGTTTGTTGGGCCATTTGAGATCTGCGAGAGGATCGGTCAGGTGGCCTATAGATTGGCCTTACCCCCTGCACTGTCTAGTGTGCACATTGTATTTCATATTTCCATTATGAGGAGGTGTAACGCCCTACCTCCTTAGAGTCGTTACTAAGTGAGTTTAAAATGTGAAATTAACTCGCTAATTGAGGTTTTAGGTTAAAAGTGTAGCTTAGCTGTAATAAAAAGTCACATAGTTTGAAAATGTAATCATTCATTGAAAATTATAAAGTGTTACACATTTGGGATCCCAAAATACTGTTTACAAATATTTACAGGTAAAAATATAACTAAAGTCGACTAGACGAAAAAATTAGGTTTAATACACATCATCTCCCAAAAATACCCCTAGTCGTGGCAGCCAGGCAGGCCGAACATGTACATGCCACTTCACGCTCTTCGCACTCATGGTTGATCGACCTTTCCCTTGCCCTTACCTGCACCATAGAGCACCCGTGAGCCGAAGCCCAACAAGAAAACTCCACACAAGAAATCAACATATGCATAACTATCAATCAACATATAATAAAGCCGCCAACAGGCTAAACACATAATGGCCATGCCGTCCCAGGCGCTTCACCAGGCCCTGGGATTGCAGTCTACACCGTGAGGATGTCTCAGGCATCCGAGAAGGGTCTCACCCTAGCTACTTGCACTCTGCGTGTTTAACGCCGCTCTCGTCCCCTTGCCGTACTCGGCGTTGCACTCCACGTGCCTGATGTCGTTCCCGGACCTTTTCCGTACCCGGCCTTGCCGTTCTCGGCCTTCGCCATTCCCGGCCCTTGCCATACATTTACAAATATGCAACACATAGCATAAACTTAACAAATAAAAGCATACACAGTAGGGCTACGCCCTGCATCACAATCACATAGGGTCGTGCCCTGCAACACAAACTATAGGGCCACGCCCTACTCTATGGGTACAATAGTTTTCTTACCTGTGTCCCGAGCTTTCCGAGTGTCGATAACCCGAGCACAGTCCCCTAGTCTGCGCCTTGGTGAAAACCTAGTCACAACGTATCAACAACATCCATCCATCAAGTTCTAATCCACTAAATAACTTTAGGTTATAATTCTAATCTCCGGAACCTTGAATTCCATCAATCCGGGTGATAAAATCCATCCTGAGCCTTAACTTTTGGATTCCTGAGCCTAAAACCTACTCGGGGTCCAAAAACCCACTAAGCGCCGCGACCCCAAGGCCCTATGCCTTGACCCGCCTCAACCAGAAACCCAACCCCCAAATTTAGCCTTTGCGCGCCGCGGCCCAACCTATAGGGTGCCACAGCCCGCCCCTCTTCCTGGCCTCCAAAATGTTCTAGTGGGTCATGGCTCACCAAGAACAATGTCGCGGCCCGACCCTTTGAACCCAGAAAAATCCCCCATTTTCACAACTAAAACCAAGCAAATTTACCCCAAAACCAAACTAACAATTCAATTCAATCACCATAGAAGTTCTAGAGTGATCCCAGCAACAAAACCTAACAAAGAACTAACCCAAAACCTCATCTAAATAATCAAGAGTGATCCACCACTTAGCTCACATGCATAAACTTGTAACTCTAACAAAACTCAGCATAAACTCAAATAATTAAGTGCTAAGATCCATACCTCAACTGATAGCTTTGCCCTTGAGCTAATCCTTAATCACAGCCAGCTTCAATTTCCTTAAAAAGTAAGGCAAAAATTCTCTAATACATCAAAGTCCTCAAGATTCCAAAGAGACCAAGTGATAGGGAGAGGGCCGGTTCACCAAGTTTCTGAATGTTTCCTTAGTTTTGCCTTACTTAACTTTGGTCTCTTAAGTTACCTCCAAGGCTCGGGGTACCAAAACGTCCCCGAGGACAAAATGGTCAATTTCCCCGATATTCCCTCCTATATGCTCTAACTTCAAATATATCTCCAAATATTTATTTTTATAACCCGATAACCTAGTAAAATTTCTAATGCTCGAAATACTCCTTTGACTCACCTCGAGTCGAGTACTCGACCCCGTTGTGACTTTCTAGCTAAACTGCTCCCTAGGACTGTCTCGGATCGTGCATCACAAATATATCACCACTCACACATGGTAACACTCATAATACACACAAATATTGCATTTATGCCCTCAACGGGCTAAAATTACAAACATGCCCCTAACAACTAAATGGGGCCCACATGCATATTTAATTCACCTAAACATGCATTTCTAATCAGATACTCATCAAATTCACATATTAATATAATAAATCACTTATTGCCCTCCAGGCACGCTAATCAGGGCCCTAAGCCTTATTAGAAAATTTGGGACGCTACAGGAAGTATGTATCAGATGGGACTCATGTGTTGAGTTACGAGGATCTGGAAGTGGAGATAGATTTATCCTATGAGGATCAGCCATTTTAGATTTTAGACATGAAGGACAAGATCCTGAGGAACAATCCTATACTTTTAATTAAGGTATTATCGAGGAACAACAAGGTCGAGGAAGCGACCAAGGAGCTAGAGGCAGATAAGCAAAATCGGCATCCCGAGTTGTTCAGGTAAAATTTCGAGGACAAAATTTCTGTAAGGATGGGATAGTTGTAACGTCCCAAATTACCTAATAAAGCTTAGGGCCTTGATTAGGGGGGCAGGATGGAAAATTATGAAAAATTATGTATTTATGTGAGTTATATTATAATATGACTAGATATGCATGTTTAGGCGTATTAATTATGCATGTGGGCTCGTTTCTTATTAGAAGCGAAATTTTTGTAACTTGGCCCGTTATGGGTAAATTTGGAATATATGTGCGTATATGTGATATATGTGCGAGACCAAATTATTATGTGGATATATTTGGGCTACTCGGCACGAGGCAATCTTAGGGAGCAAGTTAGCGGGAAAGTGATAACGGGACCTAGTACCCGACTCGCGGTGAGTCAATGGGTATTTTGGGTATCTAGTTCATTACTGGGTTATCGAGTAATGAGAATAAATATTTGAGGATATATTTGGAGTTAGTGAGATTATTTTGAAGATTTCGGGGATTTTGACTATTTTTCCCTCAGGTACGTTTTTAGCACCCCAAGCCTCGGGATTTTCTTAAGGTTACTTGAACCCTAAGTAAGCCACACAAACACCAAAACTAGGAAAAAAAGCATGTTCAACTCACTCTCTCTCGTTCACACACTCACTCAATTTCCATGGGAATTCTTGCAATTTAACAGGAATCGGGGCTAGCTTAGGCTCGAGATTTCTTGGGGAAAAGCTTGGCATCGTGTTGGGAAACTGAGGTAACGATTTCTAGTCCTAAATCTTTGTGATTTCTCTGTTTTTAGCTAAGTTTGACAGTTTTAGAGTTTTATAAAGTCAATATGAATTTAGAGAATTGATGAGAATTCAGAGAATTGGGTTTTGTGTGTTTTGAAGTGCTGACTTGATTGGGAACTTTACTTTTGGGATTTATCTATGCTTGGATAGGTTTTTGGTGGGTTTTGGCTTGAAGAAAATGGGGAAATTTATGATTTTTCATGTTGAGTCGCAACCCTATTCTTGGGGCGTTGCGGCTCTCATGAACGAGAAGGAGAAGGAGGATTTGAACCTCCATTTGAGTCGCGGTGCCAGTAGGGGAGCGTCGTGGTGCATGTGGTCTAGAGGAGAGCCTTGGGCTCTCTGACTTGAGGCAGGCCACGACTCTTTTGCCTTGGGCCACGACGCTTCAAGGGTTTTTTAGCCCTGGGAGGGTTTTAATTGCTTGAACTCAAACCTAAGGGCTCAAGATCAATCCTACTACCCGGTGTAGTAGAATTCAACTTCCTAGAGGCTAGGACTCGGTCTGAAAAGCCTTTATTCACTCGTTATTGAAGAGATTCTCTAATTGGTTGTGACTAGGTTATCACTAGGGGCTCGAAAACAGGGATCATGCTCGAGGATCGTTCTTAATATACATTGCACTCGGTCGTAAGGTAAAAAAATTGCACCCAATATGTGACATATGTGATTAGGGCTTGGCCCAATTGTTGATTATAACTATGAATAGAGTTCGGGCCCCTAAGAACAAGCATGATTAAGTTATGTTTGTGCTCGTTGATTAAGCATGCTTGAATGTGTTAGGAAAAATAAATTTGCCTCAATGGAAATTGGTAAGAAAATACAACTCTAGACAAAATATTACAAATAAACTTTAGATTGATTAAATAGTGTTACAACTCTATAACTGAAAATACAAATAAATAAGAGAAGGGTTAGAGGAAGAGAATGGTGAAATACAACTCTAAGCAAAAGATACAAATAAAGCAAAAGTGTTTGTAACTAAGGAAAAGAAAATATTACAACTCTAAACAAGAAATACAAGTAAATAGAGAAGAAGAATATGAAGATGAAAAGCAATAGAATAAAAGTGAATAACAAGAAACAAAAGACAAATAACTCTCACTCACACCACCAAAGTGAAGAGTGTTGGGGATCACCAACTTGAACAAGGTTTGAAACCTTTGTCTAAAAGCTTATTTCCCCCTAACTCAAGCACTAAGGGATCTCTCATAGATTTTGGAAATGCTTTATGGAA
This sequence comes from Humulus lupulus, assembly GCF_963169125.1. Lineage (NCBI taxonomy): Eukaryota > Viridiplantae > Streptophyta > Magnoliopsida > Rosales > Cannabaceae > Humulus > Humulus lupulus. The sequence continues at coordinate 180,318,406 of NC_084800.1, read as the reverse complement.
TAATCAAGACTCTAGGTGTTTCTAGCCAAGTGCTCTAGTGGATAGAAAAAATTGTGTATTTCAAGTGAGCAATAGACTCCTATTTATAGAGTTTAGATACACCCTTTAAATTTCAAATTACACCAACCCCCATGGCTGTTACCAATGATTAATTGGATGCTTATGGAATTTTAAGTGAGATTTGGGAGTTATTTGGGTTTTTGGAGCCGTTCAACAAATTTAGAAAAAACTAAAAAAATGGTCAGTTTTGCACCTGTGGTCGCGGCCAGGGACATCAGTGGCCGTGGCCACTGCTCTCTGTCCCCCAGGCCGCAACCACCAACATCCTGTGGTCGCGACCACTGACCATTTTCACCACACTAAATTGTGTTGTTTTTCCAAACGGTTCCAACACCCTCCCAATTGATTTTGTAACCCCCAAAACACATTATTGGGGTTAAAATCATATCTCTAACATCCATTTCACATATGGCTTTAAGAAATTCATCTCAATATTGTGTAACAAAAAATTTACACAATAAAGGGAAATATTTGGAAGTTACAAATTTGTAGCTGAATTTGTAACACCAAATATGTACATATTTGGATATTTCTCGTATAACTAAATATTGTAACTCTATATTATATGTTACAATATGTGACACTCTTTGTCACATTTATTTAATCTAAAACATTATATTATAAAATAATATAATATTACATTATATTATAAAATAATATAACAGAATGCTTCGTGTCCGAATAACTGTTTAATAATTGTTTGCATTGTCTGTGTAAATAGGGCTTGTCCCCATTAAAGAACATGGTTATTTCTATGTTTGTATTTAATTGACTGAGATATATGATTAATATGTATGCATACTTGTATTGTCTGAAGTATGCTTATCTGTATATGTATATGTTTGTCTGGTTATCTGAATATCTAGTTAAGACCTTGACTTATTAGTCAAGGGCGGAAATAGCGCGCGACACGCTGGTCGAGAGGCTTAGGCCTAATCAGGGATGTACTATTACGTTGGCCAACCCTATGGTTGTTGGAAAACAGAGCACTTGGCTTGCTCTATGGCTAGTTACTTAGAGCTAAGGGAAAGGGACCTAGGTGACTCTATGGTCACATAGCTAGGTCATAGGGCCCCCGGGTTGAAACTATAGTCATCTATTCAAGGCAGCGGGCCCCAGAATGATCCTTTGATCATTTATTTGTAATTGTATGCATGCATGAGTAGGTTATTACTGTTGGGCATGCTAGATATATATCTGGAATCTGTATTTACTGTTCTTGCACATGTTTAAGTTTTTTTGTTGATTCTTGGCTAACGGGTGCTATGTGGTGCAGGTAAGAGGAAAGAAAAGATACACTAGCCATGAGTTGGAGAGATTTGATGGCGGCGTGTACATATGCAGCTGCTCAACCTAAGGGAACTAGGGTTGTATCCCTTATTTTGCTGCTTAGGTCGGGTAGTTGTAACTTTTGATTTGTATATACCCTTTTAAACAATTGTTTGTATCATTTTGGGATCCCATGATGTACTAATCTCAACATTCCCTTTGACCGAAATTTTTAACTCTAATCCTTGTCACTAACCTTAGTTACATGTTTATAACCAAATGTCTTGATTAGCAAGTCTAGCACTATTTAAAGTACATAGCGTAATGGTCCTTGATTAGGAGGACGTTACAATTATATATTTAAGCCAAGGGCTAAGTGATAATCTAAGAAAAAAAAAAACATTTTCTTTCTCTCTCTCTCTCTCTCTCTCTCTCTCTCTCTCTCTCTTGTTTTCTCCCTATCTCTCTCCCTTAGAGTTCTTTTTGTTTTGAAAGGAAACTCTTGAATCTTTTGCTTGGAGGAAATTTTTATGGGGTTTGGAGCTTGCTTTAGTGGCCTAGAAATTGTTAAGCTAGGAGAACCAGTTGGGAATTCGAATCTGTAGGAGTTAACTCTAGTTCTTTAGCTCTCTGTGATTGTCTTTTTGATGTTCTTGGGAAGTCGTTGAATTTTTGTGTTTGAGTGTGTTTTAGAGGTTTTGATTTGTTATTTATTGTGTATTTGTGTAACGCCCAAGATATCCCAAGACCGTCACACTGTGTACTTTAAATAGTGCTTAACTTGCTAAACGAGTCATTAGGTTGTAAACATGCATCTAGGTGCTATTAACAGGCCAGGGTGAAAATCTCAGTCAAAAGGAATGGATATATTTTATTAAAAACATTAAAATTTATATGGGCCCATAAAAGTGTTTACAAATTTATTTACAATCCAAAATGGTCATTGTAGTATAAAAGTTACAACCTGCCGACCTAAGCGGCAAAAATAGGGTCAATCACTAGTTCCCCTGAGAAACACCTTGGTCTTGGTCGTCAAGCGGCCACATATGTACACATCGCCACCTAAGCTCTCCACTCAAGGTTGGGTGATATTTTCTTTCCCTTTACCTGCACCACATAGCACCCGTGAGCCAAGGTTTAGTAAGAAAACTTATTACTGCACTTATACAATATAAATAAATGATAGATGACTAATAAGTCTCTCTCAGTAGATGATTGATAAGTCTCTCTGGATAGATGAATTATAAGTCTCTCTAGATCGATGACTGATAAGTATCTTTTGATAGATGACTAATAAGTCTCTCTGGATAGATGACTGATAAGTCTCTTTGGATGGATGACTAATAAGTCTCTCTGGGGTCTTGCGCCCCAAGCCATGTGACATTTTAGTCACCTGAGCCTTTTAGCCCTGGCTCTAAGTACCTAGCCTTTAGACTAGACAAGCGCTTTAGTTTTCTTCGACCAATAGGTCGGTGAAGCATTTAATGCTCATGTTGACTAGATCTAATCATTTCAGCTTGCATTAAACATGCTAATGCCGTTCTTGACTAATACCATACAACCAGTGCTCAGTACTACTGTCGATCATGACTGATAAATCAGAACTTCCAATCAATACTAAACACCAATGTCATTTCTGACTAATAAGTTAGTGTCATTCATAAGTTAGCAAAGTTGTCAGGCATTTACAATGCAACCAATGTCCATAAATAAAGCACTCAACATGCCTCATCAATAACCATGCATGTCACATACTGGGTGCAGTTTTCTTACCTCTGGTTCAAACGTGAAATTATAAAAGAACGACCATTGAGAACAATTTGTCCTCAAGCCCCTTAGTGGCACCTAATCATAACCAAGTATGAAATTCTATCAATAAAATAAGCAATAAAAGGTTCATAGATAAAACCTTGCTCCCGGGACCTCGAATACTACTAAAACGGTTAGTAGATTCGATCCCGAGCTTAGAGAAATGAAAACCCGCGCTTAAAAGCAAGCTAAAACCCAACCTGGCACAAAAGGATGGGTGGGCCACGACCTGCCCCCAGGGGCCGCGCCGCGCTCCCAAGACAGAGAGTTCCCTGTATGGGCTGCCAGGGGCGGCCCAAGACATGACCCTATAGGTCGCAGCGCGCCTGGTAGATAGAACCCAGGGGAGGCTCTAGGATGCATTCAAGTCGCAACTTGCATGTACTCGGTCGCCACTTGACCCCACAAACCCAGCTCCCCTGCATTTTCCCCAATTCAAACTCAGCCAAACTTTTTACCAAACAATCCCAATATCCCAATTAAACATTACCACAACATAACCACCAGTTTAACAACAAAACCCAAGCCTAAAAACACTTAAAACATCACCAAACGTCCACCTACACAACCAAAATATCAATCTTAAACATAACCTTAAAAATAGAAATTTTAACTGAAAACCTTACCTCAATCCCTGAACTGAACTCCTCAATTGTTGCTGAACACAATCCTAAACCCTCAAGCTTTAATTCGCAAGTTCAATTCTCCACTTGGCTTCAAAACTCCAACCGAGAAAGAGAGGGAGAGAGAAAGAGATAATCGAGAAAGAAAGAGTGAGCTACTCTATTTTTCCTAGCTTAGTTAATTCTACAGCTTTCTAAACTTAAGCCTATCTAATGGTCAAAATGACCAAAATAACCATAGGGTCATTAAAACCTTCAAAGCCACCCAAGGGCAAAACTGTCATTTCCCACCTATCCCGTTAATCATAATTAACGTCCCCCAATTCTCGTTACTCCCAATATCCTCAATTATTTATCAAATCATAACCCATTACCCGTTCATTTCTGGTAATGTACTAAGCATCAAATTACCCCCAGGCTCACCCTGAGCCCCTTCAATTAACCCTGTTATGATCAAACAGCTAACTTGTGTTGACCCTCAAACTGGTCAATGACATGGAGTCAAGTAAAACGATAGAAAATGAGATGAATTCAAGACAAAAAAATAAACAACACAAAAGATTTATAATGGTTCGTCCCCAATGAAATGGTAACAACCTACGTCCACTTAGTGTTCTTATTAATGTATAATTCCAAGAACCATGATCAATGAACTAGGGTTCACGAGTTTCACAAGCTTTCATATAAATACAATTATCGTGGATAAAAACACTCTATTTCTCTCTTAGAATTCCGAAGTTAAAAAGTCAGTCCCCTCTCTTGAGCCCTTTGATTTTTATTTATAGGCTCAAGGACTTCTACATGGGCCAATGGGCCTTAATTACATTTAATACATGCGTATTTAAATAATCATGGATCTTACAATTAATACGTAATTATAAGATTATATATCTGAAGGAAATAAAGAAAATATACGACCAGACTGGTCGCCCATAAATATGATGTCTGATGAGCCAATTCTCTTCTGGTCGATGGTCGAACAGACCATACTTACATAAACTGTCACGCGTATCCCACATGTAGGCTAATTCTGCCACATCATCAGGTAGTCCTTTTTTGGGTAACACCTTGCATCCTAGGATCATCTCATGCCGAATAGCTCGAACATATCCACATAATAATGTGGTCTCACCCATAAATCACAAACATACAAATATGCCCTTAACTGGCCAAAATTAAGAAAATATGTAATGTCCCAAATTCCCTAATGTGGCTTAATGCCTGGATTAAGGGACCAGGAGGGCCATAATTGATTTAATATGCAATTATATGATGATAATTTCATGCATGTGGGGCCACTTCTTATTAGAATAGCATTTTCGTAATTTTGACCTGTTAAGGGCATAATTGTATATTTATGTGCATGTTTGTGATTTATGGGTAAGACCACATTGTTATGTGGATACGTTTGAGCTATTCGATATGAGACGATCCTAGAATGCAAGTTAGCGGTTTAGTCATAACGAGATTAATTACCGGGCTTGGGGTGAGTCTGGGGGTAATTTAATGCTTAGTACATTGCCGAGAATGAATGGGTAATGTGATATGATTCAATTATTATTTGAGAAAATTGGGAGTAATGGGAATAAGAGTCTGTTAATTATGATTAACGGGATAGACGGGAAATGATAGTTTTACCCTTGCTAACCTTGAGAGGTTTTAATTATCCCTAGGGGCATTTTGGTCTTTTGATCATGGGATAGACTTAAGGCTGGTAGGCTGTAGAAGGGAATAGGTAGCCAAAAAAAGAGTTCTTTGCTTCTCTCTCTCTCTCTTGGGTTAAATTTTGAAGCTAAACTTGAGGATTAAGGCTTGTGAGCTTAGGGTTGTGTTATAGATTGAAGGGGGTTCAATTCAAGATTGAGGTAAGGTTTTCAGTTTAAATTTCAAGGTTTGCTCTATTTTTGAAGTGGTGTTTAAGCTTTGAATTTTGATTATAGAATTAGTTATTTAGTGCAGTTTTAAGTGTTTCAAAGCTTGGGTTTTGTTGATAAACTGATGGTGATGTTGTATAAATGTTTGGCTAAGATTTTGGGATTGATTTGGTGAAGGTTTGCTTGAGGTTTAAATTTAAAAATATGCAGGGGAGCTGGGTTCGCAGGGTCAAGTCGCGACCAATTTTATGTAAGTCGCGACTTGAACCCATTCCATAGCTTTCCCTAGTTGTTGTCTAGCAGGTGCGCCGCGACCTGGGGCACGCCACATCCTTAAGGGGTAAGTCGCGGCCCGACCCTCCCTTTGTGCCAGGATGAGTTTTCAAGAGTTTTAGGCTTGGGTTTTCATTTCTTAAGGCTGGGGATACCGTTTTAGTACGATTCGAGGTCCTGGGAGTGGGGTTTTAGACCATGAACCTTTTAATACTTATTTTATTAATGGGATTTCATATTTGGTTATGATTAGGTGACCGATCGTTCTCAAAAGTCGTTCTTTTATTATTTCACGCTCGAACAAGAGGTAAGAAAACTGCACTCAGTATGTGACATGCATGGTTTATTGATGAGGCATGTTGAGTGCTCTATATATAGACATTGACTGCATTGTAAATTCATAGCAACTTTGCTTACTTGTGAATGGCACTGTCTTATTAGTTAGGGAACGACATTGGTGTTTAGTATTGGTAGTGAAGCTGTGACTTAACAATCAAGATCAGCAGTAGTACTAAGCACTAGTCGTATGGTATTGGCTTATGAGTTAATTACAACATTAATGTGTTTAACACAGGCCGAAATGATTAGATATAATCAACATGAGCATTAAATGCTTGACTGACCTATAAGTCGAAGAAAACTAAAGTGCTAGTCTAGTCTAAAGTCTAGTTACTTAGAGCCAGAGCCAAAAGGCTCAGGTGACTAAAGCGTCACATGGCTTAGGGTGCAAAGCCCCAGAGAGTGACTCATTAGTCACCTACCCAGAGTGTGACTCATTAGTCACTTATTCAGAGTGTGACACATTAGTCACCTATCTAGAGAGTGACTCATTAGTCACCTATCCAGGGAATGACTCATTAGTCACCATAAGATTAGAGCTGCAAGCCTCGGAATGGTTTATTTATATTGTATACATGCAGTAACGAGTTTTCTTGCTGAGCCTTGGCTCACGGGTGCTATGTGGTGCAGGTAAAGGGACTATTAAGCTCACCCAACCTTAAGTGGAGAGCTTAGGTGCTGATGTGTACATATGCGGCCGCTTCACCACCACGGCCAATGTGTTTCTCAGAGGAACTAGGGTTTAACCCTATTTTTGCCGCTTAAGTCGATGGGTTGTAACTTTTATACTGTAATGACAATTTTGGATTGTAAATAACTTTGTAAACACTTTTATGGGCCCATGTACAGTTTAATGTTTTAAATTAAAATATATACATTCCTTTTGACCGAGATTTTCACCCTGGCCTGTTAATAACATCTAGATGCACGTTTATAACCTAATGACTCATTTAGCAAGTTAAGCACTATTTAAATTCCACAGTAGTGGTCTTGGAGTAAGCAGGGCGTTACAACAACTATCCCCTCCTTACAATAATTTCGTCCTCGAAATTTACCTGAACAACTCGGGATACTAATTCTGCATATCTGACTCCAGCTCCTAGGTCGCTTCCTTGTCCTTGTTGTTCCTCCATAATACCTTAACTAAAGGTGTAGTTTTATTCCTTAGGACCTTGTCCTTTCTATCTAGTATATGGATTGGTTGTTCCTCATAGGAGAGATCTGCCTCAAACTCCAGATCCTTGTAACTCAACACATGAGTTACATCTGATACATACCTCCTAAGAGCTGAGATATGAAATATGTTATGCACGGCCGACAATGCCAGTGGTAAGGCCAACCTGTAGGCTACCTGACTAATCATCTCCAAGATTTCAAATGGACCTACAAATCTGGGGCTCAGTTGCCCTTCTTCCCAAATCTTCTCACCCTTTTCCATGGTGAGACTCTAAGGAAGATATAGTTTCCCACTTGGAACTCCATGTTCCCGCTTTTAGGATCTGCATAACTTTTCTGTCTACTTTGAGAAGCAAGCATCCGAGCTCTAATCTTCTCAATGGCCTCAGTGGTCCTTTGAACTACCTCAGGACCCATGTATCTCCTCTCCCCTGCCTCATCCCAATGAATGGGATCTTGTTTATTTTCATGTAGATCTTATATTAAACAAATTAATATAAGATAACCTAGAACATGTTTCTAAAATTGAATTCATGCAGAGATAATGTTAAGAACACTTACATTATTATGCAACGGAATGATTGAGTCATTCATTCAGTTTCTCTAACCCTTGTATCCTTTCTGTCGTAAAGTATCACCAAGATACTAAACCGATGTTCAATTTTCTTCACAGTCTTCCAAAATATCCTTAGAATCTCCTAGACTAGGGTGGGCAATTCTCAACACATGATATAGATACAAAGAGAATAAGAGAAAAGAATATTGAGGCTTAGAAAAGGACTTATGTTTGTATAGAGAATCTAAAACATACTAGATCTTCTGATTTTTAGTTAGATAGTCTTTCTGTAATCTGATTTCAACTCTCACTTAGCATTCATTTTATAGCCTCAATTAGGTCACTTATTTAATTAAAAAAACCAATAAAATAATAGCCAATAATCAGCTCTTGGTCAAAATTATCATGGGCTTTAGGCCCGTGAAATTTCTCATTTAATTATAAGCCCATTGGACTTAAAATTAGGGCTTGTATTATTTTCTATTGATTTAATTATTTAAATCTTTTATCAAATTAATTATTTATAATTTGAACCTTGATTTAAATTTATTTATTAATTCAGACACTAATTTATCTTAATTAATAAATCTGCCATAATTTCTCTTTTCTTCTTGAAATTACATAACTCTGTGAAACTATCCAAAATTGACTTGGTCAACTTTGATAATTCTAATTGATAATTAAATCAATTAATTGAGACTATCTAGATGATTTTATCCAAGGTACAGTGGGGACCATGGGCCTATGAAATCAAGCTCTAATAAGTTATCATAAATCTAACAAATAAATTTACTAATTTATTAATTCCTCGTGACTCCACTAAAGACTCGGAATTGCACTCTTGAATTCATAGAACGCTCTATAAGAAATATAGATATGTTATTAATTATCTATTATTACAACCATAATTGTCACTCAATCCTCTGTATACGGTCTACAATGAGATGGGACTAAAATACTGCTTTACCCTTCATTGTATTTTATCCTTAAAACAATTAGTTCCTTGTAAATGATATTTCAGTAAACTAATATTAATTACTGAAATGAGATCTCTATCATTTAGCACCTTGAACCAAACTAAAAGGAAACCATCGTTTCACTTCTTCATCAGAAGCTATATATGTTCATATCTATGATTAACACTCCCACTCAATTATACTACCGAGTTCCCAAGATGTAAGTATGGGCTAGTCTATAGGGTAAGCTGATAACGAACAAGTCAAGGAACTCAAATAATACAATCAGTTAGAATACTAACCACTCAGAATTGAGATTGAATTGACATATGGTCAACTATATGATATGACTAGAATAGATAATAACGGTATGTTTACTTATCATATCTACTGTCAATATCGGTCCAAACTAACTTATATTTGAACATATAATCATATTTATATTCCCCTGTGATTACATCACTATAAATACGATTAGCTATATGCTCGGGATTTAATAGAAGTTTATATTAAACAAATAATCATGAAAGTAAAACATGTGAGCAAAGTGATTGACCAAGTAAAAAAAAAAATTATTTCTATTATTATATTGATAATAAATGAGATTACAAATAAATTGGATTTTAATTAGGGCATAAAACCCCAATAGTAATTACATGAATACACGTTATTTGCTTATTCTATGTGCATACAGCAACCAAACCATGCTTTGTGTGGCAAATAGACAAATGGCTACCAACCGCCTCAAGTCAGTGAACAGCTCATTCCTTGTATCATAGTTAGCGCAATTTTGCCACATCATTGGTCACATCATTATGCCAAAAATAGGTATAACAAACCTAATAACTATGAAAAATAATTACAAATTAAATAATATACCATAATTATTTTTTTTTTTAAATTAATGACTAAGGGTCCCTTGGCAAAATGGCATAGTTTTTTAAGTCATTTTGCTTTTTGACCTAATTTTGATAATTTTTTGTAAAATTGCCTCCGACACTCCAGACAGATGTCATTTTGTAAAAAATTATCAAAACTAGGCCAGAGGGAAAAATGATCTATTTTTTGGAGTCATTTTGCACTTTGACCTAGTTTTGATCATTTTTTGCAAAATGACATATGTCTAAAATTTCGACTAGCTGTCTACAAATTTCAATTAGCTACTTGAATTTTTCGACCACTTGTCTCAAGTGCCGATGACCATTTTGCAAAAAAAATAAAAAAAATAGGCCAAAATGCAAAATGACTAGAAAAAATAGGTCATTTTGTCAAGGGACCCTAATTAAAAATGAGACAAATCGGTATAAAATATAATTTTGTAACAAAAGAACTATCTAGTGATATAAATACAACATTTCAAACTACTTACTAAATTTTTGCTATTAAAAATATTATTTAGTAACTTATGTACAATCTTTTGGATTGTAATCTGATATTTGGCACCTTACGGTGTCCAACACCACATGAGGTAGCACAAATACTTATTAAATTTATCACTTCATAATTGATTAACAATACCTCATAATACTTATTAAATTTATCACCTCCTTATAGTATTGGACACCACAAATATTCCTTAGCAATACCCTATTGGTTTTGGATTACCAACTTATTGATGTTTGTCATAAATTTTCTTATACAGATTATCAGCATCTTAAACTCTTTTATATTACTATTGCTTTGTTTGTAAATTATTACAAAAATAATAATGCAATTAATTAAACAATTATAGAAAATTTTCTACACATTTTTAGTCGACAGCTTACTTGACAAACAAAATAATTGAACAAATTCATGTGTTGTGAAGAAGACAATCCAATTTTACTACATTTTCATCAATTTTAACTTTATTCAAGAAAACTACCTACGTTAAACTATAGGTACACCAAAAAAAAAACTGTTAATCCGCCCCCACTTGCCAACCCATCAAAATTTGTCTTGCTTTGAATCTGCCCATTAAAAAATCTGATAAATTGGGTTGGGTTGGTCAATCAAATCGCCACAAGATGGGTTGGGCATAAGTTGCAATACCCACCCAAAGAAACTGCATAAATCCACACATGAAAAAATGCCTAAACCGTTCACTTGTTCGACAGTTAAGTTACATTTTTCTAAAACCGCTAAAAAAAAAAATCACAGACCACCCATAACCATCCACCCTACTTTAAAGAATGATAAGGTAGACATGATGTCAGTGGTTATATTTTGCCATGAAATGCGTCCCAGAGAAACAATAGCAGCCCTTTATTTGCCTTTCATTCCACACCCAACACCCAAACGAAACTGTGAATTATGTAATATATGGCCTTTCTTTACAAGCCATAAAAATCACAGCCTATAAATAGATTTTTCAAGGTACCGAGTCTGCACTCTGTAAAGTAAGCAACCATATCTATAAACAACTCACAAACAATTGATATGAATTGATCACTTGGGTAAGTCAAGGCATAAATCTTTGCTCCGGGGCAATAAGAGCTTGAAGTAATTCTCTAGCTGTACAAAGTACGCCCCAAAGAATAACTTCAAGATGCATCATCATCCATAAAAGTATGCCTGCAAACCAACAATTTTAACCTCTTGCGCCAAAACGCAGAAGTAAAGATATTTTAACCAAGCTTAACAACATTTCACAAACATGACATTATTAGCTTGTGATCATGTAATTCAGACATCTTATCAAATGTGTTCTAAAACTAAATAAAAATACAATCAAAGATAAAAAGAGACAGAACAAGTCATTAGTAACAAATCCTAATTGTACAGAAAACAGACATAATGTGCAAAAGTCATCACCGAAAGAGACGGTTAGTTTTGCTACCTCCTATTTGCTTTACAGATTCCTTCACTTTGGTGCCTGCAAATGTTTTTCGATCTTCACAATGGGAATTTCTTAGATCTCCCCCAGCGGCTGTTGAACTTCTTCTCTTAAGGGGGCATTAATGTCTAGTGTGGCAAGCTCTTCTAGTTCTTGTACTGCCGCAATTGCAGTAACAGGACTTTCATGCGATAATTGAGGCTTTAGCATGCCAACGGTTTGCTTGATTTTTGATTGCTACAGAAACACATGATTACAACATAATCACCATCATACATCATTGCATTATTAAAAGGGGAGAAGAAAAAGTGGCCAAAAGACCTGTTGAACTTACAAAGAATTCAAGTTTTCGCTTCAGATCCCCATTTGCAGCAATCAGTGATTCAGTTGCCACAATCGTGCTCTTTATCCCAATATGATGGCAAAAGCAAAGGCACGTCAGAGTAAGTTCAAATGAAAAGGAACAAATATTTACAAAAAATAAAAATCTCCAGCAACTTCAAGAACACCTCCTTTAGATAAAATTGAATAGTTCCAGCAACTTATTTCTTCATTAATGCAACAACTCAACAAGCTATTTTATAATGAAATTAAACATATAAATTCAGACAGCATACTGATTAAAATCCAATTTATGTTTTAAAACTATTGATTTACAGAAAAGTAATCCCAGAAATAAATCTTTTAGGATATGATATGTGCCCCACCACTTGATAATGCAAAAAATAATTATAATAATAATAATAAACAAATAAATAAATAGTAGAGCTCATATTAGTAGAACAAAGCTAATGACTACTAGTACTATATTCAACGCCTAATAAATAAACTAGTTAAAAAATAATTAGGAAAAAGGATCGCTATGCTTTATAAGTTAGCTACATTTTACTAGAAACAATTGAAACTAGCACTGATAAAAACCTAAGTGAAGGAAGGTCTCACAACATATTAAGAAAGAGCAAAAAAAAAAGATTTGACATAGACTAACTATAATTAGCTTGAACAATATTTTAATTTCTATAAAGATAATTGACTTTTCAAATCCATACTATAATCTAGTACAAACAAAACTGACTCTCAGAATCTCAATCTAGGCATCCATTCACTTCATTTATTTATATCTTTCAGAGGAGCAAAGTACCCTCCAGTCTACTCTCCATTATTTTGTACAGTGAAGAATCTTAAGACATGTTGAAGAGGGGAAAGGATGTCTAGATTCTTTATAAATTAAATAAATTACAAAAAAGATTAGTTTATAAATATTCAATAAACTGTTAAATACACACCTTTTTTGGCCGGCCCACAGACCTACCAGTAGAATTGTTTAGTTTACTGATGCCAGCAACCTTGGATGGTCGGCCACGACGTTTACCTGACAAGATTCCAACACCAGCAGCATTACCAGCAGCACCTGCAAACTTCTTCGGTCGGCCCCTGGATCTAGGAGGTACTGCTAATACATTATGAACATTGTTATGATCAACTACATTAACAATAGGCACATTATTAGCATATGGAATGATCATTGTCTTAGGCTCTGCTTTAGATGGACGGCCAGGCCCCCTCTTTGGTCCCTGGACTCCCAAAACTGACTTGGGCTTCCGAGGATGCCCTGGGCTCTTTGACAATCTAGGCCCAGACATTTTACCTTTGGAACCCGGTGGACGACCACGTCCCCTTTTCAGGGATCCAGGACTACCTTGTGCTACAACCCCAACTGAAATGCCCTTTCGTGGACGTCCAGGTCTTTTCTTAACTGATGCAGGATTGGGATCATCAACAAGTCCAAGAGCAACCAGCACTGGCTGAGAATTGGATTGAGCAGCTGGCTGGTCAGGGAACTGGCCATTGAATTGAACACCAGGCTGGGCAGTAGGCTGCGCATTGAGCTGAACAGAAGGCTGTGCAATAGGTTGGGTAGTAAGCTGCACAATAGGCTGGGCATTGGGGTCAGGCTTGGCCTTGGGAGGACGTCCTCGGCCTCTATGAGATCCAGAGGCAGGCAGAGTTGAAGCTGTTGAAGCAGCAGCTGAAGAATCAGATGGGAGCATATAAGACTTCTTGACCATAGCAAGATTACCACTGTTTTTCATACGCTTGAGATGATTCGTCAACAGGGTCGAGTGACTAGGCGGGAGACCCTTATATGCTTGCTCTATGTACTTGGCTATGGCTCTTTTGCTAGACCCATTCTTCTCTTTCAATGCCCCAATTGCTGCATATATCATCTGCCAGAACAAAAAACTTATTTCACTGGACTTATATAATAATAGGATTAGATCTTCATATTGAGAGATGTAAAAGATAAATTTTTCTCATTAAATTTGAAAGTAGAGGCATACCTCAGCATATGGAGGATGATTTGAGCCTGCAGATGAGCCATGTCCAGGGGCAACACCAAGGTTTGAAACAGGATTAGCAACCGAATGATTTAAGGCACTTTGAGCTTCTGCATAACCACTGGTAGGAATGGTATTCAAGGTAGTAGAGGCTATAAAACTGGTAGGGCCTGCAAAAGGTGTGGAGGCAGCAAAAGGTGTGGGAGCTGCATGGCCAGCACCGATGGCAGCAGTGGTAACATTGGTGGTGGTGGTGGGCAGTGATTGTGAAGGGGGCAGTGGCGGTGCTGCTGCTGTTGGTTGTAGAAATGTGTCCATTTATTCAATATGACAACAAAATTAAATTTGGCAATGCTGAGAGAAAAGGGATATGGCAAAGGGAGATTGTCAAAAAGAAGGGAATTTGATTTCTAAATAGATACTTCTGCCAAGTACAAGGATACAAATAATAAAATACAAGATAATTAGCTCCCTAGTTCTCTGTAAATGAAGTCCTGCAAAACAAAACCTCAATAAATACGCTAGTACCAAAATTACAAATTAAAAACCTGAAAATATAGGCCATAAAAAGTGATAAATTTAAGAAGAGTGACAATCAAAATATAAAACAGACATTAGAGAAGGATGAAAAAAAGGTAATTGATCAAAATATTTTAGGGCACCAAACATTTTTCTTTTCCTCTTTTAAATAGAGGTAAAATATTGAAATTTAAATGAAACATTTAAATATGGGCTTCCTTGTTACACCATTTATGTTAACCACCATTTTCCAAAAAATTAAATAAAAAATAAAAATCACTACTTGAAGTATTTTCCCTCCCAAGATCCCTTACAGTGGCTTTATGAGAAATTCCATAATAAAAAAGATCTAATTAATGTTCAAGAAAGAGAAAAGCATGTACCTGAAAATGCATCATAAAACCAGACACAAAAGAAATCTACAAAAAATAAATAACTATAAAACCCTGCTGCATTAATTAAGCAAAAAACCGAAGTAAAGTAGAAGAATTGGCTAGACAAATACCTTTCCAAAACATTTTCTCATAAACCAAACAAAACCTGAAACACCCTCATCTTCACGAAAAAAGCATTTCAGCACAAGAAAAAAGAAAAAAGAAAAAGCTTCTCGAATTTTAAGAATTAGGATTTTAGTACTCATATATTGAAAAACTAAAATTTTTTTTTTTTTAAAAAAAAAAGGAGAGAAATTGACCTAAGTACATAAAAACAGTCAACCTAACGGTCACCTTCAGCGGAACAGTCTCCCCTAATCAATTAGGATATAAGTAGCACTAACTTCCACCTCCATTTTCCCAGCAACCAAGAAAAAACCTAAAATTCCCTCGTAGACTAGCTAGCTAGAACAAACACACCAAGAAATACCCAAGAACTTAAAAAAAAATTAATAATAAAAAGAAAAGGTTTTAGCAACAGAACAAGAGCTTCTTCCCTCTGGAATTTTAGCAAAAATTAGGGTTTTTTAATTTTATTTTCTTGAAGTATTCTTCTCATTTAAAAATTGAAGAGAAATTATACCTCTGGAGATGCCGAGAGAGCAAAAGCCCTAAGCTATACTTCTCAGTAGTAGAAGCAGACAGTATCCATGGATGCGATTTTCTTAGGAAAAAAAAATAAAAATTTGAAGTGAGAGTGAGAGAGTGAGAGAGACGAGACCATAAGCGAGACCTCGAAGAAGGTAAAAGGCTTTTTCCATTCAACAGGATCTGGAAACTTCATGGTTGACGATAATGCCCCCTCAAGTTTTATTGAGTTTAAGAAGAGGTAAGGGTATTTTAGTAATTCTAAGTGAATAATATCTGTTAGTGAAACTTTTTGTCTGCGTTGGTTGTTGCGTCAGCTGCCGTTTCTGTCCTTACGATTTCGTCAGCTACACTAGATAGGTACGTTATGAGAGGGGTATTTTGGAGAAAAGAAAAGAATGTTCGTGTAAATCGATGGTTGGGTGAGTGTGTAATCCAACGGTTAATATCTGCTCAGCTTTAAATGCTGTTTTTTTGTCCTCCGCGGCATAATCACTTTTCAATTTTTTCATCTCTATCTTTACCGCTTCTTTTCTCCCTCTCAATTTTTTGTGAGGTGTCATCCAATTTTCTCTTTTTCTTTCCATATAAAAATAGGAATATATATTTTTAAATGATTTTCTTTCCATATTTTAAGATCTACATGAATTTTATATATGCACACAAGATGGGTACACTGAACTATTACATGCTTGGAGCATCTGTAAAAAAATGTGTATTAATATTTATCACATTTTAATAAAATTATGTTATAAAAAATATGTTAAATTTTGAATATATTAAAAATTATGCCAAATTTAACACAATATAGTATAAGTCAAATTTAGCACAATAATAAATATTATTTTTTTATTTACTATATTATCACTAATTTATTAATCAAACTAACTATTATTTTTTATTAAATGAATAAATAAATATTAAATTAATTGTATATTATCAATAAATATTAAATGAATCGTTAACTTTAACTTAATTTACATCTTGTGCATTAAAGCACTGTTTACCGAGATTTTCGAAAACTATATTAATTGTCAACCGAGATTTTCGACAACTCTATTAATGAATAATATTTGCTAGTAATAATAATGAAAGTAGAAGATCGACATGGGGTTTTTATGTGGTTGGGGCATTAACTAGTCTTAGTCCACGAGTCTATATATTAGAGCTAGAAGAAGTTTTTACAATGGAAGTTTCTATCAATATCTGAACAGAGTTTCTGCCTTCTTTTTTTTTTCTCCGAAGACCCCTTTACATTGTTCTACAGCTTATATTTATAAGCTGAGGGGAATACCGGGTCTGGGCCGGATCCGATCCGGGCCCATCAGAGAAATGGGTACAAGGAGCTTTTATAGTGGAGGCCCAATACAAAAAGGTATAAAATACACGAAATTCAAACCAGCTAAGGCCCAATAGGTTGACCTGAGAAACAAGCCTCGCCCGAAAAAACGGCGCTTTGGCTCTGACCACTTCGAGTCACGAGGCTGATTCAGGAGACAAGACCGGTCAGGGTACTTGGCTGCGCAGTCCTAACACATCAGTGTGCAATCCCGAGGCGACCATTTTCTGCAGGCGAAAAGTGGGGGACAATGCCCATGCGAAATGAGGCGGCTTCAGGATCCTGGACGCTTGGCCCTTCGACCGGGGAGGAGGTGATCCAGGTCTGTTTACCGTTGGCCCGCTCCATTTACCATAGGCCCGGACCATACCAAGGTCCGGGACAGGAACGCGTAGGCCGCGACGGTTCGGGCACTCTGGACATCGCCCGGATCGTTCTTGCTGAGGACGAACCCGGAGAGACGTCTCGGACCCCTCCAATGGGCCCAGTCTAGAGTCCTTGGTCCGTACCAATCCCCTTGGGCAATCTCCAAACCAAGGGACCTTGGGCCGGGCCCATGTGCCGAGCTGGCCCTCTGACCGCGGGCCAGGACGAAGGCCCAAAGCCCCTGCAGGAAATGGGGATAACATTAATGAATATTATTTAAGAGTAATGATAAGAAAAGTAGAAGATTAACACGAGATTTTTACGTGGTTGGAAAGTTAATAAGCCTTAGTCCACGAGTCAGTAGTATTAGAGTTTGGAAAGTCTTTTACAATGGAGTTTCTCTCTATATTTTGACAGAGTAATTGTATATCAATCGAAAAGAGATCCTTTTTCCAGTGTTCTATTGCCCATATTTATAGGCTCATGGGAACACTGGGTCTGGGCCGGGTATGACCCAAGCCCATCAGAGATATGGATACTCTTGGCCTCTCCAGTGGAAGCCCAATATAAAAGATAAAACATACATAACCTCCAGACCAGTTAAGGCCCAATAAGTTGGCCCACGAGCTATATTTCGCTCGACAAAACGGTGCTTTTGGTCTGGACACTTCGAGTTACGAGGCAGATTCAGGGGACAAGACTAGTCAGAGTACTTGGCAGTGCAGATCTGAAACAACGGCGTGCAATCCCGAGGTGACCTTTTCCGCAAGTGAAAAGTAGGGACAACGCCCACGCGGAGTGGGGCGGCTTCAGGGTCCTGGATGCTTGGTCCCACCAACCGGGGACGACGTGATCTGGGTTCGTTTACCTTTGTCCCTCTTCATTTACCACAGGCCCGGACCGTTACCAGGCTCCGGGACCAGGCACGTATACCGTGGGGGTCCGAGCTGCCTGCACGTCTCCCGGATGACCACACCGGACCTCCTTGTGGGCCCAGAATGGCATTAGGCCCGTGCCCCCTTGGACATTCCCGTACCAAGAGGCCTTGGGCCGGGCCCACATTTTGAACAGCCCCTGACCATGGCTTGGACGAATGTTCCGGGGCCACGCAGGAAACGGGGATAACAAGCACAATTATAAATATTGAATCAAATATAACATTCACTTATTTTTTATAACAAATTTGAGACAAAATTCACATTTTGCATTGGAGATAGTCTTATATAACAAGTTTGTAGGTTCTTTCTTAGATAAATATAATTAATTAAAAAAATGTGTCACATAAATTTGTATAATGTTTTAGTACTACTACTTTGTGTACACATATCATTATCTAATTTTAATATTTATTAAATGGCAAAATAATAAAAGTTGTCCTTTTATAAAAAAAACTAATTAATAAAAGAACGTATGTTTTAGAATATCTTTTCTATATAATAAGCGAGTAGATAACAGAAATTTTTTATTTTAACGGTTTTTTATTTTTTTAATATTAATTTTAACGGAATATTCTTATATTTAACAGTAGTTTGTAAATACTTAAGTTTAAATAAAATAAAATAAATAATTAAAATAAAATATTTTTGAGATATTTACAATAATAATTATTTAGAAATAATAAATAATTAAACAAATTAAAATAGGATTTTTTTTAAATACTTTACAAGGATAATTATTTAAAAATAATAAATAATTAAACAAATTAAAATATGATATTTTTAGATGCTTTACAATGATAATTATTTAAAAATAATAAAATCATATGTTTTATAACTTAAATCAAATTTAATTAAACTTAAACTCACTTATAAAAATAATATTATATTAAACATATAATATAATGTATTGTCAATAACAAATTGATTTTTTTAAATCTAGCAATAAACTTAAATTTAAAATCTACTTATAATATTTAATATTACATTAAATATATAATATATAATCTCTTATTGTCACTCTCAAATTCAAAAACTAGAACAAACATAAACTTAAACAAAAATAATTAAATTATTTAATTAAAATAAGATATTTATTTAAAATTTATATGACATTAATATAAATTTAATAAAAATAATTAATAAATTTTATAAATAAAACTAAACAAACTAATTATTGTATCGAGTAATTAAATATGACAAAATGAGACATTAAAAAAACAATAAAAATAAGGAAAGTATATTATTTTTAATTTTAAAATTACCAAAAAAAACTCATACCAAAATGTCTCACAAAGACAAAATCCTGGTTGGGCTAGCATTTTCGATTAACTAAATCGAAATAGGGGTTGATCGACTGAATGTGCACAAATTATTTGCCTAAAAATTAAATTTCTATTTTATTATTTTTTTTAATAAAAAAATGATAATCAAATGGAATGCTTTGCTCTATAGAAGATATTTTAAAATTATTTACAATTAAAAAAGACATTTATTAAAAAAACAATAAGAAATATTTCGGGTGAGTTTCGTGTTTGTCCTTGATCAAGTACTTGGAACATCACCCATCTTGTGTACTTACAACAAATATTTAAGTTTGTATTTTTATTTATGTACCTATATAGTTTTGGGTTCTTAAAATTAATCTTTAAATTTGTTGGTACCCATTCAAGTGTAGCACCAAAATAATTTTTTTTTTCATATGACATGACAAGTTTATGAGTGTATTTGATAACTCTATTTTAGTGTCGTTTTAGAATGTATTTTTATGATAATCTTGAGTTTTTATATTTGTTTTGTGCAAAATTACTCTTTTGTTTGTCTTTATTGTAGGTCAGTGCGTTGAATCATGAGTTAAATGCTAAAAGAATAGGAAATTGTGGGAAAATAGAGCTTTTGGTGGTTGTTTGACTCAAATTGGTGCTAAGGATGAACTATAGTAAGTTTTTGATGAAGGAAGGATGTCAAAAGGTTTAAATCTGGAAAAAATTGAATTAAAGTCGCGGCATGGGCTTAAGGACCACAACTCTAGCAAAGTCAGAGACTGAATGATTGCTGAAAGAAATTAGAGTCGCGACTTACTCTTATAAGTCGCGACACTAGTGGAAGTCAGAGGCGAACCCAGGTGGGCATCAACACACGAGTCGCGACCTAGGAAATGCCAAGTCGCGGCCCGTCTATGAAAAAAGAAGAAATCGTATTTTTTTTAGTATAAATTCACACTTTATGGTTGAATTAGGGTTAGGTCAGATTTTAATTACGAGTTTAGAGATTAATTTTGATTATGAGACAAGTTTTTCTGCACTTTCATATTTTTTATTTCTTCTTCAAGTTTTTGAATTTTATGTTTATAAATAATTATTTTGTTGTTTTAGTCATGTCTGATATGAACTAAACACTTATATCTAAGGTTTAATGTAGTCATTTGGATTTCTATTTAATTTATTTATAATGTTCTATTGATTCTTCTTCTTTATTATAATCTATATAATGTTTGCTTAATGCTAGTATATACCTGATCAATATTTGCTTGATTTATGATTTTGATTCAAAATTTGAAATATGAGAATTGAATATACTATCTTTATATAGACATAGGTTACATATTGGATGAAAGTACTTGTATGACTTGTGTAGTAATTAGATTTTTATGCTTAATGTCTGCTATATGTTTAAGTTTATCACAGAGATGTAGAAAACTTGCATATATGTTGAGATCTTATATCTTGAAAAATAATAGAAATCGATTTTGTTTACCTATTATTAGAATAGGAAGAAATAAATTTAGAACTGATTAATAAAATGAAAAGTTGATGAAGTTAACACCCTAGGTTTTTAATTATTGAATCAACCTTTATTCTTGCAAAGTTTATTTTAATTTTAAGTCTTAGTTTAAAAATCACTTTATTTTCGACAGACAAATAGAAATTTAAAAGCATTTATTGGTAATTGGTTGATAGTCCTTGTGGGAACGATACTTTATTTACTATATATATTACTTTAATCAATTACGTATACTTGTGTATCATATTTTCGCAATCAGTATTTTAGTTACAAAAGTTACTTACATATTTGGAGCAACTTGAGGATAATTTTACTTTATACAAAATAATTTTACCTAATACACCAAAAACACATTTTTGTAGGGGTGCACACGGGTTGGGTTTTCAGGTTCGGGTTTTACGGGTTTCAGGTTGAGAAAAATGGTACCGAGACCAATTCGAAATTTTCGGGTTTCGGGTTTTATTCGTGTTCGGATTCGGGTTGGCTGGGTCATTTGTGTTTTGGGCTGAAAAGTCAAATTTTGCAAAAATACCATTTTTTTACACTTTTTTCAAGAATACCATTTTTTCAAAAATACATTTTTTTTAGGATTTTGGGTTTGATTTTGGGTTGGGCTGGGCCAATTGAGTTTTGGGCCAAAAAGCCAAATTTTGCAAAAATACCATTTTTTTTTCTTTCAGATTTTGGGTTTGAACCCGAACCAGAGTTTTAACAAATTTCCAACCCGAACACGACCCGACTTTTGTCTGGTTCGAGTTGGATGTAACTCGAATCCGACGGGTTTTCCCAAAAAATGAGTTTTCGGGTTGCGGGTCGGGCGGGTTTGCGGGTTTTTCGGGTCAAATGTCCACTCCTACATTTTTGTCCACCAATTATTAAATTTGAAGTGTTTATTTCTATTGGTAAAATTATAAACAAATCATTTTCAAAAATAAAGAAAGTCTTACAAATCATCTTTTATTATTTTTCAACATTTTTGGTCATCTTCCAAACTTTCCCTTTATAAAAAAAACATTTTATTTTTTCAAGAATAAAATAGGAATCAATAATAACTTTGCCTTCTTTTCATTTTCTAACCAAATTTAACTCATTTGAAACCGTAAGATTTTTCTTTTTAAGAGTTTTATTTTTCAAAATGATTTGTGCATACTTATCATGTAATTTATCTAATGTATTATGAGTAAATTTTGCATAATTATAGTTTATTCAATAATCAATTTTAGTTGTGCTAAAGTGACTAAAGTATAAAGTTGTATGCTTAATAAATTATGATTTGAATTTTAGTAATTGACTTCAAAAACTGAGTTTGGATAAATACATTGTGTTGACTCATTTTTTGGTCTAACATCCTGTTATCCCCAAAATTTGAATATGATGACGTGACAATCAAAAGTGACAAGTGACAATGTATGGTGGTGAATGACACATTAATAGTCAATAAATGTGTTATTCAAGAAGGGCAAATGTTTGAAATTAATCTTTGGAGTTGTGATATTACTGGTTACAAAATTGATTTATCTGGTCAGGAAGTAATTTGAACGACCAGGTAAGGTTTCTGTCTGACCAGTAAGGTTCTTGACCGACTAGTAAAAAATTATGTCTGACTAGTCACTTCAGAAAATAGTATTGTCCGACCAGTAAAGTGTTTTGGCCTACCAGTCACTTTAGGAATCAGGTCTATCCGGCCGCTCAACTTATGAAGATTTTTGTCTAACCAGAAGGGTGATATAGTCGACCACTCTCACTCCAGGGAGTGGAGTTGGCCGACCAGATAGATAAGAAACTCAGCCCAGTGAATCTTCAACAAAGTTTCAGTAACGACTTCAGTTAGAATCATCCGTAGCTACAGCGAGAATCTCTCAGATATCCCGAAGAAATTGCTTATCGTTATATTTAAAATTTGATTATTAGTTAGAATTGGTTAGAGCAACCCATTTATCTCGATTATTGGGGGGTTTTGATTGTACGATCCATGAGCCTATAAATAAAGAGCTCATGGCATCATTGAAAGGATTCGGAGGGGGATTTTTCTGGCTAAGCTTTTGGGAACTCGGGTATTCTAGGGGTATTTTTCTGAGAGAAAATTTGTATTCTTGGGAGAGAAATTATGTACTTTTTCACTTACATTTAAGAAACTCAGTTGACACAGGTTCATCTGATCTTAAGTGTAGGTTCTATATATCACAACTCCAAGTGGATTAGGCTATTACCAATAAATTGGGGCTGGACCACTATAAAATTATTGGTGTCATGTTTTCTCTTGAAGGCTTATTGTAGTTTTGATGTCTATTCGTCCTTGGCCAAAATCGTGGTCAACATTGTTGGTGCTTTCATTGAGAGCCTGAAGAGAAGAAACGCACTACTATCATATCATTATGGCACCCAAGAATACCAAGGTGGCATCCAAGAAGTCAGGCACGTCAAAAGAGCCTGTTAGATCAGAAGGTCCTGGACCTTAGAACCCTAAGACTGAGCCCAGGGTCTTTCTCAAGGAGACGACTCCAAATGTTGAACAACTCCAGGAAACCATGGGGGCCTTCCAGGAGGAGATGATGCAATTCAACGCTCAGTAAGAGTCATTTGCTGAAGAGATGGTGTAACGACCCAAATTTGCTAATAAGGCTTAGAGCCTTGATTAGCGTGCCTAGAGGGCAATAAGTGATTTATTGTTATAATATGTGAATTTACGTGAATATGTGATTAGAGATGCATGTTTAGGTGAATTAAATATGCATGTGGGCCCCATATGGTTATTAGGGGTATGATTGTAATTTTAGCTCGCGGAGAGCATAAATGTGATAAATGTGAATAATTGTGATATATTTGCGAAATATTTGAGTTCCACGATTCGAGACAGTCCTGGGGAGCGGTTAGCTAGAAAGTCACAACGAGGTCGAAAATCTGACTCGGGACGAGTCGAGGGGCATTTCGGGTATTAGACATTTTATGGGGTTATCGGGTTATGGAAATAAATATTTTGAGATATATTTGAGGTTAGAATGTCTAGGAGGGAATATTGGGAAAATTTACCATTTTGCCCTCGGGGACGTTTTGGTACCCCAAGCCTTGGGGTAACCTTAGAGACTAAGTTTAATAAAACAAAACATTAGAAGCTTTCAAAACATTGTGAACCGACCCAAACCTCTCCTCCTTTTCTCTTGTTTTCTCTCAACCTTACCAAGGGAAGGCTTTGCAAATCAAGCTAGGATTGGAGCTTTAAGCTTGGAGAATTGCTCAGCATCAGTTAGAGGTTCAACTAAGCAAAGGTAAGCTCTTAACTTGATGGGTTAGGTTGAATTTTTGCTGATGTTTCAGGGTATGCATGTGAGCTAAGTTGAGATTTGTTCTTAATTGTTTGGTTGAGTTTAGGACTAGACTCTGTTAGGTTTTGATGCTGAGGTTGTGTTAGAACTTCTGTGATGAATGTTTGGATTGTTGGCTTGATTTTGGGGATAATTGGATTGGTTTTTGAGGTAAAAATGGTGAGTTTTTCTAGGCTCGAGGGGTCGGGTCGTGGCGTTGTTCTTGCTGAGCCACAGCCCCTTAGAACTTAGGGCATCTGGAAATGGAGGCGCGGTGCGACGCCCTTCAGGAAGGGCCGCGACGCGTGTGGGCTGAAATGAGGCAGGGCCTCGGGTTGAGCTGGGAGCCGCGGCACGAGTTCCTAGGGCGACGACGCTTAGTTCATTTTTGGGTTCTAGAGAGGTTTTAGGCTCGGGAATTCAATAGTTAAGGCTCGGGATGGATTTTATCACCCGAATTGATAGAATTCAATGTTCCGGAGACTAGAATTATGACCCAAAGTTATTCAATGGATTAGAACTTGATGGGTGGAAATTGTTAATGCGTTGTGACTAGGGTTTCGGCAAGGCGCGGACTAGGGGATTGTGCTCGGGACATCGGTACTTGGAAAGCTTGGGACACAGGTAAGAAAACTACTGTTCCCATAGAGCTTGAGTTACAGGGCTCGGCCCTATATGATTGTGTAGCAGGGCGTAGCCTTTGGTTGAATTTATATGTCTTTAGGTATCTGTTTAATTATATTATGTGTACATATAAATGAATGAACGGCAAGAGCCGAGAATGGCGAGGGCCAGGAACGACAAAGGCCGAGAACGGCAAGGGGCCGGGAACAACGTTTAGCACGCGGAGTACGAGTTGCTAGGGCGAGACCCTAAAGAGTACTTGGGGTATCCTTACAGTATAGACCGCGAACCCAGGGCCTGGTAAAGCGCCTGGGACATCATTGCTGTATGTGCATAGCTTGATGATGGCTTGTTTATATGTTAAGTGTTTGAAATGCATATTTTATCTGCTTGTGAGGGTTTTCTTGATGGGCTTCGGCTCATGGGTGCTCTATGGTGCAGGTAAAGGCAAGGGGAAAGTCGACCAACCTTGAGTATGGTGAGCGTGATGAGCGGCGCGTACATGTCTGGTCTGCCTGGCTGCCACGGCCAGGGGTACTTTTTGGAGATGATTGTATTAAACTTAAATCTTGTCGTTTAGCCGACTCTGGTTATTTTTTGAATTGTAAATGTTTCTAAACAATATTTTTGGGATCCCAAACGTTAAACGCTTTATAATTTTCAACAAAAGGTTTATTTTCAAGTTTATGACTCTGATTATGGTTTAATTACACTTTTGTCCTAAAACCTCGATTAGCGAGTTAACTGCACATTTTAAACTCACTTAGCAACGACTCTAAGGCAGTAGGGTGTTACAACTTGGTATCAGAGCGAGCCAAGGATTATGGTTTCTGGAGAATGACCGAAAATGTACGCTCGCTGTCAATGGTAAGCTCGACTCAGGGTTGGTTGGTAATAATTGAACTGTATGTCTGATTATGTGCTTAAATGCCCTGTTTGCCTGCTTATTCCATATAGAGCATGATGAATGAGTTAATGTATGCATGATGTCAGGGCATGGCCCGTTGTGTGTTATATGCTGCCTGTGTGTTATGTGGATTGTTGCTTCTGGTTGACTGATGTAATTGGGAGGTGGTTTGGATATTGTTATCATGTCTGATGAGCGGTGTCATTGATTGCAGCCATATTTGTTGATATGCCTCGACAATCATCTAGACTCCGCGGTAGTCAGGCCGAGAGTGATAACCAGGGTCAAGACCCTCCACCTGCCCTGCAGAATTGGCAACAGATGTTTGTTGAAATGGAAGCAAGACTGCAGCGAACGGAAGAAGAACTTCGACAGTTGAGGCAACAGGCCCCTCCATAGGTCACTGGGTTGCCAATTCAGCAGGTTATGGCGCCAGTGTCGGTTGAACCTGTTGTGGAGAACACGTGGGAACCTTTATATAAGAGGTTCAGGAAGCAGCATCCTCCCACCTTTGAGGGTGGATCAGACCCACTGCGGGCAGAGCAGTGGATGAATATGATTTCCTCTATTCTCGACTTTATGAGGGTTGAGGGGGACGAGAGGGTAGCTTGTGCAAGCTATATGTTCAGAGAAGATGCCCGCATCTGGTGGGATGTAGTAGTTCAGAGGAGAAATGTGATAGTTATGACCTGGGAAGAGTTCAGGAACATCTTCAACGAGAAGTATTACAGTGTTGCAGTCCGAGCTATGAAGGTTGATGAGTTTATCAACCTGACTCAGAACCGGTTGACCGTGACAAAGTATGCTCTGAAATTTGATCGATTGGCAAAGTGTGCGCCAAATTTAGTGCAGACTGATGCGGCAAGAAGAGACAGATTCATACGGAGATTAAATGTTATGATCGCCCATGATGTGAAGATCACCTTGGATCCAGAGACTACTACCTATGCTTAGGTTGTAGACAAGGCCCTTACAGTTGAGGGGGGCGAGGACCAGATTTGGAGAGAGAGCGCTGTTAGGCGCGATGCCAGAAGGACGGTGTCTCCTTTTATTGGATCTAGTCGGGGTAGTGGCTCCGGTGAGCAAAAGAGGAAGGCTCCAGATTCTTTTGTTCCTCCCAGTTCGGATAGGAGGGCACGGGGTGCTTCTAGCGGCCGTTAGGGCGGAAGTAACAACTGGAGGAGTTTTCCAGTGTGTCCTCGGTGCAGACGACGACATCAGGGTGAGTGCAGGATTAGGGCCTGCTTTGTCTGTGGGAGTGCCAAACTTCAGAAGAAGGACTGCCCATAAGCCAGGAAGGAGGAGCCGAAGAAGGGCGACAGTCTCGCTCCTGCCAGGGTGTTTACTTTGACTCAGACTGAGGCGGAGGCTAGCCCCTCAGTTGTGACAGGTCAGATTTCTAGTGCTGGTTCTTCTTATACTGCATTGTTTGATTTGGGAGCTACTAATTCGTTTGTGTCTGCTAGAGTGATAGATCAGCTATGTAGACCTAGTGTCTTGTATGTTAGGGGTTTTAAGAATTTGTTGCTGACTGGGGAATTGGTAGTCTCTAGGAGGTGGATTAGAGCTTTACCAGTAGAGGTAGATGGTAGGGAATTGTTTGCTGACTTGATTGAGCTTGCGATGGATGACTTCGATATGATCCTAGGGATGGATTGGCTATCGAAGTATGGGGCAACGATTGACTGCAAGCGCAGGATGGTGACTTTTGAACCAGAAGGGGAGGTACCCTTTTGTACTTGTGGAACAGCTAGTGGACCGCGGGTACCTATGATTTCAGCACTGAAGGCTAGAGACCTGATGCAGGAGGGTTGCATAGGATTCCTAGTGAATGTTGTAGATACCTCTAAGGTTGTGTCGGTTGGACCGGGGGAGACTAGATTGGTATGTGAGTTTCCATATTTATTTCCAGCAAATTTGCCAGGGTTGCCGCAGCAGCAGGAAATTGACTTTGTTATAGAGTTGATACCAGGGGCAGAGCCAGTATCTAGGACACCTTACAGAATGGCTCCGGCGGAGTTGAAGGAGCTGAAGATTCAGTTGCAGGAGTTGCTGGATTTGGGGTTCATCAGACCGAGTTTCTCGCCATGGGGTGCTCCAGTGTTGTTTGTCAAGAAGAAGGATGGATCTCTTAGAATGTGTATTGACTACATGGAGCTGAACAAGTTGACCATTAAGAATAAGTATCTACTGCCTAGGATTGATGATTTGTTTGACAAGCTGCAAGGAAAGACAGTGTTTTCTAAGATAGATCTCCGGTCAGGTTACCATCAGTTAAGGATCAAAGAGGAGGACATACCAAAGACCACTTTCCGCACGAGGTAAGGACACTATGAATTCCTGGTTATGTCCTTTGGATTAACCAATGCCCCAGCAGCTTTTATGGACATGATGAATAGGGTTTTCAGGGATTATTTGGACAAGTTTGTGATTGTGTTCATTGATGACATTTTGGTGTATTCTTAGTCGGAGACAGAGCATGAGCAGCATCTACGTTTGGTATTGCAGCGGTTAAGGGAGCATAGGTTATATGCTAAGTTCAGCAAGTGCGAGTTCTAATTACCGCAGGTTACATTTCTGGGCCATATTGTCAGTAAGGAGGGGATTCTGGTCGACCCAAGTTAGATTAAGGCAGTGAAAGACTGGCCTAAACCGAGCAATGTTCCTGAGGTGAGGAGTTTTCTGGGACTAGCGGGGTATTATCGGCGGTTTGTTGAGGGGTTCTCCAGGATAGCTACACCATTGACAGAATTGACAAAGAAGAAGATGAAGTATGTTTGGACAGACAGATGTGAGAACAGTTTCAAAGAGTTGAAGCGGCGATTGATCACCACGCCAGTGTTGAGTTTGCCGACAAACAACGAGAAGTTCGTGGTTTATTGTGATGTTTCCAGACAGGGTTTAGGGTGTGTGCTAATGCAAGCTGGGAAGGTAATAGCCTATGCATCGAGACAGTTAAAGGAGTATGAATAGAGATATCCCACGCATGATCTAGAATTGGCAACGGTGGTATTCACACTTAAGATTTAGAGACATTATCTATACGGTGAGAAGTGCGAGATATACACCGACCATAAGAGTTTGAAGTACTTCTTTACTCAGAAGGATCTGAATATGCGCCAGAGAAGGTGGCTGGAATTGGTTAAGGATTATGATTGTGACATCCTATACCATCTTGGGAAGGCTAATGTAGTTGCTAATGCATTGAGCCGGAAAGGCCTAGGACAGCTGTTCAGTTCGAGATAGATATCTGATAAGCTAGCTAAGGAGATGACTAGAGCGGGTATAGAGTTGGTGGTTGGTCGGTTAGCCAACATCACTCTTCAGTCTACTCTCCTTGAGAGGATCAAGGAGGCATAGGGGAATGATTCCCAGTTGAGGGGTTACAGGGAGAATGTCTTAGTTGGAGCGACTAAGGACTTTTCTATCTTAGAGATGGGGTTACTGAAGTATAATGGTCAAATCTGTGTTCCGATGGATTCAGATATCCGGCGAGAGATCTTAGATGAACTGCATACCACTCCCTATTCCTGACATCCAGGTACGACGAAGATGTACCAGGATTTGAGAGCTTTGTATTGGTGGACGGGCATGAAGAGGGATATGGTGGATTATGTGGCCAAGTGCTTAACTTGTCAGCAGGTCAAGGCTGAACATCAGAGGCCAGCAGGGTTGCTGCAGCCTCTAGGGATTCCGGAGTAGAAATGGGAAGATATCACCATGGACTTTGTTGTTGGTTTGTCAAAGACCGTAGGACAGCATGACTCAGTGTGGGTGATTGTGGATAGGTACACCAAGTCCGCCCACTTTCTACCAGTCAAGACAACTTATACTGTGGAACAGTATGCTGAGTTATATGTGAAGGAAATTGTTCGACTTCATGGGGCTCCAAGGTCAATAGTGTAATGCCCTGAATTCTCCGATGTGGTTTAATGGCGGGATCAGTAGGCCGGGAGGGCCATACTTGTTTAATTATGCCATTAAATGATAATATGCATGTTTATGAGAATTATATTATAATATGATGTTACATGCATGCGTGTGGGTCCATATTTTAATTACAGGGGTGTGATGGTAATTTGGCCTGTTGAGGACATAATCGTATATTTGTATGCATGTCGGTGATATATTGTTGAGACCACATTATAATGTGGGTTTGTTCGAGCTTTTCGGCATGATACGATCTTGGATTATTGATTAGCGGTCTAGTCATAACAGGTTTAAGTTCGCGGCTCTGGATGAGTCTCTGGGTGATTTTAATGATTAGAGTGTTACTGGGAATTAAAGGGTAACGGGATATGAATTATTGGTGTTTGAGATTATCAAGAATAGCGGGAATTGGAAAGCGTTAATTATGATTAACGAGATAGGTGGGAAATACCAATTTTGCCCTTGGGAGCCTTTAGAAACTTTTAATTGACCTAGGGGTATTTTGGTCATTTCACCCCTAGGATAGATATAAACCATTTTTGGACTGTGAAAGAGGTAGGAAACAGAGTCTACTTGAAGCTTCTCCCGTACCTATCTTCCCTTCAGTTTTTTTTTAGATTTTTGAACCATTCTTGAGGATTCAAGCCTGGGAAGTAAGCCTTGGGAGTTTGGGAGAGTGTTCCTCCATTGAAGAGCATCATAAGCTGAGCTTTGGGTAAGTTTCTAGCCATTGAATTCTCTAGTTTGCCCTAATTTAGTTCTGTTTTGCAGTTGTGATTTCTAGGTTGAGATCTTGGTTTTGTTGGGAATTTTGGCTAGGGTTCTTATGGTTATGATGTTTGGGGTATGTTAGGATGGTTTTTGGGTTCATTTGGCATCAAAAATGGGATTTGGAAGCATTGGAATCAGGTTAGAATCAAAGAAGATGAAGAAGGAGGTTTCAGGGGAGGCATCAGGTCTGGAGGTAGCGTTGTAGTGCCCACCCTAGGGCGTTACAGCGCTACATAGGAGGAATTTGGGCGTGTTGGGGGTTTTGAGTTTAGCGCTGGGGCACTAGGGATCAGCGCTGTAGCGCTACTCTGTTCCTTCAAAGTCCCGTTTTGGGTGTTTTTAAGGGTTTTTGGCTTGGGGTTTCAATCCTTAAGGCCCGGGATAAAATCTACTCACCGTGTGGGCATGTTTTGAGGTCCCGAGAGTGGTGCTTAGGTTAAGACCCTTTCCATGTTGATTTTCATTAATGGAGGTTATAGTTGGATGTGATTAGGTAACCGCTAAGGAACCAAAAGGTTGATCGTTCTCAGGAGTCGTTCTTATTATATTCTCGCTCGAACCTGAGGTAAGAGAACTACACCCCATATGTGACATGTGTGGTTATTCTTGAGGCATGTTGACTGTGTAAATGTGGACATGAATTGATTATTGAATACTTAGCAAATCTTGCTCACTTGTGCATGGTACTGGCTAATTAGTCAGATTTGGCAAATGTGTTAGTATCGACTGTGAAGCTGGGACTTATTAGTCAAGTTCGGCAGTGGTACTGGGCACTGGTCACCCAGTGCTGACTTATAAGTCAGGGCGGCCTTAGCGTATTCAACGCAAGCCAATAAATATTAGATCTAATCGATATCTGCATTGAATGACTTAAAGAGCATTAATGTCGGACCGACCTCAAGTTCGATGAATACTATAAGCGCTTATGTGACTTACCCATCAGTCACTCATCTGTTAAGTTAGAGACTTACCCATCAATCTCTCATCTGTTTAAGGCTAGTGGCTTACCCAGCAGCCACTCTTCCGGTTAAGTTAGTGACTTGCTTGTCAGTCACTCAGTATGGTTTTCTAGAACCTCAAGTGATATTCACTAATCTGTTTAAGAGCTATTTGCTCTGTGTGATTATAATTATAATCAGTTGACAATGTTTATATGAATTACTGTGTTTTCTTGCTGGGCCTTGGCTCATGGGTGCTATGTGGTGCAGGTAAAGGGAAAGAAAAGCTCACCCAGCCTTGAGTGGAGAGCTTAGGTGGTGATGTGTACATATGTGGCCACCACGGCCAAGGAGTTCTCAGAGAAACTAGGGGGTTTACCCTATTTTTGCCGCTTAGGTCGGCGGGTTTGTAATTTTGATACAGTAATGACCTTTTTGAGTTGTAAATAACTTGTAAAAGATTTTTGTGGGCCCATGAATAGTTTTATGTATTCAATAAAATATATCTTTTCCTTTTTATTGGTTTTTTTCACCTTAGCTTGTTAATAACACTTAGATGCACGTTTTTAACCAAAGGACTCGGGTAGCGGGTCAAATTTCCAGTTCACCGTTCACTGTAACTATTCTGGGGTAACCAGGGCGTTACAGATAGGATCCGACATGGACCCCACCTTCACCTCCAAGTTCTGGGAGAGTCTGCAGAAAGTTATGGGCACTCAGTTACAATTTAGTACCGCTTATCATCCTCAGACAGATGGTCAGACTGAGAGGACGATTTAGATATTGGAGGACATGCTACGAGCCTGTGTGCTAGATTTTGGGGGATCTTGGAGTAAGTATCTTCCTTTGATTGAGTTCTCGTACAACAACAGTTATCAGGCAACTATCGGAGTGGCTCCGTATGAGATGCTTTATGGGAGAAAGTACAGATCACCTATCCACTGGGATGAGACAGGTGAGAGAAGGTACTTAGGTCCTGAGATGGTTCAGAGGACCAATGAGGCAGTTGAGAAGATTAGAGCTCGAATGCTCGCCTCCCAAAGCCGCCAGAAGAGTTACTCAGACCTGAAATGCAGGAGCATGGATTTCAGGTTGGTGACCATGTGTTCCTTAGAGTTTCACCTTTGAGGGGAGTGAAACGATTTGGTGTTCGAGGCATGCTGAGCCCTAGACATGTTGGCCCCTTCGAGATTCTGGAGCGGGATGGGGAGGTAGCTTATAGATTGGCGATGCCTCCAGCCTTATCAGGAGTCCATGATGTGTTTCACCTGTCCATGCTCCGGAAGTATGTGTCTGATTCAACGCATGTGTTTGAGTTATGAAAATTTGGAACTGGATCAGGATTTGTCTTATGAGGAGAAGCCAGTTCAGATTCTCGATCGGAAGGATAAAGTATTGCGGAGAAAGACCATCGCCTTGGTGAAAGTGCTGTGGAGGAACAACAAAGTTGAGGAGGTGACATGGGAACTGGAATCAGAAATGCGGGAGTGGTATCCCGAGTTATTCAGGTAATTTCGAGGACGAAATTTCTGTAAGGAGGGGATAGTTGTAACGACCCAAATTTGCTAATAAGGCTTAGAGCCTTGATTAGCATGCCTGGAGGGCAATAAGTGATTTATTGTTATAATATGTGAATTTACGTGAATATGTGATTAGAGATGCATGTGGGCCCCATCTGGTTATTAGGGGCATGATTGTAATTTTAGCTCGCGGAGAGCATAAATGTGAATAATTGTGATATATTTGTGAAATATTTGGGTTGCACAATCCGAGACAGTCCTGGGGAGCGGTTAGCTAGAAAGTCACAACGGGGTCAAAAATTTGACTCGGAACGAGTCAAGGGGCATTTCAGGTATTAGACATTTTATGGGGTTATCGGGTTATGGAAATAAATATTTTGAGATATATTTGAGGTTAGAATGTTTAGGAGGGAATATTGGGAAAATTTACCATTTTTCCCTCAGGGACGTTTTGGTACTCCGAGCCTTGATGTAACCTTAGAGATTAAGTTTAATAAAACAAAACATTAGAAGCTTTCAGGAACATTGTGAATCGACCCAAACCTCTCCTCCTTCTCTCTTGTTTTCTCTCAACCTTACCAAGGGAAGGCTTTGCAAATCAAGCTAAGATTGGAGCTTTAAGCTTGGAGAATTGCTCAGCACCACTTAGAGGTTCAAATAAGCAAAGGTAAGCTCTTAACTTGATGGGTTATGTTGAATTTCTGCTGATGTTTCAGGGTATGCATGTGAGCTAAGTTAAGATTTGTTCTTGATTGTTTGGTTGAGTTTTGGGACTAGACTTTGTTAGGTTTTGATGCTGAGGCTGTGTTAGAACTTCTGTGATGAATGTTTAGATTGTTGGCTTGATTTTGGGGATAATTAGATTGGTTTTTGAGGTAAAAGTGGTGAGTTTTTCTGGGCTCAAGGGGTCGGGCTGCGACGCTATTCTTGCTGAGCCGCGACCCCTTAGAACTTGGGGCATCTGGAAATGGAGGCGTGCCGTGGCATGTGTGGGCTGAAATGAGACAGGGCCTCGGGTTGAGCTGGGGGTCGCGGCATGAGTTCCTAGGGTCGCGGCGCTTAGTGCATTTTTGGGTTCTAGAGAGGTTTTAGACTCGGGAATTCAATAGTTAAGGCTCGGGATGGATTTTATCACCCGGATTGATAGAATTCAATGTTCCGGAGACTAGAATTATGACCCAAAGCTATTCAATGAATTAGAACTTGATGGGTGGAAATTGTTAATGCATTGTGACTAGGGTTTCGGCAAGGCGCGGACTAGGTGATTGTGCTCGGGACATCAGTACTTGGAAAGCTTGGGACACAGGTAAGAAAACTACTATTCCCATAGAGCTTGAGTTGCAGGGCTCGGCCCTATATGATTGAGTTGCAGGGCTCGGCCCTATATGACTATGTAGCAGGGCATAGCCTTTGGTTGAATTTATATGTGTTTAGGTATCTGTTTAGTTATATTATGTGTACATATAAATGAATGAACGGCGAGGACCGGGAACGGCAAAGGTCGAGAACGGAAAAGGGCCGGGAGCAGCGTTTAGCACGCGGAGTGCGATGGCTTGGGACTACATAGACCGCGAACCCAGGGCCTGGTAAAGCGCCTGGGATGGCATGGCCGTATGTGCATAGCCTGATGATGGCTTGTTTATGTGTTAAGTGTTTGAAATGCATATTTTATCTGCTTGTGAGGGTTTTCTTGCTGGGCTTCGGCTCACGGGTGCTCTATGGTGCAGGTAAAGGCAAGGGGAAAGTCGACTAACCTTGAGTATGGTGAGCATGATGAGCGGCACGTACATGTCTGGTCTGCCTGGTTGCCACAGCCAGGGGTAGTTTTTGGAGATGATTGTACTAAACTTAAAATTTGTCGTTTAGCCGACTCTGGTTATCTTTTTGAATTGTAAATGTTTCTAAACAATATTTTTGGGATCCCAAATGTTAGACGCTTTACAATTTTCAATGAAAGGTTTATTTTCAAGTTTATGACTCTGATTATGGTTTAATTATACTTTTGTCCTAAAACCTCGATTAGCGAGTTAACAGCACATTTTAAACTCACTTAGTAACGGCTTTAAGGCAGTAGGGCGTTACAAATGGCTAGGCAGAAGGCTACATTTGAGCAACAAAGACGAAAGATGGATACTAGAAGCGAAGAGATCAGGCGATGGCAGGAGGAGGCCAATCGGTGACATCGCAGGCTGTACTTGCTCTAGAAGCGGCAACGCAGGTGACCCAGGCCAATGCCCAGACCGCAGCACGAGGAGCAGCCACCCAGGAAACAAGGAATAATGATGTTGGTCGAAGAACTGCTAGCAGAGCCAATTCTCAGGGAACAGACAGAAGTAGGAGTAACCTTCCTGGTCGGGAGGATGATGGGGTCTGCTCCGGAATTGCCTCGACACAAAGGGAGAACTCTAAGTCTCCCTCCAGGAGCCACCGATCAGAAACTTCTAGATCAGAAAGTCACTGATTGGGCAGTAAGAAGACTCCACCCAGGCAGTATCAGATCAGAATTCCTCGAGATAAGGGACTTCACTATTCAAAGATGGACATGGTCGTGATGAGGTTGATAGTCATCACACCGACCGGTCAAAGGAAAAAGAGGGCAACGATCAACAAGGAGGAAGAGACTACCCAGGTCATGCCAAGAAGTCGTCACTACATCCTGGCCAGTAGAGTAGTAGGAGAGAGCAGGTCCCACGTAGTAAGCCCCCTGAAAAGTCAAATCGAGTAGTGTTCAACTGGTCGGTAAACTGGGTAGTGTTCAACTGGTCAGTAAATTTGAAAAGTTGTCAATTGGTCAATAAAAATCGGGTAGTGTTCAACTGGGCAGTATTCACCTGATCAGACAAACTGACAGTTTTTGGGCAGTGTTCAACTGCTTAGAAATTCTCCATATACTCTATGTGTTTCATGAGTAATTAACCATCGATTACTTGGGAGCACATGGGTATATTGGTATATAGTTTATCTTCCTACAATTCCATTGTGAAAGATCGAAAGTTCTAGGTCGGTGATTTGGTCTTGAGAAAGATGTTCATCATAGACCCAGCAGCTAGAGTGCTAGAACCAAATTGGGAAAGACTTTATTAGATCAAGAAAGTTTAGCCTCCAGGCCCTTACAACAAACTTTATTGGTTGAATGGAGCCTGATCAGGAACCACTGGAATGGCGAGCATCTGACGATACATTATCACTAAATACCGCTTTCAGAGTGGTAGCTTAATTTCAAGTTGTTTAACTTGTTATTTAAGTTTGGTTTATGAGCTGGTTATTTGCTAACTAGTTATTTATTTTTGAGCAATTTTTGTTGTTCAAGACTCGTTATTAGACACGTTTTGTCCCTTTTTAATTTACGAGTAATAAAAGAGACTACGCGTAGCGTGGTCGATTCTTGCTACAATGCATGTGTGTTAATTATTCGAACAATGTTCAACTAGTCGGATTCAAGTAGTGTTCAACTGCTTGAATAGTTTCCATATATTCTATGTGTTTCACGAGTAATTAACTGCTCGAACATATTTGTTCAAGTAGCAAGTTACCAAGGATCTTTCAACCCTCGATCACTTGGGGGGCACATGGGTTATACTGGTATATAAGTTAACACAGGCAATAAGAGCACGAGTTAAGATATTTGTTTTTAGGCTGACTTGTAAAATTTTGAAGTAAAAAAAGGCCATTAAGCTAACTTGTTTGACAAAGCTTAAGTAACTTGGAATTTTTCAAAATTTCAAGTTAGAAGTAGATATTCGTGTGACAATAAACATTATGCTCATAAAATGTTAGAGCAATAAGAGTGTGAGAAAGTATACTTAGTAGGGACTTATGAAATGTCTAGAATTTCTAAGTTAGAAAACTAAGTACTCATGCGAAAATATAAGGCATACATTAGAGTGACTTTACTATTCACAAAAAACTTATAATGTTTTAAGTCTAAAAAGACTTAGAATGTTTCAAGTTAGCAAAGAAAAGTAAAGTATAAATGCCAACAACTCGGCTGTACGAGAAAAATATCAAAGCTGCTAAGCAGCAATTTTCTTCACAAAAGTATAAGAAAAAAAGTAAACTACTGGCTGGGAACAAATTTTCACTATTCAAATTGAGCATGGCCTCTGGTCGGCCAAACATGCTCTCTGGTCAGCCAAAATTGCTCATTGGTCATGTAGACTGTTTCCTGGTTGGTCAACACCGTCCTCAGCATCAGGGACCTCCTCTGGTCGGAAGGATAGAGCAGGAGAGGCAGGCACAGTGCCAGCTGGAAGAGCTGCCTCCTTGGTAGCCTTGGCTTCAAATTTGGCAAGCTCCTCGGCTTTTGCTTCTTCAGAAAGAAAGTCAAGGTTGAGAGGTTTGTTTAACTTCCAAATCTGGTAGAAGCAGTTGAAGCAGATTTCTTCATAATGAGCCAGATCAGTTTCCTTGTCCTGCTTCAACTCTTCGATCTCTTGAAAAAATTTCTCTTACTGATCAGTTAATTTCTTGATGGTTTGGATGAGCTTGTTGTTCTCATCAATCAACTCCTTCAAAGTTCTATCTCGATCAGCAACTATTTTCTCTGCCTGCTCAATTTTTTCTTGAAGATCTTTCTCAGACTTGGTCAGGTGTTCAATCTTCGCTTGGGATTCCACCAATTGATCATTCAAGACTTTGATCAATTCCTTATAGTCCACTGCTCGATGTTGAGCATGAATGATAGTGATAAGTGCCTGAAATGGATAACAGAAAGCTACTTAGAGTAAAAACAAATAATAACAAAGTGTGACGTCTTGATGATAAGATACTTACACTCATCATTTGAGCAAGACCTCTTTGCAAGACAACTTCAATACTAAGCCGGGGTAAAGACTCAAAGGTTTGAGTTGTTGTAGCATGGTGTAGAGTGTGGTCTAGCAATTCCTTTCCAATATCACCAGCAATGCGAAGGGGCTCACTTAAGTTAGCCGATTGGGTAGTTGTTAAGCTAGCAGAAGGAGGAATTGATGAAGGAGTCAATTGTGGGATAGTGAAAGGCTGGTAAGATAATCTCCCTTGGTTGGTCGGTATAGTTTTCGTGACCTTGCTCGGAGGGTTTGAGCTACTACCTTCCCCATATTTCCTCTTTTGGACAGAGGAAGTGTTGAATTGTTTAAACATATCGGGATCTGCAAAAAAAAAAAAAGTGAAGCACAAACCTCTTTAGTAAAAATGAGAGATAATATATAAGTGTAGAGTCCAAGAACTTTACTTAGCTAGTTAGATAGTAGTATTATAGTATTTATAGTATTATCTTTATGACTGTGGATTTTTGGTTCAGACTGAGATTTATTTGGACACTCATAGTAGTACTTGTAGATTTTCTAAGTTTAACCTATAGTTTAAGAATATAAATTTTAACCTAAGGTTTGATTATTATGACTGATATTAAGGATAATATTTATTATACTATAAGGTTTAGATAAGAACCAATAGGATTTTAAGCACATGTTATGTATGGGTGATTAAGGATTAAGTATTTTGAGGATTAAATTTAATAAGGGTAAAGTTTGAATGCTCTAAGGTCAGTTAGCAGCTTTGAATACGTTTGAGGGCTTAGTCAAGGCTGTTTACTCAATTTGAATTAAGCTAAAAATGTGTAATTTCGTGTTTAAATAATCAGCGAATGCCGATATATCGCAGCACGTAGATACGGAAAACACGAAACGATGCACGTTTTCCTCGGGCATAATGGTCCAGGCGATATATCGCCTATAGGGGGCGATATATCGCCTCCTTCAGCATATTTTGAATGCTTTTGAATTCGTTTTCCATTCAACCATTCAACCTTTTGATAAGTCCAGCACCTTTTTGAACGAGTCTTCAGCCTCTGCTGAACGATTATTAAAATTATTTTCACCTAAAAAGCCATTATTTTTATTCAAGTTAAATTAAGATCCTTTCATTCCTAAACTCTATAAATAGGACCTAGTACCCAGCCATTATTCATCTTTTGCTCTAAGTTCAGAGGCTGCAAGTTGCTAGGTGAGTGTGAGAGTGTAAACACTTGGGTTGGGAATCATAAGCTTGATCATCATAAGCTTATCAAACACTTGGGAAAGTAAGGATTTATAGTATTTCGGTTCGAGGTTTAGATTGGTCTTACAAGTCTTCAAGGTAACCCAAACTCTAGTTCGTTTCCGTACTTTTCTTCAAAAGTTCTCATAGTCTTCTACTTATTCTAACCTTATTCTTATTTTGGTTAGGAAATCTAAGAACTCACACATAAGTTTTTGGTAAGTATTTTCTCAATGGTTTAGTCCTTCCATTCCTTTCAATTCTCTTCTTCCCTATACTCACTCTTTTTCAAATGGTTCTTAGGAGTGTTCCAAAGTCCCACCTCTGTCCTCTTATCCCGGTAATTTTGGTAAGGAAAATAGGATAGAATTCATATGTTATATGTTTTATATGTTATCTTATGTTTTTTATGTTATGAAATATGTTATGATATGTATGTTTGTAGGCTTGGGCATATGACCCATATGACTAACAAGACCCCAAATAGATTATGGGCATATGACCTGCTTAGCTAGTAGGACCCCACTAATCTAATGGGCATATGACTTGTTTAGTCTATGGGACCCCAAGTAATAATGGCCATTATAGTATGTGTATGATATAAGTGTTATGTTATGTTTTTATGTTTCTTATGAAATTTATGTATATGAACTATGTGTTAGATTTTTCCTTGCTGGGCATTAGGCTCATTCCTTTTTGTTTATATGTGCAGGAAAATAGACTTAGTGGCGGGAAAGGTTCTTGGTAGCTTGGAGAATGTGTATTGAGGCGGAATGGATTCAAGAGCCGAGCGTTACGATTCGAGGATGTAGTTTGTTTTGTTTTTATGGTTTTTACATGTATTTTCCGCACTTGTTATGTAATTTCTTCTTTATTTAAATTATGTTTTGTTTTCTTTTTAAAACAATGGGATCCCATATCCTACTTGACATTTTGTAAGTTAACTCTTTTTTTTTTTTTACAAGTTTTCTTAATAAAGTTATGGTATTTTCACTTGTAAATTTTGTTAAGGGTTAGTATGTATAGTTTTCGTTAATGGTCCAAAAGTCTAGAGTAGTTGGGTCATTACAATAAGTAAATGAAAATTTTACTATGACCACATAACTTTACAGATTTCTCACAATCATTCTCAAAAATGTTATCTATAAGAAAGCACCAAACTATGATTACTGTTAGTACAAAAACCTGCATTTAGAATTTCATCAAGAATGTCGTCTTCATCTTCAGATGATGAGATGTCTTCTCTGAGGAACTCAAGGATTTTTCCTTTCCCATGCCTAGGAACGGAACGTCTACGATGGTCTTCAAGAAGAGGTTCTCTAATAATAAGGTCACTTGGTCGACATGAGTAGGGAGATGGTTCAGGAGAGAACTGGTCCATCACTACTTCAATATCCGCATTTGACTGGTCGGTTGTGTTTGCTTCTTCAGTAGTACTACCTTCTATGATGTTTTAATTGCTTCGTAACAACCCCACCAGCTGAAGATTTTCCACATTGACCAACTCCTTGACATTTTTCCCTTTAGTAGGCATGCTAGCAAGTTCTTCAGCTCGGGAATACATTTCCCTAGTTGGTAAAGGTTGATGAAAAGGGCACGCGTGCGTGAAAGCCAAGTTGTTGGCCTAAATGTCTGGAGTGAGAAAATATTTTGTGTAATATTTTCCAGAATTAGACTTATGCGCAATACCGTGGAGGTGTTTGATCCCTTTTTGCCTATGGAAGAGGTAGAAAAAACCTGTATTCTTATGACTTGGGTTGGTCCTAAAGTCAAAAAGGTAATGCACTTCATGAGGAGTAGGTGGATTCCAGCCCTGAAAGTGATAAAGAATATATAGAGCAGACAGTGCTTGAATTCCATTTGGAGCTATTTGGAAGGGAGAGACATTGAAGTAATCTGCTACTGATCGAAAGAAAGGATGAAGAGGGATAGTAGCTCCTGCAAAAATGTGGTATCTGGACCAGGCGCAATAGGCTCCACCAGGATTATTAGCTCTCTGGTGAGGTTGCAGACATATTGCATTTATTCCTTCAAGGCCTGAAGCCTGAATGTGTTTATCGAGAATTTTGGAGTTGAGTTTAAAAGCTTTGGCTATGAACCAAGAAGGCGCTCCATCTTCATCTTTTCTTGGTTTTAGAGCAGCTGATTGCTGAATCTCAGTTGTAAAGTTCTGGGTAGTCTTTTTCCTGGGTTTACTAGCTTTTTGGACCTGGCGAGGAGGCCTTGAAGAAGTTGTAGTTTGAGCCTCATCACGTTCCACTACCTTTTGTGTCGCCCTTCGAGCCACTTGAGGATCTTCGTCTTGAGGAAGTCGATTAGATTTTTTCAGCCTCATTGGCGGATGTTGAAGCTGTTGATTAAGAAACTGCTCTTCGTGAAGGAAGTATAAATATGACCGGGGAAGGATTTTCTTAAGGCAATGAAGGCGATCCTCAGGAGTACGACTGGTAGGAGATTTGGATGAAGAATCGCTACTTTGAGGAGTGTCGCTTGTCTTGGGAACTAAAGAATCAGAGTTTGTATGGTTGTCACCTCCACTGTAATCGAAATGATTCATCTACAAAAAAGTATGGGGAGGTAAGTGAACCAAACAAGCACGAACCAATGAATGCAAAGAAAAAATATGTACTACCCAGTAAATTATTTTCTCTAAGCAGTAAAAGTATTTACTAGCCAGTAAAATATTTTCTCTTAGCAGTAAAAATATTTTACTGCCCAGATAAAAATGTATGAGAGCAACAACAATAATCAGAAATTTTTGGTGCCTAGAATGCATGAACCATTTTTTGCAAGCCTGAGGACTTAAGAGCATACAAAACCAAGCGGTTAGACTCTAGTGTCTAAGCGGATGGGCATGCGTCTGAGCAGCTAGGCGTGCGACCGAATGGCTGAGCGCTGATCCGAGTGGCTGAGGTACATGCGTCCGAGCAGATAGGCATGCATTTGAGCGGGTGGTGGCGTGCGTCTGAGCAGATGGTGGCATGCGTCCGAGCGGATGGGGGCATGTCCGAGCGGATGGGGGCGTGTCTGAGCAGCTTGGGGGCGTGTCTGAGCGACATAGAGGCGTGCGTCTGAGCGGATGAAGGCGTGTGTCCGATTGGATGGGGGCGTGTCTAAGCAGCTTGGGGGCGTGTCCAAGCAGCATAGGGGTGTGCGTCCGAGCGAATTGGGGCATGTACGAGCGGCTTAGGCGTGCATCCGAGCAGCTTGGTGGCGTGCGTCTAAGCGGCTTGGGGGGGCATGTCCAAGTGTCCAAGCGGTTAGAAGAAAATGACCGATCGACCATACACATGTTTTCAAATAAACAATTTTCGAGGAGACAACAAATATCAAGGGCATGGGGCACAAACATGTTTTCCTACTCATGGGACACTACAATAAGATCAAAAGTGGAATTTGAAGAGTTCAAGAGGTTCTAAGGAAAGACAAATGTTCATCAAATATGCAATGTGGAATGGAAAATTATTTTTTCTTCAAATTTTCATAAAATTGGAGACCAAATTGATTTACCCATAGCGTAAACTACATCAAAACAACCACAAACTGCATCATTCATCAAAGATTCATACACAAATCCAAGAGTGCATTCCAAAAGAAAGTTTCGGCACATGCAAGTTCTAACAAGCTTTTATGTAGAATTTTAAAGCTTAAAAATCTTAGAAATGAAGATGAGGAAGGAAAAACTTACCCAAATATCTTGAAGAGGTTTTGATTTCTTGAAGGATCCTTGGATTTGCTTGAAGAAATTGGAGCACTTTTGGAGCTCTATGGGGGTTTCGGCCAAGAGGAAAATAATGGGTTATTTGTAATTGAACCTTTTTGCTTATGAGTGGTAAGCACCCATGGGCCTATTTAAAGGGAAGAGAGAGGAAATTTTCACTTACCCTTAAACTCTTGAAATTCTCTTGGTATTCTCTTCCCCACGATTGGGGATGGGTAACTGCAATATTCGAGGTCTAGAGAGTTCAGTCGTTGTTTGTTTGAAAAGGTGGGAGAATGCGGAAAGTCAGTTTTTTTTAATGCCCTCAGCGACTAAGAAAAAGTTTATTATGTGAGTAAACCATATAATAAACTTAGGGGGCAAATGTTATCCCCAAAATTTGAATACGATGACGTGGCAATCAAAAGTGACAA
Source organism: Humulus lupulus (assembly GCF_963169125.1). Classification (NCBI taxonomy): domain Eukaryota; kingdom Viridiplantae; phylum Streptophyta; class Magnoliopsida; order Rosales; family Cannabaceae; genus Humulus; species Humulus lupulus. Next base: position 180,275,208 of record NC_084800.1, on the reverse strand, counting down.
GTGGCAATGCATGGTGGTGAATGACATATTAATAGTCAATAAATGTGTTATTCAAGAAGGGCAAAGGTTTGAAATTAATCTTCAGAGTTGTGATATTACTGGTTACAAAATTGATTTATCTGGTCAGGAATTAATTTGACCGACCAGGTGAGGTTTCTGTCCGACCAGTCACTTCAGAAAATAGTATTGTCCGACCAGTAGAGTGTTTTGGCCGACCAGTCACTTTAGGAATCAGGTATATCTGGCCGGCCAGCATGAAGATTTTTGTCTAACTAGAAGGGTGATATAGCCGAACAGTCTCACTCCAGGGAGTGGAGTTGGCCGACCAGATAGATCAGAAACTCAGCCCAGTGACTCTTCAATAAAGTTTCAGTAACGACTTCAGTTAGAATCATCCGTAGCTACAGCGAGAATCTCTCAGATATCCCGAAGAAATTGCTTATCGTTTTATTTTAAATTTGATTATTAGTTAGAATTGGGTAGAGCAACCCAATTATCCCGATTATTGGGGGGTTTTGATTGTACGATCCATGAGCCATCTAAATATAGAGCTCATGGCATCATTGAAAGGATTCGGAGGGGGATTTTTTTGGCTAAGCTTTTGGGAACTCGAGTATTCTAGGGGTATTTTTCTGAGAGAAAATTTGTATTCTTGAGAGAGAAATTATGTACTTTTTCACTTACATTTAAGAAACTCAGTTGACACAGGTTCATCTGATCTTAAGTGTAGGTTTCATATATCACAACTCTAAGTGGATTAGGCTATTACCAATAAATTGGGGCCGAACCACTATAAAATTATTGGTGTCATATTTTCTCTTGCAGGCTTATTGTAGTTTTGACGTTTATTCGTCGTTGGCCAAAATTGTGGTCAACATATCCAATTGACAATTGTTTATCCAGAAAGCAGCTGTTGATGATGTGGCAAGAATTTTTGACACGTGGCTGACGTGTGGTAGAGATGCTGCTCTCCTATCGACCAGAGATATTTCCGTATGAGAAATTCAAGTTTTATATACAACCAGCCTGGTCGCATACTCCGTTTATTTATGAATAAATCTGTATAGTTGTAATGATATCCGATAATATCTCTTCATTATGACCTAAAGATCCATTTGTTAATGAAATATATGACTAATTGACTCATGTAACTCTCTTTGAGCCTATAAATATACAAGAAATAGCTCAAGGAGAGATCTTTTGATATTTTTCCGAATTGTCCATCGTTTGTATTGTTTTCTCCTTCTAAGGTCTGTGAAACTCTAGAACCCTAGTTCTTTGATCACACCTTTGAAGCTCAATATTAATAATAGTATCAAGTGGACGTAGGTCATTACCAATCACTAGGGCCGAACCACTATAATCCTTTGTGTTCTTTATTTCCCATTAGATTGTTTCCTCAAGCTTTGTACTATTTTTCTGTCGTTTTCTTGACTCCGTGTCATTGACCAAAATGAGGGTAAACATTCTGTTGCTTTCATAGAGAGCTTGAACTCAAGAAGATCTGTTATCCAGATTTCCGGATAGCGTTTAGATGGATAGCCTCGGGGAAGCAGAATTATCAAAGTCTTTCACGAAAGGTGACTAGAGCTCGCGGATGGACAGAAAGGCTTCGCCTCTCCCGTTTAGTGTCCAGCATACTCTTTCAAGCAACCGCGACGCGGAAGCTCGTCAATTCTCCCGGACTCCTGAAGGGATATCCTTCGGGGAAGGTCCTTCCAGGAGAAGCTCTTCAGGTTACCTTCGCGGATACAGTTCCATGTCTCGCACGGAAGAAGACCAAGCGGTCGAGTCATGGAGGAGGCATAGTTGGAATGATATCCACCTGACACGCCCGACAGGTCGAGGCCGCACACATCCCAGCACGCCTAAAAGTACCATTTCGCCTACTGTTCCGCTGACAGCCTGGAAAAGACAGCTGCCTTTGTGCATTCCCCATACCTTCATGTAAATATACCCACATAGAGCCTGGTAGCCAGGCGACTACGGTAATTGTATCCCCTATTTATGGCTGGTGTAATTAAGACTCATGGGGGGCACAGTAAAACCCTAACCCAAAACTCTAGCTATAAAGACCTCCTCATTTTGCAATAGGAGGAAAAGGAACGGATTACATAGCAAGAACTCTGCCAAAATCTCTCTAGCTTCGTCTTCTTCTAGAGAACTCGAGAGAAACACTGTGAGTTTGTGAGGTTCTTGTACACCAGCCATTTTACTGTAATTCTCTACAAGTATAATAACATCGACTCGTGGACTAGGGCTCGTTAACGCCAGAACCACGTAAAAAACCTATTTGTCTATTTATATTTCTGTACTTCTACAGTTCTTATCTTTTTATTATTTTGTTTGTATTCGTTTCCGAAAAACTCGGTAAACATTTTGGTGCTTTCATTGAGAGCTGTAGGGAGTTGTTAGTCAGCTCTTTTTCTGCGTACTGAAAAGATGGTGACTACGAGAAAATCCGCGGTTGACAAGAATGCTAGGGTCAACCCCGATGCTATGATGGAAGATGCGGTACAAAACGAACCCTCGGCAGCCCAGACCGAAGGAGAAAGTACCCACGACTCGGACTACCAAGGTGAAGACCCGACATCCCGCCAAGATCGGGTCAGTACTGAAGATACGACATACTTAGAAAACGAAGAAGAGTATGTCCGAGACGGTTACTACAAAGACGGCTACTACTATGAGAAGGATCCAGAACTGGTCCAAGTAGCCGAAGAACTGGTGGCCACTAAGGCCAAGCTCGCTGAGCAGGAGTCATCTCCGAAAAAATGCAGCGCATGATGGAGTGCCTCCAAAGTAAGTTCGGAGATCTAGGCGACTCGGACGAGGACGCCTCTGTTTTAGGTGGTGCTGATGCCACCATGCCGGATCCCGCCGCTGCTGGACCATCCAAAGCCGCCCCTAACAAGGGCAAAGAAAAAGTTGGGGAGCCTGTGCGCACTAACGCCCCTGCACCTCCTAAAGGCGTGAATCACCAGGCCGACTGCCCCCCCCGCGCACAGAAGGTCTCTGGCGCTTCTAAGCCCAGACGTCCTTCAGCCCCAAGGGGGCACTCCGTGCCTAAAGGGCCCGGTGCTAAGGCACCCAGGCCTAGGGGAAGGAACAACCGCCCCAGTGATTCCATCAACCAGGACGGTCGGGCTGCGGACACGCACTCCGAAGATAGCTGGTCCACGGTGGACCTAAGGAAAAGGTTGGAGGCCAAGTACGAAAAGGCCAAAGGAGAAAAGGCCCGGCCTCGCGGAGATGACCTGCGAAATCATCTCAAAGCGCTCACCATCAGAGTACTCACCAACCACCCTCTCCGGCAAGTCCTGCAGAAGCCCGAGTCTTTTGGCAGATTACTTAAATGGGCCATGGAACTGAGCCAGTTTGACATCCACTACCAGCCACATGTTTCCATAAAAGGTCAAGCTCTCGCGGACTTTATTGTGGAATGCTCAGGAATGAATGACCTCCCGGAAGATCCTGTCCCGGAACTTCCCACATGGAAGGTCTATGTAGACGGAGCCTCAAATGAAAAGGGAGCTGGAGCAGGGGTTATCCTAATTTCTCCCCAAGGACATCAGCTCCAGAGCGCCATCCGTTTCGCGTTCCCAGCATCCAACAACGAGGCAGAACACGAAGCCATGCTAGCTGGATTACAACTGGCCAGAGAAGTCGGAGCCCAAAAAATCGAAGTGTACAGCGACTCCCTACTTGTGGTAAACCAAATATCCGGAGAATACCAGACAAAAGGCGAAAAAATGGCTGCTTACGTGTCTCTCTCCCGCGGCCTCCTGCAGCATTTCAAAGGCTACCAAATCCGCCAGGTCCCCCGGGACCAGAATTCACTCGCGGACACACTGGCCAAGCTTGCAACAGACCCGGAGATTGAACAATATGGCCTAGTGCCCATCGGGCACTTAGAAGCACCTAGTACTGAGACACAGAGGGTAAATGCCATCATCGACCATTCCCATTCCTGGATAGGACCCATCCTCAGATTTCTCACCACCGGAGAGCTCCCCACTGATAAAGCTGACGCAAAAAAGCTCCAATATCAAGCTCCCCGATACGTGGTTATGGATGGAAAGCTTTACCGCAGGGGGTTATCCATACCCTTCCTTAGGTGTGTTGCCGGAACCGAAATCAGCACCATCATCCATGAGATTCACGGAGGCTTCTGTGGCGACCATACCTCCGGGCTGAGCCTCTCCAAAAAGATCCTTCGTCAAGGATACTTCTGGCCCACCATGAAGAAGGATTGTGTGGATTATGTCAGAAAATGTGAGCAGTGCCAGAGGTACGCCAAGGTTCTGCGAGCGCCGCCTACAGAAATTACCTTAATGACCAGCCCCTGGCCGTTCGCCGTTTGGGGCATTGACCTAGTAGGTTCCCTTCCAACTGGAAAGGGTGGAGTGAAGTATGCCATAGTCGCGGTAGACTACTTCACCAAATGGGCTGAAGCTGAACCTATGAACACGGTCACGTCTAAGAAAGCACTGGACTTTGTCATCAAGAATATAGTGTGTCGTTTCGGGTTTCCACGTAAAATTGTGTCCGACAACGGGAAGCAAGTTGATAGTGAACATTTCACGAACTTCTGTGCTTCGCATGGAATCATCAAAAGCTTTTCCGCAGTCGCCAGACCTCAAGCTAATGGGCAAGTGGAGGCAGTGAACAAAATTTTAAAGACCACGTTGAAGAAAAAACTCCAAGCATGCAAGGCTCACTGGCCGGAAGAGCTCCCGCGAGTACTTTGGGCCTATCGCACAACAGAGAGAACTTCGACAGGGCACACACCTTACTCCATGACCTTCGGTTGCGAGGCCGTCATCCCAGTAGAAACTATGATCACCTCTCACAGGCAGGACACCTACGACCCTACCCGGAACCACGCCCTTCTCCAGGAGTCCCTGGACATGATCGAAGAGCTCCGGGAGCAGTCACAGGTCCAACTCAAAATGTACCAAGGCAAGATAGCCCGACACTTCAACTCAAGAGTCAAGAGCCGTACATTCGAAGTTGGGGACCTTGTCCTACGGAGAGTATTTCCTGCAACGCAGGATCCGGGAGTGGGAGTCCTCGGACCCAACTGGGAAGGCCCCTATGAAGTCCAAGAAAAAGTGGGCCATGGGACGTATCACTTAAAGAGACTCGACGGATCTAAAGTCCCACGCGCCTGGAACACGGAGCACCTCCGCCGTTACTATCAGTAAGCCCCGGACTATCTAGTCGAAAGTCCTTGGTGGACGTAGCAAAAATGTAAAATATGGAGATAGTCCTCCCAGCTGTAAAACACATGCCTAACAGGCTAATTTAATAAAACACGGAGAGTTTCACTCCGCTTTTACTGCATTTTTTATCCCTTTGTTCCAAGCTGCGTTTTAACAAGTGACCACGCGGTCCGGAGACGTCCGGACCCCACGCTCACTTGGGGGGGTATACATGGCTAAGGCATAGCCATACACCCCTTGAACAAAACATAAAGAGAACACCACTTATGTGCTAGCATTGTGTTTGAAAATTTTAAAATTGATTAAGCTTAGGTTGATTTGTTGCCATGAACATATTTGCATTACGTGTCATGTGTGCATTATGTGGTTATGTGAAAATTGCCATGAAAATATCTGCCATTATGCATCATGAAAATTATCTCCTGTGTAGCCCAGCGATGAACAGGACTGGAGGTTGGGGCACATTCAGAGAGCCACACCGAAACACCCCCAACTTCCTGACAAGTCCTTCGCAGAATACTACGCGTCCGCTGAAAGCTTTGCTTCGCAAGCTTCAGCTCCGGGTCTCATAAAGTAATGCATGGCAAGATCCGCGACCGCTGAGAGCTTTGCTTCGCAAGCTCCAGCTCCGGGTCCCGCAAGGCGAAAGATGGCAAGATCCGCGACCGCTGTAAGCTTTGCTTCGCAGGCTTCAGCTCCGGGTCTCACAAAAAAAATGCATGGCGAGCTCCTCGACCACTGCAAACTTCGCTTCGCAAGCTTCAGCTCTGGGAGCAAATATAATCGATCCCCCAATTACAGCAGGCCTTGCTTCGCAAAGCCCCTGCTCCAGGATCGCACATGGTAGGCGTGACGATTTCCTCGACCGCAACGAACCTTGCCTTGCAAGGCTTCATGCCAAGTCCCTGAAGTCGAACAGCGTGAGGTCCGCAACGACAGTTAGTTTTGCTTCGCAAAGATCTAGCCCTAAGTCTAGCAACGCCCACCAAAAGAACTCCCGTTCCGGCACCATCCCGCGGAATCCTATTAAGTGTTGGCCTCGCAAGCTTTGTAAAGATCACGATGGGAAGATGCAACGGGTCACCTTAGCCATCCCAGCGAACGGTATAACTACAAGTCCCGGGATTGGCTATTTACCTTAGGAAAGCTGAGTACGATGAAAGAGGGAGTCTGGCCGTTGGAACCAAGAACCCTCCGTAACCTAGAAACTACGTGGGAAAAGACATAAGCCGTTGGAGCTTCAAGTTAGAAATGCATAGGTTCTGACCGTTGGAACCTAAACCTCATGCGCCCCTACAGCAGTTTCTATCGTATAAAAGTCTCTACCCTAAGCACAAAATTAAACAAGGAACTCAGCAGGAAAGGAAAGAAGAAGTCTACAATTATGACAATGAAGGCCCTGCAGACCGGACATCTGTAATGTTCCCGCAATTAAAAAAAAAATAAAAAAAGAGTACAGGGAACTTCGCCCCAAAGGAAAATAAAGAAAAAAAAAATTATTATTACACAAAGAATAAGACCCCTTCAAGCACTGGGGGTGGCAGCGGCTTCCACGACCGGGGTCTCGGAGACAGCGGTTTCAACTGGGGCTGGCAGAGTCAGCTCATTGGAAGATGGAACGTCATCAATGGCAAGTTCAGAGGTCCCCGCCTCTTCGGGATCTTCTGCCTCAGGGACTCCAGCAGGCTCGTCGATGTTATAAGTCTGGACGTACACCTCTGGGCTTTGATCCCACGCCTGTATCTTTTCCCTCATGGCGGCGGTGTCCTCTCCCAGGTAGCCTACTACCTCCGGGTTTATTTTCCAAAGTTGGTGCATGAGGACCACGTGGGATAGATTAATCGTTCTATTCAGCACCATCTCGGCATCTTCCTTCTCCTTCAAGCGCTCCGCCTCAGAGGTCGCCAGCTTTGCCTCCGCGACAGCCAATTGAGCCCTCAGTTTTTCCAGCTCGGCCTTGGATGCATCCCGCTCTCCCTTAAGGGAATCAATCTCCTTGCACTGCACCTTATTTTGATCCAGCAAGGATTGCTTCTCGGTCACATGCCCCCTGATAGTGAATTGCAAGGCTCCAATCTGTTTATCCTTCTCAGCGAGCCCCAACTCCTGCATAGATGCGAGATCCTTGCTCCTCTTGTGATCTCGCTCCTCCTCGTACAGCTTATTCTGAAGAATGGCGTATTCCTCGTTCTGCTTAAGGAGGAGATCGTTTTTCGATTGCAAGCGGGCATCCAGGGTGTCCTTCTCCCCCCTGGCCTGGGATAGCTCTTCCTGGAGCTTGGAGTTCTTGGCCTTCAAGTCATCCGACCGCTGCTTGAACTCATTCTCCGCGCTGGCCCGGTACTCTTGATATTTGGCAAAATATTTCTTGTCCGCCTCTTCTTCAGCCGTGCGCCGGGCCTGGTTAATCTTCTCCACAGCCTCCCCCTTTATGCTCTCGACCTGTTGGGTCAGTTTCTGCTTCTCCGCCTCCAAGGCCTGGCGAGCCACCTGGCTCTCCTCCAGCTGAACCAGAACTGCACCCACCTCCCGGAACGAGCGTTCCGCGATGACAGAGGCCTGCGAGGAAAGACAACAGAATGAGTTAAGCAAAACCAAATGTACTAAGACAATTGATCCCAGAACACAACAACTGACAACTTACCGCAGAAAGTTGCTGCTTTACGGCATGTGTCAGCAACAGCGGGTCCTTACTGCTACTGATGGCCCATTTCTCAGAATTGAGCTCGCACAAGCTCAGGGCCATGTCCTCCATCATCTCCGCTCCGAACGGCGCCAATGCACGTCCGAGCCTAGGCACCAGCCTCTTCTCCAAGGCTGGGCCATCCAAAACCGCTCCAGCCGGGTGAAGGGATCTCACCCCCTCGGCCAGCTCAGCTCTCTTCACGGCAGATAGGTTGTCTGCCCTTCCCTGAGTAACAGCCTTCTCGGCCTCCAACCGCCTCTTCAAAAAATTATCAGCCCGTCTTACACCCTCCAGGAGGGCAGCGGGGAAACGGGTTGGTTTCTGAGGGAAGTGGAACTTCAGGCCAGGCTGAGGAAGGCTTGTTTGTTGAGAAAGTGGAAGAGAAGAAGAAGAAGGAGACCCCGAAAGGGTGGACTCCCTTTGGACTGGAGGAGGAAGTAGACGGGGTATTAGGGACGGTAGCGAAGACACTACCGCCCCGGTTTGTTGTTGCTGCCGATGTTGCTGTTGCTTTTGCTGCTGCTGTGGCGGTGTTGATTGTCTTTGTGGTTGTTGTTGTTGTTGCTGTTGCTTTTGCTGTTGGAGTTGTGTTTGCTGCTGGGTGGGGGTAGTCTGGTGGGGACTGCGCGCAGCCCGGAGGTCTCCATCACCTCTGGGAGAAGAATGTCTAAGGCGTTTCTTCTTGTCGCCCTCAGCCTCTCCTCCGGAGCGCTTGCTCACCCCGGCCTTCTTCGCGGGGAACACAAGACCTTCCCCACCGCTGCTACTGCTCGAGACCACCATGTTCTCGGAAGGCCCCTTGACAGGAGGCTTCTCCACCACGGGCACGATTGACCTCTCCACCACCGGAGACCCTTGCGCCTCGCCACTTGTCTTCTTGGGTGTGGCAGCTTTACCTCCCCTAGCAGCTCTGGCCTTTCGTCTTTTCCCCTTGGACGGGTCTTGGCTGGTGGCGGACTTCTTGATAAGTAAGGTAGCTCTCCCCAACATCTTTGCTTCAGGATGTTCTGCAAGAAGTGTACGAAGCAAGGTTAACCAACCGGCAAGCAATGTGAAAAAAGATAAGCAAAAAACAAAACAAGCAACAACATAAGACACAAACAAGTCCACCAGCAGGGAACAAGAAACAAAAAAGAAAAAAGTTTGAAAGGGACGACCATGCACGAGAAACGTGGATGGCCTTCCCCGAGCAAAACAAGACACCGCTTTCTGCTCCAGGAAGCTCCCGTACTCCTTGAAGTTCGGGAATGACATGCTGAGGGAAGAAGGGTCAACAATGGTGACACCTTCTGGCAGACTACCGTCACTCAAACACCCGAGGAGCTCATCTACCCTATCGCAATATCTGTCAAAGGGTATCCTACGCGGATCTAGCCTAAGGAAGCGGGGATCGAACCCCACCTGAGAAGTCCGGGAAACCTCAGACAGGCTGGGGGTGTGGATCAATCGAAAACTAGTCTTACCTCTCCCGGAGGTACCAGCTCCCGGAGTCCCTTCATTGGGATAAGCTGCGGCGTGGCGAGCCTCGATTTCTTCTTCATCCGGCTGGGGGTCGGGGAACCTCTCCGCCCAACTGGGAGATAAATTATTCTCGTCCTGGGCCGCCTGGCAGATCACCTTGGACAGCTTCAGGGCAATCTGCTCCCGGACGTCAGCTGACACCTGACTTTGCCCCCTGCCACTCACTGGCTCAATATTTTGGAAAGAGGCGAGTAGCCTATACTCCCTCAAAGATTCAGTGGTCACAAGTCCTTCCACCTTCAGCTCTTCCTCCGAGAGCCCCTCGTAGAAGTTTGACCTCCTTATCATCTCCGCACAGCGAGGTGTCCGCGGGACGGCTTCTGCAAAGTTCAAACGCGAGTGTTAGAGATCCTCCCGGAAGGCAAACCAAACGTAAAGAAACAAAGTTAAAAAAGAGAGGAAGGAGCATTTACCAGGGACTTTGAAGTCCAAAGATAGAGCTGGCACCCTCTTCAATGGGAAGCCAGTCGTCAAGAACCAGTACTCCTGGAGATCTGGAACCCTCGCGGTATGACATGTGGGGCACATCACATCCGGATACCTCTCCAGCCTATAAAACCCCACTTTGTCTGCATGACCTCTCATGGGCTGAGACTTCAGCCCATAGAAGTATAGCACCTCCTCCGGGGTAGGGGCCTCCAGGTTCCTGGACTTGCAAAAGATATACCACCCCGCTAGAAGCTTGTAGCTGGGGGGAATCAACTGGAAGGGAGCAATCCCCGCCTTCACGCAGAAGTTGGCAAAATAACTTCTTAGGGGAAAGTGTGCCCCACACACTATGTGTGCCCAGCTCCAGGCACCAAAACCCTCGTGACTCTGACTGGCAGACTCACCCAGCACCGACAGGCGGTGCCACATCAGGCCTGGGATGTTCTTCAGGCCTGCCTCTGAGGAATACAGCTCCAGCATGCCGTAGTTCCTGAGCAGGTTCGGCTTCTGGTCCATCTCCCAGATGGAGCTGTTGATAGTCGGTGGGCTAGCCGAGGCCACCTTAGTTTTTGCTTTCCCCTTCGCGCCAGCAACAGGGGAACCTTGCTCCTGGGCAGATTCAGCCTCTACCACAGCGATGACTTGTTCCTTTGAGGTGCTAGTCACTGAGCAAAAGAAACAAAGAAGAAAACACTCCAAGCAGTCAGCACCCTTGCCATACCCTAACGGTATTAAAGGCGTCGGGGAGACCCTCCTCGAAAACTGCTTGGAGAGGCTCCCACCGAGCTTGCCGAGGGGTTGGCACCATGCCACCCGGAGGACAGCAAGGAACCAGATTCAAACTTCGAGCCTAAGCCCGCCGAGAGAAGTGTCTTCCCAGGGGAAGACACCCTAAAGGCGTTCACGCTTATGCCCTAAAATAACATACCAGAATAGCACAAGCAGACGAGAAACAACTTTCCAAAAGCAAATCGTCGAAGCATGCAAAGAAATGACTTATTGACTCACATCAGTCGCATGCCTATCAAAGCCCTATTCACGCATGCATAAGGATGACACCGGCAGAAAACTCAACCCTAACAACTACCAACAATCTGAGGTTTAGAAGGAAAAAGCAAAGTAAAAATACTTACTGGTATTCGAGTAGTTGAAGATTGAAGGGGTAATCGGGTCACTGCACCGCACGAACACGTTAAGTAAAGGCTGCAAAGACAAGCAACAATTCAAACTTAGAACTTCGGCGATCAAACCTACTGCCAAATCGAAAGAAAAGTTTCGGGATTCCTTACCAAAAGAAGTGGCGAATTCGAAGGAAAGGAAGCTTGAGAGTTCGAAGATTTGGGAATCTGAGAATCTGAAAGACTCGAGAATTTGAAAGCGTAAAGAGGAAGAAAGGTCTGTTCCCTCGTTTTTATAGCAGGAATGAAATCGTTTCGAATCCCACAAATGGACGGTCCCGATCTTCCCATGCCGCATGCATCAAATCCAACGGTTAGGGATGAAGTGCCAGTCCCATTTAAGACTCCTCGGATGGGAATAAAGTATTTATTTCCCATCATTATACCATCTCAGGCCCAGTGCACCATTAAATACCGTCAAATCACTACTCAGCCAGTCACCTCACGCACACGTCTTGGTCACAGAGCTATTCCCTGCATGACGCGTGGCCCTTGCCACACTTGAGTACATGAGTCCAAACAGAAGAAATTTCCTTTTTTTTTGTACTGACACTCAGGCGGGAAAAAGGAACTCTTCCAGGAACACAGGAGGTGACCCCTCGCCTAGTCTAGAGACCAGAGCACCCAGAGGACTGTACAAGCTCCCGGACCTCTCAAGCCCCGTGACCTTAGGGGGTAAATGTTATCCAGATTTCCGGATAGCATTTAGATGGATAGCCTCGGGGAAGCAGAATTATCAAAGTCTTTCACGAAAGGTGACCAGAGCTCGCGGATGGACAGAAAGGCTTCGCCTCTCCCGTTTAGTGTCCAGCATACTCTTTCAAGCAACCGCGACGCGGAAGCTCGTCAATTCTCCCGGACTCCCGAAGGGATATCCTTCGGGGAAGGTCCTTCCAGGAGAAGCTCTTCAGGTTACCTTCGCGGATACAGTTCCGTGTCTCGCACGGAAGAAGACCAAGCGGTCGAGTCATGGAGGAGGCATAGTTGGAATGATATCCACCTGACACGCCCGACAGGTCGAGGCCGCACACATCCCAGCACGCCTAAAAGTACCATTTCGCCTACTGTTCCGCTGACAGCCTGGAAAAGACAGCTGCCTTTGTGCATTCCCCATACCTTCATGTAAATATACCCACATAGAGCCTGGTAGCCAGGCGACTACGGTAATTGTATCCCCTATTTATGGCTGGTGTAATTAAGACTCATGGGGGGCACAGTAAAACCCTAACCCAAAACTCTAGCTATAAAGACCTCCTCATTTTGCAATAGGAGGAAAAGGAACGGATTACATAGCAAGAACTCTGCCAAAATCTCTCTAGCTTCGTCTTCTTCTAGAGAACTCGAGAGAAACACTGTGAGTTTGTGAGGTTCTTGTACACCAGCCATTTTACTGTAATTCTCTACAAGTATAATAACATCGACTCGTGGACTAGGGCTCGTTAACGCCTGAACCACGTAAAAAACCTATTTGTCTATTTATATTTCTGCACTTCTACAGTTCTTATCTTTTTATTATTTTGTTTGTATTCGTTTCCGAAAAAATCGGTAAACATTTTGGTGCTTTCATTGAGAGCTGTAGGGAGTTGTTAGTCAGCTCTTTTTCTGCGTACTGAAAAGATGGTGACTACGAGAAAATCCGCGGTTGACAAGAATGCTAGGGTCAACCCCGATGCTATGATGGAAGATGCGGTACAAAACGAACCCTCGGCAGCCCAGACCGAAGGAGAAAGTACCCACGAATCGGACTACCAAGGTGAAGACCTGACATCCCGCCAGGATCGGGTCAGTACTGAAGATACGACATACTTAGAAAACGAAGAAGAGTATGTCCGAGACGGTTACTACAAAGACGGCTACTACTATGAGAAGGATCCAGAACTGGTCCAAGTAGCCGAAGAACTGGTGGCCACTAAGGCCAAGCTCGCTGAGCAGGAGCGCATCTCCGGAAAAATGCAGCGCATGATGGAGCGCCTCCAAAGTAAGTTCGGAGATCTAGGCGACTCGGACGAGGACGCCTCTGTTTTAGGTGGTGCTGATGCCACCATGCCGGATCCCGCCGCTGCTGGACCATCCAAAGCCGCCCCTAACAAGGGCAAAGAAAAAGTTGGGGAGCCTGTGCGCACTAACGCCCCTGCACCTCCTAAAGGCGTGAATCACCAGGCCGACTGCCCCCCCCGCGCACAGAAGGTCTCTGGCGCTTCTAAGCCCAGACGTCCTTCAGCCCCAAGGGGGCACTCCGTGCCTAAAGGGCCCGGTGCTAAGGCACCCAGGCCTAGGGGAAGGAACAACCGCCCCAGTGATTCCATCAACCAGGATGGTCGGGCTGCGGACACGCACTCCGAAGATAGCTGGTCCACGGTGGACCTAAGGAAAAGGTTGGAGGCCAAGTACGAAAAGGCCAAAGGAGAAAAGGCCCGGCCTCGCGGAGATGACCTGCGAAATCATCTCAACGACAAGCTCCGGGGACGTGACCTCCCGGAGAGCGATACAAAGAGGCTCGAGGAACAGATCGCTGCCTTGACCAAGCTGGTCCGGAAGCAAAGTGGGGCCCTGTCAGACTCTGAGGAAGAAGACCCGGAAGCATGTATTCGGAGGATCGCGAAAACGCCCCTCCTGGAGAACTTCAAAATGCCTCACATAGAATTATATGAGGGGAGGACAGACCCGCGCACCCATCTAGCAAAATACAACAAGATGATGTAAGTGGCGCGCGTCATTGAGGATGCCAAATGCATGTGCTTCTCACTCACCCTTACCAAGTCCGCGGAAGACTGGTGGAAAAGATTAGCTCCCGGATCCATCCACAGTTGGAAGGAGCTACAGTCCGCATTCAGGAGACAGTTCATTGTTGCCCGGGACCACGACATGGAGGTTGGTTCCTTAACCAAAATCAAGCAGCTACCCAATGAGAGCCTCAAAGCTTTCATTCAAAGAATGATGGAAGTTGCTGCTAAGATCAAGGTCAGCGATGACATGAAGCTGATCGCCCTTCAATCGGGGCTTACCATCGGCTCCCTGCTATGGGGAGAAATGCAAAGGAGGCGAGCAGAAACTCTGTCCGAATTCATATCAAAAGCTCAAGGAATCATCAACCTTGAAGATGCCTACCAACAGGCCTTTGGAGTTCCCCCAGCTCCGACGCCCTCCGTGACTGCACCGAGCTTTGCTTCGCAAGCTCCCGCGCCAGCCCTCACGCTTCCAGGAGCCCAGTTCACTCCAAGCGTGTATGGACCTTCCGCGTCTGCTCAGACGCCGAGTCAAACCCATTTCTCTGGGTACGGAGCTGTACCAACCGGATGTAGTATCGCTCCCGGCCCGTCGCAACCGCAAGCGGAAGGACCAGAACAAAATCTGAGCCAATCGCGGAATAAACGAGGCGGAAGAAACTCCAACCGGGGGGACCATTCAAAGAAACCCCGGAAGAACTATGAGCCCAAGTTCACGGAGTACACCAGTTTGATAGACTCGCGAGAGAATGTCTATCGGGCGACCTGTAATATGGTCAACTACCGGAAGCCCCCGAAAGTGTCTCACGGAGGAAGGCGTCCGCGAGACTCCAATAAGAGGTGTGAGTTCCACGGAGACGTGGGGCACACCACAAACGAATGCCTTAAGCTGAAGGATGAGATCGAGTCCCTGGCAAGAGCGGGACACCTCGGTCAATGGGTGAGGATACCCATAATCTATCCCGGACAGGGAGTAGTTCACGGAGCTGCGTACTCTCCGGGACAGAAGGGGACCGCTAGCGCTCCTGGAGCCGGTCACCCCCAAGCTCCTGGATCTCAGTTCCCAGCGCTTCCTGCTCCGACCTCTCCGGCACCCATTGCCATGTTGACTCCAGGACCCAGAAAACCATATCCGCCTGGCCTTGCTCCGCCACCCGTTGACGGACACGTGGCCACCATTTCCGGAGGACCGCACCTTGCCGGAAGCACCCGCAACTCCCAGAAAAGGTACTTGAGGGAGTTAGAACACACCGGGGAGATGTGCGCCTTGGTTCAGCCACCTGCTCAACGTCCCCGAATGATGGATCTTCCCATCACCTTCACGGAAGATGACGCCCGACATGTGCACTTCCCCCACAACGATCCCCTCGTCGTGGAAGCCCAGATCGCCAATAAGAAGGTATCACGGGTCCTAGTCGATAATGGAAGCTCCGTCAACATCCTCTTCAAAGCTGCCTTCCACGCGATCGGATTAACCGAGACAGATCTGATCCCATGCCCCATCCAGCTTCAGGGGTTCAATGGGGATGCACTCATGCCCTTAGGCAAAATTCAACTTCCAGTCACCCTCAGAGGAGACAGCGACGCTTGCTGGTCGGAGGGATGAAGAGAAAGGTGCAGGCAGGAGCCCCCAACCTAGAGAAGACCGACTAGCAGGTTGTAACGCTGGGGGGCAACCCAGGAAGAATAACGTCTTTAGTCGACTCAGAGCCAGTGTGCAGCGGCAAAGAGACGATGACTTGAGGGATGTACTCAACGACCGCCGAGAAAGGCACGATGAGTACATTCCCCCGGCACCAGAGGCCCCAACAATCCCAGAAGCTGTTCAGGCTGTGCAGCAGCTGGTCGGGGGGCAAACATCACACATTGAGTATGATCGGAGGAGAGGCACCCCTTTCGTATAGAGGATTGCTGTGGCAGAAACCCCCAGGAAGTTTAAGATGCCAACTCTGCCAAATTTCGATGGGTATGGAGACCTAGTATCTCATGTCAACAAGTTTGAGATACAAATGGACATTCAGAAAGTCTCTAAAGATGCTCACTGCAGGATCTTCGTAGCGACACTTTCTGATGCCACCTAGGAGTGGTTCTTTAAGTTCCCTCCTGTGAGTATAGTATCCTGGGATTAGGTGCCATTCTCCCCTCTGGAGTAGCCTCAGAAAGCATGGGGTTAAAAGTACCCAAGAGTTTTTAGATCGAGCTGATCGATACATCAAGCTCGAGGACGCGATTGCCAATGAAGAAAAATTGCTAGCAAAAGACAAGGGGTCCAAGGAAGAACCCGCCAAAGCCGCCAACGGGCCGAAGCCCAATGGCAATGACAAAGGCAATGGGAATGGCAATGGTAACAATGGTGGAAAGCAGGCGAGCAATGAACCCTCGACCTTCGAGAGTAAGCGCCCTAAAGGTAATCGGTATGAACCGAGATTCACCAATTACACTGCCCTTGTTGAAAGCCGAGCCGAGGTCTACCAGGCGACCAACTCGAGTGTGCTCTACAAACGACCCGCACCAATAAGGAAAGATATCTCCAAAAGAGATTCAACAAAGTTCTGTCGTTTTCATAACGACTACGGGCACGACACTTATGAGTGTAACCAGCTGAAGGATGAAATTGAGTTCCTGATAAGACAGGGACATTTAAGAAGATATGTACGAGCTGCGGGAGGTTCTCAATGAGAGGCTCAAGGGGGCAACGAGTCGGCGCCTGCACGCCAACGCTCGCCACCTTTACAGCCAGCTCCCGTGGCAGGTACCCTCACCATTTGTGGAGGCCCACATCTTGCAGGAGATAGTGGGAAAGCGAGGGAACAATATGCTTGAACCTTACGCCACGACCAGGACATCGAGATGATGAGTGTCAAGGATCGTGCACCAAAAAAGGCTCGAACAGAGGAGGAACTGATCACCTTCTCTAACGACGACGCCCAGCATATGTGATTCCCACATTCCGATTCGCTGGTTGTGGACGTACATATCGCGAACATGATGGTGAAAAGGGTGTTGGTCGATACAGGAAGTTCGGTCAACATCCTATATAAGTCCTCGCTGGAAAGGATGAAGTTGTCCGTGAAAGACCTGGAGCCGTGCAACCAAACCATTTATGGTTTTTCCGGAGAAGGGCTCGCCCCAGTAGGGTCAATTAGACTCCCAGTCACAGCAGGCACTGCACCTGCTAACAGGACATTACTCACTACTTTTATAGTAGTTGATTGTCCTTCAGCGTACAACGCTGTGATAGGGAGACCAATTCTGGTCGACCTACGAGCTGTCACTTCTATATGGCACCTCGCCATGAAATTCCCAACGGACGCTGGGGTAGGATGCGTGTTGGGAAACCAGAGGGAAGTGAGGGAGTGCTACAACGCCTCGATCACCAAGGAAAAGAAGGGTGTATCGAGAGATGCCACCGGGAAGGAGTTGCACATGGCAACTGATGTTTAACCCCGCTCAGGTGATAATCTCACCAAATAGGGTGTTGCCCAAAGTAAGGATAGAGACTTAGATCCTCGCTTTGGGGATTTTGAAGAAGTGGGACCCATCGAGGACCTTGAAGAGGTCTAACTCGATGAGGAAAATCCGACCAGAGTTGTGAAAGTCAGTAAAAACTTAGAGACAACAACAAAACAAGCACTGGTGGAGTTCTTAAGGGGGAACCAGGATGTCTTTGCCTAGTCGCATAAAGACATGGTTGGGATAGATCCTGCAGTCATCAGCCATGTCCTAAACATCGACAAAAGCTTTCCACCAGTGCAACAAAAAAAGGCTACTCGACAAAGATATATCAAAGGCCTTGAAAGAGGAAGTCGAGAAGCTGAAGGAGAATGGGTTCATCAGGGTGGCGTTTTATCCATCGTGGGTCTCTAATCTCGTACTCGTGCCCAAGCCAAATGGTAAGTGGCGTACATGCGTGGATTTTACAGACCTAAATAAAGCCTGCCCCAAAGACTGTTTCCCACTGTCGAGGATCGACCAGCTGGTCGATGCAACTGCAGGGCATGAAATCCTCTCATTCATGGATGCATACTCCGGGTATAATCAAATCAATATGCATCCCCCTGATGAGGATCACACTAGCTTTCAAACCGATACAGGGCTCTACTGTTACATGGTGATGCCCTTCGGTTTGAAAAATGCTGGTGCGACTTACCAGAGACTCATCAACCACATGTTTAAGGAGCTGATCGACACAAACATGGAGGTTTATGTCGACGACATGCTGGTTAAGTCGAAGAAAGCAGAAGGGCATGTAAGGGATTTGTAAGAATGCTTCAACGTCCTAAATAAATATTGGATGAAGCTAAATCCCCTTAAATGCTCCTTCGGAGTAGGATCAGGGAAGTTCTTGGGATTTTTTGTTAACTTGAGAGGAATTGAAGCTATTCTCGAGAAAATAAAAGCCCTGATTGAGATGAAGTCGCCAGTGAAGATTAAAGATGTCCAAAGCCTGACCAGAAGGATTGCTGCTCTTAGTAGATTCATTTCGAAATCAACAGACAAGTGCGTCCCATTTTTTAATCTACTCAGAGGCAATAAGAAATTTGAATGGACAGATGAGAGCGAACAGGCCCTTCAAGCACTAAAAACGCATATGGCACAACCACCCATCCTGTCAAAGCCGGTTGATAAAGAGACTTTGTTCATCTACCTGGCAATCATGGATTATGCTGCTAGTGCTATTCTTGTAAGAGAAGAAGAAGGTGTACAGAAGGTTGTCTATTATTGTAACGCCCTGGTTACCCCAGAACAGTTACGGTGAACGGTGAACTAGAAATTTGACTCGCTACCCGAGTCCTTTGGTTAAAAATGTGCTCTAAGTGTTATTAACAGGTTATGGTGAAAAACAATAAAAATGAAATGATAAATTTTATTAAGTATATAACTGCTCATGAGCTTATCAAAACATTTACAAGTTATTTACAACTCAAAATGGTCACTACTGTTTCAAATTTACAAACCCCGCCGACCTAGGTGGAAAAAATAGGGTAAACCCCCTAGTTCCTCTGAGAACTCCTTGGCCGTGGTGGTCAAGCAGCCGCATATGTACACATCACAACCTAAGCTCTCCACTCAAGGTTGGGTGAGCTTTTCTTTCCCTTTACCTGCACCATATAGCACCCATGAGCCAAGGCCCAGCAAGAAAACACAATATAGCATGATATAATATCAACAATGATCATAATATCATTCAAGACTATCAGTCCAAAACAGATAGGTGACAGTCGCAAAAGTCACAAATGTGGGTACAGCCCCCTCTAGCCATGTGTGACGATAGGGTCACCAGGGCTTAACAGATAAGTGAGCTTTTCATTAGCTTAAACAGGATAGGTGCATGGTGACTAGTCACCAACATAACCCTCCTCATGACCATAGAGTCATAACCCTGGAACATCGTTCCCTAGCCATGTGACAAATAGTCACATGGGCCTTAGGCCCTGGCTCTAGTAACTAGTCTTAGACTAGCCAAGCGCTTATAAGTTCATCGACCTTAGGGTTGTTCCAGCGTTAATGCCTTAGAGCCATTCAACGCTGATATCGATTAGATCTAATCTTCATTCGGCCCTGCGTTCAAGACGCTTATGCTGTTTCTGACTCTTAGGTCAGTGTCCCTGACTAGTCAGTGCCATATACAAGTAAACAATATTCACTATCATTTAATATGCAATCCATGTCCACATTTATCAACCAACATGCCTCAATAAAAATCACACATGCCATATATTCACAGGGTGCAGTTTTCTTACCGCAGGTTCGAGCGAGAAATATAATAAGAACGACTCTTGAGAACGATCAACCTTTTTGTTCCTTAGCGGTTACCTAACCACAACCAATAATAACCTCCATTAATGAGAATCCACAATAATAGGGTCTTACCCTAAGCACCACTCTCAGGACCTCGAAACATGCCCACATGGTGAGTAGATTCGATCCCGGGCCTTAAGGATTGAAACCCCAAGTCAAAAATCCTTAAAAACACTCAAAACGGGACTTTGAAGGAACAGAGTAGCGCTGCAGCACTGATCCCTAGCGCCCCAGTGCTAAACTCAGAACCCCCAACATGCCCAAAAGACCCCTGTGTAGCATTGTATCGCCCTAGGGTGGGCGCTATAGCGCTACCTCCAGACCTGATGTCCCCTGAAACCTTCTTCTTCAATTCCTTCGATTCTAACCTGATTCCAATGCTTCCAAATCCCATTTTTGATGCCAAATGAACCCAAAAACCATCCTAACATACCCCAAACATCACAAACATAAGAACCATACCCAGAACTCCCAACAAAACCAAGATCTCAACCTAGAAATCACAACTGCAAACCAGAACTAAAACAGGGCAAACTAGGGAATTCAATGGTTAGAAACTTACCCAAAGTTCAGCTTATGATGCTCTTCAATGGAGGAACACACTCCCAAACTCCCAAGGCTTACTTCCCAAGCTTGAACCCTCAAGAATGGATCAAAAATCTCAAAGGAAACTGAAGGGAAAGAAGGTACGGGAAAACTCTTGAAGAAGCTCTGTTTTTCTACCTCTTTCTCAGCTAAAAAATGGTTATATCTATCCTAGGGGTGAAATGACCATTATACCCCTAGGTCAATTAAAATTTTCTAAAGGCTCCCAAGGGAAAAATTGGTATCTTCCACCTATCTCATTAATCATAATTAACGCTCTCCAATTCCCGCTATTCTCGATAGTCTCAAACACCAATAATTCACATCCTGTTACCCTTTAATTCCCGGTAACGCTCTAATCATTAAAATCACCCTGAGACTCATTCCGAGCCCCAAACTTAAACCTGTTATGACAAGACCGCTAATCAATAATCCAAGATCGTCTCATGCCGAATAGCTTGAACAAACCCACGTTATAATGTGGTCTCAACAACATATCACCGACATGCAAATAAATATACAATTATACCCTCAACGGGCCAAATTACCTTCACACCCCTGTAATTAAAATGTAGACCCACATGCATGCATTTAACATCATATTATAATATAATTCTCATATACATGCATATTATCGACTAATGGCATAATTAAGCAAGTATGGCCCTCCCGGCCTACTAATCCCGCCATTAAACCACATCGGAGAATTCGGGGCATTACAATTATGTAAGCAAAAGGCTGATCGAAGTAGAGTTGAGGTATCCCCCCATTGAAAGGTTAGCCTATTGTTTGGTTTTGGCCTCTAGGAAGCTGCGGCCTTACTTCCAAGCCCATCCAATTATGGTCTTAACCGACCAGCCTCTTCGACAAGTCCTGCAAAAGCCAGAGGCTGCAGGAAGATTACTAAAGTGGGCAGTCGAACTCGGGCAGTTTGACATATCTTACTTGCCGCGAGCAGCGATAAAAGGACAAGCCTTCGCTGACTTCATCGCCGAATTCACAGAGCTCATGGGTGGCGAGCAGACTGAAGAGCCCAGCGAGCCTGAGTGTCAAATCCAAGCACCTTCGTGGAAATTGTTTACAGACAGTTCATCCAACGAATCCCACGCAGGAGCAGGAGTGACATTGATAACGCTGGAAGGGCATTGATTTCACTATGCAATTAGATTTGACTTCACTGATTCTAACAATGAGGCTGAATATGAAGCGTTACTCGCTGGACTGCGGTTAGCCAAGGATATGAACATAAAAGCGCTTGACATCTATAGTGATTCTCAGCTGGTGGTGAATCAAGTCTTGGGAGAGTAACAGGCACGAGGTTCGAAGATGGTCACCTATCTGAACAAAGCAAAGGATCTGTTAGCCCAGTTCGACAGATATAGTCTCTAGCAAGTACCTCGCGATCAAAATTCCAACGCAGTTGCTTTGGCAAAGTTGGCAAGTGCAAAGGATGCTGATACTCTGAACATAGTGCCAGTCGAGCGACTATCAGTACCAAGCATCCAAGCAGCAGAAACCACTCTGGTCATCCAGATAGCGGACACATGGATGGCACCATATGTAGAGTATCTGTCAAGTGGCATACTACCGACAGACAGGAACAAAGCCAGGACCCTTCAGCGACAAGCTGCTAGGTATATCCTGGTCGATGGGATCCTGTACCGAAGGGGATACTCCATGCCACTCCACAGATGTATTACAAAGGAGAAAGCCAAAGAGTTAATGAAAGAGGTGCACGAAGGCTTTTGCGGGGACCACGCTGGGGGGCAAAGACTGTCAAAAAAGATCCTAAGGCAGAGATATTTCTGGCCAACCATGAATGAAAATTCAATGGAGTTCATGCGAAGATGTAACAAGTGTCAGAGATTTTCTAAAATCCCACGAGCAGCTCACAACAAGTTAAAGCAGATGCAGAGTCCATGGCCCTTTGCAGTTTGGGGAATAGATCTAATCGGATCCTTGCCTACAAGAAAAAGTGGTGTAAAGTACGCAGTGGTATCCATTGACTACTTCACTAAATGGGCCGAGGTTGAGCCACTCGCAACCATAACGACCAAGAAAGCTCTTGACTTCGTAGTCAAGAACATAATTTGTTGCTATGGATTACCAAGGAAGATAGTCTTGGACAACGACACCCAGTTTGACAGTGATCTATTCACGGACTTCTGCAAATGGCATGATATTATCAAAAGCTTTTCTTTAGTCGTTCATCCCCAAGCGAATGGGCAAGTTGAAGCAATTAACAAAACGATGAAGGATACCCTGAAGAAAAAGACTTGAAGAAGCTAAGGGAGCATGGCCAGAGCAGTTGCCTGAAGTTCTTTGGTCGTACAGAACTTCCCACCGAACAGCAACAGGTCATACCCCATTTTCCTTGGCATACGGGTATGAAGCTATGTTGGTTGTTGAGTTAGATCCACCCTCGCACCGCAGATTAACATACGACCAAGACTCTAACAGCTAGCTATTGGTGGAATCCCTGGACTCAATTGATGAAAGGCGTGAACAAGCCCAGCTCCGAGTAGCTGCGTACTAGCAGAAGGTCGCCCGGTATTTCAACTTTAAAGTATGAGAAAGAAAATTCAATGTTGGAGATCTTGTACTTCAAAGAGTTTTCCTTAACACCCGCGACCAAGCTGCTGGAGTACTCGGGCCAAATTGGGAAAGGCCTTACCATATTGATGAGGTCCTTCACCCAGGCACTTATAAACTTGCACGCTTAAACGGAGATCTCGTTCCTTGCTATTGGAATGGAGAACACCTGCGCAAGTATTACCAATGAACAATTCTTCTTAAAGAATTGGCTTGTAAAAACTTTATTTTTTACAAGTTTTGAAAAAATGTAAGATCTTATTGATCACTCGTACAGACATGTTTAGTCCATTTATTACGAGAAATAAAAGGGACTGTGCTCAGCCAATCATTTCTTGCCAACTATTGTATTTATTACAAGTATTTGCTCATTATGTGTGTTGTTTTACTGTATTATAATTCTAATCATATTGCTACGACAGTAATGTTCGAGCAGGTTCTAGTCAAGGCAAGTGACCAAGAACCTAAAGTTCCTCGATCACTTGGGGGGCATATAAGGTACAAGTAAGCAAAGCATATCGTTACAAGGTATGTAAACACATGAGCAGAGTAAGTGAAAGCATGCTAGGGCACTTAGAGTATTTTTCAAAATTTTGTTATTTTGTTAAATCAAACCAAAGTACTATGCTAAGTTCGGTCATGCGAACAGATGTTATAATAATATGCAAATATATTATAATATCAAAACGAATCCTTTTGCACCGCGAGTAGTCACTGCTCAGATGTAATTGTTCAAGTAAAAGTAAAAGCTGCCCATGCAGCAACAAAAAATTATATTGTCTTTACATCACAACTCGTAGGTCGTGTAGTTTAAAAGATAAAATATAAGTAGAAAAGACTAAGGAGCTCAAGGATCCTGAGGAGCCGGAGGGTCTTGGGGAAGGTTCTGATCGACAACGCCTGCAGCCTTGTTGTTTGCCCCATCCATCCCAGCGGCCAGCGAGATTTCAAGGGAAGCAGGAACCCTTGATCTTTCTTCCTCAGCCAGCTGAGCAGCGCAGCGAGCAAGCTCGACAACTCTCGCATTCTCGGGAAGGTAGTCGAAGTTGGCGCCCTGATTATGCTTCCAGAAATCATAGAAGCATCGAAGAGTGGCACTCTTGTACCTTTCCAAGTTATTGGCGTTGGCTTTCTCGAGCTCCTCGATCTGATCCTCCACGGTAGTATTCTCCTGCCTACTCGCAACTAAGTCTGCCTCGAGCTGTTAGGCCTCGCGAAAATTGAAGCGATTGGACTCCTTAAATTGGTCCTGCTGCTCACGAACTTTGTCCAGAGACCTCTGCTTCCCCTCCAACTCCTCAGCTAGTTTAGCCTTTTCCTCAAGCACCACTGCCAGCAGTTCGGCGTATTTTGCCTTGGCAGCTTTAAGGTCATCCTCATGTCGTTGATCCAAAGTTTTGGCCTACTTGGTGACAGCACCCAAGCGAATACGGCCGGCAGTGAGGGTCAGCATGGCCTGCAGTCGGAGAAGAAGTTAGACTAACTATAAAATAAAGAAGACCTGTTTCTGCAGAAAAAGATGACTTACACTGGTGAACTCGTTCAAGGCGCGGTTTAGGATCAGATCAACATCCATGGCCTCTGTTGCAACCATTGCCTCTCGGCAGCGATTGTGCTTCACAATCTTGGCGACCTTCTCCTTGACCAATTTAAAGGTGCGACCAGTTATGTCTCCCCTAGGTGAAGCAGGATCGGCCTGCTGAGTTTGGTCGGTCAGCGCCGCGGGAGGTGGAGTCGATCCGGCTGGAGTAGGAGGAATCTGCTGCTCGCGAGGAGAGGTTGGGGTTGTGGTCGCAGAGGGCCTGTGCTGCGAAGGTTCTTAGCCTGGGGTGCCTTAATACTTTCCCCAGGGTGCCTCTTGCTTCCCTTCTTCTTACTCGGGGGAGCCGCGGCAGCCTCATGAGTGTTGTAAATATCGAACACACTGACGGAGTCCATATCTGAAAAGAAGCAAAGTATTGAACAGTGAGATAGCATAAATGACCAAGTATATTACGTCAGAAAAAGAAGTAAAGAAAGATTGAAAAGTCAAATACCCGAGCTATTAAAATTGGTCGATATACTATAGACTCTACTAGTCTTATACTCACTCTCTGACATGAAGAAGTCTGGACCTAAATTTGGAGCATGTTTAAAATTGTCGTCCCTGTTGAATAGGCGACAAGGAATTGGTAAGCTATTTAAAAGCAAAATAACTGTACCATTATCATCTGAGGACTCGTCTGAGTGTTCGGCAGGCTCGGTGGCCTTCTTCTTTCCTTTCCCCAGTGGGACGGAGGGCCTCTCTGCTAGAAGAGTGCCAACAGGTTCCCTGATCGTGACCCCAGTCGGTCTCCTTCGTGGAGGCGACACTGGAGGTTGCTGCTCGGGTTCCTCCTCAGCTGTGGCACTTCCCGCAGTTGACTCCCTCATGTTCTGATGAGGGGCCAGGAGGCCAACCAACCTAAGGTTAGCCTCAGTAACTAGATGCTTGACGCTCTTTTCTACGTCAGTCATGCTGGCTAGGAGCACCGATCTCAACTCCATATCTGGAGTTGGGTCTAGTCACAGCCATGGGCCTAGAAAGCATTAAAAGTTTAAGAGAGGGTGAAGGAGAACACTAAGTGAAGAAGTAACAGCCAGTGATACGAAAGTTTTACCTCCTTGTGCGAAGGCCAGGTTGTCTGCGATCATGTCAGTTGTGAGGAAGTACTCTTGGTAGTACCTCCCCACATTTGATATGTGGGTGGTTTCAGTCAGGAAGGTGCGCCTGGTTTCCTGATGACAGAAGTGAAAAAACCTCGTGCCTTCTTGGTTGGGGTTAGATTTGAGGTCGAACAGGTAGTTACCTCATGAGACGTTGGCATGGGCCATTTCTTGTGGCTATATAGGACATAGAGTACAACGAGCATTCTATATCCGTTTGGGGTTATTTGAAAAGGGGCAACTCCGAAATAGTTGACCACCCCTTGGAAAAATGAGTGAAGAGGCAAGGTAGCCCCTGCTTCGACATGAAACCTTGACCAGGCGCTGAAGGCGCCTCCGGGCAGGTTTGCCCTTTGGTCTTGGTTAGGTCTGACTAAGGTCACCCCCATGAGACCGTACTTCCTTATATAATTGGCGATCATTCTGATCGTCACTCTGCTCCCAGGAACCAAATGCCACTCAACATTTGACTGGATGGAATGTCGAGGTCGAGCATGTCTTTGGATGTTGGGTTCAGGAGCGTTTTCATCTTGACCACTGGTCGAGGGAGCATCAGCCCTAGGATCAAGTTGATGAGAAGGATCATGGGTTCTCTTTTTCTGGGCTTTGGTTTTGGTGCGAGCCATACTTTGAACAGACAGGTGAAGTGTTTGGATTGGGACGAGAAAATGGAATTTTGGGTATCAGTGATGATGGTTGTTCTTCATCCTCGAGCAGTTGAGCCAATAGATCGTCGTCTATAGGTCTTTCTCCTCCCCATAGATCTTGCATGTAAACTACGAACAGAGAAAGGAGGAGATAAGACGCACAGCCTGGGAGCTTATGTTGAAAGTTGGAATAACGTTGCTCGCATCTACGACTAGCAACATTCTAACGGAAACACTAAGTTCTATGCGAGAAGTTTGAAAAAAAGATCAAAAAGCAGAAATAAAAAGTTTTTGGAAAAAAGCTTTTTCGACTCCGAAGAGGCAGGAAAAACCCAGTTTTTCAGCTAGCCTGAAAATCGAATTTTTACTTCGATTTTACGCCCTAAACTTATGATCTTGACTATCAAACTAGCTCCCAACTCCTATAGAGCAAAACTACACTACCCTATCAAGCATCAATCAACATTCCCACAATCCTCATGCATTTCTACCCAAGAGCACAAAAAAGTTTTAGAACTCAAAACAATCGTATAGCAGTATGCATGGCATGTCAAAGGGCTTAAAAGTTGAAGACATTTACCTGGATGAAGGTTGGAGGTTCTGAAATGGAACGACTTTGGGCGTGCGAACAAAGGATCCTTAGAATAGCGATAGAAGACCTTCGAAGTTTTGAGCTCTGAGATGGAGTTCTTGAGGGTTCTTGGTAAGAGAATGGTGAGTAAAAAGTTAGATGGTAAATGTGAGGATTATTTATAAAGGCTGAGATATGTTGAAAATGGGTAATCATGAGTTACCTTTTTCAAGGCATGGGGGAGTGTAATAGCCATCAGAGGGATTACTTGGAAACCGAAAAGGTGTGATTAGACATGATTAGGTCACAGTTTTCGAGAACGCATGAGGGGCTCTGACATATTTCGTGGGGCATATGAAAGGTTAGTTTCCTAAGTTTACTTATTGCTGGTCGCAATAAATAAACTTGGGGGGCAAATGTTTATCCAGAAAACAGCTATTGATGATGTGGCAAGAATTTTTGACACGTGGCTAACGCGTGGCAGAGATGCTGCTTGCCTATAGACCAGAGATATTTCCGTATGAGAAATTCAAGTTTTATATACGACCAGTCTGGTCGCATACTCCATTGATTTATGAATAAATCTATATAGTTGTAATGATATCCGAGAATATCTCTTCATTATGACCTAAAGATCTGTTTATTAAGGAAATATATGACGAATTGACTCATGTAACCCTCTTCGAGCCTATAAATATACAGAAATAGCTCTAGGAGAGATCTTTTGATCTTTTTCCGAATTACATTTCTATTATCAATCGTTTGTATTGTTTTCTCCTTCTAAGGTCTGTGAAACTCAGGAACCCTAGTTCTTTGATCACACCTTTGAAGCTCAATATTAATAATAGTATCAAGTGGACGTAGGTCATTACCAATCACTGGGGCCGAACCACTATAATCCTTTGTGTTCTTTATTTCCCATTAGATTGTTTCCTCAAGCTTTGTACTATTTTTCTGTCATTTTCTTGACTCCGTGTCATTGACCAAAACGAGGGTCAACAACAATATTACCAAGTTTTGTGATAGTAGACACAAGATTTTTAGTGCATAATGAATGTTATAAATAATAATAAACAAATACATGATTTATAGTTATTTGCCCTAAGAATTGGCATTCATTCACTTAGTCAATGTTATTACTTATTTGAGCTTGAGGACCATAGATTCTGGTGAAACAGAGTCACTGGAGTTTTCTACTACCCTTTAGCTTTGATTAAATGAGAACTCTCTATGTACATAGAATGGAGTTTCTAAGTGTTTTGGCATTAAATGATGTCTCCACCTATTTAAATCTCTTCTCCCCTTATTTATTGTTTACCGAGATTTTCGGAAACTATATTAATGAATATTATTATAGGGGTAATGATAAGAAAAGTAGAAGATTAACACAGGATTTTTACGTGGTTGGGGGTTTAATGAGCCTTAGTCCACGAGTCAGTAGTATTAGAGCTTGGAAAGCCTTTTACAATGGAGTTTCTCTCTATATTTCGACAGAGTAACTGTATCTTAGTTGAAGAGAGATCCTTTTTCCAGTGTTCTATTGCCTGTATTTATAGGCCCATGGGAACACTAGGTCTGGGTCCGGGTATGACCCGGGCCCATCAGAGATATGGATACTCTTGGCCTCTCTAGTGGAGGCCTGATATAAAAGATAAAACATACATGAATTCCAGACCAGTTAAGGCCCAATAAGTTGGCCCAAGAGCTATATTTCGCCCGACAAAATGGTGCCTTTGGTCTGGACATTTCGAGTTACGAGGCAGATTTAGGAGACAAGACCAGTCAGAGTACTTGGCAGCGCAGATCTGAAACAACGGCGTGCAATCCCAAGGTGACCTTTTCCGCAGGTGAAAAGTAGGGACAACGCCCACGCGGAGTGGGGCGGCTTCAGGGTCCTGGACGCTTGGTCCCACCAACCGGGGACGATGTGATCCAGGTTCGTTTACCTTTGTCCCTCTTCATTTACCACAGGCCCGGACCGTTACCAGGGTCTGGGACCAGGACGCGCATGTCGTGGGGGTTCGAACTGTCTGCACGCCTCCCGGATGACTGTCCCGGATGACGGTCCCGGACCTCCTCGTGGGCCCAGAATTGCACCCAGGCCCGTGCCCCCTTAGACATTCCCGTACCAAGAGGCCTTGGGCCGAGCCCACAGTCCGAACAGCCCCTTACCATGGGCCTGGACAAAGCATCCGGGTCCACGCAGAAAATGGGGATAACATTTACCCCCAAAGCCTGCGCCTAGGCCCGCCAGGAGGAGGCTTGCCTCGCCCCCAGGATGCTCGCACGGTTGCTTCCCCAGTTCCTGCTTGGGATCGTGGGTCCGTGACAACAGGCAGTGGTACTGGCCGTATGTTGAGCCCAGACCGTTTACCCCTGTCTAGGGACGTTTACCTTTGTCCCGCTTCGTGGCAAGGGTACACGTGCCACCCTGCTATTGTTGCACAGGTCTTGAAAGGTCGCCTAGCCCTCTCAAGGGTTGCTAGGCCTAGGCTAGTGTGTCAGCACAAGTCACGAAGCGTCCCATTCGCACCGGGGTCCATCATTAATACCCTTGGGATGAGGTGGACCGTAGGATGGGGCGACCTTTAGCATCCGCCCCTCCTAGGCCGTTAGATCCAAGATGGCGAGGATCCAATCTGAGGGGGCTCATAAATGTCCCTGCGCGACTCCTGACCGTCCGATGGGGAGACACCTGTCCGTTTGATCGGAGGCCAAGGTTTGGGGCCATTATAAGTACCCCTCGAAAGCCAATTTGACATTTTTACACTTTCGAACCAGTTTAAGAACCGATAAGCTCTGCTCAAGCCTTGCATGTCCGACATCGCCGATGGCATACACCACCTTCTGCTGACTCTGCGCCGCTGCTTGTTCCCCAGAACCCCAACGTATGCCTTTCTGCCTGGAGACACGTCTTGGGCCTGTCCTGTTGACGAACTGCTGAACCAGCTACACCATTTCAAGAACAAAGTTTTGCCGTCCTTACAGTCAGACAACCACCACCTTCTACGGCCAACAACTCACAGTAAGTCCTCTTGACCCTCTTGACGACTATATGGACTTATGCTGTTCTTTTAATTCGCACGTTTAGGAATTACATTTAGGAGTTGTTAGGAAGGCCGCCTGGTTCGGGTTGCTCTGTATCCAGATGCTTCCCGGACAGAGGGCGGGTCTTAGTAGTTTCTTCTTTCCCGATCAGGGTCCTGTGGCTCTTCGGTGATCCCGGACTTGATCCGAAGGGGCTCAAAGCAGTCCTTAGGAGATCCCCCGTACCTTAACCGACTTTCTTGGGTTTAGGTACTGACTGCTTGGCTTTCTTTCTTTGTTCCCAGATCATCAACCATGGCAACGGGTGTGACACTCCATTCCAAAGAAGAGGTCAATAGCCCCCCTGTCGTCATTCCTGGGTCCCGGACACCCACGGGAAACAGGTGGGAAATGGACGTGGTGCCCAATCTGTTCCGGAATTACCAGATGATGCTGCTCCTGGAGCAGAAGCTGGGCATCGAATCAACTCCTGGACTGTTTCACAATCGCATGGCCAGGATTGAAGAGCGGGCGCACACGTCCATGGAAGGCTTCGGGGCCTAGAGCGCTGGCCACATTAGCGCGGGGGCCACGCTCCCGCTTCATGACTATTTCGTGCGGTTCTTGACGTACGTGGGAATCGCACCGTTCCAGCTTCTGCCTCAAGCATACCGGCTACTCGCTGGATGGGGGGTGTTTTGCATCGCGAAGGAGATCGCGGAGCCCACCTCCACGGAGATCCTATACTTCTACAAGCTGGAGTCGCAGGTCAACGTCAAGGACAAGACCCTGGACGACTTTTATAGACTGAAGCCGCGGAGTGGCTATCCCGCTTCTACCAGTTCCTGGAGGCACCCCCCGAACGTCAGGCATTACTGGTTCATGACGTCCGGGTTCTTTGTGGAGAAGAACCCTACCTTGCTGCTGGACTTCCAACAAGTGGGTAAGTATTTTCCCGGTCCCCTCCTTTTTTATTTTTTATTCTTTTTCGTCGTTTCTTATCTTATCTTCCGGGTGGCAGGGCCTTTCGCTCAAACTCCCCTCACCGAGTTCATCATGGAAAAGAGGAGGTATTACTCGAAACTGAGTGCGGACGACCTGTCCGTGGACGACTACGTCAACACGTCCAACCTCCGATTGGTCGGGATGCTTGCGGCCACCCAAACCATCGTCATCCCAAACCTACGGGGCATCATCTGCTAGAAGAATGTCATCGTCCGGAGGTAGTTGGCCCTGGACCACATTGCCAGTGTGGAGAGAGTGGCGCGAGCCGACGCGGCCCGGCGCCAGAGGGACCAGGCCCCGGCAGAGGCGACCACTTCAGGGGAGCTGGAGGAGCTCTTCGAAGACTCCCTACCAAACATTGGGACACCCGGGGCTAGCGTATCAGGGTGAGGTAACTCCCCTTTAATCTTAACTTATGCTCCCCGAGTGGGGGACTTAGCTAGGGATAGGTTAGTGCCCCCGGGCCCCGTATTCGGGGCCGACGGGGAGATGAGACCTTCAGCCCCCATCCCCGTAGGCTCAGAGATCCTTATGTTCCTATCCGGGTTCCTTCAGTACAGGAATTTCTTGAACCCAGACGTCATGGGGGATCGAGTCCATTCATTTGCTTTAGAGGAATTGAGACACGTCCAGG
Source organism: Humulus lupulus (assembly GCF_963169125.1). Lineage (NCBI taxonomy): Eukaryota > Viridiplantae > Streptophyta > Magnoliopsida > Rosales > Cannabaceae > Humulus > Humulus lupulus. The sequence goes on along the minus strand of NC_084800.1, from coordinate 180,243,895 downwards.
GCATAGATGAGGGTTTGTCCCAGGTCATTTTTAGCTTTGACATGTACGTTTTTGTTTGTGTTTGGTTTACCATCCTAACTCCCTTTTCTGTACTTTTACAGGGGATTCCGATATGTCAACCCTTACCAGCGAAATGAGGCGACTCCTCAAGGACAGGGCAGCCAAGAAGGCGGCCAGGAAGAACAGCGAGGAGACGGGCCCGAAGCCCAGTATCAACAGGGAGGCGTCCGGGGCGGAGTCTCGTCCCGGGGGGGGGGGGGAGCCTTGGCCGCGGTCCCCATCCAAGCTGTGGAGCTTGATACAGTCTCCGCCCCCGCCCAACACCCCGTAATTGACTTGGAGGCAGGTGCAGCGGTCAACAGAAGCTCTGGGAAAAGGGGCCCGGACGCTGGCGCCGAAGAGGGCAACACCGGGAAGAGGCCCCGGACGAGGCGAACTGGCTCGGCTGAAGAGTCACATGGTGAGAGTCGGCTGGCCGCGAAGGAGGTCCCTGCACTGCCCGTTCTTCCCATACGTCCGGCTCTTCTCGAGGAGGGGGAGTCCGCTTTACGGGATGAGCAGTCCCGGCTGATCAACCAGACTTGGGAGAACGATCGGGGCTGGAGGGACGAAACTTACAGAGCCCTGACGATCCGCTGTTAGGTTGAATTCGCGGAGCGTCCTGCCGAGTTCAGCGCTCCACAACCGATCATTGATCGGCCAGCCGCCGAAGCGGGCTTCCGCCCCAAACTCGGACAGGACACGGCCCCCCTAGCGGCTGACCTATTAGACCAGGTGGGGAACACCATGTCCAACCTCCAGCTCAAGAGGTACGCCATGATAGCCAATCCGGACGTACTGTTCATCTCCCAGGCTCTCCGCCACCAGGCCACCGCGGTAACTTTTACTTGTCTTCTTATATTCCTTCCTTTACTTGTTGATGGGGATTTTATTTTCTAACTTTTCTTTGTTCCAGGTTGACCTGTTGTCCCATCGGAGTGCCGATCTGGTGGCTGAGCTGGCCATGATGATGGAGACGGCCAAGCTGGAGCTGGAGGCGGCCGTGAATCAAAGGGAGGCCGCCAAGGAGACCCTTGACCGGGAGATGGCCCGTGCCCAGACGGAGCGCGAGGAGTTCGACCGCGCCAAGGCCAGATTGGAAAAGGCGTTGTCCCAGAAATCAAAGGAGGCTGATGAGCGGGCAACACTTTTGGAGGCGACCGCGACTCAGTCCGTCCTGGACAAAGAGGAGATCTAGGCCTTAAAGAACCGGGTCTGTGAGTTGGGCGACTCTCTCCTTGGGGAGAAGGCGGCGCACAAAATATCTCGCCGCGAAAAGGAGGAGGCCGAGGGCATGCTGGAGGTCACCTTTGATGAGGCCATTTACATGGCCTGGTGCAACGACAAGAGCATGAACCTCCTTGTCTTCCCTGATCCGGAGTCAAAGCGGGCCGAGTTTGAGGCCAAGGAGAAGGAGGATGCGGATCTCCGGGCGGACGAGCTGTAGGCCTGAATCCTGGCCTTGTCCCCTTTTTACTTTTATTTTTCATTAGTACTTTTTGGCTTGTAATTAAGTTCGAAACACTGCCACTTTGGTTTTTATATGGCTTCTTTTCAATATCTCGAGTGGAAATTTCATTTCGTTGCTGTGATTAATTGATTGTGAGGGTTTAGTTCCGGTTCCAACGGCCTGGACTAGACCCAACGACTTAACTCACCGAGTTTTTTTTTTTTAATCCTGGCACTAAGGCCAGGGCCATCGGGGCTTAGTTTAACCCGGAACCTCGTTTCTCCCTTTATCAGTTATGCGCCATGGCTTTGCCCTGGGGCATGCCGGATGCTCTTTTTCCCGGATACCACTCAGCCGGAGCGGCGTGAGCCTTTGCCTCGGTCCGTTACGAATATATTTCCCCGGATGTCGTTCGTCCGGGGTGGGACCGGCCTTGGGCTCGGTCCTCTTAACTTGATACCCCGGACTCGTTCGTCCGGGGTGGGACCGGCCTTTGGCTCGGTCCTCTTTAGTTATACCCCAGGACGTCGTTCGTCCAGGGTGGGACCGGCCTTGGGCTCGGTCCTCTTAACTTGATACCCCCGAACACGTTCGTCCGGGGTGGGACCGGCCTTTGGCTCGGTCCTCTTTAGTTATACCCCCGGACGTCGTTCGTCTGGGGTGGGACCGGCCTTTGGCTCGGTATTCTTTAGTTATACCCCCGAACATCGTTCGTCCGAGGTGGGACCGGCCTTGGGCTCGGTCCTCTTTAGTTATACCCCCGGACGTCGTTCGTCCGGGGTGGGACCGGCCTTGGGTTCGGTCCTCTTAACTTGATACCCCCGGACTCGTTCGTCCGGGTTGGGACCGGCCTTTGGCTCGGTCCTCTTTAGTTATACCCCCGGACGTCGTTCGTCCGGGGTGGGACCGGCCTTTAGCTCAGTCGTCTTTAGTTATACCCCCGAACACGTTCGTCCGGGGTGGGACCGGCCTTTGGCTCGGTCCTCTTTAGTTATACCCCCGGACGTCGTTCGTCTGGGGTGGGACCGACCTTTGGCTCGATCCTCTTTAGTTATACCCCCAGACGTCGTTCGTCCGGGGTGGGATCGGCCTTGGGCTCGGTCCTCTTTAGTTATACCCCCGGACATCGTTCGTCCGGGGTGGGACCGGCCTTGGGCTCGGTCCTCTTAGCTTGATACCCCCGGACTCGTTCATCCGGGGTGGGACCAGCCTCTAGCTCGGTCCTCTTTAGTTGTACCCCCGGACGTCGTTCGTCCGGGGTGGGACCAGCCTTTGGCTCGGTCCTCTTTAGTTATACCCCAGGACGTCGTTCGTCTGGGGTGGGACTGGCCTTTGGCTCGGTCCTCTTTAGTTATACCCCCGAACGTCGTTCGTCTGGGGTGGGATCGGCCTTGGGCTCGGTCCTCTTTAGTTATACCCCCGGACGTCGTTCGTCCGGGGTGGGACCGGCCTCTGGCTCGGTCCTCTTTAGTTATACCCCCGAACGTCGTTCGTCCAGGGTGGGATTGGCCTTTGGCTCGGTCCTCTTTAGTTATACCTCCGGACGTCGTTCGTCCGGGGTGGGACCGGCCTTTGGCTCGGTCCTCTTTAGTTATACCCCCGGACATCGTTCGTCCGGGGTGGGACTAGCCTTAGGCTCGGTCCTCTTTACTTGATACCCTTGGACTCGTTCATCCGGGGTGGGACCGTGGGGTTTGCATCACCCAGACCTCGTTGGTCCGAGCTAGGACTAGCCTGAGCTTTCACCCCACCAGGTATTTGCTTATACCCGGGATACCCCCCGCAAGTAAGCGGAGACGGGTCTGGGGTCACTTGAGAAAGATTAGCATAGTTTTACAACACTTCTTTATGACGTCTTGTACAAGCCATTTTTATTATTCAAAAGGGGTCGCCATAAGGCGTACACGATTTACAATGAAAATACTGAATTGAAATGCGGTCTCCCGACTATTGAAAGTATTTACGGAGATGCTCCACATTCCAGGCTCGCGGGACTTCTAAGCCATCGAGCCGTTTTAAGCGGTATGTCCTGGGGCACTCCTCGTGTTGGACTTCGTACGACCCCTCCCAATTTGGGCCAGGCTCCCACTCCCGGATCTTGAGTAGCAGGGAAAACTCTTCGCAAGACCAAGTCGCCGGTTCCAAACTTACGGCTTTTGACTTTGGAGTTGAAGTGCCGCGCGATCTTGCCTTGGTACATTTTCAGCTGCACCTGCGACTCTTCCCGGATCTCTTCGATGAGATCTAGTGATTCTTGGAGTAAGGCGTGGTTCTGGGCGGGGTCATACGTGTCTCGTTGATGGGATGGGACGGTCGTTTCGATCGGGATGACGGCTTCGCATCCATAGACCATGGAGTAGGGGGTGTGGCCGGTTGATGTCCTCTCGGTCGTCCGGTAAGCCCATAGCATGCGGGGCAGTTCCTCGGGCCATTTGCTCTTGCAGGCCTGGAGTTTTTTCTTCAGCGTCCCCTTCAGGATTTTTTTCACGGCTTCTGCCTGCCCGTTTTCCTGGGGCCTGGCGACCGCGGAGAAGCTCTTAACGATACCGTGCCTTTCACAGAAATCTGTGAAGTGGGTGCTGTCGAATTGCTTCCCGTTGTCGGACACAATTTTGTGGGGGAGGCAGTACTGACACACTATGTTATTGATGACGAAATCCAAGGCCTTTTTGGAAGTGATTGTATTCATGGGCTCCGCCTCAACCCACTTCGTGTAATAGTCCACGGCCACGATGGCATACTTCACCCCTCCCTTTCCGGTCGGGAGGGATCCGATGAGATCGATCCCCCAGACTGCGAAGGTCCAGGGGCTAGTCATCAAGGTTATTTCTGTCGGGGGGGGGGGGGGGGGGGGCGCGGGACCTTCGTGTACCTCTGGCATTGTTCACACCTGCGAACGTAGTCAATACAGTCTTTCTTTATGGTTGGCCAGAAGTATCCTTGGCGCAGGATCTTCTTGGATAGGCTGGGCCCGGTAGTGTGATCTCCGCAAAAAACTTCGTGCACTTCGTGCATGATGGCGCTTAATTCAGTACCGGACACACACCTGAGGTAAGGCATGGACAAGCCCCGGCGATAGAGCTTTCCGTCCATCATGACATATCGGTGGACTTGATACTGGAGCTTCCTGGCTGCGGCCCGGTCGGCTGGAACTTCCCCGGTAGTCAAGTAGCAGATGAGCGTCCCCATCCAAGAAGTGGAGTGATCGACGGTGTGGACCGCGAGGGACCTGATGCTTGGGACGGGGAGATGGTTGACGGGGACCAGCGAGGCCAGCTCTGCCTCGGTGTCGGTGGCCAGTTTCGCTAGTGTATCCGCGAAGACATTTTGCTCCCGGGGAATTTGGCGGATGGAAACTTTGTGAATGCCTGTAGCATTTCCCTTGTTTGATTCACATAGGCCGCCATTCTCTCTCCTTTAGTTTGATATTCCCCCGAGATTTGTCTTACAACTAGCTGGGAATCGCTGTAGATTTCCAGGTTCGCTGCCTCTACCTCCCGGGCCAAACGCAGCCCGGCTAAGACAACTTCATGCTCCGCTTCATTATTCGACGCCATGAACTGGAAACGGAGGGAAATTTGGAACTGGTGCCCCTGTGGTGATACCAAGATGATCCCGGCCCCGACCCCGTTTTCATTCGAGGCTCCGTCCATGAAGACTTTCCATACGGGCGCCGCGGGGGCTTTGGGAATACTGTCTTCCTAAGGCACCCCGGAACATTCAACGATGAAATCGGCCAGGGCCTGCCCCTTGATAGACACCCTAGGGACGTAGGAGATATCAAACTGACTGAGCTCCATGGCCTACTTCAAGAGTCTTCCTAATGACTCGGGTTTCTGTAACACTTGCCGCAAGGGATGGTTGGTCAGGACCTTTATGGCGTGGGCCTGCAAATAAGGCCGAAGCTTTCGGGATGCCATCAGTAGGCAGAACGTTAGCTTTTCGATCAATGGATATCGAGACTCAGCGTCAAACAGGCGCTTGCTTACATAGTACACTGGGAGCTGCGCCTTTTCTTCTTCCCATACTAGCGCGGCGTTGATCGCGTGCTCGGTCACGGCCAGGTATAGATATAGGGGTTCCCCGTCTACCGGTTTCGCCAGGATTGGGGCTTGGGCCAAGAGCTCTTTCAGCTTACCAAAGGCCTCTTCACATTCGGCTGACCATTCGAAACGCTGGCTTCCTCGAAGGACGTTGAAGAACGGGATGCATTTGTCCGTGGCTTTGGAGATGAAGTAGCTCAAGGCGGCTATCCGCCCCGTCAGGCTCTGTATGTCCTTATGCTTCCGGGGAGAGGCCATATCAATCAGTGCCTTGATCTTATCTGGGTTGGCTTCTATTCCCCAGAAACTCACTATGAAGCCCAGGAACTTCCCGGAGGCCATGCCAAAAGTGCACTTTTTGGGGTTCAGCTTCATCCCGTACTTCCGAATGACTGCGAAGGCTTCTGCTAGGTCATTTGCATGGTTCCCGGACGTCTTGGACTTGACCAGCATGTCATCGATGTAGACCTCCATGTTTCGCCCTAACTGGGCCCGGAACATTCAATTGACGAGCCTTTGGTAAGTTGCTCCGGCGTTCTTAAATCCGAATGGCATAACTATGTAGCAGTAGATTCCCTTGTCGGTTTGGAAGCTGGTGTGCTCCTGATCTGCCACGTGCATAGAGATGTGATTGTAGCCGGAGTAAGCATCCATGAAGCTCAAGATCTCGTACCCAGACGTGGCATCCACCATTTGGTCGATCCGAGGCAGCGGGAAGCAATCTTTCGGGCAGGCTTTGTTGAGGTCCATGAAGTCACGTCCTCCAGGTCTCGTTTGGTTTCGGCACCAAGACGGGGTTGGCCAGCCACACGGGGTACACAACCTCGCGTATAAAGTTGATAGAAGATAGCTTCTCAACCTCTAGCTTAAGGGCTTCGGCCCTCCCCGTCCCTAAAGGCCTGCGTTTTTGGCGGACCGGGGTCGCGTTTGGGTCAATGCTTAACGCGTGGCAGATGATGTTGCGGTCGATCCCAGACATGTCTGGGTGAGACCAGGCCAGGATATCCTGGTTTCCCTTAACTTGGGCGATGATGGCGGCCCGGCGGCCCGAACGTCTGCCGGCAGACTTTTTCCTACTTGGATGATCCGGGTCGAATCGATGTCGCTGATGCACACCTCTTCTATCTCATCCATTGGTTCCAGGGCACGGTCGTCCTCTTCCTGGACCATCCTCTCGGCAGGCGGTGAGTTGATTGGTTCGACGAAGTCCTCGACGGGTTCTTCCCGAATCATGTATACGGGCCGGGCCGACACATGGTAGCACTTCCGGGCGCTCTTCTGATCTCCCCGGACAGTCCCTACCCCTCCGTTGTCGCATGGGAACTTCATGCAGAGATGACGGATGGAGGTGATGGCCCCGAACTCGACTAATGCAGGCCGACCAAAGATGACGTTGTAAGCAGTGGGACAGTCTACCACTACGAAGGTGCAGAACTTGAACGAGAGCTGTAACTCGCTCCCCAGCATAACGGGCAGCTGAATCTTCCCCATGGGGAGAAGCGCATCTTCGTTGAAGCCATAAATCTAGGTCGGGCACGACGCCAGATCTGCTTTAGTCAAGCCAATGGCGGTGAACGCGGGTTTGAACAACAGGTTGACGGAGCTCCCATTATCCACCAACACGCGGGACACTAAATTGTTGGCGATTTGAGCATCTATGACCAGTGGGTCGTGGTGCGGAAAGTGGACATTGCGGGCGTCGTCCTCCGTGAAAGTGATGGGTAGGTTCATCAGTTTAGGGCGCTGAGCCGGGGCCTGGACGAGGGTGTACACCTCCTGATCGTGGTCCAGCTCGCTTAGATAGCATTTTTGGTCATTCCTGGACGGTCCTCCGAAGTGAGGTTCGCCCGAGATGGTGGCCACATGCCCGTAAACTCTAGGGGGTGCCATCCCAGAAGGATAAGGCATTCCGGGGCCGGGAACCTGCGCGACGGGGGCCCCCTGAGGGGCCGGCGCCGCGGGTCCCTATGCATACCCTCCCTGAGGGGGGTACTCCCGGGGCGTTCCCAGGACCGTAGGTTGCCCTGGGCCCGCCGACAGACCCGGGACTCCCACAGGCATCCTGACCCATTGGTGGAGGTGCCCCAACTTGATGAGATTTTCAATTTCGTCCTTGAGCTGCTGGCATTCTTCGGTGGTGTGGCCCACATCCTTGTGATAGGCGCATCTTTTGCTAGTGTCCCTCGGATTCCTTCCCCCTTTGAACATGGGGCTAGGCCTCCGGTAGTGAACCGCCCTTTCTGTGGCCAGGTAGATGTTCTCCCTGGTGTTCTCCAGATTGGTGTATTCTAAATATTGGGGTTCGTAACCCCTCTTTCCCTTTTTTACCGGCTCGGGCCGGTTTTGGCCCTTGCCGGATCGCTTCCCTCGGGAGGGGTTCACGCTCGCCTCAGTCGCTCCTGCCTGCAATTGCTGGGTCCCGACAGGGGCGATTCTGTGTCCTGCCGGCCCGACGCCATACCCGGAGAAGAGGGTGGATTGGGCTGGGGCATACCCTGAAGTGGCAGGGCCATACACCGTAGGAGTGTAGCTGACCCCAGGTGCGACTGGCTGTCCCAGGACAACGGGGGGCGCGGTATAGGACTGCGCCAAGAACTACCCCCCATACCCCAGGAATACCTGAGGGACGGGCTGAGGAGCTGGAGGCCATCCGTAGGCCTGGATCTGGGCTTCTTCCCAGTTGATGAGTCCTTGGGCCCTCCTGATGAACTCTTCCAGGGTAGCGGCCTTGCTACGCTGCATGTCATCCCAAAGGGGGGACCCGGCTCGGATTCCGGACTGCAGCGCCACCAGGCGCTGTCCATCGTCCACTTTCATCTTGGAGGCCTCCTCAGTGAAGCGCTGGATGTAGGCTCTCAGTGTCTCCGCGAGGAGCTGTTTGATATTTGCGAGGGCGCTGATCTGCATGTCCATCCTCATGGCGGCCACGAACTGCTTGCGAAACACTGACTGCACCCCGGACCAGGATTAGATGGATCTTGGCTTAAGTCTTTTCCACCATTCTTCGGCGGGACCGCCCAAAGTGATCGAGAAGCAGAAGCACTTGCCGTCGTCACTGACGTGGGCCACTATCATGAGCCGGTTGTATCGGGACAGATGATCCCTGGGATCGGTGTTTCCAGTATAGGCGGTGAGGCTTGGCATCTTGAACCCCTTGGGGAGTATAGCGTCTAGGATGTGCCTCGCGCAAGGCTTTTTATCCTCTTCATCGGAGTAAGTGTCCGCGCCTTCTTGCTTGCGGACCAGATGGTCCGTGACCTTTTTCAGAGCGGCTAGCTGCTCCATGAGCTGCCTGGCCGTGCCGTCCTCTAGAGGGATTCTTTTGTTCCTCCTGTCGTTGATGTTGTTTCTAAGGTCGCTGCCTCGGGGGAGGATCTTTTCCTTGCGGGCCCGCTCTTTCCGAGCATTCAGTCCATCGCGTAAGTCTATCCAGGACGTATCATCCCCCGAACTGAGGGCATGACGTTCCTCACCGCAAGACCGTTCTCGACGATTCTTGTTCACGGAGGCACTCGGGTGTAAAGATCTTTCCTGCCCGTTTTTCCCTGGGGCGTGATGGGGCTGCGCGTCTCGCGGCCACGTCCCCTGCAGATCGATCGGGTGGCCTCGTCCTGGGACGGGGCGCACCTTCTCTTTCCTAGGGAGCGGCCGAGAACGGCCCCCAACCTTTGCGTCTCGGGCGGTCTTGTCTCAGATCTTTTCGCCGGCCTTTGTTTTCTCCCTGCTTGGGTTTCTGGAGCTGGCTCGGGAAACGGTTCCGGGGGAGGGGCCTGGCCTTCTCCTTCGGGGACCCCGGTTCGCGCCTGGGGAGCAGGCTACTGGGCTCCAGGAAGTGGGCCAATCGCGTGATTGGTTGTCGGACCCTGCGCGGCTATGAACGCCTGTAGGGCCTGAAGGGATTCTTGCATCCGCTGATGCGCCTCTGCTTGCCCGGTGATCCTGGCCTCCTGGTCCAGGACTTGCTGCCTCAGTCTGGTCACCTCCAGATCCTGTTTGCTGGGCTCTCCTTCTGGGACCTCGGGATCCGCAGCCTCGTCGTGGTACTCCTCGTTTTCCTCTCCGTAATACTCCTCATTCTCTTCGCCGTACTCTGTCTCACCTTCGTAGTCTTGCGACTCCTCATGGTGAGACATTTGAGGATGTGAGTTCTCGGGCGGATCCTGAGGGAGATGTTGCGGAGGCCGCGGGTCTCCGTTGCCCTGCTCGGGATTGCTAGGGTCGAAAGTGGTGTGTCGTGTGTTCACCATTGTAGTAAAGGCTTGACCTTAGCATTGGCTTTCTTCAGCTCTCAATGAAAGCACCAAACTGTTTACCGAGATTTTCGGAAACTATATTAATGAATATTATTATAGGGGTAATGATAAGAAAAGCAGAAGATTAACACAGGATTTTTATGTGGTTGGGGCGTTAATGAGCCTTAGTCCACGAGTCAGTAGTATTAGAGCTTGGAAAGCCTTTTACAATGGAGTTTCTCTCTATATTTCGACAGAGTAACTGTATCTTAGTTGAAGAGAGATCCTTTTTCCAGTGTTCTATTGCCTGTATTTATAGGCCCATGGGAACACTGGGTTTGGGTCCGGGTATGACCCGGGCCCATCAGAGATATGGATACTCTTGGCCTCTCTAGTGGAGGCCTGATATAAAAGATAAAACATACATGAATTCCATACCAGTTAAGGCCCAATAAGTTGGCCCAAGAGCTATATTCCGCCCGACAAAACAGTGCCTTTGGTCTGGACATTTCGAGTTACGAGGCAGATTCAGGAGACAAGACCAGTCAGAGTACTTGGCAGCGCAGATTTGAAACAACGGCGTGCAATCCCGAGGTGACCTTTTCCGCAGGTGAAAAGTAGGGACAACGCCCACGCGGAGTGGGGCGGCTTCAGGGTCCTGGACGCTTTGTCCCACCAACGGGGGACGATGTGATCTGGGTTCGTTTACCTTTGTCCCTCTTCATTTACCACAGGCCTGGACCGTTACCAGGGTCCGGGACCAGGACGCGCATGTCGTGGGGGTTCGAACTATCTGCACGCCTCCCGGATGACTGTCCCAGATGACGGTCCCGGACCTCCTCATGGGCCCAGAATTGCACCCAGGCCCGTGCCCCCTTGGACATTCCTGTACCAAGAGGCCTTGGGCCGGGCCCACAGTCCGAACAGCCCCTGACCATGGGCCTGGACAAAGCATCCGGGTCCTCGCAGGAAATGGGGATAACATTTATAATGAGGAGTTTGGGTTACATTCAATCACATGTCTTGATATAATACACTCAAAGTGGCAACCTCATCTTCAACTATTAGGCATCGTGGTTGATGTTGGGGTTTCACAACGGTATTTGGTGACTTGATATAGGCGATGAAGAGTCCATTGATATTATCATTTCATGTAGTTTTGTCCTTTAATTATTAGAGTTGGTCATAATTACCGTTTCACCCTTCTAATTACCTCTTGTTCCTTAAGTACCATTAATTCATTAGTGAATAGTTAATTTATAGTCATGTTATAAATTTGAGCTCAATAACTATTTAGTTCCAGAATTAACCATTAAAGAAACCAATATTCGATCCTCTTAGGAAAACTTGGATTCCAAATCATGTAAGCTCATGTATCCTAGCCATTCGTGCTATTGAAGTTCCAAAACAAAAGTCACTAGCCTCATTATTCTAAGAGACCTTAACAAGTGAATCAAAAGACCCAACATACACACACAAGAGTTCATGAGTATTTATGATTTAGACTGATCTACATATGATCATCATATTGATATAAATTAAATCTTTATTGTAAACGGTATGTTTATAAAGAAATTAATTCACATCAATCCAATCATATATAATCTAATTATGTAAAGTACATTCACTAAGATGTCTATCTACATCGGCGATCTGAATCTAGATCACTTGTATTACAAAAATACTTAGTGAATCGTACTAGCAACCATTTATTAAAGATTACATACTATAATATGATACTGACTATTTTATTGATTGTATATGATCTTAATCTTTTCATACTCATGCAAGATCATACTCTCATTAATGAATATAGAATTGTCTCATATTTATAATAATTATTCAATAATAATTCAAATATTCAATTATAAGAAAAATGTACTTTTATTTAATTCTAAAATAAAATGTCTTTACACATGTTTTTAGGGCATCAACCCCAATAGAATGAGGTAAGCTTGATTACACTTGGTTTAATGTTATTTATTTTGGATTTTGTGCCCTTATAAAACTATATCGTACAAGTAACACAATTTTATTTTGTCAATAAAGAAGTAGAAATCATTTAGTTTAACAATCGTGTTGCTTGCTTGTTTTATTACATGATTATTCGAATAATACAAACATTTATAAAACTTCGAACATATAAATAGTTACAATTATAGTGACTAGGTCACAGTGGATTATGATTGTAATTATATGTTCAAAAGAACGAGTCCTAAGATTAGATCAATGCATTGAATTTTCACTAATTTGGTAATCTATGATATGATATACTTACACATTCATGGTGTGATATCTTATCCAAGGCATTGATCAAGTAGATAAGATCGGATGTATATAGGTACATTGGAATAGGACCGATATTGATTATTGATATGGATACATAGGACTAGACCGATATTGATTATCGAATCTAATCAATGTCACAGCGTTGACCATAGGTCAAGTTGATCTTAATTCTGAGTGATAATATTCTGCTAATTATATTATTTAAATCTTTTGATTTGTTCGTTACCAGCTTACCCAACGGTCTAGCCCATACTTTCATCTAAGAGATTTAGTAGTGTAATTGAGTGGAAGTATTATTCATAAACATGAAATCTATAGCTTCTGTATGAGAGGTGAAAATATGACTTCCTTAATGGATTAGTCCAAAAGGGTAAATGATTGAGCGCTCATATTTGTGATTAAATTCACAGATTTATCATTTACAAGGGACTTAGTAGGAGTTAAGGATAAAATACAAATGAGGGTAAAACGATAATTTACACCCACCTCGTTAGTAAGTCATCGATAGAGGATTGACTGGCTGTAACAGTTATAACAATGGATAACGTATTTGTGGTTTGGTAAAATACTTTCTGTGAACTCAAGAGCCCAATTATGAGTTTATAATTGAGTCACGTGGAATTAAAAAGTTGTGAGATAATTTATTGTAATAAATAAACTCATGGGAACTTATTATAGCTTGGGTTCATGGATCCAAGTTCCTCATGTCGTCTCTTATCAAACCAAGTTTAATAGTCTCAAACAATTGATTTAATTATCAATTAGAAATATCAAATTGACTAGGTCAATTTAATGATATTTACATGTAATAAGAATTTGGAAATAAAAGAGAATCTTTGGGTAAATTTATTAATATTGATAAATTATTGTCAATATAAATAAATAATATTAAATCAAGTTACAAATTATAATTAGTTCATTTGAATAATGACGTAATTATCTATTTAATTAATTAATTGAAAGATATATAAATAAAAAGATTTTGAATTTAAGTCCATTAGGATTTAAATTTAAAACAAAGAAATTGAGTTCAAGTTCATTTGTGGAAGCCCAAGGCTTTGATTTGTTGTTTATTATTTTAATTAATTTAAATTTAAATTTAAATAAAGCACATTAAGTTGTCTATATAATGAATGTGATGTCTAGGGTTTTCATAAGTAAGTCTCAGTTGAGTCATTAGTAAGTGAAAACCTGGACAGTCTAATTCTTTCTTAGTCGTTCTTTTTCTTGTTCTTCCCTCTCTAATTCTATCTTATGTGTTGAAAACTTGCCCACTCTTTATTAGACTTGATTTAGAGATAGGCTTTGAAGACTTTGGCACAATCTAAGCGGTTTAGTTTCTTGGCAATACCTTGCTACCACCAGGAATCAAAGGTTAAAGAATCTAAAGGAATGAGTCATTGTTCCGCTGCGTATTTGTAAGTTTCTACATCTTTATGTTTGTTTACAATTTACAAATCTGATGTTCATATGTATGCCATGCTATTGTATGTTTTCGTTATGTTTTTGGAAAAATAATAGGGAGCATACATCTAGATTTAAATTCAAAGATCCTACAATTTACTAATAAATTGTTATAAACTGTGTCTTATTATGTATGATGTTGTTGGTTCTTATAATACAATATGAGGATGTTATTAAGATTTATGATGATATGGTGATAATGGTGATTAGAATATAGTTTTAGCCTAGATTATGATTATAAGAGTGCATGAGAAGATTAATAGAGAATTGTTTGAAATTAGAGATAAAAATTAAAATTCCAGATTTACATAACCTAGGCACCCATTACAGTATTTTTGACATAACTAATGATTTATTAGTTCGATTATTCAAAATAATACATGGCTGGAACGCTCTTTGAAAATTCTACAACTTTCCATGAAAAAGTCTTTTCCAGATTCGTATTATTTAGGGATGAAAATCTAGTCATAAATTGCTGGCTTGTTTTGTTACGAAATTTGACGTACATAATTTAAGTATGGGTTATATTGTTTAGTATTTTTAATGCTAAAACTTAAATATTCATTAATAAGGTTAAGATTTATGAATTAGGGTTTATGAGAACCTGGGCTTGGGCTGGTAGATGCGACTCAGGATTGACCTAAGGGTAGTAAGGTAATTTTAGTCTAGGGCATGGTGGTGAAATTAGTTGGGTTCAATTAGATTAATTAGTTATGGGTAATAATTATTAATTAATTAATAAAAGACTAGATATTCATTAATTTTATAATAAAGAATGAATATTATTTAATCAATTAATTATGGGATAAATATTGATTAATTAGTGAGACTAAGGATATAAGTGTTGGTATTACAATAGGAAATCAGAGTGACAGCAAAAGATGTGGTGGGGAGGTTGATTTAAAAATATTACTACTAAGCTAAGATCAATACATATATTTATACATTAAATTGATGCAAATAGAAAAATAGAAGTATACTTCTCGATGCTTATTAAGTATCCTATCTATATTTTTGTATAATCAAACGATCATCCAATCCACGTGTAGATCTAATTAAGACTCACACCGTAGTCTTACAAGTCAATCCTTAAACACACAATGACGTGTATGGGCACGTGAGAATTAAATGTTTGATTTAGGCTCCTAGATATTCTCAACACATGAGATCTAGAGAGTTTGGAGAAAAGAAAAGATGTAGGGAGTTTTTAAATTTTCAAAACAGAGAGGAGAAAACACAACGTCCATACGGGGCTCGCAGCGGGCACTTTTTACAAAAAAAAAAAAATTCAATTTTGATTTTTCTATGGATATTATGTGTAGTTAAATTTAATATATTTAAATTTGATTGTCTGATTATTTTAGATATTTTAGCTGTTAAAAATATTTTGAATTTGTTCCTTGATGATTAGAATTTTTATTTTGTTATTATTGAAATATTAAAATTGGTTTTCTGATTATTCAAAATATTTTATTGTTTAAAATATTTAAAATTGGTTATCTCATAATTCTGGATATTTTAAGATATTTTAAATTTGGTTAAAAGATATTTTGATATTTTAAAATTGGTTAAAATATATATATATTTTTAAAATATCTTGTCATTCCTAAAAACTTAACAACCTAGTTTAAATTAATTATTTAAAATTGATTTTTGTTTGATAAATTATATTTTAATTAATTTAATATTTTGCAACTTGTTTAATTAATTATATTGAATTTTGTCTGATAAATTCTATGTTAAATAATTATGGTATTTTTGAAAAATTGTTTATTATTGTGGTATATTTGCATAATTTAATAATACATGCTCATATAGTAACATGTTATGCCCATCAAGTTATTAGCATATGATGCATCATTATTAAGTTATTTTTTGCATTTAGACTTTCAATATAAGTATAATGATGACCCAATTTTTGTTTTGAAAAATGTGGGAAAACTCAAATAAAAATTTAATTAGGTTTTATTTGGGCCCAATTGAACATGTAAAGTTCAAATTCCTTGCTTGTGGGTGGTTCCACTTGTGAATGCCCATTTGTTTTGCATTACTAGATTGGGCCTAATCAATTTAATAACAATTAATAAAATGAAGGTTCAAAATTCCTATGTTTTTGGGCTTTGTATGGAAATTATGGAGCCTTAGTAGTGAGTACGATATACTGAACTCAGCTCTCCTTCTTGCAAGCACGAATTGTTAAGGCACATTTTCCTAAGTTGGACTTAATTGTATTAGGCTAATCTTTTTAGTTGGACCTAATTATTGATTGGAAACAAATTAATTCTATTTTTTGGATTAATTTTAAATGGGTAATGTAGCGTCCCAAAACTCCTAATAAATATTAGTATGTTGATTAGTGTGTTGGGAAGACATAATTGGAATTATCGTGGAATTATGTGATTATAATTATATAGGCGGTTGCTCTTAATATTATTATTTTGAGTTTTTGGCGTCGCCTTTAGGTGACCTTTATGTAATGGCTCGTAGGCCACAATTTATCAAAATCAGAATAGACATCCTCATGACAGTCTTGATTTCTCCAAGTCCCCTATAGGTTATAATATAAAATGGTGAAACCCATTGAGTCAGGCCAACCAATCAAGAAAAATTAACATTTACAAAGGACCTAAGGGGCTGCGACCTGATCTCAGGCCCGGTCGTGGAAACATGAGAGCCATTGTAGGAGATCAGGTAGAACACAAGCAACTTTCCCTTCGTGCTAGCCACTACAGGTGACGGGGAAAAATAAGTTGTTCACTTGAAATTCATGAGAGCCATCATAGGCGCGAGAGGGACCCCTCGCAAGTCTTCCAGTCAATCAGAGGGTCGATTGCAACACAAGTGACCAGGCTCCCCTGCTCTCCTAGTCACTTGTGGGGAACAAAGCTGCGAACATGCAAAGTTCATGAGAAGTGTGTATAGGACAAAATTGAGTGCATGTGAAGCTCGCACAAGGTGCATAAAGAATGAAGCATGCAAAGAAACAACTACAAAAAAGCAAAATTCAGAAACTTCTGTGAAGCAACATCAAGCATGGATGCAAAGAGTAAGCAGCAGTCATCTTCAATATACATCAAAAAGCTGCCTAGGTAAGGCCAATGTTCATACAGTCAGGAGCAAAGCTCAATGTAAAGAACAACAAAAATGAAGAAAAATAGTGATGACAAGCCTATGCATGATCAATGGAGCATTCATCGTTGTCGTGACCCCTTCGCTAGAGGCCACCTTACCGATGTGGTCCTCAGTAGGTAGGACCCTCTTCACACCACCTCGTTCTGAAGTATCCTCATCAGCAACTTCAACAATGGCATTCCCCGAACCCTCGGCGATGCCATCATCAACCTCGCCCTCGCCTGTATCCTCGGCTAGACGAGCCTGACAGTATGTTAAAATGTTCTTGGAAGCTGGCTCACCCATGAAGCTGAAGTCAAGACTATGGTTGAATCATTAGAGAGCAAATAACAAGTTGTTAGTATTTTCGCTACTGCCCCTATGTGCCAACTCAACCTCACGATGAAACTTGCCACGCTCATGAGTATCACGTCCATGGAATCATGTTGGATTTTCCAAGCTTTGGCATTCTGCCAGGCACGCTACGCAGCTTTGGTGGCGTCCTCGCAGGCAGAACGAACATTCACGAGCCCCTGCTTCGAGGCAACAAGTGTAGTGCGAGAGCTCTCAATGTTAGAAAGGGAACTCTAGAGGTCCGAGCGAGTATTCTGAAGATCCTCGGCCTCCCGCTCGAGTTGCCGATGAAGGTTCACCATGGTCATTGCCACATGAAAAGAAAAGAAAATTGTGAGAACATACTCATAAAAGAAAGAAATGAGACAAGTTAAAGCGGTTACCATAACAATGTTCTCCATCTATTGGTGGGACAAGTCATGAGAGGAGACTGTGGTTGCTAGTGGCCAATTGCAGAGAATGAAAGGGCTCAGCGCTACTGACTCTAGCATCCCCCTTGCCATGCTAATGCTTGCGCTGAGAAAGTTGGCGCAACAGGGGGCAACACGCATGCTGGCGCTGCAGGAAATGGAACGCCCCCTAGGAGAGGGCCTGATGGAGTGAGGCCAGTAGATTTGACACCTGGAGGGCGGATCTGAACTCTCTTAGCTTTCTCGTGCGATCGTCCCTAGGGCGAAGGCCATTTTTTCTGCCTTCCGGACCACTCTGGAATGGTCAAGGGTTGAGAAAAATACTTTGATGGGTCCATATCTCATGCAATTCAGAAATCAAACAGTTAGTCAAAACAATGTGTTGACGGTAAGAACTCGTCAACAAAGTTAAGTCAAAAAACTTGTAACCTTATAAGTAAATGATGGACTTAAAGAACTTAAAGTAAAACTACAGAGTGAAAATGGAGAAAGGTATTGGTATTGCTTAGAAATCTCATGTTACAAGTGAATTTTTTTGATCCCCTTCCTTTGTGAAGGAAGGTCCTATTTATAGGTAATCACTGATGGCCCTTAGTACACGGTGGTCCCAAAGGGACAAAGTGATGCATCTATAGGCTGCAGGTGAATGTGGTGCAAATGCTAGTGGTGCTGGAGGAGTGGTGGTCAGATCCAATACATGTCAGGGGCCTGCAAAAATGCTCATGGTCTTGTACCATGTCATACCTCCACCATTAATCTGGTACGAACATTAGAGGTGTGTAGGGGGAGGCCTTGCCATGTACCATTCTTGTACTGCCACTACTTGTAGGGTACGAGTGTCATACACGTACCTTGGTTCCCTTTATCTTATTTATACCTTTCGTTCTTGTACACGAATTTCATTCACGCAATCATTATTCTTGGGTGCATCTATGTCTCGAGCTTCTCAATATTTGGCTAAGTATACTTGGGGTTTCCATTGGGACATATACATGAGGTGCATCTTATTGGTGGCACCTACCCAAAAATAGAATAGGACCTCCTTAGCAAGATACATGCTTCGAAGAGGCTTAAGAGGGCCTAGAAAGATGATCCCATGAAACCGTCATGTGAGAAGTTCTTGGTGCATGCGAGGGTCATGTCTAGGTCCGAATGTCATTGAAGTTTGTCCCTACATGAGGTGCTAGGTGCGAAGGTGGTGCGTGAAGCACATGGCTAGGCATGAGGTGAGATGGCCTTGTGGAGACACAAGGCGAGGTGGCGAGACGACTTCCCATAGATGCAAGGCAAGATGGTCTCACGGAGGTGCTAGGCAAGGCAGTCTCGTAGAGGTGCAAGGCACTGGGCATGGCGAGGCGCTAGGCATGGCGAGGTGCGAGGCACTGGGCATCGTGAAGTGCAAGGTGTTGGGAATGGTGAGATGTGAGGCATTGGGCATGGTGAGACGGCCTCGCAGGGGTGCGAGGCAAAATGGCCTCGCGAAGGCGTGAGGCGAGGTGGCCTTGTGAATGCACGGGGAAAGGTGGCCTCTTGGAAGCACGAGGTGAGGCGGTTCGTGTGAGGCGCATGACGAGATGGCCTCGTAGAGGTGCAAGGTGTTAGGTAACCTCATGCAAGGTGCACTTGGTGCTAGATTATATTCTTCTGTTCCCTATGCTTATCTGATGCCTTGAGGGACATGTAATGAAGGTCCTTTAAGAGTGGGAAGATTTTGGTGTCCACACTTGCCCCCCAGTCTATGAGAGGGCCTTTAGGAATTCTTGTAGACTCTTTTTGGGCCATCTTTATGACATGCAAGGTACATGCGTGTTTGTTTGTTTATGAGATATGGAAAAACATACTTCATAAGTAATGATCCTTAGGACTCCTTTGAAGTTTAATTAATGCCAATCATTCCTTTGTACAGATCCCACAAATGTCATTGGTGTACAAAACATCAGTCCGCACGAAGGAGCTTAAGGAAAACTACCTAGAGGGGCCCGAGAAGTATTGTCTAGACAAGGTGAGCCCTCGTGTGGTGCTCCTAAGATGCTACCCTAGGTGGTTTGCGAGTATCCAAGGCTTGTTAGATTTCAGAGTGAAGAGTGCTTTAACAAGTCTTTCTTATGGTCCTTTTGTCTTGTTGGCTTCTTCTTCACTATTAGAGCAGCAGGTTAACTCAACCATGAAGTCTACCAGTACTTGCTCATTGAAGAAACACACTTGGTGTCTTGTTTGTGCTTCATGCTCATTTGAGGAGAGTTTGAGCTCCTCTTATGTATACACGTTGGTTTATTTTAAGTATGTGTTGACCCTTTGGGTAACTCCCATCCTTTTTTTTTATATTCATCATGCATACGCTTTTGAATTTTTATTTTTGATTGAGAAGCGTCTTTCTCGATATTATGCATAGTACTATTTTTACAAGTGTCTTCTTCGAGACCTTTTTTGCAAGCGTCTTCTTTGAGACTCTTTTCCCAAGCTTCTTCTTTGAGACCATTTTTGGGCTAGGTGACTTTGGTCGACCTAGGACTATTATGAGGACCCTTTTTGGTCCTTGATGTGATCTCCCCTTGGGTTGGGACCCTTATAGGGAGATGATACTTGTGAAGCCTCGCAAGCGCCTATTTTCAAGGCCCTTTTATTAATTGCAAGGGAGATTTTTGCAAAGACCTCCTTTATGGCCCTTTTTCCCTTGGGTTAGGCAACTTGGTCGACCTAGACTTAGGGATCTCTTTGGGCTCCCCTTTTATCTTCTACGAAATTGTCCCTTTGTAGGGTTGGTGTGTTTGTGGGGAAGTCACTTTTGATGGACCTTTTCACTTTCTTAGCCTCTATAAGGGTAGCTAGTCCTTATAGATTAAAATGGTGTCTTATAAGGTTCACCGCTCATATATATACATATATATGATAAGTATTTTTATATATATTTCTCACGAAGCTGGGCACATGTTTTGCACATGGCTAGGTGCCTAATGATGCTCTCTGGGCTAGGCACCTATTTCGCACATGGCTTAGTGCCTGTTGAGGCTCATGAGTCTAGGCACCTATTTTGCACTAGCCCAGGCACCTAGCAAGGTTGGATATAATACCTCAGAAGTTGTTGATGAGAACTATCTTGCTAAGCACTTTGTTTTTTATTTTTTCCGATACACTTTGACAATGGCAGTATGTGTGCACATAAGTGTCCCTGGAGATGAGAGATGTAATATATAAGATAAGTGCTTGAAATTAGTGATAGTAGGCAATGTGTAAGGGTAGGCACAATTCCATTGTAATGTTACATCCTAGGGTCAGCAAGGTGACCTCTTTGAACCCTACCCAGATAAATTACATCTACAGGAGGCCAACTATAGTAAAACTTTTGATTCCTTACGAGGCATAACTCAAATAAAAAAAACTACTACTACTTTGTGGAGGCCAATTGGGGTGACTACTTTAGTTCGCAAGCGACACAAATAAAGGGAGTCTTATCAGTGGCTATCCTTGATGAATTCAACTAGCTTCTTCATGAAGTCTTCGTGTAGACCTCTTCCAATCTTCAACTTGATCAGGAACTTCTCTATCACAATGATCTCTTCTATGCAGAGTCTCCAGACGTATTTGTAGAAGGGGGATTGGAAGAAGGTTTGCTTCCCCCAGCTGGCAAATTCTCATGGCCCTCTTCCATGCTTATATATTTCTGTGCTCTTTCAAAGAAGTCATCTAAGTCTGTAACCTTTCTCTTGAGCATGTTATCCCATAACTTGCTTCCTGGAAGAACTTTGGCTGTGATAGCCATCTTGAACTCTGCTTTAGTTGAACTTCCCACCTTAGCTATTTTTGTATTGAATCTATGGATATAGATCTTCAGGCTTTCACTTTTGCCTTGTTTTATGTTAGCGAGGCTGGTACTCGGCATAACATAACCACGGACTGCGTGGTGCTGCTGAAGAAATTCGCCAAAGAATTGTTGCCATGACCTGATGGTTCCTTGCCTTAACCTCTTGAACCACTTGTACGTAGCTCCTTTGGGTGTAACAGAGAAAAAATAGCACCTTGCCCTGCTGTTGACCTTCCTTAACTTCATCAGGTCGTTGAAGGCGTCTAAGTGATACTTAGGGTCTATAGTGCCCTCATACGAAGTCTTGTGAGGCTCCTTGAAGTTGGTGGGGATCTACTTAACTTGGATTTCCCTTGGGAAGGGTGACTCATTGTAGCGACCCAAATTTGCTAATAAGGCTTAGGGCTTTGATTAGCGTGCCTAGAGGGCAATAAGTGGTTTATTATTATTATATGTGAATTTTCATGAGTATGTGTTTAGAGATGCATGTTTAGGTAAATTAAATATGCATGTGGCCCCATCAGGTTATTAGGGGAGTGATTGTAATTTTTAGCTCGCGGAGAGCATAAATGTGAATAATTGCGATATATATTTGTGAAATATCTGTGTTGCACGATTCGAGACAGTCCTAGGGAGTGGTTAGCTAGAAAGTCACAACGAGGTCGAAAATCTGACTCGGGGCGAGTCGAGGGGTAATTTGGGTATTAGACATTTTATGGGGTTATCGGATTATGGAAATAAATATTTGGAGATATATTCAAAGATAGAATGTTTAGGAGAGAATATTGGGGAAGTTTACCATTTTGCCCTCAGGGACGTTTTTGGTACCCTGAGCCTTGAAGTAACCTTATAGACTTAAGTTAAATAAAACAAAATATAGGAAACCCTTAGAATTCTCTAAACCGACCCTATCTCTCTCTTTATATCTCCCTTGAAGAATTTCTCTCCTTTGGAAGCTTAGGAGAACTCTTGGTGAAATCTAACCAAAGACTAAGAAGTGGAGCTGAGATTTTGGGAGCTAGAGGCTTGGAGCTTAGGGAACTAATCCAGGGATTTAACTGAGCTCAAGGTAAGCTTTAATCTTAGTAAATTATACTGAATAACTGCTGGTATTTTCAGAGTTTGCATGTGAGTAAAGTGGTGAATTGCTTTTGAGTGTTTGGGTGAGTTTTGGGGCTAGTTTTTGTTGGGTTTTTCTGCTAGGATTACTCTAGAAATGTTGTGATGATTCAGTGGAATTGTTGGGTTGATTTTGGGGTTAATTGGACTGGTTTTTATGGTAAAATGGTGAGTTTTTCTAGGCTCGAGGGGTCGGCCGCGACGCTGTTCTTGCTGAGCCGCGGCCCCTTAGAACTTAGGGGCGTCTGAAATTGGAGGCGCACCGCGGTGCCCTTCAGGAAGGGCCGCGACGCGTGTAGGATGAAATGAGGCAGTGCCTCGGGTTAAGCTGGGCGCCGTGGCATGAGTTCTTAGGGCCGTGACGCTTAGTGCATTTTTGGGCTTTAAAGTGTGTTTAGGCTTGGGAACTCAAAGGTTAAGGCTCGGGATGGATTTTATCACCCGGATTGATAGAATCCAAGGTCCTGGAGACTAGAATTATGACCCAAAGTTATTTAACGGATTAGAACTTGATGGATGGATATTGTTGGTGCGTTTTGACTAGGGTTTCAGCGAGGCTCGGACTAGGGGACTGTGCTTGGGACATCGGTTCTTGGGAAGCTCGGGATACAGGTAAGAGAACTGTTGTTCCCATAGAGCTTGAGTTGCAGGGCACGACCCTTATGATTGTGTTGCAGGGCATTGCCCCTTTGATTGAGTCTATTCATGTTTAAGTATCTGTTTAATTATGCTATGTGAGCATATTTGTGAATGAACGGCAAGAGCCGGGAATGGCGAGGGCCGGGAACGGCGAAGGTCGAGAGCGGCAAGGTCGAGAACGACAAGGGGCCGGGAGTAGCGTTTAGCACGCGGAGTGCAAGTTGCCAGGGCGAGACCCTAAAGGATACCTGGGATATCCTTATGGTGTAGACCGCGAACCCAGGGCCTGGTAAGTGCCTGGGACGGCATGGCCGTATGTGTTAGCCTGATGGTAGCTTGTTTGTATGTTAAGTGTTTAATATACATATGTTATCTGCTTGTGAGGGTTTTCTTGCTGGGCTTCGGCTCACGGGTGCTCTTTGGTGCAGGTAAGGGCAAGGGGAAATCGACCAACCATGAGTACGGAGAGCGTGAAGCGGCGCGTACATGTTTGGCCTGCCTGGCTGCCACGGCCAGTGGTATTTTTGGAAGATGATTGTACTAAACCTAAGTTTTGTCATTTAGTCGACTCTGACTATATTTTTGAGTTGTAAATATTTCTAAACAGTATTTTGGGATCCCAAATGTTAAACACTTTATAATTTTCAGTAAATGGTTTATTTTCAAGGTTTATGACTCTAATTATGGTTTAATTACACTTTTGTCTTAAAACCTCGATTAGCGAGTTAATTACACGTTTTAAACTCACTTAGTAACGGCTCTAAGGTAGTAGGGCGTTACACTCATAGTCAAACTCATCATCACCTCCATGCCCCCTAGATGCAGTGACCATCTTGCTTTGGATTTTGGTGTCTAGTTCCCTTCTCCTTTTGTTCAAGAAGTCTCGTAGGTTCTCAAAGCAAACCCTTGCTTTAGTTGTATCCTCCGAGGGAGTTGTGGGGGGTGCGGTTCTTACCTCGGACCCTCTCTGGTTAAGCTTTCCCCTTAAGTTAGGTTGAGCTCTTTTGGAGGCGGTATTGGGTTCGCACCTCCTGTAGGTGGGGTTTGCGTCAGGTTGCAACGTTGGCATAGAATCTTCCTTGCGTCTCGGGCAAGGGGTATCACTAGTGGATAGTCACGTTTTTCCATCGTCCATGGGCATGGTGGAGTCTCCTCGTACATGTTCCCTCTCTTTATGCTTAGAGAGGGGAGCATCCGAGTTTTCGTGTAACAGGTCGTTGAGTACCTCTTGCATGTTCTCTATGGTGGCTTGCAAACTTTGATTTTTCAAGTGCAAGTCACGTATTTCATTTTTTGTAGTGACGAGTTCGGGAACATGAACTCAGTGAGTGCACTCTTGGGCGCTTACCATGTCTCTGTTTGGAGGGACCCGGGTCTCGATGGTTCGAACTTGGGGCCACCGGCGGCTGTGGCGGAGGGTGAGTTATACGATCCTTCGTTGGAGCAGTACCATGTGCTGCAGGGTCCGATGTAGGATTAATGGCAGGGGGTGATACTTCTTCCTCTTTGCCATTATCTCTGGGCAACTCCGACGCACCTCCATTCGTCGACTAGGATGATCCCTCATGGACACTCTTAGTTGGGTTTCGTCGAGGTGAATCTCCACTTCTTGGTGGTCTTGTAGGCATTTTTAACATCTTGGCATGTTTCCTCACTGAAATTAATGGAAGAACTACTGTGTTAGTTGTTCTTCCCAAATACGACACCAAATTGTTGACGGTGAGAAATTTCCAACGAAGTTTAGTTGGAAAAACTTGTAAGCTTATAAGTAAATTAAGGACTTAAAAGAAATTAAAGTAAAATTGCAAAGTGAAAATGGAGAAAGGTATTGGTATTGCTTAGAAATCTCAAGTTACAAGTGATTTTTTTAGACCCCCTCCTTTGTGAAGGAGGTCCTATTTATAGGCAAGCATTGTTGGCTCTTAGTACATGGTGGTTCCAAAGGGACAAAATGACGCATCTGCAGGATATAAGTGAACGTGGTGCAAGCGGTACTGGTGCTGGAGGAGTGGCGGTCGGATCCAGTACGTGTCAGGGGCCTACAAAAAACGCTCTTGGTCTTGTACCATGCCGTACCTCCACCACTTGTCTGGTACGAACATCAGAGGCGTGCTGGGGGAGGAATTTCCATGTTCCATTCTTGTACTGCCACTACTTGTAGGGTACAGGTGTTGTACACGTACCTTGGTTCCCTTTGTCTTGTTTATAACTTTCATCCTGTACATGAATTTCATTCACGCTATCACTCTTCTTAGGTGCATCTATGTCCCGAGCTTCTCAATATTTGGCTAAGTAAGAATACTTGGGGTTTCCATTGGGACATATACATGAGGTGCATCTTATTGGTGGCACCTACCCCAAAATAAAATAAGGACTCCTCAGCAAGATACATGCTTCCAAGAGGCATAAGAGGGCCTGATAAGATGGTCCCATAAAACTATTATGAGAGAAGCTCTTGCTGCATGCGAGTCTTATGTCTAGCATGAGTGCCCTTTGTGAAGTTTGTCCCTACATGAGGTGGTAGGTGCAGAGGTGGTGTGCAAAGTGCGTGGATAGGCAAGAGGCGAGATGGCCTTGCAGAGACACGGGTCGAGGTGGCGAGACGACCTTACTGAGGGGCGAGGCAAGATGGCCTCGCAGAGGTGTGTGGCGAGGTGATCTCATAGAGGTGCGAGGCACTGGGCATGGTGAGGCATGATGTGCTAGGAATGGCGAGGTGCTGGGCATGGTGAGGCGCGAGTTGCTAGGCATGATGAGATATGAGGCACTGGGCACGGCAAGGTGCAGGGGTGCTAGGCAAAAAGGTCTCGCAGAGGCGAGGTGGCCTCGCGAAGGCACGAGGCAAGGTGGCCTCGTAGAGGCACGAGGCGAGGCAGTTCATGTGAGGCAGATGGCAAGATGGCCTCGTGGAGGCACTAGGTTTTCGATAACCTCACATGAGGTGCGCTTGGTGTCAAATTGTATTCTTTTGTCACCTATGCTTATCTGATGCCTCGGGGACATGTAATGAAGTCCTTTAAGAGTGGGAAGTTTTTTGTAACAACCCTTAAAACAAACAATACCAAATCATGTTGAAATTTATAACTTTTTACTTTTAACTCATTGTACCAAAAATCCATATAAAAAAAACTTTTAAAAGATCGTGTGTGCACACTTTTAGTTTAGCAAACGAAATTACAACTACTCTTTTACAGAGTTAAACCAAAACAATGTCATAAAAGAAATAACAAGCTCCCAACATTTATTTTCAAAATGGTGTTCCATAAAAAACCTCCCCAGGTCGGGCCACATGTACATATCCATAAGCAGACTCCGTCGCTCACTGCTCCACTTTGCATTTGCACTTATCTACAACATGAAACAACTAGGTAAGTGAAAACACTCAGTAAGAATAGCCTTGCACACGAATATACTAAACCCAGTAATGGGTTGCCCTAAGGCAGGTTGCCCCACCAGTCACTAAGGTATTGGATAAATTCCAACCCTATCATACAATTCTCAATAATAGTCCTAACAAAAAATCAAGCACATTGGTTGTGCCCAACAACCAATTTTCATACATATCAAAACCACCTACATTCAGAAAATCCCAGACATTCAAGATATATAACCATATCCGAAATAAATACTCTGGTTGTTTCTTAAACCCAAGTTCACACATAGCATGATAACCTGCACTTAGAAAATTCCCATAACATACAATATATCACTCATATCATAATATCCTGCACTCAGAAGATTCTCAGAATATTCAAATATATTTAACACACATCATGACTGAGCAATTAAATTATCAGCAAGGGATTCGGACCATAACCCAGTTCCATCATTTGTGTTTTGGTTCCGACCCAGACTATATTACCATTGTCCTGGCTTCAACCCGGACTATATACTTTCCATGTCTTGGCTCCAACCCGGACTATATACTTGCCATGTCTTGGCTCCAACCCGGACCATATACTTACCATGTCCTGGCTCCAATCCTGACTATATTAACATTGTCCTGGCTCCAACCCGGACTATATTACCATTGTCTTGGCCCTAACCTAGACTATATTACCATTGTCCTGGCTCCAACCCAGACTATAATATGCTAATGTTCTGGCTTCAACCTGAACCTACTTACCATATAGTCGCAGAATGCCAAAGCATTGGAAGAGTAAGAATTAAGCATACCCTGGTCTTAATAACCAAAACAAAACTAGTGTAATCTACTACCACAGGCACACACTAGTATATTCATGTTGTAGCCAAAAAAGAGAAATGCTAACTTACTTGGACTCCTTAGTTCCCAGATGGATCTTTTAACTCCGCTATCCGCTTTTTCCTTCACGGTTACTGTAATTAATATAGTGTACTCAGATTAAACTATGGCATACTCGTATAGCTCATATTCTATGATAACTACATTCAATAAAGTTCTCTTAGAGATTCTATACTAAAATTTCTCTTATACACTTTACAGTGCATAAGACCGCATTCCGATTTAATCAATTTACAGTTTCTTGAGAAAAATTTTCCTTACCACAACATGCTCTCCGTGTTGTGGATTTTAATATTCTATCTCTAAATGACTCTCTCAATTGTATTATGGGTAATTTTGGTTACTTATAAAAGGAGTTTTAAACAACTCTTAATTTTAGAAAACCACCAACTTTTTTCCTAAGTACGGAGTTTACTGTTTCCCATCCTTTACCCAAAAATACCGCGTTTCGAACTTTTACAATTTATTATCCATTAACGATAATACTTTTTGATTTACAGTTTTATAAAACCTAACTCCCATTTTTACCATCTTTAATCCATAACCTAGGATCTCTATTACGTCATTTTTTAAAAGAAAGGGCAATTGGACCACATATTTATAAAATGGTAAAAATGAATGCTCATAACCTTAAGCTAATTTGGGTTTGGTTAGATATCTAAAACTTTAACTATTTTTTAAAACAACTTCATTTCCAATTTCGAACCTAACTTTTTCACTATTCATTTTAACGTGATAAAAATCCTGCTTTTAAGTTCATATTCTATGTTAGGTTCTCTAACCACAACCTTTTAAAATCCCATTCGCGTATTATGCATCCTAATGACAGAGACTAGGCGAGAGCTTACGTCAAAATTCAATTTAGGTTAGGAGAACTAACCTCCCAAAACTCGTTGTTTTGTTAAGGTTCGAAATTACTATTTTCCTCATTTTTAGGAAAATTAGAAAAATTACTACACTTAAACCATGACATATTTTAATATAAAATTTTACCAAGGCCTTATTACATATCTTAAAAAATTTCTCACCAAGTTTCATAATTTTTGGGATGACAAAACCCATTAAATCATTTAAAGAAATTTGAGCAGTGCCTGCTGCCCAGGAGTTTTTCTCAGATTTTTTTAGGGTTCTTTGAAAAATTATTTCTCTTACACCGTAATCCAGTTCTTTCTGAAATTTTACCATGATATTTACTCATATCTAATTTAGTTTCTCACAAAATTTCATAATTTTTAGGATAGGGAAACCGACTAAAAAATGTAAGACAATCTGGGCAGCGTTTGTTGCCCAGAAATTTTGTTTTCAGATTACTAGGGCGAACTTTGAAAAACCTTTACTATTTAACCATTTTGAATTTTCCAATAAAAAATTTATGTGATCCTTATACATATTTAAAATAACATTTTACCAAATTTCATGGCTTTTGACTCCATAAAACGTGAAATTCTGTTTTTAATAATTACCAAATTAATTAAACCATGTGAATTAATTAAAGTGTGGAATGGTAATTAACTGTTTAAATAGATTGCAGTTCTGTCGCGACAGAATCCAAACTTGTCATGACAGAAACTGAACACAATAAAAAGACAGTGCAAAATAATAAAGAACACAATAAATTTTTACAAGGTTCAGAAACCCTTTCGGATAACCTACTCCTTGGGGCCACACCCAGAGAATAAAACCAATTAATAAAGAATCACAAGTACAAAAACATTGACT
This sequence comes from Humulus lupulus, assembly GCF_963169125.1. Taxonomy (NCBI): domain Eukaryota; kingdom Viridiplantae; phylum Streptophyta; class Magnoliopsida; order Rosales; family Cannabaceae; genus Humulus; species Humulus lupulus. The sequence goes on along the minus strand of NC_084800.1, from coordinate 180,214,960 downwards.
TAAACAAAACAAGACTCCCTCTTGAGATTTGTCGCAACTTGTTGTACTTCTGTTCACTAATCTGATCTTGATTGAAATGCTCAACCACTTGAACTCCCTTCAATGGCCAGCGAGTGCTTGCATCCTCCCAACGCAAGGCTTGTAAAAATCTTCTCCCGAAGACTACAAACGTTGTATTCAAATTACAATGTGTATTCACTCATGAACATGGTATAAACTCACCACTAAAAACTAAACACACATAATTCTATAAGATCACGTGAATACTTATGATCTTGAATACAAAGAGGAACTCTCACAAATATTACAATAAAGCTCACGAATAATGCACCAAAGAGTTCACTTTTCTCACTGTCTTTAGAGCCTTATTTATAGAGTCCTTTTTTGTGCTCACAAAGGCTGAGAAAGAATTATTCTAATAAAGGCAAGAATCATAGAAGTTATTCTTGATTGTCCAAGAGTTGCCTTATTTAGAAGATGTTGATCTGACAGATGCGATATCGGTAGGGATAACTTATACCTATGTCGGATCAAAACAAGCTCAAAACGGAAACAACAATTAATGACATTAAGAACCAGTATCCTCATTGCAATCCTTGAGCTGCACAAAAATATATAAGCAAATAATCCAAAAACAACTTTGGGTAAGTACCGAATATTTGCAATATACTTTGTTTCCTTTATAAACAAAATGAGACAATATAGGCTAAATAAGGAAGCACATTATTGTCCAAAATTCACAAAAAGGGAAAGTGGATTTCCGAAATTTGTAATAAGGGAAACCAAACAATTCTGAAAATTATAATAAAGGAAAACAAATATTTTCGAAAATTATAATAAAGGGAAACAACTAAATCAACCAATTTATCTTTTAAGAAAAAAGATATTTCTATAAAAATGCCAATTATAGGATTTACAAAACGTGTTCAATATTCAAAACAATCTGGGCAGTGCATGCTGCCTAGAAATTTTCTAGATTGCATCAAGATGCCAAACAATTCATGAATTAGGTTTGAAAACACATTTTTTCGATTTTTCAATGCCTAAACTCAATTAATAATCTAGAAATATGCAACCATACAAATTATTTCCACAAACAGAGGTAGTAAGGTATCATTTGACCCATTGGAAGTCAGACCACTAAAACTTGGCAGTATGCATTTTTACACATTTTAGCAAAAATAAACACAACTAGCAAAACCCTAGCCACATGCATGCATGAAAATAAAAAAAATCAATCAAGCTAACCCTCAAGCATAAAATAAACTTCAAAAACCAACAAAATAACCTATACAATGAGATCTAACATCAATAAACAAAAATAACTCAAAAACCAACCAAAAACTCTACATTTGTAGTTCTAGCTTGGAGATGAGATTCCTTAGCTTTTAAAACTTCCTCCTTGTATTATATACACTCAAACCGAGCCCCAAAGGTTCCACATGCATATTTTTTAAAAGAGTGTTAGGGTAGAAGATGGAGATGAGTGGAAAAATCACCAAAACATTAAAATCCTTACCTTTGCTCTCGCTAAAACATCAAAAAGCTTCAAATCTTGAGATCTTCCTAGAACAACTTCCCTATAGAACTCGAACACAAGATCCATGCCATGCATGGCTATTAAAATCACATGCATGCATAGTAAAACCCCTTACGATTTCGGGTTTGAAAGAAAAGGAGAAGGAAAAAGAATGGACTAGGGTTCAAAACTTACACTTGCCTAGATATCTCTTGAGTTTCTTCCTTCTTCAATAGGGAGATTGTAACGCCCTGGTTACCCCAGAAAAATTACGGTGAATGGTGAACTGGAAATTTAACTTGCTACCCAAGTCCTTTGGTTAAATATGTGCTTCTAGGTGTTATTAACAGGCTAAGGTGGAAAATCAATCAAAAGGAAAGGATATATTTTATTTAAAACATAAAACTGTTCATGGGCCCATAAAAACGTTTACAAGTTATTTATAACTCAAAATGGTCATTACTGTTCAAATTTACAACTCGCCGACCTAAGCGGCAAAAATAGGGTAAACCCCCTAGTTCCTCTGAGAACTCCTTGGCCGTTGTGGTCAAACGGCCGCATATGTACACAACACCACCTAAGCTCTCCACTCAAGGCTGGGTGAGCTTTTCCTTCCCTTTACCTGCACCACATAGCACCCATGAGCCAAAGCCCAGCAAGAAAACACAATATAGCATGAATATAATATCAACAATGATCATAATAATAATTTAGGACTTTCAGTCCAAACAGATGAGTGACGATTGGAATGTCGCTGAGGTGGGTTCAGTTCCCTCTAGCCATGTGATGATAGGGTCACCGGGGCTTTACAAATAAGTGATCCTTTCACTAGCTTAAATAGGATAGGTGCTCGATGAACTAGTCACTGACATAACCTTCCTCGTGACCATAGAGTCACAACCATGGGATTCCGCTCCCTAGCCATGTGACAAACAATCACCTAGGCCTTTAGCCCTGGCTCTGAGTAAATAGCCTAGACTAGTCAAGTGCTTATAAGTTTCATCGACCTTAGGGTCGGTCCAGCATTAATGCCCCTAGAGCCATTCCACGCTGATATCGATTAGATCGAATCTTTTATCGGCCCTGCGTTTAGGACGCTTATGCCGTTTCTGACTCTCAGGTCAGTAATATGCGACCAGTGCCGTCCCTGACTAATCATTGCCATACACAAGTAAGCAAGCTCTGCTAAGCATTTAATATGCAATCAATGTCCACATTTAATAACCAACATGCCTCAACAATAATCATGCATGTCATATACACAGGGTAGTTTTCTTACCTCTGATTCGAGCGAGAATGAATAAAAGAACAACCCTTGAGAACGATCAACCTTTAAGCCTTTAACGGTCACCTAGTCATAACCAAATATGGGACACCATCAATAAAAATGAATAACATCGAACCCCACTAATCCGGGTAGTAGGAACGATCCCGAGGCCTAAAACCAAGTTCCAGAGGTAAAAACACTCAAATGGCCTCAAAACCCTGCCTGAGTCGCGGCCGTAGCACCTTGAGCCGCGGCCCCCAGCCACACCAGGAGCAAGGGCCGCGGCGCCCACTACCCAAGGCTGCGGTGCCCAACACACCCAAAAGACCTCCAGCTGCTTCTTCGAGCTTAGGCTGCGGCACCCAAGAACAGGGCCGCGTCCCCCCACTCAGAACCAACTATGAACCTGATTTTCTTCATCCCAAACCTTCCAAAAACATACCTAAACACTTCCAAATCCAAAAATCAAAGTTCCCAAACTTCCCAATGATCCAAACCCATCAAATCTTGAGGCTCAAACAAACCAAAAACTCAACGATTCACAAAATCCAATTCTAAGCTTAGAAACTCTAAAATCTCAAAACTTAGATTACCTTCGATTGGGTTGTTTTCCGTTAAATCCTTCGGTCAAGAAGCTTCTAATCTTTCCTAGGATCGCTATGCCCCGATCCTCACTTGATTCCGACTCCTAGAACTCAAGATTTCTTCGAAATTGCCTCAAACGGTAAAAGGAACTAACGGGAAGAGAGAAAAGTGTTTTAAACGTATGGTTCTATCCGATGAACTACTTCAGGCTTAAGTAACCTCAAATAAAACCTAATGCTCGGGGTCCCAAAAACTCCCTGGGGACATTATAGTCAAAACTTCAAGAATTTCCTCCTGATCTCAACAGCTCCAATTTATCATCAAATAAACATTCCCATTACTCAATATTCCAATAAATGACCCCGTTATGACAAAACTGCTAATTCACAATATAAGACTGTCTCATGCCAAATAGCTCGAATATAACTCCATAATAATGGGATCTCATCCATAACTCACATTATCCACCAAAATACACAAATATGCCCTCAACGGGCCAAATTACCAAAACACCCTAACAATCAAATGTGGACTATAATGCCCCAGATTTCCTAATAGGGTTTAGGACCTTGATTAGGAGGCCGGGAGGGCCATAATTGATTTATTATGGTATTAAATGATCATATGCATGTTAATGTGAATTATATTATTATATGATGATAAATGCATGCATATGGGTGTATTTATAATCATAGGGGCATTTTGGTAATTTGGCCTGTTGAGGGCATATTTGTAAATTGGGTGCATATTGTAAATTGTGAATGAGATTTTATTATTATGGAGATATATTCGAGCTCTTCGGCATGAGACGATCCTAGATTATGAGTTAGCGGTTTTGTCATAACGGGGTCAAGTATTGGGTAATAAGAATGTTTATTTGGTGATAAATTGGGAGTATTTTAGATCAGGATGGAATCCTAGAAGTTTTGACTATAATGTCCCCGAGGGTGTTTTCGGGACCCCGAGCCCTAGGTTTTATTTGAGGTTACTTAAGCTTGAAGTAGCTTGTCAGATAAGAACATACGTTAGAAAATCTCTCTCTCTTCCTGATAGCCTATTTTACCATTCGAAGCTTTCTTGAAGGAATCTCGAGTTCTAGGAGTCGGAATCAAGCGAGGATCGAGGCATAGCGATCCTAGGAAATATTAGAAGCTTCTTAACCGAAGGATTTGATGGAAAACAACCCAATCGAAGGTAATCGAAGTTTAAGTTTTGAGTTTTTCCGAGTTTCTAAGCTTTGAATTGATTTTGTGAATCGTTGAGTTTTCGGGTCGTTTGAACCTTGGGTTTTGAGGGTTTTGGAGTATTGGGAAGCTTGGGAACTTTGTTTTGATGATTGGGGAATGTTTAGGTATGTTTTTGGAGGATTTGGAGTGTTTAAAACACGTTTGGGAATGGTTCTGGGTTGGGCGCCGCGGCCCTAGCTCGAGGTAGCAGGTGGGCTCTCTGTTTTGCTGGGCGCCGCGGCCCTTGGTGTAGGGCGCCGCGGCGCTTGCCTCTGGAATTTCTGGGGGTCGCGGCCCAAGGTGCCAGGGCCGCAGCCCTTGCCCAGTTTTCGCCCCGTTTGCTTGTTTTGACCCCAGGAACTTAGTTTTAGGCCTCGGGAGTGTCCCTACTACTTGGTTTAGTTTGGATTGATCTCTCGGAGGCTAGATATTGGTTTGGAAACCTATGTTGATCATTATTGTTAATGATGTCTCGTGTTTGATTATCATTAGGTGACCGCTAAAGGACTAAAGGTTGATCGTTCTCACGGGTCGTTGTTTTAATCTTTCTAGCTCGAATCTGAGGTAAGAAAACTACACCCGGTTGAATATTTGAACGAGACTAAGGGCTCCCTGATATATATATATATATATATATATATGATTGAGAGAATGGTATTATGCAATGTGGTAAGAAAACTGCACCCTGTGTATATGTGATATGCACGACTATTCTTGATGTATGTTGGTTGATTGTTAAATATGACATGCATGGCTATTATCGGTGCATGTTGGATTGTTAGACATAATGCATATGATGCATGAGAAACATGTGATTAGGACATGCTTTGTATGTTGGGTACGTTATTTTTCAGAGCTTGAGCCTCTGTGTTTGTGCATGATCCTAATTGTACTAGTACTTGTTAAGTAAGCATGCTGAATACCTTGTATATGGATATTGGACATGTGATATATGTTTGGTGGCATGGCTTACTTGTGTATGGCACTGACTTATTATTCAGAATCGGCAACGGTGTTAGATCCATCTGTGAAGCTGTGATTTACCAGTCAAGTTCACAATGAGTTGAACACTGGTCGTGTTTTACTGACCTAAGAGTCAGATATGGCATAGCGTCAAGAACGCCGAGCCAAGTGAAGATTAGATCTAATTGATATCAGCATTGAATGACTCATATGGGGTATTAATGCTGGACCGACCTGAAGGTTGATGAAAATTATAAGCGCTTGGCTAGTCTAAGACTAGTTATTCAGAGCCAGGGCATATGGCCCCGGTGACTGCTTGTCACATGGCTAGGGAACGCTGTTCCATAGTTATGACTCTAGAGTCATGAGGAAGGTTATGTTGGTGACTAATCACCATGCACCTATCATGTTAAAGTAGTGAGATGCTCACTTATTTGCTAAGCCCTGGTGATTCTATCGTCACACGGCTAAAGGGTGTTGTCCCCATATTAGTGACTTTTGCGACTGTCACCTATTTGTTTGGACTGAAAGTCTTGAGTAACTGTTATGATCATTGTTGATATTATGTCATGTTATGCTGTGTTTTCTTGCTGGGCTTCGGCTCACGGGTGCTATGTGGTGCAGGTAAAGGCAAAAGAAAGTTGGACCATCCTTGAGTTGGAGAGCTTAGGTGATGAGGTGTACTTATGCAGCTGCTCGTCCACCACGGCCGAGGTTTGATGGGGAACTAGGGTTAAACCCTGTTTTGCCGCATAGAACGACCTGTTGTAAATATTTTCTTGTAATAGACTCTGAAATTATATTTATGGGATCCCAATATATATATATTAAATGTTCTAATGAAATGTTATATCTTATCCAAAAAATTTAATCCCTAAGCCGCTAATCATACTTAGTTACACGATTTTGGCCAAATGACTCGATTAGCGAGTTTAGCACTGTTTACAAGGCACACCGTAACGGTCCTTGGAGCTAGGGCGTTACATGGACCCACATGCATGGATATAACATCATATTATAATATAATTCACATAAACATGCATATAATCAGTTAATGGCATAATTAAACAATTATGGCCCTCTCGGCCTACTAATCCAGCCATTAAACCGCATTAGGGATTTCGGGGCATTACAAAGATGATCCCTTAGCTTTTAGGAGTGGGAAGAGTTGAGGCCATGGAGATTGAGGGGGTAGGGTTTTGGGTTTGAGAGAGGGAAGTGGAAGAGAGAGTGTCTCTTTTTTTTTTTTCTTGAGAGAAAAATAATTGTGAGAGAAAAATGATTACACCCTTAACTGGTAAATGGGGTAAGACTCCTACACTTCTCATAGGGATAGGTGTCCTAGCTCTTGAAAGCCCTAGGACTAGCCTTGTCGCCCACCCCTTTCTGTCTCCTCCTTTAGAAATGACTAAAATGCTCTTGTTCCTTTTAACTCACTTTTAATGCACTCTAGGGCCCTTTGGTAATTTCACTCTCTAAATTTAATCAAATCATTACCCAATAATTTTTAAATATCTCCAAGCTAAATTAATGTGACCAAAAATAAAATTTTGTCACAAAACACATAATTTTGGTAATTTACTCAAATTGACCAAAATGCCCTTAGAGGCTCGTGCAAGAATTTCCATTCTTAAGCCCTGTAGATTGGAAATAAATCCTCAATCAATTTTTCTTAATTTTATTGGCTTGACTTTATAGTCTCAGTTTCCAAAAAATTTTATGCCATAGTATTCCTTATTTTACCTAATCTGAGGTATTTCCTTTATTAGGGTTTGCCCCTCGGTCCAAGACTGATTGTCTTTGCATAGGCCTAAACCTTTTACCAAATTAGCACAATGACTATAAAATTCACGAAATAACATAATTTCATATTATATTATTTATCAACATAATATTTCATATAATTTTTCACCGACTCCAACAGGCTACTAACGGGTGTTCAATACACGGGATGTTACATTTTTGGCATGTACTCAAGGCAGAAGAAAAATCTTGACATCACATAAATAAGCTTAAGTAAATAGCTTTGGCGACAGATGGGCACTAAATACCCAACAAATCCATGAAAGATGGCCCACTATAAGGTGCCCCCCACTTGGATGAGGGTCTAAAAAAATTCAAATTGGCCTAGTTCCCAAAAAAGGACCCCACCGATGCCTCGTCCTCTATATTAAGCCCGTGGTCATCCGAATCGGTGGACAAGAAGGCCAAAAAGTCATCTCACTGAGTTGGAAAGGGACAATTCAACGAAGATCATGAAGATAACCCTCGTGAGTAGGCCTTGAGGGGTTAGCCGCAGAGGAGGTCCCACAAATGGCAACCATTGGAGGCGCCAGAGTGTCACAGAAATCTCGGGATGATGAGTGTAACGTCCCAAATTACCTAATAAGGCTTAGGGCCTTGGTTAGGGGCCATGATGGCAAATTATGTGGTTATGTGATATATATGTGTATCATTATATGATTATGTGAGTTATATTATAATATGCCTTGATATGCATGTTTAGGTGTATTAAATATGCATGTGGGCCCATTTCTGATTAAAAGGGCAATTATCGTAATTTGGCATATATGTGATATATGTGTGGGACCACATCATTATGTGGATATATTTGGGTTATTCGGCATGAGGCAATCCTAGGGAGCAAGCTAGTGGGAAAGTCACAATGAGACCAATACTTGACTCGGGGACAATAGCGCACTGAACGCTAGTCATTTTGGTTAGGCTAACCAGGAACGCATCATATGCTTGTCCGACGCAATGGTCGTGGAAAACTCAACGCCAGGAACGTTGGGCTAGATCTAAGGCTGGTTATACAGAGGATAGGGCAATGGGCCCCGGGGTGACTTATTAGTCCCATATCCTAGGGTTGGGCCCCAGACTTGACTTATGAGTCAAGGATGACCTTAGCACGCTAAGTGTTGGTCGAAAAGCATTGATTTATGAGTCAAGGATGACCTTAGCATGATGAGTGCTAGTTGAAAAGCATTGACTTATGAGTCAAGGATGACCTTAGCATGCTGAGTGCGAGTCGAAAGCATTGACTTATGAGTCAAGGACAGCAATAGCGCACTGAGCGCTGGTTGATCTGATTATGCTTAATCAAGAGCGTGATATACGCTTGACCGACCTAATTGTCGTGGAAAATTATAGTGCTAGGTATGCTAGGCCAGCTCCAAGGCTGGTTATACAGAGGATAGGGTAGAGAGTCCCAGGGTGACTTATTAGTCCCATATCCTAGGGCGCAGAACCCTATTTTGGGCATTGGGCCCCAGTATGATTCATTGATCATTTATCTTGGGCTATTGGCCCCATATGACATTGTAGTCATTTATATGAATGGTAAGCATGCATGAGTAAGGGTATTAATGCTAGGCATGCTTATTATGATTTGTTACTATGTTGTTAACTGCTTATGTTGTTAACTGTTTAAGTTTTCTTGCTCAACCTTGGCTCACAGGTGCTTTGTGGTGAAGGTAAAGGAAAAAGAAAGCTGGACCATCCTAAAGTTGGAGAGCTTAGGTGATGGATGTGTACATATGCGGCTGCTCGACCACCACGGCCGAGGTTTTAAAGAGGAACTAGGGTCAAACTCTATTTTTCCACTTAGGTCGGTTGGTTGTAACTTTTTCATTGTAATTAACCTTTTTAAATGTATTTTGGGATCCCATGTATGAAGTAAACATTTTAATGAAACGATTGTACCTTTGACCAAAAAATTTAACCCTAAACCCTTCATCACGTTTAGTTACACGGTTATGTCCAAAATATCTCGTTTAGCGAGTTTAGCACTATTTAAAATACACAATGTAACAGACCCTGAGTAGTAGGGCGTTACAACTTGGTATCAGAGCATGCCAAGGTTAAGGGTTCCTGAAGACAAGCTAGGCATGTACACTCGTCACTAAAGACAAGCTCCACTCAGGGTTTGGTAACTATTTATGTGGTTATGTGTTTAACAGCTTAAATAAGATATAAATGTCTTACATGCATGCCTTATTAGGAAGCATGAGATATTCTGAGAGGGCTTGGCTCTTGACTGTTGATATGATTATGTGTTTGCCTCCTCAGTTGATATATGAATGCTTTACCTGCATGCTAGAGTTAAGGGCATGATAATTTGTTGAAAGAGTAGGGGTTATTGATTGATGCATGAATGTAATGGGCATGTATTTTAGTACCACGATGCTATGGAAATGTGTTGTTGTTTGATTTTCCTGTGGGGAAGGCTTTTGAATATGCTCATCATGCTTAATGGGTCAAGTTATTGACTGCAGAATAATTCGGAAGTTATGTACCCAAGGTAGTTAATAGGACCTGGTGAGGCTTATGTTGAGGCTTGGAATTATAGCCAAGGCCTGAGCCCTCCACTTGCCCCTCAGAATTGGCATCAGGTGTTTACAGACATGCAAGCAAGATTGCAGAGGCAAGAGGAAGAGATTAGGTGTTTAAAACAACAGGTTCTTTCAGGGAACACCTCTTCCTTTGCTATGCTAGGAGTGACACTAGTTTTGGCTCATCCTAGGGTTGAGAATAGATGGGAATTACTATATGAGAGGTTTTATGCATATTACCCTCCAGTTTTTTAGGGAGGCTTAGATCCATTCAGAGCTGAACAATGGATGGACATGATCAGTTTTATCCTTGAAAATATGGGGGTGGTAGGTCACGATAGGGTGATCTGTGCTATATATGTGTTACGGGAAGATGCCTGAACTTGGTGGGAGGTGGTATCCCAGACACGAGATACAACTGCAATGAATTGGGAAGAATTTCGGTAGTTGTTTAATGAGAGATATTATTGTGATGTAGTTTAGACTGCGAAGGTGAATGCATTTCTGAACCGAGTTCAGGAGAACATGACAGTAACAGAGTATGTTAACAAATTTGATGGGTTGGCCAAGTTTTCTTTTGATATGGTACCCACGGATGTGGCTCGAAAAGAGCGATAAATTCAAGGATTGAATTCCGGAATAGCCTAGGGCGTTATAATCGCCCCAGTACATGAGATCTCTACCTATGCTCAGGTGGTAAGGAGGGCTCTTGTTGTTGAGGGCACAGGAAATGAGATATGGAGGGAGAGTACCGGGGACACAGAGCTCACGCAGTGTGTAGGATCTCATTTATAAAACTCTATATGCATGCATAGAAGTGATTTTCATACAGAGATTCGTAAATACAATAATAAAATCATTAGAGTACTTACAAGATGCGTAGCGAAACAATGACTACACCGTTTGGATTCCCTAACCTTTTGTCCTTGTTGAATGCTAGGTATTGCAAGGAATCCAAACCGCTTTGAAACAAAACCACGGTCTTCCAAGTATTTCTCTAAAATAACATAGTGTTTGTGTGGGCAAGTCTCAACACACGAGAAGAAATTTCCTAGAGAGAAAACTAAGAGAGAGTGGGCAGCTAGGTATAGAATATTTGTAGAGAATTTTTACCTTGTCAAATTCATCTTCTTTTATTTAATGCATTCTATAATACTATCATATATAGGCAATTAACTAAGACATAAAATATGTCTTGGTTACCTATTTTGTTTAATTATTTAATAGTTATAATTAATTAAATACTTGTCAAAACCAATCAATTGTAATTTTGACCTTTATTTAATTCATTTCATTAATATTAATATCAATTTATCAATATTAACAAAATTGTCCCAATTGGCTATAATACTCTCTTTTTGAGACTTTGCAATAAAAATCTCAAAGTTTCTTCTATTTCTTTTCTCACAAAATATCAATAAATAATTTGACATTATTTATTTTCATTGACCTAGTCATGTGATATTTTTATAATTAATAATTAAATTAATTATTCAAGACTACTAGGTTCATTTTGATAAGAGAAGACATAGGGACCATGGATCCATGAACTCAAGCTCCAATAAGTTACTGTGAGTTTATTTATAACAAATAATCTCACTACCTTATTAATTCCTCGTGACTCCACTATAGACTCAGAATTGCACTCTTGAATTCATAGAACGTTTTACACCAAATGTAAATACGTTATCCATTGTTATAACCATAATCATCACTCAATCCTCTATAGATGATCTACTAATGAGACAGGTGCAATTTACTGTTCTACCCCTCATTTGTATTTTATCCTTAACTCCCACTAAGTTCCTTATAAATGATATTTCCGTAAATTTAATTATAGAAATGAATACTCTATCATTTAACACTTGACCTAAGCTATAAGGAAATCATCATTTCACTTCTTAAATAGAAGCTATAGATTTCATATCTATGATAAACACTCCCACTTAATTATACTACCGAATCTCCAATATGTAAGTAGGAGCTAGTCCGTAGGGTAAGCTGGTAACGAACAAATCAAAAGACTTGAATAATATAATTAGCAGAATATTAATTACTCATAATTAAGATTGAATTGACCTATGGTCAACGTTGTGATATGATTAAATTAGATAATAACGATACTTACTTATCTTGTCAATAATCAATATCGGTACAGTCCAATGTAACAAAATACATCTGATCTTATCTACTTGGTCAATGTCCTGGATATGACATCACACCAGATGTGTAAGTAGATCTTATCATAGATTACCCAATTAGTAAAAATCCAATGTACTGATTTAATCTTAGTACAAAATGCTTTTAAACATATAATTACAATTATAATCTATTGTGACCGAGTCACTATAATTGTAAATATATATATATGTTCGTGATTTTATAAATGTTTGTATTAATAATAATTAATCATGTAATAAAACATGTAAAAAATGCAATTTGATTGAGCAAAATTATTTCTACTACTTTATTGATAATGAATGAATTACATAAGAAATGTGATTTTATAAGGGCATAAAACCCAACACAATGATACCTTTGTTTATTGGATCAGGCAGAGGCAGAGGCCCTAGTGATCAAGAAAGAAAAGTTATCAACATTTTCAGTACCCCTAGACTAGAAAAGGGGTTTTGAAATGTTCATATAGGCCATCAAGGCAAGGATGAGTATTGGAAACTCTACCCGGAATGCACTCAGCGCAGAAGGTGCCATTTGGGGGAATGCCGAGCAAAGGCATGTTTCTTATGTGGGATGGGTGGGTATCTTAAGACGGATTGCCCAGGGCTAAGGAAGGATGAACCAAAGGGAGCGGATTGCTCGACTTTGGCTTGAGTATTCGCTCTGACGCAGCCAGAGGATGAGGCTGAGGCTGGTCCCTCAGTAGTGGCAGGTCAGCTTCCTAGTTCTAATTCTTATATTATGCTGATTGGTTTTGGTGCCATGTTGTTCCTCGTTTTGTTGTATTTAGTAGAGGCACTGATTTGGTATGTGGATTACGTGTGTTATCCCTAAAAAATCCAGAGAAGACGTAGCGAATAAAAAAGCGGAATGTGGCATCTGATAACTCTACAAAATAGAGTTATTTTACCACTTTTTATATGCTAATTGTTGCTTAATTCTTGAGTTTTTAATTGATTTATTAAGTTTTTAAGTAATTTTTAAGTTATTAGTCTTGTTTTGATTTTATATATTTTTGTGTGTTTTTATAGTTATTTTGTTGTAAAATGTTGTAGTTAATTATTTGAATTATTATTGTTAAGTTAGTAGAAAAAATGTTGTATTATTGAACTCAAATATAAAATATAAATTAAGTTATAATTAATATTTTCAAAGAATTAAATTGATTTATTTTATAGTTGAAAATATTGTATTATGATTTATTTTATATTTATTTTGTAGGAAAATTTTGCTCTTGAAAAAGCAAGAAAAATAAAGGAAAATTGACATTTTTAAGGAAAAGAAAGAAGGAAAATGGCATTTTTAAATGCCATGGATCAAGTTGCAAAGGCCCACCTGCCCAGGCCCAAGTAGGAAGCCCATGCCCATTCCTTCATCAACTTGGCCCATGAAGCACTTCCTTCAATCAACCTTCCTCCTGCCTCACATTCAAGCTTCCTGATGCACCACCAAAATGCCTCCTGCTTCCACTCCCCAACGTGACCTTGACTTTGGGCCTGCGCCAGCCCAGCCCAGCAAAGCCACCCAAGACCAAGCCATTTGGGCCTATTGGTCCAGGCCCATTTTTCTTCCAGCAGCTCCACGCACAAATGAAGCCTCCAACAGCCGCCTGAACCGTGCCCAACCAGCCACCAACAGCCCCCTTGAGCCCATCAACTTGCTCATTTGTCCCCCATAACAAAAATGCCAACTTTTTACCCTACTTTCTACATATTTTACCCAAAAACATAATTATTACACCCTATAATTTATCTCTATTTTCCATATTATAATTAATTAAATTAATTTAATCAATTTAATTATTTTAAATTGATTATTTTAATTCCCATTTTTTGGCTATAAATAAGGGAGTTTGGTGTCCAATTTTAAAGAAGAGAGGTTACCATACCACAAACTCTACACATTTCAAACCTCTCTATTCTCTTCATCTTCTTCTTCTTTTTGGTTATTTTTCTATGTATTTTTAGAGGAAATTTTGGAGGTTTCTCCTCCAAATTTTCCTATCTATGTTTGTAATTTCTTTGTTTGTATTTTCTATTCTAGTTATGAGTTTCTAATCTTCATAAGATTATTAAGATCATGATGAAGCAACTTGTAACTAGGTAATATTTATGTTGTATGTTGATTTCCCTTGTAATGCAACAAAGTCTATGGATTTTTCTTCTTCATATATTTCTTTCATCTTAAATATCTTGTATTTTAGATTGTTAGAACATATTTACACTTTGTTCTTCATTAGTGCATAAACATAATATTCTTTGTGTAAGGTGTGTCATTAAATTGTACACATCCATGCTTAGAACAAAAATATTATGTTTTGCCTTATAAATAATGTTCATTGATTTATTTGTTATTTCATTAGATTGATTTACACTAAATGCTTTGAAATTATAATTTTGAAAAGTGAAGAAAAATCCTATATTTTTATAAGAAATTTGTGCTTAAAATTATAATTTTTTTTGGAAAATGATAGTTTAAATTATTTTAACTATCACTAAAACTTGGGAATCAATATACTAATAAATATTATTAAACTTACATTTTGTGGATTCTAGTATCTTAATAATCTTTTCTTTTAACACTTATTTTCAACTCATTATTGCTTTATTTTTATTCTCTTAAATAACTTTATTTTTCAATCTTTTATTTTATGTTCATAATATTAAAACTCATCAATCTTTGGAGCTAGGTTATAATTTATTATTTTTGATTTAAAATAGTTTCATTTTCGATTTTAGACAACTCCCTTGGGTTCGACATCCTTGCTTGCACGATCACTATTCTATATGGACGATTCGTGCGCTTGCGATATATAAATTTTTAAACATACCCGTTTTGGGTCAATCATCACAAATCAGGGAAAAATGACGAAGTATTGAAAAAAGACCGATGAGTAAAAAAGATAGGTCTAGGACCTATAGAAAGTCAACCAGGCCTAAACCCCCTAGGGGTGGTCAGCCTGGCATTGGCCTCCTAGGGGTGGTCGGCCTGACCCCAACCCCTAGGGTTCGTCGGCCCAAGGATGCCCAAGAACCCCTCGGGGTGCTCGGCCCACCCTATCCTCATTAGGTGGTCGGCCTACACTCCCAAAGACACTTCACTGGGTAAAACTCACACTCGTTTAAACTAGGATCAACATGCCTAGCACCCAGCAAATCATCTGGCCTAGCACCCAGAGGATCAACATGTCTAGCACCCAAGCTCTGAAGGGTCATCGGGCCTAGCACCTAAGTCTCATAGACCAGCCGAGACTTAGCATTTTCCCAGAGGTTTCAATTGTGCATTGTTTACTACGATCCATATAAATAAGGAGAAGACCCACGTTCTCATAATCATGGGGAGGAGGACACGTATCCCCACTACCTAATAATCGTGTACCAAACCACGGTCGCAGTATTACTGATCATGTAACAGCCCCTGGGTACTATAAATAAAGGATTCAGGGCTTCATTGAAGGGGATTTGATGAATATTTTGGGAGAAACTCCGGAAAAATTAGTAACGAGTGATTACTTCTATTCATCAGTGTAATTGTCTATCGAGTGATTCAATACTAAAAACTAAGTGGATTAGGTTATTACTGTTCACCAGAATACGGTTGAACCAGTATAAAATTTATGTGTGTTTGTTTAAGATATTTGTACTCTATCGTATATTATATTTATTTCATTCAAAAGATGTCGAATATTGTACATACGACCGTTGGCCAATTTCACAGGTCAACATTTTGGTGCTTTCATTGAGAGTGTGAAGTCAAGAAAACATGCTTTCATCAGTTTTATGATGCTTCTAAAATCCAA
Organism: Humulus lupulus; assembly: GCF_963169125.1. Taxonomy (NCBI): domain Eukaryota; kingdom Viridiplantae; phylum Streptophyta; class Magnoliopsida; order Rosales; family Cannabaceae; genus Humulus; species Humulus lupulus. The sequence continues at coordinate 180,199,089 of NC_084800.1, read as the reverse complement.
TCAGACAAAGAAGATGGCTCCGAGGGATTCCACCACTCATGATCCTGTCGATCCCGTTAATGAACCTCAGGTGGAGGTTGAAGACCAACCTGATGCAGAAGATCCACATGATGCTCACCAGGAGGAGATGGCACAATTTCTGGTGAGGCAGAAGGCCTTTGCTGTAGAAATTTCCCTCCAGAGGGTTCCTATGGAACAAAAATGACGAGAGATAGATGAACAGGTACAGAGGATGATCCAGAGGGAGCAGGAAGTTGACCGGAGGCACCAGGAGGCTGTTGTGGCCCTTGAGACGGCTACCCAGTTAGCCCGAGCTAATGCTGAAGTTGTTGCTCAGGCGGTGACGGAGGCTCAAGCCAAAGCAGCAAGGATGCGAGACAACAGTAACAGGGAGTCCCAGGGGAGGGGTCGAACCCTAAGGACACTCTCAGCGTAACGTCCTCCTAATCCAGGACTGTTACACTGTGTACTTTAAATTGTGTCAGACTTGCTAACCAAGGCATTTGGTTTAAAATGTGTAACTAAGGTTAGTGTCAAGGGTTGTGGTTACAATTTTGGTCAAAAGAACTATTGACTTTTATTTAAAAAGTTTCATACAGCACGGGATCCCAAATATTACAAAAAAAAACTTTTAAAAAGGTATATACACATCGAAAGTTACATTCAGCCGGCCTAAGCGGCAAAAACAGGGCTACAACCCTAGTTCCTCTAAGATACTCCTGGCCATGGTGGTCTAGCTGCCGCATATGTACACGCCGCCACCGAAGCTCTCCAACTCATGGCTGGGCAAGCTTTCCCTTCCCCTTACCTGCACCACAAAGCACCCGTGAAAACTCAACATGTGTATAAATAGAGAATATAAACCTCCAGATACCCATCTAACATGGCCAGCAATATCAACCTACAGTTACCATCATTCAGTTACAAACAAGCGGTCATTGGACCAACTTGGGGCCACTGCCCTAAATAGTTCGCTTTAGAGCCAACCCTGGGGCCTATACCCTAGCTACGTGACCATAGAGTCACCTAGGGCCCTTGCCCTTAGCTCTGAATCACTAGCCATAGAGCTAGCCCACCCCCTTGGTTTACCATCAACCTTAGAGTCGACCAACATAATAGTACGTTGCTGGTTTAGGCCTAAGCCTTTCGACCAGCATGTTGTTGTCGTCCTTGACTAATAAGTCAAGTCTTGATCCAGGATTACAGACCTCAATATAGAAACAGATATGGATAGGCATATCCCAACATAATATGCACATATGCATGTTAATCACATAACACCATCGAATAATCATTCTCACAATTCTAATCATACCTATTTAATGGGGCCTCATGCCCTAGCCACATAATTCACACAACAGTCATAAAGCACTTAAGCAGATATCAACCAACATGTGAAGCAAAAGCTTAAATATAAATGTCCTCGGGGCCCCAGCCCCAGCCCTAGTTATGATAATTGATAACAGTCATACCAAGCCCTAATCACATATAACACATATTGGGTGCAATTTTCTTATCTCAGGTCTGAGTAAACATATATAAGAACAACCCTCGAGCACAATTCTGGTTCCGAGCCCCTAGAAGTAAAATAGTCATAACCATAAAATAGAATTCCATCAACAACGATCGAATAAAGGCTTCCGGACCAAGTCCTAGCCTCCAAAGCCTCGAGTTCCACTAAACCGGGTAGTGGAATCGATCCTGAGCCCTAAGGAAAAAGTTCCCATTTAAAAAAAGTTCCCAAGGAAAAAAAGCCCAGGCGGGCCGCGACCTAACCCTAAGGGTCGCGATGCGCCCCTCCTATGACAGGCCTCCTCCCCTCTGTCAAGAAGCGCGGGCTGCGACTTGCCCTATAGGGTCATGGTGCGCCTCCTAGAGAGAGGCCTCCTAAGGCCCTGGGTTCAGGCTGAGTCGCGGCTCCTCAAGAACAAGGTCGAAACTTGGCCACTCGAAGCCAAATTTTCTTCCATTTTCAGCAGCCAAATTCAATCCAAACTAACCCAAATTCACCCCTAAACCATAATTCAATTACCAAAATAGTTCTAACACCTTCTGAGCAACAAAACCCAACAGAAATCCAGTCTTAAACTCATCCACAACACTAGGCCAATTCTCAAGCTTAAAGGTTCAAGAACACTCTAAAACAGGCAAACAAGCTCAGAATTTCAATGTCAAAATCATAGTCTAGAGTTTACCTCAACTGAAGATTAATTCCACAAGCGGCAACAAAGCTAACTCCCCAAGTTTAGGCTTCAATTCTTGTGTTTCTAGCCAAAATTCTCCCCAATTAAATGTCTAGTACCCAAAATACCCCTTGACTCGCCCCGAGTCAAGTATTGAGCCCAGTTGTGACTTTCCCGCTAACTTTCTCCCTAGGATCGCCTCACACCGAGTAACTCAAATAAACTCACATAATAATGTGGTCTCAGACATATATCACATAAATATATAATAATGTCCGCAACAGGCCAAATTATCATAATTTCCCTTCTAAAAAGAAGCAGGACCACATGCATATTTAATATTTCTAAACATGCTCAACTAAATATATAATCATATAATCCACATAATTATAATTAAATACAAAAATAAGCACATAATTCCATATATTGCCATCTTGGCCCTCTAATCAAGGCCCTAAGCCTTATTAGGTAATTTTGGGGCGTTACACTTAGAGCCACTTTCCCAGAGACAGGATGAAGAGGCACAGTCCAAGACTGCCTCCTCCATGACTAAGAAGAATAACACTTCATCTTGGAGTAAGATTGTTACCAACCCGAAGGCCCCCTCCCAGAGGGACAGGCGAAACAATGTAAGAGATGAGGGTTAAGCATCTGAGAGGCGTGACAAGAATGGAAATGGTTGCTCAAAGTCTCAAAGTCATGTAGGAGGAGAGGCTCGGGGGCAAGGTCGCATCGACAAGGGCAAGGAGGACCTACCACCCCTATACCCTTAGTCTCGCAAAGGAAAAGAACCGATGAACAACACCAATATTGTGTTTGATAGGCTCGGGAAATATGCACAACCTCAGGATCTGAGGGAGGTCATCAACAGGAGGACCGGTGCTCAAGAGGGGGTACCAGGGACATCTACCCCACCTGGAGCAGCGATCCCACCAGCAGTGTAGGCTCAAATAGATGCACTCGTCATGGTTGTTCAGGGTCTAACAAAGAAACTTTCCAATATCGAGTTGTCTCATAGAAGTGGGAGTCCTTTCAGTGCCAAGATCCAAGCTGCTTAACCACCACCGAAATACAAGACCCCGAAACTTCCAACATACACTGGGAAGGAGAACCCAGTACGACACATTGGAAAGTTCAAGGATCAGATGGAGTTACTCGGTGTGGATCATGATTATTGATGCAAGGTATTCCTTACCACTCTCTCTGACTCAGCTCAGGTACGATATTGGAAATTCAAACCTGGATCCATCACTTCCTGGGAGAATTTCAGGAAGGAATTTTGCAAGGTCTTCAGTGCCAGATGGATTCAACCAGTTTATACCAATCAACTAGCTGACATCAAGCAAGGTAAGGATGACTCCTTGAAGGACTACATCCAAAGATTCATGAGAGAGGCAAACCGAGCATCCATAATAGGAGATGAAGGGAAGCTCGTTGCCATCTCAGTAGGAATAATTTATCGTAGTCCCTTGTGGGATAGCATACACAGGAACCCCATCAACACCTTGCAGGAGTTCCTGGACCGAGCAGACAAATACATGAAGCTAGATGACTCTATCATGAAGGAAGAAAAAGGCATAAACCATCCGACCACTATCAAGGCAGCCAAGAATGATGCAAACCCTCAGGGCGGCAATGGGGGCAACGGTAAGAAGATGAGTACCTAAGGAGCAGAGCAGGGTGGAGAAAAGAAAGCTAAGTCAACACTAGCCGACAAACAGCCTAAGCATCAGTCCTACCAGCCCAGGTTCACCAATTATACCGTCCTGACTACATCAAGGGCTTAGATTTATTGGCTACATATCAGGAGGTACCATACCGAAAGCCACCACCCATGCATTCAGAAGGAAAGAGGGACAAGAATAAGTTTTGTCATTTCCATAATGATTATGGGCACGACACAAACAAGTGCAAACAATTGAAAGATGAGATAGAGTTCCTTCTTCGATCAGGAAAACTCTCCAGGTACCGAGTCAAGACCGAAACCCCGAGCAGGAATCCAGAATTTTGAAGGCAGAGGAGTCCACCACTGGAGCCAGCGGCCGTAGACTTCACATTGGATACCATATGTGGGGGGCCCACATAGCAGGCAACAATAACAATGCTCGTGAACGATGTGTAAGGACCCTAAGACATGAGGTAGGAGAGTCTTCTCAGTGCATGGCAGTCAAGGAGTGGTCTCCAAAACATTCAAAATATGAAAGTGAAACTCTCACTTTTACGGAGGATGACGCCAGGCACGTGAGGTACCCCCCAATGACCCTCTGGTCCTTACCATTCAAATCGCCAATGCTCGAGTGAAGAGATGCTTGGTGGATACGGGAAGCTCAGTAGATATCATCTACAAATCATCCCTCGAGAAGATGAAGCTCACGGTCAAGGACCTGACGTCGTGTTCTCAAGTGATATATGGGTTCACAAGAGAATGCCTAGCACCAGCAGGAACTATTAGACTACCAGTCATGGTGGGGGATGCCCCCAGGCACGAGACTGTGATGACAGAGTTCCTGGTGGTAGGTTTCTCATTGACTTACAATGTAGAGCTCAGGAAACCCCTCCTGATGGAATTACACGCATCAGTGTCTATCTGGCATCTATCTTTGAAGTTCCCCACAAGTGCAGGGCAAGGATGCGTACAGGGTAACCAAAGGGAGGCACGAGAATACTATAATGCGTCAGTGATCATGGCAAAGAAAGGACCATGCGTAAACAACATGGTAGTAACCTGCTGTGAAGAGAAGGAAGGAACGGATGCGGTTGTCAACATGGAAGTTGACGTTGAAAGAAACACTCTACTGGAGCCGAGGGCTCCTTTTAACGAAGATTTGTTATTATAGCAAGTTTCCCAAAGCGAGGGAAACAACATTGATCCTCGCTTTGGGGATGACGTCATGGGGGTAGGACTAGTCGAAGATCTTGAAGAAGTCCTACTGGATGAGGAGGACCCGACTAAAGTAATTAAAGTCGCAAAGGAGCTAAAGGTGGAAATTAAGGCACAGTTGGTAGAATTTTTGAAGAAGAACCAGGACGGCTATGCCTGGTCACATAAGGACATGGTTGGAATTTCTCCATCTGTGATAAGCCATGTCCTCAATGTGGACAAAAACTACCCACCGGTGCAACAAAAGAGGAGGTTGCTTCAAAAAGACCGATCTCAAGCCCTGAAGGAGAAGGTCGAGTGGCTCAAGGAAAATGATTTTATAAGGGAGGCCTACTACCCAGATTGGGTATCAAACCCCGTGCTAGTTCCAAAGCCAAGCAAGAAGTGGAGGACATGCGTGGACTTCACAGATCTGAACAAGGCCTACCCCAAAGACTGTTTTCCACTACCTAGAACAGACCAACTGGTCGATGCAACTGCAGGACATGAAATACTCTCATTCATGGATACATATTCTGGGTATAATCAAATAAGTATGCACCCTCCCAACGAGGAACATACCAGCTTCTGGACAGACAAGGGATTGTACTGTTATAAGGTGATTCCATTCGGCTTGAAGAACACAGGAGACACCTACCAATGTTTAGTGAATGGCATGTTTCGAGACTTAATCGGCAAAAATATGGAGGTATACATCGATGACATGTTGGTCAAGTCCAAATAAGCTGGAGGGAATGTTCGAGACTTGGAGAAATGCTTTGCAATACTTAGAAAGTATAACGTGAAGTAAACCCTCTTAAGTGCTCATTTGGAGTTGCAACTGGTAAGTTTCTCGGATACATAGTCAATTCACATGGAATCAAGGCCAACCCCAAGAAGATCAAAGAATTGATCGACATGAAGTCACCTACCATAATAAAAGAAATGCAAAGCTTAATAGGGAGATTAGCTACCCTCAGTAGGTTCATATCAAAGTCTACGGACAAGTGTGTCCCTTTCTTTAACTTACTGAGGGGCAACAAGAAGATCCAATGGACTGAGGAGTGCGAGAAAGCTTTCCAAGCCTTAAAGCAGCATCTCGCTCAACCTCCCGTCCTAGCAAAGCCAATATATAGTGAAGTATTATTCATCTATTTGGCAATCAACGCTGCGTTGGTAAAATAAGAGAACAGGGTACAACACCCTGTGTACTACATCAGTAAAAGGCTAGTAGGTGTGAAGTCTAGGTATCCCCCTCTTGAAAAGCTAGCCTACTACTTAGTAATCGCCTCTCAAAAGCTGCATCCATACTTCCAAGCTCACTTGATCCGAAACCTGGCCAATTAACTGTTGAGACAAGTTGTAATGCCCCAAATTTCCTAATAAGGTTTAGGACCTTGATTAGGAGGCCGGGAGGGCCATAATTTCTTTATTGCGTTATTCAATGATAATATGCATGTTTAGGTGTATTAAATATGCATGTGAACCCATTTGTGATTAATTGGGTGATTTTCATATTTTGGCCATTTCGGGCATTTTGGGCATATATGTGAAATGGGCGTGGTGCTTTGTTATTATTTGGTTATGCCAGAGTTACCCAGCACAAGACGATCCTATGAGGTAAGTGGGAAAGTCACAACGGGATTTAAGCTTGACTCGGAGTGAGTCAAGGGGTATTTAGAGCATTAACGGGTTATTGGGTAATGGGAATTAATATTTGGTGATAAATTGGGAGTTAGTAAGATCAGGGGGAAATTATGGAAGTTTTGACTATAATATCCCCGGGGGTGTTTTCGGGACCCCGAGCACTAGGTTTTATTGGAAGCTACTTAAGCTTGAAGTAACCTTTTAAGAAATAAAAAGAACGTTATGTACGCTCTCTCTCCCTAAAAGTTCCATTTTCGTCTCCCGATCGCGTTTTCAAAGGTATCTTGAGTTCAAGGACTCGGATTCAAGCGAGGATCAAGGCATAGCAATCCTGAGGAAAATTAGAAGCTTATTAGCCAGAGGGTTTAGTTGAAAACAACTCAATCGGAGGTAATTCAAGTTTAAGTTTTAAGTTTTTAAGCTTGAATTGGATTTTGTGAATCGTTGAGTTTTTAGTTCGTTTGAGCTTCAGATTTTGGTGGTTTTGGACCATTGGGAAGTTTGGGAACTTTGATTTGATGATTTGGGAATATTTAGACATGTTTTTGGGAGGTTTTAAAAGGTTAAAAACGAAGAAAAATGGCTGCCCCGAAGTTGGGCCGCGGCCTTGTTCTTGGGCACCGCGGCCCTTGTTCGATGAAGCTGGTGGCAGGGTTTGTTCCTGCTGGGCGCCACGGCCCTTACTTCAGAGTTGGCTGGGGGCCGCGGCTCAAGGTTCCAGGGTCGCGGCTCAGGCAGGCTTTTGAGCCCGTTTGCATGTTTTGACCCCGGGAACATGGTTTTAGGCCTCGGGATCATTCCTACTACCTGGATTAGTGAGGATTCATGTCTTGGAGGCTAAGTTTTGGTTTCGGGATTGGTTTTAGAACTTGAACTCATTGGATCCCCATTTGTGGTTGTGACTAGGTTATCACTAGAGGCTTGGAATCGGGATCATGCTTGTGGCTCGTTTGTTGGTAACCTGCGCTTGGACCGAAGGTAAGAAAACTGCACCCGATATGTGACATGCATGGTTATGTTTGATGCATGTTGGATGTTTAAATGTAAACATTGGTAGCATATTGAATGCTTAGCAATCCTGCCCATTTGCAAATGATTATTATTGAGGCATGCTGGATGATTAAGTGTGATGCATGTGATGCACGAGAAACATGAGATTAGGGCATGCCATGAATGATGAATATGATATTGATCAGAGCTTGAGTCTCTGTGCTTGTGCATGATCATTATTATGCTAGAAACTGTTAAGTAAGCATGTTGAATGCCCATTTTTGGATGTTTGACATATGATATATGCCTGGTAGCATTGCTTACTTTTGAATGGCACTGACTCATAAGTCAGGGCATTGACTCATAAGCCAAGGATTGTTTTAGCATGTTTAATGCAAGCCAACAAAGATTATATCTAATCGACATCTGCATTGAATGACTCACATGAGCATTAATGCCGGACCGACCTCAAGTTCCATGAATATTAATAAGCACTTGTCTAGCCAAAGGCTAGAAATCTAGAGCCAGAGCCGTAAAGGCTAAGGTGACCCACAGGTCACATGGCTAGGAGGGTATGGGACCTCCAGAGCGTGGCTCATTAGTCACCTATCCAGAGTGTGATTCATTAGTCACCTATCCAGAGTGTGATTCATTAGTCACCTATCCAGAGTGTGATTCATTAGTCACCTAATCAAAGCGTGGCTCATTAGTCACCTAATCAGAGTGTGATTCATTAGTCACCTATCCTGAGCGTGACTCCTTAGTCGCCTAACCGGAGTGTGACTCATCACTCACCTGACCAGACTGTGACTCATTAGTCACCTCTTCATTTGATGGCTAATGTCTTAATCATCATTCACTCATCCTTTTAAGAGCTATAAGCTCTGCGTGATGTAATGACATCATCTAATATTATTTTCATGAGCATATTCATGTTTTCTTGCTGGGATTCGGCTCACGGGTGCTTTGTGGTGCAGGTAAAGGCAAAAGAAAGCCGGACCATCCTTGAGTTGAAGAGCTTAGGTGATGACGTGTACATATGCAGCTGCTCGACCAATACTTGGACGAGGTTTGAAAGAGGAACTAGGGTTAAACCCTGTTTTGCCGCATAGATCGTCCTGTTGTAAATATTTTCTTGTAATAGACTCTAAAATTATATTTTCGGGATCCCAATGTATATAGTAAACATTCTAATGAAGCGTTATATCTTAACCAAAACTTTTAATCCCTAAACCGCTAATCATACTTAGATACACGTTTATGGCCAAATGACTCGATTAGCAAGTTTAGCACTGTTTGCAACGTGCACTGTAGCGGTCCCTGGAGTTGGGGCGTTACACAAGTTCTTCATAAACCAGAGGCCTCGGGACGATTACTCAAATGGGCAGTGGAACTAGGACAATTTGATATCACTTATCATTTGAGGATGATGATAAAAGGACATGCATTGGCAGACTTCATAGTCGAAGGCACCAACCTTGAAGATCCTTCCTACAATTCAGAGAATCGAGATACCGAGAAGGAAGGAAATACTCCTGTATGGAAGCTATATGTTAATGGAGCATCCAATGAACACAACTCAGGCGCAGGAATCATTCGGATCACTCCGGAGAATCACCGAATCCATTGCGGTCTCAGATTTGGATTCAACACTTCAAACAACGAGGCTGAGTACGATGCATTATTAATAGGATTACGCTTGTCTCGGGATGTGCATGCACATTCCTTGGAGATATTCAACAATTCCCAACTAGTAGTGTAGTAGGTACTAGGGTAGTATCAAGCCAAGGGACTTAATTACATAAGTCCCGATGGAGCAAAATGCCAATGTTGATGCCTTAGCCCTTAGCCAAGCTTGCCAGTGCCAAAGATGCGGACACCCTGAATGTCATTCCCATCGAATCCTTGGCAGAAAGAAGCATAGTCAAGCAGGAAGCAAATGTATTATTTTCGAATTATCTGTGTAAAAGCCATTGTGCTTCAATGAATGAATGAATTTAATTTCCTAAGTTTCACTTAATTCTTTAAATTTCTTTCAACGAGGGACTGGTCACTTTAGACTTGTCAACCCCTTCGAATCATGTTCGATTCTTGTCCTTGAGGGACCTATCAACCTATACAATCCAAAAGAGAGACAGGACCTAGGACCTTGTCGCCAAATTATGGATCATGTTTAATCTTGGTTCTTGAGGAACCCATCGACCCATAAGATCCAAATAAGAGACTAGTCCGAGGACCTTGTCGCCAAACTATTTGATCATGTTCGATTCTAGTTCTTGAGGAACCTATCAACCCACACGATCAACAAGAAAGATAGGTCCTATGACCTTGTCATCAAATTATGGATCATGTTCGATATTGGTTCTTGAGGAACCAATCAACCCATAAGATCCAAATAAGAGACTGGTCTGAGGACCTTGTCACCAAACTATTTGATCATGTTTGATTCTGGTTCTTAAGGAACCTATCATTCCACATGATCAATAAGAGAGATAGGTCCTAGGACCTTGTCGTCAAATTATGGATCATGTTCGATCTTGGTTCTTGAGGAGCCTATCGACCCATAAGATCCAAACAAGAGACTGGTCCGAGGACCTTGTCACCAATATATTTGATCATGTTCGATCTGGTTCTTGAGGAACCTATCGACCTATACGATCAACAAAAGAGACTAGTCTGAGAACCAGTTGTCATGATCAGATCATAATCGAATCTGGTCCTTGAGGGACCGATCAATAATTTGATCTAAGACTCGTTACAGGCTCGATTAGCCCATCTAGACCTGATTGGTTCAACTTAGACACTTCTGTCTACAATAATTATAACGAGTACACGAGAGATTACGTAGATCGTGATCGACACTTGCTACACAATCTGCATCAATGTATAGGTATCATTACCACTGAGTATGAAACCATCACCCGACTACCAATGAGGGACAAGCATTTGCTGCTTGCATCATTAGGTGAAAAAGATAGCACTGTGTGTCTAAATGCTCGAAGCAAGGCATGGTTAAGTAGCAAGTGACCAAGCTTTTAAACCCATGATCACTTGGGGGGCATATAGTACATATTGATCGGGGTATACACAAGCAATGAGGACGTGACCTTAAGTACTAAGCAAGCTCAAGTTTTTCTAGGACATTTTTTCAACATATGTTTCGAAAATGCAAAAAACAAAGACAACAAAGGCATTGGTAAGGAGACTCCTAGCCATGTCCCTTGTAGGGTGATCAGCCAATCCATCAACCTATAGGGTGGTCGGCTTATCACCCATGGGGTGGTCGGCCGGTACTTGGTGAAGTATCAAACTACTCACATTACCATGGTTGTTAGCATGAAAAACATAAAAGAGTAAGGTTAGTGTGGCATGTGAAATACATGTGTTCAGAGTATGCTGATACCTGAACCAATGAGGGTTGTGAGTTGATATACTTAGTAAGCATTGGAAATAAAAAATTTCAATCAATACACTAAGTACTCATAACAAAAAGCATAAATGCATAAAATGTCATATGTAAAAACTGTCAAGTACAAGGTGCCCCACCAATGGCATGAAAGGAAAGATAGAATAAATTAACAAGAGAAGACTAACTAGGGCGAGGAGTATCATCTGAAAGACCACCCTGAGCCTCAACAGCCTCACAAGCCAGACACTTCCTAAGCTCCTTCGCTCACGTCTCTGGAAGGAAATCCAAGTTCAGATCTTTGTTGGACTTCCAAATCAAGTGGAAGCAAGAGAAAGCTGTCTTTGAATACTCCTCTCGAGCCTTGACCCGGGCAGCTTTGACCTCTTGCTTCTTCTTAACAAGAGCATCCTTCCACAATTGGTCCATGTTCACAATCAACTTCTCTTTCTCAGCTTCATACTGTTGGAGATGATCGACAAGTTTCCCCTCCATCTAGGTTATTCTGAGAGTCAACTCAGTCACTTCTTGTTGTTTGAGCTCCACGGTACTGCGGAGATTTTCGAAGAAATGTTAGCATACCTAAAGCCAAGAATGTGCCTAAGGTCCCGCACCTCTTAGCGGACAGCTTCAAGCTCAGAACGAAGGTTGGAGAGTGTAGAGGTATACTCCACAGACCTATCATAGACATGAGAGACCAGCATCAGTGCCTTCAATAAACATACAAGTGTTATATAAACGTTAGCACACAAGCCAACGAGACAAGAAGAGAATGGTAAAGAACTGTAACGCCCTACTGCCTTAGAGCCATTACTAAGTGAGTTTAAAGACGTGCGATCAGCTCGCTAATCGAGGTTTTAGAATAAACAGTGTAATTAAGCCATAAACAGAGGAAAAACTTTAGAAATTATTCCATTTCATTGAAAACTATAAAAGTTTGACATCTGGGATCCCAAAATTCAGTTTAGAAATATTTACAACATAAAAATAGAACTAAGTCGGCTAAACAAAAAAATCTAAGTTTATTTACAAGCATCTCCCAAAATCCTCTGGCTGTGGCAGCCAGGCTGGCCAAACATGTACACGCCGCCTCACGCCTGCGACGCTCATGGTTGGTTGGCATTTTCCTTACCCTTACCTGCACCATAGAGCATCTGTGAGCCGAAGCCCGGCAAGAAAACCCACAGACAAATAACATATGAAACACAATTATCAAGCATATAAATAGGCCACCAATTGGCTAAACACATACGGCCTAGCCATCCCAGGCGTTTACCAAGCCCTGGGTTCGCGGACCACGCCGTGAGGATATCCCAGGTATCCTTTTAGGGACTCGCCCTGGCAACTCGCACTCCACGTGCTCAACGCTGCTCCTAGCCCCTTGCCATTCTCGGCCTTGCACTCAACGTGCCCTTCGCCGTTCCCGGCCTCTGCCATCCTCAGCCTACACCGTTCCCGGCTCTTGTCGATCATTCACACAACAACATTCATAGCATAACAAGAATTTACAGAATACTAGCTAATTCAATCAAAGGGCTATGCCCTGCAGTTTAAACACATTGGGCTCAGCCCTGCATATCAGTTATATTCAGACACATTGAGCTCAGCCCTGCATACAAGCTCTATGGGAACAAGGGTTTTCTTACCTGAGTCCCGAGCATTCCGAGCACCGATGCCCTGAGCACAGTCCTCTAACTGGAGCCTCGCCGAAACCCTAGTCACAATACATTAACAATATCCATCCATCAAGTTCTAATCCAATAAGTAACTTCAAACCAAAATCCTAACCTCCGGGACCTTGAATTCTATCAATCCGGGTGATAAAATCCATCCCGAGCCTTAGCCATCGAGTTCCCAAGCCTAAACACCCTTAAAAGCACAATTTGGCACTAAGAGCTGCGGCTAGCCTCAAAACAGAGGCTAGCATCACACTGACCCCCACACGGGCCACGGCATGCGCACCAAGCGCCGCGGCGCGCAGGAGCTTCTCGGCCTCCCATGGCCGCGTGCGCACACGGGCCGCAGTCCTCACCACCGAACCCAGATTTTCTCACCATTTTTCTACACCTTTCCTCAAGCCAATTCATCCTAAGAATAGCTAACAATCCTAGGTAACCAGCACAATCATTTCAGCTCAATAACAACACCAAAACCCCAATGAATTCTACTCCAAAACTCAGCTAGAATACCCAAAAGTAGATCAAACTTGACTAACATGCAATCCCCAACAACCAGCAAAAATTCAAGACTAAACCTTAGTAAATAAAGCTTACCTTTGCTTAACTCAATCCCTGGGGTTGATCCTCAATCCTTAAACTTCAAGCTCCTAAGATATCACAGCTGAAATTCTTCTAGTTCTAGCCAATTCCTCCAAGTTTTCCTTTGAGTTACCTTAGAGAAAGAAAGAGAAAAGAGGTTGAAAGCTATCTCAGCTGAAAGCATAAGTATAAGTTGATTCCCCAAAGCTTCTAATTAATTCTTCCTTTTTGTTTTATTTAGCTTAAGTCTATGTGGTCACCTCAAAGCTCGGGGTACCAAAACGTCCCCGAGGGCAAAATGGTAAATTTCCCCAATGTTCTCGCCTAGACATTCTATCCTCAAATATATCTCCAAATATTTCTTTTCATGTCCCGATAATCCCATAGCACACCTAGTACCCAAATTACCCCTCGACTCGCCCCGAGTCAGAATCTCAATCCCGTTGTGACTCTCGGGCTAATCGCTCCCCAGGACTATCTCGGATCGTGCTGCGCAAACATATCACATATATATAACATTTATCACATTTATCTCACTTATGCCCCTAATATCCAGACGGGGCCCACATGCACATTTAACTCAATTAAACATGCATCATTATCATATATTCACATAAATCCACATATTAGCATATTAAATCATTTATTGCCCTCCAGGCACACTAATCAAGGCCCTAAGCCCGATTAGCAAATTCGGGTCGTTACAAGAACTCACACTCTGAATGTTAAGGAGTGACTTCGTTAGGATGGTGCTCAAGTCCTCATTCTTAATCCCATTAAAATTCATTGTCGTCTACTCCAGATGAGATGCTCGGTCCATGATGGCACCCAGGTTTCGTATAGCAGACTGGTGTGGCTCAGATAAGGGAGCATGCGTAGAACAGGAGGCAACTGCATCAATGAAGATGGGAGGAACTAGTGTAGGCAAAGATGACTCTACCTCTGTGATAGGACTAGATGCCAAAGGAGTCAGAGGAGGCACCTCGGGAGGAACCTCCATTATCGCCTCAGCCTCAACCCTGGCCCTTTTAGCTGCTCGATAAAAGGATTGGCCTCGGTGGGAGTCGACCTCTACTGGGTATGAACAAAATCGAACATGTCTGAACATGCAAAAGAAGATTAAATGTTAGAAGGATGTTAAGCACAGATGAATCATAAAATAAAGGTGATAAAGTGTTAAACCTTCTGAATGAGATTTGGGCTCGAATGTAGTCTCATTAAAGTCATCTGAAGCAAGCGATGAGTGCACGACAGATGCACCCACCTCATCACCCTAATGTCCAGCTAGCACAGGCAAAGAGGGTACCTCCTCGACATGAATAGGTCTCGGGGAGTCTATGGCATTCACGGGCTTGGGACCATTGTCATCCAAAACATCAGCTATAGTAGGAGGAAACAACCCGACCTTCCTAAAGTTCTCTGAAGTAACGAGGGTCTTGACATTCTTCTCCTCAGGTGTCATGGAAATCAATTCCATGGCCCTAACTGTCATAGCCTGGGTCAGGAGCAGTCTATAAAAAGGCCCAACATGCTTAAACTTGGAGTAGTTGGCCTCTGTGTCCTTAGTGAAGAAATAGTTGTCGGCATATCTAAACACCTTGTTATTCCTAGAGATCTCTTCCAAGAAGGTGTTGGTACCCTCACTCATGTAATGGTGGAAATGGAAATACCCCGAGTTGCGCTGAGAAAGGTTCGTCTTCAAGTCAAATAAGTAGTGGATCTCGTGAGGCACTAGAGCAGCCCATTTTTTGCGGTGATAGATAATGTACAACGTAGATAACACCAAGATCACATTGTGAGCTAGTTGGCAAGGACTAATACCAAAATAATCTGCAACGCTACGAAATTACGGATGAAGAGGAAGTAGGGCTCCAAACTTGATGGCAGAACGTGTCCAAGCGCACATACCCAAAGGGGGGTCCTCAGCTCTGTCATTTGGACCAAGGATAGTAATAGACATGCCAGAGAGGTCAAAGGTCTTCCCTAAGTTCTTTACCTTCTCTTCAGTCATGTCAGAGGCAGCCCCTTTGAACCACACAACTTCATAATCACCAGGGCAAGGCTTCTCAACCGGTTTCCATATGATCTCACTGGCCAAGGTGGCCCCAGAATCTGATAAATGGAATTCCTTTTGTCGTCTCTTCTTCTGCTGTGCTACAGGCGAGACTATTTTGCTCTTGGAAGGAGGGAAAACCACCTTAGGCCAGAATTTGTGAATTAAACGCTCTAGAGGATGATTAGCATGACGATGAGAGCTCTCAGTGTATTCTCATTGAGAAGAAGATTGATGGGGAACCCGACTAGTATCCTGGTGCAAAGGGCGTTGCAATGAATCTCACTGGCCTGACATATCCCATTGAGAAGAATGACTTTGTTGAGATATGCCTTGAGAGCCACAGGGTGTACTATGCTGAGAAGAGCCAGGCGAAGAGCCCTGAGTAATATGCTCGACAATATGAGGATCATCTTCAGAAGGTTGCCGAGTTGTCTGTTTTACTCTCGCCATTGGGCTAAACCTTTTTCAAGAAGTCTTCCTCACTGAACAAATATAAAGCAGAGCGAGGGAAAATCCTCTTCACCCTCTCCAAGAACTCCTAAGGAGTACGCTCGCTTACAGACTTGTCTAATGAAGAGGAGCTGGACATCTGCAACAAAGGAAAAATAAAGAGTAAAGTTAGTAAGTGAACATAATGAAGCCAATAGTTGGGGGCATATCCATGAACTAAGGAGTAAAAATGAAGAAATCAAGGGAAAAAATCTATATAGGGGTCGGCCTAGTGAGACTGAGCTCAAGTCAACCACCATAGGACTCCCCTAGATTTGGAAAAATTGATCGAAGTCTTAAAGGGGGGGCGGGGGGGTGGGGTCGGCCTAGTGGAACTATGCTTGGGACGACCACCCTGAGTCCTTAAGATTACAAAACGTGAAAGTAGAGGCATAGGTGGTCGACCTACCACCTTAGGCCGACCACTCTAGGGATGCAAACCTCAGAAAAATGCCAGAGGACTAAAGATCAAGTCTCCAATAAATTATATAGTACAAGGAAGACCCTAAAGAGACCAGTAATGGAGGAGACAAATTTTTTTAGGGTCCCAGGTGGTCGGCTTATGCTTGGGCCGACCACCCTGGATCCCTGGAAGTCACCCAGGGATGTGGTGGTTGGCACATTATGTAAACCCTAGGGTGCTCGGCCTATGATGGGTATGTAAACCTGGAAATCGCCAGAAGCATGAGGAATACGGCCTAGGCTTGGATTTGAGCCTGTAACGCCCTACTACCCAGGGACCGTTACGTTGTGTATTTTAAACTATGCTAGACTTGCTAAATAAGTCATTTGGAAAATCATGTAACTAAATCTGATTAATGGTTCAGGGTTAAAAATTTGGTCAAAGATACAACGTTTCACTAAAATGTTATTTTAAAGGTTAATTACAATAAAATATTTACAACCAGCCGACCTAAGCGAAAAAATAGGGTTTATCCCTAGTTCCTCTTTAAACCCTCGACTGTGGCAGTCGAGCAGCCGCATATGTACACATCGTCACCTAAGCTCTCCAACTCAAGGATGGTCCAGCTTTATTTTGCCTTTACCTGCACCACATAGCACCCGTGAGCTTAGGCTCAGCAAGAAAACTCAATATGCTCATAAACAGGTAATAAGATGTCACTGAATCATAATAAGCATGCCTAGGAATAATAGCCTTATTCATGCATGCAAGCAAGTCCAAATAAGTGATTTTGGGCCCTGCCCTCCTGTATGGATGACTATCAAGTCAATCCTAAGTGAATATCAATAATGATTCTGGTAATCATGTTGGGGCTTGCAGCCCAATCAGATAAGTGACTATGAAGTCACGAACTTGGGTTCCACACCCTAACCAAATAAGTGACTATGGAGTCACGAACTTGGGTTCCACACCATAACCAGATAAGTGACTATGGAGTCACGAACTTTATTGGTGACTAATAAGTCTTACACTTGGCCTCTTCACCCTAATCAGATAAGTGACTAATGAGTCACAAACTTGGGCAACACACCCTAAGCCATGTGATGTTACAGTCACCTAACCCTTTTGGCCTTGGCTCTATGTAACTAGCCTTTAGATTAGACAAGCACCTTTGTTTTCATTGAACTTGAGGTCATCAAGCATTTCATGCTTATGTTGATAATGCTTTATCGATTAGATCTAAGCTTTTCGACTCTGCGTTCATTATGCTTATGCCGCTCTTGACTCATAAGTCAATTCCATACGACTAGTGCTCAGTACTACTGTCGAACTTGACTAATGAGTCACAGCTTCACAGTCAATACGCACACCATTGCCAATTCTGACTAATAAGTCAGTACCACTCACAAGTAAGCAATGCACCCATGCATATATCATATGTCAAATATCCAATTATAAAGCATTATGCACGCTTACTCAACATTCACTAGCATAAATATGATCATGCACATTTATAGAGACTCAAGCCCTGATCAATTCCATATTCAATGTTCATGCCATGCCCTAATCACATGTGCTGCTATGCATTTACAATGTAGTCAATATCCATATATAGAGCACTCAACATGCCTCATCAATAACTATGTATGTCACATACTGGGTGCAGTTTTCTTACCTTTGCTCCAAACACATGTTACCAATGAATGACCCTTGAGCACAATCCTTTTTCCATGCCCCTAGCGATAACCTAGTTACAACCATAAACGGTGTTTCAATGAGTTCAAGTTCCAAAACCCAATCCCGGAACCAATCCCGCGCCTCGGGACCTCCAATCCCACCAAATAGGGTGGTGAAATCATCCCCCGAGCCCTCATGTTAAAATCCCAAAAAGTACCAAAATTCCACATTCTAAAGATTGTGTATCACTACAGTGCTACCTATTGGGCGCTACAGCGCTATAGTCAGCACTTCATCCCCCAAACAGAGAACCCAGCGCTGTAGCGCTACCAACCTAGCGCTACAACGCTCAAACCAGAATTCTGGGTTTCTAACTTCGCGTTCTTCGAGCTTGAAAGCTCCAAATCCGACCCCAATTGGTCCCTAGCCCCTCAAATCAACATTTTAATCCCCCAAATAGTTCACCCCATAGTTTAGCAACATTAAAACAACAACAAATACCCAAAATCCCCAAAGGAACTCATAATCCAAGTCTTGAGTTTGTAAAACTCAAGAACACCAAGAACATAGAATAAAATTAGGAATTCAAAGCTTAAATTACCTCTGATTATGTTGTTTCTCGCTAAATCCTTCGACTAATAAGCTTCTAATCTTCCCTAGAATCTCTATGCCTCAATCCTCGCTTGAATCTGAGTCCTAAAACTCAAGTTTCCTTCGAAAATGCTAACGGTGTCAAAAATGGAACAGGAGAGAGAGAAAACGCACTGAACGATCTTTTTATGTTTCTAACAAGTAACCTCAAGAAAATCCTAATGCTCAGGATCCCGAAATGCCCCCGGGAGTAAAATAGTCAAAATTCCCAAAATTTCCCCTTGGTCTCACTAACTCCTGATTTATCATCAAATATTTATTCCCATTACCCAATATCCCAGTAATGTATTAAATACCCCTTGACTCACTCCGAGTCAAGTATGAATCCTGCTGTGACTTCCCACTAGCTTTCCTCCTAGGATCGTCTCGTGCTAAGTAACCCTAACATAACTAAATAATAATGAAGCACCACACACATACCACATATATGCCAAATATACCCGAAATTGCCAAAATATGAAAATTTACCAATTAAACAGAAATGGGCCCGCATGCATATTTAATACACCTAAACATGCAAATCTAGTCATATTATAATATAACTCACATATTCACATAATGATACACATAAATATCACATAATCATATAATTCCAAGATTTGCCATCCAGGCCCCTAATCAAGGCCCTAAGCCTTATTAGGAAATTTGGGCCGTTACAGAGCCCTGAAAATTGCCCAGCTAAGGAAGCCTTAGGGGTAGTCGACCTAAACCTTAATTCCCTAGGCTTGGAAATCACATAAGTCAAGGGAAATGCAAGGGAAGTCCTAGAGGTGGTCAGCCCATGGTGGAATTTACATCCCTGGAAATAGCCTATGCTAGGGTTTGGAACCCTAGAAATCGCCAGGCTAATGAATCTCAAAGAAGTGGCCGACCTAGGGTTTTACAAACTCAAAATCGCCTATGCTAGGGTTTGGAACCTTGGAAATCGTCCAGGCTAAGGAAATTATAGGGAAATCGTAGACTTGATTCAAACAAGTCAATTATTTTGGATTAAAATAAAACAAAACAAGGTGACTCAGAAAAATTCCTCAAAGATTCAAATATTTCTTATAAATCTAAGCACATTTAAATTAAATGATGTAAGGATTAGGAGAAAATACTTACCCAAATACAGATCTAAGTTTGATAAAGAATTGGAGAAATTACGCTTGGAGAATCCTATAGCTTAGGCGCACCGGGCAAAGAATTGAGAAGTGAGGCCTAATTATAGCCTCTCAGGCTAACCATATATTTTTAGGAATTCAAAATCCTTGAAAAATATCTGGTATGGTTAAAATTTCAAATTCCTTGAAAAATATATTGTATTTTTAGGAATTTAAATTCCTTGAAAAATATTTTGTATTTTTATGAATTAATATATTATATTTTTAAGACTTCAAACTCCTTGAAAAGTTTGTTATATTTTTAGGACTTCAAATTTTCTTGAAAAATACACTAGATTTTTAGGAATGTCCCGAGAAACTTTTGTTGAGCAAATTATCGATAGTAGATAAAAGTACTACGTAATGTCCCGATGAACTTTGCTATTATAGTACTGCTATGATATGTTTCTTGGGCCAAGATTAAGTTTACCGTAATGTTGAACACATTACGATAAACTTGGGGGGCAAATGTTATCCCTTAAAAATATAGAGATGACGTGGCAAATAAGAAAGCGGCATGTGGCATCACAAATCAAGGAAAAACGATGAAGTATTGAAAAAAGACCGATGAATAAAAAAGATAGGTCTAGGACCTATAGAAAGTCAGCCAGGCCTAAACCCCTAGGGGTGGTCGGCCTGGCATTGGCCCCCTAGGGGTGGTCTGCCTAACCCCAACCCCTAGGGGTGGTCAGCCCAAGGATGCTCAAGAACCCCTCAGGGTGGTCGACCCACCCTATCCTCCATAGATGGTCGGCCTACACTCCCAAAGACACTTCACTGGGTAAAACTCACACTCGTTCAAACTAAGATTAACAGGCCTAGCACCCAAGCTCTGAATGGTCATCGAGGGTAGCACCTAAGTCTCATAGACCAATCAAGACTTAGCATTTTCCCAGAGGTTTCAATCATGCATTGTCTACCACGATCCAGAGAAATAATGAGAAAACCCACGATCTCATAATCATGGGGAGGTGGACACGTATCTTGTAACGCCCTACATCCTTAGAGTCGTTACTAAGTGAGTTTAAAAACGTGCAATCACTCGCTAATCAAGGCTTTTAAAACAAAAGTGTAACGAAATCATAAGCAAAGTAGAAATTTTAGAAATGACTCTATTTCATTAGAAAATCATAAAAGTTAACACTTGGGATCCCAAAATACTATTTAAAGATATTTACAACACATATATACAACCAAGTCGGCTAAACGACAAAATCTAGGTTTTATTACAGTCATCTCCCAAAATCCACTGGCCGTGGCAGCCAGGCAGGCCAAACATGTACACACCGCCTAATGCTTGCTACACTCATGGTTGGTTGGCTTTCTCCTTGCCCTTACCTGCACCACAGAGCACCTGTGAGCCGAAGCCCAGCAAGAAAACCCAGAACCAGATAACATATGCAAAACAAATACATAGCATATAAACAGGCCATCAATAGGCTAAACACATACGGCCAAGCCATCCCAGGCGCTTTACTAGGCCCTGGGTTCGCGGTCCACACCGTGAGGATATCCCATGTATTCTTTAGGGTCTCGCCCTGTCAACTCGCACTCCATGTGCTCAAGGCTGCTTCCGGCCCCTTGCCGTACTCGGCCTTGCACTCAACGTGCCCAATGTCGTTCTCGGCCCCCACCGACCTCGGCCTGCGCCATTCCCGGCTCTTGCCGAACATTTACACAATGGTGTTCAAGCATAACAAACATATACAAAACACCAATAGATATAATCAAAGGGCTATGCCCTGTAAGTCAACATATTGGGGCACAGCCCTACATACAAGCTCTATGGGAACAGGGGTTCTCTTACCTGCGTCCCGAGCTCTCCGAGCATCGATATCCCGAGCATAGTCCTCTAACTTGAGCCTTGCTGAAACCCTAGTCACAACACATTAACAATATCCATCCATCAAGTTCTAATCCATTAGATAACTTTGAGCCATAATTATAATCCCCAGGACATTGAATTTCATCAATCCGGGAAACAAAATCCATCCCGAGCCTTAACCTTTGAGTTCCTAAGCCTAAACACCCTTTAAAACCCAAACTAGCACTAAGAGCCGCGGCCCTACCCACAAGCGCCGCGTCTAGCCTCGAAACAAAGGCTAGCATCTCCCTGAAGCGCACACGGGCCGCGGCGCGCCTTGAATGTCTTGGCCTCCCATGGCCGCACGCACACACGGGCCGCGGCATGCCCTTCCTAGGGTCGCGGCCCTCGCCTCCAAACCTAGAAATCTCCATCCTTTTCCTGGTTTTTCTTCAGACCAATTCACCCAAAACCAAACTAACAATTCTATATTATCACCACAAGGATTATATCCTAGTTTTAACATCAAAACCTGCTCCATAAACTCAACTAAACACCCTTGAACAGATCAAATCCCACTCACATGCATTTCCTAAAAGAGCAATAGAAACCAGCCATAATTCTCAAAGTTAAAGCTTACCCTTGCTAAGTTATGCTTCATAGTTGATTCCTCTAGTTCCTAACTTCAATTCCTCAAGCTCCAAGCCTTGATTTTTTTATTAGAGTCTCCCAAGCTCAGCTCAAATCCTTAGTTCTTGACTGACTTCTTTCCTTTGCTTATTTCCTTCAGTTTATCTTAGGGAGTAAATATGAGAGAGAGAAAAGCTATCTTCAGCTGAGAAAGGAAAGTATGATAGAGTCTAAGGTTGGTTTCTCCAAGTTTCCCAACAGTTCCTTTATTTTGTTTTATTTAACTTAAATCTATATGTTACCTCAAGGCTCGGGGTGCCAAAAACGTCCCCGAGGGCAAAATGGTAAATTTCCCTAATATTCCTTCCTAAACATTTTAACCTCGAATATATCTCCAAATATTTATTTCCATAATCCGATAACCCCATAACACATCTAATACCCAAAATACCCCTCGACTCACCCTGAGTCAAATTCTCAACCCCGTTGTGACTTCCCAGCTAACCGCTCCCCAGGACTGTCTCGGATCGTGCTGCACAGATAAATCACATACATATCGCATTTATCACATTTATACCCTCAACGGGCTAAAATCACAAACACACCCCTAATAACCAAACGGGGCCTACATGCATATTTAATTCAACTAAACATGCATCTCTATCACATACTCACATAAATTCACATATTAACATATTAAATCATTTATTGCCCTCCAGGCACGCTAATCAAGGCCCTAATCCCTATTAGCAAATTCAGGTCGTTACATATCTCCACTACCTAATAATCGTGTACCAAACCACGATCCCAATATTACTGATCATGTAACAGCCCCTGAGTACTATAAATAAAGGACCCATAGCTTCATTGAAGGGGATCTGACAAATATTTTGGGAGAAACTCTGGGCAAATTAGTAACGAGTGAATACTTCTATTCATCAGTGTAATTGTCTATCAAGTGATTCAATACTAAAAACTAAGTGGATTAGGTTATTATTGTACATCAGAACAGGGCTAAACCACTATAAAAATTTTGTGTGTTTGTTTAAGATATTTGTACTCTGTCGTATATTATATTTATTTCGTTTAAGAGGTGTCATTTACTGTACATACGACCGTTGGCCAATTTCACAGGTCAACAACATGGTTATGTTGTGAAGATAATTTGAAACTCTTCTGGTAACTCCTAATAGATGGGTTAGATTATTGTGGCAAAAGATTCATCAATTGACTTGACAGAGTTGGTTATTACTGACTTTGATATGATCTTGGTTGTGGATTGGTTAGCCAAGTATGGGGCATCGATAGATTGTAAGAAAAGATAGTAACCCTTGAGCTTGAGTGTGAGAAACCCTTTGTATTTGTTGGCATTGTGCATGGTCCCCATATACTTATGGTATCTGTACTTAGAGATAGAGACCTATTGCAGGGAGGATGTATAACATTCTTAGCTATCGTGGTGGATACCACTCAGGTCGTACCAGTGGGACCAGGACATACTAGCTTAGCCTGCGAGTTTCTGGATGTGTTTCTAGGGGATTTGTTAGGTTTACCTCTACACAAAAAGATAGAGGTTGTTATTGAACTGGCGCCAGAGACAGAATCAATGTTTAGGGCACCATATAAAATGGCCCCAGCAGAGCTGAAGGAATGAAAGGTTCAGTTACAGGGTAAGATGGTATTCTCCAAGGTAGTTCTTCGATCTGGTTATTACCAGCTGAGGATCAGGGAGAAGGATATGCAGAAGACTGCCTTTTATATCAGATATGGACATTAGGAGTGCTTAGTCATGTCTTTGGTTTGACTAATGCCCCGGCTGTTTTTATGGATCAGATGAACAGGGTGTTCAAAGATTATCTAGATTGTTTTGTGATCGTCTTTATCGACGATATCCTAGTATACTCTCAGTTAGAGATTGGCAAAGGATAAGGAACGCCTTAGAGGTCAGGAGTTTCCTTGGATTGGCAGAGTGTTATATTTGTTTTATGGAAGAGTTCTCAAGGATTGTTAACTCATTTACAGAGTTGACATGCAAAATTAGAAGTTTGCATGGTCAGATAAGTGTGAGAACAACTTCCACGAATTAAGGCAGTGATTGATTATAGCTCCAGGTTTGGGTCTTCCTATAGATAAGAAAAAGTTTATGGTTCAAGTTGTATCTAGATGTAGATAGGAAAGGTGATTGCCTATGCATCACATCAGTTGAATGATATGACCAAAGCTAGATTAGAGTTATTGATGGGTCAGTTGGCCAACATTACGTTACAATATACTCTTTTAGAGATGATCAAATAAAGATAGTTGAGTGACCCACAGTTGGGAAAGATTAGAGGGGATGTCCTAGCTGGAATATCTAAGGACTATACAATGTCAGGCATGGGTTATTGAGGTATAAGGATCGAATTTGTGTTCCAATGGACATTGGGATCAGACAGGATATTCTGGATGAATCTCAAACTACCCCTTATTCTCTACATCTAGGCACCATGAAGATGTACCATGATCTGAAAGCTTTATATTGGTGGCCTGGGATGAAGAGGGACGTAATTGGGTACGTGGCAAAGTGCCAACCTCTTAGGAGGTCCAGGCAAAGTATTAGAAATCAATAAAGCTATTACAGCCTTTGGGTATTCCATAGTGGAAGTAAAAGGACATCACAATAAATTTCGTGGTGGGATTGCCCAAGATAGTGGGCCATCATGATTTAGTCTGGGTCATTATGGACCGGTATACAAATTCAGCTCACTTTGTACTAGTGAGAACGAACAATACAGTTGACTAGTATGTAGATCTCTATGAGAGATAGATAGTACACCCTTATGGGACTTCGAGGTCTATCCTATTGGATAGGGACCCTATCTTTATTTCCAAGTTTTGGGGAAGGTTATAGAAGGCAATGAGTACGCACATGGAATTTGGTACATCTTATTATCCTCAGACTGATGGTATGTCAGAGAGGATTATCCAAATATTGGAGGACATGCTGAGAGCATGTATATTGGACTTTGAAGGGTCCTGGAATGAATAATTTCCTCTAATAGAGTTTTTCTACAATGATAGCTACCAGTTGACTATTGGAGTAGCACCTTATGAGATGATGTATGGTAGGAAGTGTAACCCGCCCATTCACTAGGATGAGATGGGTGAGAGAAAATATTTGGGTTCTGAGGTAGTTCAGAGGACCACTGAGGCTATTGAAAAGATTAGAGCTTGGATGCTCGCCTCTCAAAGTAGACAGAAAAGTTATGTTGATCTGAAATGTAGGAACATTGTAGCGTCCCAAATTTGCTAATAAGGCTTAGGGCCTTGATTAGCGTGCCTGGAGGGCAATAAGTGATTTATTATGTTAATATGTGAATTTGATGAGTATGTGATTAGAAAGGCATGTTTAGGTGAATTAAATATGCATGTGGGCCCCATTTGGTTATTAGGGGCATGTTTGTAATTTTAGCCTTTTGATGGCATAAATGTAATATTTGTGTATATTGTGATCTTTACCACGTGTAAGTGGTGATATAGTTGTGATGCACGATCCGAGACAGTCCTAGGGAGCGGTTTAGTTAGAAAGTCACAACGGGACCCGATACCCGACTCGGGGAGAGTCAAGGGGTATTTTGGGCAATAGACATTTTATTGGGTTATCGGGTTATGAAAATAAATAATTGAAGATATATTTGAAGTTAGAGAGTCTAGGAGGGAATGTTGAGAAAATTTACCATTTTGCCCTCGGGGATGTTTTTGGTACCCCGAGCCTTGGGATTAACTTAAGTCACTTAAGTTAGGTAAGACAAAATATAGAAACACTTAAAAAAAATCCCAAAACCGACCTTATCTTCATTCTCTCTCACTCTTGTTTTCTTTAGACCTTTCCAAGGAAAAGCTTTGAAGCTATGTGAGAATTGTTGGGTTGGAAGTCACAAATTGGAGCTCTAAACTTGGAGATTAGCTCAATATTAGCTTGTGGATTCAGATAGAGATTGAGGTAAGCTTTGAATTATGATTTTAGCCATTAAATTCTGTAGTTCTTGGCTGAGTTTTAGTTTTCTTGGCCTTTGAAGTTTAAGATTGAATTGGGGATTTAATGAGGTTTTAAGCTAGCTTTTTGTTGGGTTTTGTTGCTGGGAACATTTTAGAACTACTGTGATAGTTAAATTGTGTTGTTGGGTTAATTTTGAGTTAAATTGGCTGGGTTTTGGTTGTTGAAATGAGGGATTTTTCTGGGTTTGAAGGGGTCAGGTCGCAGCTCTGCTCTTGGTGAGTCACGGCCCTCTAGAACAGATGGGGGCCAAGAAGAAGAGCGGGCCGCGGTGCCCTTTTGGTTGGGTCGCGGCGCGTGTCTGAGATTTCGGGAGGCTGAGCCTCTGGTTGAGGCAGGCCATGGCACAAGGCCATGGGGTCGCGGCTGTTAGGGGTTTTTTTGACCCTGAGAAGGATTTTGGCTTGGGAATTCAAAAGTTAGGGCTCGGGATGGATTTTATCACCTGAATTGATAGAATTCAAGGTCCTAGAGACTAGAATTTTATCCCAAGGTTATTTAATGGATTAAAGTTTGATGGATGGATGTTGTTAATATGTTTTAATTAGGTTTTCAGCAAGGCTCGGACTAGAGGACTGTGCTCAGGATATCGGTGCTCGGGAAGCTTGGGACACAGATAAAAAAACTGTTGTACCCGTTGAGCAGGGTGTGGCCCTATAGTTTGTATTGCAGGGCATGACCCTATGTGATTGTATTGCAGGGCATAGCCCTATTGCTTATGTTTGTATTTGTTTAAGTATTTGTTCATTATATGCTATGTATTGCATATTTGTGAATGAACAACGAAGGCCGAGAACGGAAAAGGCCGAGAATGGCAGGAAGCCAAGTACGGCAAGAGGCCGAGAACGGCGTTGAGCATGCGGAGTACAAGCCGCTAGGGTGAGACCCTTCTCGGATGCTTGAGTCATCCTCACAGCGTAGACCACGAACCCAGGGCCTGGTAAAGCGCCTGGGACGGCTTGGCCGCTATGTGTCTAGCCTATTGGCTGTCTTGTTATATGCTGATTGATAGTTATGCATATGTTAATTGTCTATGTTGAGTTTTCTTGCTGGGCTTCAACTCACGGGTGCTCTATGGTGCAGGCAAGGGCAAGGGAAAGGTCGACCAACCATGAGTATGGAGAGCGTGAAGCGACGTGTACATGTTTGGCCTACTTGGCTGCCATGGCCAGGGGTATTTTTGGGAGATGTTATGTATTAATCTCAATTTTTTCGTCTAGTCGACCTGAAATGTATTTTGAATTGTAAATATTTTCTAAACAGTATTTGGGATCCCAAATGTATAACGCTTTATAATTCCAATGAATGACTACATTTTCAACTTATATGACTTTTATTACAGTTTAGCCCCACTTTAAACCTAAAACCTCGATTAGCGAGTTAATTGCACGTTTTAAACTCACTTAGTAATGCCTCTAAGGAAGTAGGGTGTTACAAACATGGAATTCCAAGTGGGAGACTATATCTTCCTTAGAATCTCAACATGAAAATTGGGTGAAGAAATTTGGGAAAAATGGCAAGTTGAGCCCTAGATTTGTAGGAGCGTTTGAAATCCTTGAGAGGATCGGTCAGGTGGCCTATAAATTGGCCTTACCTTCGGCATCGTCAGCCGTACACAATGTATTTCATATTTCTATGTTGAGGAAACATGTATTAGATGAGACTCATGCGTTGAGTTATGAGGATCTAGAACTGGAGGCAGAGCTATCCTATGAGAAATAGCTAGTTCAGATTTTAACAAGAAGAACGAGGTCCTGAGGAACAAAATCATACCTTTGGTTAAAATATTATAAAGGACCAGCAAGGTCGAGGGAGCGGCCTGGGAACTGGAATCTGATATGCGGGATTAGTATCCCAAACTGTTCAGATAAAATTTTGATGACGAAATTCCTATAAGGAGGGGATAGTTGTAACGTCCCAAATTACATAATAAGGCTTAGGGCCTTGATTAGGAGGCCAAGATGGCAAATTATGGAAATTATGTGATATATATATATATATATATATGTGTGTGTGTCATTATATGATTATGTGAGTTATATTATAATATGACTTGATATGCATGTTTAGGTGTATTAAATATGCATGTGGGCTCATTTCTGATTAAAATGGAAATTTTCGTAATTTGGCCCGTTACGAGTATATTTGGCGTATATATGATATATGTGTGGGACCACATCATTATGTGGATATTTTTGGGTTACTTGGCAGGAGGCAATCCTAGGGAGCAAGCTAGTGGGAAAGTCACAGCGGGACCAATACTTGACTCGGGGATAGTCAAGGGGTATTTTAGGTATTTAGTACATTATCGAGTTATTGGGTAATAGGAATAAATACTTGAGGATATATTTGGAGTTAGTGAGATTAGGAGGGAATACTGGGGATTTTAACTATTTTACCCCCGGGGACATTTTTGGGATACCCTAAGCTTTGGGATTTGCTTAAGGTTACTTAAGTACGAAGTAACCTGACCGAAAGAAAAGTACGTTCAGTATTCTCTCTCTCTTGTTCTCTCTTTTTGGCAATCGATAGCATTTTCGAAGGAAACTCGACTTTTAGAGCTCGGATTCAAGCAAGGTTGGAGTCATAATGCTTCTAGGAAAGATTAGAAGCTTGATAGCCAGAGGGTTTAGTGAAAAAATGACATAATCAGAAGTAATTTAAGCTTTGAATTTCCAAGTTTCCATTTCCTTAAGTTTCTTAAGTTTTTAATTGGATTTTACGTTTTGATGATATTTTGAATTGTTTGAAACTTGGGTTTTGGGCTATTGAGTTGATTGGAAACTTTTTTTTTTTGGATTTAGATATGCTTGGATAGGTTTATGGAGGGATTTGATATGGGAAAAACAGAGGAAAAAAGCTGAGTTCCAGGTCGAGCCATGACTCAAGCTTGACGAAGGAGAAGAAGCTGGCTGCTGGGCTATTTGGAGGCACCACGGCACAGAGTGCAGTCAGAGAGGGCTTTAAGCCCCTGACTTGAGCAGGCCACGACTCAAAGGCTTGGGGCCATGGTTAAAAATAGAAAAAGTGGCCAAAATAGGTTTTTAGTGATGGCAACATAAACCTAAGGGCTCGGGATCGATCCTACTACTCGGTTTAGTAGGATTCGACGTCCCGGAGGCTAGGACTTGATCTAGAAGCCTTTATTTACTCATTTTTTATGAGATTCTATACTTGGTTGGGACTAGGTTATCGCTAGGGCTTGGAACTGGGATCGTGTTTGAGGGTCGTTCATTCATAACCTGTACTTGGACCAAAGGTAAGAAACCTGCACCCGGTATGTGATACATGTGATTATGGCTTGGCCCGAATTGTTGAACATGAATATGAATAGGGCATCAATACCTAAGAATGTGCATGATTATGATTATGATTATGATAATGATTATGCTTTTGATTGTTGATTAAGCATGTTGAGTGCTTTGTATTTGGATATTTGATATATGATATATGCCTGTCTACATTATTTGATTGAGAAAGGCTTGACTTATGAGTCAAGGAAGGCAATAGAGCACTGAGCGCTGGTCGAAAAGCATTGAAATATAAGTCAAGGGCGACAATATCGCACTGAGCGCTGGTCATTTTGGTTAGGCTAACCAGAAGCGTATCATACGCTTGTCTGACCCAATGGTGATGGAAAACTTAGCGCCAGGTAAGCTGGGCCAGCTCTAAGACTGGTTATATAGAGGATAAGGCAATGGGCCCTCGGGTGACTTATTAGTCCCATATCCTAGGGCTGGGCCCCAGGCTTGACTTATGAGTCAAGGACGACCTTATCACGCTGAGTGTTGGTCGAAAACCATTGACTTATGAGTCAAGGACGACCTTAGCACGCTGAGTGCTGGTCGAAAAGCATTGACTTATGAGTCAAGGACAACCTTAGCACGCTGAGTGCTAGTCGAAAATCATTGACTTATGAGTCAAGGATGGCAATAGCGTGCTGAGCGCTGGTCGATATGGTTATGCCTAATCAGGAGCGTGATATACGCTTGACCGACCTATTGGTCGTGGAAAATTATAGCGCCAGGTACGCTAGGTCAACTCTAAGGCTGGTTATACAAAGGATAGAGCAGAGAGCCCTGGGGTGACTTATTAGTCCCATATCCTAGGGTGCAGAACCCCAATATGATTTATTAATCATATATTTTTGGCACTGGGCCCCAATATGATTCATAGATCATTTATCTTGGGCTATCGGCCCTATATGGCACTGTATTCATTTATATGAATGGTATGCATGCATGAGTAGGGGTATAACTGTTAGGCATGCTTATTATGATTTGGCACTATGTTGTTAATTACTTATGAGCATGTTTAAGTTTTCTTGCTGAGCCTTGGCTCACGGGTGCTTTGTGGTGCAGGTAAAGCAAAAAAAAGTTGGACCATCCTTGAGTTGGAGAGCTTAGGTGATGATGTGTACATATGCGACTACTTGACCACCACGGCTGAGGTTTTAAAGAGGAACTAGGGTCAAACCCTATTTTGCCGCTTAGGTCGGCTGGTTGTAACTTTTTCATTGTCATTAACCTTTTTAAATGTATTATGGGATCCCATGTATGAAGTAAATGTTTTAATGAAACGATTGTACCTTTGACCAAAAATTTTAGCCTAAACCGTTAATCACGTTTAGTTACACAGTTATGGCCAAAATAACTCATTTAGTGAGTTTAGCACTATTTAAAATACACAATGTAACAGTCCCTGAGTAGTAGGGCATTACAACGAGTGTGTCGGGTGAAGAGCCAAAGGACCTCCCATCTCAAGGGTCGCCGGTCGCCCCTACACCTACCTCGCAGATCTTCGGGACCCCACGTCTCACAACATCAACATCAGTAAGCCTAATAATAGAAAAGCCCTGTGATTCAACGTGCTCGGTAGGTGGAGAGGACTTCACTATGTTCAGGAACTGGTGAGTGCCCAAGAAGCCACAAATTCGTAAGCTTTGGTTAGAAAGGAGAAAGTGTGCAGTCTTATACTCAACTGCCATTCTAGTTTGCAGAAACTCTAGGCCCTCCTGGTATCTTAGCCACGCGGTTGGACAAGTAAGGGCACCTGTCAAAAACAATACACGCATTAGAAAAGTACAAGTCAAGAACAATCAGGTGACCCTCATCGCCCTCGTGGAGAAGCTCGTCGGTCGCCAATGGCAAGGATTCCCACGCTGGATGGTGAAAATAACACCCCAGTACTCCAAAGTAGTAACTCATAAGGAAGGGGAACAAAGTACTTACCCAATCTCTTGAAGACTCTATGGGTGGAGTTGATGCTCTTCATAAACAAGTATCTGTAGGAAAATTCCCTGGCGTCCACCAAGTCGGACACCCCGCCCTGAATGCGAATATGATAAAATCCATATGTCCTCCCCTTTGGGTTGAACTTAAGATGGTATAAATAATGAAACTCTCGAGGTGAAGGAGTCTCCTAACCTAAGATCTAGAATAGTACATGAAGACCAAGGATGATCTGGCATGTGTTGGGTGTCAACTAGAAGGGTGCACCTGAAAATAGTCGGCGATGCTGATCAAATAGTCGTTCAATGGAAGGATAACCCTAGGATCACAGTGTCGGGGGCTCCACGCATGCCAGCCCTCTGAAGGGCGATTGAGACGCTCGTCAAGCCTAGGGAGCCTGCACTCAACGACATCCATAATAACATGACGAGAGATCGTCTACTCAAGCTGAGTCACGCTCATGTCAAATGGAGTATAGGAAAAGTCGCCCTCAACTGATGAGGGTGGTGTATCGTGAGCCCGCCTAGTGACCCCAGTTGAGTCCTCGCTTGAGGACGATCCAGACACAACAATAGCAAGGAAAAATACACCTCACCTCGGGTGAGCCTGATCTCGGGAAGGCTGTCAGGGAGCCATACTAATGCGGCTAGCCAAAGGACTGCCGTCCCACAAGTGTACCTAAAATAAGCAACATTCAAAGAGTCATAACCAGCAAACCACAAAAACAAGCCATATGACGGACCCGCTCTCCGCAAGTGAAAAAAGCAACAGCCCGATAAGCAAATTCACATAAATATGCAAAGTACCTTGTCCATCATTCCTTGAAGTTGGTAGGGAGGCCTGGGACCTCGGTGGCTCGACCGAGGGATGACACATTTGGATGGCGTAATCGCAGATTTGACAATGTATGAATGTCAAAGACCTCGAATGGCTAAGTCCCAAGGGTTTTTCTAGGCGATCCCTCTCCGGCGATCGCTCCGCCATGCACCATGGAATTTAAGCCATGAGATCGCCTAAGTGATAGGCTAAGTTGCCTATGTGTGCACACGCCTTGCGCCCCTTACGGGCCACCCTGCAAGATCCTTGCCAGTTACGACCCCAAAGGCCCCTCGCCAAGCGCTCACATGGCTTGCTATTTCGCTACCCCGAGGGCCCTTTGCCATTGCGTGACCATCACCAGTCGCCTATCCATGCACGCGCCTTGCACCTCTCGCTAGTTACCTATTCCCACGTGGACCTTGCACCCCTCACGGGTCGCCCAATGAGCCTTTCTCTGGTCACGAGCCTTGCGGGCCCTTTGCCATCTTGCGACCCTCGCTATGATGACCTCGAGGGCCCTTCATCATCACTCATCCCTTGCACCCACAGGCTGGCTCCGCTTTCCCCTTGCGCCCATAGTCCGTCCTTCATCGCTGCTCGATGCCCGTCGCCGCTCGCCAATGGACGAGCCCGATCGGCGCCCAACAAGAATCAAGTAAATTTATAACAATGTGCAAAATTGATGGACAAGGAAGCTTACCAAGATGAGGAGGACGCTTGTGGAAGATGACCCAATGGTGAGAGGCACGAGCCCAATGGTGGAGATGAACTCAAAGGAGGCGACTCTCTTGCGGTAAGAAGGGGAATGGCAAAATGCTTGAGTGCGTTCTCAATGAAATGGGCGAACATCCAACTTTATTGGCCTTTTTGGCTAGTGCTTGATGTCAATGATTCGACAACAAAGTTGTTCCACGCGAAGGAGGAAGAAGAGGATAAGGTGGCCTTGCTTCTCTTGAACCAAAGAATGAAATGAGTAAGTGTGCAAGGCCCTCCGTTTCCACCTTATAAAAAAGGAGCGCCTAGGCGGTTCCCTGCCACCGCCGTCGAATGGTCTGCTACGACGGGACCCACTTGCTTTCGATGGGAAAGGAAATGCTTAATGTTCAAGATGGCTCCTAAAATTGGAAAAATACTGAATGGCACCAACAAGGAGGCAATGCACGGGCTCCAATTGCGGTCGTACGAGCCCCCATCACCGGTCTCCATTTGGCCCCTCGCCAACGACAACCACACGCATCTACAGTAAAAAGGTGTGAGAATCAGATTCTCTGACAAGAGTCAAACCATGCGGATATGGGCTCAGCAGTCGTCTCGCCAACATTCCTAGGCGTCGAGACACTCTTCATCCACCAAATTTTGCACAAGTAATGGCGGTACGGGTCTACAATGATCAAGGATTCAATGCCTATAAATGTGGGATAGCCATGCACCACCAGAAGATCAATCCACAACAAAGAATCTACCATACTCTCCATATGGTCAGCATTGCACAACTCATGCAACCCCTCTCAAAGAAGCTAATCAGAATATGGGCACGAGTTAGAAAGTGAAAAATGGAGGAGAAGCCAATTCCCACCATGAAGAGCAATCAATGTCGAGCAAATCTTGGGTCACTGCTTGTCTACTGTTGTGATGACCAATCAAGTCCGAGCACGCGAAGCCAGCAACTAGTTCCCTGAGCGACAAAGGAATGGGGCAGGTGGCCCCAAGAGTTTGAGAGCGCCGGTGGGAAACGATCGGAGGTAGATGACCTGTTTGGGTGACCGTTGAATAAGAGGCTAGAGGGTCGGGCGATAGACAGTCCCATCATTGCTCGCTGGTTAAATCCCAAATCCCAATCAAGGGAGTGCCTTGGGCCAACCACCTATGGGTTCCCATAAAGGGATTCAGTGAAAGGGGGCTTCCACCTGACTCCAGCGGTCCACTGGAGCCTTTGATCATGCTGAAAGTGCACACTCGCCATCCTGGCCATTCCCCACTACTGGCGAAGAGGGATGGGGAGCGAGTGGAAGCTAAGGTCACATCGATGAGGATAAGATTTCCAGGTAGTCGTCCAGAAGAGCTGCAACTTCATCTCGGCAACTCCCCCAACCGAAGGAGCCAAAGCTAGAACGAGCCAAGACATGACGAAGTGGCAGACTACAACAAGCAAACTGCCCCTTGCCTATGTAAGTAAGCCCCACGTCAGTATGGAGCTTGACTTGGGGGGAAAATGTTATACCCAAAATTTGGCACTTCCACGTGGCGGCCTGCGAAGCGATCACGTGTCAAGACAAAAGTGCCAAGGCACAACAGTCGCCACCAGCTCCCATGAGGAGTGGCCCTCACCACTTCCCCAACACACAAAAAGAGGCAAGATTCATCATAGCCGGCCTACTTCTCCCATCGTGTAAAGCCAAATGATCCCTAGATGGCCACACCAACACCAATCGTAAGAAGAAAAGGGCCTAGCTAGACGCACAAGTCGGACCAACACACATCACAAGCATCAGCTAAAGTTGTCATCAGCCATAGCTGGTCCCCGAGGCCCTCATCGATTGTCGGTCGTCTAGGGTGCTCGCCACCCGAGCCTTCTTCTGCACCAGAGTGCACCTTCAACCATTAAATGATCAGGACACGTTGGATTTGTATAAATACTTTAATATGAATTTAGCCCTAATTAATTCATGAGAAATCAAACAATAAATAACAAAGATTAGCGGAAGCATACCGGAATCCATTGAATCGATTGTACAAAGGTTATGATCTTCCGAATTTGCAGTCAAATCCTTTTGGGAACCTTAGTCTCTTGATGATGGGGATTCAAGAGTGAAATGGTACGTACTGTAAATTGGGGACCATTACCTGTTTATTAATAACTTCCAAAACAGTAACTAATATTTATTGGCTATTTCTAATTTGGCCCCTCATCAAATTAGAAATTTTCCTTATGGTATCCACATATTAAAATCACAAAAATCATGCCCTTAAGTCATAAAATTTATTCCAAAATAGATCACATAATTTTGACTCATTTATATGATGACCCAACACACAATAAATATATACAATCGTGGCCCCAAATAAATTAATTCCTAACAATCTCCCACTGGGCCACATATGTATCCATATAAATGTGTTAACCTTATTGAACTCATAACTTTGTCATCACAATCATAGGCATGTGCAATCTCGTCCATTAACTATATCAACATAGGATCAAAGCGGTTTTCGATGTATCAATCACAACTAATTCCATCAATGGTCACATATGTCGACATAGTCAAATGACATAGATCAATCATGATGATGTGGTATGAAAATTACATGCATGGTGATCTATCCATGTCAATTTTCATTTGGTCCTATTTTACTTTATGGAGATCAAAACTTTAGCTTAAATGTGTAAAGTAAAATAAACTGAATAACTTAATTTCTGATCAGAAAAAATATCCAAATATACAAATTTCATGAAACAAATATAAAACATAAAGAATAATAAAGATAAACTCCCACTGAATCTAGATATCATCATACTCTAAAACACCCATATGAGCAATGTGCTCATGAACGACCTTGGGTGGCAAACCCTTTGTAAGGGGGTCTGCAATCATGGAGTTTGTACCTAAGTGTTCTATACAAATATGTCCATTCTGCACCCTTTCTTTCACAACAAGGAACTTGATGTCAATGTGTTTTGACTTTGTCGAGCTCCTGTTGTTGTTGGAATACAATACGGCTGATTTATTGTCACAATACAACTTAAGTGGTCTTTCTATTCCATCTAGAATGCGCAGCCCGGTGACAAAGTTCCTCAGCCATATACCATGGTTGGATGCCTCATAACATGCAACAAATTATGCTGCCATAGTGGATGAAGCTATGAGTGTTTGTTTTGCACTTCTCCATGACATAGCTCCACCACCCAACAGATATATGTAGCCTGAAGTGGATCTCCTACTATCTTGGCATCCTGCAAAGTCGGAGTCAGAATACCCAATGATCTCAAAGTGATCTGACCTCCTATATGTGAGCATGTAATCTCTTGTTTTCTTCAAATATCTCATAACCTTTTTGGCTGCTTTCCAATAATCAATTCCTGGATTGCTTAAGTATCTGCCTAATACTCCAACAATGTACGCAATATCTGGACGCGTACAAACTTGAGCATACATTAGACTCCCAACAGCTGAAGCATAAGGAATCTTTTGCATTTCTTGAACTTCGAGGCTTCCTTTAGGGCATTGCTTAAGACTAAATTTGTCTCCTTTAACGACAGGGGTATCACCTGGTTTGCAGTTCTGCATGCCAAATATTTTAAGCACTTTATCAATATAGCTCTTTTGTGATAACCCAAGAATACCCCAAGAACGATCTCGATGTATTTGAATTCCTAAAACAAAAGAGGCGTCACCAAGATCTTTCATCTCAAAATTTCTTAACAGAAATCTCTTGGTTTCGTGCAACATGCCTATATCATTTGTGGGAAGCAGTATGTCATCAACATACAAAACCACGAAAACATGTTTACTCCCACTGAACTTGTGATACACACAATCATCAATAACATTCATCTCAAAACCAAACGAGAGGATCACTTGATGAAATTTGTGGTACCATTGACGGGAAGCTTGTTTGAGCCCATAAATGGATTTGGTCAATTTGCAAACCATCTTCTTTGGGTCTCTTGACACAAAGTTTTCAGGCTGCATCATATATATTGTTTCATTAATGTTTCCATTGAGAAATGCTATTTTCACATCCATTTGATGAAGCTCTAAATCATAATGTGCAACAAGTGCCATGATTGTCCTAAAAGAGTCATTTGATGAAACTGGAGAAAAGGTCTCCTTAAAGTCAATCCCTTCCTTTTGAGTACATCCTTTTGCTACAAGACGAGCTTTATACCTTTCCACATTACCTTTTGAATCCCGTTTTGTCTTAAAAATCCATTTGCAACCAATTAGTTTCTTCCTTCTGGTAATGGGACAAGCTCCAAAACTTTATTGTCTTGCATAGACTTATACTCTTCATTCATTGCTTCAATCCAATTTTGAGAGTTAGAACTTTTCACGGCCTGATGAAAGTTGATTGGGTCATCTTCCATCATTCCATTGTCATCCTCATGTTCTTGGAGAAATATAATATAATCATCCGAAATAGCACTTCTCCTTTCTCTCGTGGACCTCCTTAATGACACTGGTTCTTGAGGTTGTTGAGTTTGTTCTTCTGGAACAATTTCCTCATTTGGAATAGGGGTTTGTTCAACATTGTCTTGTTGAGGTTCTGGATTCACTTCTTGATGAATGATAGGTGTAGGAACCTGAATATTGTCAAAAGTGATAGTAGAAATTGGGTTTGAATTCAATTCCTCCTCAAAAGCAATGTCTCTTACCTTATTTCTCCCCCCAAACTCAACATCCTCAAAAAATGTTGCAGTTCCCGTCTCAAAAATATTTCTAATTGTGGGATCATAAAACTTATAGCCCCTAGATCGCTCAGAATAACCAATAAAGCAGTTGCTCACTGTTTTGGAGTCCAATTTCTTTTCATGTGGCTTATAAGGCCTTGCTTCAGCTGGACATCCCCAAATGTGAAAAGTGTTTTAGACTAGGCTTTCGACCTGTCCAAAGATCATAAGGTGTTTTTGCAACTGCTTTAGTTGGTACTCGATTCAGAATGTAAGTTGATGTCTTTAAAGCTTCTCCCCAGAGGGACTCAGGTAAAGTAGAATGAGCAATCATACTCCTTACCATATCCTTAAGAGCCCTATTTCGTCTTTCAGCAACACCATTCATGCTAGGTAAGCCTAGCATGGTGTATTGTGGGACAATACCACATTCCTCTAGGAATTTAGCAAACAGTCCTAGACGTTGTTCGCCTGAGCCATCATATCTACCATAGTACTCACCACCACAATCAGATCTGACGTTTTTAATCCTTTTGTTGAGTTGATTCTCAACTTCAGCTTTATAAGATTTGCACACGTCCACAGATTGAGATTTTTCATGAATGAGATATAGATACCCATAAGGTGAGTAATCGTCTATGAATGATATAAAATATTGTTGACCATTCCAAGATGCCGTAGGGAATGGCCCACAAATATCTGTATGAATCAATTCTAAGACATCTGAAGCTCTGTTGGCACCTAATCTCTTGGTTTTGGTCTGTTTTCCCTTGATGCAATCTACACAAACATCAAAGTCTGTGAAGTCAAGAGACT
Organism: Humulus lupulus; assembly: GCF_963169125.1. NCBI lineage: Eukaryota > Viridiplantae > Streptophyta > Magnoliopsida > Rosales > Cannabaceae > Humulus > Humulus lupulus. The sequence continues at coordinate 180,160,602 of NC_084800.1, read as the reverse complement.
CTAAAATGTCATCAGACACAAGACCCTCAATTCTACCTTTTGAGATGTGACCTAAGCATTTATGCCATAATGACACTGAATTTGCTTTATTTAATTTGCGTTTAGTACCACGTGATTCCACATGCAAGGTTTCATTATAGGATACAATTGTTTCTAATAAATAAAGGTTGTCATAAGCATTCAAATAACCACTTCCAACAACATTTGAATTTAAAGACAAACTAAACTGATTGTTTCCAAAAGAACAACAATATCCCAATTTGTCCAACAAAGAAACAGAAACTAAATTCCGTCTAAAAGACGGTACAACAAAAGTGTCTTTCAAATCCAAATAAAAACCAGTTCCTAACAACAACCTAAAATGCCCAATTGCTTCCACTTCCACCGATTTTCCATCGCCCACGAAGATGTGTCTTTCACCATCACTTGGCTTTCGGTAGCTCAGTCAACCCTGCATAGAAACACTTATGTGAGTAGTAGCACCATAATCTATCCACCAAGTGTTTCTAGGTACAGAAGCTAAATTAACCTCAAAACAGACTAACGTAAGAATCATACCTTTCTTTACACGCCATGCATGATACTTGGTACAATTTTTCTTCACATGTTGAGGCTTGTTACAAAAGAAACAACCATCTGAATCCTTCTGTTGTTTCTTTTGGACTGGACCCTTAGCAGCTTCATTCTCAAATTTCCTTTTCTTGCCCTTATCTTTAGAGGCACTAGCCAAATGAGCACTTTCAGTTTTATCTTGCTTCAATCTTTCTTCCTCTTGCACACAGTGAGAATGAGCTCATTTAGAGTCCATTTCTCCCTTTGACAGTTAAACTGTGCAGGAAGCGATATCAAAACCATAAGAACAAGCAAATCCTCAGAAAGCTCGATCTTAAATGCCTTAAGTTTTGAAGCAATTTGGTACATTTCCATAATGTACTCCCTAACATTTCCTCGACCCTTATACTTCATGGACATCAAGGAAGCCAGAAGTGAAGTCATTTCAGCCTTATCATTTCTAGCGAAACGTTTTTCAATTGCATCGAGGAAATCCTTGGCCTTAGTGATCTCTTCAGATTCTGTGCCTCCGAAGGCTTCTGGAATGCATTGTTGCATGATCATGAGACTCATGCGATTAGAACGATCCCATCTCTCAAACTCCATCTTTTCATCAGGAGTGCTTTCTGCAGTAAGAGGTGAAGGTTGTTCTTGCCTTAATGCATAGTCTAATTCCATGCAACCAAGGTTTACAAGTAATTTCCATTTCCAATTCTTGAAATTTGTCCCATTAAGCATGGGAATAGAGTTAATGTTGGCAGTTATTGTGGCAGGAGTAGATGAATTAACTGAATATATAACAAAATAACAAAAAAACAAGCTCACATAAGAATCCATATAAAATAATAAATTCAAATAATGGTTAATCCCATCTCAAGATACCAAATATAACATCAATATCAAGTCTTTGGACAATAATATTAACTATAAGCGATACTCTTGTTGTAGCGATCAAACATTAACAACAAGTCATGTCAAACAATATGCAATCTTTGGACTAACATATTGCTCGCACAAAATACCATATAATTGTCACACATTTATCACCACAGGTATACATGAAATTCGGGCCAATACTAACTCACCTTTGGGTCCGTTAATAAACGCATGAATTACATACATACAATTATCTTAATATTTTAATTAAATTAATCTACACAAAAGTGATCACTTTGGCGATATTTTGTTTCAATTAATCTATTTAAAATATTAGATACCCTTAAGAAAATCTGAAACCAAATTTGAATTTTAAGAGAGAATATATAAGTCAATATGGGGTAAATAAAAAAAACAGATCAATATCTTATATATAGGGTGGCACCTAAATTATAAGAGACGAGATTTATATCACACTACAGTGTGTCATTGTAACGACCCAAATTCACTAATTAGGCTTAAGGGCCTTGATTAGTGTGCCTGGAGGGCATAATGGGAATTATGTGTGATTTTAATGATTTAGATGCATGGTTATGATTTTAAGCATGTTATATGACTATGTGTAGTATGTTATGTGATAATTATGATATGTGATTTGTACCACGTGGATGTGGTGATTTCAATGTGATGCACGTGCCGAGACGGTCCTAGAAAGCTAGATAGTGGTAACTGGTGTTTTGGTAACCTGTGTAACTGTTAGTAACCATAGAGAGTAACAAGTTTTGTTGGAGAGGTGGTAGAATTGTAAACCAGTGAAAGGACAAGTAAGCCCTTGAGGTCTAGTTAGAAAGGGATATATTTAGAGGGATAAATTAGTCTTTTGGCAGTAAATAGATGAGTTTGAGCTGAAGGAAATACATTTACGTATAACATTTTGGGAGTTGGTTTTATGCTGAATATATTGGAGACCTAGAAGAAGAACAAAAGAAAGGTAGAAAAAGGGAAGCTGAACTTTAGCTCTTGGAAGGAGAATCAAGGGGTGTTTGAAGTTATCAACCAAGCTTAGGCTAAGAAAACTCAGAGGTAAGGATTTAGCTATAATATGTTTAAGTTTCAAGTTTAGTTTTTAGATGATGAATATGAATTGAAGCAAGTTGGTGGCTGGTTTTGCATGAATTTAAAGTTGGAGTAATCAAAAGGAGAAGGTGATTTGAAGCTAGAGTTGAGGAGAATTCAAGCTGGGTTCTTGATTGAGGTAAGGGTGTATCATGTTTAAATTTTCGTAGCTGTTATGGTTTAAGAATCTTAAGGGGCTGGTTTACATATTTCTCAAGCTTTGGTTCAAAGGTTTGAATCTGAATTTAAGTGTGAATTCTGTGGGTGATTGTGTAGTTGAGCTGGATTATAGTATTTATAGGTTGTTGGTTGGTCTATGTGGGGTTTTAAATAAGTTTTGGGGCTTGGGTATGAAGTTGGGATGATTTGGAGTGATTTGGGTTCGGGGAAAACGCAGGGAAAACCCAGATTTTTTGGGTTCGCGAAGGAGCGCTGCGGCGCTGTTCTAGCGCGCCGCGGCGCAAGGCTGAATTTCTGGGCAGGCGAGTCCTCTGACTTGCTGGGCGCCGCGGCGCAAGGCCAATTTCAGGATGTTAGAATTTGCAATTTTGAGCCTTTGCTCCAGGGGTTCGGGGGATGTCTTTGGTGCATTGTTTTAGGGATTTGGGGGTTCCGAGAGAGTAGGATTAATTCTGGGGAGGTAGCTTTGGATTGATTAGTGACAAAGGATGTTTTATTTGTGTTGTGATTAGGACTTTGGAGAGGCTCGGGGTAGAGGACCGTGCTCGCGGCTTCGTGGCATCGGAAACCAGTGAATTGAAAGGTAAGAAAACTGCACCCGGATAAATGTTGGTGAAGGGACTAAGTGTTCCCAAGAATTGCGTCGTGTCAATGTTGGTATCACGCCAAAGGACATGTAAAAGCGGCCTAAGAGTGTCGTACTTGATATTAGCGCACTAGGCGCGAATTGGCCACTGGGAGTCAGGAACAACGGGATAATAGAGGGAGCAGCCTGAGGGCGCTAGCCCTGGTTATCGTTTGTGAATTGCGAACGATATGAATTGAAATGCTTAGTATGTGGAATACTTGATTATACTGACTGATGATATATCTGAGTCTATGAGATGCAATATGAGTTATTGATTTGTTTGTTAATTGTTCATGCTCTGTTGTTGTTGTGTTTTCTTGCTGGGCCTTGGCTCACGGGTGCTACGTGGCGCAGGTAAAGGCAAGGGCAAGCTTGACCAAGCCTGAGGTGGAGAGCCCCGAGGTGGAATGTACTTAGCCAGCTGTTCGAACACCATGGTCGAGGAGTGAGTCAGGACAGGGATTACCTAACTGCTCGTTTTGCCTTAATATGGCTGGTTAATGTATTTGAACCTTGTAACTATTGTAGATGGCCTTTAAACAAATATTCTTTTGGGATCCCGTGTAAATAAACAATGTTTTCCTTTAATGTAAATGTGGCTTTTGAGACCAAAACTCTTTTAACCCTAGTTCCTCAATAGTTTCAATAACACGATTTTATTTAAATGACTTGATTAGCAAGTCTGGCACTTTATAAACACACAGTGTAACGGTCTTGGCTATCCAGGGCGTTACAGTCATGGTCATACTTTGTGCGATCAATTAAGAACATATATGATTCTCATCTCCTTGTTAATGTTCTGTTTGTTTTAAATGCCTCTATCATATATATATATAAATATATATATATATATATATTATACTGATATTGACAGTGAAAGTGTAGTTCATTTACTCAAACAACCACCTTTATGAACAATTCAAAAAAGATTTTTAAATATATATCATATTAGCGTGGCATCAATCTTTTAACCCTTCTTGTATATAATAATCACACATATATATATATATATATAACAATCATATGAATAATTAATCATTATCTGTCGCATCAATCTTTTAAACCTTCCTATATATAATAATCATTATCTCCGAAGTTGTATCATATGTATATCACTTTGGTTATATAGCATATTTCAAAATATATTCTCATCAGGAACAAAAAAAAAACAAAACATACAAAAAATAAATCCTCAATAATTAATGTAGGGATGACTCTAATACCACATATAGAAATACTTTACTCTGAATTTAGGCCTAATTAATTTATGAGAAATCAAACAATAAATAATAAAGATTAGCGAAAGCGTACCGAAATCTATTGAATCGATTGTACAAAGGTTATGATCTTCCGAATTTGCAGTCAAATCATTTTGGGAACCTTAGTCTCTTGATGATGGGGATTCAAGAGTGAAATGGTACATACTGCAAATTGGAGATCATTACCTGTTTATTAATAACTGCAAAAACAGTAACTAATATTTATTAGCTATTTCTAATTTGGCCCCTCATCAAATTAGAAATTGTCCTTATGGTATCCACATATTAAAATCACGACAATCATGCCCTTAAGTCATAAACTTTATTCCAAAATAGATCACATAATTTTGACTCATTTATATGATGACCCAACACACAATAAATATATACAATTGTGGCCCGGTGAGACACAAACATGTCTCCAACCAAGTGTACCGAAAGTTAGCCTAATCGGGAAACAAGGTGCCACCGTTAGCCATTCCCATCTCCGCGACTATAAATAGTGCAAACTGAAATGTAACAAGGATGTCGGTCAAAAAGCAAATCAGTAAGTGTTCATTTTTGTAGAGAACCTACTCTCAACTACTGTAAGTGCCCCAATGACAGTATCAAACTCAGCTTGCTCTTGAGCGTTCAAAGTTCATCATAAATAATACTGACTAAAGTGGACATAGGTCATCTTTTTTTGACCGAACTACTATAAATATTTGTCTCATTCACTTATTCCTGCATTTATTCTTCTTTTCTTCGACTCATTGTTCATCATTAAGTTTTGCTTTAAGGTTTTACACAAAAAATAACTCTTCATTCATTGCTCTGTGCAAGTTGACGAAAAAACAAGAATATAGTTACCTTATTTTCTAAAACATAATATATCATGTATAACACATATGAACACATAATACCCCATAAATTAGTAATGCTAGGCGTTACACATATCAATATTTTATGATTCACATATGAAAATTTACAAGTAAGCATGATAAGACATTTAATATCATTTTTAATATCACAACGACCAATTGTACGTTTATAATTTAATAATTGATAAAAAAAAGTATCCATATGATATGTCCTTTTTTTCTTTATTTATTATTAAGATAACATAATTGACAACATCATAAATGGCATATAACAACAAAATATGAAATAAGTGTAATCAAAATTATCCCAATATAATTATAGCTAAAGAGATCATGTTTTGTAAATTTTTACAAAATAGTCCCAATACTACTAAATTACAAAAAATTACAAAATTATCCCAATATAAATGAGCACTTAAGTATACAAAATAGTAAAAAATTTACAATACTACTAAATATGAAATATTTTTAAAACAAAATCTTTGTCATAAATTTAAAATCTAATTATAAATATTGTACCTTAAAAATATTAATAAAAGACGTTTACATAAATATTGAAAAAAATATATATTTGAGTTTCTATATTTATGGATAAAAAAAATGTGATGAAATATGGTGAGTTTTGCAAAAAAAAAAAAGTTTAAAATATAGGAATTACATTAAACATATATATAAAAAAAATGAATTACAATATTTTTACACAAAACTCTCTCGCACTCTCTCATTCTCTCATTTTTCCCTCACAACATCTCTCTTCATTTTATATCTTCTTCCTCTCTCCTCCCTCACTTGGTTCCTTCTTCTTTGCCCTTCGCCGAAAACACCACCTACACCCTCTGCCGGCGACGCAGCCCCCCAACCCCGACAATGATGCAGCTCCACCCTCTTTTGATTCTTCTTCTTCCAGTTTTAATGTTATTCTTTTTTTATTCTTGTTGTTCTTCTTTATTTTCACATCTGATTTTGCACTTTAGATCTTTTTTTGTTCTTCCAGCCCTAATTGTAACCGGTTACCATAACGATTTGTTTAGATTTTTTGGTTAAAATATTTTTTTTTCTTACTAGTTTAAGTAACCAGGTACTATGGCGACTGATTCTTTTAATTCATATCTTATTTGTTTTCCAAACCTAGCTCTAACCAGCTACGATAACGATCGATTTAGATTTTTTTTTTGTTTAGATCTAATTTTCCTTTTACACATACCTAAGTAACCAAGTACCATCGTGACTGATTCTTTTTTTTTTTCAGATCTGATTTTTTATAAACTTATTTGTAACCAAATACGATTATGATTAGTTTGGATTTGAATTTTTTTTAGGTCTGGATAAGTAACATGTTACCATCGTAACTAGTTCCTTTTTTTTATCAGATTTAATTTTTTTTTTCAAACCTAGTTGTAACCAGTTACCATCTCAATCAATCTAATTTTTTTTCTTCAAGAAACTAGTTACAATTCAGTTGGCATTTTGATATTGGTACATTACTAAAAAAATCAAAATAATTTTTATAGTTGTAACCAGTTACCACCACATCACTTAAAAAATAAAACTGATTTTGATAGTGGTAACCAATTAACACACATCACTAAAAAAATTGACAGTGACATATGATTACTACCGCATAAAAAAAATCAAAATTATTTTGATAGTGGTAACCGGTTATTGCGGAGAAAATGTTGAAGAAGATAAAAAAAAAAGATATAGGAATAAAAAAAACATAGTGAAGAAGGTCTCATTTTATGTTTTTCAAAATATAATGTAAAAAAAAGTTTAATAAAATGTGAATAATAAAAAATATTACAAATAGATTAAAATTATAAAAATAACCTCAAAATATATTAAAACTAGTTACTAAAATGGTATAAAATTAAAATATGGTATGCAAATAAAATATTACAAACATATGAGAAAAAAACTCCCATAAAAATGTAAAAAAAAATATATATGCCATAAGAAATTTAAGAAAAAAAATTACCATATTTTTCAAAGTTAAAAAAAAATCCTATATTTAGTGCAATTTCCTCTATTAATAATATTTATCATAAATTATTTACGAATAAATATCATTTTTACTCCCTGAACTATGACCACTGTATGATTGTGCCCCCTGAATGATTCATGATGTTAAAAATTTCTCCCGAACTATGCACGTTACTAAAATATAGGACTTCTGTTAGATTTCGTCCTATGTGGCTAACAGATTGATGACGCAACATTTTGTCTGTTGATATGGCATGCCATGTGTAGAACAATTATCAATTTTGCCTCCCGAACTTTGACCACTACCAAATTATACCCATTTTATAAAATAATATTTTTTTCTAAAAAATAATAATTAAATCCTTAATAAATAAAAATATTAATTATCAACAAATAACTATTTTTTACTCTTTCTTTTACAATATTAATTAAAACTATTTTAGAATGAACATTTAAAATAAATACTAAAACAAAGAAAAAACTTTTAATTAAATATATGGACGAAAGACTTAAATAAATAAATAAAAATTTTAATTTAAGAAGAGGAGGACAAAGGGGAAAAAACTTTGTTTTATGATTTATTTTTTAATTTTTATATTAAAATATATTTATTTTATATTGTAAAAGAAAAGAAAAAGTAAAAAAAAAGTTATTTGCTATTAATTAGACTTTTAATTTTTTAGTATTTGAATTTTATTTAATTAATTTGAAACTTTTAGTATTGTTTATTTTTTTAATCTTTTAAAATGATTTTTAAAAAAAATTTAAGGACTTAATTATCATTTTTTAAAAAAAAATTAAATTAGTCTTAATAAAAATGGCACAATTTGGTAGTGGTCAAAGTTCGGGAGGCAAAATTTTTAATTATTCTATACATGGCAGTGCCACATCAAGAGACCAAATGTTACATCATCAATCTGTTAGCCACCTAGGACGAAATCTAACAGAAGTCTCATATTTCAGTAACATGCATAATTCAGGGGGAATTTTTAACATCGCAAATCATTCAGGGGCACAATTATACAGTTGTCATAGTTCGAGGAGAAAAATACTATTTATTCATTATTTATTAAGTTATTATATTAATAATATTTGAATAAACAATAAAGAAGTTTACAAATACGCACGTAATTACTAAAAACATTTGCATAATATAAAGCCCAGTCAAAATGCTTGCTATTATGTGATAGGCTGTTATTTTTCTAAATCTCATATGAAATTGTGCTATTTTTAGAAATATGCAATCAGTCCAAAAATTGGAATCAAGCCCATCTTTCCTTAACATAGGACCCATCAATTGGAGCAAAGCTCTAAAACTAGAAGAAGCATGCCTAGTTTTCTTCTACATTGCGGAAATAAAAAGGAGATTTTTAAAAAATATGGCTTTTTAGCCATCAATGTGCAAAAATATGGGAGTTCAACTTTCTTTAATTTGTATGGGAAAATTTAATTAAGAAAACTTAGTTTATGGGAAAACTAATCTCATATTGGAAATCAAAATTAATCAAAACAAATGAGCAAAAGGAGGGGTACTATAGTAATTAACATAGCCAAAACTCTTTCAGCCAAGTCCATCTTCTCTTTCATTTTGCCCTAGCCGCCTCACCATCTCCACCATAGCCAAAACTCTTCCACTCGGCTGCCTCACCATCTCCACCATCATCTCCGCCCACCCACCCTCACTACCTACCAAGAACACCCCAGCCACACCTCCGTGAAACCCAGCCACTCCTCCACTTGGCTGCCTCACCATCTCCACCATCATCTCCGACCACCCCCTTACCACCTGCCAAGAACACCCCAGGTGCACCTCCGTGAAACACAGCCACCTTCACCACCTTAGGCGCGCACCTCCATAAAACTCAGCCAAGAACACCACAGCCGCACCATCGACAACCACAAACTCAATCCGTGCATCTCTGCGCGATTCCATTTGCGAGCCCCCAAATCTAAAACGACGAGGATAGGCTGAGGTGAGGGATGTTCTAGTGGTGGTCGGAGGCGAGGAAGAAGGGTGGCGCTTGGGCTGTGTGCGATTTGTGGTGCTCGGATCTATGCAAAACAACGAGGATGGCTGGGTTTGCGACGGGGTTTTGTGTGTAGGGGATGGGGGTTTCTGGTGGTGGTCGGAGGTGAGGGAGGAGGTTGGTTCATGATCAGATCTGGTTTTTTTTTTTCCTGTCTTGAGATCTGAGGTAACTGGTTACCTCCATGTTGTTTGTTTATATATTTTAGGAGGTAACTGGTTACCTTCACATTCTGATGTGTGTGTATATTTCTGGGTTCTATATGGTATCTGGTTAACTAGGTTACTAAATCATACTTACTATTCTTCTTTTTTTTTCCTTCAAATGTGATGTTTTTTTTTTCATTTCTAATATGAGTGACTCGTCAACCTCTTATGATAACTGGTTACCCCTCTTATGAGATTAAGTTACTGATCGTACTGTAACTGGTTACCCCTCTTGATACATGTTATTTAGCTTCTAATATTATTTTTTACAAAAATGTGAAAAAACACAAACAAGTAACTGGTTACCCCTCTAGATAAATGTTATTTAAGCTAGCTGTAGGATTTTTTTTACATAACTTTAAAAAATAAATTAAGTAACTGGTTACCTTACCTAAATTTAAAAAAAAAACGTACAACCTAAAAAAAAATGTTTACAATAAATAAAAAAAATAATAAACACAATTCATATTGCAAAAAAAAAAAAATTGTAAAACAACTATGGAAAATTTTAATATAAAAATAGTTATATAAAATTAATATAAAAAAATAATCAAATAAGCTAAAAAAAATAATCAAATTACAAACATACCATTCCAAATTCATAAAACTTGATTAAGAGTGAAAATATGGCATAAACAAATTTTTATTACAAAAATATGGGAAACTAAACCCATAAAAGTGAAATTAAAACAAAAAAAGCCATAGATTAACTTTTCTTGAAAAAAAGCCATATTTTTGCACAATCTATTAAAATTCCCATATAATATATAATTTTCACAAATAAAAACTTAATCCTCGTTTCCCTTAAAATAATAAATGAAATGTCTTATGAACTAATCGGTTTTCCATCATCTTCACAAAATTATTTGTGTTGAAAATGTATTAAATATGTAAGAGATCGAATTGAGTTGGATCTAGAATTTACCAACAACAGTCGTCTTGCACACAATGACTCTTTCTATATACTCACGACGACGACATGTGGTGTTACTAGAACAGATATATTTTCTACGTAAGTAATTTTCTATGTTAAAGAATATTACCTATTATTGACTAACAATGATATTAGAGGAGCATTCTCCAGTAAGGGCTTCAAAAAGAGCCACACTGGTAGGGCTATTTTGTATTTTTGACTCATGAATAGTTTTTAGCGATATTTTTTTTATAACCGTGTATATTTTAGTTATTTAGAGTATCTGCAAATTTTCAGAAAATTCTGAATGATTTTCAGTATCGAAAACTATGTTTGAACATGCTATTTTCCTGCACATAAAAAAATTAGTCATGCGTGCAACAACTTATTTTTAAACTAGTTTTCGGTACTATAAATTATTTATAATTTTCTGAAAATTTGCATATGCTCTAAATAACTATAATATATACAGTCATAAAAAATTCGCACAAAAAACTATTCAGGAGTTAAAAACACAAAAGAACCCTATCGATAGGACTATTTTTGAAAGCTTTCCAATATTAGATATTATATTAATTCTAAGAGAACTCAAAACATAATTTTGAATTATTTTCTGACAACAAATATTTAGAATATTGATAAATATTCTATTAGTTAATTAATTAAATAAAGATAATAATTAATTATCCATTTATTTAACCAAAAATTGATCTCCTAAATGGGTTAAATTTGGATGGGCAATTCATTGGATAATGGATATGGAAAAGGGAAAATTACACAATACACCGTAAGTTAAATTTTTTTTTGATATATATGGTTTATATTAAAAATATAGTTTTTAATATCAAATATACGGATATTTTATATCTTGAAAATCAGACTCACATCTCTCCTCCATTTACAGTCAATGACCATGTCCCCTCAACTTTCTCTTTTTTTTCTTCAGATTTTCATCATTTTTACTCCTCATTCTCACAGATTTTTTTTTAATTATTTTGTGCTGAAAAGATTTGGTAGGAAAATTGAACGGTCATTAGCGACCTCTCCCATCATTGCTACACTATGCGAGCTGACCGGAGCTTCAATGGCAGCAAAAATGTTAATGGCTACGACGCCTCTATCTTTTTCTTCTTCGTCTCCTCCTTTCACTTTTCACCATCACCACCAGGTAAATAAAATTCCTTTTCAACTTTTCAATCTTTTTCTTTGATCTTTCTCCTATGAATCCTAGCGTTTATACCCACACCCATTAGCTTTTTTGTTTTTTTTAATGTTTCTTTTCTCTATGTCCTGTTTGGTTGCCTTGAAAATGTAGAAAACTGAGCAACTTGTTTAATGGGTTTGAAATTTCTGTGATTGTTATCAAAATTTGGAATCTTGGAATTTCCATTTGCTCATTTGATTGGAACAAAGAGATTACTAGGTTGTTCAGTTATATAAATATATATATATATATATATTTGAAGATTTTAAGTAGCTAATGTAAGGGTTCTACTTTTTGTTAGGTGTTTCATTGTTCATTGAGACAAAGTTCACTACTCCAGAGATGGAGCAATGGAATTTCTGGGATGAGGAGGCTAAAGCCATTTGCTAAGAAAATAAAAAGAGAAGTTTCTCCTTTCTCATAAGAAAAGTCTATTTTTTTTTAATTTATTTGGTTGATGTTTATTAAAATGATTGATATAGCTCTTCGATTACCACCGATACAACTCTTGTTCTCTTGATAAAAGGCATGCAGCTTGCTCATTGGGGCTATGAAATTAAATAGTCTGTTATGATGTTTGCTTGCTTTGATTATGATCTTTCATGACTTGTTTTGATTCTATATTATGGTTATGTAACAATTTGTTTCAAGTTTATTAGCACATGTTATGATTCTATAAATAACTGTTACAATCTTGTTAATTTTTATTGTTGCATTTATCTATTTTATTTAATTGCCTACCACTTTGATTTTTTGCTTGAATTCCTAGAATCTAGTGGCAAGCTTGAGAGTATAATTGGGTTATTAAAATCTGATAGCATGTTCATCATGGTCCTATGATTATATCACTAATATCATGAAAAGTAAAACTAGATAAAAAAAAATGTGCTGAGATCTATAATAGACCTTAATAACCATTTACAATGGGGATCACAATTATTTGTATTTAAGAAATAATATTTGTTATATGTTAATTTAAACAATTCTCCATGTATTTTGCTTGATTGAAATAAGCTAAACATTTCAAAGCCCTATAAGTACATGGTCATTTTATTGGGTGTTTTAATGTCAATTCATTGACTCAAAACAAAGAAAATTTTCACTTCAGAACATGAAAGATGACTTATATATGTTATTTTTTGGATTTATAACAAGCTGTCTGAAGTTTGTAGAGTTTGTTTATTGTTTGATGTGGATGTGATGTGTAACAGTATGTTACAATTTTGTAAAGTGTGCTTGCAGCATGATTTGGTTCTATATGTTGCAGTTTTGAAAAGTTTGTTTCCAATTTTTTTTTTGTTTCTTATTATTTCATAATTGCAGTAAACTCGCATACAAGAAAGATGACTATTATATGTTATTTTCTAGATCAGTAACCATCTGTTTGAAGTTTGTAAGGTCTGTTTATTGTTTGATGTGGATCTGTAGCAGGCTGTTACAATTTTGTAAAGTATACTTGCAGAATGATTTAGTTCTATATGTTACAGTTTTGAAAAGTTGTTTTCAGATTTTTTGGTTGTTTTTTATTATTTCATAATTAAATAAACTTCTTTCTATTGGGAGTAAATTATTTTATTATCCTTTTGTTCATACATTTGTAAAAAAATTTGAAATATCACTTTTCTTTTTCCTTTAAACAAAGTTTCTTTTTATTAGTTTATTTTATACTCTCATATTCAAATCAAGGAGGTCATAGTTTTAGTAAAGATGGTCATGTTGATAACTTGATAGCTTTAGTTATCTACTATAGGTCATAGCCACTCTATTAGTTTCTGTAAATATTTGTTACAACTTTTGAATGTTTATTGTTAGTATGTTAACTAAAAATGTTGGTTACAATTTTTATAATTTGCTAAATTTTAGCTATGTAACTATCTATTACAATTTCTTGAATTTGTAGTTACAGTGGATTGAGTTTTCACAAATCTTTTTCTAATGGTTATTGTGTTTCTGTCTTTTGTTTCAAGTAAATGTTGTAATAACAAAGTTATTGTTGTTTTTTTTTAAAAAGACTACAAGTTTAGAAATTTAATTTCTGGGATAGATTTTGTAAAAATTTGCAACAAATTCACGAATTTAGCTATAACTTAATTAAACTTAATATCAAATTAATATTGGTTTAATATTAAGTTTAATTCTACATTGAATCATTTTATATTAAGAATATATTTATGTAAGAGATTTTTGTGAATATTTTTAGAAATATATGTTAAAATTGTTTTTATATGTAACAATAATTTTTAAACAATGGTTACAATATTGTTTAATTGTTTACATCATAAAATTAGTAATAGTTTGTTTCAAGAAAATATTTAAGTTTTTTTTATTTTACTTTTTTAACAGTAAATTCCATAATAATTTAACTAGATCATATATAAAGTTTTGATGCAAACTTAACCATATATAAGCATGAATATAACGTAAGCTTTACCTGATTAAAAAAAAAAAAGTTTGTGACTCAGTTGGGGGTTTGAGTTTGGATGGGCCTCCATATATAATGGGCTATTCATTAGAGGTGCCGTAAATTTGTAAATATATTTAGATACCGTATATTTCAAAAAAAAAATTGTAAGTTACCGTATATGTGTTAATTTCCCTATTGGAAAATACTAATTTAGCCCTTGTATTTTTTCTGAATACGCGATCGACTTTTGTGTTTTGTAAAATAATAATTCAGACCCTGTGTTCTATTAAATAGATCAAAATAGTATTTAGATAGATACTATTTTGATCCATTTTGTAAAATACGTGGTCTGAATTGTCATTTAACGAAACACAAAGATTGATCAAGTATTTGGGAAAATTATAGGGCCAAAATAGTATTTTATCTTTTTTTATTTGTTTTTATGGGAAAAATAGCATGAAAAATAATAACAATTGGAAACCATAAATATTACAAATTAGGAACCACGATGTTAAAATTTAAATAGTAGAAACCAAAACAACCTAGATTATGTGGATATGATTCAATTATTATATTTTTAAAATATTAGAATACACATTTCATGCAATGACATCAAATAGTAAAAAAAGAGCACATTTAACATTTCCTCAGTAAAATTCAAAACTATTGAAAACATGTTGAGGTCAAGTATGGTAACAAAACGCATTAGAAACCACGTGATATTTAATCAAAATGTAACCTGCACTGAAATCATTGAAAACTATTCTAAAACACCTATAATAATAATAATAATAATATGATATATAACCAACAAATATAAGAACCGAGTAACATGTTGCACAATATAGTAGAAACTGGTTATGACAAAAGAAAATATATATTAATGGAAGATTTTTTAGTGGTTATTATTCATAGATGAGTACTAATAATTACGATGATATAATAATATAGTGACTTGTCATAATAAGTTCCAGGTAATTTTTTTTTTTATACATTAATTTCGAATTTTCATATATAATGCTTAAATAAGATTTTTTTAATTCTTTAATTTAATAAATATGTGACCACCATATAATTAGATAGCTTTTCAAAAAATTTAAAGTAATCAAAATTTATATTTAGAAATATTAATTAACAACTATAAATATATATCATTGATCTTAATTTAATAGTTAATATTAAAGTAAAGAGGCTAATTCTAATCTATATATATTAGAAACCAAGTGTCACAAATTATAAAAGCATTAGAAACAAGTGTAACTAAAAAATATTAGAGATCACATGTAACTAACACCTATAAATACTAGACTAGAACCCACGCGTGACCAAAATCATTAAAAAACAACATTAGAAATCACATGTAATAAAAATTATTAGAAACTAGTAAAAGGTTCAAAATATATAGAAACAACATATATGTGAAACCACATGTAACAATAATAATAAAAAAAAATAGAAATAAGAATGATATTAAAAACAAAAACATTAGATGGATCAGAAATCACTTTAAAGAAGTATTTAGATTTATTCTCATTCAATTTGCATATTTTAATAAATATGTAACATTTTATGTAGGGTTTTGCAATACTTTTTTCAATCCATCGAAACCAACCCAAAAATATCAATAAAAAACGCAATCTGAAAAATCTAACAAAAATTTAATCAATCCAATTTAACCTGAGTCACTCAATTAACAATATATATTTTTTTTTTTCAAATTTGTATATAATATGCATAATTTATATGTACTTTGGTGTACAGATAGACTTTACACTAAATTAGTATTTTCTTTTTATTCTAAGGATGAATTTTTATTTAATATTTTAATGTGATTCAATTAATAATTTAGAAATTTATTCAAATATATTAATAAATAAATAAATTGGGTTCTGTTTCATTTTTTACCAATGAATTTAAAATAATGTTTTTAAACTTGAAAGATAGATTTTATATTTTTATTGAAAGGAAAAGACTACAAAAAATTTAATCTACGAAAAAAAACTTTCACGGGTCGGGGTCCCCAACCTGATTAAGACATTAGACTGGTAAAAATATCATACACAACTTATCTAATGAACAACTCTAATTTTATGTTTAATTTTTATTTATAATTAAAATTAACATAAAAAATATAATAATTGTAAATAAAATTATTATTTATTTAAATTTTTTTAAAGAAAATTGAATTTCATTTTTATTTATATCGGTCAAGATCTAAGGCCAATACATAAAGGATAATCAAATATGGTGATCATCTATAGACTGTGAGTTTTGCTAAAATATGAGCGACCCCATTATTATTACGAAATAGATTTTCAAAATTCAGCAAAAAAAAAGTTTGATTATTTTTAAAAAGACTAGTCTATGTCTGTGTGTGTATACATATATAAGTGGGATAATATTTTAAAGATTTAAGTGGGGACCTAATTAAGCTAGGGAAGGCAATGGTGTGTGGAGTGGAAAAGCAAGTGAGGCATTATAAAAGTGATGGCGTGGCATTGTCCCTGAATATGGTGAGTGTTTGTAAATCTAAAATAGACAGCAGCCACCCCAAAAGGAGACCTTCACTAACATACCATCCACATTAAGCTGGGCCTGTCTTTTATTGTTATTATTATTATTTCTCATATTACATATAATATTTCGTATACACATTAAAACCTCTGGCTTTTGAAATTTCATGTCAATTTGTTCCCCAAAACCCCATTTGGTTTATCCACATACCAATTATTGTGAGGTCCCCATAATACATCTTTCAAACTCAAAGTGACACTTGTATATAAGGATGTTAATGTTGATACGTAGACTATGTTCTTTCCCCATATTATATATATATATATATATATATATCTTCATATTCATTATTCCAATTATTTGTACTACAATACTCAAATTATAACTAGCATTCCTTGTATAAATATATCTATATATATATATTTCATCTTATTTCCACTACTTCTCTAGATCCTTGATTTTACAAATTACGGAGAAAAGAACTAGAGATTGGCATTTAAATGAATAAGTAAAACAAAATCATAGATATCTTAACATCAAAGATTATACTAAATTAATTATAATTATTCCTTGTAAGAACATGTTTGCCATTTGTACTTGGTTGAACCGATGGAATAGATTATAATTATTTGCAAATTTTATCATAAAATGATATTACAGATGTGTATATATATATATATATGAAAATTTTATAGTAGAGACATATATTTTGCCTTCACCAGTAAAAACGTTTTTACTTATAGCATGTAAATAAATTATAACTTAATTTTTTTATATGATGGTGTACGTTGTAGTTATAGTAGATATTCCACTAGTTTTTATAAAATTTCGAATAATTTATTATACCAAAAGTAGACTTTATAACAATCTACTTCACGGGCGTATAAAACAAGCTTTAAAATAACATATTTTTGTGTTTTCGGTACATGAATAAGTTATAATCTAATTTGTGTTTATATAACAATGTACAATATAATTATTTATAATATTTCACAAATTTTTGTAAAAATTTGAATAATTTACGACACTGAAACTATGTAATATGTTGTTTTGAAACTTCTTTTATACGTGTTTGAAATAATTTATCTTGAAATATGTTTTAGACACGATAAGTTATTTGAAATTTTCTAAAATCTGGTAAAAAGTCCTAAATAAAAATATTGTAACTATCATATAAAATAATGTAGATTATAATTTTTTAAAGTTCTAAAAATACATTTATACTTTAAAACTTCGTATATATAAATATATATATTCTCAAAAGTAGTTGGGAAAAAAAATCACTTTCAATATGCACAATCAATGTACGTTAAGAAATGGAACAAAATTTGTGGCGGAAACTAATATGATTGAATTTGATGCTCAAAAGATGGTTATCTGTTCCATTCATTTTTAGATTCTATTTATCATAAGGCTCTTATATTTTTCAATTCGTTATGATTATTGTAACTTTATTTCTAAACTAGATATTAAAGTTAGCTATCTATTAGATAATTTTTTTGGGGTTTTCATTGTATTAAAATTTAAATGTAGCCCTATTTTTATATATTGTGTTGTTAAAGAGATTTAAATTAATATATTATATCTTTGTCAATAAAAAAAATTAAAGGAAAAGAACAAAAAGAGGCATATATAAATGCATTGCAAGATATAGTTAATTAGATAGTTTAGACAGATATGAGTTCTACTATGATGTGTAAGGGAGTTTCACTATCAATATAAGACAATTGTTTTTGTTTGAAACATTTGACGACATGAGTCTTACCAATTGTCTGCAAAGTTGTCCATTACTTCTAAATCACTATTTTACTTACTTACCAACCACACTTTATTTATTTTTTTTAAAAAAACCATTGGTAGACATCTTGACTTTAAACTCATATATTAATACTTTCTACGTTTCAGCTTGTTATTATGTTTATGACGAGACCAGTCAAATATTCTTCCATTTACAAATATTTGGTTTCTATTTTTTTTTTTTTTTGAGAAAAATATCTCCAAATAAAACAAAAAATGTATATGTTTCAACAATATAATGAACATTCTCCATTTCTCATCTATATTTTTGTACTGAAAAGGTTTCTCTCCAACCATATACAAACAACTAAAATATGAGCTTGAAAACATCACCATCGTTTTCCTACATACATATTTTGATGTCAAAGAGAGCAGGATCTTTAATTAAAAAAACTGTTTTTTCTTTTTAAAAGTTAAAATTTGGTTTTTGAAAACAATAGGGATATTTAGCATTGTTTTCAAAAAAATAATTTTTAAAAGTAAAGTTACAAAAACAAAAATATTTTAACATAATGGGCTGGTCCAAGTGCTACTAAAGCACCAACAGAAATCGATCAGTTGGAATTTATCAATTGCGAGAGCAGGACAGTCTTAAGGCTCAAGTTGAAGATTTAACAAAGCAGATCGAAGCTCTTAAGAAAGATGGCCAAAAAGTGCAAATGATTGCCCGAGCATAATTGCAAGAGCCATGTTTTGTCATCTGCTAACTCTATGGCTATCAGCCTTGCACCATAAATCTGCCCCGAACCCTTCCGGCTTAAAACATCAGCTACCACGTTGGCTTTCCCTGGATGATACAAAATCTCACAATCATAATCTTTCACTAACTCCAGCCAACGCCTTTGTCTCATATTCAAGTCCTTCTGCGTGAAGAAGTATTTCAGACTCTTATGGTCTGTATAGATCTCACACTTCTCCCCATAAAGATAATGCCTCCATATCTTTAAGACAAAGACCACAGCCGCCAACTCTAAATCATGAGTGAGATATCTCTTTTCATACTCCTTCAACTGACGTGAAGCATAAGCAATTACCTTCTCTGACTGCATCAGAACACAGCCCAAACCTTGATGAGAAGCATCGCAATAAATCACAAACTTCTCCTGATCTGTCGAGAGACTCAGAATCGGAGTTGTAATCAATCTCTGCTTCAGTTCCTGGAAGCTGTTCTCACATTTATCTGACCACACAAACTTCTGATTCTTGTGTGCCAGCTCAGTCAATGTA
The DNA here is from genome assembly GCF_963169125.1 of Humulus lupulus. Lineage (NCBI taxonomy): Eukaryota > Viridiplantae > Streptophyta > Magnoliopsida > Rosales > Cannabaceae > Humulus > Humulus lupulus. The sequence continues at coordinate 180,140,856 of NC_084800.1, read as the reverse complement.
GTAGCAATCTTTGAGAACCCTTCCACAAAACGCCTATAATAACCTGTCAATCCAAGGAAACTTCTAACCTCAGAAGCATTCTTTGGCCTTGGCTAATCTCTAACTGCCTCAATCTTCACTGGATCTACCTTAATCCCCTCCTTACTGACAATGTGCCCAAGAAAAGATACCTGAGATAACCAGAACTCACATTTCTTGAACTTTGCAAACAGTCTGTGCTCCCTCAGTCTCTGTAGAACCAACCTCAGATGTTGCTCATGCTCTAACTCAAACTGAGAATATACTAGAATATCATCGATGAAGACGATCACAAACTAATCCAGATAATCCTTGAACACTCTGTTCATCAGATCCATAAATGCAGCAGGGGCATTGGTCAATCCAAAAGACATAACTAAGAACTCATAATGCCCATACCTGGTACGAAAATCAGTCTTCGATATATCTCTCTCCTTGACCCTCAACTGATGATAACCAGAACGAATGTCGATCTTTAAGAATACCTTCTTACCTTGCAATTGATCAAATAGATCATCTATTATTGGCAAAGGATACTTATTCTTAATTGTTAACTTATTCAGTTCCCTGTAATCAATGCACATCCTCAGAGAACCATCATTCTTTTTCACAAACAGAACTGGCGCTCCCCAAGGTGAGAAACTGGGTCTGATAAAACCCAAATCTAACAGCTCTTGCAACTGTACTTTCAATTCTTTTAACTCAGCTGGGGCCATTCTATAAGGTGCTCTAGACACTGGCTCCGTCCCTGGTGCCAGTTCTATCACGAACTCAATCTCTCTGTGTGGTGGCAACCCTGGCAAATCTTGTGGAAACACATCCAGGAATTCATAAACTAATCTGGTCTCTTCTAGTCTCACTGGCATGACCTGAGTGGTGTCAACCACACTGGCTAAGAATCCAATGCAACCTCCTTGCATAAGATCTCTAGCCCTTAATACAGAAATCATAGGTATGCGAGGTCCATGCACAGTACCAGCAAACACAAAAGGATCTTCACCTTCAGGCTCAAAGGTGGCCATCTTCCTTTTGCAATCAATGGTTGCCCCATACTTAACCAACCAATCCATACCCAATATCATATCGAAGTCAGTCATAACTAACTCTATCAAATCCACTGACAACTCTCTGCCTTCCACTGTCACTGGCCAAGATTTGACCCATCTTTTGGATACCAATATTTCCCCAGTGGGTAGCAAAGTTCCAAACCCCATAGCATAAAAATCACAGGGTCTACACAGTCTATCAATAATACTACTAGCAACAAAAGAATGTATAGCACCAGAATCAATCAAGACATTATAAGGGGTTCCAGCACTAAGAATCTGACCTGTAACTACTGAGGGAGAAGCCTCAACTTCAGCTTGTGTCAATGCAAACACTCGAGCTGGGGCCGAGCTGTCCACTTTTGTAATGTCCTGGATAGCCAAGACCGATACACTGTGTACTTATAAAGGTGCAGGACTTGCTAATCAAGTCATTAATTTAAAAATGTGTCACTAAACATGTATGAGCTAGGATTAAAAAGGTTTTGGTCTCAAAAGTTTCATTTTATATAATTAAACAGTTTTATACATGGGATCCCAAAAAGAAATAGAGTTTAAAAGTTGGTTTTCAAAATTCCCAAAATACGGACAACCATCAGCCAAACTAAGGCAAAATAGACATTTCTAGTTTTTGCGTCCCTGCCTAAACCCCAACCGTGGCGGTTGAGCAGCTGGTCATGTACATTCGGCTCGCAGAGCTCTCCAAGTCAGGGCTGATTAAGTTTGCCCTTGCCTTTACCTGCACCACGTAGCACCCGTGAGCCAAGGTCCAGCAAGAAAACATAACGTGCAACACAAACAACAATAACAAAAAATCAATTCTTTGAGCATGATCAACCATCAAATAATCCACATTAACCATTCAGCACATACTCAGAATCAAAAAATGCTACTAATCACATATAACATTCAAGTCTCATAATAACCAAGTCACATAATAGTCAGGGACGACAACTTAGGCCGCACCCTCTGTTTACCCCACTGACTCCGGCCCGCTTAAACCGAGCTTAGTGCATATTAAGCTGTCCTCGGCTACCAGTGGCCAAGCCGCGCCTTGTGCGCTAGTGTAACCCTTGGCACTCTTAGGCCGTTGGTTCACTGTTTACATGGCATAATACCATCCTTTCAAGCATACACATTACGGAACCCTTAGTCCCACTACAGATATACAACCAGGTGTAGTTTTCTTACCTTTAGTCTCTGCGTTCACTGATTACGAGCAACGCTCCTCAAGCATGATCCATTCCCGAGCCCTAGCTTTAACACCTAGTCACAACCAAGGTATTGGGTTCCATTAATATCCAAGTAAAGGTTTCCGGGTACAATACTAGCTTCCGGGACATCGAATTCCACCAAGCACGGTGGGGAAATCGATCCCGAGCACCCTAGGTTAGACTCCCGCGCCTAAAATCCCCAAATGTTCAAGAATGCCCCTAAGGGCTGCGGCCCTTGAAGCCTAGCCGCGGCCCGCCCCTAAAACAGAACCAAGCCCCCTCCCAGAGAGCAGGTACGCACCGCGGCCCTGCTCTTGGGCGCCGTGGCGCTTCCCTTTGGTCGAGCCTCCCTGGCTCCTTTGCATCCTAGGGCTGCAACGCTCTGGAATAGAGCCGTGGCCCTTCCCTTCGTGCCCAGAAAATTCACCATTTCTAGCATCTAAACCTCATCCAAAGCCATCCCAAAGCTCCCTAATTCAAAACCCATTAATCACAACACTTTTATCATGACTCTAACAACATATCCCAACAGAAATCCAGCCTAAAAACCTACTAAAACCCCATTTTGATTCTCTGAAACCCAGCAACTCTAAACACCAAAATCAGTCATGCATAACTCAAATTTTAACCTCTGAATACGAATTGAAGCTTACCTCTTTTGCTGAACCACCTTCTTGATGAATTCCTGAGCTAAAGTCCAAGCTTCTCAGCTTAATTCAATCCTTAAACATTAAAACCATAACACCTCAATATTCAGCCAAAACTCAAAATTTTAACTCCAAAAAACAAGCTCAGTTCTTACTTTGATCTTGGTTGGGTGTCCCTTAGCTGAGTACTAAGCTAGACCTTCATGATTTCAGCTCAATCATAGGAATTTCCAACTGAATTTTTCCTTAGATTTTCTATGGTTTCTTGAAAGAGAAGAGAGAAGGAAGAGAAGAGAAGTTGAGGTCGGTTTGTTTTATTCCTCTGTTTCTTTTCATTAACTTAATCTAATCCTAGCCAGTTAAGTCAATCTCGAGGCTCGGGGTACCGGAAACGTCCCCGAGGGCAAAACGGTAATTTTCCCCAATATTCCCGCCTAAGCTTTCTATCCTCAAATATTTCTCCATATATTTATTTCCATAACCCGATAGTCTAAATAACTACCCGATACCTAAAATACCCCTAACTTATCCAAAGTCAAATACTAAGCCCCATTGTGACTTTTCTCGCTATCTAGCTTCTTAGGATCGCCTTAAGTCGCTCACTGCAAATCTACCCACATGATAATGTGGTTCTCACAGATACAGCATTTAACCACATTTATATTCATATAATCATACAAGCATGCATTAAATCATTAAATTCACTCATAAGTCAATTATGCCCTCCCGGCACACTAATTAGGGCCCTTAAGCCATATTAGTGATTTTGGGTCGTTACAGCTTTCTTGGGTTCTTCCTTTCTTGCCTTAGGGAAATCCTTCTTAAAATGACCTACTGCTCCACACAAATAGCAGGCCTTTGCCCTACACTCTCTCAAATGTCGCCTCTTACATCTGGGGCATGCAGGACGAGTCTTCCAGGCTTCACTACCACCTTGAAGACCCATTGAAATACCACGGGGCCACCTATCAGGACTTGTAACTAGGAAGGTATTAGGAACCTTCCTCTTTTGATCACTGGGGCCTCCACCCCTACTTGAACCCACAAAAGGAGAACTTGTTCTCCTAAATTCCTTTCTGGCAGCATTATCTCGCCAGATCTTGTTCTCTGCACTCTCAGCTGTGAGTGCCTTCTCAACCACCTGTGCATAGGTAGTAACCCCAGCCACAGTGGTAATGCGAACATCACGGGCTAATATGGGCTGTAGCCCCTGGAGAAATCTCTCCTTCCTAGTCCCATCAGTGGACACCAGCTCCATGGAAAACTTTGCCAAATGATCAAACTTCAGGGCATACTCAGTCACTGACAAACCTCCCTGATGTAACCTGATGAACTCCTCAGCTTTTGCCGCCCTGATAGTATCATTATAATATTTCTAATTGAACAGAGTCTAAAACTCTTCCCAACTCAGGGCATTGACGTTTCTGGTCTGGGTAATAACTTCCCACCAAATTCGGGCATCCTCCCGAAACATATATGTGGCACAAGCCACTCTCTCATTACCAGTCACCCTCATGAAGTCCAGGATGGTGGTAATCATGCTCATCCATTGCTCAGCTTTAGCAAGGTCTGCACTGCCTTCAAAAACTGGAGGTTGCTACTTCCGGAACCTTTCATAGAGAGGCTCCCATTTATTACCAACCTCAGGCAGCTGCTCAGCTGCTGGCACCGACACAGGAGGTGCCTCTGATACACTGGCCACTGCAGGAGCTTGCTATTGTCTCCAGAGGCGGAGTTCTTCTCCCTGCCTCAACACTGTAGCCTGCAGATCATTAAACAACTGTTGCCAGTTTGCAGGAGCTGGCTGTGGAATCTGGCCCTGGTCATTCTCTTGACCCTAATTATTATTATTCTGGCCTTGATCACTTTGGCCAGCTGACATATCTTTCTATCCTGGATTCATTCTTATTAGCTTATACCTTGCTGAAACAATAGTCAATACGGCCAGTCAGGTATTAATAACTAAACCTCTTGCTGCCTTACGGTCCAAAAACAAACAGATAATTATCATATTCTATAGTCATACAAATATACAAATAGATACATGATTATAGCATTTAGCACTTAGCATGTATCACATAATAATTCACAATCAACAATACTAATAAGTATGTTCCAACAATTTTAGTACTATTTAGCACACGGTTGCTAAAGATGCAGTATTCAGGGCACAGATTTAACATGGTGTCTCATGTAAACAGGTAAAACATTTATACTATATTTAAGCAGTTATACATATAACTACATAAATAGTTACCAAACCATGAGTTGAGCTTGTCTTCAGTGGTGAGTGTACATGCCCAGCCAGTCTACAGGAACCCTAAACCTTGGCACGCTCTGATACCAAGTTGTAACGCCCTAGTTACCCCAGGACAGTTACTGTGAACGTTGAACCGTGAATTTAACTCGCTACCCGAGTTCTTTGGTTAAAAACGTGCTTCTAGGTGTTATTAATAGGGTAAGGTGGAAACCAATCAAAAGGAAATGATATATTTTATTTAAAACATAAAACTGTTCATGGGCTAATCAAAACATTTATAAGTTATTTACAACTCTAAATGGTCATTACAGTTTAAATTTACAACCCGTCGACCTAAGCGGCAAAAATAGGGTAAACCCCCTAGTTCCTCTGAGAACTCCTTGGCCATGGTGGTCAAACGGCCGCATATGTACACATCACCACCGAAGCTCTCCACTCAAGGCTGTGTGAGCTTTTCTTTCCCTTTACCTGCACCACATAGGATCCATGAGCCAAAGCCCAGCAAGAAAACACAGTAATGCATATAAATATTATCAAATGATTATTATTATAATCACACAGAGCTTATAGCTCTGAACAGATGAGTGAATATCACTTGAGGCTCTGGTAAACCATAATGAGTGACTGACAAGCAAGTCACTAGCTTAAACAGATGAGTGACTGACAAGCAAGTCACTAGCTTAAACAGATGAGTGACTGATGGGTAAGTCACTAGCTTAAACATATGAGTGACTTTTGGGTAGGTCACTAGCTTAAACAAATGAGTGACTATTGGGTAAGTCGCACGGGGATCAGCACCCACAGCCATGTGACTAAATAGTCACTGTGGCTCTAAGTAACTAGCCTTTGGCTAGACAAGCGCTTATAGTATTCATCGAACTTGAGGTCGGTCCGGCATTAATGCTCTTCTGAGTCATTTAATGCAGATGTCGATTAGATCTAATCTTTGTTGGCTTGTGTTGAACACGCTAAGGTCGTTCCTGACTTATGAGTCAGCACTGTGTGACCAGTGCCCAGTAGCACTGCCGAACTTGACTAATGAGTAACAGCTTCACAGTTGATATTGACACCTTTGCCAATTCTGATTATTCAGTCAGTACCATGCACAAGCGAGAAATATTTTCTAAGCATTCAATAATCAATCCATGTCCACATTTAAACATTCAACATGCCTCATGAATAACCATGCATGTCACATATGGGGTGCAGTTTTCTTACCTCTGGTTTGAGCGAAAATTAATAAAAGAAGGACCCTTGAGAACGATCAGTCTTTTAGTCCCTTAGCGGTCACCTAATCATAAACAAATATGGGATTCCATCAATAAAATGAATAATAAAAAGTTCCCAAACCAAGATCTATCCTCCGAGATGTCGAATCCTACTAAACCGGGTAGTATGAACGATCCCGAGGCCTAAGATTTGAGTTCCCATGACAAAAACACATTTTTGGCCAAAAAGGCTCTTAAGGGCTATGGCCCTACTTCCACCATGCTGCGGCCCGCCTCCTAAACAGAGGCGCCAGCCTCAAGCTCCTGCACCTATTGCCGCGGCATTGCCTCCCAAGCGCTGCGACATTGCCTCCCAGCAGCCAAAAACCCTTGTTTTCTCCCATAAAAACCTCATTTTTTCCCTCTTTCAATCCTTCCAAAAACTTACTCAAACATCTCCAAATCCAAAACCAAGTATTACCACAACACAATCAACATACCAACAACAAAACCCAAGAAAATTTTCTCAAAAACCTCCATGAATTCCCAACTAACCACATCAAAATCTCTGGACTAAAAACCATAAGAAAAACAGAGTATAGCTTAAATTCATGGGTGAATTCTTACCTCAAGCCGGGTTTGTGTCCTCTTCAATGGATGAACTAAGTTTATAAACTCTAATCCTTGATTTCCTAGCTTGTTCTTCAAATTGAGGTCAAGAATTCCAAAGGAAAATGAAAGAGAAGGGATGTACGAGAGAAGGGAAGAACTTGCTCTGTTTTGGTAAGCTTCTACAATCTATAAAGCTAATATATATATATCTTAGAGGTGAAATGACTATTTTGCCCCTAGGTCATTTAAAGGTTTCTAAGAACTCCCAAGGGTAAAATCGTCCTTTCCCACCTATTTCATTAATCATAATTAACACCCTCCAATTCCCGTTATTCTCAAATACCAATAATTCATATCCTATTACCCTTTAATTCCCAGTAACGCTCTAATCACCAAAACACCTTGAGACTCACCTCGAGCCCCGTGCTTAAGCCTATTATGACCAAACCGATAGTTTACAATCAAAGATCGTCTCATGCCGAATATCTCGAACAAATCCACATTATAATGTGGCCTCAACAATTATTCACAAGCATGCACCAAAATATACAAATATGCCCTCAACGGGCCAAATTACCAAAATGCCCTTATAATCGAATGTGGACCCACATGCATGAATTTAACATCATATTATAATATAATTCACATAAACATGCATATAATCATTTAATGACATAATAAAATAATTATGGCCCTTCCGGCCTACTAATCCAACCATTAAACCACATTTGGGATTTCGGGGCATTACACTTGGAGACAGTTCGTGAACCTTCACCCAATGTTACCACTAACTCGATTGTTTTGATCGCTGCCGACCCTTCACCAGAAAACCCATATAGAATCATGGAGGTGGACTTCAGCTCGATTACAGACAATCCCATTTTTTCTAATGTGGACCTAAAGAGTAGATTCACGGAACTTCCATTATCTACTAGTGTCCTCCTAACTCTTCGGTTGGCGAGCTGAACAGTTATCACCAGAGGATCGTTATGTGGGAACTGGACATGGTTGGCATCTTCCTCTGTAAAACTGATTTGTTGTTTTTCCAATCGCTGCTGCTTTGACAACCGTTGCTCTGGGAAAAACTCGACTCCATTATGGGATTTCAGCTCGTTGATATACCTCTTTTGGGCACCTCTGCTCGTGCCTGCCAAATGAGGTCCTCCCGAAATAGTGGCTATATCTCCTTCTGTTAGTAGAGGAGGATTGTCCTGATTCACCTGAGCTCCAGTTTGATTCATTGGAGCTTCCGGAGCTGACGGAGTGTTTTGTCCAGCATGCTGACTGGGAGTTGTTCGATTCCGCGCGTACTGAGCCAAAGGTCCTGCCCTGATGAGAGTCTCAATTTCATCCTTCAGGTGTCTGCAGTCATTAGTATTATGATCGATATCATTGTGGAATTGATAGAATTTTGAAGGGTCTCTCTTCGCCCTTTGATTCTTTAACGGTTTTGGTTTCTTCCACGGAAGGCAAGCTGAATTTGCCAAGAAGATGCGTTCTCTAGTATCTGTGAGATCGGTATATGTTGTGTAGACCGGTTTAAATTTCTGATAACTCTACAAAATAGAGTTATTTTACCACATTTTTTATGCTAATTGTTGCTTAATCTTTGAGTTTTTAAGTAACTTATTAAGTTTTTAAGTAATTATGAATTTATTAGTCTTATTGTAATTTTTTAAATTTTTATAGGTTTTTATAGTTATTTTATTATAATATGTTGTAGTTTAATTATTTAATATTAATATTGTTAAGTTAGAAAAAAAAATGTTGTTGATTTTTAATGTTAAATTAAATTAAGTTTTAATTAATATTTTCAATGAATTAATATGATTTATTTTATAATTGAAAATATTTAATTATGATTTAATTTATATTTGTAGAGAATTTGTTGCATTTTTACTCTTGAAAAGAAATAAAAATGAAGGAAATGTGGCATTTTCAAGGAAAAGAAGGGAAAAAATTGCATTTTTCTAAATGTCTTGTTGAAGCCCCTGCTGTGTGGGCCCGCCTGCCCTATGCTCCTTCAGGCCCGAAACCTCCCAGCAGCTTCTCCAGCCACACGGGCCCAGTCCCAATCCGAAACACCTCCAGCTGCCCAGCCGAACCACCCTAGCCTTCAGCCATGATCCATCAGCTTTGCGCCCAGCTACACCCACGGTCTAGTTTGCCAAAATGCACCCAGTAGCCCGCCTGCACTTCGGCCCACGACCAGCAGCTCTTCACCCAGCTACCACCTTCGGCCCACAACCAACAGCTCTTCACCCAGCTGCCACCTTCGGCCCAGGCCCAATCGAGCTCAGAAGCGTCCCAACCGCTTGAACCACCTGGCCCAACCACCCAACCGGCCACCAACACCCTTCTCTTGAGCCCACAATGTACCCTTGTCCCCTTTGCCCAAAAATGCCAACTTTTTACCCAATTTTTCCTCATAATTCACTACAAAAATAATTATTACACCCTATAATTTACCCCTATATGCCATATTTACTTTATTTAATTAATCTAATCAATTTAATTAATTTAAGTTGATTATTTTAATACTTTCATTTTGGCTATAAATATGCAATTTCAATACCATTTTATGGTGCTTAATTTTTGGTTACCATCTTCTTTCTACCATTTTCTCTTCCATTTTGGGTTTTTCAAGAGCATTTTCAAGTATGTATTTTGTTTATTTTGTTATTTCTATTCTAGTTATGTGCTTCTAATCTTTTTCATAAGATTATTAAGATCATGATGAAGCAACTTGTAACTAGATAATATTTATGTTGTATGTTGATTTCCCTTGTAATGCAACAAAGTTTATGGATTTTTCTTCTTCATATATGTCTTTTATCTTTAATGTCTCATATTTTGGATTGTTAGATAATATGCACTTTGTTCTTCATTTTGCAAAACATAATATTCTTTGTGTAAGATGTGTCATTAAATTGTACACATCGAATGCTTAGACAAAAATATTATGTTTTGCCTTATAAATAATGTTATTTGATTTTTTTTTTTGTTTCATTAGGTTGACTCACATTAAATACTTTGAAATTATACTTTTTGAAAAGTGAAGAAGAATCCTATCTTTTTAGAAATAATTTGTGCTTAAAATTATAAATCTATTTGGAAAATGATATTTTAACTATTACTAAAACTTGGGAATCAATGTACTTATAAATATGATTGAACTTACATTTTGTGGATTCTAGTATCTTAATAATCTTTCTTTTACAATTTATTTTCTAATCATAATTGGTTTACTTTGTATTCTCTTAAATAGCTTTATTTTAAATCTTTTATTTTATGTTCATGACATTAAATCTCATCAATCTTTGGAGCTAGGTTAGAATTTATTAATTTCGGTTTAAAATAGTTTTCTTTTTTATTTTAGACAACTCCTTTGGGTTCGATCTCGTGCTTACACGAACACTATATTTCATATACAATTCGTGCGCTTGGGAGTTATAAATTTTTAAAACATACTCGTTTTGGGTCCATCAATTTCTCCACAGACTTGTTTTTCTTTGTTCCGTTCTGGTCGCCCTCACCATTTCCCTTCCCCCCCTTGGTTATTCTGGGCAACGGTTTGAGCCGTAGCCGCTACATCCGTTACCGCTCCAACAGGCTGGGCAGGGACTTATCTAGTTCCTGCGACGGAAGCTTATGCCTCATCTAGGTTAATCCACCTTTGAGCTCGGTTCAAGAACTCATCAATAATACTAACTCCTTTCCTCTGTAGCTCTTGCCACATGTCACCTCCAACAAGGAATTCCGTTCTCATTGCCATGAGCTTAGAACTCTCGTCGGCGTCTCTAGCTCGTGCAGCAACATTGGCAAACCTACTTAGGTATGCTTTCAGTGGTTCACCGAGTTGTTGCTTTACGTTTGCTAGAGAGTCAGCTTTAATCCCAGCTGCTTGAGAAGCTCTGAATGCTCTCTTGAAATTAGCAGAAAAGCTCTTCCACAAGCTGATTGAATGCCTCTTGTACTGTTTGAACCATTGCCTAGCTCGCCCAATCAGAGTCGAGGGGAACATTAAGCATATTAACTCGGGCCCGATGTTGTGGGCCATTATCATGGTGTTGAACATCCTCAAGTGGTCAGACGGATCTCCATCTCCATCAAACTTTGACAAATTTGGCATCCGGAAACCCTATGGATATGCAGTCGCTGCAATATTCGGGGCGAAAAGCTCGAGCTCATCCTCTAAATCACACTCATCTTTATCTTTTTTCGATATGAGCCTTTTCATCAGTTCCTCCATCTGGGCTAACCTTTCGAGGGTTTGGTCCCTGGTTCCTTGGTTATTCTGGGGCTGTTCAATAGCTCCTGTCCTATCGTACGCGTTCGACGGGTTGTTGTCCCTTCAAGTTCGGGCTTGGTTTTTTGGGACATTCCCGTTATCACGTACCTCAGAAGGATCTCTGTAATGCCCCGGATTCCCTATTATGGTTAATGGCTGGATTAGTAGGTCGGGAGGGCCATAACTGTTTAATTATGCCATTAAATGTGTTTATGCATGTTTATGAGAATTATATTATCATATGATGTTAAATGCATGCTTGTGAGTCCACATTTGTTTACAGGGGTATTATGGTAATTTGGCCCGTTGAGGGTATAATTGAATATTTGTTGTATGTTAATGATATATTGTGAGACCACATTATAATGTGGATTGGTTCGAGTATTCCGGCATGAGACAATTTTTAAACATGATTTATCGGTTTGGTCATAACAGGTTGGAGCTCGGGGCTCGGGGTGAGTCTCGGGGTGATATTAAGGGTTATAGCGTTACCGGGGATTTTAGGGTAACGGGTTATGAAATATTGGTGTTTGAGGATATTGAGATTAGCGGGAATTGGGAAGCGTTAATTATAATTAACGGGTTTAGCGGAATGTACCAATTTTGCCCTTGGGGTGGCTTTGGAGACTTAAGATGACATAAGGGGTATTTTGGTCTTTTTGGAAGGATATATGTGACTAAGTAACTTAGAAGGCTGTAGATTAAAACAGAGTAAAACAGGGGTTAGTTTCTTCTCTTCCCGTACCTTCTCATAGCCTCATCTTCTCCATTGCCTTCTTTGAGAGTTTTGAGTTCTTGGTGGGGGTTCAAGCTAGAGGAACTTAGGGCTGGGTTGGAGACTTGGTTCTGCTTGTGTGGGAAGTTCAAAACAGGTTCTAAGGTAAGCTTTGACCATTGAATTCAAGTTAAGCTCTGTTTTTGTTCTAGCTTTTGAATCATGAGTTTTGGTGTGGGAAGTGTGAATCAAAGAGGGTTTTAATGTTAGTTTGATTGGGGTTTGGTGTGAGTGAGATAAGGATGTTGTTTGGGGTTCAATTACATGTTTGGAGAAGGTTCTATGATGGTTTGAGAGACTGGTTTGAGAGGGAAACGAACAGGGAGAAAATCTGGTTCGTGTGTGGCCGTTCTAGCTTTTCTGGGCTGGGTGCCGCGGCACGGCTTTTGCGTGCCGCGGCCCATGCGCGTCTGGAAGGTGGGGGGGCCTCTTTGTTTGGGGCATGCCGCGGCACAGCTTTTGGGGGCCGCGGCCCATGAGGCCAATTTTGCTAAAAAGTGGTTTTTAGCTTAGGGATTCAAACCATAGGCCTCGGGGTTGGACTTAGTACCCGGTTGGGTAGTATTTGAGGTCTCGGGGGCTGGGATTTGGTTTGGGAAACCCCGGTTATCATTTTTATTGATGAATCCTATATTTTGGTTATGACCAGGTGACCGTCGAGGAATTTAAAGGTTGATCGTTCTCAGGGGTCGTTCATATAATTATTCTCACTCGAACCAGAGGTAAGAAAACAGTGTATGAATACAGTTGCACCCTGTATAGGTATATGACATGCATGGTTTGATATTAAGGCATGTTGGTTGATATATGTGGACAAGGATTGCATATTAAATGCTATTGAACGTTGTTTACCTGTTTGAGACACTGACTAGTCAGGGACCGACTCTAAAGTCGAGAATTATGCATTGAATGGCTCTATAGCATTAATGCCAGACCGACCCTAGGGTCGAGAAACTTATGAGCGCTTGCCTGGCTTACAACCAGATGAATATAGCCAAGGTATATGACACTGGTGACTGTTTTTCACATGGCTAAGGGACATTGTCCATAGTTTCGACTCCAGAGTCGTGAGGAAGGTTATGTTGGTGACTAATCACCTTGCACCTGTCCTAAACGAATTTATAAATGAATCACTATTCAGTTAAGCCCTAGTGGCCCTAACGTCACACGGCTAGAAGGAGCGGTGCTCATTATTGTGACTTTTGGCTATTGTCACCTATTTGTTGGACTGATAGTCCTAAATGGTTATTATGATCGCTGATGATATTATATCATGCTTTGTTATGTTTTCTTGCTGGGCCTCGGCTCATGGGTGCTATGTGGTGCAGGTAAAGGGAAGGAAAAGTTTGGCCAGCCTTGAGTGGAGAGCTTGGGCGATGTGATGTACATACAGGGCCGCTTGACTGCCACGGTCAAGGAGTTCTCAGAGGGACTAGGGGTTTTCCCTATTTTTGCCGCTTAGGCCGGCGGGGATTGTATATATGGGACTGTAGCAACTCTTTTGTAACTTGAACTACTTGTAAACATTTTAGAAGGCTCATGAGCAGTTTATTTACTTAATGAAAAGTGCCCTTTCCCTTTTTACTGGTTTTACACCTTAACCTGTTAATGACACCTAGATCACGTTTTTAACCAAAGGACTCGGGTAGCGGGTCAAATTTCCGGTTCACCGATCACCGTAACTGTTCTGGGGTAGCCAGGGCGTTACAATCTCCCCCATGACGAGTGTAACTAAATCCTTCATTTCGAGCTAAATTTCTTCTCTGCGAGTTTAAACAATCTCGCAGATCAGGCTGTGGATCGAATCGGGGACTTTGAGCCAAACTGAGGTGATTTCTCAGATTGCCTTTGGACCTGCCACTTCGATGGCTCTCAGTCCAATAACTTCCATTAGCAAAGTTCACTGCTCGCGTTTGAGGCTGAGGATCCGGACTATTGACACGGGTCCGCAGGACATAAGTAGGTGCAGATGGAGGAGGATTTCTCTTGCTGTCCCCATATGCAGGAATGTCCCTCTCAGACGGATGAGGATTTCTCCTGCTATTTCCATGAACACGAATGTACCGTGCAGAACGAAGTAGTGTCGGATGTCTTATGGGTGATGGGGGATGGGGGATGCTTAACTGGTGAGGCAATTCTTGTCCCATCAAGGCAAACTAAATTAGCCCGGGGTCACTCTGCCCCACCATTTCTAGCTCTTTGCGCCTGGCGATCAGATCGTGATGCAGGAAGATTGGTCGGAACATTTTGTCTCTGTGAGCTCGCCCCGACTCCTCCTCGTGGGTTGCCATGGGTATTCCCATGCGCATGCAACGGTGGTACCGAACTTGGGGTTCGGTTCTAACCGATCGATTGACCTGTCGATGACCCCTGGGAGGGCCACTAGGCTGAGAATTTTGGCGATCTCGCGCTGTGGGCACAGAACTTGGGGTGGCAGTTCTGACCGGCCAACTTGGTTTGGATCGATTATTCCTGTGGGACTTATGAGACCCACTTTGCTTGTTTCTGACATTAACGTCGGTTGCAAGAGGGGGTAACCGGGCCAAAACCTTCTCGATTTGCCTGTTTGCCTTAGCAAGATGGCTCATTAACTGCTTGTTTTCCAGTTCTACTATAGTTAAGTAGTCTGGGTTTGGATTCAGTGGCAATGACGCCAAACTCCCAGTATCACCGTGGCCCACCGGTTACTTTCCCAGTCGTTGCTGAACTTCAGGGCCATGCTCATTTGAAACAGGGGTATGGTGGGCCCCTTGCCCACCAGGCTGTTCCATCTCATTGTTGTGCATCGAGCAAGTGACCACCATGATGAGATTTGATTGGCATTTTGATGAAAGCACTAATTTTCCTCTTAATGAAAGCACCAAACTATTGACGCGGTTTTTCGCCAACAGTGAATTAAGAAAATAACAAGGTTGAATTAGTGCTTGATGGTAAACCGAAGTAAGAAAATAACTCTCAAGAACACTGGTCTTTTTACGTGGTTCAGTGGTTAAAATCCACCTAGTCCACGAGTCTATATTATTATTTCTTTTCTCTCTCTATTTTGACTGAGTTTCGGTATTACAGAATAATCGTCCCTTTTCTTGTCCAATATTCTCAGTATTTATAGAGAAATTCCTTGGACAGCTTTGGGTAACCCTGTGAATCAATCACGAATTTGAGTATTTATTACATTTATTATGGAATATTCCCATTTATACTAGGATAGGATATGATCATGAAATAAATAGACTCTTAATATCTGGGGCATTAACTATCACGGGCTGGCCATAAACGATCGTATAAAGTATCCGAGTCTTTGGGGATCTGCGGACATGCCATATATTCAATTCACCCCGAGCTGAACACATCTTCGAGCTCGTATCATGGAGGCCATGCCTTGTAAATACTATAAGCTCGTGCTTATCAATTTATGCATCCCTAGCTCGTACAACCATCATAAAAATCGTGCTATCTATATGGAAAGTACATGGACTCCTTGGCTATTTCTTCCATGCATTTATTTGCCAGCTGCACACAAATTGAGTGAAAGACCCGTGCTAAAATTGGGATACACAGAATCCCATATATCATAAGCATTCTCAGTGTTCTCAAACTTCTTTCTGAGCACATCACTCATACTTGCAAGAATATAACACTTTGCTTTGTTGTTTGATAAGATCCAATTATCAAACTTTTCCCTTGCAGTTTTGGCAGCAGTAGCGGGAAGGACTTCAAGACATTCCTCAGTAAAGACAAATTTGTGGTTCTCACATATTAATACAATGTTCAAGTTTGATTTCCATTTCATGTAGTTTACACCAGTCAACTTTTCATTTGCAAGTAAAGAAGATACAGGATTTGAGCTAGACATGATTGTTGAAAATAAACAAATAAACAAAAATGAATTTATGCATATAATAAATATCAGTAATTTTTGGAATCGTAAACGTGATGCATGAATGCAACAATTAAAGAACACATAAAAAAATATTATTAATTTCACGATTAATTAATTTGAACATTAATGGACTAGCCTTAGGGTAGGTCAGACTAATTCCAAATTAATTTTGAGACAAGTTGTGACAGTCAGAATCCCGTGATCTGCAGGGGGAAAGACCGGGTAAATCTGTGCAATCCCACACCGCCTCGGGAAGGTTAAGTGTGATGATTCTAAGACTATGTAGGTATGGGACTACACAGTTGAAGATGGCTTAAATGGATTGATGGGTACTACCTATGCCAACAAGATGGATCTTCTTTTCGGTAGCCCATCACTTGAGAACACCAAAGTTAAGCGTGCTTAACCTGGAGTAATCTCAAGATGGGTGACCTCTTGGGAAGTTTTCCCAAGAAGTGTGCGAGTGAGGATAAAGCACGTTGGAAAGACTCGTATTGGTTTGTAGGACCAGTCGTCATTCTAGGAAGCAACCACTGTGACGTGAGGCGTTACAAATGGTATCAGAGCCTTGACCCAGGCAGAAGTGTGGCCAACGGAGGGTGATTGTGACAGTCAGAATCCCGTGATCCGCAGGGGGAAAGACTGAGTAAAGTTGTGCAATCCCACATCGCCTGGGGAAGGTTAAGTGTGATGATTCTAAGACTATGTAGGTATGGGACTACACAGTTGAAGACGGCTTAAATGGATTGATGTGTACTACCTATGCCAACAAGATGCATCTTCTTTTCGATAGCCCACCACTTGAGAACTCCAAAGTTAAGCATGCTTGACCTGGAGTAAATTCAAGATGGGTGACCTCTTGGGAAGTTTTCCCAGGAAGCGTGCGAGTGAGGATAAAGCACGCTGGAAAGACTCGTGTTGGTTTGTAGGGCCAGTCGTCATTCCAGGAAGCAACCACTGTGACGTGGGGCGTTACACAAGTTCTCAAATTTATAAGTGAAAACTTAAATCAACATTTCTCTTTTGACTTATAAACAACGACTTGTTTGGTCAATAATACACTAGTCCGCTCGAAAGCCTAATGTACCTTGTGAGTGTAACCCATTGTTTTAGATCAATGACTTAACTCAAGAGTGTGCCTTAGAGTCAATCAAACTTGAAATACATCATTAAATCCTATTCTTGAAAAATAATTTTGCCTTGAGAATAATACAATCAGAAGCCCTCCTTAGGGGGACATAAGCAATGGTGTCGCGAGGTCCTCTCCATGCTACCTCGGTGCCAACTAATAATGGAGACCATGAGACTTATTGTCGTAACTCCCTCTCCCACTCACTATTTTTAAAATATGTGTTTTCTCAAAACATCCTATGCTTTTTAATTAGTTTGTAAAAATAAAGTGATCTATTTTTACCAAATGATATTCTAATAATTACTAATCCAATTAAGCAAAAGTAAAATTATAGAACTATGCCCTAATTAATTCAATTTTAATTTGCTATAATTACTAGGAATATCATTTATAATTTAATAAAACTATCTTATTAAATACTAGAAATTAAACAACTTTTAAAATCTATTTCCGCTCTTGAACTAGTTAAAACTAGATTTATTATTATATGGTCCATCACATAAAGCATATAATCACAAAGGACAATCCCAAGGCATGCTTTTACTCATATGAGATGCATGCATAATTTATAAATACTGTGTGGGTAATATGTATGGCATGTCAAAAAGTCATGATAAAGCATTAAACAATTTAATCACATTCAAACATTTAAATAATAAATACTAAATAAATAAATGCGGGCCGAGTGTCTTGGGTATTTCTAGAAAAATTACAACACTTGCAAAAATATACACAAAAATGTAAGAGACTAAATAAAACCTAAAGAGATCTCTATCTTCAACTTTGAGCCTTCACAAGTAGTCTTTGTAACGCCCTGGTTACCCCAGAACAGTTACGGTGAACTGGAAATTTGACCCGCTACCCGAGTCATTTGGTTAAAAACGTGTTCTAAGTGTTATTAACAGGTTAAGGTGGAAAATCAATAAAAAGGAAATGATATATTTTATTAAATACATAAAACTGTTCATGGGCCCACAAAAATCTTTTACAAGTTATTTACAACTCAAAATGGTCATTACAGTTTCAAAGTTACAAACTCGCCGACCTAAGCGGCAAAAATAGGGTAAACCCCCTAGTTCCTCTGAGAACTCCTTGGCCATGGTGGTCAAGCGGTCGCATATGTACACATCACTACCTAAGCTCTCCACTCAAGGTTGGGTGAGCTTTTCTTTTCCTTTACCTGCACCACATAGCACCCATGAGCCAAGGCCCAGCAAGAAAACACAATAAAGCATGATATAATATCATCAATGATCATAATAATCATTCAGGACCATTAGTCCAAACAAATAGGTGACAGTCGCAAAAGTCACTAAATTGGGTCTAGCTCCCTTTAGCCTTGTGATGATAGGGTCACCGGGGCTTAATAGATAAGTGAACTTTTATTAGTTCGAACAGGATAGGTGCATGGTGACTAGTCACCAACATAACCTTCCTCATGACCATAGAGTCATAACCCTGGAACATCGTTCCCTAGCCTTGTGACAAACGGTCACCTGGGCCTTAGGCCCTGGCTCTAGTAACTAGTCTTAGACTAGCCAAGCGCTTATAAGTTCATCGACCTTAGGGTCGGTCCAGCGTTAATGCCTTAGAGCCATTCAATGCTGATATCGATTAGATCTAATCTTCATTTGGCCTTGCGTTCATGACGCTATGCCATTTCTGACTCTTAGGTCAATATCCCTGACTAGTCAATACATATACAAGTATACAACATTCGCTAGCATTTAATAGGAAATCCATGTCCACATTTATCAATCAACATGCCTCAATAACAATCACGCATGTCATATATACATAGTGTGACAGTCAGTATCTTGTGATCCATAGGGGGAAAGACCGGGTAAAGCTATGCAGTCCCACACCGCCTGGGGAAGGTTAAGTGTGATGATTCTAAGATTGTGTAGGTATGGGACTACACAGTTGAAGAAAGCTTAAATGGATTGATGGGTACTACCTATATCAACAAGATGCATCTTCTTTTCGGTGGCCCATCACTTGAGAACTCCAAAGTTAAGTGTGCTTGACCTGAAGTAATCTCAAGATGGGTGACCTCCTGGGAAGTTTTCCTAGGAAGCGTGCGAGTGAGGACAAAGCATGCTGGAAAGACTCGTGTTGGTTTGTAGGGCTAGTCGTCATTCCAGGAAGCAGCCATAGTGACGTGGGGCGTTACAAATGGTATCAGAGCCTTGACCTAGCCGGAAGTGTGGCCAACGGGGACGTCGGGCCCCTAAGGGTGGGTGATTGTGACAGTCAGTATTCCATGATCCGTATGGGGAAAGACAGGGTAAAACTGTGCAGTCCAACATCGCCTGGGGAAGGTTAAGTGTGATGATTCTAAGACTGTGTAGGTATGAGACTACACAGTTGAAGAAAGCTTAAATGGATTGATGGGTACTACCTATATCAACAAGATGCATCTTCTTTTCAGTAGCCCATCACTTGAGAACTCCAAAGTAAATCGTGCTTGACCTGGAGTAATCTCAAGATGGGTGACCTCCTGGGAAGTTTTCCCAGGAAGCATCCGAGTGAGGACAAAGCATGTTGGAAAGACTCGTGTTGGTTTGTAGGGCCAATCGTCATTCCAGGAAGCAGCCATAGTGACGTGGGGCGTTACACACAGGGTGCAGTTTTCTTACCTCAGGTTCGAGCGAGAAATATAATAAGAACGACCCCTAAGAACTATCAACCTTTTTGCCCCCTTAGCGGTTACCTGGTCATAACCAATTATGGGATTCCATCAATAAAATGAATAACAAAGGGTTCCCAAACCAAAACCTAGCCTCCGAGACATCGAATACTACTAAACCGGGTAGTAGGATCGATCCCGAGGCCTAAGACTAGAATCCCCAAGCCAAAAACCCAATTCTGGCCAAAATGCCACTAAGGGCTACGACCCTCCCTAGCCATGCCGCGGCCCACCCCTCAAACAGAGGCAGCCTCCTTCAGCATCCCTCAAGAGCCGCGGCCCTCCTTGGCTATGCCGCAACCCCCAGTTCAGCCAATACCCTGGTTTTTCTTCCCTTGCGATTTACCTTGAAACCAACCTTTCAAACCAAGCTCAAACACCACTCAAACATCCAATACAACCCCTAAACTTGATCTATATCACTCCCTCATCAAAACCCAAGTTAAACCTCAACCAAAACTTCCATCAATTCCCACTATCCACAACAAAATCACAAGCTAAAACTAAACACCAAAACAGAGTAAACCAGAAAACTAGTTGCTAAAAACTTACCTCAAACTCAGGTTGTGATGCTCTTCAATGGTGGAACACTCTTCCAAACTCCCAAGGTCTACTTCCCAAGCTTGAATCCTCAACAAGGGCTCAAAAATCACAAAGAAGATGAAGGGGAAGGAAGGAACGGTAAGCTTCAAGAACTTGCTCTATTTTCCCTCTGTTTCACAGCCTAAAGGGGTTTATATCTATCCTAGGGCTAAAAAGACCATTATACCCCTAGGTCAATTAAGGGTTTCTAAAGGCTCCCAAGGGAAAATTTGTCCTTTCCAACCTATCTCGTTAATCATAATTAACGCTCTCCAATTCCCACTACTCTCGATAATCTCAAACACCAATAATTCATATCCCGTTACCCTTTGATTCCCGGTAACGCTCTAATCATTATAATTACCCCAAGACTCATCCCGAGCCCCGAACTTAAACCTGTTATGACTAGACCGCTAACTAATAATCCAAGATCGTCTCATGTCGAATAGCTCGAACAAACCCACATTATAATGTGGTCCCAACAATATACTATCGACATGCATACAATTATACAATTATACCCTCAGCGGGCCAAATTATCATCACACCCCTGTAATTAAAATGTGGACCCACATGCATGCATTTAACATCATATCATAATATAATTCACATAACACATGCATATATTCATTTAATGGCATAATTAAACAAGTATGGCCCTCCCGACCTACTGTTCCCGCCACTAAACACATCGGAGAATTCGGGGCATTACAGTCTTTATCCATTTAATTTTGAATTAAAATAACTTTTAATTATCTTAAACAAATTTTAAGAATAATTAACTTGGGCTTTAATGCCCAATAAGTTATTAGGCCCAGTTTTGAATTTGGGCTCAAACAATTAATTCAAAATAAAATAATTTTTAATTATGGACAAAAATTAATTAGGCCAATAATTTAAATGAATAACAATGTGCAAACCCTAGGATTAAGAACCCTAGGGCTGGCGGCACATTAAGGCTCGGCATGGGGCACGACAGCTGACATGAGAGGTGGTGCATGGGCTCGAGGCAACAGGCGAAAGGCACGCACGGGGTTGGCAACAATGCAAGGGTGCGCGCAAGGGGCTAGCAGCAGAGCAGGGGCACGCGCGGGGCTGGCGTGTGCGGCTGGGCGAGGTGCATAGGGGCTTGCAGTGGCGCATGGGTGCGCGGCTAGGTGTAGGCTTGGGATTCGGGGCACGGAACTCGGTGCTCGGGCCTTACAAATTTTTTCCAATAATTTAATGTAGAAAATTAAATTACAAAAAATTCCTATGTCCCAAAATGACTTATATTTTTCATCTAGAAATTTTAAGAACAATTCATAAACCCAAAACACCATATAATTAACGACCCTTAAGAATAAACTTTAATCATACATACATCCATCCATTCACACATATTACAATAACATAAGAATGCATATTATGCCCACACAGTAATTAATGTATGCAGAGATTAATGACTGCTCTGGTACCAATTGTTAGGAGCAAGTTTCCTATTACAGAGTGGAATAGTGATGGGTTGGCCCAGTGTATAACAAAAAAAAGTTTGTACCATATTTAAACTACCTTTAAATATGCAGATCCATTAATATATATGCATTAATCATAAACAAAAAAGAGAATAAAGAGCATACCTCTTGATGCCTATCAAGTGTCCTTGCTATCTTTTTGTAAAATAAACAATCTTCCTATCCAAGCTGCTCCCAAAAAAGTTTGTAACATATTTAAACTACATTTAAATATGCGGATCCATTAATATACATACATTAATCATAAACAAAAAAAGAATAAAGAACATAGCTCTTGATTCCTATCAAGTGTCCTTGCTATCTTTTCGTAAAATAAACGATCTTCCTATCCAAGCTGCTCCCAGGTACTCACACTACGATCTTCCACAACGTTCTCTACACCTCAAGAAGTGTGTGGGCACTTAGAGAATAAAGGATGGAATATTTCTGATTCAACTTGATGTACTCAACACATGAGATCAGGTGAATAGGCCTGAGATTGGTTCTGTATCTTTTTCAGGGAGAGATAGAAAAATATCGTTATTTTTCTTAGAGCGAATAAATTCAGTATCTTATTTATTTTCTGATAAGTCTAACTTATATGGAAAATATTTAAATTTAAAAAATAAATATGTAACAAATTTACAATTTACCTTTTAATTAATTAATTATCTTATTAATGAAAATATAAAAAACTAACTTTTGAATTTTTTATTTATTAATTAATTAAATATATAGGTGTTGTTTGGTAACCATTAAAAAAACAGTTTTTTATTTAATTAATTAAAAATTTGACAATTAAACATAAAATAGTGTTTGGTAACTTTATTTTTATTTTTTATTTTTTTAAATTTTAAACAAAATTTATTAAATTTTGAAAATAGAGAATTTTCACTTTCATTTTTTTTTAAATTGTTTTCAACTTTTAGCTTTTTTTTCTTCTCTTCTTCAAATCACCACCTCATTTTATATTGCTAAACAAAACATAAAAATAAAAGTTATCAAATGCATTTATTATTTTTTATTTTTAAAAACAAAAATAGTTATCAAACATATTTTTATTTTTTAAAAATAAAAAACAAAAATAAAAATAATATTTCCATTTTTGTGTTTAAAAAATTCAAAAACAAAAATTTTACCAAACACAACCATAAAAGTGAAAAATCTATCCCTGGTTT
The DNA here is from genome assembly GCF_963169125.1 of Humulus lupulus. Classification (NCBI taxonomy): domain Eukaryota; kingdom Viridiplantae; phylum Streptophyta; class Magnoliopsida; order Rosales; family Cannabaceae; genus Humulus; species Humulus lupulus. Next base: position 180,117,831 of record NC_084800.1, on the reverse strand, counting down.
TTATATAGATGCACGCCACACACAGTTCAGGGATTGTGTGTGTCGTGCAACACCCTATAAATTAGGGATATTTGATTTTTTCACAATTATTTAATTATTTATCAAACTACCTTATCAGATAAAATCTAACAACTTGATAATTAATTCAAATTTGAATCTATTATCTTTTTAACAAATTATAACATATAATTAATTATTTGAATAAATATCAATCTTTTAAATTCAAATCTAATTTGAACTTATCCGATTATTATCTCCCACTCAAATAAAGATATTTAATTAAAACCAATTTTAATTAAATACTAATTTTGAAAATTAAATATTAATTTTATTATAATTTTAAAGATTATAATAAATTAATTATTTATATAATTTTTAAAATTATATAATAATTAATTAATTTTGATAATTACAACTAATTTGTAATTAATTAATTAATCACTATCATCAAATAATTGCATATTTGGCCCGAAGAATAAGTTTCTTCTTAAATATGTCTTTTTACCATTTTACCCTTTATATCAACTCTTCCCTTGAATAGTGTTGATAAAGCCGTTGTGGGGACTTATGGAGATATAATTCTAAGCTCCAATAAATTTGTGATTATTAATTAAACCCTTTAATTAAATAACATTAATTTATTAATCTCATGATTATAGATTAATCTCATGATTACTCCACTATAAATATGAGACTGCACTCTTGTAATTATAGACATTTCATTTACTGAGTACTTTATAACAATAAAGCATCCATTGATATAATCATTACATATAAATTAACCCTCTAATAATGATTCATAATTAACCGTGTACGCCCTGATTTTCTCACGGGCTGATTAACGAGCTGAGCTACGGCCTGATCATGATTACCATGTGGACGTCCCCAAGACCGGAGCTTCCATCGTACGACCCTATCTCCTTAGCTCGAGGTAACCAAAGGGTTCGCCCAGATTACTTGAGGACTGTCTGGACGCTGAAGGCCTCAGGTCGAGGGAAGCATCCAGCCCGTGGTACGTGCTGGAGTTGGAGACTGTGACCTTTTATAAAGTCAACCACGCAAGGTAAACGTGCATATATCAGACATCACGTGTCTGATATACCCCTGACTTCTCGAACACGTAGTAGGAACGTGCGTATTCAGACATCCACGACTGGTTTGGGCCGTGCGGCCCATTATCCCGTTATCTATTGATTTGACCACACTTATGTGTCAGGTTTAGGAATTAATCATGAATGTCACAGAGTTGACATGATAGGTAAGAAGGTCACGGGATGACCTTCTTACCAACCCCCAGGTGCCTTCTCCTATAAATATGGAGACCTTGGGAGTTAATAGGGGTTGGATTCTCTATTGTAAGAAATACCCTGTAATCAAATACCCAGTATACAACAATAATACTGACTAGTGGAGTAGAAGGATTTTAACCTTTGAACCACTTAAAAAACGTATTTTGAGTCACCATTTCATTTCTAAGATCACTCATCTATTTCAGTTCAACCTAAGCACTAATCCCTTTCTCTTCTTTTTTTAATTACCTGTTGGCGAAGAACCGCGTCAACAAACCGAGAATAAAATTACCGTTTTACCCTTTTAATTATTTCTTGTTTCCTTACGTACCATTGACTTTACTAGTGGAGGTTAATTCATAACTAAATTATGAATTTGAGCTCAATAACCTTTCAGTCCCAAAAAGTCAACCCTTAAGAGAACCATTATTCAATCTCTTACGAGAAGGTATAGATTCCATATCTGTATGCCATGTCCCCAGCCTTTTACATTAATGAGTTCCCAAAACAAAAGTTTCTAGCCTGATCATTTTGACAGATACTAACGAGTGAATCAAAGAACTCATATAACATAAACAAGAGTTCATAGTAACTTCAGGATTCAGATCTATTTGTATATGATCATTAGTTGATATATTTAATTAATACTTTAAAACGGTATTTAACTAAGTATTAATAAACATATCTGTTCCAGTTCTATATATTCTCTAATATATAAAGTACATTCACTAAAGTGTCATACTACACTATTAATCCGGATCTAGATCACATGTATTCATAATACTAGTGGATCGTACTTGCAGTAATTAATCTAAAGATTTCATAACTTTATTTTACTACGAACTATTCAAGTTCATTTATCTCAAACACAATCCTCCCGTACAAATATGTGGTTGAGATCACATATATGAACTTAGGAATTTTTTTATATTTACTTAATATTATCACAGAATAATATAGTCCATAAAATATAAGCACAACAAATTTAATTAATTTATTTATTTCTTAAAACGGTGTCTACTACATATGCTTTCGGGGCACAATTCCCAACAGGGTGGGCACATAGAGAACAATGATCAATTTTGTGAATCTAAAGTATTCTCAACTCATGAGACTTTTGATTATAAACTAGAGAAAAAAAGTTTTTGCTTTGTGAAAAAGATGATAGTTTTTCTTCTCTATTAAAATTGTTCTTTCTATTTTCTATTTTCTATCAAATATAATTTACAGGCATTATTGCCATAATAATAATAATATTAATAATAAAATCAATAATATTTTATAATAATAATGATAATAGACAAAAAAAATCTAACATTCCATTTTAAAACCCCTCTTAAAATGTTTTATTAATTAATTAAAAAGTAAAAATAAAAACCAATATCTGATAACATTAGATGTGACACACGCATAGAGCAGTCCAAGCCCTATGCGTGTGGCTTCCTTGAAAAATGAGATTTTGATTTTTTCATGTGTTTTTATTTTTGTTAATAATAATTAGATATCCAAATAATGTATCATCTTTTTAAGGAAAAAGATAACAACTTAAATTTCAAAATTTGAATTTCTATTATCATCTTATTATTAATTAAATAAATATAATAATCAAAACCATGTTTGACCATCCATATTTATCTATTCACACTTAAATAAAATAATTGATTAAAATAAATTTATTTTATGTCTACACAATTTCGAAAATTGTACAAATACAATAATAAATTGTGCAACTTCAATTATCACAGAATTACATATTTATCCCGAAAAATAAATTTTCTCTCAAATAGCCCATTCAAAGTTTAACCATTGTATAAACTATTACCTTGATTAATGTTGATAGAGTCGCCCCGGGGACCTATGGACCAATAATTCCAAGCTCCAATAAATAAAATATTATTAACCTCTTTGATTCAATAATCATATTTATTAATCTCATGATTATTCCACTATAAATATGATACTGAACTCTTGAGAATTAAAGACATATATTTACTGAGTACTTTATTGTAACCATAAACTGCCCATTGATATAATCATCACATACAAATCAATCCTATATTTATGTTTCATAATTAAGTGAGAATAAAATTACTGTTTTACCCTTTTAATTATATCTTGATTCCTAGTGTACCATTAACTTTACTATTGAAGGTTAATTCATAATCTGATAATGAATTTGACGTCAATAACATTTTCAGTTCCAAAAGCCAATCCAATAGGGAATCATCATTCAATCTATAAGAAGATATAGATTCCATATATGTTTAGCTATGTCCCCAGCCATATATATCATTGAGTCCCCACAACAATAACTCTTAGCCTGATCATTCTGACAAACCTAACGCATGAATCAAAGGATCAAATGACATATATAGGAGTTCATAGGAGCTTCAGGATTAAGATCAGTTTGTATATGATCATCAGTTGATGTGTTTTATAATACTAGGAAACAGTATTTAAACAAGTATTATTAAATCACATCTGGTCCAGTTCTACATACTCTCAGCATGCAAAATACCTCCAATAAAGTGTCCTACTACACTTGTAACCCGGATCTAGGTCACATGTATTCATAATACTAGTGGACCGTACTAGCAGTTTTTAATCTAAAGATTCCATAACTTTATTTTACTGCAAACTATTTAAGTTCATTATCTCAACCTCGATCATCTCATACCAATATGAGATTTATACAACATAGATGAACTTGAGAATTTTATGATATTTTCTTAATATTATTAGCAATAATATAGTACATAAGCTACATATATACAATAATTCAATTCATTCATTGATTTCATTAAAACCATTGTCTACTACAATTGCTTTAAGGGAACAATTCCCAACAATGTATAAATTGATCCAAGTGTTTGTGTTTTGGTAGGTTTAATTATGCATAATCATAAATAGATCGAGTTTAAGTGGTGACTAGACATTGAGTTGAAATTCCGAGAAATGTGGAATTTAGATTTTTATTATAACATATTTGGTTGATCAATCTTTGAGACTACTTACGCTTTTGAAAAAATCATTATTTATGTTTTATTTGTTTAGTTCTAGTTTTTATTAGTAGTTTTGCTAAGGGACTAGCAAAGTCTAAGTGTGGGGGAATTTGATAATGGTATTTTGGATATTATATTTGTTATTCTTTCGCATTTAGATAATGTTAATTTCAAGTGTTTTTAGGTGTTCATAGCTTTATTTTACGAGTCTTTGATTTTTAAGCCATAAAATATTTTATAAGGTATTATTGATGAATTTGATATATTTTTGTAGTTAGGAATGGATGTCCAATGATAGGACTTGAGAAAATGAAGTTTGGGACAAGTTTGAAATATTTTAGAAGTCCCTAAACCCTAGGTTCGAGCATAAAGTTGAAGATTACGAAGAAAAAGCACGCGAGCAAATTTTGGGGTTGTGGCCGCAACCACCACAATCTCTTGGCTGCGGCCTCTATGCGAAGCTTGCCTAGAAACACCCCGTGGTTGCGGCCACCAGGAATCAGTGTCCGTGGTCGTGCGATAGCATTTTTCTTAAAATTTCAATTTTTAAATGTAATTTTTGGTGTGCTATAAAATGGATTGGGGTTAACTTTGAAGACAACTTTGGATTGCGAATTTTAGAGGCTAGGGCAGCAGAGGAGGAGAAAAGACATCATCATTTACATTCTTCAATCTAGTTTTTCTTTCTTCTCATAACTCTTTTATTTTCATTGAATATTTATGTTTATGAATATGAAAATATTTATGGAGTAGTTTTCTTTATAGTTGAGGGTTATTTCAAAACCCTAGACATGAGATCTTGAATGCATTGATGAATTTTATTTCTTCTATTCCCTTATATTAAATTGATTATATTTTTCTAATTGAATGTCATGGATCTTGTAAAATCTTGTTTAGACGGCCACTAATTAGGGTTTTGCATTATTCTACTATCATCTTAGGATTGCTATTCACCTAATAATTTAGGATTCTAAGTAGAGTGATAAATTACAATTAGGATTTGTGATAGGTATTTTGATTGTGATGAAAAATAGAATCTAGGTTAAATGAATTGTATGCTTAATGAATTTGTTGCCTAGATTAACCTGTTCTATAGAATGTAATGCTTTTACTAGGTTAAATAGATCACATGCTTAATGAGTTTATTGCTGTGTAAAAATGTTTAATTAAGAGCGTTTAGTTTTAATTAAGTATAATAGGGAAACTGGGATAATTGACTGCCTACGTGTTATGTGCAGGTTTTATAGTTTAATTGGAATATGGAATATTATTCGTCATTGTTGATAGATTAATTGTCGAAGGTGGATAGAAATTCTTAACTATTTTTTTAATATCGTTATATCCTTAGTTATTTAATCTTTGATATTTATTTTATTTTATGTTTTCAGTTTTAAGAACTAAAATCCCTTTCTAATTTTAGTTTACTTCTTATTTTGAATAATAATTTGTTTATAGTCCTTGTGGGTTCAACCCTTATTTACCGCTATACTGAAGTAGCTGGTATAAGTGAATAAAAAAATATATTTAAATTTGATACGGCATACGACACCCATCACTAAGCCTTGGCTCACAGGTGCTACGTGGTGCAGGTAAAGGCAAGGAAAAGCTGAACCAGCCACGAGTTGGAGAGCTTCAGGGGTGGGGTGTACATATGCGGCCTGCTTGACCGCCGCGACAGAGGATATCTTTTGGAACTAAGGTTGAACCCTGTATTTTGTCGCTTAGGCCAGCCCTATAACCATTTTGTATCTGGTTTGGTGTATACACTCTTTTGGGATCCCATGTATCAAACTCAAAATCTTTTAATGGAATGGTTGTCTTTTAATTACATGATTTAAGTTCAAATAACTCGTTTAGTGAGTTGGGCACTAATTTTAATACACAGTGTAACGGTCTCGGATCGAGAGAGTGTTACACTCGACCAACTGACAAAGGATCAAAAAAAGATTCTTCATACATATGAACAAACTCTGATCAAAACAGGGTTCGAAGAGCAAAGACAAAACTATCGACCAGGTTGGTTGAGGCCTACTCGACAAAGGTTGGTCGATTGTTCTTGAAGATGACCACTGTAACGCCCTACATCCTTAGAGCCGTTACTAAGTGAGTTTTTAAGACGAAACAGTGTGCAATGAACTCGCTAACCGAGGTTTTGAACAAAAGTGTGACTGATTAAAAGTTAAGGCTGTAATCTTTGAAAAGGCGTCGTTTCATTAAAACTTCTATTATTAAACATTTGGGATCCCAAAATAAGGTTTGAAAACTAATTACATTTTTGAAATAAGGTTACAGTTAAGAAATCATAAAATCGTAGATTATTACAGCCACTTTCGAATAAACCCCCAACCAAAGCAGTCGGGCAGGCCGAACATGTACGCGTCGCTTCACGCTCTCCGTACTCATGGTTGGTTGACTCAGTCTTTGCCCTACCTGCAACATGGAGCACCCGTGAGCCGAAGCCCAGCAAGAAAACTCATGCAGAACATAACACATGCAAATATATATGGTTAATCATATCAGATAATCCACAAATAAACAAGTCAACCATTAGACTAAGGAAACACGGCCATGCCGCCCCAGAACCTTACCGAAGCCTGGGGTATCGGTTCTCACCGCGAGGATAACTCATGTATCCCTTGGGTCCCACCCTGAATATAGCATCCCATGTGCTAGGTGTTACTTTCGGCCCACGGCCGCCCCGGCCTACGCCGTACTCAGCCCTTGCCGTTCATTTCATCATAATCACACATATAGTACATTCAAAATAATCATCCACACACATCATGATTCATTTAAGGTTAAACATTTGCACACAACACAATCTGGGGCCATGCCCTGCAATCATCTCATCATGCAACATGCAATATAGGGCCATGCCCGGCAATCACACTATGGGCCCACGCCCTATCCTACGGGTGTTATAGTTTTCTTACCTTTCCAATCAATAGCTTAGATCACCTGACTCCTTGAGCACGATCCCACCCGAGCCTCAGCGCACACCTAGGCACAAACATAGGTCAAAGTCAACACCGAACCCCAAGTCCGAATACCTAGCCTCGGGACCAATCCCGAGCCCCCGGGAAGTCCCAAATCCCCAAAACAAAGTGGCGGAAACAAGCCCCGAACCCTAGGTCAAAATCCATCATCAAAACTCAAAAATTCCCCTCTGTGAACAGTGCAGCGCTACAGTGCTCTAAAGAGGGCGCTGTAGCGCTACAAGCAGAACACCCCTCCAGAAACAGGGACTAGCGCTACAGCGCCCACTGACTAGCGCTGTAGCGCTAGTTGCAGCCCAGAAATCCCAATATCGCATTTCTGCGATTTCTTTCACCCAATCTCAAACCAAACTTCCCCAAATCTTTACCAAACTCAAAATCAAGCTTATGAACACTCTCCATTCATCCCAAGCATCCCAAATCCTCAAATCCCAAGAACATTTATCCCAAATCTCAAAATCTACCATGAACAACCCTAAACTCAGAAATTCAGTCAACAACAAGTTAAAGGCTTAGAATTCTTACCATTGATGCAAATTTCGACCTTGATTCAACCCTAGACCTCCTTAGCTTGCTCATCATCAAAGCTTGCTCAGAAATTCCCTAAAATCCCCATCAACTCAGCTCAAAACACAACTCAAACCATCAAAACCCTTAAAACTGAAATCTCTTAAAACATACCTCAAAAGTTGATGTGTTCTTGCCAAATCTTCAAGTCTAACCCAAGATCCTTGATGCTCAGCCTATCCTTGCTCTCCACTAAGCTTTGCTCCAAGAAAAATGGAGCGGAATGGTGCAAGAATGCACAAACCGACCCTTGCAAAACCCATCAGTTTTTCTCTCTTTTCTTTCTTTCCTTATTCTTTCTTTTCTTTTCTTTCAGCATTCCCACTCTCTATAAAGCCTTATAAAAACCTATCTCCAAAAGCCAAATGACCAAAACGCCCTCCCTATAAATTCTAAATCCTTTTGTTCAAGTAGGGCCATTTTAGTCATTCACCCAATTCCCGCTAATCCTCAAGTGTCTCTAGTATTTTCCCGTTGCTCTCCAACACCCGATAAACCGCCAAATAAATATCCCCCATCATCAACATAAATTTCAATCTATTCTCTGAATTCCTGTTCATACCCCCAGGCTCGCCCCGAGCCGGGTATAAATTCCCGTCATCACTTTCCGCTAGCCGGCTCACTGGGATCGCCTTGAGTCACAAAGCACAGATACACCCACATACCACTGGGGTCTCAACAATCAACACATATCAATACAGTTATGCCCAACATGGCCAAAATTACAATTATGCCCTTCTAACACGATCCGGGCCTACATGCATACTAATATACATAGTCATGCATCTCAGATAACAAATAGTCATATAACATGCTTTAACTCATAACCATGCATTTAATTCATAAAATAATCACACATAAATCCCATCATGCCCTCCTGGCACGCTAATCAAGGCCCTTAAGCCTTATTAGCTATTTTGGGTCGTTACAACCACCAAATTTGCTATTTTAGGAATACTTGTTAGATATCTATATTCAAAATGTAACTGTATTACTTATATGATAGCTTTGTTGTAATTAGTTACGAGAATCATGGAAGGCCCATGACCCATTTTGTATTTTTTGTAAACTTATAAATAGAGGTTTAGTGAATCATTAAGGGGACACACACAAAATATTCTAAAGAAAGACTAATATACTTTTATACTTCGTTTCTTGTATTTGTCAAGCTCATGAAACTTAGTTGGTCCTAGATCATCTGATCGTGGGTTTGAACAATAATAAAAGTATAAGTGGACGAAGATTATTATTGATTTTCATAATTGAATCACTATAAATATTTTGTGTCATTTATCAATTTTAGTTCAGCTCTTATTTTTATGTTGTTTATTTGACTCTGTATTGTTAATAAATTTCATCATATATATATATATCAATTCAACATTGGTGACAAAGATATAAGTAGTAGAGTAATTATTACATCTTTTTCTATAGCAACATGTTAATTGTTTATCATTATACCTGGGTAAACACACAATATAAAGCACTTTATTTATACATATATATATATAACACAATATAAACTAGGTCATTTCAAATTTTTAATACTAAAAGGCTAAATATTATATAGTATGGTCTGTTTTGAAGTAGTTGAAGAAACAATTCTTATTTATTAATTTATATTAAATGTTGTCCTACATGTAAATAACACTAGCTAGCTTGTAGTATTTATTATTAATCATATTTCTAGAAAAACATCCCAAAAGTATGCATGGAGAAAAGTAGTCATATGGCTTTTGTAGTCAACCAAACAGAATTTCTTTAATCTTTATGTTTCAAAGCAATAATAAAAGAAACTACATCAACAATATTGGAAATTTAAAAAGTGGAGAACTTAAAGCTAGAAAAAAGATCCCCCTTGATTAAATCTGACTAAATAAAAGAGATTAATAATAAGACTACATTTACAATTTACATAAACATAGATAGATTATAGTCATAGATATGGCTTTTGTTTAGATGACCCATCTTAATCATGTACTAATGAGTGAGTTGTCAGATAATAGTGACAAGTGTCAACTTTCCCTTTAAATAAAACACAAGCTTAAGTGGGTCCATCCTATTTAGGGTTAGGGTTTGACATTGTCTTATGGAGAGAGCAGTCTGCACGATTGGCAGACTGACTTGAGAGAGAGAACGCGTTATAAGCTTAAATTAATTAATTGATTAATTATTATTAAGACACTCGTTTGAAATATCAATTTCTTCTTGATCTTTGAGCTGTCTTTTATCCTTTTCTAGGTTATTTTTTTGCCTGTCACGTTCTTTTTCTCTTTTCATTTATTACCCAAATTCCTTTGTCTCATTTCATAAATGCCCTTCATAATGATCTTTTGAAATAATTAAGTGTTAGGAATATTCACAATTTACATTTGAAGAAGTACATACAAATAATATAGATTGGCAACCCTAAGAAAACTCCAAAATGTAATTAAAATGAGTTATGCTTTGTGTTTCGTTTTCAATATATTTTTTTTTGTAAGATGAGAGAAATTGATAAACTTGTACGCATGATGTCAATAAAACTTGAATCTTAATAAAGATTTAGGAGGTACAAGTACACCATAGAAAAAAAATCAAGTGCATTTATGCTAAATAAGAAAAAACAACAATTGTAATGAGTCAAAATTCTATTGTATTTAAATAGACTAAAATTAGAGTTTAGAAGTAATAGTAATTGGGATTTGGAGTTTGGGTTATTAATAATCATAATATATCATTATTATTATTATGAAGAATCTAAAAATGGAAAAGTAATTGGATTGGTATTGAACATATCATCCACCACCACCACCACTAACATTAACATTTAACACCACCATTTGTGTCTTTAGTTTCTTCCTTCCAAATGTTTGGTCTGCTAGCGCTTTAAGGAGCCAAATCCGGAATCAAGGACATTGTGTTGAATTCTTTGTTCAAACCTAACCAAACATTAAAAAAAATAGAAAGAAAAACAAACAAAATTACATGGAAGAAGAGAACAAAACAAAACATTGGTACTGATTAACCTTTTTCTCCTTTCCCCATCAATCCAATAGTTTCATTCATACACTTCTTTTTTTCTTTTTCCTATTCTTCCAAAATCTGAAATACCCATTTCAGAAAACTAAGAAACATACCAAAACAAAGTGAAAAAACACACAAAACAACAAAACATAGATTTTTTTTCTTCTTTTCCTTTTCGTTTGCGGTTCTTTCTTTCTTTCTCGTTCTTCTACTGGTCTCTTCTCCTTCTTTTCCACGCTTCTGGGTGTGTTTCTGAAATGGGTTTTCGTTATTTTGTGGTTATGGTGAAGATTCTGCACTGTTTGGATCCTTGAGAAAGTGAGAGAGAATAAGTAGGAAAACAACAAATAGTGGTGTTATTTGATCTGGGTTTTCATGGAGGAAGGTGAATAATGAAGAGAAAGGAATGAATGTTGAAAAATAGAATGAGCAAAGAGCAGTTTGGCATTGTGAAGGCCTGGGAAACAAAAGTCCGTAAGTCACAGCAAGCGGTCGTAGCAAAGAAGAGGGCAAACAGTTTGTTCACAACAATGTCTGTAGCTCCAGCTGATGATGATCCAGGTGAAGTTTTCCATGCTGAGAAGGTTATCTCCAATGGTGACTTCTATACAGGTCAGTGGGTTGATAACCTCCCTCATGGTCATGGTAAGTACTTGTGGACAGATGGGTGTATGTATGTTGGTGAATGGCATAAGGGAAAAACTACTGGCAAAGGGAAGTTCAGCTGGCCTTCTGGTGCCACCTATGAAGGTGAATTCAAGAATGGTTTCATGGATGGTAAAGGGACTTATACAGGTTCCTTAGGCGACACTTATAGAGGTTATTGGGTTAGAAATTTCAAGCAAGGTCAAGGGATTAAGAGTTATTCCAATGGGGATTACTATGAGGGCGATTGGAATAGAGGGTTACAAGATGGTCATGGGAGATATCAATGGAAGAATGGGACTCACTATGTTGGACAATGGAGGAATGGTTTGATTGATGGCAGTGGTACAATGGTTTGGAGCAATGGGGATAGGTATGATGGGTCTTGGGAGGAGAATTTGCCTAAAGGGAATGGAACATTCAAGTGGGCGGATGGGAGTTTCTATGTGGGCATTTGGAGTAAGGACCCAAAAGAACAGAATGGGACATATTATTACCAATCTGGGTCTTCAGGGGAATCAGATTTTGATCCCCGGGAGGTGTATATGGAGTATTTAAATGATTTTAAGATAAGTTCTTGTGAAAAAATCCCAGTTTTCCCTTCACAGAAAGTAATTCCTTGGTCTGCAAATGAAAGTGATTTTTTGCAAAAACAGCCGATTTATAGGAGAGCAAATGATTCAAGTGTGAAGCCTAGGAGGACCTCAGTTGATGGGAGAGTGAGTAACTATTGTAGAGAATCCCCCACTGATAGCTCTGATGGAGTTGAAGGGTATGGAAATGCTGAGCTGCAGAATTGCAGAGGGAACAAGCTAAAGCCATTCAGCTTACAGCCCGTGAAGAAACAAGGGATGACTATAGCTAAAGGGCACAAGAATTATGAACTCATGCTCAATCTTCAGTTGGGGATCAGGTACCAAGGAATTATCTGCTTGTTTCTTCCCATGTTTTTGTTCATTGTTTCCATGTGATTAGAGAAAGATAGGATGAAATAGGTTTCTGAAATTTTCATGACATCTTGAATCTCATTCTCTCATCTGTGATGTTTTCTCATATCAAAGCAATCCATTATGACAACTTTTTTCTATGTAGGAGTAGATTGGTTCAATAGAGAATGTTGTTTAAACTTTCCAGTATAACAGGCTATGTATACTTCAGAAAACTCTTCATCACATGTAATTGATTTTAGTGCCATAGTACAGGCATTCAGTTGGAAGGCCTGCTCCAACAACGTCCCTTGATCTGCGGTCTTCCGCATTTGATCCTAAGGAAAAAGTGTGGACCAAATTTCCTCCAGAAGGATCCAAATACACTCCACCACACCAATCATGTGACTTCAGATGGAAAGATTACTGTCCTGTGGTTTTCAGGTCAGCTTAAAGATTTCCTGCAACTAATAAATCTTTTTTGTGCTTAAATTATTCCTTTTGCTGATTTACTTCAAGTTGATTGTAGTTCCTGAACCTTTTAGTTTTAACATAATCAGACTAGCAGAACATATTTGCATTTAATACATCCTATCATTTACAGACAACAAAATTTGGCTGTTGTTTTGCCAAATGAAAATTAGGAGATGTAAATGGTGCATTATATGTCTTCAGGTCTCTCAGGAAACTGTTTAAGGTGGATCCAGCTGATTACATGCTTTCTATATGTGGAAATGATGCCCTCCGAGAGCTCTCTTCTCCTGGAAAAAGTGGCAGCTTCTTTTACTTAACTAACGATGATCGCTACATGATAAAGACTATGAAGAAAGCAGAAGTAAAAGTGAGTTTCCTTTCAGGCTTCTTTGAATTCTCTTTGAACAGATTTTATTTGAATTATCCAATTTAATATGCATATTTGTATTTGAAGTCATTCATAGTAGCTGCTGAAGTTTTGTTTCTATTTTTCTCTTCTGTGCTACTTTGAATACAAATTTGCAAAATGCTGCTCACAGGTTCTCCTTCGGATGCTTCCCGCTTACTATAAACATGTCCGCGCTTTTGAGAATACTCTTGTCACCAAATTTTATGGTCTTCATTGTGTAAAATTAACTGGAGCTACCCAGAAGAAGGTAATTTGTTAGGAGCATGGAAAGCCTACTTGGTGGCGCTACAGTAAAAATTCATCTAATTCATGAACTTACTGAAATTCCAGGTGCGATTTGTTATAATGGGGAATCTCTTTTGCTCTGAGTATCACATTCATAGGCGTTTTGATTTAAAAGGTTCTTCTCATGGACGCTTGACCGATAAACCAGAGGCAGAAATTGATGCAACAACAACTCTCAAAGATCTTGATCTCAATTATATATTCCGGTTGCACAATGTTTGGTTTCAAGACTTCTGTCGGTGAGCTTCTCGTTCATGCTTTTCTTTACTCTAATTCTTGTTCAGCATTATGCTCTCATTGATCCATAGTTCCTTAGTTCATAATCAAATAATTTGTAAATTTTTTATCCTTTGATGCAGGCAAGTGGATAGAGATTGTGATTTTCTTGAGCAAGAAAGGATTATGGATTACAGCTTATTGGTTGGACTTCACTTTCAAGAATCTTCATATCAGGAGCCGCTCACGCCTGAAGAGCATGCTTCTGGAATCTCCACTCCTGGTTATTTCTTGTCATCTAGTACAACTCTTTCCATTTTTTCTTTGTTTCTGGTATGACACTTTTCTCAAAAGATGAAATATGTTTGAACTTTCCTTGCAGGGTTTGGAGACCTTGACAATTCAGCTCAACCTTGCCTGTCCAGAACCAATATTGATCAGCTTATTGCAGACCCTACTCGGTATATTTTGTGATTTAGCATCCTTTTCTTTTGTCTATAAACGAATAGATAAAATTAAAATTTCCAATTCAAAACTCACATTGGCACAGCAACACATAATGTCCAGTACAATGAGCTGTTTTCGACACGTAGATATGCTAATCTCATCTTACTATATGCTTTTAGTGTTTTCTTTGTTGATTTCCTAATTTGTTAAAAATGCAATGCTGTGTATGTCATATAATGTCAGTCTTATATCTCACCTGTTTTTTCTCTTTTCCTCACTGGTCTTTAGGTTGGCTTCGGTTAGGTTAGGTATTAGCATGCCAGCACGAGCTGAAAGGACAGCAAGAAGAACTGATTACGAGACTCAACTGGTTGGAGAGCCAACGGGAGAATTATACGACATCATCCTGTTTTTCGGTATAATAGACATACTACAGGACTATGATATTAGCAAGAAGCTTGAGCATGCGTACAAATCATTCCAATATGATCCAACTTCAATCTCTGCCGTTGATCCAAAACAATATGCCAAACGCTTTCGTGATTTCATCTTCAGAATTTTTGTAGAAGACACATGAAGGTACCGTATCTTGACCCCAATACTATTAACCTTGGCAGCAGCAGCTGCTGCTGGCCATCCATGTATAGTCATTCAGCAGAAGCTCATCATTTTGGTCCTTAACACAGCCGCTGCAAATCGAAATATAATTGCCAGGAGTACACTGCTTCAACAGTTTCGGATTGCATCTTTCTTTTCCTTAATTTTTTTTATCATAATCATTGTTTTTAATTTATAGTCACAGCTATATAAATATATATATATATATATGTATATGACATGTTCTAGTGAAAGTGTAGATCAAAGTCATAGCCAGAGCCCACTCAAAAGCATGTTTTGTCAAAAAATTGTAAATGAGTTTTTTTTTACCAGAAGGAATGAACCTCTCTCGGATGTGATTCATTTTGTATTCAATTTCAGATATTTATTTGTTTATTTTTTTCTTTTCTTTTTTGTATTTTGGTCCCCAGAAGGTTGTTGTTTCTGGGCTTTCAAAGTGAATAAGAAGAAAATGAAATGTACAGTCCACAACAGATGGAATTGACAAACTTTTGAGCTAAATTGAATTGAGTGTAGAGGCTAAGTGGCCTTAAAAGAAACAATTTCTTGTGTTTGTGATTCTTGCTGTCTTTTTTAAAATGGATAATATATATATATATATATATATATATTACTTTCTTGAAGACGTGCAGGCAATAAATAATCCACCAAGTTCCCAGCTGGTGAGACTGAGCAATACTACTCTGCATCCATAAATATGTGTCCACTATTTATGACATGTTCCCACAATGAATACCATTCAATGATAACTTTGTTAAGAGTTCCATCATCAACACGGTTGGACAACTCAATATGAAAGCAACCAAAAAATTGAAGGGAAACACTATCAAAAATGAGAAGATGAGCCTAATGAAGAATCAAATCATTATGAATATTACCACAAACCTAATTTATACAAGGAATAGTCATGTGTAATTCAACTTACTCCAATAATTATAAAATTACTCTTTTAATAAAATTTAATTGATTTAAGAAATGTAAATTATTCTTCTTCTTCAATTTTGTGCGATTTTAAAAATTTTTTTATAATGGAAATCATATTATTTTATTCAATACTAATAATTAAAATATCTAGTTAAGAAAAAATAAATATTTAATTGTGATTTATAATTTAATATAAACATTATATTTTAATGCAACAAAAATGTATATAATTATAAAACTAAAATTTGAACCACTTATTTATAGTTTCAAACTAATTTATTAAACTTAAAATAGAAATGTAAACTATTTATATAAGTTTCAAAGTTAAATACAAATATAAACTAATTGTTTATCATTTCAAATTAATATAATTATAAATATAAACAATTTATTTACAATTTTAAATTTAAGCATAAATTTAATTTTTGAATGCTTATTCTTTCTAAAAAAAGATAAAACTCAAAAATAAATTTAAATTACTTGAATATTATTTAAAAACTTAATATAAATTATTGCTAATTTTTTTCAAGTTTTTTTATAGAAATATAAACTTATGTATGCAATTATATTGGAAAACCAAAAACATTATTTCTGGGTCCAATGAAATTCATAAGTATAGGAAGAAATCTTGTCGAACAGTTTTTTTTTTTTTTTTATCTTTCGATAATTTTATTCCTAATACAAATTAGTAGTACTTTTGGAATCTACCTCTTCCCCATACTACAAGTGAAAGTGAAAAATATAAAGATTATCATTAAGAGCACTCCCAATGAAAGGGGTAAAATGTCTAATTCTTTATAATATAGAGAAAAAATTGTTAAATAGTATTCCAATGGGTGATGTAAAATTATTCTTTTTTACCTAAATGAATAGCATTTCTCTATATGTAGTGAAACACTATTCATCAAGCTATAAATATTTTATTATTATTTTTTATAAACTTTTGTATATTGTACGCCCTGATTTTCCCACGGGCTGATTAGCAGGACGAGCCTCAGACTAATCAGGTTTAGTCCGAGGTGCCCACAGGACGAAGATCCTATTTCCAGGGCGGATCTTCTCAGCTCGAGAGGGGCCTCTGAAGGCCACGCCAGGAGAACAGCTCGGAATACGAGCTGTTCGTGTCACGAGGAGCCCAGGAAGCTCTGAGCCTTTATGAAGTCAACGCACGCAAGATAAACGTGCATATATCTGACATCACGTGTCTGATATCCCCTTGACTTCTCGGACACGTAGTAGGAACGTGCGTGTCAGACACCCACGGATGGGTTGGGCCGTGCGGCCCATTATATCCTTCCATGTTGATTAGACCACACTTATGTGTCAGGTTTAGGAATTAATCATGAATGCCACAGAGTGGATATGACAAATGGTAAGGTCACGGGATAACCTCCCTACCAACTTCCAGGTGCCTTCTCCTATAAATAGGGAGACCCTGGGAGTTGATAGGGGTTGGAAAAAATAGTCTTTGAAGGACTATATACTTTGTAAACCAAATACCCAGAGAGGATGAATAATATTGACTAGTAGAGTAGAAGGATTTTAACCTTTGAACCACTTAAAAACGTGTCTTGAGTCACCTAGTTCATTATATAAGATTTCATATCTGTGACGGTTCTACCTTGAGTGCTAATCTCTTTCTCTTATTCTCTTAATTACCTGTTGCCGAAGAACCGCGTCAACAGTTTGGTGCTTTCATTGAGAGAAAATTCGATTAGTACTACTGCAGACATCCAACTATGGTGACCACTCGATCCAGGCATGGAAACGAGACAGAACAGCATGATGGGCAGGAGGCCCACCAGGTTGCCATCCCTGATGAGCAAGCTCCTGAAGTCCAGCAGAGGCCGGGAAAGCAGCCGGCGGGCCAAGACGACACTGGTAGTTCAGCGCCCCGGCCGCCTAATCCGAATCCATGTTATTATTCTGCGGTGGAGATGGAGAATGTTCAGCTGAGGAGCCAGTTAGCAGCAGCTGGTCAGCAAATCCAGGATATTCTGAGCCGACTGCCCTCTCTCACAACCAACGGTAACGTTGGAGAGAGGCAAGGCGAGGCTCCTAAGTCTCGCCGGAGTAATCGGTCCAGGCATAGCCGTTCGGGTAGACTTCCTGCAGCCAACTCCACCCCTTCATCATACCATCAGGAGGCAAACCTCAGGGAAATGCCTCGGACCGGAAAGCAGCAGTACAGCCGTTCGGTTAGGACGTCAACCCCCAGCTCTCAGCCTTCCTCGAGGACGCCTAGAAGAGATCGAGGAAATTCCCGAAGAAGGGCGGAGGAAGGCCAGAGACGTCAGCCCGTCCCCGAAGGACGTCCAGTTCCTCGTCCAGCTCGCCCAGCGCGGGACCAGCAAGCTGACAGGGCCGAGAGGCCCCCACCAAATTTAGTCCGTCCAGACGGCACTAGGATCGCCTCCCCGGTCAGGCATCCTCCTTCTCCCATCAGATATCCGTCTCTTCAGCCCGTCCGAGACATCCTGGCCTACGGAAATAGCAGGAGAGGCCCGCCGTCAGCTGGACCCTCCTGGCGCGGCAGGGTGCCGGAGGAAGGATCAGGTCATAGCCGCCAAAGACGCACCCTGAGCCTGTCCAACATGAGTCACTGGACCGGTAGTGGACGGAGTGATCTCTCGGGAGGAGACCTGCGCCAGCGACTAAGTTCGGCACAAAGTCACCATACTACCCAGGGAGGCGACCTTCGAGATTGCCTCAATTCTCACAAAGAGGATCGAGTTAGGGATGGTAGCCAGGCCCGCTCAGTGGGGGTCCGATCCGAAGTACGTAACGGTGGAAATGTCCCAAATAACCTATCTCAAGATAGGAGGGGCAACAACCCACCTAATGTGTACAACGGGATCAGAGCTGTTGAACAGCCCCGGAATAACCCAGGATCTCAGGACAAAACCCTAGAGCGCCTAACTCAGATGGAGGAGCTGATGAAGAAGCTCCTATCGGAAAAAGAAAAAGACGAATATGATTCAGGGGACGAGATGGAACTCTTCGCCCCCAATATAGCGGCAACGGCATACCCTTCTGGTTTTCGTATGCCCCACCTGTCAAAGTTCAACGGGGATGGAGACCCGTCTGACCACTTAGGGATGTTCAACACCCTAATGATGGCCCATAACATCGGCCCGGAGCTGCGTTGCTTGATCTTTGCCTCCACCCTGATTGGACCTGCCAGGCAGTGGTTCAAGCAGAGTAAAAGGCAGTCAATCAGCTCCTGGAAGACCTTCTCGGCGGACTTCAAGAGGGCATTCCGCGCCTCTCAGGCCGCTCGGGTCCAGGCCGATTCTTTAGCTAACGTGAGGCAGAAGCCCGGTGAGACGTTGAAAGCCTACTTGAGCAGATTTGCAAATGTCGCTGCTCGAGCAAGAGATGCTGACGATAACTCCAAACTAATGGCCATGAGGACCGGGATCCTAGTCGGCGGAGACCTGTGGAAAGATATTCAAAGGAGGGGAGTCAGCTCGGTTGGCGAATTCCTTAACAGAGCCCAAGAGTGGATAAACTTGGAAGAAGCTGAAGCTTCGGCCGCCGGGACCAGCCAGGTCCCCGAGAAGACCGCTGGGACGGAGACGAAGATCGTAGTGGCGACTCCCGACGTCGCGCAGAATAACCAGCCCGGTGGTAGCAAAAGAAAAGGACATGGAGAAAACAACCAGCACGACCAGAAGAAGAATAAGTCTGTGGATAAGTCCAAGCCCGTGTTCACAACCTATGCCAAGCTCACCCAGACCGAGGAAAATATTTTCCTGGCCAACGCTACTCGGGTCCCCTGGAAGAGGCCGGAACCATTGAAGCACCCTAAGGGAAAGAGAGACGCTTCCAAATTCTGCCGTTTTCATAACGACATCGGGCACAATACCGACGACTGCAGGCACCTCAAAGATGAAATCGAGACTCTCATCCGAGCAGGTCCATTGGCGCAGTACTCGCGGAACCGGGTCCCGGCAAGTCGACCCGTTCCGGAGGTCCCAGCCAGTTAGCTCGGGCGTCAGGCAGATCAGGACATCCTTCCCCCCGTGGTCGAGGGAGAGATATCCACCATCTCTGGAGGACCACACATGGCCGGCACGAGTAGGGGCGCCCAGAAGAGGTATGTGAATGAATTAAAGGCCCACAACGGAGCGGAGTTCGCCCCGGAACAACGTCAATCAAAACAGCAACGATTAGAGAAACAACCGATAACTTTCACGGAGGAGGACGCAGGCCATGTCCAATTCCCTCATAACGATCCCTTGGTCGTAGCAGTCCAGCTCGCCAACCGGAAAGTAAGGAGAGTGTTGGTGGACAATGGGAGCTCGGTGAACCTCCTGTTCCGATCCACCTTAGAAAAAATGGGTCTGACTGTTGCCGAGCTTAAGGCAACCTCGATGATGCTATATGGTTTTTCAGGAGAAGGATCAGCAGCGATAGGAACAATCGAGCTGGTGATCACCATAGGACAGGAGTCCCGAACAGTGTCCAAACTACTCGAATTCGCGGTCATTGACTGCTCCGCTGCCTACAATGCCATTTTGGGCCGACCTACGCTCATAGCCTTCGAGGCTATCACTTCCATCCGGCACCTCGCCATGAAGTTCCCTACTTCAACAAGGGTCTGTACTATCAAGGGTGATCAGCTCGCTGCCAGGGAATGCTACAGCATTTCCATGAAGGGAAAATCTAAACCCGGGCAGGTGACGATGGCCATTCAGGATGAAGAGGAATCTCAGGGACCCAAGGCGGCTCCTGAGATTGAAAAATCTAAGATTTCCGAAGACGAAAAGCCCGCCCTGAGTGAGGATATTGACCCCCGTGTAGGCTAGGACAGGTCCGAGCTACAAGCTATTGAGGAGCTCGAGGAGGTGAGCATCGATAAAAAAAACCCATCACGGACGGTTAAGCTCTGAAAGAACCTCTGCGATAAAAGAAAGGCGGAGCTGACTACGTTTCTGCAGAAGAACCTAGACGTATTCGCATGGTCGCATGAGGACATGATAGGAATCAGCCCGAGCATCATCATGCACACGCTCCACCTGGATAAAAGCGTCCCTGCCAAGTCTCAAAAACAGAGGCGTCTGGGAACAACCCGAGCCGAAGCCCTCGAAGAAGAGGTGGCCCGGCTCAAAAAGTGTGGCTTTGTTCGTGAAGCCAAGTTTCCAATTTGGGTCGCCAATCCCGTGCTAGTTCCAAAACCCAACGGGAAGTGGCGGACCTGTATTGACTTCTCCGACCTGAATAAAGCCTGCCCCAAGGATTGCTTTCCATTGCCAAGGATCGATCAATTGGTGGATGCCACGGCGGGGCACGAGCTCATGTCCTTCATGGACGCGTACTCAGGCTACAATCAGATCGCGATGAATCCGGCAGACCAGGAGCATACCAGCTTCATGACCCCGACTAATGTCTATTGTTATAAGGTCATGCCGTTTGGTCTGAAGAATGCCGGAGCTACCTACCAAAGGCTAGTGAACAGAATGTTCGCGGACCAGATCGGGAAAAACATGGAAGTGTACGTCGATGATATGCTTGTCAAGTCAAAGACTGCCAGCAACCACGTTGCCGACCTGGAAGAATGTTTTAACATACTGCGAGAATATGGCATGAGGCTCAATCCTCAGAAGTGCACTTTCGGTGTTGCATCGGGGAAATTCTTGGGTTTCATAGTCAATACCCGAGGAATCGAGGCAAACCCCGACAAGATCAGGTCACTACTCGAGCTTCCTTCCCCCAGGTCACGGAAAGATGTCCAAGGCCTCACAGGAAGAGTGGCAGCACTGAACCGGTTCGTTTCCAAGTCGACCGATAAGTGTTTGCCCTTCTACAACCTGCTCCGGGGAAACAAGAAATTCGAATGGACAGTGGAGTGCGAAAGCGCATTCCTCGACCTGAAAGCGCATTTGGCTGAACCGCCTGTGCTATCAAAACCCAAGGTAGGAGAACCTCTTTTCCTCTACATGGCCGTCACTGAGGACGCAGCTAGTGCCGTTCTGGTGCGAGAAGAGGACCAGGCTCAGAAACCGGTCTATTACATCAGCAAGAGACTCCTCGGAGCTGAATCAAGATATCCAATGATGGAGAAAATGGCGTTCTGCCTAATCACGGCCTCGCGAAAGCTCAGGCCATACTTCCAGTCCCACTCCATACACGTCATGACCGATCAGCCTTTAAGGCAGGTTTTGCAAAAGCCTGAAGCATCGGGACGCTTGCTAAAGTGGGCGGTCGAACTCAGTCAGTTCGAGATTTTCTATACTCCCCGAACTACCATAAAAAGTCAGGCCTTGGCCGACTTCGTGGCGGAATGCACGGGATTCCAGGAGATTCCATCAGGAGACTCACCTCAGGTCGCCTCCCCACACTCGTCGTGGAAGATCTTCGTTGATGGCTCATCTAACGAGAACGGCTCCGGGGCCGGAATCATTCTGATATCCCCAAAGGGACATAGATTCCACTCGGCGCTAAGGTTCGGGTTCAAGGCGTCTAACAACGAGGCAGAGTACGAGGCTTTGTTGGCTGGACTTAGGATAGCTAGTGAGCTAAAAGCGAGCTCTGTCCAATGCTTCAGCGATTCCCAGCTCGTGGTGAATCAGGTTCTAGGCGAATATCAGGCGCGGGGACCCAAGATGGCCGCCTATTTGGCAAAAGTAAAGTTCGAACTGGCTGCGTTTGGGCGAGGGTCAATCGAACAGATACCTCGGGAGCAGAACGCCAACGCAGATGCTCTCGCCAAGCTCGCCGCCTCGAACGAGACAGAAACCCTGGGGTTGGTGCCAGTTGAGTTCTTGGAGAATCCTAGCATAGACGGGGATCGGGCAGAAATTGAAATGATTGACATCAGGCCGACCTGGATGACTCCCATTATTGAGTATCTCGTCGAGGGCAAGTTACCCGAAGGGCGCAACGACGCACGGCGAGTCCTTTATCAAGCTCCGAGATATACGCTAGTCGAAGGGGTGTTGTACCGACGTGGGCATTCTCTACCTCTCCTCCGGTGCGTTCTTCCAAGTGAAGCGAAGGCATCCTGCAAGAAGTTCATGAAGGATTCTGTGGAGACCACACTGGGGGGCAAAGCCTGGCTTTTAAGGTTCTCAGGCAAGGTTATTACTGGCCGACTTTGTCCAAAGACTCGATCTCATATGTAAAAAGGTGCGACAAGTGTCAGCGATTCGCTGCGGTTGCCCGAGCTCCTCCGGTCGAGCTAAAAATGATTTCGTCTCCCTGGCCATTTTCCGTTTGGGGGATAGATCTAGTAGGCGCCCTGCCTACCGGAAAGGGCGGGGTCCGTTATGCCGCAGTAGCCATTGACTACTTCACCAAGTGGGCCGAGGCAGAGCCGTTGGCGACAATAACATCGAAAAAGGTGTTAGACTTCGTGGTTAAAAGCATCATATGTCGATTTGGCCTACCTCAGAAGATCGTCTCCGATAACGGCACTCAATTTGACAGCGATCTGTTCACCGAATTTTGCGAAAGGCACGGAATTGTGAAAAACTTCTCATCCGTGGCCTATCCCCAGGCGAACGGCCAGGTCGAGGCTGTCAACAAAACTCTGAAGGCGAGCCTCAAGAAAAGGCTAGGTGAGGCAAAGGGGATCTGACCAGAACAGCTCCCCCAAGTCCTGTGGGCATACCGGACCTCACATTGGACTCCCACGGGTCACACGCCTTTCTCCCTAACCTTTGGGAGTGAAGCAGTCCTCCCCGTGGAGGTTAAAGTTCTGTCACATAGGGTCCAGCACTACGACCAAGACAGGAACCATGAGCTCCTATGCCATTCCCTAGACTTAGTGGGTGAAAGGCGAGAAGATTCACAACTCCAGCTTGCCCATTATCAACAGAAGATCACTCGCTACTTCAACACTAAGGTCAAAAGACGTGCCTTTAGCGTCGGCGATTTGGTCCTAAGGAGAGTTTTCCTGGCCGGGAAAGATCCCAAAGATGGGGTTTTGGGACCAAACTGGGAAGGACCATACCAGGTCATCGAAGTCATCAAAGAGGGAACTTATAAGTTAGCTCGGCTTGGTGGAGGGGCGGTCCCGCGGACATGGAATGCCATCCACCTAAAGAAATACTATCAATGAGCCACTTGTAAGGCCTAGGAGGTCACTTTCCATGTATAAATAAAAATCAAATGTTTCTCTTTATTTGCAAGTGTGATTTTAAAGTAACCACAAAAGACCCTTTCCCAGTTACTTGGGGGGCATATGGTACCTGGATATAACCAGGTCTCCTTAACGACTTAGGTGTTAATTTTTATCCATGGATAAGAGTTATCACAAACTAAGCCCTATCCTGGTTTTAACCAGGTCATAAAACTTAGAAGTTAACTAAAATTTATTGACGGCGGTTCTTCTTTAAAGAGCCCGGGATATGGATAAAAGTTGACGCGAACTAAGTTTTCAAAATAAGTTCCTGGTTTTAACCAGGTCATAAAACTTAGAAGTTAACTAAAATTTATTGACGGCGGTTCTTCTTTAAAGAGCCCGGGATATGGATAAAAGTTGACGCGAACTAAGTTTTCAAAATAAGTTCCTGGTTTTAACCAGGTCATAAAACTTAGAAGTTAACTAAAATTTATTGACCGCGGTTCTTCTTTAAAGAGCCCGGGATATGGATAAAAGTTGACGCGAACTAAGTTTTCAAAATAAGTTCCTGGTTTTAACCAGGTCATAAAACTTAGAAGTTAACTAAAATTTATTGACCGCGGTTCTTCTTTAAAGAGCCCGGGATATGGATAAAAGTTGACGCGAACTAAGTTTTCAAAATAAGTTCCTGGTTTTAACTAGGTCATAAAACTTAGAAGTTAACTAAAATTTATTGACCGCGGTTCTTCTTTAAAGAGCCCGGGATATGGATAAATGTTGACGCGAACTAAGTTTTCAAAATAAGTTCCTGGTTTTAACCAGGTCATGAAACTTAGGGGTTAACTTTAATTTTGATCGTGGCTCTTCTTTAAAAGCCCGGGATATAAATAACGGTTAACCCGAACTAAGTTCATAAAAATAAAGAGATGAATTGTAGCCAAAAGCATAAAAAAAAATATATATGTTAAAGTTACTGAGCAAATTGTCTCAAGGTGGAAACACCTCATGAAAAATTACAATGGAAAATAAAATAGTTCAAAATGCCCAAAGAGAAGTATCCTAAGCCCCACCAGTTGGCCCTTTGGAGGTCGCGGTCTCGTCCTACTCCACCGCGACAGAGGCCTCTCCAGTCTCCGAGGGAGGTACCTCTTTATTTAGGCGGGCTTGGAGCTTCGGCAGAAAAAACGCCCAGAGGTCCGGCGGCATGAAAGAAAAGTCCGCATCCGGGTTGTGGGACCAGCAATGATAGAACAGGTCTTGCAAGGACTGCTCCAAGACGGCCCGTTCGGCTTCCATGGCGGCTTGGGCCTCGGTCTTTGCTACCTCGAGATCTGTCCGCGACGCGGCCAGGGAGTTTTTAAGCTCTCGGTTCTTGGAGCGGATCTTCTCTAGCTCGGCTTTAGAGGCCGCCAGCGCGTCTTTCGCCTCCTGAGCCTCCTGGAGGGCGGTCTGGCGCTCAGCCTCCACAACCTCGAGCTGGGCCTTGGTCCTAACGATGCCTCTGTATGCTGCAGCAATGCCCTGCAAGAAAGGAAGGATAAATTAACTAACTGGAAGAAAAAAGGCGGCGTGTGAGTGTTAAAGCTTTAAAAGAATGGGGCAGTTTACCGTTAGGGTCATGTCCATCGAAGACTCCATAACTCGGACCGGGCTCGTTGTTTCGATGGCCTGGAGCTCCCTCTCCCTGAGCTTGTAGAAATGGCTGACGGCATAGCTAGCCGACTCATACACCGTCCCCCGAAATGCTTCTGGCATCTTCTCCAGATCCTGGGGATCGACCGGGATACGCACATCCGGGGCTGCCGCGGCCGGATTCCCGATCTCTATTACCTCGTCCTAGGCGGCCAATGGAGATCGTTGGGGTGGCGGGGGCATGGGCCCTGTCCTGGCGACAGGAAGGATCGCCCCCGCGACCTGGGATGGAGGGGCTTTCTCATTCTCCTTAGCCGGGGATTTGGTGGAGGTCCCAGCCGAGCTCTTGGACTCTCGAAGCCTTTTCAACCTTGGCCCCGCTGGGGGGTTCCCGCCGAAGACCACGCCTCGCAGATTACCTCCGGGCTGAGACATGTCTTCTGCCAAGAACAAAAAACATGGTTATTACAAGGTAGCAATCATGCAGAAATAGAGGCAAAAGGTTTAAAGGCAATGAATAAGCGAATACTAAGGGAGCCCTATCCCCCGAGCTGGAAGAGTCTAAGACGATTATTGTAATGCCCCGGATTCCCTAATGTGGTTTAACGGCTGGATTTGTAGGCCGGGAGGGCCATAATTGTTTAATTTTTCCATTTAACGTGTTTATGCATGTTTATGAGAATTATGTTATAATATAATGTTAATTGTAAGCATGTCGATGATATATGTGAGACCACATTATGATGTGGGTTTGTTCGAGCTGTTCGACATGAAACGATCGTAGTTATTGATTAGCGGTTTAGTCACAACGGGATTAAGTGTCGGGACTTGGGTTGAGTCTCGGGGTGATTTTGATGATTAGAGCGTTACCGGGAAATAAAGGGTAACGGGATGTGAATTATTGGTGTTTATGATTATTGAAACGGGAATTGGAGAGCGTTAATTATGATTAACGAGTTAGGAGGAAAGTACCAAAAATGCCCTTGGGAGTCTTTAGAAACCATTAAATGACCTAGGGGTAAAATGGTCATTTCACCCCTAGGATAGATATAACCTTATTTAGCTGAAAAAGGTGATGGAAAAACAGAGCATCTTTGAGAGTTCTCCCGTACCTTCTTTTTCTCTCTGTTCTTTGTGGTTTTTGAGCCAACTTTGAGGATTCTAGCTTGGGAAGCAAGCCTTGGGAGTTTGGGAGTGTGTTCCATCATTGAAGAGCTTCATAAGCCAAGCTTTGGGTAAGTTTCTAACCATAGTTTCTCTGGTTTGCTCTGTTTTAGTTTTGTTTTGCAGCTGAAATGTTTAGGGTGAATTCATGGTTTTTGTTGGGAGTTTTGGCTAGGGTTCCCATGCTTGTGATGTTTGGGATGTGTTGGGATGGTTTTTGGGTTCACTTGGCATCAAGAATAGGCTTTGGAAGCTTGGGAATCGAGTTAGAATCGAAGGAGATGAAGAAGGTCGGTTCAGGGAAGTTTTGGGCTGGAGGTAGCGCTACAGCGCCCACCCTAGGGCGCTATAGCGCTCCTCAGGAGGGTTTCTGGCACTTGGGCGGTTCTGTGTTTAGCGCTGTAGCGCTAGGGGTTGAGCGCTGTAGCGCTACCCTGTTCCTTCCAAACCCCGTTTTGAGTGTTTTTAAGGGTTTTTGACTTGGGGTTTCAATCCTTAAGGCCCGGAATCGATTCTACTCACCGTGTGGGCATGTTTCGAGGTCCCGAGGGTGGTGCTTGGGTTAAGACCCTATTATTGTGGATTCTCATTAATGGAGGTTATAATTGGTTGTGATTAGGTAACCGCTAAGGAGCTAAAACACCGATCGTTCTCAGGGGTCGTCTTTATCATACTTCTCGCTCGAACTTGAGGTAAGAAAACAGTGTACGGACACAGTTGCACCCTGTACAGGTATATGACATGCATGGTTTGATATTGAGGCATGTTGTTTGTTATATGTGAACATGGATTGCATATCAAATGCTAATGATTGCTAATCACCTGTTTAAGACACTGACTAGTCAGGGACCGACTCTAAAGTCGATGATTACGCATTGAGTGGCTCTATGGCATTAATGCGAGACCGACCTAAGGTCGAAGAAACTTACAAGCGCTTTCCTGGTCTACGACCAGATGACTATAGCCAAGGTATATGACCCCGGTGACCGTTTGTCACGTTGCTAAGGGACGTTGTCCATAGTTTCGGCTCTAGAGTCGTGAGGAAGGTCATGTTGGTGACCAATCACCATGCACCTGTCCTGAACAAACTTATGAGTGAAACACTTATCGATTAAGCCCTGGTGACCCGATCGTCACATGGCTAGAGGGAGCGTTGCTCATTACTGTGACTTTTGGCTATTGTCACCTATTTGTTGGACTGATAGTCCTGGATGATTATTATGATCGTTGTTGATATTATACGGTATCTTATTGTGTTTTCTTGCTGGGCCTTGGCTCATGGGTGCTACGTGGTGCAGGTAAAGGAAAGGAAAAGCTTGGCTAGCCTTGAGTGGAGAGCTTTGGTGATGTGATGTACATACAGGGCCGCTTGACCGCCACGGTCGAGGAGTTCTCAGAGGGACTAGGGGTTTACCCTATTTTTGCCGCTTAGGCCGGCGGAGTTTGTATATTTGGAACTGTAGCAACTCTTTTGTAACTTGAACTACTTGTAAACATTTTAAAAGGCTCATGAGCAGTTTGTTTACTTAATGAAATGTATCCTTTCCTTTTTACTGGTTTTCCACCTTAACCTGATAATAACACTTAGATCACGTTTTTAACCAAAGGACTCGGGTAGCGGGCCAAATTTCCGGTTCACCATTCTCCGTAACTGTTCTGGGGTAGCCAGGGCGTTACAATTATCTCACGAACTGGCGCAGGTTCTAAGTCCGGTTCTGACTCGGGGCTGGACTCTTCTACATACTGCCTAATCCCCGGAGCATAGATGCCCCTCTGGAGCGCCGGCCACGTGCGTAAGTTGGTCCCATACTCCTCAAAAAGGATCGACCTAAAAGCTAAGGTGTTATCTACTGCTACAGTACCCCTAGGCCGACTCTCTTGGTGATCCAGCACGAGCCGGTCAACACAATGGAGCAAGAGCGTGTCCAGGTCTGGATTCCTCGGGTGACGATGGACGAGCTGCCTAGGATTGAACCTAACCAGCCGGGGGTCTGCAGTGGGCCTATCTACATTCTTAAATAAGTAAGGATTACCTTGGCCGGAGGGACCCGCGGCTGCTCCGGATTGGACCCTCTCCTCGTCCATCTTCTGGGCGACCTCCAAGGTCCTCTTCCTACTCTTCACGAGAGGAACTTCGTCACTCTCTTCCTCACCTTCGTCGTCTGCGATCTCCTCCGTGACGATCGGTCTGTTGTCGCGAGCTGGGGGCGGCCCCCGGGGCCTCTTCAAATTCAAAGTCTGATTTGGGAAAATCAGCTTGCAGAATACCATCGTCTCGTCGGTCACGAGCACGCGGTAGTCTTTCTAACTGGGGGGAAAGCTCGCCAGTGTGTCGTATTGACCCCCGAGGGTCACAGATTTCTCGGTCCTCGCGTAGATGGCTGCAAGATTGGTTGAAGTCAGAAGTGAGATAAGGAGGGAGCTAAAATAAGATAACCCTTAAAAGGCGGGCCGAGGTCAAGGATCACTTACGAGGGTGATTAAAGTAATGATGATCGCAGTTGCGGAACCCAGTTGACATGAAAAACTGGTCCTTGAAGTCATTCGGGTGGCTCGGCAGCTCGATGACCACTGCTGTATTAGGGAAATGGGTTAAGTAATAGAACCCGTCGCCTCACCCCCGCTGGTCCGGGCTGGCTTTGAGGCAAAAGAAGTATAGAATATCAGCAGGAGTGGGGACCTCCCACTCGTGCTTTTGAAATAAATACCTCAACCCCGCCAGCAGACGGTAGGAGTTGGGAGGGAGCTGAAATGGGGCCAACCCCACATAATTCAGGAAGTCAGCGAAGTACTGGTCCAGGGGGAGGAAGGCCCCTGCCTTGAAGTGTTCACCGCTCCAGGCCGCGAACGATTCATCGAGCGGCGTGCAGCTCCGCTCGCCCTCTGCGGCAGGTCGGGCAATCACTGAGGCTTTCCCTAAGGGAATGTTGTGGGAGATGAAGAGTTTGGTGATCTTGGCCTGCTCGGTTATCTTCGAGACGATTCTCTCCGCCTCAAAAAACGCGTCAGGGGCCACCTCGGCCTGTTTCTCCATGGCCGGGCCAAAGTGGGGAATCGGCGAGCTGGGCATCACCGCCTTTCCTTTATCTTGTTGGGAGGCCGATCTTCCCACGTTCCTCTGGGGCAGGTTCTTCTTCGGGGCCATCTGGTCGCCTATCGAACAAAAGAAAACACTTTAGAAAAGGAAACCCAAGCAGAAGGATGAAGCAAGTGTTAATTACACGAGCTGGGGTAAGCCCATCCCGTGGAGAGTGGAACCACGCGGTTCAATGAACACGCGCCTAGGCCCTCAACAGATCCCAGATTACTCAGAATTCGTGTGTCAGGGAGCTCAGAGTAAAAATTTTCCTTGGGGGGAAAGTTACAATAGGCAAAACGTGCAAAACCGCTTTTGAGGCGTATTCCCTAAGCTACCCGGTTTTGCACCCAAAATTCCTAAAGGTCCTACCCAGAAATTGTCCCTGAAGAAACACCTCGAAACCCATATTCTAAAATGATTTCCTGCAACAGGCGTGCCCTAATCTAAGAAGGGCCATCACCCTCCATATCCACACAACCCAGAAAACCCCTGCATGTGGCTACAATAGTTTTTTTTTTACCTAAGCTACAATGGCATGCTTTCAAAATAAACTGGGTCAGAAAACTTACAGTGTATGGCTGGATGGTGGGCGAGATTGCTGCGCTGGTAGGAGCTTCGTTGGTACAGTGGCTTCCAAGGCTTTGAAGAAACTCGTACGCTTAGGCTTCGTGAACGGAGAAGATGAAAACATCAGAGATGAGGGTTTCGTCCTTCGGAAAGTCAGAGAAGGAAGAAGGAAATTTGAGAAATTTTTGAATGATAGGGTGGCCCGTGCGTAGGGTGGCCACCCCCTCTTTATACAAGGGAAGGATCACGTGTAAAAGGCTCTTGGAAGACCCTCCACTCGAAATGTGAAACGACGGCTGGTCAGTAGGCTAGGCCATTTAATGCGGTTCTCGTAGAGTGTACCGTCGCCACCCACGACGTTCCACGTATCAGACGCCTGCGAAAAGAATGGAATGCGAAGGGTTGTGGAGGAAGTCTAAAAGCCCCTACTGTGGTCTCCTATGCATGACGTCATATACCACGAGCAGGAGCTTGGGGGGCAGATGTACGCCCTGATTTTCCCACGGGCTGATTAGCAGGACGAGCCTCGGACTAATCAGGTTTAGTCCGAGGTGCCCACAGGACGAAGATCCTATTTCCAGGGCGGATCTTCTCAGCTCGAGAGGGGCCTCTGAAGGCCATGCCAGGAGAACAGCTCGGAATACGAGCTGTTCGTGTCACGAGGAGCCCAGGAAGCTCTGAGCCTTTATGAAGTCAACGCACGCAAGATAAACGTGCATATATCTGACATCACGTGTCTGATATCCCCTTGACTTCTCGGACACGCAGTAGAAACGTGCGTGTAATGCCCCGGATTCCCTATTATGGTTAATGGCTGGTTTAGTAGGCCGGGAGGGCCATAACTGTTTAATTATGCCATTTAAATGTGTTTATGCATGTTTATGAGAATTATATTATAATATAATGTTAAATGCATGCATGTGAGTCCACATTTGTTTACAGGGGTATTATGGTAATTTGGCCCGTTGAGGGTATAATTGAATATTTGTTGTATGTTAATGACATATTGTGAGACCACATTATAATGTGGATTGGTTTGAGTATTTCGACATGAGACGATCTTTAAACATGATTTATCGGTTTGGTCATAACAG
This sequence comes from Humulus lupulus, assembly GCF_963169125.1. Lineage (NCBI taxonomy): Eukaryota > Viridiplantae > Streptophyta > Magnoliopsida > Rosales > Cannabaceae > Humulus > Humulus lupulus. Next base: position 180,086,423 of record NC_084800.1, on the reverse strand, counting down.
GTTTGAGCTCGGGGCTCGGGGTGAGTCTCGGGGTGATATTAAAGGTTATAGCGTTACTGGGGATTTTAGGGTAACGGGTTATGAATTGTTGATGTTTGAGGATATTGAGATTAGCGGGAATTGGGAAGCGTTTATTATAATTAACGGGTTTAGCGGAATGTACCAAATTTTCCCTTGAGTTGGTTTAAGAGGCTTTGGGTGGCATAAGGGCATTTTGGTCATTTTAGTGAGGATTTATATAAGGTTTAGTGGCTGAAGGCTGTAGAACAAATAGAGTAAAAAAACAGAGTTTGCCTCTTCCATTCCCGTACATCCTCCTTGCTTCATCTTCTTCATTGCTTCTTTGAGGGTTTTGAGTTCTTGGTGGAGATTCAAGCTAGGGAAACTTAAGGGCTGGATTGGAGACTTGTTTTAGCTTGTGTGGGAGGTTTAAAGCTAGTTTCAAGGTGAGTTTTGGCTATATAACACAGCTGGTACTCTGTTTTCGTTTTAGTTTTTAATTCATGGTTTTTGATGTGGGAAGTGTGAATCAAAGGGGTTTTTTGTGTTGTTTTGATTGGGGTTTGATGAGGGTGAGCTATGGGTGTTATTTGGGGGTTTAATTGAGTGTTTGGGGGAGGTTTGGAGTTGGTTCGAAGGGTTAGTTCTAAGGGAAAACGCAGGGGCGGTTTGTTGGTGCGTTGCTGGTTTTAGGCTGAAAAGGCATAATGAGCCGCGGCCTGTCTATGGCGTGCTGCGACCTGAGATGGCTGGAAATGTGAAAATGGCCCTGTCAGGAGGGTGAGCCGCGGCATGGCTCTGGTGAGCCGCGGCCCATCAGGGCAGATTTAGCCAAAAGCAGGTTTTTAGCTTGGGGATTCAAACCATAGGCCTCGGGGTTGGACCTGGTACCCGGTTGGGTAGTATTTGATGTCTCGGGGGTTGGGATTTGGTTTAGGAACCCTTGGTTATCATTTTTATTGATGAATCCTATATTTTGGTTATGACCAGGTGACCGTCGAGGAATTTAAAGGTTGATCGTTCTCAGGGGTTGTTCATATTATAATACTCACTCGAACCAGAGGTAAGAAAACAGTGTATGAGTATAGTTGCACCCTGTACAGGTATATGGCATGTGTGATTTGATATTTGAGGCATGCTAGTTGATATATGTGGACATGGATTGCATATTAAGTGCTCGTGAACGCTGATTACCTGCTTGAGACACTGACTAGTCAGGGACCGACTCTAAAGTCGAGAATCATGCATTGAATGGTTCTATAGCATTAATGCCTGACCGACCCTAAGGGTCGAGAAACTTACAAGCGCTTGCCTGGTCTACGACCAGATGATTATAGCCAAGGTATATGACCCCGGTGACCGTTTGTCACAAGGCTAAGGGACGTTGTCCATAGTTTCGACTCTAGAGTCGTGAGGAAGGTTATGTTGGTGACTAATCACCTTGCACCTGTCCTAAACAAACTTATAAATGAAACACTTATCGATTAAGCCCTGGTGACCCTATCGTCACATGGCTAGAGGGAGCGATGCTCACTATTGTGACTTTTGGCTATTGTCACCTATTTGTTGGACTGATAGTCCTGAAGGAATAACTATGATTATTGTTGATATTATATCATGCTATATTGTGTTTTCTTGCTGGGCCTTGGCTCATGGGTGCTATGTGGTGCAGGTAAAGGGAAGGAAAAGCTTGGCCAACCCTGAGTGGAGAGCTTGGGCGATGTGATGTACATATAGGGCCGCTTGACCGCCACGGTCAAGGAGTTCTCAGAGGGACTAGGGGTTTACCCTATTTTTGCCGCTTAGGCCGGCGGAGTTTGTATATTTGGAACTGTAGCAACTCTTTTGTAACTTGAACTACTTGTAAACATTTTTAAAAGGCTCATGAGCAGTTTATTTACTTAATGAAATGTACCCTTTCCTTTTTATCGGTTTTTCACCTTAACCTGTTAATGGTACCTAGATCACGTTTTTAACCAAAGGACTCGGGTAGCGGGTCAAATTTCCGGTTCACCGTTCACCGTAACTGTTCTGGGGTAACTAGGGCGTTACAGTGCGTGTCAGACACCCACGGATGGGTTGGGCCGTGCGGCCCATTATATCCTTCCATGCTGATTAGAACACACTTATGTGTCAAGTTTAGGAATTAATCATGAATGCCACAGAGTGGATATGACAAATGGTAAGGTCACGGGATGACCTCCCTACCAACTTCCAGGTGCCTTCTCCTATAAATAGGGAGACCCTGGGAGTTGATAGGGGTTGGAAAAAATAGTCTTTGAAGGACTATATACTTTGTAAACCAAATACCCAGAGAGGATGAATAATATTGACTAGTGGAGTAGAATGATTTTAACCTTTGAACCACTTAAAAACGTGTCTTGAGTCACCTAGTTCATTATATAAGATTTCATATCTGTGACGGTTCTACCTTGAGTGCTAATCTCTTTCTCTTCTTCTCTTAATTACCTGTTGCCGAAGAACTGCGTCAACATATATATATATATGAGTTTGATACTATAATATTTAATTATTTTATTTCTTAAAATGAATAAAATATTTTAAAAAAAATATAATATTAAATGATGTCGAGAAAACATAGAGAAGCTGATGTATGGTATAATATAAAAGTTTAAGGTAAATTTAAAAAAATATATGTTTTAGTGGTGTATTTTGTAATACACTTTCTCTATAATATTTCGCTAAAACTCACAAAACCATCTTCCATCAGCTCCTTTAGACATATATTTATAATAGCTATGCACAAACTCCAATTAATCTATATCTATATTTACATAATATTTACATATTCTTTATATAATATTTTAATATTATTATTTTTCTTTATAAGTTTTCTCTCTCCCACTTAGTTTATATATTTATTATTTCTTTTTTTAATTATTTTATTTTACTTTAATTAATAAAATATGTTTAAAAATATAATATTTAAATGATGTAGAGAAATATATAGGGAAGCTGATGTATGATATAATATAAAACTTAGAGGTAAAATAGAAAAATGTGTGTTTTGGGGAGGTATTTTAAATGATGGAGTAGAGCATCCATTGGGAGTGCTCTAAACTAACCCAAGTAAGATTTATTGTATTTAGAGGAATTATATCATGAGAGGAAACTTTGTGCAGAGTTCCACTCGGGGGCGGAGGCAAGGGGGTGCATTGAATTTTTTTCCTTTCAAATTTTACATTAATTTGTTTTCATTTTGATCTCTGAAAAAATTATATATATTTTTTTTATTATTACCCCTGTTTTATTTTTAATTTTTTCTCTTCTTTAAAATTTTTACTTGTTTTTCCCTCCCTCTAGGCATGGCTCCGTCTGGGTTCCACAACTATTAATGGGTTATTATTACCCCTGTTTTATTTTTAATTTTTCTCTTCTTTAAATTTTTTACTTGTTTTTCCCTCCCTCTAGGCATGGCTCCGTCCGGGTTCCACGACTATTAATGGGTGGCTTTGCGATACTTTATGGGCACAGATCAAAAACACCCAAGTACGTTTCTAAGGGAAATATTTTATCCACCTATTCTGACCTTGGAGAACAAACCACTCAACAAGGAGATTAAAAAATTACGGATGCTATCAACTTGTTCCAACCTAGGATAGTAAGCTCATGAGCTTAGTTTTCACTAGCGAGAGAAACGAAAGAATAAATATTTATTTGAAATCTTAATTCAATAAAAATTAATAAATTTAACAAATAATTCTAAATGTTAAATATAGACTTTATTTTTTAAAAGTTACTTGACTAAATGCTACAATCACAATAAAAATATTGGCTTTTTTTTTTATAAGTATACCTAAAAAAAAATTACAAAAAATCGTTCCTAAAACTAATTGCAAAAAAAAAAAAAAAAAAAAAAAACTTGCAAAACTTAAATAATTATACAAAAACCAACATTTTAAAAAAATAATTACAAAAATATTGAGGTTATCATTTTGTTGCTTTTTATAACTATTTAAGATACTTATTGGTTACATATAAAAATATGTCTTCAAGTGGCACAATAATAGCAAAAAATAAAATTAGGTTTCATTTTAGTTGTGTTAAGAAAATAATTTAAGATATTAACTAGTTACCTTTTATAACATGACTATGATACAATATTAAAACAATCAACCTAATGAGTTACCAACAATTGTATTGTTATTTTCTATTTAAAAGTCACCAAAGAGTATCCTAAACAATCTCTTGTAAAAAGTTACTTTAATAGGATTTTTAAATAGCATTTAAGGTTATTTAAGAAACTTTATAGTTAACTTTTGAGTGTAATGCAAAAGTACATTTTTCGGTAGCTTATTGAATTTATGTTTGAATTGTAGTTAATTTTTGATTAATCTAATAGAAAAGTAACTAAATGTTACTTTTGAATCAAAGCACAAAAGAGATTACTTAGAATCATCTTAACTGACAATGACAAGAAATCTATGCTTGCCATATATTAAAATGACCCCCTCAAAGAGTAGGTCGCGTTGGTACCACCCTAGAGCCCAAACAATCGTTGGTGTCACTAAAAAACGCTTTCAAAGTGGCGGATAACTCCACAAACTTGCCAAAAAGAGGGATGATTTAAGGGAGAAGATGTTGTTGGGTTTGGTTTCTCTTGAGATACTCGTTCTAATGGTACCGCCCTCGGTCTTAGAGTGGCTGGAGTTGGCGGGAAAAGGGCTATGGGCATTGTACAACCGTGAAAATTTAGCAGCAAGCAAGTCCGAACCTCCTTTGTCACAATGAGTGGGGGCATGTAGCATATGGAATTCTAGTGGTCGGCGCTGGGCAGTTGCCAATAACTAGTTGTTTATTTGCTAAAAAAAAATTTGGGAAAAAAATCAAAGTATTTGTGTGTGCAAAGTGTAGAATCTAATATAGAATTGAACATTATTTTAATAAATAAAATATTGAGTTGTATTTTTGTAAATAAAATGTTGATTGGATTTATGTTGGAAGTGGTTTTTCCATAAGATTCATCATGTGAATATCCCTATTTTGTGTGTACAATCTTGTATAAGTATGAGAGAACAAGATGATTAAGATTGTAGATAATGATTAAACAATCCACAGTTAATGTGGATGCTAACAATCCACCAAGAAAAAAATCCCTAGTACATGGTTAAAATACAAGGCTAAAGGTCACTTAGTCACATTATCAGACTCAGACCTATAAGTCTTGTGAAACCGAAAGATTGTCCCAAGGGAAGCATCACCTAGTGAGCCGTGAAGTATGGCCTTTGTGGATGCTCAATATTCCATGCTTGTAAAAGATCGAAGGCGCATGCTAAGGTCGCATAAAGGCCTAAATACATGTCTGAGCCTCGGGATGCTCGGGCCACCGTCCTCTTGCAACGGCCTCGCATCACCCCTCGACGTCATGCTGGACATGTGCGTCATGCGAGGCCCAGCCTCGCACCACCCTCGGTGCGCCCTCGGCATCACGCTGGGCATGTGCGTCTCACGAGGCCCAGCCTTGCACCACCCTCGGCGTACCCAGCGAGGCGGCTCGCCCGTCGCAGCCGCACACCGCCCTCTCGAGGCCCCTGCCTCGGCGCATGTGCGTCTCGCGAGGCCCAGCCTCGCACCACCTCTCGCAAGGCCTCTGCCTCGCACTTGCCTCGCATCACCGGTACCACACGCTTGGGAGGGGCGCCTCGCGCCCGGGGGATGCGCCTCGTGTCCACGGCGCCTCGCGCCCAAGAGGGGTGCCTCGCATCCGGGGCAGGCATCTCGTGCCTAGGGGGAGCGCCTCGCTCCTAGGAGATGCCACGTGCAACGGGTCGCACGCCAACAACACCTAACACCTATTAGGCATACCTCACGCTCGAGAGATGCCCAACGCCTTGCCTCGGCTTGCATCTCATGGCCCCCAAGCGACCCTGCCTCACTTCACGCGTTTGGGAATATGTCGTGAGAAGGATCTTGGGCAGCAGGACAGCCTCGTCCTTGGTGGTCTCGCGGCCCCAAGTGCATGGAGACTGCAGGGCATTGGTCTTGTGAATGAGACTATCGACTAACGCAGGGGTGCCCTCTACGGGACACCTTTCTTCCTATGGGACTCATAGGATGTAAGGTCAAGGACCTAAGGGAAGGCTTCACAGCGATCTGATGCGAAGGCAGGAGGGATGCTCGGGCCACCGTCCTCTTGCAACAGCCTCGCATCACCCCTCAACATCACGCTGGGCATGTGCGTCACGCGAGGCCCAGCCTCGCACCACCCTTGGTGCGCCCTCGGCATCACGCTGGGCATGTGCATCTTGCGAGGCCTAGCCTCGCACCACCTCTCGCGAGGCCCCTGCCTCGCACTTGCCTCGCATTACTGGTACCACACGCCTGGGAGGGGCGCCTCGCGCCTGGGGGATGCACCTCGCGTCCATGGCCTCGCGCCCAAGAGGGGTGCCTCGCATCCGGGGTAGGCATCTCATGCCTAGGGGGAGCGCCTCGCCCCTAGGAGATGCCACGTGCAACGGGTCGCACGCCAATGACACCTAACACCTATTAGGCATACCTCACTCCCGGGAGATGCCCAATGCCTCGCCTCGGCTTGCATCTCAGGGCCCCCAAGTGACCCTGCCTCACTTCACGCGTCTGGGAATATGTCGTGAGAAGGATCTTGGGCAGCAGGACAGCCTCGTCCTTGGTGGTCTCGCGGCCCCATGTACATGGGGACTGCAGGGCATTGGTCTTGTGAATGAGACTATCGACTAACGCAGGGGTGCCCTCTACGGGACACCTTTCTTCCTGTGGGACTCATAGGATGTAAGGTCAAGGACCTAAGGGAAGGCTTCACAGCGATCTGATGCGAAGGCAGGAGGGGTACGGAGCACACCTACGAACTAAAAGGAAGTAAAGTACGGAAACAAGGCCCATGTCAGACAAGTAGTGGTCGTACAAACAAAGTACTTGCTGCGGTCCACGCCAGACAACCCCTGACACTCGTATTCAGTAGGTAGTGGAGACATCCCCACGGATTCTGACCATGTACGGGAGCCGACACCACCACCTCTGAAACCACTCTCCGGACAGTGTACTTATGTACCACCTAGTCCACTGGACCACAGTGTATCTAGGGCCATTAGAGCCCACTATATAATGTCCCCCAATTCCACATGGGAGGAGGTTGGAAAATTCATTGTATGTAGAGGCTATTAAGCAATATACATTTTTTACTCCATTGTGGATCTGCGTTTATCCTTCCATAAGTTCATTCTAAGTTATTGTCTAAACACCACCACACTTACCTTTGAGTTTTCCGATCTAATTTCGTTGACGAGATTTCACCGTCAACAGTTAGTATCAAAGTTATGGAATCTTTAATCTAACGCTACTAATATGGTCCATTGGTATTATGAATACATAAGATCAAGATTCAAATTACTAGTGTAGTTAGACATCTCAGTGGAAATGATTTACATAATAAGAATATATAAGATTAGACTCGATATGTATATAACTCTGTATAAATATCGTTTACTTTAAAGAGTTATAATCATGTCATCTGATGATTATATGTAGATCAATCTAAATTCTGAAGAACATGAACTCTTGTTTATGTTATTTAGACCTTTTGATTCGCTTGTCAAAGTTTGTTAGATAAAACAGACTAAGGAATTTTGTTTTAGAGGTTTGTTGGTGTAGATGTATATGGACATGGTTTACAGATATGGAATCCAAACCTTCTTCATAAGGATTGAATAATGGTTCTCTTAAATTTTAATTCTGGAACCGAATAGTTATTGAACTAAAATTTATAATAAGGATTATAAATTAACTATACACGAGTGAATTTATGGCACTTAAGGATAAAGAAGTAATTAGAGGGATAAAAATAATAATTTATTCCAACTCTAATGATAGACCAATTATTGAAGAATTGAACTGTATATGATGATTATATCAATGGACTAATTGAGATTGCTTAGTAATTTTTTCTACAATTTTAAGAGTGCAATCATATATATATATTTATATATATATATACTAGAATAATCATGAGATTCATAAATAAGATTCATTTGATTAAGAGTTTAGTTAAATAATCTAAATGATTGAAGTTTGAAATTATAGATCTATAAGTCCCCGAGGCGGCTCCATAAACACTGATTAATGTAAGAATGTAACAATAAATTAAGGAGGGTCATATTTGTAAAAGAAATTAATTTATAATCAAATATGTAATTATGGGATAATTATATCTTATTAATTAATTGATAAATATAAAATATATTTTATATAGTAATTTTAAATACTATATATATGTTATACCCATTTTTAGATTTAATGATGTGGTAATTGACATGGACAAAATATGATGAATGAACCATTCAAGGAGTTGACTATGATGAAACATTTTCTCCAATTGATATGTTAAAATCCATTTGTATACTGTTGACGCGGTTCTTCGCCAACAGGTAATTAAGAAATGAAGAGAAAGGGATTAGTGCTAAATGTGAACCGAAACAGATATAAGATCTTAGAAAAGGAAAGAGGTGACACAAGACACGTTTTTTGAGTGGTTCAAAGGTTAAAATCCTTCTACTCCACTAGTCAGTATTATTGCTCTATACTGGGTATTTGATTACAGGGCCTTCTTTACAATAGAGAATCCAACCCTTATTAAGTCCTAGGGTCTCCATATTTATAGGAGAAGGCACCTGGGAGTTGGTAAGAAGGTCATCCCGTGACCCTCTTATCTATCACATCAACTATGTGACATTCATGATTAATTCCTAAACCTAACACATAAGTATGGTCAAATCGATAGGTAAGGAGATAATGGGCCGCACGGCCCAACCCAGTCGTGGGTGTCTGAACACGCACGTTCCTGCTGCGTGTCCGAAAAGTCAGGGGCATATCAGACATGTGATGTCTGATATATGCACGTTTACCTTGCGTGTGTTGACTTTACAAAGGGTCATAGCCTTCATACTTAGTTCGTACCGCGAGCTGGACACTTAACTCGACCATAGGCCTTCAGAATCCGGGGTCAAGTCTTGTGCAATCTTGGCGAACCCTTGAGTCTCCTCGAGCTAAGTAGGTACGACCTAATGACAGAAGCTCCGGTCTGTGGGACATCCACGAGATAATTATGATTAGGTCGCATCTCGGCTCGCTAATCAGCCCGTGGGAAAAACAGGGCGTACATATACTCTTATCCATAGTCATAACTCTTGATTATGAGATATGGTAAGTGGACGTCAAGACAACATTTCTCAATGTCTATCTTGATGAGAGCAGTTATATGGATCAATCGAAATGATTTAAAGTAGCTGGACATGAAAACAAAGTTTGTAAGCTTAATAGGTCAATCTATGGGCTTAAACAAGCTTTTGTTGGTAACTGCTTTACCATATGCGGCGCGAAAAGCACGAGGTGTTGGGCCCAGAGATTTAAATTTTTTTTATTTAAACAAACTTTAAATTATTGGATCCAATAACATGCAAACAATTAATCATAGAGAAATAAGAAAATGAGGATTTACCAGTTGAAGAACTATCAAGAATCCTCACTATCTTTTTTTATCTCCAACGAATATGCAATCCAAAGCAGTTCTTTAAAATACTCAGACTAAGATCTTCCCATATGTTTCTCTACACTTCAAGATGTGTGTGGGCACGTAGAGTAATGATAGGAAAATATTTATGATTCACAAGATATTCTCAACACATGAGATCTTGGAATATTAGGTCCGAGACAGAGTTTTGAGAAAGATTTTAGGGATGAGAAAATATTACGATATATTTTCTCTCTCTTGAATATTTTGAAATATTATGTATCTTTTTAAAACTATATTATCTGATAGATCTATAAAATAATCACTTAAATTCAAAATTTAAAATACCAACTATAAATTTATTATTATTAAATAAATAAAAGAAAAATATTAAGATCCAATCTTGATCAGTTACTATAGCTACACGCCAAGTACAGTCTTTGGACTGTGGTTGGCATGTACCATCCCTATTTCTAGGGATGTGTTCCAACCAATTTTCTTTTAATTATATTTAATAATTTATTTATTTTAAAATATCTAAACTTGATAATTTATCGTACCAGATTAACTAAAGAATAAATATTAATTCAAATTCACAACTAATTTGAATTATCATAAATATCTTTTCACATTTATTTAAATTAATAAAATCAATTAATGCAAAATTAATTATTACAATCACTTAAATGCCAATTTCGAAATCCCCATTTTATTTAAAAAATTAATTAAAAAAATTCCTTTTATTAAAATATCAATTTCAAAAATTGCTACATTAATTAAATAATTTGTCTCAATTACATATTTGACCATGAAGAACAAGTTTCTTCACAATACGCCCTTATCTTGATTTTTCACGATTTATACTCTTACCTTGAATAGTGTTGATAGAGCCATCTCGGGGACCTATGGATCTATAATTTCAAGCTCCAATAAATTTAGATTATTAATTAAAAATGTTTAATATAATGACCTTAATTTATTATTCCACTAAAAATATGAGACCGCACTATTGTAATTATAGACATTTATTTATTAAGTACTTTTAAATATATAAAAAAGTATCCATCGATTTAATCACTACATACCATTCAATCCTCTATTAATGATTCATAATTAAAGTAGGAATTAATTACCGTTTAACCTCTTTAATTATGTCTTGTTTACTTAAGTAGCATTAACTTACTAATGAAGGTTAATTAATAAACTGAATTATGAATTTGAGCTCAATAACCTTTCAGTTCCAAAAGCCAGCCCTTAAGATAACACTTATTCAATTCCTCTCGGAAATGTATAGATTTCATATCTGTATATTATATCCTCAGCTATCTACATCAATGAGTTCCCAAAACTAAAGTTTTCAGCATGATTATTCTGACAAAAAATAACGAGTGAATCAAAGAATTCATATGACATAAATAGGAGTTCATAATAACTTTAGGAATACGATCAATTTGTATATGATCATCTTATTGAAATGTTAAATTAATACTTATAAAGTAAACGACATTATTAAGTATTAATAATATATCAGGTACAATTCATGTATAACCACTTTATACAAAGTACCTCTACTAAAATTTTCTACTACATCAGTAATCAGGATCTAGATTACATGTATTCATAATACTAGTGAACCGTACTTACAATATTTAATCCAAAGATTCCATATAACTTTATTTTACTGCGAATTATTTAAATTCGTTCCCTACAATCTTAATCCTCTCTTACCAATACAAGATTGTAGTCACAATAACGAATTTGGGAATTTTATAATTTTCACATAATATTATTATAATAATAATAATAAACAATAAATATACACTAAAATTCATTTCAATTATTTATTTCATAAAACATTGTTCAATATATATACTTTAAAGGACATTAATCCCAAAAATCTCCCACTTGTCCTAAAACAAATGAGGCATCTCCCTCAAACCCATATTGCTAACATGATCTTTAAAAGACTTGGTAGACAAAGTCTTAGTGAAAGGATCAGCAAGGTTATGTTCTAAAGCTGTCTTCATAACTGTTATATCTCCTCTGTGAACAATATCCATGATCAAGTGGTATTTCCTCTCGATATGCTTTCCCCTCTTGTGACTCCTTGGTTCCTTCGAGTTAGCTACTGCCCCACTGTTGTTACAGTATAGGACAAGTGGCTTATCCATATCTGGAAAAAATTCCAGATCGGAATAGAACTTTGTGAGCCAGACAACCTCTTTAGCTATTTCACAAGCCGCTATGTATTCAACTTCAATGGTAGAATCTGCAATGCTGGTTTGTTTAATACTACGCCAGACCATAGCTCCTCCACCAAGTGTGAACATTGATCCAGAAGTCAATTTTTGATTATCTCTGTCTGATTGAAAATCAGAATCAGTGTATCCAGTGGAGTTCAAGTCATCACTTGAATATACAAGCACATATTATTTAGTTTTCCAAAGACACTTGAGAATATTATTTACTGCAACCCAATGCCTCAATCCAGGATTGGATTGAAAACTACTGACCACATCGCTACTGCATAACAAATGTCAGGTCTTGTACACAATATGGCATACATTAGATTGCCTACCGCCGAGGCATAGGGATACTGTCTCATATTCTCTTCTTTTTGAGGTGTTTAAGAACATTGCTCGTTAGAAAGGATAATTCCATGACGGGTTGGCATATCTCCCTTCTTGGAATTCTACATACCGAATCTCTCCAATACCTTAACTATATATGTAACACCCTACTACCTAGGGACCGTTACGTTGTGCATTTTAAATAATGCTAAACTCGCTAACCGAGCCATTTGGTCATAATCGTGTAATTAAGTGTGATTAACGATTTAGGGTTAAAAATTTTGGTCAAAGATACAACGTTTCACTAAAACGTTTACTGTATACATTGGGATCCCAAACTATAATTTAAATGTTAATTACAATAAAAGAGTTACAACCAGCCGACCTAAGTGGCAAAATAGGGTTTAACCCTAGTTCCTATTTAAATCCTCGGCCGTGGCGGTCGAGCAGCCACATATGTACACATCGTCACCTAAGCTCTCCAACTCAAGGATGGTCCAGCTTTCTTTTGCCTTTACCTGCACCACATAGCATCCGTGAGCCAAAGCTCAACAAGAAAACTTAAACATGCTCATAAACAGGTAATAACATGTCACTAAATCATAATAGACATGCCTAGCAGTAATAACCCTACTCATGCATGCAAGTAGGTACAAATAAATGTTTGTGGAGTCCTGCGCTCTGAGTAGATGACTAATAAGTCTCTCGCTCTGAGGTAGATGACTAATAAGTCTCTCGCTCTAAGGTAGATGACTAATAAGTCTCTCTGAAATTGATGACTAATAAGTATCTCTTTGAATATACGACTAATAAGTCATACTCTGTATAGATGACTAATAAGTCTATCCCTATGTAGATGACTGATAAGTCTACCTCTGTATAGATGACTAATAAGTCTATCTCAGAGTAGATGACTAATAAGTCTATCTCTGAATATACGACTAATAAGTAATACTCTGTATAGATGACTAATAAGTCTATCCCTGTATAGATGACTGATAAGTCTATCTCTGTATAGATGACTAATAAGTCTATCTCGGAGTAGATGAGTGATAAGTCTATCTCTATTTAGATGACTGATAAGTCTATCTCTGAGGTCCCACGCCCTCCTAGCCACGTGACGTATCAGTCACCTGAGCTTATAGCCCTGGCTCTATGTAACTAGCCTTTAGACTAGACAAGCGCTTTTGTTTTCATCAAAATTAGGGTCGGTCAAGCATTTCATACTTATGTTGATAATGCTTATGTCGATTAGATCTAATCTTTTCAGCTTGCGGTAAACACGCTAATACTGTTCTTGACTCATAAGCCAATACCATACTACCAGTGCCCAGTACCACTGCTGAACTTGACTAATAAGTCACAACTTCACAATCAATAGTGACACCATTGCCGTTGCTGACTAATAAGTCAGTATCATACACAGATAAGCAAAGCTGCTATGCATTTACTATGCAATCAATGTCCATATATAGAGCACTCAACATGCCTCATCAACAATTACCAGCAAAATTATAACCATGCACCTTCAAACATCTAGATATAAGGCATTCAACATGCTTAATCGATAACCACAAGCATAATTATAATCATGCACAACTACAGAGACACAAGCTCTGATCAATTCCATATTCAACATTCATGCCATGCCATAATCACATGTATCATATGCATCTCATGCATCACATACTGGGTGCAGTTGTAATGCCCTACTTCCTTAGAGCCGTTACTAAGTGAATTTAAAACGTGCACTTAACTTGCTAATCAAGAATTTAGGTCAAAAGTGTAACTAAACTGTAATAAAATCATATAATTTGAAAATGTAGTCATTCATTGAAAATTATAAGTGTTTAACATCCGAGATCCCAAAATACTGTTTATAAATATTTACGACTCAAAAATATGATTAAAGTCGACTAAACAACAAAATATGATTTAGTACAAAACATCTCCCAAAAATTCCCCTGGCCGTGGCAGCCAGGCAGGCCGAACATGTACACATTGCTTCACGCTCTCCATACTCATAGTTGGTCGACTTTCCCCTTGCCCTTACCTGCACCACAGAGCACCCGTGAGCCGAAGCCCAGCAAGAAAACTCCACACAAATAAATAACATATGAATATTAATCACTCAGTATATAACAAATTCGCCAACATGCTAAACACATACGGCCATGCCGTCCTAGGCACTTTACCAGGCCCTGGGTTCGCAGTCTACACCATGAGGATATCCCAGGTATCCTTTAGGGTCTCACCCTGGCAACTCGCACTCCGCGTGCTAAATGCTGCTCCTGGCCCCTTACCGTTCTTAGTCTTCGCCGTTCCCAGCCTTCGCCGTTCTCGGCCTTCACCATTCCCGGTTCTTTTTCGTTCATTCACATATATGCATACATAACATAATTAAACAAATACTTAAACACATAAAAACATATTCAATGGGGCTACACCCTGCGACACAATCATATAGGGCCATGCCTTGCAACATAAACTATGGGGCCTCGCCCTGCTATATGGATACAACAGTTTTCTTACTTGTGTCCCGAGCTTCTTGAGCACCAAAATCCTGAGCACAGTCCTCTAACCGGAGCCTCGTTAAAAACCTAGTCACAACACATACATAACACTCTTGTTACTAACCAATTCATAAACATACCCCCGGAACCAATCCTGTGCTCTCGGGACCTCCCGTTTCCCCACACAAGGTAGCGAAAGCGTCCCGAGCCCTCTGAGCCAAAACCCTAAAAACACAAAATCCCCATATCTTGAAAATGGCCTAGCGTCGCGGCACAACCCTATAAGGGCTGCGGCAACCAAGAGGGCTCCCTTGTCCTGATTCAACCCAGCGCCGCGGCACGGAAGAACAGGGCCGCGATGCTCATACGCGAACCCAGAAACTGGGTTTTTCCCAACATTTTTCCCAAGCCAAAACTCATCCGAATCACTACCAAAGTATACCCAAGTCTCAATTTGGCCTAAACCCTCAAATAAATAGTATAGCAACTCAGAAACAACAACAACAAACCCAAACACACAATCAAACCTAAGAATCACCTAGTGGTTTAAAATTCACAAAATCTTAAATCAGACTTCACAAAGTTTAAACCAACCTTCAGAAAATTTAAACCACACCAGCAAATAAACTTTAGAGATGCATGAAACTCTTACCTTAAGTAGAAATTCGACCCTGAGATGCTTTCCCAATCCAATTCCAAACTCAAATCCACAAGTCCCAAAGCTTAACCTTGCCAAACTTCATCCCAAGAATCCATAAAGCAAAACACAAGTTAACTCACTAATCTAACATTTCCAGCAGAAATTCAACAGAGAATTGACTAGGAAACTTACCCTTGATCTCAATTAAGCTTTTGAATACTTGAATCTGTTGAATACTTGAATCTGTTGCCTAGGATCCTTCACAATCAAACACCTTAGAGAGGGAGAGAGAACCGAATGGAAGAGAGAGAGAGAGAGCTGAGAGAATTAATCCTTCTTCCTTCCTTTTTCTCTGCTTTTCCTAAGTGGTTCTAGAGTCCCCAACTCCTAAATGAAGTATATCCTCTTGCCAAAATGACCAAATTACCCCCTTAAGTTAACCTAAGTCCTCAAATAACACCAAGGGTAGTTTAGTCATTTGACACATCCCGCTAAATCCTCGAGTACACCTAAAAATCCCCGTTAATCCCAACATACCAAATTCTTTATAAGCTACTCACCATTACTCAATAATTCCCGAACACAAGTTATATTCCCAAAATACCCCTAGGCTCCTCCCGAGTCGGGTATTTGACCCTGTTGTGACTTTCTAGCTATACCGCTCTCTAGGAACGTCTCAGATCGTGCAACACAATTATATCACCACTCACACGTGGTATTAATCAAAATATACATATATTGCATTTAAGCCCTCAGCGGGCTAAAATTACAAATATGCCCCTAACAACCAAATGGGGCCCACATGCATATTTAATTAACCTAAACATGCATTTCTAATCACATACTTATCAAATTCATATACTAATACAATATATCAATAATTGCCCTCCAGGAACGCTAATCAAGGCCCTAAGCCTTATTAGCAAATTGGGGATGCTACATCAGTTTTCTTACCTTTGGTCAAAGCACAGGTTACCAATGAACGACCCTCGAGCACGATCCTGTTTCCAACCCCTAGCGATAACCTAGTCACAACCATAAATGGTGGTTCAATGAGTTCAAGTTCCAAAACCCAATCCCGGGACCAATCTCGCGCTCTCGGGACCTCCAATCCCACCAAACAGGGTGGTGGAATCATCCCTCGAGCCCTCGTGCCAAAACCCCAAAAAGTACCAAAAAACCAAGTTCTGAAGATTGTGTAGTGCTATAGTGCTACAACGCTACCTATTGGGCGCTACAACGCTATAGTCAGCACTTCGTCCCCCAAAAAGAGCACCCAACGCTGTAGCGCTACAGCGCTCAAACCAGAATTTTGGGTTTCTCAACTCGTGTTCTTCGAGCTTCAAAGCTCCAAATCCGACCCCAACGGGTTCTTAGCGCCTCAAATCAACATTTTAATCTCCCAAACAGTTCACCCAATAGCTTAGCAACACTAAAAAAACAAAAAATACCCAAACTCCCCATAGGAACTCATAATCCAAGTCTTGAGTTTGTAAAATTCAAGAACACCAAAAACATAGAATAAACTCAGGAATTCAAGGCTTAAATTACCCCTGATTATGTAGTTTCTTGCTAAATCCTCCGGCTAATAAGCTTCTAATCTTCCCTATAATCGCTATGCCTCGATCCTTGCCTGAATCCGAGTCCTAAAACTCAAGTTTCCTTCGAAAATGCTAACGATGTCAAAAATGGAACGGGAGAGAGAGAAAACGTACTGAACGTTCTTTTTATAACTCTAACAGGTTACTTCAAGCTTAAGTAACCTCAAGAAAATCCTAATACTCGGGGTCCGAAAAATGCCCCCCGGGGTAAAATAGTCAAAATTCCAAGAATTTCCCCCTGGTCTCACTAACTCCTAATTTATCATCAAATATTTATTTCCATTACCCAATATCTCGGTAATGTGCTAAATACCCCTTGTCTCACTCCGAGTCAAGTATGGATCCCGTTGTGACTTTCCCACTAGCTTGCTTCCTAGGATCGTCTCGTGCTGAGTAATCCAAGCATACCGAAATAATAATAAAGCATCAAACATATACCACATATATGCCAAATATACCCGAAATGGCCAAAATATGAAAATTTCCCAATTAAACAGAAATGGGCCCACATGCATATTTAATACACCTAAACATGCATATCTAGTCATATTATAATATAACTCACATATTCACATAATGATATACATAAATATCACATAATCATATAATTTCGAGATTTGTCATCCTGCCCCCCTAATCAAGGCCCCAAGCCTTATTAGGAAATTTGGGTCGTTACAATATAAGTAGTTTGAGACAGAGCCAAAACTTTTTTTCTGTTGATCCCAAAGGATCTTTATGTCTAGAACATAGTTTGCATCTCCCAAATCTTTCATTTGGAATTGCTTGGCTAGCCATTTCTTTACTTTTGTCAATGTTCCTATGTCATTTCCAATTAATAGGATATCATCAATGTAAAGAACCAGGAATATCACAATGTCATCTTTGATTTTTTTGTAGACACAAGGTTCATCAACATTTTGTTCAAAGTCGTACGTTTTGATTGTGTCATCAAATCTCAGATTCCAAGATCTAGAAGCTTGTTTGAGTCCATAAATGGACCTAAGAATCTTGCAAACCTTTTTGCTCTTGAACTTTTATTTTGAACCCTTCTACTTGAGACATATAAATGGTCTCATCAAGATAGCCATTCAGAAAAGTTGTCTTAACATTCATTTGCCATATCTCGTAATCCATGCAAGCAGCTATGGACAAGAGTATGTGAATGGATTTAAGCATGGAGACAAGAGAAAAAGTTTCTTCATAATCAACCCATTCTCTTTAAGTGTAACCCTTGTCTACAAGTCTAGCTTTGAAAGTTTCCACTTTCCCACCCACTCCTATTTTCTTATTGAATATCCATTTGCAGCCAATAGATTTAACATTTTTAGGAAGATCTTCAAGAGTCCAAAAGGAATTGAAATACATCGATTCCATTTCCAGGTTCATGGCATCCTGCCATTTTTCTTTGTCAAAATCCTCCATTGCAACCCTGTATGTCAATGGATCATCTTTGTTTGTGTCAGACACAAGCATCTGAACTTCATGTTCATAGCGAGTTGGCTACCTAAAAACCCTACCACTACAATGAAGCTCTCTATTATTCTGACTAGAACTTCTGGTTTCCTCTTGTAGTTGTTCATTGGAAACATTTGGATTATAAAATATACCACTTCCAGTATCCTTGGAATATCCCACAAAGATGCAAAATTTAGTGCGAGATTCTAACTTTCCAGTCTTTCCTTTCAGCACATGTGCTGGACACCCCCAAATACGAAAATGATGTAAACTAGGTTTAGTACCATTCCATAATTCCAACGGTGTCTTCTTGATAGACTTGGATGGAACGACATTGAATATGTACATTGAACATTGAATGGCATATCTCCTGAATGACAGTGACAATGATGAGTAACTCAACATTGATCTAACCATGTCTAATACTGTCATGTTCCTTCTTTCAGAAACACCATTCTGCTGTGGCGTTTTTGGTGCAGTTAGTTTGGATTGAATTCCATGTTGACGCAGGTGGTCCTAGAATTCATAATCCAAGTACTCTCCTCCTTGATCAGATCAAAGAACTTTCAGTGATTTACCTAATTGCTTTTTTCAGCTTCAACTTGGAATTCTTTAAACTTTCCAAAAGTCTAAGATTTCTTTTGCATCAATTATAGGTAACCATATCTTGAATAATCGTCAATGAAGGGGATGAAATATTCAAACCCTCACCCTGCTTGCACATTAAGTGGTCCACACACATCAATGTGTACGAGTTGGAGTGGTTCTATGGCTCTTGAATATTTTGCAGAGAAAGATCTTTTGGTCATCTTGCCTTCCAAACAGGATTCACAGACTGGAAGAGAACCAATAGTTAATTCTCTTAAAGGTACCTCCTTTGCTAGTCTGTTAATTCTATCCAAATCAATATGCCCCAATCTTAAATGCCATAGATATGTTTCACTGTCGGAATCAATCTTTTGACGTTTAATAGACCTTGGGTTTGCAACTTTAAACATTTTAGAGTTGTATACATATCACTTTTTGATTTAAGTTTATACAACCCATCATCAGATTTGGCATGACATATTTCAATACCAGATCTTGAGATAACAATCAAATTATTATTGAAAGAAATACCGAAACTTTGTTCATGCCACATAGAAATAATAAAGTTCCCAATTATGTAGGAAAAAGCTTATACAGGATTTTTATTTATTTTCATGTATATCTAATATTAAACAAATTAATACGAGATAGGCTAAAACATGTTTCTAAAATTGAATTCAAAGAGAAACAAAGAATAGAATACTTACAGTATACACATCGGAATTAAAGAGTTCTTCCTTCAGTTTCTCTAACTCTTGTATCCTCTATGTCGCAGAGTATTATCAAGAAACTGAACCGATCTCCTATTTTCTTCACAATCTTCCAATGTATCCTTAGAACCACCTAGACTAGTGTGGGAAATTCTCAACACATGAGATAGATATAGAGAGAAGAAGAGAAAATAACAAAGAGGCTTAGAAAAGGACTTGTGTTTAGAGAGAATCTACAACTATCAGAAAATTTGACTTGTGACTTATCAAACTTCTGTTTTGACTTCTCTCTAAGCACTCCTTTTATAGACCCAATCAGGCCATTTAATTTAATTAAAAAATCAATAAAATAACAGCCATTTTGAAGCCCTAGGTCGAAATTATCATGGGCTATAGGCCCGTGAAATTTCCCATTTGATTATAAGCCCATTGGACTTAAAATCAATGCCTGTATTATTTTCTATTGATTTAATTAATTAAATAATTTTTTAAATCCTTTATCAAATTAATTATTTAGAATTTGAACCTTGATTTAAATTTATTTATTAATTTAGATACCAATTTATCTTAATTAATAAATCTGCCATAATTTCTCTTTTCTTCTCAAAATTACATAACTCTATGAAACTATTCAAAATTGACCTAGTCAACTTTGATAATTCTAATTGATGATTAAATCAATTAATTGAGACTATCTAGATGATTTTATCCAAGGTAAAATGGGGACCATGGGCCTATGAAATCAAGCTCCAATAAGTTATCATAAATCTAACAAATAAATTTACTAACTTATTAATTCCTCGTGACTCCACTATAGACTCGGAATTGCACTCTTGAATTCATAGAATGCTCTATAACAAATATAGATACGCTATTAATTATCCATTGTTACAACCATAATTGTCACTCAATCCTCTATAGACGGTCTACAATGAGATAGGACTAAAATACCGTTTTACCCCTCATTGTATTTTATCCTTAAAACACTTAGTTCCTTGTAAATGATATTTCAGTAAACTAATTTCATTACTGAAATGAGATCTCTATCATTTAACACCTTGAACCAAACTAAAAGGAAACCATCATTTCACTTCTTCATCAGAAGCTATATATGTTCATATCTATGATTAACATTCCCACTCAATTATACTACCGAGTTCCCAAGATGTAAGTATGGGCTAGTCCGTAGGGTAAGCTGGTAACGAACAAGTCAAAGAACTCAAATAATACAATCAGTTACAATACTAACCACTTAGAATTGAGATTGAATTGACCTATGGTCAACTATATGATATGACTAGAATAGATAATAACTGTATGTTTACTTATCTTATCAACTGTCAATATCTGTCTAGTCCAATGTAACAAATACATCCGATCTTATCTACTTTGCTAATGTTCTGGAAAGATCATAACACTATAATGTGTAAGTAGATCATATCGTAGATTGGCAAGTCAGTGTAAATCCTATGCACTGACTAATCTTAGGACTAACTTATTTTGAACAAATAATCATATTTATATTCCACTGTGATTACGTCACTATAAATAAGATTAGCTATATGCTCGGGATTTAATAGAAGTTTATATTAAACAAATAATCATGAAAATAAAACATGTGAGCAAAGTGATTAACCAAGTCAAAAAATGATTTCTATTCTTTTATTGATAATAAAATGAGATTACAAAGAATTTGGGTTTTAATTAGGGAATAAAACCCCAACAAATTAATAATCACATTTCTAATCATAAACTAAATTTTTTTAAATCATTAGTTTTCTTGTTCTAAATATAAATCTAAAATCTCTAAAACAAAATTAAAGAAATAATATTGTTCGACATAACAATAAATTTCTAAAACTAACGATGGGTCTTCCGCTTGTTCTTTGATGCCAATGCCTTCCCCTTAGAAGTTGAATCTTTTGGAGGAAGAACCATCATTTTGCAACGAACATAAAAATAATTTTAGAATCAAGCATTATAACATTCATAATGTTAATTAAACATTAATCGCATAAGTGTAAAAGTAAAGTAAATGCAAATATGAATTTACCTTCTGTGTCATTTTCACTTACTCCATTATATCTGGATATTCAACATCTTTATGAATCGTATGCCACAACTCATACGATGTCTTGATGTATTTGTACTTTTCTTTGTACTCTTTTGGTAGGCTTTTGAGTATACAAAACCGCCCTATGTGATTATCCTTTAACCATTTGGTATATTTTTCATACATGTTATAGATATGATATATAGGTGGCTCTTCAAGCGGTGGTTGACACACAATATAAGAAATCCTAATTTCTCTTAGAATGTACAACATATAGACGTGCAAAATATGAATTCTTTTTGGATCAAAATCAACATTTTCTAGAGTATAGTCAATTTTTCGAGAGAGATAAGCAGACATGATTGCTGAAATAAATAAATAATATCACAAAATGAATTTAGCACATATTATGAATATCAATAAGTTTTTGGAATAGTAAATATGATGCATGAATGCAACAAAATTTAAACAACACATAAAAAATTATTACTAATTTCACGATAAATTAATTTGAAAATTAATGGACCAACCTTAGGGTAGGTCAAACTAATCTCACATAAATTTTGAGAAAATTCTCAAATCCATAAGTGAAATCTTAAAATAAACTATTTTCTCTTTTGACTTATAAACAATAGCTAGTTTGGTAAAAATTAACTAGTCCACTCGAAAGCCTAGTTAATCTTTGTCAGTGTAGCCCATCATTTTAGATTAATAACTTAACTCAAGAGTGTGCCTTAGGGTTAGTCAAACTTGAAATACATCATTCAATCCTATTCTTATAAAGAAGTTAACCTTGAATAATAACACGGTCACAAACCTTCCTTAGGGAGACGTAAACAAAGGTGCCTCGAGGCCCATTCCATGAAACATCAGTGTTAACTAATAATGGAGGCCATAGGAGTTATTGTTACAACTCTTGCCCCCACTCACTATTTTAGAATATGTGTTTTCTCAAAACATCCTATGCTTTCAATTAATTAAATTAATCAAATTAATTTACCAAATGATATTCTAATTATTACTAATCTCTTTAAGAATTTAATCATTAAAAAAGATTTAATCATATCACTAAATAGATCCTTAAATATCTAGTCAATAAATGCTCTAATTATTAAGAATATCATTTGCTATCTATTAAAATTAATTATTAAATAGGACTTTGAAATTAACACTTAAAATCAATTTACCGCTTTGTTCTAGATTAATTATATGATTCATTTAACGCATATAATCAAAGGTGACGTTCCTAATTCAAACATGTTTCTACTCAATATGAGATGTATGCTTGAATTAGGTATACTGTGTGGGTAATATGAATGACATGTTATCATGCATGACAATGTTATTAAACATTTTTAATACATTCAAACATTTAAATAAATATATAAAAGTAATAAATAAGTAAATAAATTCGAGCCGGGTGTTTTGGGTATTTCTAGATAAATTACAACACTTGCAATATTTTACAAAATAAATAAAAATAAAACCAAGACATCATGTAGAATCTCTATTTGCATCTTTTGGGCATTCTGTTATTTTTATGCCATCTAGCCCAAATTTGAATTATAAACAACTTCAATAATTTGTAAACAATCTTTACAAATATTGAACTTGGCTAATAAAAGTCTAATTAGTCATTTAGGTCCATTTTGAACTTGGGCCACTTAATTCAAAATTTAATTAGAATTTGAAAATTCCAATTTATAGTTTTTTGGCCAAGCTCGCAAATTCAAGGAAACCAATAATCACTCTAGGGCTTAGGTTAGGGTTTGCAATTTGAGGCATGGGCTGGTGAGGTGGCTTAAAGAGACACCAAACCACCAAGCCGCAAAGGCTCGGGCATGCAAGGCAGCCGGGCACACTAGGCGCACTGTGATCCAGGAGGCTCGACAAGCTCGGCTGGGCGCGACAAGGGCGCTGAGACACACAAGCGTGCGTGCCAGGGGATGCGACAGGAGCGCTAGAGGCGCTGGGCAGCCGAGGGACTGGGCGCCTGGTGCGCAGGCAGCTGTGGGCATGCAACAGGGCGTTGGGACAGCTGGGCTTGCGATAGTCGCACAGGCTAGGGCTCGAGATTTTACACTGTTGCAATTAATCATACTATTGCTGAAAATTAAATTACAAAAAATCCTAGGCCCCGTATGGCTTACAAGTTTAAAGATCTAGAAAAATAAGAACAATTCTTAAATCCAAAACACCATATAATTAACAACTCTTAAGAATAAACATTCATCAAAATAAACATCCATCCATTCAATACATATTACAATAATATAAGAATGCATATTATACCCACACAGTAATTAATGCATGCAGAGATTAATGACCGCTCTGGTACCAATTGTTAGTAGCTGGTTTACCATAGGCACAGCAGAAAACACGGGGTGTTGGGCCCAGAGATTTCAAAAAATTTCATTTAAACAAACTTTAAATAATCGAATCCATTAACATGAAAAACATTAATCATATAGAAATAAAAATATGGTAATTTACCAGTTGAAGAACTATCAAGAATCCTCGCTATCTTTTAGTATCGCCAATAAACATCTAATCCAAAGCAATTCTTTAAAATACTCAAAGCAAGAACTTCCAATATGTATCTCTACACCTCAAGTCGTGTGTGGGCACGTAGAGTAATTGTAGGAAAATATTTCTGATTCACAAGATATTCTCAACACATGAGATCTTGGAATATTAGGTGTGAGATAGAGTTTTGAAACAGATTTCAAGGATGGGAAAATAATATGATATATTTTCTTTCTCTTGAATATTATGAAATATTATGTATCTTTTTGAAACTATATTATCTGATAGGTTTATAAAAGAATTACTTAAATTCAAATTTTAAAATCTCAACTATAAATCTATTATTATTAAATAAATAAAAGAAAAATATCAAGATCCAATCTTAATCAGTTACTATAGCTACACGCCAACTACAGTCCCTGGACTGTGGTTGGCGTGTAGCATCTCTATTTCTAGGGATGTGTTCAAACCAATTTTCTTTTAATTATATTTAATAATTTATTTATTCTAAAATATCTAAACCTGATAACTTATCGTATCAGATTAAACAAAGAATAAATATTAATTCAAATTCACAACTAATTTGAATTATCATATATATATATATCTGTTCACATTTATTTAAATAAATAAAATCAATTAATGCAAAATTAATTATTACAATTATTTAAGTGTCAATTTCGAAATCCCCATTTTATGGGAAAAAATAATTTAAAAAATTCCTTTAATTAAAATATCAATTTCGAATATTGCTACGTTAATTAAATAATTTGTCTCAATTACATATTTGACCCTGAAGAACAAATTTCTTCCAAATATGCCCTTATCTTGATTTTTCACAATTTCCAGTCTTACCTTGAATAGTGTTGATAGAGCTATCTCGGGGACCTATGGACCTATAATTCCAAGCTCCAATAAATTTAGATTATTAATTAAAACTCTTTAATATAATAACCTTAATTTGTTATTCTCAATATTATTCAACTAAAAATATGAGACTATACTCTTGTAATTATATACATTTATTTATTGACTATTTTTAAATATATAAAGAAGTGTCCATCGATTTAATCACTACATACCATTCAATCCTCTATTAATGGTTCATAATTAATGTAGGAATTAATTACCGTTTAACCTCTTTAATTATGTCTTGTTTCCTTAAGTAGCATTAACTTTACTAATGAAGGTTAATTCATAAACTGATTTATGAATTTGAGCTCAATAACCTTGCTGTTCCAAAAGCCAACCCTTAAGAGAACCATTATTCAATTCCTCTTGGAAAGCTATAGATTTCATATCTGTATATTATGTCCTCAGCCATGTACATCAATGAGTTCCCAAAAATAAAAGTTTTCAGGATGATCATTCTGACAAACAATAACGAATGAATCAAAGAACTCATATGACATAAATATGAGTTCATAATAACTTCAGGAATAAGATCATCTTATTGATATGTTAAATTAATACTTATAAAGTAAAGAGTATTATTAAGTATTAACAACATATCGGGTTTAGTTCATGTATAACCATTTTATACAAAGTACCTCCACTAAAATTTCCTACTACATCAGTAATCCGGATCTAGATTATATGTATTCATAATACTAGTGAACCATACTTACAATATTTAATTCAAAGATTCCATATAACTTTGTTTTACTGCGAACTATTTAAATTCGTTCCCTACAATCTTAATCTTCTCGTACCAATACAAGATTGTAGTCACAATAACGAATTTGGGAATTTTCTGATATTCACATAATATTATTCTAATAATAATAGTAATAAACAATAAATATACGCTAAAATTCATTTCAATTATTTATTTTATAAAACACTATTCAATACATATGATTTAAAGGGCACGAATGCCAACAACTTCGTGATCCTGGAACTTGATGTTTAATGAAATAATTAAAACCTATGGCTTTGAAAAAAATGTTGATGAACCTTGTATTTACCAACTAATGGCGAATGCCATTGTGGTGTTCTTAGTTATTTATGTAGATAATATCTTCCTTATTGGAAACAATTTCAAGAAATTTCCAGACATAAAGACATGGTTGGGAACCCAATTCCAAACAAAGTATTTAAGTGAAACAAGTTATATTCTTGGTATATAGATTCCACGAGATAGAAAGGACAGACTCTTGGCTTTATCATAAGCAACCTACATTAATAAGGTGCTTGAGCATTTCTCTATGACAAATTCCAAGAAAGGACGTTTGATGTCGCGACATGAAATTCATCTTTCAAAGAAGGAGTTTCCCAGACTCCTGAAGAGGAAGAAAAGATGAAACAAATTCCTTATGTATATGCAGTTGGAAGTCTAATGTAAGTCATGCTGTGCACTATACTAAATATCTACTATGTAGTGGGGGTTGTGAGCAAGCACCATTTTAACCCTAGAAAGGAACATTGGGTGGAAGTCAAAAGCACACTTAAGTATCTTCGACGGACATGAGACTATATGCTATTCTATTCAGGTGGATCTTTGAACCCGATAAGCTACACCGATTCAAATTTTCATACTGATGTTGATGATAGGATGTCTACTTCTGGAATGGTGTTTGCTCTGGGGCTGGAGTTGTAATATAGAGAAGCGTTAAATAATCCGTAATTTCAAATTCCACCATGGAGGCTGAGTACATAGCATCTGAAGAAAATCTTGCATATCTATTACAAAGACATTGGTAGATAGCACATTTGTGAAGCATATAGAGGGAATGGGTTTGAGAGATATGTCGCATTTATTTTAAAAGTGCAAGTGAGAGTTTTTTGGGTTTTATGCCCTTATAAAACTACATTTCTTATGTAACTCATTTGCTTATCAATAAAGAAGTAAAAATTAGTTTTTTTTTTCTTCTATCAGCTGCATTGCTTGTTTGTTTTATTACATGATTAATTTCTTAATACAAACATCTATAAAATCCTGAACATATAAACATGTACAGTTATTGTAACGACCCAAAATAATTAATAAGGCTTAAGAGCCTTGATTAGCGTGACTGGATTGCATAATTGGTTTTGGTGTGATTTAAATGATTAAATGCTTGATTATGTGATGTACATGATTATATGATTATATGGATATGTGAAATGCATGTTTATGAGTATTAATATGCATGTGGGCCCTATTTAGCTTATGAGGGCATATTTGTAATTTTGGCCCGTTGAGGGCATAAATGTGATTAATTATTGAGACCACATTATTATGTGGATATATTTGCAGCATATTGCTCGAGATGGTCCTAGTGGGCGAATTGGCGAAATAGTCATGGCGGAGATTTATACTCGGCTCACGTGAGCCTAAGGGTATTTTTGGGAACTTAGAAAATATATTGGGGATTATTAGACATTGGGGAAAATAATCGATAATTAATTGGGTGACGAGATTAATTGGTGGATTTTAGGAACACTCAAGGAATTAGCGGGAATTGGGAGCAATGACCATTATACCCCTAGATTGAGTTAATGATTAGTTTTGTTTGGAAGGGTAAAATAGTCTTTTCCTAAGTCTAAGGATATACTCAGCCTTTTCTTAGAACAAAACTGAAAGTTGTGGAAAATTGAAGGAAAGAAAGAAAAAGGGAAAACTCTCTCTCAGCTCACCTCTCTCTCTCTCTCCAACATATCTTTCTCTCCCTTGCTTCCATTTGGACATTGATGCTTAGCATCGAAAGGGGTGCATATGCTAAGCTTGGGCTGGGGAAATATTTGAAGAAATTGAAGGGAAATTAAGTTTGAATTGTGGCTGGAAATCAGAGGAAAAGTCAGAGTTTTGGAGCTGAGTTGGTGTGAGGATTCAACTGGAAATTGAGCTCCTGAATTGAGGTAAGAACTTTGACCTTAATCTCTGAATTTTGATGGATTGGTTTAGGTAAACTATGGGTTCTTGAGTATGAGAGTTTATGCTGTGTTAGATTGAGATTATGGGGTAATTATGGCTAGTGAATTGGGATATAGATTCTGTATTGTAGCTAAGCTTTTGGGTGATTAAAATGTGTAATTTAGTTATGAATTCGTAGCTAAATTGGTGTTGAATTGAAGGGACAAGTTGGGAAAATTCTGGGTAAAACTTGAGTGTTCTTGGTTGGAAGAAGGAGGAGAAAACCCAGGTTTTCTCTAGGTTCGATGGGCGCGCCGTGACCCAGCGTGGGGGGCGCCGCGGCGCGTGTGGCCCTTCAGGCCTGGGTTTCTCTCTGATTTGGGGAAAGTCGCAGCTTGCTAAGCCAAGTCACGACCCGCCTTGGAATTTTGGCCTTGGAAGTTTTTCAAGAATTGTTAGGGCTTAGGGGTTCGAACCTAGGTGCTTGGGACAATTTCTACTACCCGATTTAGTAGAAATTGAGGTCACGGAGGCTAGTTTCTATCTCCTAGGTATTTTATTTCTGATTGGAAGTTGATGGATATTAATGGCCCTTGAGACTAGGTTTATCGCCGAGGCTCGAGGCTAAGGACCGTGCTCGGAACTAGTTCACCTTCTCCGCTCGGAATCAAAGGTAAGAAAATTGCACCTGTTTATGTGGCTATCTTGGGACTAGGGTTCCCTATATTTGCATACAATGCTGTATGATGGTGATATGCCATGTGAGCATGAAATCAATGGCCTAAGAGTGCTGGATCAATGATTATGTGTATGTCTTAAGGTGCTGAATACTTGGTTAACTGCTTTATGGATCATTTGATTATCTGTATTGTTTAGCTCTGTATTATGGTTTTCTTGCTGGGCCTTGTCTCACGGGTGCTACATGGTGCAGGTAAAGGCAAGGGTAAGGTGGACCAATCCTGAGTTGGAGAGATCTAGGGGCTGGATGTACATAGTCAGCTGCTCAACTGCCACGGCCAAGGGATAATACAAGGGCAGGAAAACCTAAAATGTTTATTTTGCCATTAGAGTGACTTGTGAATGTATATGACTTTTGAAATTTTGTAACTGTCCTTTAAACCCTATTTTTGGGATCCCATGTACCAAATGTTTATTTAAATGAAATTTATCTATTTATGACCAAAATATTTTAACCTCAACTCGATTATGGTTCTAGTGTCACAATTTTCAACTAAACGACTTGATTAGCAAGTCTTGCACCGTTATAAACACACAGTGTAACGGTCTTGGTTATCCAGGGTGTTACACTTATAGTGACTAAGTCACAATGGATTATAAGTGTAATTATATGTTAAAAAAGAATTAGTCCTAAGATTAAATCAATGCACATGATTTTTACTTATTTGTAAATCTATGATAAGTTCTACTTACACAATGGTGTGCGTCTTATCCAATACATTGAACAAGTAGATAAGATCGAGTGTATTTTGTTACATTAGACTTGGACTGACATTGATTATTGGTAGATAAGTAAGTATCGTTATTAACGTATCTAATAGGTATCACAATGTTGACCATAGGTCAAGTCAATCTTAATTCTAAGTCATGATATTTCTATTAATCATGTTATCTGAATATTTGACTCGTTAAAAGCGTACTCTACGACAAAGCTTATACTTATATCTTGGATATTCAATAGTGTAAATGAATGAGGGTATCCATCATATATATGAAATCTATAGCTTCTTTATATGAAGTGAAAAGATGATTTATTTAATAGCTTAGTTCAAGTGGTTAAATGATTAAGATCTCATTTCTATGATTAAGTTCACATATATATGATTTATAATGAACTTAGTGGGTGTTAAGGATAAAATATCAATGAGGGTAAAAGGGTATTTTGTACCCGGCTCATCAGTAAGTTATCGATAGAGGATTGACAGACGGTAATGGTTATTACAATGGATATTGTATATATATATTTTGGGAAATACTTTCTATGAATTCAAGAGTTCAATTCCGAGTCTATAGAGGAGTCACGAGAAATTAACGAGTTATGAGATAATTTATATTATAAATAAACTCATAGGAACTTGTTGAAGCTTATGTTCATGGATCCATAGTCCCCGCGTTATCTCTTATTAAATCAAGTCTAAATGTCTCAAACACTTGATTTTATTATCAATTGTAAATATCAAATTGGCTAGGTAAATTTTATGATATATGAATGAATTCAGAATTAGAGGTTAAAAGATAGATTTCGTAAACTATTGAGCAGATTTATTAATATTGACAAATTGGTGTTGATATTAATACAAAATATTCAATTAAGGTTCACATTATAAATAGTTAATTTGAAAAATGATTTAATTATTTATTTGATCAATTAATTATAAAACAAATAAATTAAAGTTTGAATTGAGATTCAATAGATGTTTTTTTTGTTTTAATTAAATAATTGATAACCAGGGTTAAATAACTAATAACTATGGTTAAGTGTATCTGTTAGTGCACTAGGTAGTGCCTATACAAAGGAAGTGGTAGGTGAGTGTTATGAGAATGTTTTTGATCTCTTGGTAAGTGAATCAGAAAAAGAAAAATATAAACACTATGTCCCCTATTTCTGGTTGCCCATCTCTTCTTTTTCTTCTTCTTCCTCTTCTTCCCATAGAGAACTCTATCTCATGCATTAGGAGCTTGCCAACACTAGTTTAGGCTTGATCAGAGAACGTCGAGGAAGACTATGGTTAAGAAGATAGCGGTTTCAATTCGTGGAAATTCCTAGCGATTCATGTTAGGAACGAGTTTCCTAATACGCAGCGGAAAGGTGTTGGGGTTGGCTTAGTGTACAACATAAAATTTGTAACATATTTAAACTTCCTTTAAATATGCGGATCCATTAATATGCATACATTAATCATAAGCAAGTTAAGAATAGAAATCATACCTCTTGAAGCCTATCAAGTGTCATTGCTATCTTTTCGTAATTAGAACTATCTTCCTATCCAAGCTGCGTACTCACACCAAGATCTTCCAAAGCGTACTCTACACCTCAAGAAGTGTGTGGGCACTTAGAAAATAAAAAATAGTTTATTTGTGATTCTACTTGATGTACTCAACACATGAGATCAAGAGAATAGACCTGAGAATTGGTTCTTTATTTTTCAGGGAGAAAAAAATATCGTTCTATTTTTCACATAGCGAATAGACTAAGTTGTCTCTCAGATATCTGTATATTTTCTGATTCGTCATACTTCAAAGAAAATATTCAAATTTAAAAATAAATCTATAACCAACTTACAATTTACTTTTCAATTAATTAATTATTTTATCAATGAAAATTTCCAAAAACTAATTTTTTGAATTATCCATTAATTAATTAATTAAATAAATAAAAATGAAAATCATATCCCTGAAAAATAGCAGCACACACCACACACAGTCCATGGGCTGTGTGTGCACGTGTACCACCCCTATTTTTAGGGACGTTGGGTTTTTCAATTTTTATTTAATTATTTATTCAAACTACTTTGTCAGATAAGATTTAACAACCTGATAACTAATTCAAATTTGAATTCAAATTTAAATTAAATATCTTTTTAGCTAATTATGAAATATAATTAATTATTTGAATAAATATTAATCTTTTAAATTAAAATCCATTTTGAACTTATCAGATTATTATCTCCCACTCAAATAAAGATATTTAATTAATTATACTAATTAATTAAATCCAATATTTTCGAAAATAAATATTTAATTCATTATAGTTTCAAAAATTATAATTAATTAATTATTTAATAAAATATCAAAAATTATACAATAACTAAATATTAATTAATTTTGTTAACTACAACTAATTTGTAATTAATTAAATCTAATATTTTCAAAAATAAATATTTAATTCATTATAGTTTCGAAAATTATAATTAATTAATTATTTAATAAAATATCGAAATTAATTTAATTATTTAATATAATTTCGAAAATTATACAATAACTATATATTAATTAATTTTTTTAACTACAACTAATTTGTAATTAATTAATTAATCACTATTATCATATAATTGCATATTTGGCCCGAAGAACAAATTTCTTTAAACTATTTTTCCCTTCATATCAACTCTTACCTTGAATAGTGTTGATAGAGCCGCTATGGGGACCTATGGACCTATAATTTCAAGCTCCAATAAATTTGAGATTATTAATTAAACTATTTAATTAGATAATCTTAATTTATTAATCTCATGATTATTCCACTATAAATATGAGACTGCACTCTTGTGATTATATACATTTCATTTACTGAGTACTTTATAATTATAAAGCGTCCATTGATATAATCATTGCATACAAATTGATCCTCTAATAATGGTTCATAATTAATAGAGAATAAAATTACCGTTTTACCATTTTAATTATCTCTTGTTTTCTTAAGTACCATTGACCTTACTACTGAAGGTTAATTCATAACTAAATTATGAATTTGAGCTCAATAATATTTCAGTCCCAAAAGTCAACCCTTAAGAGAACCATTATTCATTCTCTTATGAGAAGGCATAGATTCCATATCTGTATACTATGTCCCCAGCCATCTACATTAATGAGTTCCCAAAACAAAAGTTTCTAGTCTAATCATTCTGACAGACCCTAACGAGTGAATAAAAGAACTCATATAACATAAACAAGAGTTCATAGTAACTTCAAGATTAAGATCTATTTGTATATGATCATCAGTTGATACATTTAATTAATACTTCGAAACGGTATTTAACTAAGTATTAATAAACATATGTGGTCCAGTTCTATATATTCTCTAATATATAAAGCACCTCCACTAAAGTGTCCTACACACTAGTGGTCCGGATCTAGATCATATGTATTCATAATACTAGTGGACCGTACTTGCAGTAATTAATCTAAAGATTCTATAACTTTATTTTACTGCGAACTATTCAAGTTCATTTATCTCAAACATAATCCTCCCGTACCAATAGTGTTTGAGATCACATTTATAAATTTAGGAATTTTTCTGATATTTACATAATATTATAACAGAATAATATAGTCCATAAAATATATGCATAACAAATTCAATTTATTTATTTATTTCATAAAAAAATGTCTACTACATATGCTTCAGGGCACAATTCCCAACAATTCAAACAGGACAAAATGATAGAGAATTGAAAGGGTAGATTTTTTGTTATTCTACTGCATATCACGTAAGTAATTATAGTTTTATTTATATACGTAAAAATTCTATTCAGGCATGATTCTATGTTTTCTATTTCTGTGTTGTTTACGTGAAAAATATGAAGCATGCACCTGGGCTTTATTATTTCGTTCCTACACTACTTGAGGGGTAAAAGACTTCCTGAATAAAACCATTCCCTTCTTACTTTTTCACCTCTGCTCTCAACGCGTTGTACCTTTCGCGGTCAAGCGACCGTCGCTTTTGTCGGACCGAGGGTGCCTTAGAGTTTATTTTTAGGCCATGGCTTATGACTGACAGGCTAATGCATACCACACCACTATGGGACCTTGCAAAGACATCTTGATTCTTCCTTAAGAAGTCAATTAGCTCGGTTTTGACATCGCCATATGAGTCCTTACTGATTTTCACTTTCTGAGTTGGGTCGTCTTCTTTTAATTCCACTTCATCGAGTTCTTTGACTGGTTTGACCAACTTTTCTTCATCCCCAAATTGAGGATCTAACTCTTCTTCACTTTGGACCTCATTTCATAAAAGCCTATGATGTGAATCACCATTGGCTGTATCACCATTAGCAGTGACGCCAATGTTGGCCTTGCTGATCATGGCATCTATAACGACCCAAAAATGCTAATAGGGTTTAGAGCCTTGATTAGTGTGTCGGGAGGGCATAATTGGATATGTATGTGATTATGTGATTTAAATGCGTGACTATGTGGCATGCATGATATATATGATGATGTGAATATATTATATGCATGTTTATGAGTATTAGATATGCATGTGGCCCCTTTATTGTTTATAAGGGCATATCTGTATTTTTGGCCCGTTAGGGCATAAATGTGATTATATTTGATAAGTGGTTGAGACCACATTATTATGTGGATATATTTACAGTACATGGCTCGAGGCAATCCTAGTGAGCGGATTAGCGAAATAGTCACAGCGGGGTTTAATACCTAGCTCAGGGTGAGCTTAGGGGTATTTTGCAAAGTTTAATGTATATTCAGGATTTATTGAGTAACAGATAGGTATTTGATAATTAGTTGGACATGACGGTATTAATTGGGAATTTGTAGGATGACTCGATGAATTAGCAGGAATCAGGATTAATGCTTGTTTTACCCTAAAGGGCAATATATAAGGATGAGTTAGCTTAAGGGGAAATTTAGTCTTTTTAAGTTAAGGATATACACAGAAACTTTCGGAATGTATCAGAAAATCCAAGAAGGATTCTCAGCTCTCTCTCTGTCTCTCTCTGTCTCTGTCTCTCTCTCTCTCTCTCCCTCTCACTCACGTACTCTCACTCCCTCTTCTTGTATCTTGAAGTTAAGGAAAACAAAAGGAAAACTCAAGGTTTTAAGCTGGGTTTGGGCTGGCTTAAGTTGGGGAAAAAGAGAGCTAGGGTCAGACAAGAGGTTCTAAGGAAATTAAGCAATCGATTCGGGTAAGAATCTGACTTCTGATTGTTGAATTCTGTTGAAATAATGCTAGAACTTAGAGCTTGCATGAACATGGTTTCCAAACTAGTTTTGAGTGTTTGATGGGGGTAAGAAAATTTTTATAGGTTAGTTGTGATGGTTGGGACATGAGGATAAGTTTTATGGGTTCAATTCTAAGTTTGGCTGAAGATTGGGGTTGAATTTTGAGCTTTAGGCTCGAGAAAAAAATGCTAGAAAGAGTTGGATTTTCTGGGTTTAGGGGCTCGGGTTGCGGCCCTGTTCTTCAGGCGTCGTGGCCCGCGTGCTTGAAGAGGCTGGGTTGCCTCTGTTTCGCCAGGCACGCTGCGACCCAAGAGGGTGCCTGGCCTCTGTCTAAGGGGCGGGCCCTGACCCTTAAGGGCAAGTCGCGACCCTAAATGGAAAATAGAGGGAAGCCAAGGATTTTAGGCTCGGGGATTCAAACCTAAGCGCTTGGGACGAATTCTACTACCCGGCTTAGTAGAATTCGAGGTCTTGGAGGCTAGTATTTATTTCCAAAACATTTAATTGGATTAGAGTTTGATCGTTATCCATTGTTGATTGTGACTAGGATTATCATTAAGGCTCAGGACTAAGGATCGTTCTCGGGATCGCTCTTTATTTATCGCTCGGGATTCGAGGTAAGAAAACTACACCCATGTGGTTGTGTTTGGGACTAAGGTTCCCTGTAATTGAATATATATATATTGTGTAATTGTATGGCTGTTGTATGCAATATGAAAGTATGACCTAAGGGTGTCGGGGCTGATGATAAGCGTACTGAACGCAGCTTGGCCTAAGCGAGCCGGGATCAGCTAAATAACCAGAGGGCTTGGCCTAAGGGTGCCGATACCTAATTGCTTGTATTACTGATCAAAATATATGTTGAAAGTATATGTTTATCGCTGTCTAGCGTTATACTTGTATCCGGCTGATTAGTTGAGCTGATTGGATTAAAGTTGATTATATGCTCTTGTTGCTATCTATGCTTGTAGTTTATGGTTTTCTTACTGGGCCTTGGCTCACGGGTGCTACGTGGTGCAGGTAAAGGAAAAGGGAAATCAGACCAACCATGAGTTGGAGAGCTCTTGGGGCGGAGTGTACATTGTCAGCTGCTCGACTGCCACGACAGAGGGAATTTTACAAGAATTAGAGCTCTAAACTATATTTTACCGTTAGACTGGCTCGTGTTGTATATGCTTTTGAGAGTTGTTTTCCACCTTGTAATTACTATATTTTTTTTGGGATCCCATGTATAAAATATTTATTTAAATGAAAATTAGCCGTTTATAATCAAAATCTTTTAACCCTAACCTGTCAATTGACTTTAGAATCACATTTTTGTTCAAACGACTTGATTAGTGAGTCTTGCACTATTTTAAACACACAGTGTAATAATCTTGGTTATCCAGGGCATTACAACTTGGTATCAGAGCTGTCTAGGTTTAAGGGCACCTAAAGACTGGCTGGGCATGTACACTCACCGCTAAAGATAAGCTCGACTCAGGATTTGGTAATCATATATGTGATTATATGCTTAAATGTTTAAATGAAATATAAATTCTTTATTTGCATGATTAATAGGGAGCATGAGATATATTGATAGGGCTTGGCCCTTGACTACTATGTGATAATGATAAGGCATGCTTATTAGCATTGCTATTGTATGTGAATAAATGTTTAAATGTTTGTTTGCATCTTGATTGCATATGGTTGGTTGAGTTTCGATGTTGGACCATGGAAAGAATTTTAACCTATCATCATTGCCTGACTTCTGAGTCGTTGATTGTAGATAGACTTGGATTGTTATGCGTCCAAGATGATCAATACAACTAGCCGGCATTGGGGTCGAGGCTAGAGATGATGAGCAGGGCCAGAAACCTCCACTAGTCCCTGAGAACTGGCAGTAGATACTTGCTGATATGCATGCCAGACTTCAGAGTCAGGAAGAACAGATTCACCTTCTGAGGCAGCAGGCTCCGTCAGGGAGTGCTGCACCTACTGTGCCACCTGCTGTGGCACCAGATGTATAGCCACCTGAGGTTGGGAACATGTGGGAGCCACATTATGAACGATTCAGGAGACAACATCCTTCAGTCTTTGAGGGAGGACCAGATCCACTAAAGGCCGAACAATGGATGAGTATGATCACCTCTATCCTGGATTTTATGAGGGGGGAAGGTAATGACAGGGTGGCCTATGCCACTTACATGCTTAGAGAAGATGCTCGTATTTGGTGGAAGGTGGCATCCCAAACTCGGGACGTTTTTACTCTGAGTTGGGATGGGTTCTGAGATTTGTTCAACCAGAAGTATTACAAAGTTGCTGTTAGGGCGGCAAAGGTGAATGAGTTCATGGGGTTGGTACAGGGCAGTATGACAGTTACAGAGTATGCCCTGAAGTTTGATAGGCTGGCAAAGTTTGCACCAGACTTAGTGCTTACATATGTGGCCAGAAAGGACAGGTTTATTCGATGGCTTAATGGTATGATAACCCGCGATGTGAGGATTACATCAGTACTTGGGGAGACGACTTATGCCCAGGCTGTTGAGAAGGCTCTTACCGTTGAGGAGGCACAAAATAAGATTTGGAGGGAGAGCGATGCAAGACGGGATGTTTGCAGGGCAGTGCCTCCATACACAGGGTCTGGTATGTGGGTGCTATGCATGGGCTCCGTGTTCCTATGATATCGGTATTGGGGGCTAGGGACCTGTTACAAGGAGGTTGTATAGTTTTTCTAGCTAGTGTGGTGGATACCACCAGAGTTACACTAGTGGGGACAAGAGACACTAGATTGGTATGTGAGTTCTTGGAAGTGCTCCCTGAGGAATTACCGGGACTGCCGCCGCATAGGGAGATTCAGTTCGTCATTGAGTTAGCGTCCGGTATAGAACCAGTGTCGAGGGCACCATATAGGATGGCTCTGGCAGAGCTAAAGGAGTTGAATATACAGTTGTCGGAGCTTCTTGATTTGGGGTTTATCAGACCTAGATTCTCGCCATGGAATGCTCCAGTTTTATTTGTGAAGAAGAAGGATGGGACTCTGAGAATGTGTATTGTGACGCCCCACATCACTATGGCTGCTTTCTGGAATGACGACTGGCCCTACAAACCAAGACAAGTCTTTCCAGCGTGCTTTGTCCTCACTCGCACACTTCCTGGGAAAACTTCCCAGGGGGTCACCCATCCCTAGATTACTCCAGGCCAAGCACGCTTAACCATGGAGTTCTCAAGTGATGGGCTACCGAAAAGAAGATGCACCTTCCTGATATAGGCAGTACCCATCAATCCATTTAAGCCCTCTTCAACTGTGTAGTCCAATACCTACACAGTCTTAGAATCATTACACTTGACCTTCCCCAGGCGGTGTGGGATTGCACAGCTTACCCGGTCTTTCCCCTTACGAATTACGGGATTCTGACTGTCACAATCACCCCCCCTTACAGGCCCGACATCCCCGTCGGCCACACTTTCGGCTGGGTCAAGGCTCTGATACCATTATGTGACACCCCACATCACTATGGCTGCTTTCTGGAATGACGACTGGCCCTACAAACCAAGACAAGTCTTTCCAGCGTGCTTTGTCCTCACTCGCACACTTCCTGGGAAAACTTCCCAGGGGGTCACCCATCCCTAGATTACTCCAGGCCAAGCACGCTTAACCATGGAGTTCTCAAGTGATGGGCTACCAAAAAGAAGATGCACCTTCCTAATATAGGTAGTACCCATCAATCCATTTAAGCCCTCTTCAACTGTGTAGTCCAATACCTACACAGCCTTAGAATCATTACACTTGACCTTCCCTAGGCGGTGTGGAATTGCACAGCTTACCCGGTCTTTCCCCTTACGAATTACGGGATTCTGACTGTCACAATCACCCCCCCTTACAGGCCTGACGTCCCCGTCGGCCACACTTCCGGCTGGGTCAAGGCTCTGATACCATTATGTGACGCCCCACATCACTATGGCTGCTTTCTGGAATGACGACTGGCCCTACAAACCAAGACAAGTCTTTCCAGCGTGCTTTGTCCTCACTCGCACACTTCCTGGGAAAACTGCCCAGGGGGTCACCCATCCCTAGATTACTCCAGGCCAAGCACGCTTAACCATGGAGTTCTCAAGTGATGGGCTACCGAAAAGAAGATGCACCTTCCTGATATAGGTAGTACCCATCAATCCATTTAAGCCCTCTTCAACTGTGTAGTCCAATACCTACACAGTCTTAGAATCATTACACTTGACCTTCCCCAGGCGGTGTGGGATTGCACAGCTTACCCGGTCTTTCCCCTTACGGATCACGGGATTTCGACTGTCACATGTATAGACTACAGGGAATTGAACAAGTTGACCATCAAGAACAAGTACCCCTTACCAAGGATCAATGACCTGTTCAATCAGCTATAGGGAAAGTTGGTATTCTCGAAGATTGATCTTCGATCTGGTTATCAACAGCTGAGGATCAAGGGTGAGGATATTCCGAAGATGGCCTTCTGTACGAGGTATGGGCATTATGAGTTCTTGGTCATGTCGTTCAGTTTGACCAATGCCCAAGTAATGTTTATGGATTTGATGAACAGGGTGTTCAAGGACTTTTTAGATCAGTTTGTGATTGTCTTCATCGATGACATCATAGTTTAATCCAGTTCAGAGGCAGAGCATGAGCAGTGTCTCCGACAATTATTATAAAGATTGAGATAGCATCGGTTGTATGGTAAGTTTAAGAAGTGTGAGTTTTGGCTACCAGAAGTGGCATTCCTTGGACATATTGTTAGTGGAGATTATATTAAGGTAGATCTAGTGAAGGTGGAAGCAGTTAGGGATTGGCCGAGGCCAAGGAACGCCTCGAAAGTTAGGAGATTCCTTGGGTTAATGGGTTATTATAGACGGTTCGTCGAAGGGTTCTCGAAGATTTCCACACCGTTGACATAATTGACACGGAAGAATCTAAAGTTCACTTGGTCAGACAAGTGTGAGGGTAGCTTCTAGGAACTGAAGCGGTAACTGATTACTGCCCCTGTGTTGAGTCTTCCTTCAGAGGGAGGAAAGTTTGTAGTATGCTGTGATGCATCGAGACCGGGGTTGGGGTGCGTGTTGATGCAGAATGAGAAGGTTATTGCTTATGCGTCACGATAGTTGAAGGAGTATGAACAACGATATCATACCCATGATCTGGAGTTGGCAGCGGTGGTATTCGCACTAAAAGTTTGGCGACATTACTTGTATGGGGAGAAGTGTGAGATATACACCAATCATAAGAGTTTGAAGTATTTCTTCACACAGAAGGACTTAAACATGCGACAAAGAAAATGGCTGGAATTGGTGAAGGACTATGACTATGACATCCTTTACCACCCAGGAAAAGCCAATGTAGTGGCAGATGCATTGAGCTGGAGGGGCCCGGGATAGCCGTTTAATTCAAAGCGGATATTAAGGGAATTGGCAGAGGAGATGGCTAGAGTGAGGATAGAGTTGGTTGTGGGCCGGTTGGCCAATATTCTTTAAAGTCTACCCTCCTAGATAGGATAAGAGAGGGGAAGTTGCATGATGCACAGTTGCAGGAGGTTAGAGGGAATGTCCTAGCTGGAGTAGCTAAGGATTATTCTATTTCAGAGATGAATTTACTACGGTATAAGGATTAGATCTGTGTTTCGATGGATAAGGGTATTAGACGAGAGCCACTTGATGAATCCCATATTACACCATACTCACTCCATCCAGGCACCACAAAGATGTATCAGGATCTACGAAATTTATACTGGTGGCCTGGGTTGAAGAAGGACATAGTTGAATACGTGGCCAAGTGTTTAGCCTGTCAGCAGGTGAAGGTTGAGCATCAGCGCCCAGTGGGGTTGTTCAACCTTTATGTATTCCCGAGTGGAAGTGGGAAGACATTACCATGGATTTTGTGGGACGTTTACCTAGGAAAGTGGGGCTACATGACTCGGTGTGGGTGATAGTAGACAGGTACACCAAGTCAGCTCACTTTTTACCAGTGAGGACGACCTCTACTGTGGATCAGTGTGCAGAGTTATATGTGAAGGAGATTGTACATCTCCATGGGGTTCCTAAATCTATAGTATCAGATCGGAATCCCATATTTACCTCCAAGTTTTGGGGTGGTTTGCAGAGGGCTATGGGAACTCAGTTGAAGTTCAGTACAACCTTAACTTCCGTTGATTGAGTTTTCGTACAACAACAGTTATCAATCAATGATTAGAGTAGCTCCATATGAGATGTTGCATGGAAGGAGATGTAGATCGTCCATTCATTGTGATGAGATGGGTGAGAGGAAATATTTGGGACCGAAGATGGTTCAGAAGACTAACGAAGCTATTGAGAAGATCCGAGCTCGAATGCTCGCTTCACAGAGCAGACAGAAAAGCTACGCTGATCCTAAGTGTAGGGATGTGGAGTTCCAGGTAGGGGACCACATCTTTCTGCGAGTTTCACCATTACGAGGGGTGAGGAGGTTTTGGAAAAAGGGGAAGCTGAGCCCTAGATTCATAGGACCTTTTGAGATCCTGGAGAGGATCGAGCAGGTAGCCTATAGATTGGCTCTGCCACAGTCGTTATCAGGAGTTCATGACATATTCCACATCTCTATGCTTTGATAGTACGTCTCAGATATGACTCATGTATTGAGATATGAGGTCTAGAGTTACAAATAGATTTATCGTATGAGGAGCGACCAGTTCAGATCTTAGACAAAAAAGATAAGGTTTTGAGGAAAAAGGCGATTCCTCTAGTCAACGTCTTATTGTGGAATAACAAAGTCGAGGAAGCGACTTGGGAACTTGAGTCAGCTAGGTGGGATCAGTATCCCGAGTTGTTCAGGTAAATTTCAAGGACGAAATTCTTAGTAGGAAGGGATATTTGTAACGACCCAAAATTGCTAATAGGGTTTAGAGCCTTGATTAGCGTGCCAGGAGGGCATAATTGGATATGTATGTGATTATGTGATTTAAATGCGTGACTATGTGGCATGCATGATATATATGATGATGTGAATATATTATATGAATGTTTATGAGTATTAGATATGCATGTTTCCCCTTTATTGTTTATAAGAGCATATCTGTAATTTTGGACCGTTAGGGCATAAATGCGATTATATGTGATAAGTGGTTGAGACCACATTTTTATGTAGATATATTTGTAGTATATAGCTTGAGGCGATCCTAGTGAGCGAATTAGAGAAATAGTCACAACGAGGTTTAATACCCGGCTCGGGAGGAGCCTAGGGGTATTTTGGGTATATTATAACTTGAGTGTGGGAGTTATTGAGGAATGGTTAGTGGCACTTTGGTAACCTGGGTAGCTATAGGTAACTCTTGAGGATAGTTGTTTTAAGTGGAAAGTGGTATTCTTGCAAGAGATTAAGGAAAAGTCTAGAATGCCCTTGAGGGTTAGCTAGAAACTAAGTTGGAAAGGAGAGAAATTGGGTCATTTGGCCTTAGGAGAGGATAATCTTGGCTAAGGAAAGTCATATACATTATTTCACTTAGGCATAAACTGAATGTTTTATGTTGGGAGTCTAAAGGAACCAAGAAGCTAGTAGAGAAAGGTGGAAGAGAGTTGAAAATCTTTGAGGCTAAGGAAGGAATTCAAGGCTGAATTGAAGTAATTAGAATCAAACATAGGCATAGGTTAATTCAGAGGTAAGGTTTCATATCTGATTTTTAGGTTTCCTTGCATGTTTTGAGAATTTGGGTTGTGTACTGAAAGTTGAGTTTATGGCTTAGTGATTGTGAGACTCAGATTGGAAATCAAGGGAGTCAAGCTTGGAGTTGGGTTTGGAAGTGGCTCAAGGTCGAATTTCAGTTTGAGGTAAGAATTTTGTGCATCATTGAAGTTAATTGCTGGTGTGGTTTAAGATTTCTGAAGGGTGGTTTAAGTTTTGTAAGTTCTGGTTTAAGTTTTGTGAAGTTTTTAATCAATTTGAGAATCATGGGTTTGAATGTGTGTATAAGCATGTTATTGATGTTTTTGGGTTGCCTTATGGTCTATTTGGGGGTTTTTGATTGAATTTGGGACTTAGGTATGTCTTGAGGTTGATTTGGAAGAGTTTTGGCTCGAGAAAACGTTGGGGAAAAACCCAGATTTCTGGGTTCGCGTATGGGCACCGCGGCCCTGTTCTTCCGTGTCGCGATGCTAGGATGCATTAGAGGAAGGGAACCATTCTGGGCGCTGCGGCCCCTATAGGGGGGTGCCGCGGCGCTAGGCCAAATTCTGGGCAAAGGAAAGATGTGATTTTGGGGTTTTGGCTCAGGGGTCTCGGGGGATGCTTCCGCTACCTTGTGGGGGGAAACGGGAGGTCCCGAGAGCACGGGATTGGTTCCGGGAGATGGTTATAAATAGGTTATTAATGAGAGTGCTATGTATTTGTTGCGACTAGGTTTTCTGTGAGGCTCGGGTTAGAGGACCGTGCTCGAGATTTCGGTGCCCAAGAAGCTCCGTACACAGGTAAGAAAACTACTGTACCTATAGAGCAGGGCGAGGCCCCATAGTTGTGTTGCAGGGCATGACCTAATATGATTATGTGCAGGGCGTAGCCCTTTGATTGCATTTATACATGTTTAAGTTTCTGTTAAATTATGCTATGTATGCATATATGTGAATAATCGGCAAGAGCCGGGAACGGTGAAGGCCGAGAAGGGCAAGGGCCGGAAACGACAAAGGCCGAGAGAGGCAAGGGGCCGGGAGTAGTGTTTAGCACGCGGAGTGCGAGTTACCAGAGTAAGACCCTAAAGGATACCTGGGATATCCTTACGGTGTGAATTGCGAACCCAGGGCCTGGTAAACTGCCTGGGACGG
This sequence comes from Humulus lupulus, assembly GCF_963169125.1. Taxonomy (NCBI): domain Eukaryota; kingdom Viridiplantae; phylum Streptophyta; class Magnoliopsida; order Rosales; family Cannabaceae; genus Humulus; species Humulus lupulus. Next base: position 180,042,938 of record NC_084800.1, on the reverse strand, counting down.
TACGATCGTATATGTTTAGCCTGTTGGTGGATTTGCTATGTGCTGAGTGATTGATATGCATATGTTATCTATCTATGTGGAGTTTTCTTGCTCGGATTTGGCTCATGGGTGCTCTATGGTGCAGGTAAGGGCAAGGGGAAGATCGACCAACCATGAGTACGGAGAGCGTGAGGCGATGCGTACATGTCTGGTCTGCCTGGCTACCATAGCTAGGGGTAATTTTGGGAGATTTTTTGTACTGAGTCCTATTTTGTCGTTTAGTCGACTTAAAACTTATTTTGAGTTATAAATATTTATAGACGGTATTTTCGGGATCCCTCATGTAAAACACTTATAATTTTTAGTTAATGTTTACTTTATCAAATTATGTGGTTTTAATACAGTTTAGCTACACTTTTGAGTTAAATGCACATTTTAAACTCACTTAGTAACGACTCTAAGGTAGTAGGGCGTTACATTTAGGGTCGTTCCCTGCAACACAAACTATAGGGCCTCGCCCTGCTCTACGGGTACAACAGTTTTCTTACTTATGTCTCGAGCTTTCCAAGCACCGATGTCCTGAGCACAGTCCCCTAGTACGAGCCTCGCTGAAATCCTAGTCACAACGCATCAACAATAACCATCCATCAAGTTCTAATCCATTAAATAACATTGGATCATAATTCTAGTCTCCGAGACCTTGAATTCTATCAATCCGGGTGATTAAATCCATCCCGAGCCTTAACTTTTGGATTCCCGAGCCTAAGACCTCTTTAAAGCCCAAAAATGCACTAAGTGCCACGACCCCATGAACCTATGCCGCGACCCACGCTCAACCAGAGGCCCAGCCTCATTTTTGCCCACACGCGCCGCGACCTTGCCTGTAGGGCGCCGCGGCGCACCCCTGTTTTCAGGCCGCCCAGATGTTCTAAAGGGCCGCGGCTAAGCAAGAACAATGTCACGGTCCGACCCCTCGAACCCAGAAAAATCCTCCATTTTCTCTACCAAAACCAAGCCAATTACCCCTACAATCACTCTAACAACTTAATTTAATCATCCCAAAATTTCCACTATGATTCCAGCAGCATAACCTAACAAACTCTAGCTTTAAAACTCATCAAACCCAAAATTCAATCTTCAACTTCAACACCTCAAAAGAACTTGAAACCCAGCCAATAATCACATAAGTAAATAACTAAAATCACAGTTTAATGCTTACCTTAGCTTTGCTTGAATCCACAAATTGATACTGAACAGTTATCCAAGTTTTAGAGCTCCAATCCCTAGCTTGATCCTCAAAATTCCCCTTGGTATGACTTAGAGAAGAATGAGAGAGAAGAGAGGATTCTTGGGTCGATTTAGAGAATTCTGAATGTTTCTTATGTTTTGTTTTATTTAACTTAGTCTCTAAGGTTACCTCAAGGCTCGGGGTACCAAAAACGCCCCGAGGGAAAAATGGTAAATTTCCCTGATATTCCTTCCTAAATGTTCTAACTTAAAATATATCTCCAAACATTTATTTTCATAACCCAATAACCCCATAAAACGTCCAATGCCCGAAATACCCCTCGACTCGCCCTGATTCGGGTATTCGACCCCATTGTGACTTTTTAGCTAACCGCTCCCTAGGACTGTCTCGGATCGTGCAACACAGATATATCACAATTATGCCCTCAACGGGCTAAAATTACAAACATGCCCCTAATAACCAGATGGGGCCCACATGCATATTTAATTCACCTAAACATGCATCTCTAATCACATATTCATCAAAATTTATATATAATAACAATAAATCGCTTATTGCCCTCCAGGCACACTAATCAAGGCCCTAAGCCTTATTATCAAATTTGGGACGTTACAGGAGGGGTCCAAAATTAGAGAGGTAGCGATGCGTCACCACCCAAGTGGCGTATGTTTGAAAAACAATCAGAGTGCACAACGAAATGCTATGGTGGGCCCAGTTGATAATCAACAAAAAAATTACCACCTCTCATATAAACAGTTTATTTGTTCAAGGATACATACATGAACCATTAATATGCAATATCATTAATCATGCAACATATATATATACACACACACATACTTATATATATTATATGCATATAAATACAAATATTCAAGAGCATAAATATTTACCTCTTGAAGCCTATCAAGTGTCCTTGAGTCTTTTCGTATAAATAACGATCTTTCTATCCAGCGCTTTGAGTACACAAACCACGATCTTCTAGAGTGTTCTTGTAACACCCTAGATACTCTAAGATAGTTACTGTGAATTTTGAACCGTGCTTAACTCGCTAATCGAGTTCTTTGGTTATAAACGTGCTTCTAGATGTTATTAATAGGTTAAGGTATAAAATCAATCAAAAGGAAATGATATATTTTATTTCAAACATAAAACTGTTCATGGGCCCATAAAAACGTTTACAAGTTGTTTACGATACAAAACAGTCATTACAGTGTAAAATTTGCAACCGACCGACCTAAGCGGAAAAAATAGGGTAAACCCCCTAGTTCCTCTGAGAAACTCCTTGGCCGTGGTGGTCAAGCGGCCGCATATGTACACATCGCCACCTAAGCTCTCTACTCAAGGCTGGGTGAGCTTTTCTTTCCATTTACCTGCACCACATAGCACCCATGAGCCAAAGCCCAGCAAGAAAACTCAATACTGCATATGTATAATATGAAACGATGATCATGATAATCATCCAGGACTTATAGTCCTAAACTTTTGAGTGACCGATGTAAAAGTCACTAATGTGGGATTCCACACCCGTTACAAATAAGTGATCGAGTCACTAGCTTAAACAGGATAAGTGACTGATAATCGAGTCACCAATGTCAACCAAATGAGTGACCATGGAGTCACCAGTGTGGGTTCCGTACCCTTAGCCATGTGACGGTACAGTCACCTGGGCCTTTTGGCCCTGGCTCTGAGTAACTAGTCATGGAACTAGGCAAGCGCTTTTAGTTTTCATCGAACTTGGGGTCGGTCCGACATTAATGCTCATGATGAGTCATTCAATGCAGATGTCAATTAGATCTAATCTTTCATCGGCTCTGCATTCATGACGCTTATGACGCTCCTGACTCTTAGGTTAGTAACATACGACCAATGCTCAGAACTACTGTCGAACTTGACTAGTAAGTCACAGCTTCACAACTAGTTTTGACACCATTTCCGATTTTGACTAGTAAGTCAGTGCCATTCACAAGTAAGCAAGATTTGCTAAGCATTTGATATGCAATCAATGTCCACATTTAAACACTCAACATGCCTCAATTATAACCATGCATGTCTCATATAGGGTGCAGTTTTCTTACCTCTGGTTTGAGCGAGAATTAGTAAAAGAGCGACCCTTGAGAACGATCTATCTTTTATTTCCTTAGCGGTCACCTAGTCATAACCAATTGGAATCCATCAATAAAATAAATCAATAAAAGGTTCATAATCTAAAACCTCACTCTCGGGATCAATCCCACGCTCTCGGGATCAATCCCACGCTCTCGAGATCAATCCCACGCTCTCGGGGCTCCCAATCCACCCAAACGAGGTAAATGAACCAATCCTCGAGCCCCCAAAGTCATCCAGAGCCCTAAAAATAGGACTTGCTGAAACAGACCTACTGCTGGGGCTCTGCCCCAAGTCAGAGAGACCCACCTCCCTGCTCTGCCTAGCGTTGGGGCGCCAGAAGTGGTGCTGGGGCGCCACCTACAGACCAGATTTTTCTGGTCTTCTCCTCTGCGACTTCCCCGAAAAACCATGCTTCCAAACCAACCCCAAGCATCATTAAAACATGCCATTTAACCCCAAAATTTCATCCATATCATAACCTCATCAAAACCCTAGTAAACTTACTCAAAAGCTTCCATTGATTCCCAACTAATCACTTCAAATTTCTCAACTGAAAACTATTAGAAAAACAGAGTATAACAAAAGTTTCATGGCTGAATTCTTACCTCAATTTTGAATTGAGTCCTCTTCAATGGATGAACTAAAGTTCTAAGCCTCAAAGCTTGATTCCCTAGCTTGGTTCTTCAAATAGGGTTTAAAAATTGAAAAAGAAAAGGAGGAAGAATGATGAACAAATGAAGAAGGAGAGGTGCTCTGCTTTGGTAAGCTTCTACAGCACAAATGGTTAATATATATCTTAGGGGTGAAAAGACTATTTTGCCCCTAGGTCATTTAAAGTCTTCTAAAGGCTCCCAAGGGTAAAACCGTCCTTTCCCGCCTATTTCGTTAATCATAATTAACACCCTCCAATTATCGTTATTCTCGATATTCTCAAATACCAATAATTCATATCCCGTTACCCTTTAATTCCCGGCAACACTCTAATCACCAAATTACCCCGAGACTCACCTCGAGCCCCGAGCTTAATCTCGTTATGACTAAACTGCTAACCTGCACTCAAAGATCGTCTCATGCTGAATAGCTTGAACAAATCCACATTATAATGTGACCTCAACAACAGATCACCGACATGCATACAAATATACAATTACGCCCTCAACGGGCCAAATTACCAAAATACCCCTATGATGAAATATGGACCCACATGCATTCATTTAACATCATATTATAATATAATTCACATAAACATGAATATAATAATTTAATGGCATAATAAATCAATTATGGCCCTCCCGGCCTACTTATCCAACTGTTAAACCGCATTAGAGATTTTGGGGCATTACAGTTCTCTACACCTCAAGATGTGGGTGGGCACATAGAGAACAATGGTTTGTAATTTAGAAATCACAAGTTTATCTCAACACATGAGTACTTGGATTATGGCTTGAGAAAAGTTGGAATAATAAGAGAAGAATATGAGAATTTATTGTCTGACAATTTTCTGAAACTCTTCTGAATTACCATTAATTTTCTCTTATTATCACATAATATATATAGATTATATATTACATTATTATTCATAATAATAATAATAATAATAATAATAATATAATACAATCATAATGATGATATGAATTGATTTAGGTAATATCTAACTTAATAAATTTAAAAAAATCTATTTTCAAATTATTAAATAAAATAAAATAAAATAAAAATAATACTAATACTTTATCAATATCATATACACGCATGGCATAGTCTGTCATGGACTGTGTCATGCGTGTAGCGCTTTTCCCTTTCAGGGAATATTGTATTTTTCATATTTGCTTTTATTTATTTATTTAATTAAATAAATAATTCCCACAAAATATGGTATTATCTTTTTAAGGAAAAGATCACAACCATAATTCAGAATTGAAATCAATGATCATCATTATCATCATCTTTTAAAAATTAATAAATAAAAACTATTTTGACTTACCATTTTTATTTTCTCCTACTCAAATAAATAAATAAATTTCAAAATTTAATTATTATTATATATATTTCTAAAATTCTATATTTAAATAAATAAATATATTTTCAAAATTCAATAATTAATTCCAAATTAATTATTCAACCTCAATGATCATATAATTGTATATTTGACCCGAAGAATAAAATTCTTCTCAAATTTCCAAATTACAGTTTTACCCTTGTATCAACTCTTACCTTGATATGGTGTTAATAAAGCCACCATGGGGACCTATGGACCTATAATATCAAGCTCCAATAAATATTAGATTATTAATCAAAGCTCTTTGATTAAATAATTATATTTATTAATCTCATGATTATTCCACTATAAATATGAGATTGAACTCATGATAATTATAGACATATATTTACAGAGTACTTTAATAAGGAATAAAGTGTTCATTGATATAATCATTACATACAACGTTAATCCTCTATTAATGGTTCATAATTAAAAGGGAATAAAATTATTGTTTTACCCTTTTAACTATATCTAGTTCCTAGTGTACCATTGACTTTACTAGTGAATGTTGTGTCACAACAAGTTTGCAACGTGAGCGCTCATAACATTTTCAGTTCCAAAAGTCAACCCAATAGGGAACCATTATTCAATCTATAAGAAGGTATAGATTCCATATCTGTTAAACTATGTCCCCAACCATATATGTCATCGAGTCTCCAAAGTAATTGTTCTTAGCCTGATCATTTTGACAAACCTTCACGCATGAATCAAATGATCAGATGACGTATATATGAGTTCATAGTAACCTTAGGATTAAGATCATCGTTGGATGTAGATTCCATAACTTTATTTTACTACGAACTATTTTAAGTTCATTATCTCAATCTCGATCTTCTCATTACCAATATGAGATTAAGACCACATAGATGAACTTTGGAATATTATCAACATAATATCGGACATAGTGTATATATACAATAATTCAATTCAATTATTTATTACATTTAAAACACTTGTCAACAACAATTGCTTTAAGGACACTATTCCCAACAGCATAGCATCGCCTGATCCTTAGGGTTTAAAAAAAACCCTAGCAGGTAGTGGTTCACCTTCATGTAAGTGGCATATCGCCTAGTAGGCGATACATCACCTACTGGAGTACAAGTTAGGTAAATTGCTCTAAATGATGTGTTTTACAAGTCTAATCCTATTGGTTAGACCTAATGACGGTGCCTACTCTATATAAGGGTCAAAATAGAGTTTTGGAAGACTTGATCACTCTCTCTAATCTCTCTTTAACCTCTCTCTCTAGCTCCAAGATTCTCAAGTTTTTTTTCCAAGAAACTCATAAAGAAAGTGCTTGGCTTTGTGAGTTTAAGGCTTGTTCAATCTCAGTACTCATTTCCTCTTAGAAAGGCCTCAAGCATGAATGGTGGCTAGGAAAAAGAGTATTAGGACAACATTAAGAAACATGTATAAGTCTTAGATTTGTGGTTTTGCTTTCACTTTAAGGATTTTCTCAAAGTGGTTGTTCTACAATGGTTTTTTTTAAGGTTCATCAAAGTTGAGGAAGATCATTCACCAACTTAGGTTTGCTTAATATTTCTCAATCTTTGTTTGGTCTCTATCAATCCATTTTCTTATGTAGATTCTAAATTTTGAGGTGGTGTTATCTCACTGTCCCCCAACATTCTAATACTCTATAATATGAGATAACATATCATGGAAGAATCTAACTCATTTTAGGCATTGAATTTCATGACTCAAGACTTTGTAAGATTGGATTGGTTTTATGGGACTAAATTTTCTCATTGGCAAGACAAGATTAGATTTTTGCTCACTACTTTGAAGGTTTTCTACATCTTGGATAAAGATCTAAAAGTCTTGGGAGAGCCCAAAGAAGATGATACTCAAGAAGTTTTCAAAGAATGGAAGTAGCACGAAGAAGATGAATTGATATGTAAGGGTCACATCCTCAATGCTCTTTTGAATAGGCTCAATGATCTCTACACCAACACCAAGACTGCCGAGTAGATTTGGGATGCCTTGGAAAATAAATACAAAGAAGAAGAAGCTACAAAGAAATTCATTATTACTCAATATATGGAATTTAAGTTTCATGATAATAAACCCCTTTTCCCATAAATACATGAGTTGCAAATTATTGTGAATAAATTGTCTACACTAAACATTGTATTGCCGGAATAATTCCTAGTGGGTGCCATCATTGCCAAGTTGCCTCCTCTTGGAAGGGCTATAGGAAGAATATCCTCCATAAGAATGAGGAGATTTCATTGGAGTAAATCCTCAAGAACTTGAGGATTGAGAAGGAATCCCGTTCTAGAGACAAGAATGAGAATGTGTCTAATGGAGAGACCTCAAAGGCCAATGTGGTAGCCAATCATTCTAACAAAGGCGAAGGATTTGGGAAGAACAAGGGAAAGGGTCAAAAACCCTTAGGGCCCAAGAAGAATGAGGGACAATTCAAAAGTTCCAAGGGACCTTGCTTTGTGCGTGACAAGAATGACCACTTTTCTAGAGATTGTAGGTTCAAGAGGAACCAAAACAATGAGGCAAAAGTCAGTTCAGACCAGATGAGCTAGTGGCAATACTAAGTGAAGTTAATGCCATTCATGGAAATGTGAGTGGGTGGTTGTATGATACTTGTGCCACCATTCATGTTACCTATGGTAGATCTCTTTTCAAGACCTTTGAATCTTCAAAGGAAGGAAATGAGATACAAATGGGAATGAGAAAAGGTCCAAGGTTGAAGGCAAGGGAACCATTGATTTGCTTTTCACATCCGACAGGAAGGTTATACTCACCAATATTTTGTATGTACCGGAAAAGAGTAGAAGCCTTGTGAGTGACAATTTTCTTGGCAAACCGGGAATCAAGATTGTGATAGATTCTGACAAGCTTATTTTGTTTAAGGATAATATTTTTGTGGGAAAGTGATATGCTTATGATGGCATGTTCAAAATTTGTACTTCAATTGACAATGTGAACAATAAAGTTTCTTCTTCTTCATGTTATATGCTTGGGTCAAATTTTATTAATTTGTGGCATGTTAGACATGCACATATAGGATTTAGCACAATTAAAAGGGCTATCAAATGTGGATTAATTGATTGTGATGGTGTTCAGCATGATAAATGTGAATTATGTGTTAAATGTAAAATGCTAAAGTAACATTTTCCAAGTGTTGAAAGAAGCGCTAAGTTGTTAGATTTGATACATAGTGACTTATGCGAACTCAATGGAATGTTGACTAGAGGAGGAAGTAGATATTTTATTACTTCCATTGATGATTGCTCTAGGTTCACATATGTATATTTGCTTAAGAATAAAGATGAAGCATTTGATGTGTTTAAAATTTATAAAGCAGAAGTTGAAAATCAACATGAATGGAAAATTAAAGTGCTTAGAAGTGATAGGGGTGGTGAATATTTTTCAATTGAATTTAACTTGTTTTGTGAAGAGCATGGAATAATTCATGAATGTACAACCCCTTATACTCCACAACAAAATTGTGTAGCGGAAATGAGAAATAGAACATTTATTGAGATGATTAATGCTATGCTATTACATTCTAAATTGAATTGTTATGCTATCCGCTTGTCATATTTTGAATCGTATTCCCATGAAGAAAAATAATATCTCTCCATATGAGTTATGGAAAGGAAAGAAACCAAACATTGGTTATCTTAAAGTGTGGGGGTGTATTGCTTATTGCAAGAGCACCAATCGTAAAAGGACCAAGTTGGGCCCAAGGGCTATAAGATGTGCATTCGTGGGTTATGCGCAAAATAACAAAAATTATAGATTATTAGAATTTGAGTCAAATATAATAATTGAATCAAGAGAGGTTGAGTTCTTTGAGAACATGCCATGCGATGACAATAAGTTATAACCAACTCAAACTAGAGAGCCTCAAAAGGAGACTCTTAAAATAGTTGGTGAGAAATCTCAATTGCCTAGAAGGAGTCAAATGCTTAAAGATTTGGGATCAAGTGAGAAGTGTTCTCAAATAGATACACTATGCCTTGTTGAATGTGATCATGAGGAAGTTACTTGGAAACATCCAATAATACTTCAATAGAAGACGATCCTAAAACTTTCAAAGAAACAATGTCCTCAAGAGACTCCGCTTTTTGGAAGGAGGCAATTATAATGAAATTGATTTAATCACATCTAACCACACTTGGGAATTGGTTACCCTTCCAAAGGGGACTAAACCAATTTGGTGAAAATGAGTATTTAAAAAGAAATATCATACCTATAACGACCCAAAATCGCTAATAAGTCTTAAGGGCCTTGATTAGTGTGCCAGGAGAGCAGGTTGGGATTTATGTGTGATTTTATGAGTTAAATGCGTGGTTATGATTTAAAGCATGTTATTTGGCTATTTGTTTATCTGAGATGCATGACTACGTATATTGGTATGCATGTAGGCCCGGATCGTGTTAGAAGGGCGTAATTGTAATTTTGGCCATGTTGGGCATAACTGTATCGATAAGTGATAATTGTATTCTGTGAATTGTACCACGTGAGTGTGGTTTTATTATTGTGATGCACGTGCCGAGACGGTCCTAGAGAGCTAGTTAACTCAAGAGTCACAACGGGATTTCTATACCCGGCTCGGGAGGAGCCTAGGGGTACCTCGGGAATTTTATGGTTAAGTTGAGATTTAGCGGGTAATGGTTATTGGAGATTTAGTAACCTGGGTAACCATTAGTTACTGCTGAGAGTAACAAGTTTTAGAAAGAAAATGGTAGAAATGAAATAGAAATGAAAGGACTTAAGTGCCCTTGAGGTTTAGGTAGGAAAGGATGGGCAAGGAGGGGCAAAATGGTCATTTGGTTGGGAATTAGATAAATGGCAGCTGGGTTATATGGGGTACACGGTTTGGGGCTTAGTTATTTTGGTCATTGATTGGTTTTGTTAAAAATAAAGAGAAGAAAAGTTAGGGCAATGAGAAGAAGAAGAAGAAGAAGAGAAGTGAAGGAGCTGAAATTTGGAGACTTAGGAGATGAATCAAGGGAGCTTAGGATGGGATTCTCTACTTAAGGTAAGGATTTATGCATATTTAAGTTTGATTATGTTTAGATTTGTGAAACTTAAAGCTTGAGTTAAGTTTTTTAAAGTTTGGGTTTGAAGTTGCTGATTTTTGCAATCTAAGGGTGGATTGTTGGATATGTTTGTGTTTTGAGCTTGAATCTAGTGTTTATGGGTTGTTAGATGGTCCATTTGAAGTCTTAAGTTGATTTTGGGGTTTGGGTATTGGTTTGGTATGATTTGGGAAGGTTTTAGCTCGGAGAAAACGCAAGAGAAAACCCAAATTTTCTGGGTTCGCGTATGAGCGCCGTGGCCCTGTTCTTGGGCACCGCGGCGCGAGGTTGCATCAGGAGGAGGCCAAGTCGCTGGGCGCCGCGGCCCTTGAAGGGAGTGCCGCGGCCCTAGGCCAATTTTGACACCCAAAATTCTGGTTTTTAGGGCTTTTGCCCGGGGACTCGGGGGTTGGTTCCGATATATCGTTTTAGGGAAATAGAGGTTCCGAGAGTGCGGGATTGGTCCCGGGAAGTGGTTTTGGGTTGGTTAGTATTAAAAGTGTTGTATGTGTGTTGTGACTAGGATTTCGAGGAGGCTCGTGCTAGAGGACCGTGCTTGTGGCCTTGGTGCATCGGAAAGCTCGGGAAGCAGGTAAGAAAACTATATCACCCGTAGGATGGGGCGTGGGCCCATAGTGTGATTGCGGGGCACGACCCTATATTGCATGATGAGATGATTGCTGGGCATGGCCCTATATTGCATTACATGTTAGGCTGTAGACTTAATGAATTAATATTTATTGGAATGTTGTTGTGTTATGCTATATGTGTGATTATAGTAAATTGAACGGCAAGGGCCGAGAACGGCGTAGGCCGGGTACGGCAGCGGGGCCGAAAGTAACACCTAGCACATGGGATGCTATAGTCAGGGTGGGACCCAAGGGATACATGAATTATCCTCGCGGTGAGAACCGATACCCCAGGGCTTTGGTAAGGTTTCTGGGGCGGCATGGCCGTGTTTGCTTAGTCTAATGATTGACTTATTTATTTGTGGATTATCTGTTATGATAAACTGTATACATTGCATATGTTATGTTCTGCATGAGTTTTCTTGCTGGGCTTCGACTCACGGGTGCTCTGTGTTGTAGGTAAGGGCAATTACTGAGTCAACCAACCATGAGTACGGAGAGCGTGAAGCGACGTGTACATGTTTGGCCTGCCCGACTGCTTTGGTTGGGGGTTTATTTGAAAATGGCTGTAATAATCTATGATTTTGTAACTGATCAACTGTAAACTTATTTCAAGATGTAAATAGTTTTCAAACCTTATTTTGGGATCCCAATTATCTAATACTAGAAGTTTTTTTTGAGTCAACGCATTTTCAAAGATTACAGCCTTAACTTTTATTAGTCACACTTTTCCTTCAAAACCTCGGTTAGCGAGTTCATTGCACTGTTTTGTCTTAAAACTCACTTAGTAACGGCTCTAAGGAAATAGGGCGTTACAATACCGATGACACCATACAAACCTTTAAGGCTAGGTTGGTAGCCAAAAGATTTAAACAAAGGGAGGGAATAGATTACTTTGACACATATGCACCAGTAGAAAGAATGTAACGACCCAAATTCGCTAATAAGGCTTAAGGGCCTTGATTAGCGTGCCTGGAGGACGTAATGGGAATTATGTGTGACTTTAATGATTAAGATGCATGATTATGATTTAAAGCATGTTATATGACTATTTGAATATTTGAGATGCATGAATATGTGTATTAGTATGCATGTAGGCCCTAATTAGGTTAGAAGGGCATAATCGTAATTTTGGCCATTATGGGCATAACTGTATTGATATATGTGATAATTGTCGAGACCACATTATTATGTGGATATATCTGTGATCTGTGACTCGAGACGATCTTAGCGAGCAAAGTAGCGAAAAAGTCATGGCGGGGATTTATACCCGGCTCGGGGTGAGCTCAGGGGTATAAATGGGAATTTAGCGAATATACTGGAGTCTTTCTTGACATTGAGGAATATTATTGGTGATTAATTAGGTATCGAGAGTTAAGCGGGAAATATTAGAGACACTCGAGGAGTTAGCGGGAATTTGGTAAAATGACTAGAATGCCCTTAAGTGGATTAAATGGTTAGGAATAAAGGGGAGGGCATTAGGGTCATTTGAATTTCTAAATATGGGAATTACTGAGACTTTATGTTAGTGGAAATTGTAGAGAAGTGTAGAAGTCTGAAAAAGAAGGAAAAGGAAGGAAAAGAAAGGGAGAAAAACAGAGAGACTTTTCTAAGGTCGGTGTAAGCTTCGTCCATCAATTTCTTGAGGATTTCTGGAGCAAAGCTCAGAGGAGAGCTGGGATAGACTGAACATCAAGGATCCTAAGCTAGGGTTGAGGAATTGGGAGAGGTTTAGCAAGAGGTCACTAACACTTGAGGTAAGACTTTAGAGTTCTTCAGTTTCTGTTCCTGGTTTTTGAGCTATGGTGTTTAAGTTGAATTGGATGGAAACTTTAGGGAATTCAGGCCTAAGGCTGAGCAGGAGCAAGCCAAGGAAGTCTAGAGGCAACTTGTGGTCGAAATCCCATCAAAGGTATAAATTCTAAGCTCTAACTTTGATGTTCAACTGGTTTCTGCTGAGTTTTATTGTCTAGAAGTGGCTATGGTGAATTTTGAGTTTGGGGATGCATATGCTTGAGTTCTAGCTATTTGGGGTGCTTGGGATGAGTGGAGTATGGTCATAAGGTTGTTTTTGAGGTTGGGAAAGATTTGGAAGAGTTTTGGTTGAGGTTGGTTCGAGGAAATCGCAGGAAGGGAAAACTGATGCTGGTCTGTCTGTGACTAGCGCTACAGCGCTAGCCTTTGGGCGCTGTAGCGCTAGGCCATGAGTGCTGAGGGGATTTTTCTTCTGTTTGTAGCACTGTAGTACCCTCCCATTAGCGTTGTAGCGCTACCTTGCCTTCTGAAGAGGATTTTAGGGTTATTTGCAAGGGTTCTTAACCAAGGGTTTGGGGTTTGATTCCACCACCTTGTTTGGTGGAACTAGGACTTCCCGGGGGCTCGGGATTAGCCCCGAGGCTAGGTTTTAGACTTGAGGATTGATGATGACTTTGTCCTATGATTGTGTTTAGGTGAGCGCTAGGGCTCAAGGGGGATCGTGCTCAAGGAGCCGAGGGATCAAAGCTAGTAAATTGAAAGGTAAGAATACTACACCCGGTTATATGTTTGTGATGGGACTAAGTGCTCCCGATACTTGTATCGTGTCAATGATGGTATTATTCCATAGGACATGTGAAAGCGGCCTAGAGTACCGTACATAATATTAGCGCACAGGGCGCGGCTTGGCCACTGATAGCCGAGGACAACTTACGTTCACTGAGCTTGGTTTAAGCGGGCCGGAGTCAGTGGGATAACGGAGGGATCAGCCTGAGAGCACTAGCCCTAGTTATCATTTGTGCAGTGATATATGATATGAGTTGATATGTTTAGTATGTTGAACACTTGGTTTTACTGAATGATTATATTCTTGAGAACTTGTGATGCAACGCGTGATATTGATTTGTCTGTTGATTGCTTATGCCCCGTTGTTGTGTTTTCTTGCTGGGCCTTGGCTCACGGGTGCTACGTGGTGCAGGTAAAGGCAAAGGCAAGACCAAGCCTGAGATGGAGAGCTTCGGGGTGGAATGTACATAGCCAGCTGCTCGATCACCACGGTTGAGGAGTGGATCAGGACAGGGATTGCCTAACTGTTCGTTTTGCCTTAATTTGGCTTGTTGTTGAATCTAAACTTTATAACTTTTGTAAACGATCTTTAAACTTATATTTTTGGGATCCCGTGTAAACATATAATGTTTCTTAATGAAAATGCAATTTTGAGACCAAAACATTTTAACCCTAGTTCCTTTACAGTTTCGATAACACGCTTTCAATTAAATGACTTGATTAGTAAGTCTGGCACTTTATAAACACACAGTGTAATGGTCTTGGCTATCTAGGACGTTACAAAGAACTACTTCTATAAGATTGTTATTTGTCTTATCATCTATATATAAGTTTATGTTCACCAAATGGATGTCAAAACGACATTCCTAAATGGCGACGTCAAGGAGGAGGTCTATATGGAACAACCAGAGGGTTTCGTTCTTCAAGGAAATGAACATAAAATGTGTAGACTTATCAAATTTTACTGTTTGTTACTATCTACTTCTTATTAATCCTTCCCACATAGTGGTTATTTAAAAGAACAATTAGTTGATTTATTCTCACTTTTTCTTTTTGTAATGCCCTGGATAACCAAGACAGTTACACTGTGTATTTTAAAATAGTGCAAGACTTGCTAATTAAGTCGTTTGAGCATAAATGTAATTCTAAAGTCACTAATAGGTTAGTGTTAAAAGATTTTGATGATAAACGGTTCGTTTTCATTAAAACAAATGTTTAATACATGGTATCCCAAAAACAAGGTTTATTTGGTAAATACAACTCTCAAAAGTCGATACAACAAAAGCTAGTCTAACGGCAAAATACAATTTAGAGCTCTATTCCTATAACTTTCCCACGGCCGTAGCGGTCGAGCAGCTGACTATGTACACTTTGCCCCCAGAGCTCTCCAACTTATGGTTGGGCCAGTTTCCCTTTGTCTTTACCTGCACCACATAGCACCCGTGAGCCAAGGCCCAGCAAGAAAACCATAAACATCTAACATATAGAACAACAATAGCATTCAATCAACTTTATTCCAATTAATTCATTTATTCAGCAGAGTACAAGCATTAAGCTAAATAATGGTAACCATTTAATTAAATCATACATCTCAATCAGCAATACAACTGTTCAGGTATCGATGCCCTTAGGCCGAGTCCTTTGTTTATCAAGTTGATCCCAGCTCGCTTAGGCCAAGCTGCGTTTAGTATGCGTATCACCAGCCCCAGCACCCTTAGGACGCAATTTCATATAACGCATAACAACAATATAATCACAGAATACATACGTTCAATTATAGGGAAACTTAGTCCCATTCTCAACAACATGAGTGTAGTTTTCTTACCTCAAATCCCGAGCGATAAATAAAGAGCGGTCCCGAGCACGATCCTCAATCCTTAACCTTAAAGATAGTCCTAGTCACAAATAACCATAGATAATTATCAATATCCAATTGAAATAAATGTTTTGGAAACAAATACCAGCTTCTGAGACCTCAAATTGTTCTAAACCAGGTAGTAGAATTCGTCCTGAGTGCTTAGGTTTGAATCCTAGAGCCTAAAACCTTGGCTACCCTTTATTTTCCATTTAAGGCCGCAACTTGCCCTTAAGGGCCGCGACCCGCCCCTTAGATAGGAGCCAAGACCTCCCTGCTAAAGGGCACGGGCTGCGACTCGCATCCCCTGGGTCATGGCGCGCCTGGCTAACCAGAGGCATCCAACCTCCTCAAGCATGCGGGCTGCGACTCTTGAAGAACAGGGTCGTGACTCGAGCCCCCAAATCCAGAAAAACCACCCTTTTTACAGCTTTTCCCTCGAATCTAAGCCTTAAATATCAACCCAAACCTTTAGCCAAACTCAGAATTGAACCAAGAATTTTAATACCTCTAACCTAAACATCATATCCAATATATAAACAATTCCCTTGCACCCATTGGACACCCATAATCAATCACAACCTATAATTCATGCAACCTCTAAACTCTAATAGTAATTGAACATAATTCAGTAGTTAGAACTTTGAGGCCTTACCTCAGTTTGTAGTTTAAATCCTCAGCAAGCACTTGGACTAACCCTAGCTTTAATTTCCCATCTATCTTCAGTTCAATTCCCAACTTGAATCCCTGGCTTTTCTCCTTCAAATTCCAGAAATTTTCCCCTTGAGTTCTAGAGAGGGAAAGGGAGAACGTTTATGTGAGGGAGTGAGAGAGAGAGTAAGTGTCCTTCTTGGTGTTTCTAATAAATTCCTAAGGCTTTCTGTGTATATCCTTAACCCAAAAAAACTAAATTGCCCCTCTAAAGTCTCAACCTCCTTTAATTGTTCCAAGGGTAAAATGGTCTTTTCCCAAATTCCCGCTTGTTGACTTATTTTTTCGTTAACTCATTTAACACCCAAATAATAATATTAAGAAGATTTTTTAGAGCTAAATAAAGTATAAGAAATGTGTCTAGTACTCAGAAATAATGTATAGAGAGAGTTTTATAGTGTTTCTACCCCAAAAAGATGGCCTACATCCACTTAGTCACTGTCATTGATCTTGCAAGCCATGGATTACATTTGTATTTAGCTTTTAGCTATTTGAATCCATTGAAGATGGAGAGATCTCTCTCTATGAAAAAGCTGTCGCGCCCCCTCTCCTCTCCCTTCTCCTCTTATTTATATTGAAGAGTTAAGGTTACATTTGAGTGTGGGCTTGGCCCAAGAATTATACAAAGTTACTATTGACTAGGCTCTAGGCATGATCTGGGCTTATGGGTAGTAATACTCCAAAATTGGGTATAACAATTGCCCCCCAAGTCAATCTTCATGTTTGCATAAGGCTAACTTATCGTGTGGACTCTATTCAAGTTTCTCTTCACGAGGACCAGACGTTTAGGCCTTGGACGTATCATTACTTGACTTGGTCGATCATTTAAAAGTGATTCTGGTGTGCTTAGCCTCACGAGTTGTCTTGTAAGCCATTTAAGATGCTTCGTACCTAAGCATGGAAAATAGTGACAGTAAAAAGTTTCGAGTTGCTTCCAAACCTTAGCCAATTCTTATGCTTGATGTTCCAAGTGACTCAAGGAGCCAAATTCATCTTATGTGGTTCCTAGAACCTCCAAGTACCAAAAAAAAAAAATGAAAGCTCAAGGTTCTGAGGACCTCTAGGAACCAATCAAGAAGAATGCTCCAAGTTTCGAGGACCTCTAGGAACAAAGCAAAATCAATGATCCAGGTTCCGAGGGCCTCTAGGAACCAAACAAGAAGAATGCTCAAGGTTCTGATGACCTCAAGGAACCGAGCAAGATGAATGATCAAAGGTTCCGAGGTTCTCTAAGAACTGAGTAAGATGAAAGCTCCAAGTTCCGAGGTTCTCTAGAAACTGAGCAAGATGAATGCTCTAGGTTCAGAGTGCTCTAGGTTCAGAGGGCTCTAGGAACCAAACAAGAAGAATGCTCAAGGTTTCGAGGACCTCAATGAACTGAGCAAGATGAATGCTCAAAGGTTCCGAGGTTCTCTAGGAACTGAGCATGATGAATGCTCCATATTTTGAGGTTCTCCAGGAACCGAGCAAGATGAATGCTCCAGGTTCCGAGGGCCACTAGGAACCAAACAAGAAGAATGCTCAAGGTTCTGAGGTTCTCAAGGAACCAAGCAAGATGAATGCTCAAAGGTTCTGAGGACCTCAACGAACTGAGCAAGACGAATGCTCCAGGTTCCAAGGACCTCTAGGAACCAAACAATAAGAATACTCAAGGGTTCCGAGGTTCACTAAGAACCGAGCAAGATGAATGCTCCAAGTTCCAAGGGCCTGTAGGAACCAAACAAGAAGAATGTTCAAGGTTTCGAAAACCTCAAGGAATCGAGCAAGATGAATGCTCAAGGGTTCTGAGGGCCTCTTGGAACCAAACAAGAAGAATGCTCAAGGTTTCGAGGACCTCAAGGAACCGAGCAAGATGATTGCTCAAAGGATCCGAGGTTCTCTAAAAACTTACCAATATGAATGCTCTAGGTTCTGAGGACCTCTAGGAACCAAGAAAAATGATTGCTCTAGGTTCCGAGGTTCTCTAGGAACCGAGCAAGATGAATGCTCCACGTTCCTAGGGCCTCTTGGAACCAAACAAGAAGAATTCTGAAGGTTCTGAGGATCACAATGAACCGCGCAAGATGAATGCTCAAAGGTTCCAAGGTTCTCTAGGAAACAAACAAGAAGAATGCTCAAGGGTTAGAAGGTTCTCTAGGAATCGAGCAAGATGAATGCACCAGGTTCCAAGGGCCTCTAGGAACCAAACAAGAAAAATGTTCAAGGTTCCGAGGACCTTAAGGAACCGAGCAAGATGAATGCTCAAAGGTTCTGAGGACCTCAAGGAACTGAGCAAGACAAATGATTTGGGTTCCGAGGGCCTCTAGGTACAAAACAATAAGAATGCTCAAAGCTCCAAGGACATCAAGGAATTGAGCAAGATGAATGCTCAAGGTTCCAAGGTTCTTTAGGAATCAAGGAAGATGAATTCTCAAAAGTTCTGAGGGCCTCAAGGAACCAAACAATAAAAGTGCTCAAGGTTTCGAGGACCTCAAGGAATCGAGCAAAATGAATGCTCCAGTTTCTGAGGACCTCAAGGAACCGAGCAAGGTGAATGCTCCAGATTTCGAGGTCCTCTAAGAACCAAACAAGAAAAATGTTCAAGGCTCCGAGGACCTCAAGGAATCAAGCAAGATGAATGCTCAAAGGTTCTGAGGTTCTCTAGGAATCGAGAAAGATGAATGCTCCACATTCTGAGGTTCTCCAAGAACCAAGCAAGAAGAATGCTCAAGCTTCCGAGGACCTCAAGGAACCAAGCAAGACGAGTGATCAAAGGTTTCGAGGTTCTCTAGGAATCGAGAAAGATGAATGCTCAAAGGTTCTGAGAACCTCAAGGAATCGAGTAATATGAATGCTCAAAGGTTTCGAGGTTCTCTAGGAACCAAACAAGAAGAATGCTCAAGGGTTCTGAGGTTTTCTAGGAACCGAGCAAGATGAATGCTCCAAGTTCCCTGGGCCTCCAAGAACCAAACAAGAAGAATGAACAAGGTTCTGAGGACCTCAAGGAACTAAGCAAGATGAATGCTCCAGGTTCCAAAGGCCTCTAGGAGCCAAACAAGAAGAATGCTCAAAGTTCCAAGGACCTCAAGGAACCGAGCAAGATGAATTCTCAAAGGTTCCAAGGTTCTCTAGGAACCGAGTAAGATGAATGCAATAGGCTCCGAGGTTCTCCAGGAACTGATCAAGATGAATGCTCAAAAGTTCTGAGGGCCTCAAGGAACCATACAAGAAGAATGCTCATGGTTCCGAAGACCTCAAGGAACCAAGCAAGATGAATGATCCAGGTTCCGAGGACCTCAAGGAATCGAGAAAGATGAATGCTTCAGGTTCCGAGGTCCTCTAGGAACCAAACAAGAAAAATGCTCAAGGTTTCGAGGACCTCAAGGAACCAAGTAAGATGAATGCTCAAAGGTTTAGAGGTTCTCTAAGAACCGAGGAAGGTGTATGCTCCACGTTCTGATTTTCTCTAAGAACCAAGCAAGAAGAATGCTCAAGGTTATGAGGACATCAAGGAACTAAGCAAGATGAATGCTCAAAGATTCTGAGGTTCTCTAAGAACTGAGCAAGATAAATGCTCAAGGTTCCGAGGGCCTCTAGGAACCAAACAAAAAGAATGCTCAAGGTTCTGAGGTTCTCAAGGAACCGAGCAAGATTAATGCTCAAAGGTTCCAAGGACCTCAAGGAACTGAGCCAAACGAATGCTCCATGTTCCAAGGGCTTCTAGGAACCAAAAAAGAAGAATACTCAAGGGTTCCGAGGTTCTCTAGGAACCGAGCAAGATGAATGCTCCAAGTTCCGAGGGCCTGTAGGAACCAAACAAGAAGAATGCTCAAGGTTCTGAGGACCTCAAGGAATCGAGCAAGATGAATGCTCAAAGGTTCTGAGGGCCTCTAGGAACCAAACAAGAAGCATTATCAAGGTTCTGAGGACCTCAAGGAACCGAGCAAGATGATTGCTCAAAGGTTCCGAGGTTCTCTAGGAACTGAGCAAGATTTATGCTCTAGGTTGTGAGGACCTCTAGGAACCAAGCAAAATGATTGCTCTAGGTTTCGAGGTTCTCTAGGAACCGAGCAAGATGAATACTCCAGGTTCTGAGGGCCTCTAGGAGCCAAACAAGAAGAATGCTCAAGGTTCTGAGGACCTTAAGGAACCGAGCAAGATGAATGCACAAAGGTTCCAAGGTTCTCTAGGAACCAAACGAGAACAAAGATCAAGGGTTAGAAGGTTCTCTAGGAACCAAGCAAGATGAATGAACCAGGTTCCAAGGGCCTCTAGGAACCAACCAAGAAGAATGCTCAAGGTTCCAAGGACCTCAAGGAACCGATCAAGGTGAATGCTCCGGGTTCCGAGGGCCTCTAGGAAAAAAACAAGAAGAATGCTCAAAGTTACAAGGACCTCAAGGAACTGAGAAAGATGAATGCTCAAAGGTTACAAGGTTCTTTAGGAACCGAGGAAGCTAAATGCTCAAAAGTTCTGAGGGCCTCAAGGAACCAAACAAGAAGAGTGCTCAAGGTTCTGAGGACCTCAAGAAACCAAGCAAAATGAATGCTCCAGGTTCTGAGGACCTCAAGGTACCGAGCAAGATGAATGCTCCAGATTTCGAGGTCCTCTAGGAACCAAACAAGAAAAATTCTCAAGGTATCGAGGACCTCAAGGAACCGAGCAAGATGAATGTTCAAAGGTTTCGAGGTTCTGTAGGAACTGAGCAAGATGAATGTTCCATGTTCTGAGGTTCTCCAAGAACCAAGCAAGAAGAATGCCCAAGGTTCCGAGGACCTCAAGGAACCGAGCAAGATGAGTGATCAAAGGTTTAGAGGTTCTCTAGGAACCAAGCAAGATGAATGCTCTAGGTTCCGAGGTTCTCTAGGAACCGAGCAAGATGAATCAAAGGTTCTGAGGACCTCAACAAACCAAGTAATATGAATGCTCAAAGGTTCTGAGGTTCTCTAGGAACCAAACAAGAAGAATGCACAAGGATTATGAGGTTTTCTAGGAATCGAGCAAGATGAATGCTCCAGGTTCCGAGGGCCTTCAGGAACCAAACAAGAAGAATGAAAAAGGGTCTGAGGACCTCAAGCAACCACTCAAGATGAATGCTCAAAGGTTCTGAGAACCTCAAGGAACCAAGCAAGATGAATGCTCTAGGTTCCAAAGGCCTCTAGGAGCCAAACAAGAAGAATGCTCAAAGTTCCGAGGACCTCAAGGAACTGAGCAAGATGAATGCTCAAAGGTTTCGAGGTTCTCTAGGAATGGAGTAAGATGAATGCTCTAGGTTCCAAGGTTCTTCAGAAACGGAGCTAGATGAATGCTCAAAAGTTCTGAGGGCCTCAAGGAACCAAACAAGAAGAATGCTCAAGGTTTTGAAGACCTCAAGGAACCAAGCAAGATGAATGATCCAGGTTTCGAGGACCTTAAGAAACCGAGAAAGATGAATGCTTCAGGTTCCAAGGTCCTCTAGGAACCAAACAAGAAAAATGTTCAAGGTTCCGAGGACCTTAAGGAACCGAGTAAGTTGAATGCTCAAAGGTTCTGAGGTTCTCTAGGAACCGAGCAAGACGAATGCTCCACGTTCTGAAGTTCTCTAGGAACTGAGCAAGAAGAATGCTCAAGGTTCCGAGGACCTCAAGGAACCGAGCAAGATGAATGCTCAAAGGTTCTGAGGTTCTCAAGGAACCGAGAAAGATGAATGCTCAAAGGTTCCAAGGACCTCAAGGAACTGAGCAAGACGAATGCTCCAGGTTCCGAGGTTCTCCAGGGCCGAGCTGTCCGAGGTCCTCCAGGCCCGGGGTCGTCCTCCAAGCCTGAGGTTGTCCTCCAAGCCTGAGGTGATCCTCAAGGCGAGAGGTTCTCCAGGCGAGAGGTCCTCCAGGTTAGAGGTCCTCTAGGCGAGAGGTCCTCTGGGGCCGAGGTCCTCCAGGTGAGAGGTCCTCTGGGCGAGAGGTCTTCCAGGTGAGAGGTACTCCAGGCAAGAGGTCCTCCGAGCGGAGGTCTTCCAGGCGAGAGGTCCTCCAGGGCCGAGGACCATTGAGCGAGAGGTCCTTCGGGCAAGAGGTCCTCAAGGTGAGAGGTCCGTCATGTTAGGAGTGTGTCCTAAAAGCATGTAAAGACATTTGTTTTTTCTGTGAATAAATAAATACAATGGTTTATTATTATTTTCATATTTAGATTGTTAAATTATTGTTTGAATAATTTTGTAAATATCTGAAAATTTTCATATTCATTATTGAGGATGTGATCTTGTATTAGTACGAGAGAATTAAGATTGGACTTGGAATCCAATGAATCTAGATTAATCTCATATTACCTCTTATTCTCTTCATCCAGACATCATGAAAGATGTATTAGGATCTGAAAGCTTTATAATGGTGGCCTGGGATGGAAAGGGACGTAACATAATACGTGGCCAAGTTCTTAACCTGATAGGAAGTCAAAACAAAGTATTAAAAATCAGTAAGACCATTGCAGCCTTTGTGTACTCCATAGTGGAAGTAAGGAGACATCGCGATAGATTTCGCGGTGGGGCTGCCCAGGATAACAGGTCGGCATGATTTGGTTCGGGTCATTATGGACTAGTATACAAAGTCCAGTCACTTTTATCAGTAAGGACAAGTAAATATAGTTGATTAGTATACAAACCTCTGTGTGTGAGAGAGGTAGTACACCTTCATGGAATTCGAGGTCTATCTTATTTGATGAGGACCCTGTTATTACTTCCAAGTCTTGGGGAAAAGTTATGGAAGACGATGAGTATATAGTTGGAGATTAGTACAATTCATTATCCTCAAAATGATGGTAAATCAGAGAGAGAGAGTTATCCAGTTATTGGAGGGGCACCTTATGAGATGTTGTATGGAAATGAAAGTATATTGCCCATTCATTGGAATGAGATGGGTGAGATTTTATATTTGGATTCTGAAGTAGTTTAGAGAATCATTGAGGCTATTGAAAATGTTAGAGCTTGGATGCTCGCTTCTCAAAGTAAATGAGAAAGTTACGTTAATCTGAAATGCAAGAACAAGGAATTCCAAGTGGAAGATTGTATCTTCCTTAGAAGGTCACCATGGAAAGAGGTGAGGAAATAAGGGCAGGTTGAACCCTAGATTAGTAGGACTGTTGGAAATCCTAGATAGGACCAGTCAAGTTGCCTATGGATTGGCCTTAGCTTTGGCATTGTCGGCCGTATACAATGTATTTCATATCTCCATGTTAAGGAAACATGTGTTAGATGAGACTCATGTGTTGAGTTATGAGAATCTGGAATTATAAGTTAAGTTATCATGTAAAGGGTAGCCAGCTCAGATATGAGACAGAAAGAACAAGGTTCTGATAGACAAAGTTATACCTTGGGTTAAGGTATTATAAAGAAACAGTAGGGTCGAGGGAGTGACCTGGAAACTGGAATCAAATATGCGGAATTGATATTTAGGGCTACTCAGATAAAATTTTGAGGACGAAATTTCTGTGAGGGGATTGTTGTAACAACCAAAATTTCCTAATAAGGCTTAGGGTCGTGATTAGGGGGCCAGGATGGCAAATTTTGGAATTATGTGATTATATGATATTTATGTGTATCATTATTTAATTATGTGAGTTATATCATAATATGACTTGATATGCATGTTTAGGTGTATTAAATATGCATGTGGACCCATTTCTGTTTAATTAGGTAATTTTCATAATTTGGCCCATTTTTGGTATATTTAGCATATATGTTGTATGTGTGTGGTACTTCATTATTATTTGGTTATGCATGGGTTACTCAACACGAGACGATCCTAGGAGGCAAGCCAGAGGGAAAGTCACAACGGGATCCATACTTGACTCGGAGTGAGTCAAGGGGTATTTAGCACATTATCGGGATATTGGGTAATGGGAATAAATATTTGATGATAAATTGGGAGTTAGTGAGATCAGAGGGAAATTCTAGGAATTTTGACTATTTTACCCTGGAGGGTGTTTTTGGGACCCCGACCATTTATTTGCTTGAGGTTACTTAAGCTCGAAGTAACCTGTTAGAATTATAAAAGAACGTTCTCTCCCCCTCCCGTTCCCTTTTCGACACTCGATCACATTTTCGAAGGAAACTCAAGTTTTAGGACTCGGATTCAAGCAAGGATTAAGACATAGCGATTCTAGGGAATATTAGAAGCTTATTAACCAAAATATTTAGTTGGGAAACGACTTAATCAGAGGTAATCCAAGTTTTAAGTTCTACGTTTTTAAAGTTTTTAAGCTTTGATCGGATTTTATGTTTTGATGAGTTTTTGGATGGTTTGAGACTTGAGTTTTGTTGGTTTTGGATAATTGGGATGTTTGGGAATTTTGATTTTGCGATTTGGATATGTTTTGATAGGTTTTGGAGGATTTTAAGTGGGAAAATCCATAGGAAATGACTGATTTCGTGGTCAAGTCGCAACCTTGTTCTAGCAAGTCGCGACTTGGATGAAACCAGGATCCATAAGGGCTCTACCTTGCACCCTGAAGCACAGGCAAATGCTCTCTGAATTGGGGCAAGTCGTGACCCTCAGGCCCAAGTCACGACCGACTTGTGCATTTTTTCCTAGATTTGGATTTTAGTCGTGGGAACTTAATTCTAAGGGCCTGGGATCGTTCCTACTACCCAATTGAGTAGGTTTCGACATCCCAGAGG
This sequence comes from Humulus lupulus, assembly GCF_963169125.1. Lineage (NCBI taxonomy): Eukaryota > Viridiplantae > Streptophyta > Magnoliopsida > Rosales > Cannabaceae > Humulus > Humulus lupulus. Next base: position 180,018,147 of record NC_084800.1, on the reverse strand, counting down.
CTAGGTTTGGGTCTGGAAGTATTTATTTACTCATTTTGATGAGGTTTTATATTATGGTTGTGACTAGGATATCACTGGGGGCTTTGAAATAGGATCGTGCTTGAGGGTCATTTATTGGTAACCTGTGCTTGGACCAAAGGCTAGAAAACTGCACCCAGTATGTGATGCATGCAATATATGTGATTATGGCAATATGAAATTTGCCAGAGCTTGCGTCTTTGTAATTGTGCATGATGTTAATTATGCTTTTGATTATTGAGTAAGAATGCTAAATGCCTTATATCTGAATATTTGACATATGATACATGTATGTTTGCATTACCTCATTGAGGAAGTATTGACTTATTAGTCAGGGAATGACAATGGTGTCAATATTGATTGTGAAGTTGTGACTTATTAGTCAAGATCGGCAGTAATACTGAGCACTGGTCGTATGGTATTGGCTTATGAGTCAAGAACAGTATTAGTGTGTTTAACACAAGACGAAATGATTAGATCTAATCAACATAAGCATTAAATTATTGAACGACCCAAAGGTTGAAGAAAACTAAAGCATTTGTCTAGTCTAAAGGCTAGTTACATAGAGCCAAGGCCAAAAGGCTCAGGTGACTGAAACATTACATGACTTAGGGAGTGGATTCCCGGAGGTAGACTTATTAGTCATCTATACAGAGATAGACTGTAACGCCCTGGATAACCAAGACCGTTACACTGTGTGTTTAAAATAGTGCAAGACTTGCTAATCAAGTCATTTAAACAAAATGTGAATCCAACGTCATCAACGGATCCAGAATAAAAGATTTTGGTCACAAACAGGCTATTTTCATTAAAAATGACAGTTTAATACATGGAAACTCAAAACAGGGTTTAGATGACTTAGTTACAGCAAATTCCAAAAGTTATAAATAATTCAAGCCACTCTAATGGCAAAATACACATTTTAGGTTTTCGTCCCTGTACAATTCCTCGACCGTGGCGGCCGAGCAGCTGACAATGTGCACCTCGCCCCCAGAGCTCTCCAACTCATGGTTGACTCAGCATACCCTCGCCTTTACCTGCACCACGTAGCACCCGTGAGCCGAGGCCCAGCAAGAAAGCATGATATCATAGCAAGATCAACATTAATAACTAAATATTCCACAACACATAACCAGGAATTCGACAATTCATAGCATTTATCCAATCAGTGATAACACTCAACAAATTAACAATTTGTCACCCAGACAATCAACAAATCATATCCATAACACAATATTCACATTCATAATCAACAGTTTATCACAACCATCAAATAATATTCAGGGTCGGCTCCCTTAGGTCGCACCCTCTGTTTAACCCACTGTCTTCGGCTCACTTAGGCCGCCCCAAGTGTTATACCCACTGACTCTGGCCAGCTTAACTTAGCTCATTGATAAATAAGCTGCCTCAGCTACCAGTGGCTGAGTCGCGCCCTGTGCGCAAATATTGATTACAACACCCTTAGGCCGGTTATCACATGTCCCATGGCATAATACCATCTCATGACATGATATACAAATATAGGGAGCTCTTAGTCCCATCTTGTTCACAGGGCTAATCACATTCACATAACAACGCATACAAACATAGGGAACACTTAGTTCCAACCTAACCACATAATCAGGTGCAGCTTTCTTACCTTTAGATTTTGCTAGCTCGTTCAATTGATCCTCAAGCATGATCCCGTCTGAACCTTAGCGTGCACCTAGTCACAACCATAGATCAGAATCACCACAAAACTTCAAATCCAAAACCTAGCCTCGGGACCAATCCCGAGCTCCCCGGGAAGCCCTAATTCCACAAAACGGGGTGGTGGAATCAAACCCCGAGCCTCCGGGCAAAAACCCTAAGGAAAAACTCAAAAACCCCTTTCTGGAGACAGGGTAGCGCTACATCGCTCTAAGGAGGGCGCTATAGCGCTACAACCAGAACCAAACGCCCAGAAAGCCCAAGCCTAGCGCTGTAGCGCCCAAAGGCTAGCGCTACAGCGCTAGTCACAGACCAACAACACTCTGTTTTCCCTTCTTCGATTTTCCTCGAACCAAGACTTAACCACATGCATCATCAAACCAGAAAAACAAACATTGAACGCAAGAACTGAAAGATTCAACCAGAAACTTAGAACATCAAAGTCAGAACTTGTTACCTTCTATGGAGGATTTCGACCTTAAGTTGTCCCTAGCATCCAACCAGCCTTAAGCCCTTCAACTCCTCAAGTTCATATCTCTTTATTCCATCCAAAACTCAAGCTTAGAAACCATCTCATTAAAACCCAGAAAAACACATCAGGAAACCTTGAAACTTACCTCAATTGACTGGCTAAACCTTGCTAGTTCTTCCAGCTTCACCAAGGTCTTTAGCCCTAAGCTCCATCTTGAGCTTACTCTAAAATTCCATCTCCAAAACTCACAAATAATGGTGAAGAGATGACCCAGCCGAAAGAGAGAGAGTAATAGCTTTAAGTGTTATGTTTTTCTCTCCTTCGTTCTTCTTTTCTTTTCCTTATGCTTCAGAGTCTATCTTTAACTTCCACTAAAATTATAAAGCAGAAAATAACCTATCCTTTAGTAAGCCAAATGACCACCTTTCCCTCCCAATAATAACTAAACCTTTAAATCACTATAGGGGCATTTTGGTCATTACCCCCAATTCTCGCTAATTCCTTTAGTATCTTTAATATTTACCGCTTACTTTCCGATACCCAACTAATCACCAATTATATTTCTTAATATCAAATCATCTCCAACATATTCTCCAAATTCCCAGATACATCCCCAGGCTCACCCTGAGCTGGGTATAAATCCCCGCTGTGACTTTCCCGCTAAACCGCTTGTTAGGGTCGCCTCGAGAATTATGCATTGAATGGCTCTATAGCATTAATGCCAGACCGACCCTAGGGTCGAGACACTTATAAGCGCTTGCCTGGTCTACGACCAGATGATTATAGCCAAGGTATATGACCCCGGTGACCGTTTGTCACAAGGCTAAGGGACGTTGTCCATAGTTTCGACTCTAGAGTCGTGAGGAAGGTTATGTTGGTGACTAATCACCTTGCACCTGTCCTAAACAAACTTATAAATGAAACACTTATCGATTAAGCCCTGGTGACCCTATCGTCACATGGCTAGAGGGAGCGATGCTCATTATTGTGACTTTTGGCTATTGTCACCTATTTGTTGGACTGATAGTCCTGAAGGAATAACTATGATTATTGTTGACATTATATCATGCTATATTGTGTTTTCTTGCTGGGCCTTGGCTCATGGGTGCTATGTGGTGCAGGTAAAGGGAAGGAAAAACTTGGCCAACCCTGAGTGGAGAGCTTGGGCGATGTGATGTACATACAGGGCCGCTTGACCGCCACGGTCAAGGAGTTCTCAGAGGGACTATGGGTTTACCCTATTTTTGCCGCTTAGGCCGGCGAGGATTGTACATTTGGAACTGTAGCAACTCTTTTGTAACTTGAACTACTTGTAAACATTTTAAAAAGGCTCATGAGCAGTTTATTTACTTAATAAAATGTACCCTTTCCTTTTACTGGTTTTCACCTTAACCTGGTAGTAACACTTAGATCACGTTTTTAACCAAAGGACTCGGGTAACGAGTCAAATTTCCGGTTCACCGTTCACCGTAACTGTTCTGGGGTAGCCAGGGCGTTACAACTTGGTATCAGAGCAATGCCAAGGTTAGGGTTCCTGTAGACTGGCTGGGTATGTACACACATCACCGAAGACAAGCTCAACTCACGGTTTGGTAATTATTTATGTGGTTACATGTATAATTGTGTAAATGTGATATATATATATATATATATGCTTTGCCTGTGTGCATGAGATATTATGTTGAGCCTATGCCCTGAAATATCATATCTTCAGCAAATGTGTACTGATTAGTACTGAGATTGCTGGCACCTACTTATTAGTATGGTTGTTTATGAGTTATTATGTGATACATGCTGAGTGCTGAATGCTATGAACATGTATCTGATTGTGAATATTGAATGACTGTGGAACGTGGTAATTGTCTGTTGTTCTTGGACCGTAAGGCGGCAAGAGGTTTAGTTATTACTACCTGACTGGCCGTATTGATTATTGTTTCAGTAAGGTATCAGTGACAGAATGAACCCAGAATAGACAGGCACCTCAGCTGGCCAGAATGGTCAGGGTCAGAATAATGACAATAGCTAGGGTCAAGTGAATGACCAATCTCAGGTTCCACAGCCAGCACCTGCAAACTGGCAACAGTTGTTTAATGATTTGTAGGCTATAGTGTTGAAACAAGGGGAGGAGCTTCATCTGCTAAGACAGCAACAAGTGCCAGTGGTAGCCAGTGTTGCAGAGGCACCTTCTGTGTCGGTGCCAGTTATTGGGCCACTACCTGGGGTGGAAAACAGATTGGAACCTCTTTATGAGCGGTTCAGGAAACAGCAACCTCCTGTGTTTGAAGGCAGTGCTGATCCCACCAAAGCTGAACAATGGATGAGCATGCTGACCACTATGCTTGACTTTATGAGGGTAGTTGGTAATGAGAGGGTGGCCTGTGCTGCCTATATGTTTCGGGAAGATGCCCCGATTTGGTGGGAAGTGGTTGGCCAGACCAAGGATGTTAATCTCCTGAGCTGGGAGGAATTTCAGACCTTGTTTAATGAAAAGTATTACAATGACGCCATTAGAGCGGCGAAGGCTGATGAATTTATGAGGCTACTTCAGGGGAACTTATCAGTGACCGAGTATGCCTTAAGGTTTGACCGTTTGGCAAATTTTGCCAAGGATCTGGTGCCCACTGATGGGACCAGAAGGGAGCGTTTCTTACAGGGGCTACAACCTAGGTTAGCCCGAGATGTGCGCATCACCACTGTGGCAGGAGTCACTACTTATGCACAGGCGGTGGAGAAGGCACTTACAGCTGAAACTACAGAGATTAAGATCTGGCGTGAGAATGCATCCAGAAGGAATTTCAGGAGGCCAGGTCCTCCATTTATGGGTTCTGGTAGGGGTGTTGGCCCCAGTGATCAGAAGAGGAAGGTTCCTGACACCTTCCCAGTTCCAGGTCCTGACAGGAGACCTCGTGGTGTTACAATAGGTCATCCTGGGAGCAGTGAAGCCTGGAAGTCCTATCCCGAGTGTCCTAGATGCAAGAGGCATCACTTGGGAGAGTGTAAGGCAAGGGCCTGCTTCTCTTGTGGAGCAGTGGGTCATCTCAAGAAGGATTGCCCTAAGGCAAGAAAGGAAGAGCCCAGGAAGGCAGACAGCTCGGCCCCAGCGCGAGTGTTTGCATTGACTCAGGCAGAAGCTGAGGCTTCCTCCTCAGTTGTTACAGGTCAGCTTCTTAGTGCAGGAACTGCTTATAATGTATTGATTGACTCAGGTGCTACGCATTCCTTTGTTGCTAGTAGCGTTATTGATAGATTGTGTAGACCTTGTGATTTTCATGCTGTGGGGTTTGGTACTTTGTTACCCACTGGGGAGCTGGTTGTATCCAGGAGGTGGGTTAGGTCTTTGCCAGTGATAGTGGAGGGCAGAGAGTTGTCACTGGATCTTATAGAGTTGGTTATGACCGACTTCGATATGATACTGGGTATGGATTGGTTGGCCAAGTATGGGGCAACCATTGATTGTAGAAGGAAGATGGTCACCATTGAGCCTGAGGGTGAGGATCCTTTTGTATTTGTTGGTACTGTGCATGGACCCCGTATTCCTATGGTTTCGGTATTGAGGGCTAGGGATTTATTGCAAGGGGGTTGCATTGGATTCTTAGCCAGTGTGGTTGATACCACTAAGGTCGTGCCAGTGAGACCAGAGGATACTAGACTTGTGTGTGAGTTTCTGGATGTGTTTCCAGAGGATTTTCCAGGGTTGCCACCACACAGAGAGATTGAGTTCGTTATAGAACTGGCCCCAGGGACGGAGCCAGTGTCTAGAGCACCATACAGGATGGCCCCAGCTGAGTTGAAAGAATTAAAGGTACAACTGCAAGAGCTGCTGGATTTAGGTTTTATCAGACCTAGCTTTTCACCTTGGGGTGCGCCAGTTATGTTTGTAAAGAAGAAAGATGGTTCTCTGAGGATGTGTATAGATTCTAGAGAAATGAATAAGCTGAGAATTAAGAACCGGTATCCTTTGCCAAGGATAGATGATCTGTTTGATCAATTGCAGGGTAAGACGGTATTCTCTAAGATCGATCTTCGTTCTGGTTATCATCAGTTGAGGGTTAAGGAGGGAGACATACCGAAGACCGCTTTTCGTACTAGGTATGGGCATTATGAGTTTCTAGTTATGTCATTTGGGTTGACTAATACCCCTGCCGCTTTCATGGATATGATGAACAGAGTGTTCAAGGACTATTTGGACCAGTTTGTGATCGTCTTTATCGATGATATTCTGGTATATTCTCAGACTGAGTCAGAGCATGAGCATCATCTGAGGTTGGTGCTGCAGAGGTTGAGAGAACACAGATTGTTTGCAAAGTTCAAGAAGTGTGAGTTTTGGTTGTCTCAGGTGTCCTTCCTTGGGCACATTGTCAGTAAGGAGGGGATTAAAGTGGATCCATCAAAGATTGAAGCGGTCAGAGATTGGCCAAGGCCAAAGAATGCTTCTGAGGTTAGGAGTTTCCTTGGATTGGCAGGGTATTACAGGCGTTTTGTGGAAGGGTTCTCAAAGATTACTACTTCGATGACTGAGCTGACACGCAAAGGTCAGAAGTTTGTGTGGTCAGACAAGTGTGAGAACAGCTTCCAAGAGTTGAAACAGAGGTTGATTACAGCTCCAGTTCTGAGTCTTCCTACAGATCAAGAGAAGTTTGTGATATACTGCGATGCTTCTCATCAGGGTTTGGGCTGTGTTCTGATGCAATCAGAGAGAGTCATAGCTTATGCTTCTCGTCAGCTGAAGGAGTACGAGAAGAGGTATCCTACTCATGATCTGGAGTTGGCAGCGGTGGTTTTTGCTTTAAAGATTTGGAGGCACTATCTCTATGGAGAGAAGTGTGAGATCTATACAGACCACAAGAGCCTGAAGTATTTCTTTACTCAGAAAGACTTGAACATGAGGCAGAGGCGTTGGCTAGAGTTAGTGAAAGATTACGATTGTGAGATTCTGTATCACCCAGGGAAAGCCAACGTGGTAGCAGATGCTTTAAGTCAGAAGGGTCCGGGACAGATTCATGGTATCAGACTGATAGCCAGGGAATTAGCTGATGATATGACCAGAGCTGGTATAGAGTTGTTGGTAGGCTAGTTGGCCAATGTTACGCTACAGTCTACGCTGCTAGAAAGGATTAAAGAGGGTCAGTTGAGTGATCCACAACTGATCAAGATTAGAGAGGATGTTCTGGCTGGAGCATCCAGGGATTATACAGTGCCGGATTTGGGGTTGTTGAGATATAAGGGACGGATATGTGTTTCGTTAGACACTGCATTGAGGCGGGAGATTCTGGATGAATCTCATACTACACCTTACTCTTTGCATCCAAGCACCACGAAGATGTACCAGGATGTAAGATCATTGTACTGGTGGCCAGGGATGAAGAGAGATGTAGTGGAGTATGTGGCTAAGTGCTTGACATGTCAGCAGGTCAAGGCTGAGCATCAGAGGCCGGCAGGGTTATTGTAGCCTCTGGATATCCCAGAGTGGAAGTGGGAAGACATCACAATGGACTTTGTGGTGGGCTTGCCCAGGACAGTTGGTCAGCATGATTCCATTTGGGTGATACTAGATCGCTATACCAAGTCAGCTCACTTTCTACCAGTGAGGACTACCTATATTGTTGACCAGTATGCAGATCTCTATGTGAGAGAGATCGTGCGCCTCCATGGAGCTCCTAGGTCGATCGTGTCAGATCGGGACCCTACGTTCACTTCCAAGTTCTGGAAGAGTTTACAGACAGCCATGGGTACACGACTGAAGTTCAGTACAACTTATCATCCTCAGACAGATGGGCAATCTGAGAGGACGATCCAGATATTGGAAGACATGCTGCGAGCATGTGTGCTAGACTTCGGTGGATCATGGAGTAAGTATCTGCCTTTGATAGAGTTCTCCTATAATAACAGTTATCAGTCTACCATTGGTGTTGCACCTTATGAGATGCTATATGGTAGGAAGTGTAGATCTCCCATTCATTGGGATGAGACAGGTGAAAGGAGATACTTAGGTCCTGAGGCGGTTCAGAGGACCGGTGAGGCTATTGATAAGATTAGAGCTCGGATGCTTACTTCTCAGAGCAGACAAAAGAGCTATGTAGATCCCAAACGCAGGAACGTGGAGTTCCAGGTAGGAGACTATGTCTTCCTTAGAGTCTCGCCATGGAAAGGGGTGAGAAGGTTTGGGAAGAAAGGCAAGCTGAGTCCCAGGTTTGTAGGTCCATTTGAGATCCTAGAGAGGATTGGTCAGGTGGCTTACAAGCTAGCTTTGCCTCCGGCGTTGTCAGCCGTGCATAATGTATTCCATGTGTCCGCTCTTCGGAGGTATGTATCTGATGAGAGACATGTCTTGAGTTATGAAGATCTGGAGCTTGAACCAGATCTCTCCTTTGAGGAGCAGCCTGTTCAGATACTTGATCAGAAGGATAAAGTCCTCAGGAACAAGACAATACCTTTGGTTAAGGTATTGTGGAGGAACAGCAAGGTCGAGGAGGCGACCTGGGAGCTGGAGTCTGATATGCGGAGTCAGTATCCCGAGCTGTTCAGGTAAATTTCGAGGACGAAATTTCTGTAAGGAGGGGATAGTTGTAATGCCCCGGATTCCCTATTATGGTTAATGGCTGGATTAGTAGGCCGGGAGGGCATAACTGTTTAATTATGCCATTAAATGTGTTTATGCATGTTTACGAGAAGTATATTATAATATGATGTTAAATGCATGCATGTGAGTCCACATTTGTTTACAGGGGTATTCTGGTAATTTGGCCCGTTGAGGGTATAATTGAATATTTGTTGTATGTTAATGGTGTATTGTGAGACCACCTTATAATGTGGATTGGTTCGAGAATTTCGACATGAGACGATCGTTAAACATGATTTATCGGTTTGGTCATAACAGGTTGGAGCTTGGGGCTCGGGGTGAGTCTCGGGGTGATATTAAAGGTTATAGCGTTACCAGGGATTTTAGGGTAACGGGTTATGAAATATTGGTGTTTGAGGATTTTGAGGTTATCGGGAATTGGGAAGCGTTAATTATGATTAACAAGTTAAGCTAGAAGTACCAATTTTGCCCTTGGGTTGGTTTAAGAGGCTTGAAATGGCATAAGGGCATTTTGGTCATTTTAGTGAGGATTTATATAAGGTTTAGTGGCTGAAGGCTGTAGAACAAATAGAGTAAAAAACAGAGTTTGCCTCTTCCATTCCCGTACATCCTCCTTGCTCCATCTCCTTCATTGCTTCTTTGGGAGTTTTGTGTTCTTGATGATAATTCAAGCTAGAGGAACTCAAGGCTGGGTTGGAGCACTTGTGTTAGCCTGTGTGGGAGGTTTAAGCTAGTCTCAAGGTGAGTTTTGGCCATTAATTTCAGTTAGTACTCTGTTTTCGTTTTGGTTTTTAACTCATGGATTTTGATGTGGGGAGTGAGGATTAAAGGGAGTTTTTGGTGTTAGTTGATTGGGTTTTGGTGAGGAGGTGTTATAGGTAAGGTTTGGGGGTTTAATTACAAGTTTGTAGGAGGTTTTGTGATGGTTTGAAGGTCTGGTTTGAGAGGGAAAACGCAGGGTTGAAAACTGGTTCGTGTTGGGCATTCTTGCTTTTCTGGGCTGGGTGCCGCGGCACGGCTTTTGTGTGCCGCGGCCCAGGTGCGTCTGGCAGATGAGGCTTAGGGGCGTGCCGTGGCACGGCTTTTTGGGGCCGCGGCCCAAGAGGCCAAATTTGCTAGAAAATGGGTTTTAGTTTAGGGATTCAAACCATAGGCCTCGGGGTTGGACCTAGTACCCGGTTGGGTAGTTTTTGAGGTCTCGGGGGCTGGGATTTGGTTTGGGAAACCTCGGTTTTCATTTTTATTGATGAATCCTATATTTTGGTTATGACCAGGTGACCGTCGAGGAATTTAAAGGTTGATCGTTCTCAGGGGTCGTTCATATAATTATTCTCACTCGAACCAGAGGTAAGAAAACAGTGTATGAATACAGTTGCACCCTGTATAGGTATAAGACATGCGTGGTTTGATACTTGAGGCATGTTGGTTGATATATGTGGACATGGATTGCATATTAAATGCTATTGAACGCTGATTATCTGCTTAAGACACTGACTAGTCAGGGACCGACTCTAAAGTCGAGAATTATGCATTGAATGGCTCTATAGCATTAATGCCAGACCGACCCTAGGGTCGAGACACTTATAAGCGCTTGCCTGGTCTACGACCAGATGATTATAGCCAAGGTATATGACCCCGGTGACCGTTTGTCACAAGGCTAAGGGACGTTGTCCATAGTTTCGACTCTAGAGTCGTGAGGAAGGTTATGTTGGTGACTAATCACCTTGCACCTGTCCTAAACAAACTTATAAATGAAACACTTATCGATTAAGCCCTGGTGACCCTATCGTCACATGGCTAGAGGGAGCGATGCTCATTATTGTGACTTTTGGCTATTGTCACCTATTTGTTGGACTGATAGTCCTGAAGGAATAACTATGATTATTGTTGACATTATATCATGCTATATTGTGTTTTCTTGCTGGGCCTTGGCTCATGGGTGCTATGTGGTGCAGGTAAAGGGAAGGAAAAACTTGGCCAACCCTGAGTGGAGAGCTTGGGCGATGTGATGTACATACAGGGCCGCTTGACCGCCATGGTCAAGGAGTTCTCAGAGGGACTATGGGTTTACCCTATTTTTGCCGCTTAGGCCGGCGGGGATTGTACATTTGGAACTGTAGCAACTCTTTTGTAACTTGAACTACTTGTAAACATTTTAAAAAGGCTCATGAGCAGTTTATTTACTTAATAAAATGTATCCTTTCCTTTTACTGGTTTTCACCTTAACCTGGTAGTAACACTTAGATCACGTTTTTAACCAAAGGACTCGGGTAACGAGTCAAATTTCCGGTTCACCGTTCACCGTAACTGTTCTGGGGTAGCCAGGGCGTTACACATGATCTGAGTTTATGGGTAGTAATACTCCAAAAATGGGTATAACACCGCTAATTCCTCAAGCCATCCTATCAATTCCTAATTAATCTCGATATGTCCAAATAATTACCAAATACTTACTCGTTACTCGTGAACCCCAAATTATATTCTAAGTTCCCAAAATACCCATAAGCTCACTCTGAGCTGGGTATTAAACCCCGCTGTGACTATTCCACTAATTCACTCACTAGGATTACCTCGAGCCATATAATGCAAATATATCTACATAATAATGTGGTCTCAACCGTTTAACACATATAGTCACATTTATGCCCTAAAGGGCAAGAATTACAGGTATGCCCTTATAAACAGTAAATGGTCCACATGCATATTTAATACTCATAAACATGCATATAATATATTCACATAATCATATAAATCATCCATGCCACATAGTCACACATTTAAATCACATACATATCCAATTATGTCCTCCCGGCATGCTAATCCAAGTATTAAACCCTATTAGCATTTTTGGGTCGTTACATTCTCGGTATGAACTTACGCTAATATTTTTGTTTAGTAATCTATTACCCTTTAATGACAAAATAATATGTATTTACATCTTTTTTTAACACAATTAAAATCAAACTCAAGAGTTAGTTGTTAATGATCATAATAGTCTTTTCATAAGAATTATTTTCTCAACCCCAATGTTTTTTTTTATTATTATTATTATTCAAACATACAATTTATTTTTAATATAATTGTTAACTCATTTATTACACCGTTACTTAATTTTGATTTTGGAATTTAATAATCACTATTATATATAATTTATTGAATTTTTTATCTCCCAAGTAAATATTCACAATTAATAGTTACAACTCGTTCCACACGGTATCCAATCAGTCAGAGCTCACCATAGAGGGTACTCAAGTACCTATGGTGACCTCTAGGCAAGGATCAGTTACGGTACTCACGAGCTCGACAGAAAGATCTCTTGATGAGCTCAAAGCCTATTTTGCTCGTCGTTGGGACGTATAACACAACTATTTCTATAAATATAGATTTTTTTTCCCATTCTTCTTATAACTAGACTTGACTAGATAACTCAAGACTCGATGAAGCCTCCTAACAAATAGGACTATAACTACCTGGAAGAATAATGAGATATTTCCACCATCAGTTACGTCGTGTTCAATCCCTAGGCCAACTAAGCATTATAAATGCAAACTCTCCACCACAGTGGAGGGGGTTCACAAACTGGACTACCAACTAGTGTTTAGAAACATACCAGACAACCTATCTTTATACCTAGCGGCAATTCCGCCTTATTGTATTATCTTTTACACATAGAAATCCTGTTGTAAGCCCATGTGATTTTGTGTAAACCTTTAAGATTAATACAAATCTATGAGGAAGTAGGTCACTACCAGTTCGTGGGGGCCAAACCTCTAAAAATCTCAATGTTCTTTATTATTTATTGCTCATTATTATTAGATTTTTGGCTTATTTATTGTTCATTGATTGTTCTACTGAAAGCTCTAGAATTAATTATTTTGACTCTTCGTTAGTTGGCTAAAAAATCAATCAACATTTTGGTGCTTTCGTTGAGAGCAAGAACAATCACATTCGGATTTCATTGCTACCTAGAAACTCGCTTGGCGCCAAGGGGAAGTATAATGACCCAAAATCACTAATAAGGCTTAAGGGCATTGATTTGTGTGTCGGGAGGGCACGAATGGATATTGTGTGAATTAAACAGTTTAATGCATGATTACGTGATGAGCATGCTTATGTGATTATATGAATAAATGAGATGCCTAATTATGAGAATTAGTATGCATGTAGGCCCTGTGTAAAACATTAGGGCATATTTGTAATTTTGGCCCGTTGAGGGTATAAATGTGATAAACTGTGGAGACCACATTATTATGTTGATATGTTAGCAGCATGCGACTTAAGGCGATCATATCGAGCTAGTCAGCGAGAAAGTCACAACGGGACCCAATACTTGACTTGGGGCAAGTCAAGGGGTATTTTGGGTATTAGATTGTTATTTGGGTTATCGGGTTATAGAAATAAATAATTGGAGATATATTTGAGGTTAGGAAGCTTAGATGGGACTACTGGGGAATTTTACCATTTTTTCCCTCTGGGACGTTTTGGTACCCCGAGCCTCGGGATTGATTTAATTAACTAAGGTTAGACTAAGTAAAGTTGAGAAAATAGTAGAAGAATCTTAAACCGACCCTCCCCTTCTCTCAGTTTTATCACTCTTCTCTTCTCTCAAGGGAAACCACTAGAGCTTAGGGAAATTCAGCTGGGAATTCAGTGGATTGAGTTGAAGTCTTGGAAGATTAATCTAGTGTTCAGCTAAGGAGTTCCACTAGGACTAAGGTAAGACTTGAATCACACTCTTGGGTATTTAAATTCTATGGTTTTGATTGAGTTCTAAGAGGTTTTTGGGTTTTGAAATTGAAGACTGAATTGAAGCAAGGAACCTGGGAGTTAGCTCAGAAATTCCTTAGAGAATTGGTGCTTCAATAAAGGTAAACTCGAATTTGTGATTTAATGTCTGAATCTTGGTGTTTTCTTGACTGGTTTTGATGATCTTAAGGTTTTGGGGTTTAGAAATTGAAGTGGGATTTTGATGAGTTTCTAGGGCAAGTTTTTGTTGCATTGTGTTGCTGGGAACGTGTTAGAAGTTTATGACAACTGAGTTGTGGAATTAGGATGGTTTTTGGTGGTTTTGAGTGAGGTTTGAGTATTAAAAATGGTGGTATTTCTGGGTTCGCGTATGAGCGACGTGGCCCTGTTCTTCCGTGTCACGACGCTAGGTTGAAGCAGGATTTGGGAACCATTTTGGGCGCCACGGCCCCCATAGGGCTATGCTGCGGTGCTAGGCCAAATTCAGGAAAGGGGAAATTGAATTTTTAGGGTTTTGTTTCAGGGGGCTCGGGGGACGCTTCCGCTACCTTGTGCGGGGAAACGGGAGGTCCCGAGAGCACGGGATTGGTTCCGGGAGATGATTATGAATTGATTAGTAATGAGAGTGCAATGTATGTGTTGTGACTAAGTATTCGGCGAGGCTCGAGTTAGAGGACCGCACTCGGGATTTCTGTGCTCAAGAAGCTCGGTACATAGGTATGAAAACTGCACCCGGTTGTGAATTTATAATGGGACTAAGGGTTCCCTATTTTAAATGCTTTATGATGGATGGTATTATGCCATGTAAATAATAAATGAACGACCTAAGAGTATCAGAGTTTACGTTGGCGCACAGGGCGCGGCTCAGCCACTGGTAGCTGAGGACAGCTTGTTATTCACTAAGCTTGGTTTAAGCAAACCGGAGTCAGTGGGGTAAATAGAGGGTGCGACCTAAGGGCGTCGACCCTGATTATCATGTGATTTTATTATTATGGATTGATGAATTTGTTATGTTGAATAGCTGAGTGTTGGTTTGTTGACTCTCTAGTTATGTCTATGGACTATGTGATTAATGTGGTATGCTAAGTATCTGAACATGCTTTTAGGGTTGTTCAATTGTATCATTGTTTGTGCTATAATGTTATATTTTCTTGTTGGGCCTTGGATCACGAGTGCTACGTGGTGCAGGTAAAGGCAAGGGCAAGCTTGATCAGCCCTGAATCGGAGAGCTCTGGAGGGCAGAATGTACATGATCAGCTGCTCAGCCACCATGGTTGAGGAGGAGACAGGAACGAGAGGACCATAAAGGTTTGTTTTGCCCTTAGAGTGGCTAGCGGCTGTTTGTACTCTGGAAATTTTTGTAAACTGACTTTCAAACACTGTTTCTTTTGGGATCCCTTGTATAAAACGTTTATTTATATGATATGTATATTTTATAACCAAAACCTTTTAACCCTAGTTCATTAGTGATGTTAGTGACACGTTTTTAACTAAATGACTTGATTAGAAAGTCTCGCACCTCTATAAATACACAATGTAATGGTCTTGGCTACCTAAGGCATTACAACTTGGTATCAGAGCGTCCTCGGTTTAAGGGTTCCTGAAAAGACTGGTTGGACATGTACATTCGCTACTAGAGACAAGCTCGATTCAGGGTTTGGTAATATGTATATGTACTTATATGCTTGTGTGCTTATAAATAATTATGAATGTTTTTATCTGTTAGATTAATAGGAAGTATGAGATATTGATAGGGCTTGGCCTTTGACTGCTGTGTGATAAAATTGAGGCAAGCTTATTAGCATCGTTGTGCATGTAAATGAATTTCTAAATGATTAACTGTTTATTGTGTATATATGGGTGAATGTATGGAGGAATTCCTATATCTTGATAGTTTGTGATTGATTGTGTTCCATTGGTGGATTTCGGAAGAGCTTTTACCCTGTCATCATGGTCTGATTTCCGAGTCGTTGATTGCAGAATGACTTGGATAGCTATGCGTCCAAGAAAATCTACGCGACTAGCCGGCACTAGGTCTGGGACAGGAAGTGATGACCAAGGCCAGATTTCTCCGCTAGTCCCTGAGAACTGGCAGTGGATTATGGCAGAGATGCAAGCGCGATTACAGAGCCAAGATGAGCATATTTGTCTTCTATGACAGCAGGCTCCAGCAGGGAGTGTTGCACCTATTGTGCCACCTGTAGTGGCACCATTTATACAGCCAGTAGAAGTTGGGAACAAGTGGGAACCATTGTATGAGCGGTTCCGAAAGCAACATCCCCCAACTTTTGAGGGAGGACCTGATCCACTGAAGGCCGAACAGTGGATGATTATGATTACTACTATCCTAGATTTCATGAGGATAGAAGGTTATGACAAAGTGGCCTGTGCCACATATATGTTGAGAGAGGATGCCCGCATTTGGTGGGAAGTGGCATCACAGACCAGGGATGTCACTGCTTTGAGTTGGGATGGATTCAAGGATCTGTTCAGCCAGAAATACTACAATGTTGCCATCAGGGCAGCAAAGGTTAATGAGTTTGTGGGGTTGGTGCAAGGGAAGTATGACACTTACTGAGTATGCCCTAAAATTCGATAGACTTGCGAAATTTGCACCAGATCTTGTGCCTACAGATGCAGCTAGGCAAGACAAGTTTATTCCAGGGCTTAATGCTATGATAGCCCGGGATGTGAGGATTACAACAGTACATGGGGGAACAAATTATGCCCAGGTTGTTGAGAAAGCTCTTACCGCTGAGGAAGTGGAGAACAAGATCTGGAAGGAAAGTACGACAAGACACGAGGGTCGCAGAGTGGTACCTCCATATTCTGGGTGTGGTAGGGGCAGAGGCCCTAGTGATGCAAAGAGGAAGACCCCTAACACTTCGACCGCCGCTAGTCCTGATAGGAGGGGTCGGGGTGGTCAGGGTGGCCGTCAGAGCGGCAATGAGGCATGGAGGAGTTATCCGGAGTGCCCAAGGTGCAGAAGACGCCATCAGGGCGAATGTCGGGCCAAGGCTTGCTATGTTTGCGGAACAGTGGTGCACCTAAAGAAGGATTGCCCAGCTATGAAGAAAGGTGAAGCGGGAAAGGTGGATAGCTTGACTCCAGCTCGAGTGTTCACTTTGACGCAGGCAGAGGATGAGGCTAGTCCCTCGGTGGTGACAGGTCAGCTTTCTAGCGCTGGCTCTCTTTTTACAATATTGATTGACTCTAGTGCTACACATTCATTTGTTTCTAGTAAAGTGATTGATAGATTATGTAGACCTAGTGAGTATCGGACTGCGGGTTTAGGACTTTATTGCCTACTGGGGAACTAGTAGTTTCTAGGAGGTGGATCAGGGCGCTGCCAGTGATGGTTGATGGTAGGGAGCTTTCAGTTGACTTGATTGAGTTAGACATGGAGGATTTTGACATGATCTTAGGGATGGATTGGCTGGTCAGGAATGGGGCTACTATTGACTGCAGGAAGAAGATGGTGACTTTTGAGCCTGAGGGCGAGGATCCATTTGTTTTCGTAGGCACGGTATGTGGACCCCACGTACCTATGATATCGGAAATGAGTGCCAAAGACTTGTTACAGGGAGGTTGTATAGATATTCTAGCTAGTGTGGTGGACACTACTAGAGTGTTGCCAGCGGGGCCAAGAGAGACCAGGGTATTTTGTGAGTTTTTGGATGTGTTTCCTGAGGAACTACCAGGATTTCCGCCGCGCAGGGAGATTCAGTTTATTATCGAGCTAGCATCGGGGATAGAACCAGTATCAAGGGCACCATATAGGATGGCACCAGCAGAGTTGAAGGAACTGAAGATACAGCTACAGGAACTTCTGGATTTGGGATTCATCAGACCTAGCTAGTCTCCATGGGGCGCTCCAGTTTTGTTTGTTAAGAAGAAGGACGGGACTCTGAGGATGTGTATAGACTACAAAGAGTTGAAAAAGTTGACCATCAAGAATAAGTACCCTCTACCAAGGATCGATGACTTGTTTGATCAGTTGCAGGGAAAGACGGTGTTCTCAAATATTGATCTTCGATTTGGTTATCACCAGCTGAGGATCAAGGACGAGGACATACCGAAGATGACCTTCCAAATGCGGTACGGGCACTATGAGTTCTTGGTCATGTCCTTTGGTTTGACCAATGCCCCAGAAACTTTCATGGATCTAATGAACAGGGTGTTCAAGGACTTCTTGGATAATTTTGTCATTGTCTTCATTGACGACATTCTAGTATACTCCAGTTCAGAGGCATAGCACGAGCAACATCTTCGTCAGGTCTTACAGAGATTAAGGGAGCATCGGTTATATGACAAGTTTAAGAAGTGTGAGTTTTGGTTGCCAGAGGTGACTTTTCTTGGGCATATAGTTGGCGCAGAGGGGATTAAGGTGGATCCGTCCAAGGTGGAGGCAGTGAGAGAATGGACGAGGCCAAGGAATGCCTCAGAGGTTCGGAGCTTCCTCAGGTTAGCAGGTTACTATAGACAGTTTGGAGAAGGGTTCTCGAAGATTGCTTCACCAATGATGGAGTTGACACAGAAGAATCAGAAGTTTATTTGGTCTGAGAAGTGTGAGAATAGTTTCCAAGAATTAAAGCGACGACTTATTACTGCACCTGTATTGAGTCTTCCTTCGGAGGAAGGAAAGTTTGTGGTATACTGTGATGCATCAAGGTTGGGTTTAGCCTGTGTGTTGATGCAGAACGAGAACGTTATAGATTATGCATCGCGACAGCTGAAGGAGTGTGAACTGCAGTATCCTACCCATGATCTGGAACTGGCGGCAGTGGTATTCGCACTGAAGGTGTGGAGACATTACCTGTATGGGGAGAAATGCGAGATATACACTAATAAAGTTTGAAGTATTTCTTCACCCAGAAGGATCTGAACATGAGGCAGAGGTATTGGTTGGAGCTGGTTAAGGATTATGATTGTGATATTCTTTACCACCCAGGGAAAGCCAATGTTGTGGCAGATGCATTGAGCCGGAGGGGCTCAGGGCAGTTATTTAGTTCTGTTCAGATCTCTAGAGAGTTAGCAGATAAGATGACCAGGGCAAGGATAGAGTTGGTGGTGGGCCAATTGGCCAATGTTACCTTGCAGTAGACCCTACTAGAGCGGATCAAGGAGGGTCAACTGGTGGAAACACTGTCATGGATTTGTTCGTTGTAATCGACATCCCTTCTCCATATAATGCAATGATAGGCTGACCGTCCCTATATGAACTCCAAGCAGTAACTTCAATCTTCCATCTGCTCGTCAAGTTTCCAACTCAGGCAAGTATCAGATGTCTCAAGGGGAATCAATTGTTGACTAGGGAGTGTTATAACTCTTCAGTGAAAAAAGTAGGAAAAGCAATCTCCAGCACACTGCCTACAGGTACTAGTAACTAGAAATAGGATGCAGCCCAAAATGGGGGCGAGGACACAGAATCCTATTTTGGGGATATTGATACAGAAGTAGGCCCAATCGAAGAATTAACAAGATGTCCCCCTTGACCCAGAGCACCTGAAAAGAGTTGTCAAAGTGAGGAAACGGTTGTCCGGGGACATAAGATTTGCTTTGATCCAGTTCCTTCATGACAACCAAGATGTTTTCGCCTAGTCCCATGAGGATATTGTAACGACCCAAATTTGCTAATAAGGCTTAGGGCCTTGATTAGTGTGCCTGGAGGGCAATAAATGGATTATTATGCTAATATATGAATTAATGTGAATATATGATAATGATGCATGTTTAGTTGAGTTAAATGTGCATGTGGGCCCCGTCTGGATATTAGGGGCTTAAATGTGATAGATGTGATAAATGCTATATATATATATATGTGATATGTCTGTGTAGCACGATCCGAGACAGTCCTGGGGAGCGGTTAGACAGAAAGTCACAACGGGGTTGAGATTCTGACTCGGGGTGAGTCGAGGGGTAATTTGAGTATTAGATGTGTTATGGGGTTATCGGGATATGGAAATAAATATTTGGAGATATATTTGAGGATAGAATGTCTAGGAGGGAATATTGGGGAAATTTACCATTTTGCCCCTCGGGGACGTTTTGGTACCCCGAGCCTTGAGGTAACCACATAGACTTAAGTTGAATAAAACAAACCTTAGAATTATACAGAATACTCAGGAAACTGACTCACTCACTCTCTCTAAACAAGTGGATATTTTCTCTTTGGAGGCTTAAGGAGAAACTTGGAGAAATTAGCTAGAAGTTAGAGGAATTCAACTAGGAAATCTTGGGAGCTAGGAGCTTGGGGATTAAGGATCAACTTCAGAGATTTAATTCAGCAAAGGTAAGCTTTAATTATAAAGATTATATTTAGAATTGCTGCTGGTTTGTTAGAGTTTTCATGTTAGTTAAGTTTGACATGTTCTTGAGTGTCTTAGTTGAGTTTTGGAGCAGATTCTGATGGGTTTTGATGTTGATACTGAGCTGGATGTTTGTGTTGATTATCTGGGACTGTTAGATAAGCTTTGGGTGAGTTAGTTTGAGGAAAAATGCAGGGAATATGATGAAAATTCTGGGTTTGGAGGTGAGGGCCGCGACCCTAGGAGGGGCGCGTCGCGGCCCGTGTGCACGCGCGACCATGGGTGGCCGAGAAGTTCATGCTCGCCACGACGCTTGGTGTGCGAGCCGTGACTCGTGTGGGGGTCAGTGAGGTGCTAGCCTCTGTTTCGAGGCTAGCCGCGACGCTTGTGGGTAGGGCCGCGACTCTTAGTGCCAGTTTGTGTTTTTAAGGGTGTTTAGGCTTGGGAACTCAATGGTTAGGCTCGGGATGGATTTTATCACCTGGATTGATAGAATTCAAGGACCTGGAGGTTAGGGTTATAGCTGAAAGTTATTTAATGAATTAGAACTTGATGGATGGATATTGTTAATGTGTTGTGACTAGGGTTTCGGCGAGGCTCAAGTTAGAGGACTGTGCTCGGGACATCAGTGCTCGGAAAGCTCGGGACTCAGGTAAGAAAACCCTTGTTCCCATAGATCTTGCATGCAGGGCTGAGCCCAATGTGTTTGAATAGAATTGGTATGCAAGGCTGAGCCCAATATGTTTGAACTGCAGGGTGTAGCCCTATGAATGAATTTGCTAGAATTCTGTACTTGCTTATTATGTTATGAATGCTATTATGTGAATGATTGGCAAGAGCCGGGAACAGTGTAGGCCGAGGTCGGCAGGGGGCCGGGAACGGCAAAGGGCCGGGAACGGCGTTAGGCGCATTGAGTGCAAGGCCGAGTACGGCAAGGGGCCGGGAGCAGCGTTGAGCGCTTGGAGTGTGAGTTGCCAGGGCGAGTCCCTAAAAGGATACCTGGGATATCCTCACGGTGTGGACCGCGAACCCATGGCTTGGAAAACGCTTGGGACGGCTAGGTCATATTTGTTTAGCCATTGGTGGCCTGTTTATATGCTTGATATATGTGTTGCATATGTTATCTGTTTGTGGGTATTCTTGCTGGGCTTCGGCTTATAGATGCTCTATGGTGCAGGTAAGGGTAAGGAGAAAGCCAACCGACCCTGATTGTAGCAGGTGTGAGGTGGCATGTACATGTTGGGCCAGCCTGGCTGCCACAGTCAGAGGACTTTGGGAGATGGTTGTAAATAAACTTAGATTTTGTCGTTTAGTCGACTTGGTTCGATTTATATGATGTAAATGTTTCTAAACTGTATTTTGGGATCCCAGGTGTCAAACTTTTATGATTTTCAATGAAATGGAATTATTTCTAAAGTTTTTCCTCTATTTATGAATTAATTACACTATTTCTCCCAAAACCTCGATTAGCGAGTTGAATGCATGTTTTTAAACTTACTTAGTAACGGCTCTAAGGAAGTAGGGCGTTACAGATATGGTTGGGATCTACCCAAAAATTATAAGCCATGCACTTAATATTAATATCGACCACTTCAAGCCCATACAATAGAAGAGGAGGTTACTTGATAAAGAGAGGGCTAAGGCATTGAAGGAGGAGGTGGAAAAACTTCAGAATAACAATTTCATTAAGGAAGCTTTCTACCCGGTATGGGTATCCTGTTAGGAGTGTGTCCTAAAAGCATGTAAAGACATTTGTTTTTCTGTGAATAAATAAATACAATGGTATATTATTATTGTCACATTTAGATTGTTAAATTATTGATTGAATAATTTTGTAAATATCAGAAAAATTCCATATTCATTATTGAGGATGTGATCTTGTATTAGTACGAGAGAATTAAGATCACATGAATGAATAAAAATAGTCAACAACGACAAATTAAAGTTATGGAATTCTTTAATTGGAGTTGTAAGTACGGTTTACTGAGTATCATAATGATATAAATAATCTAGATTCAGATTATTAATGTGGTAAGACATCTCGGTAAAGGTGTTTTATATAATATGATTATATATGACATAGACCGATATGAATTAAAGTCTTTATCCAAAAACCATTTAATAATAAAGACTTGTAATTCATATCATAACTGATGATCATTTATAGATCAACCTAAATCCTGAGTGTTCATGAACTCCTGTTCATGTTGATTAAATCTTTTAATTCATTCGTTAAGGTCTCTTCAAAGAATGAGGCTAATGACTTTTGTTTTGGAGATTTAATATCATGGATAGCTGGAACATGTATCAATAATACGGAATCTAATATTTCCTAACGGATCGTATATTAGTTCCCTTAAGGGTTAATTCTGGAACTGAATGATTTTGAGCTCAAATCTATAATTAGATTATAGATTAATTATTCACTAGTGAATTAATGGTACTTAAGGAATAAGAAGTAAATTAGAAAGGTTAAATGGTAATTCTCCCATTCTAATTTATGAACTAATTAATTAGATGGTTGAACTATTGTAAGATGGTTATATCAATGGACGACTTAAGAAAAAGATTTCTGTAAAAGTATATCTATAACATAAAGAGTGCAATTCTGAATTTATAGTGGAGTAATATCAGAATTAATAAATTAACTATTATAATTAAAGAGTTTAATTATTTAGTTTCAATTTATTGGAGCTTAATGTTATAGGTCCATGGTCCCTGAAATGGCTCAAACAATCACTGTCAAAGGCAAATACAAAAAATGGGCAAAAAAGACTTATGTGATAAGTAAAATATTTTTCTATGTATCAAACATAATTATTGTTTAATTATGTGTAATTAATTAATTATTTGATTTAACAAAAATATAATTAATTTTGAATTAATTTATTTTTGGGATTTTTGGTATTTAAATAATAATAAGAATTAGGAAAAATCACATGCCTGCACAGGCATGTGGTACACGTGTGGCACAGTGCAGAGTGCACATGCACTGTGCTACACGCATAAGAGATGTACTGAGTCTCTTGATTCCACAATTTTAGTTATTTAAATATTAAATAAATAATGAGATATTTTAATATGATTAAAATATTATTATTTAAACAAAAATTTGATAACTGATCAGTTATTTTGAATTTGTTTAAAATAACAAATATTTTAATATATTGGATATTATTAAATATTGGATATGAGTTTTTCATAGAACGTAATTCTTCAGCGATAGAAAAATATCTAGGATTCTCTTAGAGAAAAGAGAACAGTGAAAAAAACAAAGGTCATTGTTCTTCACAAAACCTAGGTCCAAACTTTATCAGATCTCATGTGTTGAGAACATCTGATAAATAGTTATTGCCTATTATTTGTATAGCGAGCCCACACTCGTTCTTTGTGTGCCTGGGAACATTTTGGAAGATCTTGGTGTGAGATCACAAGGATTCAGCCATACGAAAAGATAGCAGTTGTAACGCCCCAACTCCTGGGACCGTTACGGTGTGCCTTGTAAATAGTGCTAAACTCGCTAATCGAGTCATTTGGCCAAAATCGTGAGCTAAGTATGATTAGCGGTTTAGGGATTAAACATTTTGGTTAAGATATAACGTTTCACTAGAACGTTTAACATATACATTGGGATCCCGAAAATACAATTAAGAGTTTATTACAGAAAATATTTACAATAGGCCGTTCTAAGCGGCAAAACAGGGTTCAACCCTAGTTCCACTTTAAACCTCGCCCGTGACGGACGAGCAGCTGCATATGGACACGTCATCACCTAAGCCCTCCAACTCAAGGATGGTCTAGCTTTCTCTTGCCTTTACCTGCACCACATAGCACCCGTGAGCCGAAGCCCAGCAAGAAAACATAATGCTTTTCATAAATATTATCAAATGATTATCATTATAACCACACTGAACATAAAGCTTTCAAACCAATGGGTGCACATCACATGATTCTAGCGGGAGAGTGGCTGTTAAGTAAGCCACCAGCCTCCAAGCTCTGTTTTGTAGTGGGAGAGTGGCTGTTAAGTAAGCCACCAGCCTCCAAGCTCTGTCTTTTAGCGGGAGAGTGGCTGTTAAGTAAGCCACTAGCCTCCAAGCTCTATTTTCTAGCAAGAGAGTGGCTGATAGGTAAGCCACTGGCCTTCAAGCTCTGTTTTCTAGCAAGAGAGTGGCTGATAGGTAAGCCACTGGCCTTCAAGCTCTGTTTATTCATCGACCCTCAGGGTCGGTCAGGCATTAATGCTCCTTGAGTCATTCAATGCTAGTAATCGATTAGATCTAATCTCTGTTGGCTTGCGTGATTCACGCTAAGGCCGTTCTGACAAGTAAGTCAGCGCTTCCTGACCTGTGTCCAGTAACACTGCCGAGTCTGACAAATAAGTCACAGCCTCACAGCTGATACTAACACTTTTGTCGATTCTGTATTCAGTCCATACACAAGTAAGCAATGCTATCAATATGTATCATATGCCAGTTATCCAAGAATAGGGCATTCAGCATGCTTACTAAACAGTTTCTAGCACAGTCATGATCATGCACAAACTCAGAGACTCAAGCTCTGACCAATCTCATATTCATCGTTCATGGCATGCCCTATCACATGTTTCTCGTGCATTACATGCATCACACTTAATCATCCAGCACGCCTCAATAATAATCATATGCAAATGGACAAGATTTGCCAAGCATTCATTATGCTAACAATGTTTACATTTAATCACCCAACATGCATCAATCATAGCCATGCATGTCATATTCAGTAGCCAATCAACATGCATCATAATAGCCATGCACGTCATGCTCAATAATCAACCAACATGCATCCATAATAACCATGCATGTCACATATACACAGGGTGCAGTTTTCTTACCTCAGATTCGAGCTAGTACCAATATAAGAACGATCCTTGAGAACGATCAACCTTTAAGTCCTTAGCGGTCACCTAATCATAACCATATATGGAACACCATTAATAACATGATAATCAAAGGTTCCACACCAATATCTAGCCCCCGAGAGATCAATCCAAACTAATCCAAGTAGTAGGGACACTCCCGAGGCCCATAGCTAAGTTCCCGGGGTCAAAACGAGCAAACGGGGCGAAAACAGGGCGAGGGCTGCGGCCCTAGCACCTTGGGCCGCGGCCCCCAGGGTTCTCTGAGGCAAGGGCCGCGGTGCCCTCCATCAAGGGCCGCGGCGCCCAGCGAAGACAAATTCCTGACACCTGCTTCTTCGAACTAGGGCCGCGGCGCACAAGAACAGGGCCGCGACCCCCAACCCTGGGCCATTCCCAAACGCATTTTAAACACTCCAAATCCTCCAAAAACATACCCAAACATTCCCCAATCATCAAATCAAAGTTCCCAAGATTCCCAATACTCCAAAACCTTCAAAACCCAAAGCTCAAACCGACCAAAAACTCAACAATTAACAAAGTCCAATTCTAAGCTTCAAAACTTTAAATACTTAAAACTTCAAACTTAGATTACCTTCGATTGGGTTGTTTCTCGTCAAATCCTTCGGTTAAGAAGATTTTAATCTTTCCTAGGATCTCTATGCCTCGACCCTCGCTTGATTCCGACTCCTAGAACTCAAGATTTCCTCAAAAAGGCTCAAACGGTAAAACAGACTGTTTTGAGAGAGAACGAGAAGTTTCTAACGTATGTTCTTATCTGTCAAGCTAATTCAAGCTTAAGTAACCTTAAATAAAACCTAGTGCTCGGGGTCCCGAAAACACCCCCGGGGACACTATAGTCAAAACTTCCAGAATTTCACCCTGAACTCAAATATTCCCAATCTATCACCAAATAACATTTCTATTACCCCAAAATTGACCCCGTTATGACAAAACCGCTAACTCATAATCTAAGATCGTCTCATGCCACATAGCTCGAATATATCTCCAAAATAATGAAATCTCATTCACATATTACAATATGCACCCAATTTACAAATATGCCCTCAGCAGGCCAAATTACTGAAATGCCCTTATCATTTTAAATACTCCCATATGCATGCATTTATCATCATATAATAATATAATTCACATTAACATGCATATATTCATTTTATAACATATTAAATCAATTATGGCCCTCCCGGCCTCCTAATCAAGGTCCTAAACCTTATTAGGAAATTTGGGGCATTACAGCTGCAAGGAAGGACCTGAGGTAATTTTTCTATTCTTGTCCTTGATTCAATATATATATGAGTGTGAAGAAGTAGATCTAGAAATCTTATGGGATTAATTTGACAATTTGATTGTTGTTCCGATGTGCATAATCTCTTATTTGATCAATAAAAACCAACATGTCCAACCCTGTATTGTTACCAAAACCTAATGGAAAATGGAGGGTATGCATAGACTTCACAAACTTAAATAAAGCATGCCAAAAGACTGCTTCCCACTTCAGCATGTGAATGCTACAGCCGGTCACGATATTTTAACGTTTATGGATGCCTACTCGGGGTACAACCAATTCAGCATGCATCCCTCCTAATAGGAGCACACCAATTTCCGCACAGACGTAGGGTTGTACTGCTACAGGGTCATGTTGTTCGACCTCCAAAATGCTGGAACCACATATCAACGGCTGGTTAATTGTATGTTAAAGGATCAGATTGGTAATAATATGGAACTTTACGTTGATGATATGTTTGTGAAATCAAAGAAGGTTGGGGGCACATCGACGACTTGTAGGAGTGTTTCGACATCCTAAGGTTGTACAAGATCAAGTTCAATCCTCTCAAGTGTTCCTTTGGTGTGGGGTGTGGAAAGTTTTTGGGGTTTATAGTGAACTCCAAAGGAATATAAGCAAACCCCAAAAAATAAAAGCTCTACTAGAGATGCACTCACTAGCCAGGATCAAGGACGTGCAAAGCATGGCACAGCGTATAGCAGCACTAAGCAAGTTTGTCTCCAAATCTATGGATAAGTGTGTTCCATTTTTCAACATCCTTAGGGGGAGCAAGCAATTTGAATGGACCGAGGAGTGTGAACAGGCTTTCCAAGCTCTAAAGCAGCAGCTAGCACAACCCTCGATCCTTTCAATACCTCTGGAAGGCAAATAACTGTGCATATACTTAGCAGTAATGGAGCACGCTCTCAGCGCAGTCCAGGTCAGAGAGGAGGATAGAGTCCAGCATCCTGTCTATTACGTCAGTAAAAGGCTAATCAGGGCAGAAAGAAGGTATCCTCTAATTGAAAAATTGACTTACTGCCTGCTCCTGTCTTCTAAAAAACTTCTTCCATACTTCCAAGCACACCCATCAAGGTCCTTACTGACCAACCATTGTGTCAAGTCCAGCAGAAGTTGAGACTATGAGAATATGAGATCACCTATCAGCCCCAAACAATAATAAAAGATCGGGCTCTAGCAGACTTTATAGTTAAGTGTACAGGAGTACCAGAAACATGCGTGGAGATGGCCGAGCAGCCATCAGAATCTAGAAAATACCACCCAATACTGGCACTGAGCAGGTTAATGATCAAGTACCAAAACTTAGTATCCCGCACAATTTCGAGAATGAAGTACAAGTATGGATATTTCATGTCGATGGTTCATCCACTAAACAGCTGTCTGGAGCCGGCCTCACACTTATAACACCTGAGGGACAATGAATCCATTGTGAACTTTGCTTTGGTTTTAATGCATCTAATAATGAAGTGGAGTATGAAGCACTAATCATGGGCCTGAGATTAGCAAGAGAAGTTAGGGCTGAATTCTTGGGCATATACAACGATTCGCAGCTTGTTGCCAATCAGGTCCTCAGTGAGTATACTGCCTGGGGTGAAAAAATGATGGCCTACCTTAACAAAATCAAGGACTTGCTTGCTTAATCCAAAAAATATAACATCCATCAGATACCAAGGGAACAAAACGCAATAGCAGATGCACTGGCCAGCAATGTCGTAGTGTACAAGGCTAGCCTAGTCCCCATTGAGTACCTGGCCGAACCCAGATTCAAATTGCCAGAGCCAGTCCTTCTGTAGATGAAACTCCATCCTAGATGACACCAATTGTAACTTATCTAGAGCACGGAACCCTGCCTAGCAACCGTAATGAGTCTACAAAACTGATGAGAAAATTTGCTCGGTACTTAATCCTAGACAGCGTTATGTACAGATAGGGATTTTCCATGCCATTGCTAAGATGTGTCAACCAAAAAATATCAGGATGGTTGCTGAAGGAGGTACATGAGGGATTTTGTGGAAATCATGCTGGGGGGCAAAGTCTGTCTAAAAATATTCTAAGGCAAGGATACTTCTGGCCAACTATGAATGAAGATGCTTACACATATGTTCGATGATGTGATAAGTTTCAGAGGTTTTCCAAGATACCCCAAGCTGCCCCTAATGAGCTTACTCAGATGCAAAGTCTGTGGCCCTTCATCATTTGGGGAATTGATCTAATTGGTCAGTTACCAAAGGGAAAGAGGGGAGTACAATATGTAGTAGTAGCAGTAGATTATTTTACCAAGTGACGGGAGTCGAGCCACTAGCAATCATAACTTCCAAAAAAGTAATGGACTTCGTGGTGAAAAACATAATATGTAGGTTTGGTCTACCCCAGAAACTAGCGCCCGGCATTTGCATCCAAGTTGACAGCCATCTGTTTGCCGATTTCTGTGCCAAGCATGACATCACAAAAAGCTTCTCAGCAGTACCATGTCCCCAAGCCAATGGTCAGGTCGAGGCTTTTAAGAAAACTCTCAAAGACACTCTAAAGAAGCATTTAGAAGAGGATAAACGAAACAGGATGGAGAGATTGCCTTAAGTACTCTGGTCATACAGAACTACCGAACGAACAACTACTAGTGATACCCCATTTGCACTTTCATATGGGTATGAAGCGGTGCTTCCTGTTGAGGTCTCTCCCCCATTTCACCAGTGTACAGAATATAACCAAAATCATAACCACCAATTGCTTGTCGAATCCTTAGACCAAATTGAAGAAAGAGGTGAAAAGTCTAACATGCGCCTGGTAACCCATCAGCAAAAAGTTGCCTGGTACTTTAGCTCCAGAGTTAAGGAACACAAATTCGACGTGGGTAATTTAGGCCTGCGAAGAGTATTCCCAGAAACTCAAGATGCCTCAGCAGGAGTACTAGGTCCAAGCTAGGAAGGCCCCTACTATGTTACAAAAATAGTACTGCCCAGCACATACAAGCTAGCACAATACGACAAAGATCTACAACTAGTACTTGTCCCCCGTTATTGGAATGGAGAGCACTTGAAGAAGTACTACCAATAAATATCACTTTTACGTGGTCGTTGACTGATCGGTACATGCACGAACTGCCCCTACCACCGACCAGCTCAAGTTAGCTATATTAATTATGCACAGGCCTGATTTGCCCATTTATTGTAATAATTAGTACTTATGAATGTAAGCTATGATAGTAGTGACACAGCTTGTATGGTAAATTTTTAATCAATAAGACACGATTTTTGTCCATTATTTACAAGCCTTAGTTTATAGTGATTATCTTGCTAAATAGTGATGTATTTCATGGATTGTCGACAGTGTATGAAACCTTTATAGGTTTTGGCAAACCTAGGTGGTCCTAAATAGGTTATTACAAGCAACTCTAGTGAGTTGCCAAGTGATCTAGAGGATAACCCAAGAGTTATGAATCCTGCTCGTTCACTTGGGGGGGCACCATAGTCATACATTGACAAACAAAGGAAAAAGCACATAATTAAAAGGACTTAAAAAATTAATTTTTATTAATGTTAAAGTGCTTGTGCATTTCTCGGTATGTACCAAGCAACAAAAAGATCCATACAAATATTTTATGTAGACAGGGTTGAACAGCTTTTGTTTACAACTCATTTGAAGAAAATTGAACAACTCCGACAAAACAGAGCCGCATAGCTCCAGAAAATAGTATGCCAAGCAATAATATAAAATAAGGTATGAGCAGATATACAGTCAAATCGAGAAGCATTTCATAGATAAGTGTTAAGATTGCTCGAGATTAAAGGCTACTCGGCTCAACCATGCTGCCTTTACAAAAATAAAAGATTGCTCGAGATTAAAGGTTGCTCGGCTCAACCATTTTTTTGTCTTTTCAAAAATAAAAGAAAAGCTAAAGATGTTAAGTGTTAGGAAAAAATGTATTTTCCTCAATGGAAATGGTAAGATAGTACAACTCTATGCAATAATATTACAAATAAATATTGATTGATTAAATAAAGTTACAACTCTATAACTGAAAATACAAATAAACAAGGAAAAGGAAGAAGAAGAAGAAGAAGAAGAAGAAGAAGAAGAAGAAGAAGAAGAAGAAGAAGAAGAAGAAGAAGAAGAAGAGAATAATGAATAATACAGCTCTAAGCAAAAGATTACAAGTAAAGTAAATATGTTTGAAAAAAAGGAAAAGAAGATTACAACTCTAAACAAAGGTTACAAGTAAATATAACAAGAGAATAAGAAGAAAAGCAATAGAGTAAAATGTATAAATAGAAACAAAAGTAAACTCCCACTTACAAAACCTAAGTGAAGAGTGTTGGGGATCACCAACTTGAACAAGGTTTAAAACCTTTGTCCAAAAGCTTATTTCCCCCTAACTCAAGAACTAAGAGATCTCTCTCAAATATTGGAAATGCTTTCTGGAATTATCAAGCCTCAAGGTATTTCTAGCCAAGTGCTCTAATGGATAGAAATGTTGTGTCTTTCAAGTGAGCTATAGGCTCCTATTTACAGATTTTAGAGACACCCTTTGAATTTCAAATTCCACCAACCCCCATGGCTGTTACCAATGATTAATTGGATTATTATGGAATTAAAAATGAGATTTGGGAGTTATTTGGGTTTTTTGATCCGTTCAACAAAGATTGAAAAAACTGCGGCCTTAGCATGCAAAGAAGCCAAGGAGGCTCAGCCAAGGGGGCGCGCCGCGGCGCCCAAGGCAAGGGCCACAGCGCGTGTGTGGTTCAGTTAGGGAATAGGTTCTGTTTTGGGGAAGGGCCACGGCTAGGCTTTGGGGGCCACAGCCCTTGGTGGCACACTTGTAATTTTGAGGGTTTTAGGCATGGGAAAGTGGTCTAGTGTGCTCGGGTTTGGTTTCATCACCGTGCTTGGTGGAATTAGGAGTCCCGGGAGTTATTTTTGTAACTGGAAACCTATATTTGAGTACTTATGAAACCCTATACTTTGGTTGTGGCTAGGTGATAAAAGCTTAGGCTCGGGAACAGATCGTGCTTGAGGGGCGTTGCTCGTAATTCGATAACCGTACGGACTAAAGGTAAGAAAACTGCACCTGGTTGAATATATGTGACGGGACTAAGGGCTCCCTATTGTAGAAGCTTGAAAAGATGGTATTATGCCATGTGTGGATGCCAAAAATCCACCAAATAAGAAAAACAAACAAAAGAAGTTTCTAGTCCCTTAAAGAAGTGAGCAGCTAAGGGGCACCAAAGGCGCCAAGTACGCGATGAAGGCAGAAGGTTATTACAGGCCATCAAAGTGTTAGACACTCGCAAGGCTCTAGGCCTCACGAGGTCATTCCAAGCCTCCAAGTTGCATCACCTTGTTAGACGCCTCTGTCATGCACACATGGCCCTTATCCATGCCCCTCGAAGTTAAGGCCCCAGCCTCGCGAACACCATTCCAGCAGCACCCCGTTGCACCTCGCACATGCCAACACCTCATGCGCCTAGCCTTGCCCCGAGGTGTCCCACACCAAGGACCTCACGCCAAGGAGACATTTCGCACCTAGGATGTATTCCACGTCTCACCAAGGCATGCGCCTCGCGCCCGCGCTAACCAGGGGCCTCGCGCCCGCGCGCACCAGGGGCCTTGTGCCAGCGCGCACATGCGCCTCGCGCCCCGCGCGCACATGAGCCTCGCGCCCCGCGCGCACCAGGGGCCTCGCACCCTGCGCGCACCAGGGGCTTCTCGTCCGCGCGCACCAGGGGCCTCGCGCCCGCGTGCACCATGGGCCTCGCGCCCCGCACGCACCAGGGGCCTCGCGCCCGCGCGCACATGCGCCTCACGCCCGGCGCGCACATGGGTCTCGCACCCCGCGCGCACCAGGGGCCTCGCGCCCCGCGCGCACCAGGGGCCTCGCGCCCTTGCGCACCAGGGGCCTCGCGCTCCGCGCGCACCAGGGGCTCATGACCGCACGCCTAGTGGCCACGTCCTCAAGGGTCTCGCCCAAGGGTCACGCATGCCTAGTGGCCACGCTCTCAAGGGCCTCGCCCAAGGGCCACAAGTGCCTCGCCTCGCTCACCGGCCACGTCAAAGGCCTCAAGAGACATACCCTCCACTAAACACCCTTTGGCCATATATCAGGAGCCTCGTAGTGCGGGGGCTGCAAAGTGATGGTTACACAAGATGAGACCCTCATCTCATTTGTAGGAGTCATGCCTCATCACACATGCAGCAGGCCCCGTTGAAGAGGCCTTATCTCTCTTCCTGAGGTAAGTGCCGCCAACGGGGTACCACTCTCCCTATGAGTCACATGAGGTGAAGAGCAATAGGAGAGACCCAATAACTATTAGGTATAGAGCCAATAGTGGAATAGATGACTAAGTATATCGTTCATGTCAATACACTAGCTTCCCTACACTTAGTAGGACGTGGAATAGCCTTGAGCAGATACATGCCTTGGAGAGGCGAGAATAACCATCAGGTACATGGTACCCGTACGTGTACGGGTGCATGACGTACAACCATGAGGAGGACAAAAGCATGACCCTGACACCTGTATCACACAGGTAGTGGAGGTACGAATTTGTACAGAGAGTGGAGGCACTATATGCATGCCTCTGACTATGTACCAGGCTGACACCATGATCTTCTGCTCCATCACTCTTCCCATATCACTATCACCTGTATTATTACCTTGACAATGTACTTATGTACTATATTGTCCCAAGGGACCACCATGTATAAGGGGCCATTAGAGCCCAACTATAAAAGGAGCTTGACCCCTCAGAATGAAGGGGTTGGAAAATTCATTGTATGCATAGGCTATTGAGAAATATACCAAGGCTTGCTCCATTGTTTATCTGTGTTTACTTTTCCTTAAAGTTTATTCTTAGTTCTTATATAAACATCACCTGACTTTCCTTTGAGTTTTCCGATCTAATTTCGTTGACGATATTTCACCGTCAACACCATGCAAGCCATTTAGTGAACCAACGGCCTAAGGGTGCCAAGGTCTCACTAGTGCACAGGGCGCGACTCAGCCACTGGTAGTCGAGGATAGGTTATTATGCACTGAGCTTGGTTTAAGCGGGCCAGAGTCAGTGGATTAAACAGAGGGTGCGGCCTAAGTCGTCGGCCCTGAATATTATGTGATATGACTATTTCATGTGATAGAATGTATCTTGTGTTGGAATGTATATGTTGAATATCTGTTGTGGATTATCTGATGAGTATACATGCTTACTGAGCTATTTGTCTGTTGTTATTGTTTGAGTTATCTATGATGTTTTCTTGTTGGGCCTTGGCTCATGGGTGCTACGTGGTGCAGGTAAAGGCAAGGGCAAGTTAGACCAACCCTGACAGGAGAGCTCAGCGAGTGGAATGTACATAACCAGGTGCTCGGCCGCCACAGTTGAGGTCTAGGCAAGGACATGGAACCTGAAGACTGTCTGTTTTGCCTTAGTATGGCTAGTGGTTACTCATGTACTTTTGGGAGTCTGTAAACTTGTTTTAACTTTGTTTTGTATGGGATCCCATGTTTACTACAATTTAAATATATGAAATGAGTTCTTGCGACCAAAACCTTTTTAACCTTAGAACCTACATGATTAGTGACACGTTTTCAAACTAATGACTTGATTAGCAAGTCCTGCACCTTTATAAGTACACAGTGTAATGCTCTTGGCTATCCAGGGCGTTACAACTTGGTATCAGAGCGTCCTAGGTTTAGGAGTTCCTGAAGACAGCCTGGATATGTACATTCGCTGCTAGAGACAAACTCAAGTCGGGGTTTGGTAATGTGTATATGTGTGCTTATGTGCTTATGTGCCTGAGATGAGTTATGCATGTTGTTATTCATTGAATTGCTAGGAAGCATGAGATACTGATAGGGCCTGGCCCTTGACTGCTGTGTGAAAATATTGAGGCATGTTTATCAACATTGTCGTGCATGTAAATGAGTATATGGATGATTAATTGTTTATGGTGCATGGATGCTTATATGTGTTGGTTACCTGTGACTGGTTATGTTCTATTGTTGTGTTTTGGAGAAGCTTTTACCCTGTCATTGTGGTCTGATTGCCGAGTCGATATTTTCAGATTAACTTGGATAGTTATGCGTCCAAGGAAATCTTCACGACTAGCCGGCACTGGGTCTGGGACCAGGGGCAATGACCAGGGCCAGACACCTTCGCCAGTCCCTGAGAATTGGCAGTAGTTAATGGCTGAGATGCAGGCTCGATTACAGAGCCAAGATGAGCTGATTCGTATTCTACAGCAGCAGGCTCCATCAGGGAGTGTTGCCCCTTCTTTACCACCTACAGTGGTGCCAGCTGTGCAGCCTGGGGAGGTTGTTAACAAGTGGGAACCGTTATATGAGCGGTTCAGGAAGCAGCAACCCTCAGTCTTTGAGGGAGGACCGGATCTGTTGAAAGCCGAGCAGTGGCTAACCATGATTACAGTAATCCTGGATTTCATGAGGATTGAGGGACAGGATAGAGTGGCCTGTGCCACTTATATGTTGAGGGAGGATGCCCGTATATGGTGGGAAGTGGCATCGCAGACCAGAGATGTTGCCACACTGACTTGGGAAGGTTTCAAGGATTTGTTTGGCCAGAAGTACTATAACATTGCCGTTAGGGCAGCAAAGGTCAATGATTTTGTGAGTTTGGTACAGGGCAGTATGACTGTTACTGAGTATGCCCTGAAATTTGATAGGCTTGCGAAGTTTGCACCAGATCTTGTGCCTACTGATGCTGCTAGGAAAGATCGTTTTATAAGGGGGCTTAATGCCATGATAGCCCGGGATGTTAGGATTACCACGGTACCTGGAGGAACAACTTATGCCCAGGCTGTTGAGAGGGCTCTTACCGCAGAGGAAGCGGAGAACAAGATATGTAAAGAGAGCGCAGTGAGGCGTGAGGGCTGCAGGGCGGTGCCTCTTTATTCTGGGACAGGTAGGGGTGGAGGCCCCAGTGACTTCAAGAGGAAGACTCCTGACACGTCGGCCGCTCCTGGTTCTGATAGGAGAGGTCGGGGTGGTCAGGGTGGCCGTCAAGGTGGCGGTGAGGCATGGCGGACCTATCCAGAGTGCCCGAGGTGTAGAAGACGCCATTTGGGCGAGTGCTGGGCCAAGGCATGTTTTGTTTGTGGAGCAGTGGGGCATCTCAGGAAAGACTGCCCAATGGTGAAGAAAGGTGAAGCTGGAAAGGTGGATAGCTTGACTCCAGCTCGAGTATTCACCTTGACTCAGGTGGAGGCTGAGGCTAGCCCCTCAGTAGTGACAGGTCAGCTTTCTAGTGCTGGCTTTCCTTTTCATGATGACAAATTGGTGATAACACACACACCTTTGCGATGTTCACTTGAGACCTCTGTGTCTCGCTTTGCACCGTTAATGGCCATGTGCACTTTCCATTCATGGACGTTCTTGAGAATACTCCCAATTCTCATGAGAGGCGGCACCACCTCTAGGTCCATATAGGTAGAATTCTTACAATATTTTGTTACCAAAAATACTTGTCTTTACAAGACTGAATTCTATTAAAAAACCTTTCGGTTTTAACCCTCCACTTGGTAACACACAAGTACTCAATATCTCAGATGGGACTTGTTTTGAGTACAACTAATATTCACTTGATTGACCTGTTATTACCTATTGAACCTAACACTAGTTGAATAACTAGTGTTAAGATAGGTTACCATCAATCGTGAATCTCTTTAGGGAGTTTAAGTCCCATCCCTTGAGATGATGCAGCCACTAAATCCCTCGTTAGTGGCTTAGTGAAAGGATCCGCCAGATTTTCACTTGTTCTCACATAGGATATTGAGATGACTCCTCTTTGAATCAATTCTCTTACATATCCATGTCTTAGACTAATGTGTCTAGACTTCCCATTATACACCCCGCTGTATGCTTTAGCCAATGTCGCTTGGCTATCACAATGTATCGATATAGTAGATACATTATCTTTGAT
Organism: Humulus lupulus; assembly: GCF_963169125.1. Lineage (NCBI taxonomy): Eukaryota > Viridiplantae > Streptophyta > Magnoliopsida > Rosales > Cannabaceae > Humulus > Humulus lupulus. The sequence continues at coordinate 179,982,205 of NC_084800.1, read as the reverse complement.
TAGGGAAATCTCTATCAACAGATCCCTTAACCATTCGGCCTCTTTGCCGGTAGCAGCTAGAGCTATGAACTCTGCTTCCATAGTGGAATGAGATATATAGGTTAGTTTCTTGGCACCCCAAGAGATTGCACCTCCACCAAGTGTAAATACCCAACTAGTTGTGGACAAGTTGTCCCCAAGATTGGATATCCAACTTGCATCTGTATATCCTTCTAAAATCGAAGGAAATTTGGAGTAGTGAAGGCTTAGTCATTTGGTTTTCTTAAGATAACCTAGGACTCTTCCAATTGCCTTCCAGTGATCCACACTTGGATTACTTGTAAACCTACTAAGTTTACTTACCGCAAATTCTATATCAGGTCTAGTACACTGGGCAGCGTACATTAGACTCCTTATAGCACTGGCGTACTCCAATTGAGCCACTGCTCTTCCTTCATTCTTCTTTAGTTTTACACTATGATCGAATGGAGTATTAGCGTCTTTAACCTTGAGATGGTTAAATTTGTTCAATACTTTCTCAACATAGTGGGCTTGCTCTAACGCAAAACCCCCACTATGTTTCTTTACTTTGATACCGAGTATGGTATCAACTTCTCCAAGATCTTTCATCTTGAAGGTTGATGATAGAAACCTCTTCGTTTCTTCTATCCCTTTCATGCTATTACTTAGAATAAGCATGTCGTCCACATATAAGCAAACAATGATCACATATCTCTTACAAGTTTTGGAATATAAACACTTGTCTCCATTGTTATGTCTAAACCCATTAGACATGATGGCTTGATCAAATTTCTCATGCCATTGCTTAGGAGCTTGTTTCAATCCATATAAGGATTTTACAAGTCTACAAACTTTATGTTCATATTTTGGTAAGACAAACCATTTGGGTTGTTCCATATAGACCTCCTCATTGAGGTCACCATTAAGGAATGTCGTTTTGACATCCATTTGATGAACATACAAGTTGTGTATAGAAGCTAAAGCGAACAAAATTCTTATAGAAGTTGTTCTTGCAACGGGCGCATAGGTATCGAAATAATCGATACCCTCTTTTTGCCTAAACCCTTTAGCTACTAATCTAGCTTTAAAGGTTTGGATAGTGCCGTCAGTGTGGTATTTTCTCCTAAATACCCACTTACACCCAATTGGCTTAGACCCCGGTGGGAGGTCTATTAATTCCCAAGTGTTATTGGAAATAATGGAATCCATCTCATCATTGATGACTTATTTCCAAAATGCACTATCTCTCGATTGCATAGCTTCTCTATAAGTCTTAGGATCATCCTCAACGAGAAGTACAATAAGTATTTTCCTAATGACTTCCTCTCTATTTCCTTCTACCATGTAGAATGAAATTCGTTGAGAATCTATCTCATCCACTACTAGACTTTTATGATTTTTAAGCCTTTGACTTCTTCTAGGTTCAAAGGGTTGCTTTACATCCTTTTGAGAATTCTCCTCTTGAGAATCAACTTTGGATGTAGAAGCTTGAGAATTGTTCTCATATAACATATTCTCCTTTAGAGATGTTGAAGCTTGATAATTGTTGTCACATAACATGTTCTCAACGAATTCAACTTCTCTAGATTCAATCACAATATTAGACTCTAAGTCTAATAGCCTATAAGCTTTACTATTTTTGGCATAACCAACAAAAGCACACTTTATGGCTCTTGAACCTAACATTGTTCTATTAGGTTCGGTTTTCTTGCAATATGCAAGACACCCCCACACTTTGAAGTACCCTATGTTGGCTTTTCTTCCTTTCCATAACTCATATGGAGATATCTCATTTTTCTTCATCGGTATTCGATTAAGAATGTGACAAGCGGTTAAAAGCGCTTCACCCCATAAGTTGAAGTTCAACTTAGAAAACACCAACATAGAATTTATCATCTCTAGATAAGTCCTATTTTTCCTTTCGGCAACACCATTGTGTTGTGGTGTATAAGGTGCAGTGCACTCATGAATTATACCATTTTCTTCACAAAATGTATTGAATTCATTATAGAAGTACTCTCCTCCTCTATCACTTCTTAGCACCTTAATCTTTTTATTTAGTTCATTTTCAACTTCTAATTTATACAATTTAAAAGCATCAAAAGTCTCATCTTTATGCTTTAAAAGAAACACATAAGTATATCTACTAAAATCATCTATAAAAGTAAGAAAATACATTTTACCACCTCTAGTTAAAACACCATTTAATTCACAAAAATCCCTATGGATTAAATCTAGAAAATTTGATGATCTTTCTACACTAGGAAATGGTTTCTTAATCATTTTCGCCTTAACACATGTTTCACATTTACCATAGTTTTTAATATTGCATGCAATCATACCACATTTTACTACTCTTTTCATGGTAGAAAAACCTATATGCGATAGTCTAAGATGCCACAAAAATAATGAATCATACTCAACAATATACGTGGAATTAGCATTTTTATTGATAACATTGAAAGTTACATCATTGGTGCACAACTTAACCATACCCTCACAAGAGTACCCCTTTCCCAAAAATACATTTGATTTGGTAAGTATAAGTTTACCGGACTCAAAAATGACTTTAATGCTAGGCTTGCCAAGAAAATCACCACTTACCAAGTTTCTACTCATTTCGGGAACATAAAGTACATTCACTAATGTGACTTTCTTGCCGGAGGAGAAGTAGACATCAATAGTACCTTTGTCAAGTACCTTGGATTTGCCCTCATTGCCCATTTGTATCTCATGGTTGCCCTTTGACTCTTCAAAGGTCTTGAACAATGATTTGTCATAGGTGACATGGACGGTGGCACATGTATCATACCACCACCTTTTCACCTTGCCTTGGACCGCATTCACCTCACTAAGGGTAGCAACTATGTTTTCCTCTTGAGTTGCGTTCACCTTAGGTCCTTGTTGGTCTTTTCTATGTCTACACTCTCTATCATAGTGACCCTTTTCCCCACACACGAAGCAAGGACCTTTCTCGCCCTTAAACTTGTTTGGGTTGGTTTTTGGACCCAAAGGTTTCTCATTACCCTTTTTCCCTTTGTTTTTGGAATGTTTTGGTTGTGACACCACATTTTCTTTGGAAGTATCTCCATTAGACCCCTCCACAAGTTTATCTCTACATATCGATTCCTCTTCGATTCGAATATGTTTTTGGATTTCCTCCAAAGAATAATCCTCATTTTTATGAAGGATTCTTTTCCTATAGCTCTTCCAAGTTGGTGGTAATTTAGCCACAATAGCACCAACTTGAAAGGCCTCGGGAAGCTCTATCTTTAACACTTTCAATTTATTAACAATAAGTTTCAATTCATGTATTTGAGGAAGAATAGGTTTATCACCAAAAAATTTGAAATCAAAGTATTGAGATATCAAAAACTTTTTGGCACCTTCCTCTTCCGCCTTGAACTTTTTTCTCAAGTGCATCCCAAATCTCCTTGGCCGATTTGGTCTCGGTGTAGAGGTCATAGAGCCTATCGGATAAGGCGTTGAGGATATGACTGTTGGGATTATGCCCTAATTAAAACTCAAATTCTTTGTAATCTCATTTTATTATCAATAAAAGAATAGAAATCATTTTTTTGACTTGGTCAATCACTTTGCTCACATGTTTTATTTTCATGATTATTTGTTTAATATAAACTTCTATTAAATCCTGAGCATATATCTAATCTTATTTATAGTGACGTAATCACAGTGGAATATAAATATGATTATATGTTCAAAATAAGTTAGTCCTAAGATTAGTCAGTGCACCAGATTTACACTGACTTGCCAATCTACGATATGATCTACTTACACATTACAGTGTTATGTTCTTTCCAGAACATTAGCAAAGTAGATAAGATCGGATGTATTTGTTACATCGGACATGACCGATATTGACAGTTGATAAGATAAGTAAACATATTGTTATTATCTATTCTAGTCATATCATATAGTTGACCATAGGTCAATTCAATCTCAATTCTGAGTGGTTAGTATTCTAACTGATTGTATTAATTGAGTTCTTCGACTTGTTCGTTACCAGCTTACCCTACGGACTAGCCCATACTTACATCTTGGGAACTCGGTAGTATAATTGAGTGGGAGTGTTAATCATAGATATGAACATCTATAACTTCTGATGAAGAAGTGAAACGATGGTTTCCTTTTAGTTTGGTTCAAGGTGTTAAATGATAGAGATCTTATTTCAGTAATTAAATTAGTTTACTGAAATATCATTTACAAGGAACTAAGTGTTTTAAGGATAAAATACAATGAGGGGTAAAACGATATTTTAGTCTTATCTCATTGTAGACCGTCTATAGAGGATTGAGTGACAATTATGGTTGTAACAATGGATAATTAATAGCGTATCTATATTTGTTATAGAGCATTCTATGAATTCAAGAGTGCAATTCCGAGTCTATAGTGGAGTCACAAGGAATTAATAAGTTAGTAAATTTATTTGTTAGATTTATGATAACTTATTGGAGCTTGATTTCATAGGCCCATGGTCCCCATTGTACCTTAGATAAAATCATCTAGATAGTCTCAATTAATTGATTTAATTATCAATTAGAATTATCAAAGTTGACCAGGTCAATTTTAGATAGTTTCACAGAGTTGTGTAATTTTGAGAAGAAAAGAAAAATTATGGCAGATTTATTAATTAAGATAAATAGGTATCTAAATTAATAAATAAATTTAAATCAACGTTCAAATTATAAATAATTAATTTGATAAAGGATTTAAATCATTATTTAATTAATTAAATCAATAGAAAATAATACATATCTTGATTTTAAGTCCAATGGACTTATAATCAAATGGGAAATTTCACGGGCTTATAGCCCATGATAATTTCGACCTAGGGCTTCAAAATGGCTATTATTTTATTGATTTTTTAATTAAATTAATTGACCTAATTGAGTCTATAAAAAGAGTGCTTAGAGAGAAGTCAAAACACAATTTTGATAAGTCACAAGTTAGATTTTCTGATAGTTTTATATTCTCTCTAAACACAAGTCCTTTTCTAAGCCACTTTGTTATTTTCTCTTTTTCTCTCTATATCTATCTCATGTATTGAGAATTGCCCACACTAGTATAGGTGGTTCTAAGAATACATTGGAAGATTGTGAAGAAAATAGAAGATCAGTTCAGTTTCTTGATAATACTCTGCGACAGAGAGGATACAAGAGTTAGAGAAACTGAAGGAATGACTCTTTAATTCCGCTGCGTATACTGTAAGTATTCTATTCTTTGTTTCACTTTGAATTCAATTTTAGAAACATTTTTCAGGCTATCTCGTATTAATTTGTTTAATATTAGATATACATGAAAATAAATAAAGATCCCGTATAAGCCTAATCCAACAATGACCCCTGCAAAGAAGGTTGTCCTCCTCCCTCTTCCTTCTCTTCTCCACCTCCTCGGGAGTGTCTTTGTTGGATGGCTCGGCTAGAGGAGCCAAGGAAGACTCAAGGATGTAGGCGATTTTGAGAGTGGTTAAAAGAAACCTCACCTTGTCTTGCCACCTAGTAAAATTGGATCCATCAAACCTATCCAATCTCACTAGGTCTTGGTTCCCCCTTCCATTGAAACAAAAAAGGGTTAAGCTTTTGAATGTTAGGAAAATATTATTTTGCCTCAATGGAAATGATTATAATATTACAACTCTATGCAATAATATTACAAGTAAATATAGATTGATTAAATAAGGTTACAACTCTATAACTGAAAATACAAATAAACTAAAGAAAGGAAGAAGATGATGATGAAGAAGAGAATAGTGAGAATACAACTCTAAGCAAAAGATTACAAGTAAAATAAAGTGTTTAGACCAAATGAAAAGATTACAACTCTTAAACAAAATATACAAGTAAATAGAATAAGAAAATAAGAAGAAAAGCAATAGAATAAAAAGAAGAACAGAAACACAATCAAACTCTCACTTACACAACCTAAGTGAAGAGGATTGGGGATCACCAACTTGAACAAGGTTTAAAACCTTTGTCCAAAAGTTTATTTCCCCCTAACTCAAGCACTAAGGGATCTCTCTCAGATATTGGAAAAGCTTTCTGGAATTATCAAGCCTCAAGGTGTTTCTAGCCAAGTGCTCTACTGGATAGAAAAGTTGTGTCTTACAAGTGAGCTATAGGCTCCTATTTATAGAGTTTAGAGACACCCTTTGAATTTCAAATTCCACCAACCCCCGTGGCTGTTACCAATGTTTAATTGGATTAATATGGAATTAATAAAGAGATTTGGGAGTTATTTGGGTTTTTTGAGCCGTTCAACAAATATTGAAAAAACTGAAAATTGGTCAGTTTTTTTGCATGTGGCCGCGGCCAGAGACAATGGTGGCTGCGGCCACTGGTCTCTGTCCCACAGGCCGCGACCATTGAATGTTGGTGGCCGCGACCACTAATCAATTTCAGCACAAAAAATTGTGTTGTTTTTCCAAACGGTTCCAAACCCTCCCAAATGATTTTGTAACTCCCAAAACACATTATTGGGGTTAAGATCATATCTCTAACAGCCATATCACATATGGTTTTATAAAATTCATCTCAATATTGTGTAACAACAATTTTACACAATAAAGGGTAATATTTGGAAGTTACAAATTTGTAACACCATATCTCATATATCTAAATATTGTAACTCTCTATTATATGTTACAATATGTGACACACTTTGTCACATTTATTTAATCTAAAACATTATATTATAATATAATATAATTTTACATTATATTATAAAATAATGTAACAAAAATCCCATTTAAGCCAAATTTCCCCTTAAGGGTCGCATCCCCTCACACCCGAGTCGCGACCCGCCTCTAAATCCAGAGGCTTGGCCTCCCTGGAATCCAACGCGCGCCGTGGCGCGCCCCTGAAGCGCCGCGGCCCGCCCTTGCCTCCAAGCCCTGCTGGCTCGAAATTCCCTTCGCAGGCCGCGGCTCACCATAAAAGAGTAGCGACGCATCCCCACGAACCCAAAAATTTATGGGTTTTTCTTCAACCGAACCCAACCAAAACTTAACCAAATCCAGTCCACACCTCCAATTCAATTCCCACAACAGATAAACTCATTCTCATCAATAAAACTCAACTAATTATCACAGTAAAGCTCATCAAACTTATCAAACCCAACCTCTCAATTATCAAGAATGCATAGACATCCTTACTCTAAATATTAAGCAAAACTAACCATACAATTTCAGTTCAAAATTCTTACTTCAGCTGTGATGAAACACTTGAGCCTAGCCTCTGATTTTCCCCAAGCCTAACACCTTGATTTCCCAAGCTTTCCTCTTCAATTTTCCAAAACCTACTCAAACACCCATGGAGCATAAAGAGAATGTGAGAGAGAGAGAGCTGCTGAATTCTTTTCTTTTTAATTCCCTGTAATTTCTCAAACCTTCTCAACATAACTCAGCCAACCAAGTCCTAAACCCCAAGTAGAATTGACTAATTTGCCCCTTGCCCTTAGCCTATTCAACAAGTGCTCACAAGGTCAATTTTGTCATTTGCCTTAAATCCCGCTATCCACAATTTGCATCCTATAATTCCCGCTACTTCCAATATTCTCACACGGTGAACCAGAAATTTGACTCGCTACACGAGACCTTTGGTTAAAACATGCTTCTAAGTGTTATTAACATGCTAAGGTGGAAAAATCAATCAAAAGGAAAGGATATATTTTATTTAATACATAAAATTGTTCATGGGCCCATCAAAACGTTTACAAGTTATTTACAACTCAAAATGGTCATTATTGCTTCAAAATTTACAAACCCGCCGACCTAAGCGGCAAACATAGGGTAAACCCCCTAGTTCCTCTGAGAACGCCTTGGCCGTGGTGGTCAAGAGGCCGCATATGTACACATCACCACCTAAGCTCTCCACTCAAGGCTGGGTGAGCTTTTCTTTCCCTTTACCTACACCACATAGCACCCATGAGCCAAGGTCGAGCAAGAAAACACAATATCACATGATATGATATCAACAATGATCATAATAATCATTCAGGACTTTCAGTCCAAGACAGGTAAGTGACAGAGGAAAAGTCACTAAAGTGGGTACAGTTCCCTTTAACCATGTGATGATAGGGTCACTGGGGCTTAATAGATAAGTGAACCTTTCACTAGCTTAAACAGGATAGGTGCATGGTGACTAGTCACCAACATAACCTCCCTCATGACCATAGAGTCATAACCCTGGAACTTCGTTCCCTAGCCATGTGACAACCTGGGCCTCATGCCCTGGCTCCGAGTAACTAGTTTAGACTAGTCAAGCACTTATAAGTTTCATCGACCTTAGGGTCGGTCCAGCATTAATGCCTTAGAGTCATTCAATGCTGATATCGATTAGATCTAATCTTCATTCGGCCCTGCGTACACGACGCTTATGCTGTTTCTGACTCTTAGGTCAGTAATACGCGACCAGTGTCGTCCCTGACTAATCAGTGCCATACACAAGTAAACATTATCCACTAGCATTTAATAAGCAATCAATGTTCACATTTATCAACCAACATGCCTCAACAACACTCATGCATGTCATATACACAAGGTGCAGTTTTCTTACCTCAGGTTCGAGCGAGAAGTATTATAAGAACGACTCCTGAGAACGATCAACCTTTTGGTTCCTTACCTGTTACATAATCACAACCAATTCTAACCTCCATTAATGAAAATCAACATTGAAAGGGTCTTAACCTAAATCCCACTCTCGGGACCTCGAAACATGCCTGAACGGTGAGTAGATTCGATCCCGGGCCTTAAGGATTGAAACCCCGAGCCAAAAACACTTAAAAACACTCAAAACGGGATTCTGGAGGAACATAGTAGCGCTACAGCGCTGCTCCCTAGCACCCCAGAACTATTCTCAGAACCCCCAAAACGCCCAAAAGAATCCTGTGTAGCGCTGTAGCGCCCTAGTATGGGCGCTGTAGCGCTACCCCCAGACCAGCACTCCCCTGAAACCTTCTTCTTTCACTCCTTCAATTCCAACATATTTCCAATGCTTCCAAATCCCATTTTTGGTGCCAAATGAACCCAAAAACCATCCTAACATACCCCAAACATCACAACCATAAGAACCCTAGCCAAATCTCCCAACAAAACCAAGTATTCAACCTAGAAATCACAACAGAAAACTAGAACCAGAACAGGGCAAACCAGAGAATTCAATGGTTAGAAACTTACCCAAAGCTTAGCTTATGATGCTCTTCAATGGAGGAACACTCTCCCAAACTCCCAAGCTTGGATCCTCAAGAATGGTTCAAAAATCACAAAGAACACTGAAGGAGAAAAGGTACTGGAAGGCTCTTGAAGATGCTCTGTTTTTCTACTTTTTTTACAGCCTAAAATGGCTTATATCAATCCTAGGGTTGAAAAGACCAAAATACCCCTAGGTCAATTAAAGGTTTCTAAAGGCTCCCAAGGGAAAATTTGGTATTTCCCACCTATCTCGTTAATCATAATTAACGCTCTCCAATTCCCGCTATTCTCAATATTCTCAAACACCAATAATTCATATCCTGTTACCCTTTAATTCCCGGTAATGCTCTAATCATTAAAATCACCCCGAGACTCATCCCAAGCTCTGAACTTAAACCTGTTATGACTAGACCACTAATTGATATCCAAGATCGTCTCATGCCGAATAGCTCGAACCAACCCACATTATAATGTGGTCTCAACAATATGCCACCGACATGCATACAAATATACAATTATACCCTTAACGGTCCAAATTATCAAAACATCATAATAATCAAATGTGGACCCACATGCAAGCATATAACATCATATTATAATATAATTCACATAAACATGCATATTATCATTTAATGGCATAATTAAACAGTTGTGGCCCTCCCGGCCTACTAATCCAGCCATTAAACCGCATTAGGGATTCTGGGACATTACATTAACAAAGAGGAGAAATTGACAAAACACGGAGCAGATAAAGGACTTACCCTGACGACATCCTGGAGACCATTACTGGTAATGTTCTCCAGAGATCTTGTGCCCAGGTCGGCCATGAGTTTGCTCTGAGCAACGGATACCTTCTTCACACGCGCCTGATGGATTGCCAGAGCTTTCTTCAGGGGTTCGCTACGCTCCTCCACAGGATTTTCAACATCAACCTCTTGAGCCTGACTCGGGGCAGAAGGCTCTTTCGCAAGAACAGCAGGGACGGGCTCCTCGATAGAGGCTGCTTTGCCTTTACCCTGACCAGTTTTTCCTAAAGAAATTTGTCCCCCCGCCTTTTCCAGAGGGGTGTGTAGCTTCTTGGGGGTGGGGGTCTTATCGGAGGCCTTTCCTGCCTGCTCGATGGTATCGACAGGGGGATTTATTTTTTGGCACTTTGCTAACAGAGTCTTTCCACCAGAATTACCAGTTTGTCTCTGAGCAAACTTCTTAAAGAAGCGAATGCCATATCTGCAAAACAAAAACAAGAGGTCGGAAAGTAGTACGAGCATGGTAGAAATATACAGAAATAAACAAGTAGGCTATAAATAAGTGAAAATAGGCGATGTCAGATCACCCTTTGTTGCTCCCTCCGAGCAGACAGTGGCCCTAAGTGGGGTACCTTCATCACTATCTGACGAGTCAAGATCCATACGCTCAACTAGGTCTATTTCCTCTTTCCGTGTTGGGGGACAGTATCAACTTGAGGGGCACTCTGCTCAGTGGTCTCCCTGATAGAAATGTCAACTGAACTCTGGCTGCGATGTGCAACGCAGGGGCTGGAAGGAGGTACAGTGGTGTTTTTTTTTTTTTTTGCTAGGCGGTTTCTTTCTTGGCAGTTCTTTGCTGAGGTACTGCTTGCTGGGTGTACTGCCTTTACCCTTTGCCTTAGGGTTAGGATAGAGTCCAGCACCTACAAGCCTATCCTCAGCGGTCAAGGTGACCAGGTCTTTGCAGCTCAGTTCCATAACATGCATAACATTTGTGAAAAAAATGATCTGCCTCGATGAAATTTGATGCCACCTCGACAGACCTCGATTTATCTCGATGCAATTCATTGAACATGCATAATATTTCACTCGGGTGTCCGTTTGAGGTGATTATTTTTTTGAATTTGGGTATTTTTTTTAGATCTACACGTTTAGGATGTTTATATACATATTTGGGAAGTTGAAAGCCTAAAAACATACCCAAATTAAAAAAAATTAGGGTATTTTTCTGAACTTTGGGGTGTTTTCAAGCTTTAATTTTCCCAAATGTATATATAAACATCTCAAACATGTAGATCTAAAAACATACCCAAATTAAAAATTAAAAAACGGCTCAAACGGACACCCAAGAGAAAAATTATGCATTTTTATTAATTGCATCGAGTTTCAGCGAGGTGTGTCGAATTTCATCGAGGCATGTCATTTTTTTCATGAAAATCATCATTTTTAAGGGTCCATCAAGTTGGAAATCGAGGTATATCGAGGTGTATCGAGGTGCATTGAGTTTTATCATGAAATTCATGATTTTAAGGCACCACCTCGACAAAACTCGATATACCTCGATGAAACTCGACGTATAATTAAAAATGCATAAATTTTTACTCAGGTGTTCATTTGAGGTGATTTTTTTTTATAATTTGGGTATTGTTTTGGAGATCTACACACTTATGATGTGTAAATATACATTTGAGAAATTTAAAGTTTGATAACACCCCAAAGTTTAAAATAATACTCTAATATTTTCGAAGTTGGGCATGTTTTCAACTTTTAAACTTCCCAAATGTATATGTACACATATCTAACGCGTAGATGTACAAAAAATACCAAAATTAAAAAAAAAATCACCTCAAACGAATACCTGAGTAAAAATTTATAAACTTTCAATGAATTGCATCGATTTTCATCGAGATGCATCAAGTTTCATCGATGTGTATTGAGGCGCCTTAAAATCATGATTTTCATGAGAAAGCTCGATGTAAGTCGATGGGCCTTTAAAATTCTTGATTTTCATGAAAAACTCAATTTTCCTCGTTTCACCTCGATGAAACTTGATGTCATTCATTGAAAATACATAATTTTTCACTCAGGAGTCATTTTAAAGTGATTTTTCTTTAATTAGAGCATTTTTTTTTTAGATCTACATGTTTAAGATTTGTACATACACATTTGAGAAGTTTAAAAGTTGAAAACATGCCCAATTTCGAATATATTAGGATATTGTTTTAAACTTTGGGGATTATCAAACTTTAAACTCCTGAAATGTGTATTTGCACATCTCAAACGTGTAGATTTCTAAAAAAATACCAAAATAAAAAAAAAAAAAACCTCAAATAGACACTCGAGTGAAAATTTATGCATTTTTAATGAATGACATCGAGTTTCATCGAAGTCCATCGAGGTGTGTCAAATTTCATCGAGACATGTCCTTTTTTCATAAAAATCATCATTTTTAAGGGCCCTATCGAGCTGGACATCAAGTTTTTCTACAAATTATTCTAACAAAATCGTGAAAAAATTGAAAGAAAAAAAAAATCATATCCATATATTTTCAAAATGGATATATTGGTGTCTAAATTGAACTTTTAATGAGTTTAAGTTTGAAATCATAAAAAATTATCATGGGTATTATTAATTTTAGTGACCATGGATAACTTAAGAAAGAAAAGAAATTGAGAGGGGGGAAGAGATGGGGAAATGGAGGGGAAAAGATGGAAAAACTAAGAAAAAATATAGAGGAGAGTGAGTGGTGATGGAGTTCTTTTAAAAATAAGGAAAATAATGGCATCAAGTGATCATATGTATATATGTATACAGTATATCATGTTTTTTACTTAAGACCGAAATAATACATAAATAATCAAATATCCCTAATCCTATTGTATTTGTGCTAAAAAAAAAAATGTTGCAAAGTGTACTTATACATCGCATTCGAGTGAAGTGGCCTTCTAACTTCAAAACTGGGGAACGGTCGTATCAGTATCTAGAAAAGAACAAAATGATATTTCGGTAGATTTTCAGGTCATTCATCCCATCGCACTTTTATTCTTCAACCAGCAATCTTATCTTAAAAAAAAAATACATATATATATGTTCAGGCGAATTATCTTATAGGCTTCATTTTAAGTCTTAGCAGCATAGTTCTCAATGTTTTCGATCCGTTAATAGTTTTTTGTGCGATTATTTTTTTGACCGTGTATATTGTAGCTATTTAGAGCATCTTGCAAATTTTTAGAAAATTTCAAATAGTTTAGAGTACCGAAAACTAAGTTCAAACATATTGTTACATGCGTGACTAATTTTTTTTATGCGCGTGGAAAGCAACATGTTTGAACCTAATTTTTGATACTGTAAATTATTTTTTTGATCTTGTATATTGTAGTTATTTAGAGCATCTTGCAAATTTTCAGAAAATTCCAAATAGTTTAGAGTACAGAAAACTAAGTTCAAACATATTATTGCACGCGTGACTAATTTTTTTTTATGCGTGTGGAAAGCAACATGTTTGAACCAAGTTTTTGATACTGTAAATTATTCGGAATTTTCTGAAAATTTGCAGGATGCTCTAAATAGCTACAATATACACGCTCACAAAAAAAAAATCGCGCTGAAAACTATTCATGGGTCGAGAAACACTGAGAGCCCCACCAATAAAGCTTAAAGTGATATAAAAGAATTGTCTTTTATATATATATATATATGAGATTTTGTATGACTTTATTCATGTATTGGAAACCACAACATTAATATTAATGAATGGGAAATTTCATGTTATATGCATAATAATTTAGTGAAATTTTTTAATATGCCAACATAAGTTATCATCCCAAATATATGACAATTTTAATTTTTTTAGATAAAAATACCCCTAACATTCAAATACCTATTTTCTCTCTCAATCCAAATTTTCTCTCTCTAACATCTTTTATTCTCTCACTCTCTCTAACATTCTAATCTTGTAGATCTCGAAAAAATACCAAAATTAAAAAAAAAATCTAAAACTAACATTTGAGTGAAAAAATATGAACATCCAAAGTTTTCGTTAAATTTCAATGCAGAGCATCGAAATCGCATCAAAAAATCATCGTTTTTGACAAAAAATCAAGTTTCCAGGATTGCATCGAAACATCATCGATGCACCATCGATTTGGCATCAAAATACCATCAATTTTGCATCAAAAAGTCATCGTTTTGGCCAAAAAAATAAGTTTTTATGATTGCATCACAAGAGCATTGAGACACCATCGATTTTGCATCGAAATACCATCGATTTTGCATCCAAACATCATCAAAAAAGCATCTAAATTGCATCAAAACGATATTTTTTCGATGCAAAATCGATGCTCTTGCGATGCAATCATGAAACTTATTTTTGGCAAAAACAATGCTTTTTTGATGCAAAATCGATGGTGTTTCAATGTTCTTGCGATGCAAACATGAAAACTTGTTTTTCTCCGAAACGATGCTTTTTCGATGCAAAATCGATGGTGTTTCGATGCAAAATCGATGGTGCATCGATGTTGTTACGATGCAATCATGAAAACTTGATTTTTGGGCAAAACGATGCTTTTTCGATGCAAAATCAATAGTGTTTCGATGCAATCATAAAAACTTGTTGTTTGGCCAAAACGATATTTTTTTGATGCAAAATCAATGGTGTTTCAATGCAAAATCGATGGTACGTCGATGATGTTTCTGTAACGCTCTAGTTACCCCAAAACAGTTACGGTGAACCGAAAATTTGACCCGCTACCCGAGTCCTTTGGTTAAAAACGTGTTCTAAGTGTTATTAACAAACTAAGGTGGAAAAATCAATAAAAATGAAATGATATATTTTATTAAAATGCATAAAACTGTCCATGGGCCCACAAGAACATTGACAAGTTATTTACAACTCAAAATGGTCATTACTGTTTCAAAATTTCAAACCCGCCGACCTAAGCGGCAAAAATAGGGTAAACCCCCTAGTTCCCCTGAGAACTCCTTGGCCGTGGTGGTCAAGCGGCCGTATATGTATACATCACCATCTAAGCTCTCCACTCAATGTTGGGTGAGCTTTTCTTTCCCTTTACCTGCACCAAATAGCACCCATGAGCCAAGGCCCAGCAAGAAAACACAATAAAGCATGATATAATATCAACAATGATCATAATAATCATTCAGGACTATCAGTCCAAACAAATAGGTGACAGTCGCAAAAGTCACTAAGTTGGGTATAGCTCCATTTAGCCTTGTGACGATAGGGTCACCGGGGCTTAACAGGTAAGTGAACCTTTTATTAACTTAAATAGGATAGGTGGATGGTGACTAGTCACCAACATAACCTTCCTCATGACCATAGAGTCATAACCCTGGAACATCGTTCCCTAGCCATGTGACAAACGGTCACCTGGGCCTTAGGCCCTGGCTCTGTGTAACTAGTCTTAGACTAGCCAAGCGCTTATAAGTTCACCGACCTTAGGGTCGGTCCAGCGTTAATGCCTTAGAGTCATTCAACGCTGATATCGATTAGATCTAATCTTCATTCGGCCCCGCGTTCAGGACGCTTATGCCGTTTCTGACTCTTAGGTCAGTGTCCCTGACTAATCAGTACCATATACAAGTAAACAACATTCCCTAGCATGTAATATGAAATCCATGTCCACATTTATCAATCAACATGCCTCAATAACAATCACGCATGTCGTATATACACAGGGTGCAGTTTTCTTACCTCCTGTTCGAGTGAGAGATAATAATAAGAACGACTCCTGAGAATAATCGACCTTTTGGTTCCTTAGCGGTTACCTGGTCATAACCAATTATGGGATTCCATCAATAAAATGAATAACAAGGGTTCCCAGACCAAAACCTAGCCTCCGAGACATCAAATCATACTAATCCGGGAAGTAGGATCGATCTCGAGGCCTAAGGCTAGAATCCCCAAGTCAAAAACTCATTTCTGGCCAAAATTCCACTAAGGGTTGCGGCCCTCCCTAGCCATTCCACGGCCCGCCCCTCAAACAGAGGCGGCCTCCTTCAGCACCCCTCAAGAGCCGCGGCCCTCCCTGGCCATGCCGCGACCCAACCTACAGTTCAACCAATACTCTGGTTTTTCCTCCCTTGCGATTTTCCTTGGAACCAACCTTTCAAACCAAGCCGAAACACCACCCAAACATCCAATACAACCCCTAAACTTGATCTACTTCACACCCTCATCAAAACCCAAGTTAAACCCTAACCAAAACTTCCATTAATTCGAACTATCCACAACAAAATCACAAGCTGAAACTAACAACCAAAACAGAGCATACCAGGGAACTAGTGGCTAGAAACTTACCTCAAACTCAGGTTGTGATGCTCTTCAATGGTGGAACACTCTCCCAAACTCCCAAGGTTTACTTCCCAAGCTTGAATCCTCAACAAGGGCTCAAAAATCACAAAGGAAATGGAGGAGAAAGAGATACGGGAAAGTTTCAAGAACTTGCTCTGTTTTCCCTCTTTTTCACAGCCTAACATAGTTTATACCAATCCTAGGGGTGTAAATACCATTATGCCCCTAGGTCAATTAAGGGATTCTAAAGGCTCCCAAGGGAAAAATTGTCATTTCCAATCTATCTCGTTAATCATAATTAACGCTTTCCAATTCCCGCTATTCTCGATAATCTCAAACACCAATAATTTATATCCTGTTACCCTTTTGTTGACGCGGTTCTTCGCCAACAGGTAATTAAGAAAAGAAGAGAAAGGGATTAGTTCTTATGTTGAACCGAAATAGATAAATGATCTTAGAAATGAAATGGTGACTCAAAATACGTTTTTTAAGTGGTTCAAAGGTTAAAATCCTTCTACTCCACTAGTCAGTATTATTGCTATATACTGGATATTCGATTACCGGGTATTTCTTACAATATAGAATCCAACCCCTTATAACTCCCAGGGTCTCCATATTTATAGGAGAAGGCACCTGGGAGTTGGTAAGAAGGTCATCCCGTGACCTTCTTACCTATCATGTCAATTCTGTGACCTTCATGATTAATTCCTAAACCTGACACATAAGTGTGGTCAAATAAATAGGTAAGGGGATAATGGGCCGCACGGCCCAAACCAGTCGTGGGTGTCTGAATACGCACGTTCCTGCTGCGTGTCCGAGAAGTCAGGGGTATATTAGACACGTGATGTCTGATATATGCACATTTACCTTGCGTGATTGACTTTATAAAAGGCCATAGCCTCCAACTCCAGCTGGTACAACGAGATAGATGCTTACCTCGACCTGTGGTCCTCAGAGCCCAAGCTCAGTCCTTAAGCAATCGAGGCGAACCCTTAGGTTACCTCGAGCTAAGGAGGTAGGACCTTACGATGGTAGCTCCGGTCTTGGGGATGTTCACGTGGTAGTCGTGATTAGCCGTATCTCAGCTAGCTAATCAGCCCGTGGGAAAATCAGGGCTTACACCTTTAATTAATGGCAACGTTCTAATCATTAAAATCACCCTGAGACTCATCCCAAGCCCCAAACTTAAACCTGTTATGACTAGACCGCTAATCAATATTCCAAGATCATCTCATGCCGAATAGCTCGAACAAACCCACATATAATGTGGTCTCAACAATATATCACCGACATACATACAAATATACAATTATACCCTCAACGGGCCAAATTACCATCACACCCCTGTAATTATAAAGTGGACCCACATGCATGCATTTAACATCATATTATAATATAACACATATACATGCATTTACTCATTTAATGGCATAATTAAGCAAGTATGGCCCTCCCGACCTACTAATCTTGCTATTAAACCGCATGAGAGAATTCAGGGCATTACAGTTTCGATGCAAAATTGGTGGTATTTCGATGTTGTTGCGATGCAATCCTGAAAACTTGATTTTTGGCCAAAGCGATGCTTTTTCGATGCAATGTCGATGCAAAATCGATGCTCTGTACTGAAATTTGATGAAAACTTTGGAAGTTCGTATTTTTTCACTCAAATGTCTGTTTTAGATGATTTTTTAAAATTTTGGTATTTTTTCGAGATCTACAAGATTAGAATGAGAGAGAAAGTGAGAAAGTGAGAGAATGAGATATGTTAGAGAGAGAGAGAGAGAGTTTGGATTGAGAAAGAAAATTAGTGTTTGAATGTTAAGGGTATTTTTGTCTAAAAAATTGAAATTGTTATATATTTGGGATGATAACTTATGTTGGTATATTAAAAAATTTCACTAAGTTATCATGCACATAACATAAAATTACCCTAATGAAATGAGGTTTTCTATTTTATTTACTTTTTTTTTTCATGTACTTTTGGTTTAGGTAAATAGCATTTGAAATTCTAAAACTTTAACATTTGTGTCACTTAGAACACTCCCAATAGAGGAGGTAAAATGTCTTATTCTTTATAATATAGAGAAAAAAATGGTTAAATAGTCTTCCTACGGGTGATGTAAACTTATATTTTTTTTACCTAAATGAATAGTATTTCTCTATATGTAGTGAAATACTATTCATCAAGCTATAAATATTTTATTATTTTTTTATAAACTTTTGTATATATATGAGTGTGATACTATTATATTTAATTATTTTATTTCTTAAAATGAATAAAATATTTTCAAAAAATATAATATTTAAATGATGTAGAGAAAAATTAGAGAAGCCTATGGTATAATGTAAAAGTTTGAGCTAAATTATAAAATATTATGTTTTGGTGATGTATTTTGTAATATACTTTCTCTATAATATTTAGCTAAAACTCACAAAAACATATTCCATCAGTTCATTTATACATATATTTATAATAGTTATGCACAAACTCCAATTAATCAATATCTACATTTATATATCCTTTATATAATATTTTAATATTATTATTTTTCTTTATAAGTTTTATCTCTCCCATTTAGTATATATTTATTATTTCTTTTTTCTTTTTGAATTATTTTATTTTACTTTAATTAATAAAATATGTTTAAAGATATAAAATTTAAATGATGTCAGAAATATATAGAGAATGTGATGTATGATATAATGTAAAATTTAGAGGTAAAATAAAAAAATGTGTGTTTTGGGAGGTATTATAAAGAATGGAGTAGAGCACCATTGAGAGTGCTCTTAGTCTCTAATTTTATTTTGTAGCAATTAGATCATCAATCTTTAATGTTTGACACTCCAATGTTATATTTTGTAGCAGTTTAAATTCTTCTTAATTAATTAATTATTACCAAATATAATATTTTGATAATTGACCTAAATATTTTTCTAAAATACTAACAAATAATAATAAAAATTTACATACTTTAAATTTTCGTACTTTAAATTTTAGAAGAATGAAATTTATTAAAGTTGCTTCTATCTATAACATTATTTTTTTTAATGTGTGGAAATAATTTTTAATAATTTATGATGAGTTTAATATAACTATGTATAGCCAGAAAAAAAATGATGTTATAAATAGAAATACTTATGATAAATTTATTGCTTCAAAAATTTAAAGTATGTAAATTCTTTTTATTAAAAATGATAAACTAATTAATATATAAGTGATATTAAATATCTTAGAGGTATAATAGAAAATAAAATTTTAATATTTGATAAAAATATTTAGAATAATTTACTAAAATAATATATTTTGTCATAATTAATTTAGTTAAAAAGAAAAAATAAGTGGGTGCTACTTTTTTTTTGGATTAAAAATCTCATTTTACTCTTATAAATTAGGTTTTGTTTAATAAAATATAATATTGGGGCCTTATGAACTAAAATATAAAGATTACACATCTAATTGCAAAAAAGAATACACTGGGACTTAAGTAATACACATGGTGAAGGTCGGGAACCACAAGTCCTATTTACCCTTTTGGTTATGTGATTCTGCGACATAAAAAGATTCTGCACTGGGTTTAAGTTGTTATTTACTTCTCACGCCAAGTACGTTTGGAAGTGTTTTATGCAATATTTTAACAAGATAATTGTATGCATAATACATGTATCTATATCCAGCAATCTGTATATTCAATATTTTTGGTTTTGTATTTATTACCAATTGTGTAAAATCTTAATATTCAAAACTTTTGTGATCTGTAACAAGCAAATCCTTTTGTTTCTATCTTTTATGCTCAAGTTTAACACCCAAATACGAAATCTTGAAGTTAAACTTTTTTATGAGTATAGAGTGAAGTTTTATGGGAACTAGAGTGATCTGAAGCAGAACTTTGAAAATGAAAAGATACTTTTAATTTGTATAAAATGTTTGCTATATACTGGTCTGGTCTCTATAAAAAAAGCTCTTTCGGCTTATAAGATCTTTTATACATAAATACGTGTGCTCTAAATTATATCTCAAATTTCAGATTATAATACCATTTGTGAGTTAATATGGAGAATGAAAATCTGGAGGAGTTGCAGAGAGGATGCTATCTTTCCAAGGAATTGTCCCGGTTGTATGAAGCAAATTATGAAGGTTTGTCCTTATCTGCATTTGTTTGAAATGGGCCTAATTAACATGAATGTATGTGTCCTAATTAAACTACACATTAATTAAGTGTTGTATTCATTGGTGCAATATGTTGTGAACTTGATTACCTATGATGTGTTTATTTTTGTTTGTTAATAATAATCAGAAAAGAAGAAGGTGCAAGATATTGCAAAAGAAAATGCGAAGTTGAAGCAGCGTCTAGAGGATTTGGAAAAAGAAAAGAAGGTGAGCTTAGACTAATTAACCTCTTTCATCTTTTGTAACAAATAATCAAAGGTCATTATTATCTAATCGTATGTCCTATTTGTTTTGGTTATCCACTTAATTCAAGCTTGTGTTATTTGCTTCATGGAACAATAGATATAGGTTTACCATTTCTTTGATCAAATTATAAAATTTCACTGGTTTGTTTGAGAGGAAATCAAGACTATTGCGAGCAGATTCCAGTTGGCAGAGAGTGAAATCAGAAGCTTGATAGTCATTATCGCCACCTTGAAGGCTGGCATCAAGAGATGAAGCTTCCTGCCTAATCTCTCAACTTCACTCATCCACTCAAGGGCATGATCAAGGAATCAAACCCCTGATTTCTTTAACGCCAGCTCAAAATAATAGAGCTACTTGGAACATTTTTTTAGTGTTGTGACTAAAATTTTAAAAAAAATGTGTGCTTGGGTCATCACTAATTGTCCTTTCGTTACATAGTTCAAATGAAATATCTCCAGAAAATTAATCATTAGTCATTATTACACATTAACTTGACACATGAAATACATTTGTATTGTCACAAATAATTAAAATACGTTCAAAAATTCAAAAATTGGTATTTACAGATTACATATAATTAGTAAACCTAGCTACATTCCAAGATCAAGGAGCACTTTAGGTTTATAATAATAGAATACAATCACATTGGCACATAATATTAGGGTCTTAAGGTATATTATCAATCATATAAAACCAATATACTTTTTTGCTCAAATTATATAATCAAATTTGTATACATTTAAGATTAGAGCATTCAGAGGTTAGGATTTAACTATCTTATAGCAAAAAAAACCAATATTCATAATCATGTGTTGTAGACAAATAAATTTCACTCGCTTGGTATTTACATGTAAGGAGCTTTTTCCCAGGCTCTACTCCTTTCTATGCACCAATATTGGATATGTACAAAAATATTGCAATTTTGAAATCTATCTTCTTATGAATCATTCCTGTAACGACCCGAATTTGCTAATCGGGCTTGGGGCCTTGATTAGTGTGCCTAGAAGGCAATAAGTGATTTAATATGCTTATATGTAGATTTATGTGAATATATGATTATGATGCATGTTTAGTTGAGTTCAATATGCATGTGGACTCCATCTGGTTATTGGGGGTATAAATGTGATAAATGTTATATATGTGATATGTCTGTGCAGCACGATCCGAGACAGTCCTGGGGAGCGGTTAGCTTGAAAGTCACAACAGGGTTGAGATTCGGACTCGGGGCGAGTCGAGAGGTAATTCGGGTATTAGATGAGTTATGGGGTTATCGGGACATGAAAATAAATATTTGGAGATATATTTGAGGATAGAATGTCTAGGCGGGAATATTGGGGAAATTTACCATTTTTCCCTCGGGGACGTTTTGGTACCCCAAGCCTTGAGGTAACCATATAGACTTAAGCTGAATAAAACAAAATAGAGGAATAGTTTAGAAACTTAAGAAACCGACCTTAGCTTACTCCTCCCAACTAAAGTTAGCTCTTATCTCTTTCTCTCCTTCATTCTCTAAGGCATAACAAAGGGAATTTTTGTTGCAAGCTAGCTTAAGCAAGGGATTGGGCTGAGGAAACTTAGGAGCTTAAAGCTTGAGGATTGAGGATCAACTACAGGGATTGAATTCAGCAAGGTAAGCTTTAATTATTGGGATTATGTTGAGAATTTTCACTGGTTTGCTAGAGTATGCATGCTAGTTAAGTTTGGTATGTTCTTGAGTATTTTAGTTGGGTTTTGGAGTAGATTTTGATGGGGTTTTAGTGTTGATATTGAGCTGGTATTTATGTGTTAATTATCTGGGTTTGCTAAGTAGGCTTTGGGATTATTAGCTTGGTTTTGGTGAGGATTGGCTTGAAGAAAAGGTAGAAAAATGATGAAGAATTCTGGGTTCGGTGACGAGGGCCGCGGCCCGTGTGCGCGCGCGGCCAAGGGAGGCCGAGAAGCTCATGCGCGCCGCGGCCCGTGTGGGGATCAGTGTGGTACTAGCCTCTGTTTCGAGGCTACCTGCGACGCTTGTGGGAGGGGCCACGGCTCTTAGTGCCAGCTTGTGTTTTTAAGGGTGTTTAGACTTGGGAACTTAATGGTTAAGGCTCGGGATGGATTTTATCACCCGAATTGATAGGATTCAAGGTCCCGGAGGTTAGAGTTATGGCTCGAAGTTATTTAATAGATTATAACTTGATGGATGGTTATGGTAATTGTGTTGTGACTAGGGTTTCGGCGAGGCTCGAGCTAGAGGACTGTGCTCGAGACATCGGTGCTCGGAGAGCTCGAGACTCAAGTAAGAAAACCCTTGTTCCCATAGAGCTTGTATGCAGGGCTGAGCCCAATGTGCTTGAATAGAACTGGTATGCAGGGCGAAGCCCAATATGTTTGAATTGCAGGGCGTGACCCTTAGACTGTATCTGTTAGTATTTTGTACTTATTTATTATGCTATGTGTGTTGTTACGTGAATGATCGGCAAGAGCCGGGAACGGTGTAGGCCGAGAACGGCGTTAGGCACGTTGAGTGCAAGGCCGAGTACGGTAAGGGGCCGGGAGCAGCGTTGAGCACGTGGAATGCGAGTTGCCAGGGCGGGTCCCTAAAAGGATACCTGGGATATCCTCACGGTGCAGACCGCAAACTCAGGGCCTGGTAAAGCGCCTGGGACGGCTAGGCCGTATGTGTTTAGCCTATTGATGGCCTGTCTATATGCTTGGTATATATTTTGCATATGTTATCTGCTTGTGGGTTTTCTTGCTGGGCGTCGGCTCACAGATGCTCTGTGGTGCAGGTAAGGGTAAGGAGAAAGCCAACCAACCACGAGTGTAGTAGGCATGAAGCGGCGTGTACATGTTTGGCCAGCCTGGCTGCCACAGCCAGCAGATTTTTGGGAGATGTTTGTAAACAACCCTAGATTTTGTAGTTTAGTCGACTTGGTTCAGTTTATATGTTGTAAATATTTCTAAACTGTATTTTGGAATCCCAAGTGTTAAACTCTTATGATTTTCAATGAAATGAATTTATTTCTAAAAAAAATTCCTCTATTTATGACTTAGTTACACTGTTTGATCTAAAACCTCAATTAGCGAGTTAAATGCACGTTTTAAACTCACTTAGTAATGGCTCTAAGGAAGTAGGGCGTTACACTTCCCGTACGGTTTTTATTCAAAAATGTCTTAACATAACAAGTTCAACAATATTTTATAACAAAACACTCTCATTCAAACTAAAAAATATATATGACATTTTAGTGGATTGCACTTTCAATGGCCTATCCTTCAAAGTTCGTTACAGAAACTTAATTTTTTTTTTTTTTATTTTACCACCAACTTTTATATTAGCACTCCTATCACTACAAAAAAGATGGTTTCTACCGACAACAAATATTGTCGATAGAACACAAAATATCGTCAGTAGAGGATTTACCGACAACATGTTATCGGTAGAAGTCCACTTTCTACTGACGACATTGTATTTGTTTTTGGTACAGTTTATACCGACAACTTGTTGTCGGTATATGTAACGCCCTACTACCTTAGAGCCGTTACTAAGTGAGTTTAAAATGTGCAATTAGCTCGCTAAACGAGGTTCTTAGAACAAAAATGTGACTAAGCAAAAGTTAAGGTTGTAAACTTTGAAAATACTATATTTCATAGAAAATTTCAAGTATCTAACATTTGGGATCCCCAAAATAAGGTTTACAAAATATTTACAACTCAAAATAGGTTTACAGTTAATTAACTATCAAAATCACAGTTTATTACAGCCATTTCTCAAAATGCTCCCAACCAAAGCAGTCGGGCATGCTAAACATGTACGCGCCGCTTCATGCTCTCCGTACTCATGGCTGGTTGACCTTTTCTTTGCCCTTACCTGCAACACAGAGCATCCATGAGCCGAAGCCCAGCAAGAAAACTCAAACAGCACATAACATATGCATTTTATATAATTATCATATCAGATAATCCACATATAAACAGATAGTCCATCAGACTAAACAAATATGGCCATGCCGTCCTAGAAGCGTTACCAAAGCCTGTGGTCTCGGTTCTCACCGTAAGGATATCCCATGTATCCATTGGGGTCTCACCCTAACTATAAGCACTCCATGTGCTAAGTGTTATTCCCGGCCCCACTGCCGTTCTCGGCCTTCGCCGTTCTCGGCCCTTCACCGTTCTCGGCTCCTTTGCCGTTCATTATACTATAATCACATATAGCATAACTCAAACAACATTCAAGCATATAATAATTCAATCAAGGTTACACCCTAACATGTAATACAATCTAGGGTCGTGCCCTGCAACAACATTATGGGCCCATGCCCTGCTCTACAGGTACTATAGTTTTCTTACCTGTATCCCGAGCTCCTCAATGCACCAAAGTCACGAGCACGGTCCTCTACCCCGAGCCTCTCCGAAAACCTAGTCACAACACATGAAAAACACTCTTTAATACTAACCAATCCAAAACCACTTCCCGGGACCAATCCCGTACTCTCATAACCTCCAATTTCCCAAAACGATGTAACGAAAACACCCCCCCGCCCCCGAGCCCCCGGGGCAAAATCCCTAAAATGCAAAATTTCCCTGCCCAAAAAATAGCCTAGCTCCGCAGCACTACCCTTCAAGGGCCGTGGCGCCCAGAAACTTCTCTGCTGCCTGATGTAGCCTTGCGCCGCGGCGCCAATGAACAGGGCCGCAGCGCCCCTTCGCGAACCCAGAATTTCGGGTTTTCCCCTGCATTTTCCCCAAGCCAAAACACCTCCAATCCAACCCAAACACATACCTAAACCCCAAAACCAATTTGAAACCTCAAATGAACCATCTAACAACCTATAAACACCAGCAACAAGGTCAAACACACAATCACACCCAAAATCCACACTTTGGTTTCAAACTTCAGAAACTTAAACCAGTAGGCCAAAAACTTAAACCAAAGCTTGAAAAACTTAAACCATGATTCCAAATTCTTAAACCACATCAGATACGAAAATTCAAAGATGTTTAAAAATCTTACCTCAATCAATAACTCAGCTTGAACTCTCTTTAATCCCAGCTTTGAACCAATTCCTCTTGATTATCAAGCTGAATTCTCATGCAAAACCAGCCATAAATATCTTTCAATTTTCATTCTTACTTTCTAAAATCAAGCTTGAAACTTAAACAAAACAGGGGATAAACTCTTACCTCTGAACAATCTTGGTTATGGTCAACTTTAATTGCCTTAAACTACTTAATTCTCCTCCTAGGTCTTTCAAATTTAAGCTCCCTTCTTCCTTTCCTTTCCTTCTAGTTTCTTCTTCCAATTTCTAGCAAGAGCAATAATATGACTAAGTGTTAGAACGAGAATTCTCTTTTCCCCCAACTGAAGCTATCTAAACCTCTGCCAAAAGACCATTTTATCCCTCCATCAAAATCCTTTCCTAACTAAACCTCAAGGGCATTTTTGCCATTTCACCTTTCCTACAAATCTACCATTTCTCATCTAAAATCTATTACTCCTAATGGTCACCAATGGTCACTCAAGTTACTCAATTACCATTAACCATTAACTCACAAACTCAAATTATAAAATTCCCAAAATACCCCTAGGCTCCTCCAGAGCCGGGTATTTAATCCTGTTGTGGCTTTTAAACTATATAGCTCCCTAGGACCGTCTCGGCACGTGCATCACAATAATATCACCACACACACGTGATATTAACCATATAATACAATTATCACATTTATGCCCTCAGCGGGCTAAAATTACCAATTTACCCCCTAACAAACGAACGGGGCCCACATGCATATTTATTCCACCTAAAAATGCATTCTAAACACATATTCATTTAAATTCATATATTGACATGTTAATTCATTTATTGCCCTCCAGGCACTCTAATCAAGGTCCTAAACCTTATTATCAAATTGCGGTGTTACAGTATATACCCATGTTAAGTCGTTGGCAGAAACCCTCGCTAGTTTGTTTATGGTTTTGCCTATACCAACGACATGTTGTCGGTAATGTCTTTGCCTGCGGCAACACTTAATTTTTGTTTATATATTCTTATTTTTTTTTATTAAATATTTTTATTTTTATATGTATAAAAAAGAACATAACAACAATTTGTATGCAATATAAAGAATATGACTAAATTATAATAAAATACTTTCATTATACACTAAAATATATACATATGATTTTGCAAAGTTAATGTTAACTAAACGAGTTATACTCAAAATAAAAAAGTAACTAGATGAATTGTACTATAAACACATAAGTATGATCCCGAACTATTGGCTCGGCCCTCTGACATCGAGATTCTGAGGTGATTGAGGTGGCCAATGCAATGAGTCTGGATGTGCTCCTCCAACACTCTAATGCACTCCTGCATCTCAGCCATGACGTATCTCTAGACTGGTGTGGTGCCTGAGATGGCTGAGGTGGAGGGGTCTAGGTATAGGATGAAAATTGTGTAACATCTCTCATGGTAATTATACAGCCATAACCCATATGATGGCCTCAACGCTTTCTGAAGACAGTTTGCACTAGTGACAAGTCATCATCTAATGGCTGAGTCGACTGGGTTGATGGATCCTAAGTGGTAGACTGTGATACTTGCGTCTGACGAACAACACATAATTTTTCCTACCATACACAATAGAAAAAGTTATGAATTGCAAATTAACAAAGTAAAAAACTAAAATATATTCCTACCATAATATACCCAGGTTTGTTCGGCTGTTTCCGTCACCCACCATGTGCCATGTTTGTGGTGAGTACTCATCCAAGCATCTACGATCGATGCAGGTTTCCTAGCCTCGAGATTGCGCTATCACATATGTAAAACCAAAATAAATAAACTTTGTCAAAATTAATAAAAGGAAAAGTAAATAAGAGAACAAAATTACAAGGACATTAACATACTTTTTTGTATCGTAAATCTGGTATGGACTGGGAACCTCCGTGACTTGGTTCTTTCATCATTTTCCTATTTGCCGAGTTGATCAAAGAACGTTTCTACAAAAAAAGGACGCTTGTTATTAGCATGTTAAATTAAAAATATTAATTAAAATTGAAAAATGAGAATACATTCACTTCTCTGTGTGAAGAGTATTCAACATTCTTATGTCACTACTTCGTTGAACATCCCGTGTATTGATTTGTGGACCCAAATTTCTTAAGATGCTCACCCAGATCATGCTTCCAATCTGCATACCGTTTTTCATAGGATTTGTCTATTCCTTGCAAGATTCTTGGGAGGTGCTCTTCTGCATATCTTTGTCGTCCGATGTCAAAAAGATCATCCTAGGTGACAAATATATATTAGTAAATATGATATGTAATTAAAGAGAACAAACATAAATATAAAATTATTTACCTCGAGCCACTATAGTATCCTTCTTTTAGAGTCCTATGGACAAGCATAATAACTTTGACCACTCCATCCAGAAAGACTAACCCTCGTTGGATAATCATTTATAGTCCACAACAAGGCTGCCCGAAGGGTGAAGAAACTACCATCGACTGCATCTCGAGTTCGTATACCATACACCCATTATGTTTTTAACTCCTCAATTAATGGCCTTAAAAAAATACCAAAATCCTTTCGAGGCGAATGAGGGCAGGGAATTAATAGAGTCAACATGAAATTAGTCTCCTTCATGCACATCTACGGTGGCAAGTTATACGTCGTCAACACCACTGTCCACATGCTGTAAGAGAGACTCATATTACCAAATGGATTGAATCCATGTACAACCAATTCAAGATGAACATTCCTCAGTTCCATTGTAAATGTTGGATTATTTTGATCAAAGTCCTTCCACGCTTTACTATTAGCAGGATGGCGCATCACGCCGTCGTCTTGAATACGTTCCTAGTGATGTCATCTCATATGTTGAGCAATGTGCATGGATGCATATTTTTGCATTAACCGAGGGGTTAAAGGAAAATAACGCATCAATATATGGGCTTCTCTACTCTATCGTTTAAAATACATCACCAAAATTTCACTTTATTTATTTTATATCAAACTTTTACATTATATCATATATCAACTTCTATAGATTTTCTCTACACCATTTAAATTTTATATTTTTTTTAATATATTTTACTTATTTTAAATATAAAATAACTAAGAAGGATTAGAAAATAAAAATAAGAGAGGAGACAGATATTATTTAAAAATGTTTGAAGGATGGAAGGTGAACCACAAACAACAGTAGATAGCACTCAACTCTCTCTCTCTAGGTGATGTTTCGTTGCGGGTAATGAAATGGAAATGAATCAATTTTCATTCCATTATTTTGTTTGGTTACATTTTAGAGTATTAGAATGTCATTCCAATAGAATAGTTTTTCCACCATTTTGGTGAAATGACTATTCCATTTTAAAATTGAGGGAAAGACCATTGCAATGCAATATTAAAAAATATATAATAATTTTTTTATTTATATTAATTTTTATTTTATTCTGTTCCTATTCATTTTCTCATTCTTATTTATATTCATCTATTTTCATTCCCTCCATCCAATCGTCACCAAGTATCAATTAGGTCCCCCCCCCCCCCCCCCCCTTTTTAGTAATTAGATCTCCAACCTTCACTTTTTAGCTCACATACCTCAATGCTATATTTTATTAAATAAACCTTAACTGATAAATTATGATTTTAACCACAAAAAGGGCCCCCATGATTTTGATCAATTGATCTAAATATTTTCATCAAATATTAGAAATATATTTTTTATTGTTGATTGGCTTTTTCGTCAACTAACGCGGAGTTAAATTAATTAATTAGAGAGCTTTCAATTAGACAATCAATGAACCATAAATAAGTTAAGAACCTAGTAATGATAAGCAATAAATGACAAACAACACCAGAATTATAGAGGTTCGGCCCCAAGAAATGGTAATGACCTACTTCCTCTTAGATTTGTATTGATCTTAAGGGTTTACACAAGATAACCAGTTAATACAGGTAGATTCCAAGGTGTAAAAGATAAAACAGAAAGGCAAAATCGCTGCTAAGTATCAACCAGACTACTTGGTATGTTTCTGGTGCTATTCGGTAGGCTATTTTTCTGACCCCCTCCATTGTGGTGGAAAGTTTGTATTTATAATGCTCTGTTAGCCCAGGGGTTGTGCACAGCGTAACTGATGGTGGAAATATCTCATTATTCTCGCAAGTAGTTACAATCCTATTTGTTAGGAGGTTTGATTGAGTCTTCAAGGTTGTTAGCCTCTCTTTGCAGGTGGTTGGGCAATTCCTGTGAACTATTAACAGTGAGCGTAACTGATTTCAGCCGACCAGGTTTATCTGTCTGTCATATCGACCAGCTGGGCCTTTGGTGATAGTATGTCGAGCAGTAACTTGTCGTATACTCTGCAGGTATACACTGATCAGCCTATCGCGAGGTCTGCCCAGTCTACTCCATGTGTCCAAGCTTAATGCCAGGTCAGATATGTCAATTTTTTGGATAACATTTGCCCCCCAAGTTTTCAATAGTGCTAAGCAGCATGGAAACTTTCTTCTAGGAACCATACTGTCCAATCTGGTCAGAGGTATATGCTCCTTGCTACATGGCATAGTATATGGTATAGTTAATAGCCTTTGTATTTCTTCAAGTTTCCAATAAATGACTTTTCACTATTTCCCACCTCTTTTTGGAACCATAAAGCGTCATGATGGCCTCTCTTAAAAACTCTACTGACAGTTGTGCAGTTACCGAAGAGTGGGATGACGGGTGCGCCGGTTGAGGAGACGTGATTGGAGGGACTGCATGCAGGTGTGCTATCGTGTCTGGGGAGATGTGCCTGTAGCAGTTGAAGGGACTGCTAAGTGGGTGGTTCCATTAATGCTTGGCAGAAGAGCGGGTATTCTTCCTTGTCTATAAATCAAAGCAGTTTTGGAGCTATGCAGCTCTGTTTGGAGCTGTGCGAGTCTGTAAATTGGAGTTGTTCAATTTTTTCGAATGAGTTGTACATAAAAATTATTCAAACCTATCTACAAAAAAAAAAATTATGGCTCTTTTTGTTGCTTGGTACATACCGAGAAACACACAAGCACTTTAAAAATTAATGTTTCTAAGTCCTTTTAATTACGCGCTTTTTTCTCTGTTTGTCCATGTATGACTACGGTGCCCCCCAAATGACCGATCAGGATTCATAACTCTTGGGTTATCCTCTTGTTCACTTGCTAACTCACCAGAGTTGCTCGTAATAACATGTTCGGGACCACTTGGGTTTGCCAAAATCTATAAAGGTTTTATATACTGCCGACAATCCATGAAATAAATCACTAGTTAGCAAGATAATCATTGTAAAAGTAAGGCTTGTAAAAGTGGACAAAAATCGTGTCTTACTGGTTAAAAATTAACCATTCAAGCTGCGTCACTACAATCATAGCTTACATTCATAAATATTAATTATTACAATAAATGGGCAAATCGTGTCGATGCATAATTAATATAGCTAACTTGAGCTGGTCGGTGGTATGGGCAGTTCGTGCCTGTACCGGCCAGTCAACGATCACTCAAAAGTGATCTTTATTGGTAGTACTTCCTTAGGTGTTCCCTATTCCAGTAACAGGGGACAGGTACTAATTGGAGATCTTCATTGTACCGTGCTGGCTTGTACGTGTCAGGCAGTATTATCTCTGTAACCTGGTAAGGACCCTCCCAGCTTGGACCTAGTACTCCTGCCGATGCATCTCGAGCTTTTGGGATTATTCTTCGCAGGACTAGATCTCCCATGTCAAACTTTTGTTCCTTAACTCTAGAATTGAAGTATCGGGCAACCTTTGGCTGGTGGGCAGAAAGGCGTATGTTGGACTTTTCACGTCTTTCTTCAATCTGGTCTAAGGACTAGACCAGCAGCTGGTGGTTATGATCTTGGTCGTATGTTGTACGTCGGTGAGATGATGGAGTCACCTCCACTGGTAGCATTTGTTCATACCTATATGTAAGTGCCAAGGGGTATCACCAATAGTTGTTCACTCGGTAGTTCTGTATGACCAGAGTGCCTCAGGTAGTCTCTCAGGTCAGTTTTTCTTAGCCTCTTCTAGATGCTTCTTCAGAGTGTCTATGAGAGTTTTGTTAACTGCTTTTGCCTACCCATTTTCTTGAGGGTGCGAGACTGCTGAGAAACTTTTTGTGATGCCATGCTTTACACAAAAATCAGTGAATAGTTGGTTGTCAAATTGGGTGCCATTGTCGGACATTATCTTCTAAGGTAGACCAAACCTACAAATTATATTTTTCACTACAAAGTCCAATATTTTTTTGGAAGTAATGGTTGCTAGTGGCTCGGCCTCCATCCACTTGGTGAAATAATCCACTGCTACTCCTGTATACTATACTCCCCCATTTCCTTTTGGCAACCGACCAATGAGGTCATTTCCCAAAATGGTAGAGAACCACGGACTTTGCATCTAAGTAAGTTCGTTTGGGCTGCCCGGGGGATTTTGGCAAACCCTGATACTTGTCGCATCTTTGAACATATGCCATGGAATCCTCATTCATAGTTGGCCAGAAGTAGCCTTGCCTCAAAATTTTCTTAGATAGACTTTGCCCCCCTCCATGGTTCCCACAGAAACCCTCATGTACCTCCTCCAGCAGCCGTCCCAACTCTATTTGGTTTACAGACCTGAGAAATGTCATGGAAAACCCCCTTCTGTACATAACCCCATCAAAGATTAGGTACCGAGCGACTTTCGTCATCAGTTTTCTGGATTCATTGCAGTTGTTGGGCAGGATTCTGTGTTTTAGATAAGCTGCAATCGGGGTCATCCAGGTTGGATTGTTTTCTATCAGAAGGACTGGTTCTGGCAAGTTGATACTAGGTTTGACCAGGTGCATATAGAGTTAAGAACACTAATTATGCACCAAATTTTCAATGGGTCATACAAGTTAAATAGTATATCCCTATACCATCTACAAATCACACTTAGCCAATGTGATATTCATGCATCATTCAAGTATTTCCACTAATCCTATTTTTTCACAAATCAAGATTAGCTATGAAACCTACAATTGGTGATCAAACAAAAGTAAGTATACAATATTGAGCATCACTTGAATGAACAAACTTTAATTACTAAAAACACTCATATAACATCAATTAAATCCACAATCCAAGTTCATCAATAACTCTAGCTACAAGAAAATTAGTTCATACTCAAAAACACAAAATACCCAAAATCAACACATCCATGGTTTTACAAATAGAGAGAAATAGAAAAATTGAAATACAAAAAGAGTAAAGGGTAAAGAGGAAACTATGTAGATGGATCCTCCTACCTTGTCCTTCTCTCTACTCTGCTTTTTCTTCTCCTTCTTTCTTTTCTTCTTCTTCATTATCACTTTTGGGTATATTTTTCTCTAGTTTCTACTCAAGAATTCTCTAGTTCTCTCAAATGGTGTTTGCCTTTCTTTTTATGATGCTAGGGTACCAATCCTTTTTTCTTTTTGGTAAATCAGAAAGTTTATATTTACTTCAACTGTTGATACAAACTATCCAGCACCAAATTGGCCTAATTAAGATCTATACAATCACATTCACAGTCACAAATGATCAAACCAATTCTTTTCTATATGTGTTAACTTCCTAGTCATTACCTTTGTTATCCTATATTTAACCTCAGATTTAATGTGTTGTACAATTAGTTCCACTTGTTTACATCTATAATTCCACAAAGTTTCATTTCTATTTGACTAGATCTGATACACCATAGCAGCAATTATGACTGCAAATACATTGTGACTGCTACGGCTGAGACTTCTTATTAATCCTTTTACAGAAGTAGTTGAAGTATTCCATTGTAACCATGTCTTATTTCCTTGTAACACCCTGCTACTATACAAGCAATCAAAGTATAGATGATGTACAGATTCAATATCAGCTCCACAGACCACACAATCTGCTTCTTTACAAATCTTAAGTTTCTTCAATCTCTCTCGAGTTTGCAACCTTCCCATCATAACCAACCAAAAAATAAATTTGTGTCTTGGAATTGCTAGTCGGTCCCATACTACATATTGCCAATAAACTGAATCTAGAATAGGACAGAGCACCTTATATCCTTGCTTTATATGATAAATCTCAATTGAGAACTTTTGAGTATCAATGCACTGTTTAAACCTGTTTTTAACTGCCACAATGTGCTTCCAATACCAGCTACTAGTCAATGGAGCTTCATAGCTCCACCAATCATCTTATCCCAAATATACATGGTGAACCCATTTAATCCAGAGATTATCTTGCTTTGTTGCAACAACCTATATGTATTTCCCTATCGCTGCAATATTCCATTCTTTCATATTCCGAAATTCCAAACCTCCCTCTTTTTTTGGTTTACAAAGTGACTCCCAAGCCACATACCCCAGGCCATGATAATCAGATGCACCTTTCCACAAATAAGCTCTACAAATGGAGTTTACTTTCTGAAGGACTCTCTTAGGCAAAAGCATAATCTGAGACCAATAAGAGTGAATGGTAATCAGTACCGAGTTGATCAAAGTAACCCTCCCAGCAAAAGATAAGTTCCTGGAGCTCCAAGTTTTGATTCTAAGAACCATTTTATCCAACAATATATCACACTCTGCAGCTGATATTTTCTTTGAACAAATTGGTATGCCAAGGTACCTAAAGGGCATATCACTTTTAAAAAAAACCTGAAACAGCAAGCACCCTTTGAACCTCTCGTGATTCCATTCCACAACAATATATTGCTGATTTAGCTTTATTTGGCTGCAATCCTGACGTTTGAGAAAAATCTGAAGACCTTGCAGTAAGAGGTAAATAAACTTAAAATCACCATGGCAGAATAAAAGTACATCATCGGAAAAATAGAGGAGATTTAGTTCAAGAGTAGCACATCTGTCATGATAGATAAATTCTTCTTTCTTCCCCAATTTCCTCATAATACGAGTCAAGTATTCCCCAAAACAAATAATAGAGGAGACATTGGGTCTCCTTGTCGAAGGCCCATGTTAGCTATAAAGTATCCATGCATAGCACCATTCAGCATTATAGAGTACTGAGGTGTTCGCACACAAATCATAATTACCCGAATGAACTTATCCGGGAACCGAAACACTCTCAACATCTCTTCAAGGAAATCCCACTCTACTGTGTCATAAGCCTTCCTCAGATCTAGTTTGATCATAGAGCTGGGTCGTGCACTCTTCCTACCATAGTGCCTCACCAAGTCTTGGCACACCATTATATTATGAGCAATGTATCTTCCTTGTATAAAACCGTCGTGATTTGATGCTATGAGCTCAGGAAGAATACTTCTCAACCTTGTACAAATTATTTTAGTAGCCACTTTATATAAAACATTACAACAAGCAATTGGACGGAAATCACTTACCCCAATAGGGCACTTGCTCTTCGGAATCAAGGTTAAAATCGTTGAATTCGGCTCTTTGAAGAAAAGAAAGTATAGCCGAACATACTTCCGCTCCAACCAGCTCCCAATTGTCCTGATAAAAACAACTAGCATATCCATCAGGTCTCGGGGCCTTAACACCCGGGATGTCAAACACAACTTTTTTAACATCATCATTTGAATAATCTGACATCAAGAACCTCCCCTTCTGTTCAGAGATCAAAACACCACATTCTACGATACTGGTTTGCACAAACCTTCTATTCTCCATATTGGATCCCATCAGGTTCATATAGCAACTTAAAAAAGTATCTACTACTGCTCCAGGCAAGCGCTTATAAGTTCTTCGACTTTAGGGTCGGTCTAGCATTAATGCCATAGAGCCATTCAATGCGTGATTCTCGACTTTAGAGTCGGTCCCTGACTAGTCAGTGTCTTTCACTAGTAAGGCATGCCACCAATCACATATCACATATTCCATATCCATAAACGAGGTATTTAGCATGCTTACTAAACAGGTATTAGTACCATTAGGGCCATGCATCAACACAGAGACTCAAGCTCTGAACGACATCATACTCAATATATAAGGCATGTCCCAATCACATGTTTCTCACGCATCACATGCAATAAATCCATAAATCTAACATGCACCAATAACAGCCATGCGTATCACGTTTAATAGTCAACCAGCATGCGTCATGAATAGCCAACCGGCATGCATCAATAATAACCATGCATGCCTCATACATAATAATCAACCGACATGCATCAATAATAACCATGCATGTCTCATATACACAGGGTGCAGTTTTCTTACCTCAAATTCGAGCTAGTACCGATATAAGAACGATCCTTGAGAACGATCAACCTTTAAACCCTTAGCGGTCACCTAATCATAACCAAATATGGAACACCATCAATAACATGATAATCAAAGGTTCCACACCAATATCTAGCCCCCAAGAGATCAATCCAAACTAATCCAAGTAGTAGGGACACTCCCGAGGCCCATAGCTAAGTTCCCGGGGTCAAAACGAGCAAACGGGGTGAAAACAGGGCAAGGGCTGCGGCCCTAGCACCTTGGGCCGCGGCCCCCAGGGTTCTCTGAGGCAAGGGCCGCAGCGCCCTCCATCAAGGGCCACGGCACCCAGCGAAGACAAATTCCTGACACCTGCTTCTTCGAACTAGGGCCGCGGCGCACAAGAACAGGGTCGCGGCCCCCAACCCTGGGGCATTCCCAAACGTGTTTCAAGCACTCCAAATCCTCCAAAAACATACCCAAACATTCCCCAATCATCAAATCAAAGTTTCCAAGCTTCCCAATACTCCAAAACCCTCAAAACCCAAAGGTCAAACCGACTAAAAACTCAACAATTAACAAAGTCCAATTCTAAACTTTAAAACTTTAAAAACTTAAAACTTCAAACTTAGATTACCTTCGATTGGGTTGTTTCTCATCAAATCCTTCGGTTAAGAAGCTTCTAATCTTTCCTAGGATCGCTATGCCTCGACCCTCGCTTGATTCCGACTCCCAGAACTCAAGATTTCCTCAAAAAGGCTCAAACGGTAAAACGGACTGTTTTGAGAGAGAACGAGAAGTTTCTAACGTACGTTCTTATCTGTCAAGCTACTTCAAGCTTAAGTAACCTCAAATAAAACCTAGTTCTCGGGGTCCCGAAAACACCCCCGGGGACACTATAGTCAAAACTTCCAGAATTTCACCCTGATCTCAAATATTCCCAATCTATCATCAAATAAACATTTCTATTACCCCAAAATTGACCCCGTTATGACGAAACCGCTAATCCATTATATATGACCATATCATGTCGAATAGCTCGAATATATCTCCATAATAATTAAATTTCATTCACAAATTACAATATGCACCCAATTTACAAATATGCCCTCAACAGGCCAAATTACCAAAATGCCCTTATAATTATAAATACACCCATATGCATGCATTTACCATCATATAATAATATAATTCACGTAAACATGCATATAATCATTATATATCATATTAAATCAATTATGGCCCTCCCGGCCTCCTAATCAAGGTCCCAAACCTTATTAGGAAATTTGGGGCATTACATCCTCCCTGTGGAGATTAAGGTGCTTTCGCATAGGGTCCAGTCATATGACCAGGATCGCAACCACGAGCTTCTTTGCATTTCTTTAGACTTGATTGATGAAAGACGAGAAGATTCGCAGCTCTAGCTCGCACATTATCAGCAGAAAATCACTCGCTATTTCTACTCGAAAGTCAAAAATCGCGCCTTTAACGTTGGCGACCTGGTCCTCAGGAGAGTTTTCTTGGCCAGTAAGGATCCCAAGGATGGAGTCTTGGGACCAAACTGGGAAGGGCCATATCAAGTCATCGAGGTCATTAAAGAAGGAACTTATAAATTTGCTCGGCTAGATGGAGGGGCAGTCCCACGAACTTGGAATGCCATCCATTTGAAGAGATATTATCAATGATTCACTTGCAAGGCCTGAAAGGCCATTTTTTATGTATTAGGCAATGATAATTAACTTTTTGTTTATGTTTGTACATGTTTTCAAGTGTAATCTAAAGTAACCACAAAAGACCCTTTCCCAGTTACTTGGGGGGCATATGGTACCTGGATATAACCAGGTCGCCTTAATGACTTAGAAGTTGATTCATATCGATTGATCGTTGTTTTTCTTAAAAAAATGCGAGATATTGATAAGGATTAACACGAACTAAGTCCTATCCTGGATATAACCAGGTCAAAAAACTTAGAAGATGATTTAAATCTGTTGATCGTTGTTCTTCCTAAAGAGCACGAGATATTGATAAAAATTAACACGAACTAAGTTTTCAAATTAAGTTTCTGGATATGACCAGGTCAAAAAACTTAGAAGTTGGTTTAAATCTGTTGATCGTTGTTCTTCCTAAAGAGCACGAGATATTGATAAAAATTAACACGAACTAAGTTTTCAAATTAAGTTCCTGGATATGACCAGGTCAAAAAACTTAGAAGTTGATTTAAATCTATTGATCATTGTTCTTCCTAAAGAGCACAAGATATTGATAAAAATTAACACGAACTAAGTTTTCAAATTAAGTTCCTGGATATGAGCAGGTCAAAAAACTTAGAAGTTGATTTAAATCTATTGATCGTTGTTCTTCCTAAAGAGCATGAGATATTGATAAAAATTAACACGAACTAAGTTTTTAAATTAAGTTCCTGGATATGACCAGGTCAAAAAACTTAGAAGTTTATTTAAATCTGTTGATCGTTGTTCTTCCTAAAGAGCACGGGATATTGATAAAAGTTAACGCGAACAAAGTTTTTGAAAAAATTGTAACTGAAATGCGTAGAGGCAAAAGGGAGTTAATCAATTCAAAGGTAAAAATTAATTATCTCGAGGTGGGAACACCTCATGCAAAAGTTACAACAAAAAAAATAAGAAAGAGTGGGGACAGAATGGAAAGGCCCTAGATTCCACCAATTGGCCCCTTGGAGGTCACCGTCTCGCCCTACTCAGCTGCGCCGGAGGCTTCCCCGGCCTCGGAAGGTGCTTCTTTCTCGAGGCGAGCTTTGAACTTCTCCAGCAAGGGCTCCCAGACGTCCGCTGCCAAGAAGGAGAAGTCGGTGTCCTGATTATAGGCCCAGCAATGGTAGAACATGTCCTCCATGGCAGTGCCTGAAGTTGCCTGCTCGCCCTCCAGGGCGGCCTTGGCCTCGACCTTTGCAATGACTAGGTCGGCCCACGAGGCGGCGAGGGCGGCTTTGGTGGTCTCGAGCTCTTGTAGCTTGGGACGGGCCTCTTTCAGCTCGGCCTGCACGGCTGCCAGGGCGTCCTTAGCCGCCTGCAAGGAGGTCTGGTGGTTGGCCACAACCGCCTGGTGCTCACTCCTCATCTCCTCGAGCTGAGCCTTGGTCCTGGCTATGCTCCGGTGAAGGGCAATGACGCTCTGCGAAAATGGAGAGGCACATGCCTTAGAAAAAAAAAAGAAGAGAAGGGAGAAAGGAAAAACAGGGCAAGGTGTAATGATCAAAAACCATAAAAGGTTGAGGTTAGCTTACCGTTAGGGCCATGCCCAGTGAAGACTCCAGCACGCCCACCGGGCTCCTGGTTTCGATGGCCCTGAGCTCCTTCTCGTTGAACTTGTATATGTGGCTGACGGCATAGTTCGCCGACTCATACACCGTCCCCTGGAAGGCCTCTGGAATCTTCTCCAGGTCCTGGGGGTCAACTGGGATGCGCACCTCGGAGGTTGAAATTGCCGAAGTCCCGGGCTCCACCCATGTGTCCCGGACAAAGGCCGGAGCTCGCGGAGGGGGTGGGGGCATGTTGCTCCCCCCTGCAGTGGGAGGTTCAGTTCCCACGACCTGAGCGGCGGGGGGCTGCTCTTTCTCCTTTGCAGGAGACTTGGTCGGGGTCCCAGCGGTTTTCTTTAAGGTCCGGGCTTCTTCATTTTGGGCCCAGAGGCCTCGGCTGAGGGATTCCCCCCGGCGAACGCAGCTCGCAGACTCCCTCCGGGCTGAGACATCTCTTCTGTCAAAACAAAGGTATGGTTAGTACACAAGTTAACAGCCATTGAAAAACAAAAGCAAAGGGGGAAAAAGAGAGATTCAAGTACATATATATATACTAAAAGGGATCCTACCCCCCGAGCTAGAAGAAGAACCTATGATTACGACCATCGGCCCCGTAGCTCCTGCGGGAGAATCTAAGTCGATTATTTCCCGAGCTGGCGCAAGTTCTGGATCTGACTCTGGTTCCGGGCTAGATTCTTCTACATATTGCCTAAGTCCTGGAGCTACGGCACCCCTCTGAAGTGATGACCATGACTGAAGGTTGGTCCCATACTCCTCGAATAGGATCGACCTAAAGGCTAGGGTGTTATCTACGACTACAGTACCCCTAGGGCGACTATCTTGGTAATCCAGCACGAGCTGGTCGACACAGTGAAGCAGGGTTGTATCCAAGTCCGAATCACTTCGGTGACGTTGGACGATCTGTCTGGGATTGAACCTAGCTAGCCGGGGGTCGGCAATGGCCCTATCTAAATTCCTAAACATATAAGGGTTACCTTGGCCAGAAGGACCCGCGGCTGCTCCGGACCGGATCCTCTCCTCGTCCGTTCTCTGGGTGACCTCCAACGCCCGCTTCCTGTTCCTCACGAGGGGAACCTCGTCCTCCTCATCTTCGTCCCCCGCGACCCCCTCCACGATGGTGGGCCTAGTATTGCGGGCTGGGGGAAGAGCCCGGGTCCTCCTCAAGTTTAGAGTCTGATTTTTGAAGATCAGCTTACAGGCCACCATCGTCTTGTCTGTCACGAGCAGATGGTAATCCTTTTCACTGGGGGGCAAGCCCGCCAGTGTCTCGTACTGGGCCCCGAGGGTCATAGATTTCTCTGTCTTTGCGAAGATAGCTGCAGAATAAATCTAAGTCAGAAAGGGATACAGGAGGAGCTAAATACTTAACTTACGAGCTAAGGTGGAAAAGCACTTACGAGGACGATTGAAGTAGTGGAGCTCGCAGTTTCGGAACCCCGTCGACATAAAGAATTGATCTTTGAAGTCATTGGGGTGGCTGGGCAGCTCGATGACCGCAGCCGTGTTGGGGAACCGAGTTAAGTAATAAAACCCATCGCCTCGCCCCGCTGCTCCGGGCTGGCCTTGAGGTAGAAAAAGTACAAAATATATGCAGGAGTGGGGACCTCCCACTCCTGTTTAAAGAATAAATATCTTAACCCCACCAACAGCCGATAAGAGTTGGGGGGGAGCTGGAATGGGGCCAACCTCACGTAATTGAGGAAATTAGCGAAATACTGATCCAACGGGAGGAAGGCCCCCGCCTTAAAATGCTCGTCGCTCCAAGCCGAGAATGCCTCGTCAAGCGGCGCACAACTCCGCTCGCCCTCTGCGGGAGGTCGGGCAATCACGGATGCTCTCCCCAGCCCGATGTTATGGGAGAGGAATATTTTGTTGACCCTCGCCTGGTCAGTGATCTTTGAAATGATCCTCTCCACCTCAAAGAACGCGTCGGGAGCCACCTTGAGCTCCTGTTCCACCGCTGGCCCGAAGTTGGGGATCGGGGATTCGGCCATCACCTCCTTTCCTTTGTCTTGACGGGAGGACGAGCTTCCTATAGGCTTCTTGGGAGCATTCTTCTTGGGTCCCATCTGGTCGCCTAGCGAACAAAAAGAAGAAATTTTAGAAAAAGGCGACCTAAGGTGGAAGAGAATCTGAATGTGTTTCTTTGACACGAGCTGAGGTAAGCCCAGCCCGTGGAGAGTGAGACCACGCGGTTTTAAGAACATGTGCCTGTGCTCCCAAAAAATCCCCAATTACTCGGAATTCGTGTGTCAGGAGGGTCAGGATAGAATTTTCCTTGGAAGGAAAGTTCCAGTGGGCAAGAAAGGCAAAACCGACTGTGAAGCGTGTCCCCTAAGCTACCCGGTTTTGCACCCAAAAATACTGAATACTCTAAACGAGCATACCAAAAATCCTACCCAGAAATTTTTCCCAGAAAACGCATCCTGTAAACCATGCTCCTAAACGGTTTTCTACGGCAAAGATACCCTAACCTAAAAGGCTTTCATCCTTCATTCCCACAAAACCCAGCAAACCCTTGCATACGGCTACAGTAAATATTTACCTAAGCTACAGTAAAAAATAATTTCAAAACATGCACAGTCAGGAGACTTACAGAGTGTTTGGCTGGGAAGTGGATGAAGGTATCGCCTGGGTTGGGGCTTCGTCGGATCAGTTGGTTCCAAGGCTTCGAAGGAGTCTTTGCGCCTGAACTTCTTGAGCGTTAAAAATGGCGGTCAGGAAGAACAGGGTTTTTTCTCTTGAAGATGAAGAGAGAAGAAGAAAATTTCTGAAAAAATTCAAATGAATGGGTGGCCTGTGCATAAGGTGGCCACCCCTTTTTATATGCGTGAAGGGTCACATGAAGAGAGCCGTTGGATTGCCCTGATGTGGGATCCAAGGCCCTCCACTCGAAAGGCGAAACGACAGCTGGGCATAGGCTAGGCCATTAAATGCGGTTCTCGGAAGACGTACCATCACCAACCACGATGTTCCACGTATTCAGCGCCTGCGCAGATTGTGGGATACGAAGAGTTCATGGGGAAGCCTAAAATCCCCTACTGTGGCCCTACACGACGTCGTGTACCATGAGTAGAGGCTTGGGGGGCAGATGTACGCCCTGATTTTCCCACGGGCTGATTAGCGAGCTGGGATACAGACTAATCACGACTACCACGTGAACATCCCTAAGACCGGGGCTGCCATCATAAGGTCCTACCTCCTTAGCTCGAAGTAACCTAAGGGTTCGCCAAGATTGCTTAAGGACTGAGCCTGGGCTCTGAGGATCACAGGTCGAGGGAAGCATCCAGCTCGTTGTACGAGCTGGAGTTGGAGGCTATGACCTTTTATAAAGTCAATCACGCAAGGTAAACGTGCATATATCAGACATCACGTGTCTAATATACCCCTGACTTCTCGGACATGCAGCACGAATGTGCGTATTCAGACACCCACGATTGGGTTGGGCCGCACGGCCCATTATCCCCTTACCTATTGATTTGACCACACTAATGTGTCAAGTTTAGGAATTAATCATGAATGTCACAGAGTTGACATGATAGGTAAGAAGGTCATGGGATGACCTTCTTACCAACTCCCAGGTGCCTTCTCCTATAAATATGGAGTCATTGGGAATTAATAGAGGTTGGATTCTATATTGTAAGAAATACCCTGTAATCAAATACCCAGTATATAGCAATAATACTGACTAATGGAGTAGAAGGATTTTAACCTTTAAACCACTTAAAAAACGTATATTTGAGTCACCATTTCATTTCTAAGATCATTTATCTATTTCGGTTCAACCTAAGCACTAATCCCTTTCTCTTCTTTTCTTAATTACCTGTTGGCGAAGAACCGCGTCAACAAAGTTTGTTTTTGATGTTTATAGGTTGTTAAAGGGTTCATTTGGGGTTTTAAATTGATTTTGGGGCTTAGGTACTTGTTTGGGTTGAATTGGAGTTGTCTTGGCTCAGGAAAATGCAGGAGGAAAACCCAGAAATCTGGTTTCGCGTAGGGGCGTCGCGGCCCTGTTTTTTGGTGCCACGGCGCAAGCATGCATCAGGATTAGGGGAAAGCTTCTGGGCGTCGCGGCCCTTGATGGGAGTGCCGCGGACCTAGGCTATTTTTGGCATCCAAATATTGCACTTTTAGGGCTTTTGCCCGGGGGCTCGGGGGATGGTTCCAATACATTGTTTTAGGGAATTAGAGGTCCCGAGAGTGTGGGATTGGTCCCGGGAAGTGGTTTGGGATTGGTTAGTATTAAAAGTGTTTTATATGTGTTGTGACTAGGATTTTGGAGAGGCTCGTGATAGAGGACCGTGCTTGTGACGTTGGTGCATCGGAAAGCTCGGGATACATGTAAGAAAACTGTAGCACCTGTAGAGCAGGGCTTGGGGCCATAGTTGTAATGCCCCGAATTCTCCGTTGTGTTTAACGGTGTGAACAGTAGGCCGGGAGGGCCGTACTTGCTTAATTATGTTATTTGTTGATAAAATGCATGTATGTATTGATTATATTATGATATGATGTGAAATGCATGCATGTGAGTCCATATTTCTTTATACAGGGGTGTGATAGTAATTTGGCCCGTTGAGGGTAAATTGGTTATTTGAACGCATGTTGGTGATATAAATTGAGACCACATTATGATGTGGGTTTGTTCGAGCCATTTGGCATGACACGATCAAGAAAATGTTAAATGTCGGTTTGGTCATAACAGGCTTAAGCTCGGGGCTCGGGGTGAGTCTCGGGGTGTTTTAATGATTAGAGTGTTACCGGGTATTAAAGGGTAACGGGATGTGAAATATTGGTGTTTGATAATTTTGAGATTAGCGGGAATTGGGAAGCGTTAATTATCATTAACAGTGTAGGTGGAAAATGTCAAAATTGCCCTTGAGAGGTTTTAGAAGCTTTATTATGCCTAGGGGTATAATGGTCTTTTGGTATGAGGATATATATGATGTATGGGTGGCTGTGAAATAGAACCCAAAATAGAGTTTGCTTCATCTTCTCCTTCCCGTGCAATCTTCTCCATAGTTCTCTTCTTTGGAGTTTTGAGCTCAAGGTGTGGAGCTAAGCTAGGAAATCAAGGGGCTAAGGCTGTGGTTTTGGTTCAGACATTGGAGAGGGTTCAATACCAAGCTTGAGGTAATCTTTGATCTTTATTTTGACTGGTTTTGCTCTGTTTTCAATCATGGTTTTCAGCTCTTGAGTTAGGTGTGGAAAATTGGAATTAAAGGGAGTTCTTGAGGTGTTTTACTTGGGTTATGATGATGGAGAGTTTGAGTGTTGTTCAGGGGTTTTAATGGGTGTTTAAGAGAGGTTTGGGTGGTGTTTAAGTTGGGTTTGAAGGGTTGGTTCTAAGTGAAATCGTAGAGGAAGAAAAACAGGGGTTTGGCTGAAAAGGGCGTTGCGCCGCGGCATGGCCAGGGTGTGCCGCGGCCCTTGGTGAAATCTGAGTTTGGGCGCCTCTGTTTGAGGGGCGGGCCGCGGCATGTCCAAGGAGGGCCGCGGCCCTTAAGGCATTTTTGGCCAAAGAGAGTGTTTTGGCTCGGGGATGCAAGCCTAAGGCCTCGGGATTGAACCTACTACCCGGTTGAGTAGTGTTTGAGGTCCCGGAGGTTAGGTTTTGGTTTGGGAACCTTTTATTATTCATTTTATTGATGGAATCCCATGATTTGGTTATGACCAGGTAACCGCTAAAGGACCAAAAGGTCGATCGTTCTCAGGGTCATTCTTTTATTTGTTCTTGCTCGGACCAGAGGTAAGAAAACTGCACCCCAAGTGTGACATGCATGGATATTCCTGAGGCATGTTGAATGTGAGAATATGGACATGGATTATGTATGG
This sequence comes from Humulus lupulus, assembly GCF_963169125.1. Lineage (NCBI taxonomy): Eukaryota > Viridiplantae > Streptophyta > Magnoliopsida > Rosales > Cannabaceae > Humulus > Humulus lupulus. Next base: position 179,937,241 of record NC_084800.1, on the reverse strand, counting down.
AATGCTTAGCATATGTTGCTCATTTGTGCATGGCACTGACTTATTAGTCAGGTTTGACAAGAGTGCTAGTATCACTGTGAAGCTGTGACTTATTAGTCAGGTTCGGCGGTGGTATTGGGCATTGGTCACAATGAGCTGACTTATTAGTCAGGACGGCCTTGGCGTGTGTCACGCAAGCCAGTAAGATTTGATCAAATCGATTATTAGCATTGAATGACTCAAAGAGCATTAATGCCAAACCGACCCCGAGGGTCGATGAATGAAATAAGCGCTTGGAGGCTAGTGGCTTACTCAGCAGCCACTCTCCCACTTGAATTAGTGACTTTCTTGGCAGTCACTCAGTGTGGTTTATCGGAACCTCATGTGGTGTTTACCCATTGGTTTGAAAGCTTTATGCTCAGTGTGATTATAACGATAATCATTTGATAATGTTATATAAAGTGTTATGTTTTCTTGCTGGGCCTTGGCTCATGGGTGCTATGTGGTGCAGGTAAAGGGAAAGAAAAGCTCACCTAGCCTTGAGTGGAGAGCTGATGTGATGGTGTGTACATATGCAGCCGCTTGACTTCCACGGTCAAGGTGTTCTCAGAGGAAATAGGGAGTTTACCCTATTTTTGCCGCTTAGGTCGGCGGGATTGTAAATTTGAAACTGTAATGACCATTTTTGTACTGAGAACCACTTGTAAATGTTTTGTTTAGCTCTGCAGAGCAGTTTGTAATAAAATCTCCATTTCCTTTTCATTGGTTTTATGCCTTAACCCGTTAATTACACCTAGAGCACGTTTTTGACCAAAGGACTCAGGCAATGAGTCAAATTTCCGGTCCACCGTTCACCGTAACTGTTCTGGGGTAGCCAGGGCGTTACAATAGTGTTGTTGCAGGGCGCGGCCCTAGATTGTATTATTGCTAGGATGTAGCTTTAAATGAGTTATTATATGCTTAATTGTTGTTTGTGAATGCTATATGTGGTTATAGCATAATGAACGGCAAAGGAGCCAGGAACGGCGAAGGCCGAGAACGGCAGTGGGGCCGGGAATACCACTTAGCACATGGGGTGCTTGTGGTTAGGGTGAGACCCCAATGGATACATGGGATATCCTTACGGTGTAGACCGAGATCCCAGGCTTTGGTAACGCTTCTGGGACGGCATGGCCGTATATGTGCTTAAATCTTATGGATTGTTTGATTAGATATGGGTTATCTGCTATAATGATTAAATGATATGCATATGTTATGTACTGTATGAGTTTTCTTGCTGGGCTTTGGCTCACGGGTGCTCTGTGTTGTAGGTAAGGGCAAAGAGAAAGTCAACCAGCCATGAGTACGGAGAGCGTGGGGGCGGCGTGTTCATGTTTGGCCTGCCCGAATACTTTGGTTGAGGGCATTTTGAGAAAATGGCTATACTAAACAATGTTTTGATAATTAGTCATCTGTAAACCTATTTTGTATTATAAATATTTTACAAACCTTGTTTTGGGATCCCGAATGTTAAACTCTTGAATTTTAATGAAATTGAGTACTTTCAAAGATTACAGCCTTGACTTCCTGTTTAATCACACTTTTGTTCTAAAAACCTCGTTTAGAGAGTTAATTGCACTTTATAAACTCACTTAGTAACAACTCTAAGGTAGTATGGCGTTACAGGCTTGGTGTTTTGATGAGTTTTAAGACTGGATTTTTGTTGGGTTTTGTTGCTGGGAAGATGTTATAACTGTTGTGGGGATTGAATTATAGTTTTGGGGTGAAATTGGGTTAGTTTGGATTGAAATTGGTTGCTGAAAAGTTTGAAAATATGGGTTCGTGGGGCCAAGTCGCAACCTTGTTATTGAGGGGTTGCGACTCAGCTTGAACTCAGGGCCTTAGGAGGTCTCTGTCTGGGAGGCGCACTGTGACCCTTAAGGGCAAGTCGCGGCCTGCGTCCCTTTGACAGAGGAGGAGGCTTTCGGGTAGGAAAGGCGCATCGCAACCCTCCAGGTCAGGTCGTGGCCCGCCTGGGCATTTTTGGCCTTGGGAAGTTTTTAAAAAATGGGAACTTTTTCTTTAGGGCTCGGGATTGATTCCGCTACCCGGTTTAGTGGAACTCGAGGCCCCAGAGGCTAGGACTCAGTTCGGAAGCCTTTATTTGCTCATTATTGATTGAATCCTATATTATGGTTGTGACTAGGTTATTGCTAGGGGCTCAAAACCAGGATCATGTTCGAGGGTCGTTCTTATTTACGCTATACTCAGACCTGAGGTAAGAAAACTGCACCCAATACATGTTATATGTGATTAGGGCTTGGCTCAACGGTTATCAATTATCATGACTAGGGCTTGGGCTTAGGCCTTGAGGACATTTATATTTAAGCTAATGCTTCACATGTTGCTCGATACTTACTTATGAGTTCCATGGTTTTTGTATGAATCTCGTGGTTAGGGCATGAGGCCTCGTTAAATAAGTATGATTAGTATTGTGAGAATGGTTATTTGATGGTGTTATGTGATTAACATGCATGCGTGCTTATTTGTTGGGATATGGCTATCCATACTTGTTTCTGTATTGAGGTATGTATTCTTGGATCAGGGCTTGACTTATTAGTCAAGGACGACAAAAGCGCGCTGCGCGCTGGTCGAAAGACTTAGACCTAAGCCAGCAATGTACTATTGTGTTGGCTGATTCTATGGTTGTTGGTAAACCAAAAGGTTGGGCTAGCTCCATGGCTAGTTATTCAGAACTAAGGGTGAGGGCCCCAAGTGACTCTATGGTGACATAGCTAGGGCATAGGCCCGAGGTTGGCTCTAAGGTTAACTGTTCAGGGCAGCGACCCCGTGTTGGTCCAATGACCACTTATTTGTAACTAAATGATTGTATGTGTAGGTTATTATTGTTGGTCATGCTAGATAAGTTTCTGGAAGTTTATATTTTCTATTTATGCACATGTTGAGTTTTCTTGCTGAGCCTTGGCTCACGGGTGCTTTGTGGTACAAGTAAGGGGAAGGGAAAGCTTGACCAACCATGATTTGGAGAGCTTCGGTGGCGACGTGTACATATGCGGCTGCTCGACCATCACGGTCGGGAATATCTCAGAGGAACTGTAACGCCCTGGTTACCCCATAACAGTTACGGTGAACAAGAAATTTAACTCACGACCCGAGTTCTTTGGTTAAAAACATGCTTCTAAGTGTTATTAACAGGCTAAGGTGGAAAACCAATCAAAAGGAAATGATATATTTTATTTAAAACATAAAACTGTTCACGGGCCCATAAAAAACATTTGCAAGTTATTTACAACTCAAAATGGTCATTACAGTTTCAATTTTACAAACCCGCCGACCTAAGCGGCAAAAATAGGGTAAACCCCCTAGTTCCTTTGAGAACTCCTTGGCCTTGGTGGTCAAGCGGCCGCATATGTACACAGCACCACCTAAGCTCTCCACTCAAGGCTGGGTGAGTTTTTATTTCCCTTTACCTACACCACATAGCACCCATGAGCCAAATCCCAACAAGAAAACACAATATAGCATGAATATAGTATCAACAATGATCATAATAATCATTCAGGACTTTCAGTCCAAAACAGATGAGTGACAGTCGCAAAAGTCACTAAGATGGGTTCTGTTCCCATTAACCATGTGACGATAGGGTCACCAGGGCTTTTCAAATAAGTGATCCTTTCACTAGCTTAAACAGGATAGGTGCATGATGAACTAGTCGCCGACATAACCTTCCTCGTGACCATAGAGTCACACCCATGGGATTCCGCTCCCTAGCCTTATGACAAGCAGTCACCTAGGCCTTTGGCCCTGGCTCTGAGTAACTAGTCTTAGACTAGTCAAGCGCTTATAATTTTCATCAACCTTAGGGTCGGTCCAGCATTAATGCTCCTAGAGTCATTCAACGCTGATATCGATTAGATCTAATCTTTTATCGGCCCTGCGTTCAGGACGCTTATGCTATTTCTGACTCTCAAGTCAATAATACGCGTCCAGTGTCGTAATCAGTGCCATACACAAGTAAGCAAGCTCTGCTAAGGATTTAATATGCAATCAATGTCCACATTTATCAACCAACATGCCTCAACAACAATCATGCATGTCATATACACAAGGTGCAGTTTTCTTACTTCTGATTCAAGTGATAATTAATATAAGAACTACCCTTGAGAACGATCTATCTTTTTGTCCCTTAGCGGTCACCTGATCATAACCAATTATGGGATTCCATCAATAGAATGAATAATAAAATATTCCTGAACCAAGACCTAGCCTCCGGGACATCGAATCCCACTAAACCGGGTAGTAGGATTGATCCCGAGGCCTAAGGTTTGAATCCCTAAGTCAAAAACACACTTTTGGCCAAGATGGCCCTCAAGCGCCGCAACCCTTCCCAAAAACACAGAGGCAACACGCCTCAAGCACCTGCCTCAAGCGCCGCGGCCCTTAGGCATCTTCAGCACCACCTTCTTCTTCAACAAGCTTAGGCCGTGGCACTCTAGAACAGAGTCGTGACCCCACCCAAAATTCATCCAAAAACCTATGTTTTTCTCCTTTAAACATATTTCAAAACCTTATAAAAACTCTCCCAATATCACTAAGCAATGCCACCAATTATTACCACAACTTATCCACCATATAACCATCAAAACCCAAGCTTTACACCAATCAAAACTTCCTCAAATTCCCCATTCAATTATCAAAACTCCAAACTTTAAAACCAACTCAAAAATAGGGCAAAACACTATAAAATGGAACTAGAACCTTACCTTAAGCTTGAATCTAAGTCCTCTTAAATGGTTGAACTAAGTCTATAACCTCCAAGCTTTGATTATTCAATTTGGGATCAAAAAGTCCAAGGAAGAACAAGGAAAGATGATGAACGTGAGGAGCAAGACCAACCCTTTGTTTTGATTCTGTTTTCTACATGTTACCAAGGTCATATATGTAATGCCCCAAATTTCCTAATAAGGTTTAGAACCTTGGTTAGGAGGCCGGGAGGGCCATAATTGATTATAGTATTTAATGATTATATGCATATTTACGTGAATTATATTATTATATGATGGTGAATGCATGCATATGGGAGAATTTATTATTGTGAGGGTATTTTGGTAATTTGGCCACTGTGGGCATAATTGTATATTTTGGGTGCATGATTGTGATTAATTAATATAGCCACATTATAAGGTGGATTGGTTCGAGTTAATCGACATGAGACGATCATGAGGTGTAAGTGTTCAGTCTAGTCATAACGGGTTTAAGTTCGGGGCTCGGGGTGAGTCTCGGGGTGAATTTAATGATTGAAGCATTACCGGGAATTAAAGGGTAATGGGATATGATTTATTGGTATTTGGGAATATTGAGAATAGCGGGAATTGGAGAGCGTTAATTATGATTAACGGGTTAAGCGAGAAGTACCAATTTTACCCCTAGAATGGTTTTAGAGGCTTTAGATGGCTCAAGGGTAATTTGGTCATTTTAGGGGTGGATATATATGATTTAAAAGGCTGCTGGCTGTAGAAAGTGGTAGATTAAAACAGAACAAAACAGAGACTTGCTTACTCCTTCCCGTACATTATCTTCTTCATTTCTCCTTTGGTGTTCTTGAGCTCTAGGAGAGGTTTCAAGCTAGGAAAACTTAAGGTTGGGTTGGTGGCTTGATTCAGCTTGTGAGGGAGGTCCAAAACCGGTTTCAAGGTGAGTTTTAGACTTTGGTTTCAGGTGTTGCTCTGTTTTCGTTTTAGTTTTCAGCTCATGATTTTTGATGTAGAAAGTGGGAATCAAAGGGAGTTTTTTGTGTTGGTTTGATTGGGATTTGATGAGGGTGAGCTATGGGTGTTATTTGGGGGTTTAATTGTATGATTGGAGGAGGTTTGGAGTTGATTTGAGAGGCTGGTTTGAGAGGGAAAACGCAGGGTTAAATTTCTGGTGCGTGTGGTCGTATTGCTGGTCTGGGCTGGGCGCCGCGGCGCAGCAGGGGAGCGCCGCGGCCCTTGGCGTCTGGCAGAGGGAGAGCCCTCTCTGTTTGAGGGCGCGCCGCGGCACAGCAGAGGAGGGCCGCGACCCTTAAGGCCATTTTGACCAAAAACATGTTTTTAGCTTGGAGATTCAAGCCATAGGCCTTGGGGTTGAACCTAGTACCCGGTTAAGTGGGGATTGATGTCCCGGAGGCTAGATATTGGTTTGGAATTTATGTTGATCATTTTTATTGATGATACCTTATATTTGGTTATGGCTAGGTGACCGCTAAAGGACTAAAAGTTGATCGTTCTCAAGGGTCGTTCTTTAAATCGTTCTAGCTTGACTTTGAGGTAAGAAAACTGCACCCTGTGTATATGTGACATACATGGCTATTATGATGCATGTTGGTTGATTACTGAGTATGACATGCGTGGTTATTATTGATGCATGTTAGTTGATTATTATGTATGACATGCATGGCTATTCTTGATCCATGTTGGTTGACTATTAAACGTGACATGCATGGCTGTTATTGGTGCATGTTGGATTGTTGAATACATTGCATATGGTGCATAAGAAACATGTGATTAGGACATGCTTTGTATACTGGGTGTGATATTGTTCAGAGCTTGAGCCTCTGTGTTAATGCATAGTCCTAATTGTACTAATATCTGTTAAGTAAGAATGCTGAATACCTTGTTTATGGATATTGGACATGTGATATATGTTTGGTGGCATGGCTTACCTGTGTATGGCACTGAATTATTAGTCAGAATCGACAATGGTGTCAGATCCGTCTGTGAAGCTGTGACTTATTAGTTAAGTTCACCACGGGCTGAGCGTTGGTCGTGTTTTACCGACCCAAGGGTCAGAGGTGGCAGTGCGTTGTGAACGCCGGGCCAAATAAAGATTAGATCTAATCGAGGTCAGCATTGAATGACTCATATGGGGTATTAATGCTGGACCGACCGGAAAGTCAATGAGAACTATAAGCGCTTGCCTGGTCTAAGACCAGATGATTTCAGCCAAGGTATATGACCCCGGTGACCGTTTGTCACATGGCTAAGGGACGTTGTCTATAGTTTCGACTCTAGAGTCGTGAGGAAGGTTATGTTGGTGACTAATCACCTTGCACCTGTCCTAATCAAACTTAAGAAAGAATCACTTATTGGTTAAGCCCTGGTGACCCTATCGTCACATGGCTAGAGGGAGCGATGCTCATTATTGTGACTTTTGGCTATTGTCACCTATTGGCTTGGACTAATAGTCCCGAATGGTTATTATGATCGTTGTTAATATTATATCATGCTCTATTGTGTTTTATTGCTGAGCTTTGGCTCACGGGTGCTACGTGGTGCAGGTAAAGGCAAGAGGAAGCTGTACCATCCTTGAGTTGGAGAGCTTAGGTGATGACGTGTACATATGCAGCTGCTCGTCCGCCACGGCTGAGGTTTAAAGTGGAACTAGGGTTGAACCCTGTTTTGTCGCTTAGAATGGCCTGTTGTAAATGTTTTCTGTAATAGACTCTGAAACTTTATTTTCGGGATCCCAATGTATAAATTAAACGTTCTAGTGAAACGTTACATCTTAACCAAAATGTTTAATCCCTAAACCGCTAATCATACTTAGTTCACGATTTTGGCCAAACGACTCGATTAGCGAGTTTAGCACTGTTTACAAGGCACACCGTAACGGTCCCAGGGGTTGGGGCGTTACAATATATATCCTAGGGGTGAAATGACTATTTTGCCCCTTGGTCATTTAAAGGTTTCTATAGACTCCCAAGGGTAAAACCGCCCTTTCCTACCTATTTCGTTAATCATAAGTAACACCCTCCAATTCCTGCTATTCTCAATATTCTCAAATACCAATTATTCCTATCTCGTTACCCTTTAATTCCCAGCAACGCTCTAATCACCGAAATACCCCGAGACTCACCCCGAGCCCCGAGCTTAAACCTGTTATGACCAAACCGATAATTTATATTCAGAGATCGTCTCATGCCGAACAGCTCGAACAAATCCACATTATAATGTGGCCTCAACAATTAATCACAAGCATGCACCAAATTATACAAATATGCCCTCACGGGCCAAATCACCAAAATACCCCTATAATATCATATTATAATATAATTCACATAAACATGCATATAATCATTTAATGGCGTAATAAAACAATTATGGCCCTCCCGGCCTACTAATCCAGCCATTAAACCACATTAGGGATTTCGAGGCATTACAGGAACTAGGGTTGTAGCCCTGTTTTTGCCGCTTAAGCCGGCTGAATGTAACTTTTGATTTATATTCACATTTTTAAAAGTTTGGTTGTAATATCTTGAGATCCCATAAATGTTTGAATCTTTTCAAATAAAAGTAACGTTTCTTTGACAAAATTTTTTAACTCTTACCTTTGACACTAACTATAGTTACACATTTTAAAATCAAATGACTTAGTTAGCAAGTCTGATACAATTTAAAGTACATAATGTAATATTCTTTGATCAGAAGGATATTACATTAGCGTCTTGCCACTTCGTCTTGACATGTCATTGTTTCTGTAGGCCACCACGTGGCAATGTCAAATTTTGAGTATATCTATATTGATTTTTTTGTTGAATCATATAAAACAAATAAAATGGTAAATATTAAATATTTAAATTAATAATTTATGAAAGTATATATGCTATTCCATACAAAAGTCATACATTATCTTGAAATATACTGTATTAAAGGTTAAAAAAACATATGTATAAACATGTTAATTTTATTCAATTTTAGTTTTTTTATATATTAAATTAGGATAAAAATAACAATTTATAAATTGAGAGAATGAAAATGACAAAGTGGTGTGAAACTTACATATTTCAATTCTATTTCTAAAAAAAATCATGCAAGTAAACAAGGGTATTCATTTCCGTTCCCAAATGCTATAATAGTAAACACATCATTAATTTTTTTGGAACAGGTTTTACTTGTACATATTTTAATTTAAATTCCCAAATGCTATAATAGTAAACACATCATTAATTTTTTTGGAACAGGTTTTACTTGTACATATTTTAATTTAAATTGAACTATATGAGACTTGATATTTATTTATACTAATAACAATATAAAGAGTTAGAAGTTCTAGGATTCGCTTGAACAGCATGATTAAATTATTCTATTAGATAAGATTGGGATTGAATTAACCTTGTGTTTAGTGCATTAAATGACTAAATGATCTAATAAATAATTAAAAATATGTAAATAATAAAAAAAAGATTATACCAAATAAGATTTTAAAATAATTATTTAATTTAATATAAATGTTACTTAAATAAATACTTCAAATAATTTTAAGAGAATATGCAACTTTAGTGCTATATTCATTGTCTTAAACACAACTTAGTATCATATTGTTTAATTAACACCATTGAATACTAAATCAAAATTGTACGATTTCACTCATTTTAGAAAATAATGATCTTATAAGAAATTTATAAATATTTAAAAAAAAAAAAAAAGAAGCTATCCTACCATGCATGAGATTATTTAACCCACAATTCTCTATTAGATAAATAATCGCCCATGAATGAGATTATTTTGGAGGACTAATTTATGAGGTCCTTTTAGAGATCCAAATATTGGACTGGACAATGACCAAACGGACCCCCTAAGATGCGACGTTTCTCTTTTGATTAAGACGGTGGCTTTCTTTGCTTGATATTTAGAGCTTTTAGAAATGGCAATGGTCGTCATCATTATAATCTAGTAGATAGACTGTACTGTAGAGACCTCATGGATTGCTTTGTCTTGGTTGTGGAGTAAAGAGTAATTAGATGGATGTGATGTGATGAGATGAAAATCCCTCGAAATTTTCTATGGCAGAATATATGCAAATATTATAAGATTTCTTTTCCAGGTCTCACATATTATTTATTTATTTATTGAAAGGGGTCGCACATATTATTTGGTCATCATCTCTTCTTCTAGACGTCATTTAATTTTTCTGAAAAAAAAATTGTGCCGCTAATTTCAGATTAAATGTCATTATAAAATGGAATAAGAGAGAGAATAGATCAGTAGAAAAAAGGAAGAAGAAAGAGAAGACTGTATTTGTGGCTCCCAACATGATTATTTGCAGCCAAATAAATCATTTTTCAAATTTTTTATTCCACGTGTCAATTACATTTGGATAGTTGAAAATTTCCACCACTATGAATAACTCTACTCTAAATTTTATTTCTCTCTCTCACACACTCCATTCTAAATTTTCTTGTTCCTACTAGTCTAGCTGGCCCATTGTTTTCCACTGATGTGTTTGTTCATTTACCACTCTCATTTCACCTTCTGAATCAAACAAAAACAAAGGTAGGACAATTTTGTTTCATCTCTAAGAAGAAAGTGGAAACAACAACGTTAATGAAATAGGTTTAGTATTTGTTTTACTTATTTAATTTTTGTGATTCTGCAGCACTGGGCTGGGTCTTACCTGTTATTTATTTTTTCTCTGTATCCAAATATTAATTTTGGCTTCTTTCTTCTCATGCCTACGTTTGCAGCAGCAGCAGCAGCAGGGATTTGAAGTATTGTGATATATTGGTATATGAATGTATTTCCAGTACCTTATGTATGCATGTGTTGTTGGTTTAAGTTGTTATTTACTTCTCACGCCAAGTACGTTTGGAAGTGTTTTATGCAATATTTTAACAAGATAATTGTATGCATAATACATGTATCTATATCCAGCAATCTGTATATTCAATATTTTTGGTTTTGTATTTATTACCAATTGTGTAAAATCTTAATATTCAAAACTTTTGTGATCTGTAACAAGCAAATCCTTTTGTTTCTATCTTTTATGCTCAAGTTTAACACCCAAATACGAAATCTTGAAGTTAAACTTTTTTATGAGTATAGAGTGAAGTTTTATGGGAACTAGAGTGATCTGAAGCAGAACTTTGAAAATGAAAAGATACTTTTAATTTGTATAAAATGTTTGATATATACTGGTCTGGTCTCTATAAAAAAAGCTCTTTCGGCTTATAAGATCTTTTATACATAAATACGTGTGCTCTAAATTATATCTCAAATTTCAGATTATAATACCATTTGTGAGTTAATATGGAGAATGAAAATCTGGAGGAGTTGCAGAGAGGATGCTATCTTTCCAAGGAATTGTCCCGGTTGTATGAAGCAAATTATGAAGGTTTGTCCTTATCTGCATTTGTTTGAAATGGGCCTAATTAACATGAATGTATGTGTCCTAATTAAACTACACATTAATTAAGTGTTGTATTCATTGGTGCAATATGTTGTGAACTTGATTACCTATGATGTGTTTATTTTTGTTTGTTAATAATAATCAGAAAAGAAGAAGGTGCAAGATATTGCAAAAGAAAATGCGAAGTTGAAGCAGCGTCTAGAGGATTTGGAAAAAGAAAAGAAGGTGAGCTTAGACTAATTAACTTCTTTCATCTTTTGTAACAAATAATCAAAGGTCATTATTATCTAATCGTATGTCCTATTTGTTTTGGTTATCCACTTAATTCAAGCTTGTGTTATTTGCTTCATGGAACAATAGATATAGGTTTACCATTTCTTTGATCAAATTATAAAATTTCACTGGTTTGTTTGAGAGGAAATCAAGACTATTGCGAGCAGATTCCAGTTGGCAGAGAGTGAAATCAGAAGCTTGATAGTCATTATCGCCACCTTGAAGGCTGGCATCAAGAGATGAAGCTTCCTGCCTAATCTCTCAACTTCACTCATCCACTCAAGGGCATGATCAAGGAATCAAACCCCTGATTTCTTTAACGCCAGCTCAAAATAATAGAGCTACTTGGAACATTTTTTTAGTGTTGTGACTAAAATTTTAAAAAAAATGTGTGCTTGGGTCATCACTAATTGTCCTTTCGTTACATAGTTCAAATGAAATATCTCCAGAAAATTAATCATTAGTCATTATTACACATTAACTTGACACATGAAATACATTTGTATTGTCACAAATAATTAAAATACGTTCAAAAATTCAAAAATTGGTATTTACAGATTACATATAATTAGTAAACCTAGCTACATTCCAAGATCAAGGAGCACTTTAGGTTTATAATAATAGAATACAATCACATTGGCACATAATATTAGGGTCTTAAGGTATATTATCAATCATATAAAACCAATATACTTTTTTGCTCAAATTATATAATCAAATTTGTATACATTTAAGATTAGAGCATTCAGAGGTTAGGATTTAACTATCTTATAGCAAAAAAAACCAATATTCATAATCATGTGTTGTAGACAAATAAATTTCACTCGCTTGGTATTTACATGTAAGGAGCTTTTTCCCAAGCTCTACTCCGTCCTTTCTATGTACCAATATTGGATATGTACAAAAATATTGCAATTTTGAAATCTATCTTCTTATGAATCCTTCCCGTACGGATTTTATTAAAAAATGTCTTAACATAGCAAGTTCAACAATATTTTATAACAAAACACTCTCATTCAAACTAAAAAAAAATATGACATTTTAGTGGATTGCACTTTCAATGGCCTATCCTTCAAAGTTCGTTACAGAATATTAATTTTTTTTATTTTTATTTTACCACCAACTTTTATATTAGCACTCCTATCGCTACAAAAAAGATGGTTTCTACCGACAACAAATGTCGTCGATAGAACACAAAATATCGTCAGTAGAGGATTTACCGACATGTTATCAGTAGAACTTTGTCGGTAGAAGTCCACTTTCTACTGACGACATTGTATTTGTTGTTGGTACAGTTTATACCGACAACTTGTTGTCGGTATATACCCATGTTAAGTCGTTGGCAGAAACTCTCGCTAGTTTGTTTATGGTTTTGCATATACCAACGACATGTTGTTAGTAATGTCTTTACCTGCGGCAACACTTAATTTTTGTTTATATATTCTTATTTTTGTTTATTAAATATTTTTATTTTTATATGTATAAAAAACAACATAACAACAATTTGTATGCAATATAAAGAATATGACTAAATTATAATAAAATGCTTTCATTAAACACTAAAATATATACATATGATTCTGCAAAGTTAATGTTAACTAGACGAGTTATACTCAAAATAAAAAAGTAACTAGATGAATTGTACTATAAACACATAAGTATGATCTCGAACTACTGGCTCGGCCCTCCGACATCCGGATTCTGAGGTGATCGAGGTGGATCTTGAGATCGTGGGCTAATGCAATGAGTCTGAATGTGCTCCTCCAACTCTCTAATGCACTCCTGCATCTCAGCCATGACGTATCTCTAGATTGGTGTGGTGCCTGAGATGGCTGAGGTGGAGGGGTCTAGGTATAGGATGACAGTTGTGTAACGTCTATTGTGGTAAGTATACAGCCGTAACCCATATGATGGCCTCGACGCTTTCTGAAGACAGTCTGCACTAGTGACAAGTCATCATCTGATGGCTGAGTCGATTGGGTTGATGGATCCCAAGTGGTAGACTGTGATACTTGCGTCTGACGAACAACACATAATTTTTCCTACCATACACAACATAAAAAGTTATGAATTGCAAATTAACAAAGTAAAAAACTCAAATATGTAAAAAAAAGTCAATATACCCAGGTTTGTTCGGCTGTTTCCGTCACCCACCCTGTGCCATGTTTGTGGTGAATACTCATCCAAGCATCTGCGATCGATGCAAGTTTCCCAGTCTCGAGATTGCGCTATCACATACGTAAAACCAAAATAAATAAACTTTGTCAAAATTAATAAAAGGAAAAGTAAATAAGAAAAAAAAAATTACAAGGACATTAACATACTTTTTTGTATCGTAAATCTGGTATGGACTGGGAACCTCCGTGACTTGGTTCTTTCATCTTTTTCCTATTTGCCAAGTTGATCAAAGAACGTTTCTACAAAAAAAGGACGCTTGTTATTAGTATGTTAAATTAAAAATATTAATTAAAATTGAAAAATGAGAATACATTCACTTCTCAGTGTGAAGAGTATTCATCATTCTTATGTCACTACTTCGTTGAACATCCAATGTATTGATTTGTGGACCCAAATTTTTTAAGATGCTGACCCAGATCACGCTTCCAATCTGCATACCGTTTTTCATAGGATTTGTCTATTCCTTGCAAGATTCTTGGGAGGTGCACTTCTGTGGATGCCGAAAATCCACCAAATAAGAAAAACACACAAAAGAAGTTTCTAGTCCCTTAAAGAAGTAAATAGCTAAGGGGCACCAAGGGCACCAAGTACGCAATGAAGGCAGAAGGTAATTATAGGCCATCGAAGTGTTAGACACTCGCAGAGCTCTAGGCCTCATGAGGTCATTCCAGGCCTCCAAGCTGCATCACCTTGTTAGATGTGTTTGTCATGCACACATGGCCCTTATCCGTGCCCCTCGAAGTTAAGGCCCCAGCCTCGCGAACACCACTCCAGCAGCACCCCACGCATGCCAACACCTCATGCGCCTAGCCTTGCCCCGAGGTGTCCCACACCAAGGACCTCACGCCAAGAAGACATTTCGCACCTAGGATGTATCCCATGTCTCAGCAAGGCATGCGCCTCGCGCCCCGCGCGCACCAGGGGCCTCGCGCCCGCGCGCATCAGGGGCCTCGCGCCCGCGCGCCCATGCGCCTCGCGCCTCGCGCGCTCCAGGGGCCTCGCACCCGCGCGCATCAGGGGCCTCGCGCACGCGCGCACCAAGGGCCTCGCGCCCCGCGCGCACCAAGGGCCTCGCGCCCGCGCGCCCATGCGCCTCGCGCCCCGCGCGCACCAGGGGTCTCGCGCTCGCGCATGCGCCTCGCGCCCCGCGCGCACCAGGGGCCTCGCGCCCCGCGCGCACAGGGGCCTCGCGCCCCATGCGCACCAGGGGCCTCGCGCCCCGCGCGCCCATGCGCCTCGCGCCTCGCGAGCACCAGAGGTCTCGCGCCCGCGCATGCGCCTCGCGCCCCGCGCGCACCAGGGGCCTCGCGCCCCGCGCGCCCATGCGCCTCGCGCCCCACGCGCACCAGGGGCCTCGCGCCCCGCGCGCACCAAGGGCCTCGCGCCCCGCGCGCACCAGGGGCCTCGCGCCCATGCGCCTCGCGCCCCCACGCGCACCAGGGGCCTCGTGCACCAGGGGCCTCGCGCCCCGCGCGCCCATGCGCCTCGCGCCCCGCGCGCACCAGGGGCCTCGCGCCCCGCGCGCCCATGCGCCTCGCGCCCCGCGCGCACCAGGGGCTTCGCGCCCCGCGCGCACCAGGGGCCTCGCGCCCCGCGCGCACCAGGGGCTCGCAATGAGGTATGGCCTTTCCCATGGCCTCGCCCATGGCCTCGTCCATGGCCTCGTCCATGGCCTCGCCCATGGCCTCGCCCATGGCCTCTCCCATGGCCTCGCCCATGGCCTCGCCCATGGCCTCGCCCATGGCCTCGCCCATGGCCTCGCCCATGGCCTCGCCCATGGCCTCGCCCATGGCCTCGTCCATGGCCTCGCCCATGGCCTCGCCCATGGCCTCGCCCATGGCCTCGCCCATGGCCTCGCCCATGGCCTCGCCCATGGCCTCTCCCATGGCCTCGCCCATGGCCTCGCCCATGGCCTCGCCCATGGCCTCGCCCATGGCCTCGCCCATGGCCTCGCCCATGGCCTCGCCCATGGCCTCGTCCATGGCCTCGCCCATGGCCTCGCCCATGGCCTCGCCCATGGCCTCGCCCATGGCCTCGCCCATGGCCTCGCCCATGGCCTCGCCCATGGCCTCGCCCATGGCCTCGCCCATGGCCTCGCCCATGGCCTCGCCCATGGCCTCGCCCATGGCCTCGCCCATGGCCTCGCCCATGGCCTCGTCCATGGCCTCGCCCATGGCCTCGCCCATGGCCTCGCCCATGGCCTCGCCCATGGCCTCTCCCATGGCCTCGCCCATGGCCTTGGAGGTGAGAATACTCACAAAGGGCAAGGTACATGCATGAATATGGAATGGGCCTACAAACCTAAAGAAGTCAGAGTACAGATATAGTACCCTTACCAGACAAGTAGTGGGAATGCCAGGAGTGGTTATGCAAGAATAGGAGTTATGGTCCGTACGTCTACGGCCATGGGTCAGAGCCGACACCACTACCTCCTGCGCCACTACGCCTGCCACCACGCATTAGACATGGGTACCGACAAGTAGTGGAGACATCCTCCTGACACCTGCTTCTGTACGGGGTGTACGACCACAACCTCTGAAGCCACTCCCCTGACACAG
The DNA here is from genome assembly GCF_963169125.1 of Humulus lupulus. NCBI lineage: Eukaryota > Viridiplantae > Streptophyta > Magnoliopsida > Rosales > Cannabaceae > Humulus > Humulus lupulus. Next base: position 179,921,087 of record NC_084800.1, on the reverse strand, counting down.
TACGTATGTACCACTTGGTCCCCTGGACCACTATGTATCTAAGGCCATTAGAGCCTACTATAAAAGGAACCCTAAGACCACCTGAAAGGGGGTTGAAAAATTCATTGTAAGGAGAGGCTATAGAGAAATATACCAGGATTTGCTCCATCATTTATCTGTGTCTACTTTTTCTTAAAGCTTATTCTTAGTTCTTACAAAAACCTCACTCGACTTACCTTTGAGTTTTCCGATCTAATTTCGTTGACGAGATTTCACCGTCAACAGTTTGGCGCCGTCTGTGGGAAGAACAAGCATCAAGCCAGTGTTCTTCCTTCATTTCCAACAAAGAAAGATGCTAAGACGTTCAAAACGCCTACGGCATATACAAAAGGTGGAGGTTCACCGAGACGAAGTAGAGCGGAGGCCTTCCAAGAAAGACCCCCCTCTGCCCGAGCATGGAGATGGACCAGAAGAACCTCTTCCCCCGGAGGAGGAGAGGGAAGCATCATCCTCAGCTACCCAGCCCGACGGAGGTCATTCAGAGCCGCTAGTGTATCCACTTAACCGGCCCCGGTTGACCCCACGCTCAGGCCACCGGGACCCCAGTCCCTCGACGCACTGGCCAGGCAAGGGTCCCGGGGTACGCTCGGTAAGTTCCAGCTCAAGGACGCGCTTCTACAAGGATGAGATTCACGAGTTGCATAAAAAGACTAGGAGGCTGGAAACCATGATGGAAAACATGCAGAAGGTTTTAAACAACCTACGGCAAGGGAAGTCAAGCATGCCCCTCCCAAAGCATAAAGGGAAGGAGCATGAAGAAGGGGAAAACACTGTCCCCATAGACGGTGGGGGAACCCAACTTTCCGCCAGTGAAACCCCCCAGGCAAAGTACCATGGGGGACATAGGCCAACGAAGTGTCCCCAGGAGCATAGGCAGAGAGAAGATGAGGGTCATAAGAAAGATGCCGAAGTCCCCCCAAAAGGGTCACCCCCTGGCCTAAGAAAAGGGCTCCATGAGGAGAGGTCAGAAGTGAGAGACGCACCCCCCGCGGTTCCACCGAGGGACACAACCAAGGCGAGGGATCAGCCCGAGAACCCGCAAAATTCCTTATACGAAAAGAGGAGGGGACTAGACACCAAAATGCGATGCCCCCAAGGCAAGATCACCACTGTACTTGGGGGGCACATGGATGGCGGAGAATTCGACCGTGATTCACCCTTCACAAGGGAGATTCAGGCTGAACAAATGCCCACTGGCTTCAGAGAGCCTCGCATGACTCCGTATGAGGGTACTACAGACCCAAAATATCACTTAGACTCCTTCAATAACTTGATGAGGTTAAGGGGGGTCAACAACAGAGCAAAATGTCATTGCTTCGTCGTTACTCTTAAAGGAGTGGCGTACAAATGGTTCAGGAGGATAAGGCCAGGAACAATCAAGTCATGGCAACAATTCTCTGATGAATTTCTTCAGCAACACCATGCAGCGTGTGACTACGTCATGCCAACTACCAGCCTCGCTAACATCAAACAAGGCGAGAATGAAAGTTTGAAGGACTACATCCATAGATTCGGTATAGAAGCAACAAAGGTGGGATGTTTAACCAAAGCAGAGCTCAAGATGGCTATTACAGCCGGAGTTCGTCCAGGAAGCAAGTTATGGAGTAACATGCTCAAAAGAGAAGTTTCGGATTTGGACGACTTCTTCGACAGAGCACAGAAGTACATACGTGTGGAAGAGGGCCATAAGAACTTCCATGTCGAAGAGAGCGAACCTTCCTCCAGTGGCCATACTACCAGTATGTCTGGGGATTCCATATAGAAGGGGGGCATCGTGCTAGAGGGGTCCCTAACCAAATTAGAGATCGAACGAAGACCATCTAGCCATGAAAGTCTCCACCTGAGGGGAGATCACCTCAAAAGTAGACGCTTGCAAAAAGGGTCTCCAAAGTAGACGCTTGCAAAAAGGGTCTCCAAAGTAGACGCTTGCAAAAAGGGTCTCATAAGTAGACCCCACCAAAAGGGGTCTACAACGTAGACACCTCCCAAAAAGGGTCTCCAAAGTAGACGCCTCCAAAAAGGGTCTCCCAAGTAGACGCTATCCAAAAGGGTCTCAAAGTAGACGCTTCCGAAAAGGGTCTTAAAGAAGACGCTTGCAAAAAGGGTCTCAAAGAAGACGCTTGCAAAAATAGTACTATGCCTAATGACGAGAAGGACGCTTCTCGCAAGATATAATAAGCGCGCGTGAAGATATATAAAAGGATAATTAGAACCCAAGGGGTCAATATATCCTTACAGGTGCAACTAAGACGCATCGCAGAGAGGCCTACCGAACCCCCTTTTCGCGTGGGTTCCAAAGGATCTCGAACATGATAAATATATAAAAAAAAGAAGAAAGAAGAAGAATAAGAGAATAATAAAAAGGAGCGGAAGAGTCTACAAGAACGCCTAAAGGCCTCCCTATAGACTGGGGGGTAAGTGTGGATGCCGAAAATCCACCAAATAAGAAAAACACACAAAAGAAGTTTCTAGTCCCTTAAAGAAGTAAATAGCTAAGGGGCACCAAGGGCACCAAGTACGCAATGAAGGCAGAAGGTAATTATAGGCCATCGAAGTGTTAGACACTCGCAGAGCTCTAGGCCTCATGAGGTCATTCCAGGCCTCCAAGCTGCATCACCTTGTTAGATGTGTTTGTCATGCACACATGGCCCTTATCCGTGCCCCTCGAAGTTAAGGCCCCAGCCTCGCGAACACCACTCCAGCAGCACCCCACGCATGCCAACACCTCATGCGCCTAGCCTTGCCCCGAGGTGTCCCACACCAAGGACCTCACGCCAAGAAGACATTTCGCACCTAGGATGTATCCCATGTCTCAGCAAGGCATGCGCCTCGCGCCCCGCGCGCACCAGGGGCCTCGCGCCCGCGCGCATCAGGGGCCTCGCGCCCGCGCGCCCATGCGCCTCGCGCCTCGCGCGCTCCAGGGGCCTCGCACCCGCGCGCATCAGGGGCCTCGCGCACGCGCGCACCAAGGGCCTCGCGCCCCGCGCGCACCAAGGGCCTCGCGCCCGCGCGCCCATGCGCCTCGCGCCCCGCGCGCACCAGGGGTCTCGCGCTCGCGCATGCGCCTCGCGCCCCGCGCGCACCAGGGGCCTCGCGCCCCGCGCGCACAGGGGCCTCGCGCCCCATGCGCACCAGGGGCCTCGCGCCCCGCGCGCCCATGCGCCTCGCGCCTCGCGAGCACCAGAGGTCTCGCGCCCGCGCATGCGCCTCGCGCCCCGCGCGCACCAGGGGCCTCGCGCCCCGCGCGCCCATGCGCCTCGCGCCCCACGCGCACCAGGGGCCTCGCGCCCCGCGCGCACCAAGGGCCTCGCGCCCCGCGCGCACCAGGGGCCTCGCGCCCATGCGCCTCGCGCCCCCACGCGCACCAGGGGCCTCGTGCACCAGGGGCCTCGCGCCCCGCGCGCCCATGCGCCTCGCGCCCCGCGCGCACCAGGGGCCTCGCGCCCCGCGCGCCCATGCGCCTCGCGCCCCGCGCGCACCAGGGGCTTCGCGCCCCGCGCGCACCAGGGGCCTCGCGCCCCGCGCGCACCAGGGGCTCGCAATGAGGTATGGCCTTTCCCATGGCCTCGCCCATGGCCTCGTCCATGGCCTCGTCCATGGCCTCGCCCATGGCCTCGCCCATGGCCTCTCCCATGGCCTCGCCCATGGCCTCGCCCATGGCCTCGCCCATGGCCTCGCCCATGGCCTCGCCCATGGCCTCGCCCATGGCCTCGCCCATGGCCTCGTCCATGGCCTCGCCCATGGCCTCGCCCATGGCCTCGCCCATGGCCTCGCCCATGGCCTCGCCCATGGCCTCGCCCATGGCCTCGCCCATGGCCTCGCCCATGGCCTCGCCCATGGCCTCGCCCATGGCCTCGCCCATGGCCTCGCCCATGGCCTCGCCCATGGCCTCGCCCATGGCCTCGCCCATGGCCTCGCCCATGGCCTCGTCCATGGCCTCGCCCATGGCCTCGCCCATGGCCTCGCCCATGGCCTCGCCCATGGCCTCTCCCATGGCCTCGCCCATGGCCTTGGAGGTGAGAATACTCACAAAGGGCAAGGTACATGCATGAATATGGAATGGGCCTACAAACCTAAAGAAGTCAGAGTACAGATATAGTACCCTTACCAGACAAGTAGTGGGAATGCCAGGAGTGGTTATGCAAGAATAGGAGTTATGGTCCGTACGTCTACGGCCATGGGTCAGAGCCGACACCACTACCTCCTGCGCCACTACGCCTGCCACCACGCATTAGACATGGGTACCGACAAGTAGTGGAGACATCCTCCTGACACCTGCTTCTGTACGGGGTGTACGACCACAACCTCTGAAGCCACTCCCCTGACACAGTACGTATGTACCACTTGGTCCCCTGGACCACTATGTATCTAAGGCCATTAGAGCCTACTATAAAAGGAACCCTAAGACCACCTGAAAGGGGGTTGAAAAATTCATTGTAAGGAGAGGCTATAGAGAAATATACCAGGATTTGCTCCATCATTTATCTGTGTCTACTTTTTCTTAAAGCTTATTCTTAGTTCTTACAAAAACCTCACTCGACTTACCTTTGAGTTTTCCGATCTAATTTCGTTGACGAGATTTCACCGTCAACAACTTCTACATATCTTTGTCGTCCGATGTCAAAAAGATCATCATAGGTGACAAATATATATTAGTAAATACGATATGTAATTAAAGAGAATAAACATAAAATTAAATTATTTACCTCGAGCTGTTGTAGTATCCTTCTTTTAGAGTTCTATGGACAAGCATAATAACTCTGACCACTCCATCCAGAAAGACTAAATCTCGCTGGATAATCATTTATAGTCCACAACAAGGCTGCCCAAAGGGTGAAGAAACTATCATCGACTGCATCTCGAGTTTGTATACCATACACCCATTATGTTTTTAACTCCTCAATTAATGGCCTTAAAAAAAACACCAAAATCCTTTCGAGGCGAATGAGGGCCGAGAATTAATAGAGTCAACATTAAATTAGTCTCCATCATGAACATCTACGGTGGCAAGTTATACGTCGTCAACACCACTGGCCATATGCTGTAAGAGAGACTCATATTACCAAATTGATTGAATCCATGTACAACCAATTCAAGATGAACATTCCTTAGTTCCATTGCAAACGTTGGATTATTTTGATCAAAGTCCTTCCACGACTTACCATCAGCAGGATGGCACATCATGTCGTCGTCTTGAATACGTTCCTAGTGATGTCATCTCATATGTTGAGCAATGTGCCTGGATGCATATATTTGCATTAACCGAGGGGTTAAAGAAAAATAACGCATCAATATATGGGCTTCTCTACTCTATCGTTTAAAATACATCACCAAAATTTCACTTTATTTATTTTATATCAAACTTTTACATTATATCATATATCAACTTCTATATATTTTCTCTACACCATTTAAATTTTATATTTTTTTAATATATTTTACTTATTTTAAATATAAAATAACTAAGAAAGATTAGAAAATAAAAATAAGAGAGGAGACATATATTATTTAAAAATGTTTGAAGGATGGAAGGTGAACCACAAACAACAGTAGATAGCACTCAGTTCTCTCTCTAGGTGATGTTTCGTTGGGGGTAATGAAATGGAAATGAATCAATTTTCATTCCATTATTTTGTTTGGTTACATTTTAGAGTATTGGAATGGCATTCCAATAGAATAATTTTTCCACCATTTTGGTGAAATGACTATTTCATTTTAAAATTGAAGGAAAGACAATTGCAATGCAATATTAAAAAATATATAATAATTTTTTTATTTATATTAATTTTTATTTTATTCTATTCCTATTCTTTTTCTCATTCTTATTTATATTCATCTATTTTCATTCCCTCCACCCAATCGTCACAAAGTATCAATTAGGTCCCCTCCCCCTCCCCCCACTTTTTAGTAATTAGATCTCCAACATTCACTTTTTGGCTCACATACCTCAATGGTATATTTTATTAAATAAACCTTAACTGATAAATTATTATTTTAACCACAAAAAGGTCCCCCATGATTTTGTTCAATTGATCTAAATATTTTCATCAAATATTAGAAATATATATTTTATTGTTGATTGGCTTTTTGGTCAACTAACACGGAGTTAAATTAATTAATTAGAGAGATTTCAATTAGACAATCAGTGAACCATAAATAAGTTAAGAACCTAGTAATGATGAGAAATAAATGACAAACAACACCAGAATTATAGAGGTTCGGCCCCAAGAAATGGTAATGACCTACTTCCTTTTAGATTTGTATTGGTCTTAAGGGTTTACACAAGAAAACCAGTTAATACAGGTAGATTCCTAGGTGTAAAAGATAATACAGAAAGGCATAATCGCTGCTAAGTATCAACAGACTACTTGGTATGTTTCTGGTGCTATTCAGTAGGCTATTTTTTTGAACCCCCTCCATTGTGGTGGAGAGTTTGTATTTATAATGCTCTGTTAGCCCAGGGGTTGCGCACGGTGTAACTGATGGTAGAAATATCTCATTATTCTCGCAGGTAGTTACATTCCTATTTGTTAGGAGGTTTGACCGAGTCTTCAGGGCTGTTAGGCGCACTTTGCAGGTGGTTGGGCAATTCCTGTGAACAATTAACAGTGAGTGTAACTGCTTTTAGCCGACCAGGTTTATCTGTCTATCATATCGACCAGCTAGGCCATTGGTGATAGTATGTCGAGCAGTAACTTGCCGTATACTTTGCAGGTATACACTGATCAGTCTGTCGCGAGGTCTGCCCAGTCTACTCCATGTGTCCAAGCTTAATGCCACGTTAGATATGTCAATTTTTGGGATAACATTTGCCCCCCAAGTTTGCAATGGTGCTAAGCAGCATGGAAACTTTCTTCTAGGAACCATACCGTCTAGCCTGGTCAGAGGTGTTAGGAGTGTGTCCTAAAAGCATGTAAAGACATTTTTTTTTCTGTGAATAAATAAATACAATGATTTATTATTATTGTTATATTTAGATTGTTAAATTATTGGTTGAATAATTTTGTAAATATCAGAAAAATTCTATATTCATTATTGAGGATGTGATCTTGTATTAGTACGAGAGAATTAAGATCACATGAATGAATAAAAATAGTCAACAACAACAAATTAAAGTTATGTAATTCTTTAATTGGAGTTGTAAGTACGGTTTACTATGTATGATAATGATACGAATAATCTATATTCGGATTATTGATGTGATAAGACATCTCGGTAAAGGTGCTTTATATAATATGATTATATATGACATGGATCGATATGAATTAAAGTCTTTATTTAAAAACCATTTAATAATAAAGACTTGTAATTCATAATATAATTGATGATCGTTTATAGATCAACCTAAATCCTGAGTGTTCATGAACTTCTGTTCATGTTTATTAAATATTTTGATTCATTCGTTAAGGTCTCTTCAAAGAATGATGCTAATGACTTTTGTTTTGGAGATTTAATATCATGGATGGCTGGGAACATGTATCAACAATACGGAATCTAATCTTTCCTAACGGATCGTATATTAGTTCCCTTAAGGGTTAATTCTAGAACTGAATGATTTTGAGCTCAAATCTATAATTAGATTATAGATTAATTATTCACTAGTGAATTAATGATACTTAAAGAATAAGAAGTAAATTAGAAAGGTAAAATGGTAATTCTTTCATTCTAATTTATGAACTAATTAATTAGAGGGTAGAACTATTGTAAGATGGTTATATCAATGGACGACTTAAGAAAAGATTTCTGTAAAAGTATATCTATAACATAAAGAGTGCAATTCTGAATTTATAGTGGAGTAATATCAGAATTAATAAATTAACTATTATAATTAAAGAGTTTAATTATTTAGTTTCAATTTATTGGAACTTAATGTTATAGGTCCATGATCCCTGAAATGGCTCAAACAAACACTGACAAAGGTAAATACAAAAATGGGCAAAAAGGACTTATGTGATAAGTAAAATATTTTTCTATGTATCAAACATAATTATTATATAATTATGTGTAATTAATTAATTAATTGATTTAACAAAAATATAATTAATTTTTGAATTAATTTATTTTTGGGATTTTTGGTATTTAAATAATAATAAAAATTGGGAAAAATCACATGCCATCAATGTCATGTGGTACACGTGTAGCACAGTGCACAGTCACTGTGGTACACGTGTAGCACAGTGCACAGTCACTGTGCTACACGCATAAGAGACTATGAGCAGTTTCTAGGTTCCACAATTTTAGTTATTTAAATATTAAATAAATAATGAGATATTGTAATTTGATTAAAATATTATTATTTAAAAAAAAATCTGATAACTGATTAGTTATTTTCAAATTATTTAAAATAACTAAGATTTTATTTTAATATATTGGATATATTAAATATAGGTCAGTTTTACAAAACGTAACTTTTCAAGGATAGAAAAATATCTAGAAATTTCTCTCAGGGAAAGAGAACAGTGATACATACAAAAGTCAGTGTTTTCACAAAACCTAGGTCCAAACTTTATCAGATCTCATGTGTTGAGAACATCTGATAAATAGATTTTGCCTGTTATTTTGTATAGCGAGCCCACACTCGTTCTTTGTGTGCTGAGAACATTTTGGAAGATCTTGGTGTGAGATCTCAAGGATTTAGCCATACAAAAAGATAGCAGCAAGGAAGGACCTGATGTAATTTTTCTATTCATGTCTTTTATTGAATATATATATATGCATGTGAAGAAGTAGATCTAGAAATCTTATGGGATTAAACTAACAATTTGATTGTTGTTTCGCTGCGTATAATCTCTGATTTGATCAATAAAAACCAACAAGAGGTCTATGCTCCTTGCTACATGGCATAGTATATGGTATAGTTAATAGCCTTTGTATTTCTTCAAGTTTCCAAGAAATGACTTTTCACTATTTCCCGCTTCTTTTTGGAACCATAAAGCGTCGTGATGGCCTCTCTTAAAAACTCTACTGACAGTTGTGCAGTTACCGAAGAGTGGGATGATGGGTGCAGCGGTTGAGGAGATGTGATTGGAGGGATGTGCGTGCAGGTGTGCTATCGTGTCTGGGGAGATGTGCCTACAACAGTTGAAGGGACTGCTGAGTGGGTGGTTCCATTAATGCTTGGCAGGAGAGCGGGTATTCTTACTTGTCTATAAATCATAGCAGTTTTGGAGCTATGCAACTCTGTTTGGAGCTGTGCGGATCTGTAAATCGGAGTTGTTCAATTTTTTCGAATGAGTTGTACATAAAATTTGTTCAACCCTATCTACATAAATTTTTTTATGGCTCTTTTTGTTGCTTGGTACATACCGAGCAACACACAATCACTTTAAAATTTAATGTTTCTAAGTCATTTTAATTACGCACTTTTTTCTCTATTTGTCCATGTATGACTACGGTGCCCCCCAAATGGCCGAGCATGATTCATAACTCTTGGATTATCCTCTTGGTCACTTGCTAGCTCACCAGAGTTTCTCGTAATAACCTGTTTGGGACCACTTGGGTTTGCCAAAATCTATAAAGGTTTTATACACTGCTGACAATCCGTGAAATAAATCACTAGTTAGCAAGATAATCATTGTAAGAGTAAGGCTTGTAAAAATGGACAAAAATCGTGTCTTACTGGTTAAAAGTTAACCATTCAAGTTGTGTCACTACAATCATAGCTTAAATTCATAAATATTAATTATTACAATAAATGGGCAAATCGTGCCTGTGCATAATTAATATAGCTAACTTGAGCTGGTCAGTGGTATGGGCAGTTCGTGCTGTACCGGCCAGTCAACGATCACTCAAAAGAGATCTTTATTAGTAGTACTTCCTTAGGTGTTCCCTATTCTAGTAACAGGGGACAGGTAGTAATTGGAGATCTTCATTGTACCGTGCTAGCTTGTACGTGTCAGGTGGTACTATCTTTGTAACCTGGTAAGGATCCTCCCAGCTTGGACCCGATGCATCTTGAGTTTCTGGGAATATTCTTCGCAGGACTAGATCTCCCATGTCAAACTTTTGTTCCTTAACTCTGGAATTGAAGTATCGGGCAACCTTTGGCTGGTGGGCAGACAGGCGTATGTTGGACTTTTCACGTCTTTCTTCAATCTGGTCTAAGGACTAGACCAGCAGCTGGTGGTTATGATCTTGGTCATATGTGTTGGGGTTTTATGCCCTAATTAAAACCCAAATTCTTTGTAATATCATTTTATTATCAATAAAAGAATAGAAATCATTTTTTGACTTGGTCAATCACTTTGCTCACATGTTTTATTTTCATGATTATTTGTTTAATATAAACTTCTATTAAATCCTGAGCATATAGCTAATCTTATTTATAGTGACGTAATCACAGTGGAATATAAATATGATTATATGTTCAAAATAAGTTAGTCCTAAGATTAGTCAGTGCACCGGATTTACACTGACTTGCCAATCTACGATATGATCTACTTACACATTACAGTGTTATGTTCTTTCCAGAACATTAGCAAAGTAGATAAGATCGGATGTATTTGTTACATCGGACAAGACCGATGTTGACAGTTGATAAGATAAGTAAACATACCGTTATTATCTTTTCTAGTCATATCATATAGTTGACCATAGGTCAATTCAATCTCAATTCTGAGTGGTTAGTATTCTAACTGATTGTATTATTTGAGTTCTTTGACTTGTTCGTTACCAGCTTACCCTACGGACTAGCCCATACTTACATCTTGGGAACTCGGTAGTATAATTGAGTGGGAGTGTTAATCATAGATATGAACATCTATAGCTTCTGATGAAGAAGTGAAATGATGGTTTCCTTTTAGTTTGGTTCAATGTGTTAAATGATAGAGATCTCATTTCAGTAATTAAATTAGTTTACTGAAATATCATTTACAAAGAACTAAGTGTTTTAAGGATAAAATACAATGAGGAGTAAAACGGTATTTTAGTCCTATCTCATTGTAGACCGTCTATAGAGGATTGAGTGACAATTATGGTTGTAACAATGGATAATTAATAGCGTATCTATATTTGTTATAGAGCGTTCTATGAATTCAAGAGTGCAATTCTGAGTCAATAGTGGAGTCACGAGGAATTAATAAGTTAGTAAATTTATTTGTTAGATTTATGATAACTTATTGGAGCTTGATTTTATAGGCCCATGGTCCCCATTGTACCTTGGATGAAATCATCTAGATAGTCTCAATTAATTGATTTAATCATCAATTAGAATTATCAAAGTTGATCAGGTCAATTTTGGATAGTTTCACAGAGTTGTGTAATTTTGAGAAGAAAAGAGAAATTATGGCAGATTTATTAATTAAGATAAATTGGTATCTAAATTAATAAATAAATTTAAATCAATGTTCAAATTATAAATAATTAATTTGATAAAGGATTTAATTAATTAAATCAATAGAAAATAATACAGACCTTGATTTTAAGTCCAATGGACTTATAATCAAATGGGAAATTTCACGGGCCTATAGCCCATGATAATTTCGACCTAGGGCTTCAAAATAGCTATTATTTTATTATTTTTTAATTAAATTAAATGGCCTAATTGAGTCTATAAAAGGAGTGCTTAGAGAGAAGATTTTAGAGACGACAGATTAGTCACAAGTCAGATTTTCTGATAGTTTTATATTCTCTCTAAACACAAGTCTTTTTCTAAGCCACTTTGTTATTTTCTCTTCTTCTCTCTATATCTATCTCATGTGTTGAGAATTGCCCACACTATTCTAGGTGGTTCTAAGGATACATTGGAAGATCGTGAAGAAAAAAGAAGATCGGTTTAGTTTCTTGGTAATACTCTGCGACAGAGAGGATACAAGAGTTAGAGAAACTGAAGGAAGGACTCTTAATTCCGCTGCGTATACTGTAAGTATGATATTATTTTTTTATCTTTGAATTCAATTTTAGAAACATATTTTAGGCTATCTCGTATTAATTTGTTTAATATTAGATATATATGAAAATAAATAAAGATCCTGTATAAGCTTTTCCAACAGTATGTTGTACGCGCGGTGAGATGATGGAGTCACCTCCACTGGCATCATTGCTTCATACCTATATGTAAGTGCAAAGGGGTATCACCAGTAGTTGTTCACTCGGTAGTTCTGTATGACCAGATTGCCTCAGGCAGTCTCTCAGGCCAGTTTCTCTTAGCCTCTTCTAGACGCTTCTTCAGAGTGTCTTTGAGAGTTTTGTTAACTGCTTTTGCCTACCCATTGTCTTGAGGGTGCGAGACTGCTAAGAAACTTTTTGTGATGCCATGCTTTGCACAAAAATCAGTGAATAGTTGGCTGTCAAATTGGGTGCCATTATCGGACACTATCTTCTGAGGTAGACCAAACCTACAAATTATATTTTTCACTACAAAGTCTAATATTTTTTTGGAAGTAATGGTTGCTAGTGGCTCGACCTCCATCCACTTGGTGAAATAATCCATTGCTACTATTGTATACTATACTCCCCCATTTCCTTTTGGCAACCGACCAATGAGGTTATTTCCCAAAATGGTAGAGAACCACAGACTTTGCATCTGAGTAAGTTCGTTTGGGCTGCCCGAGGGATTTTGGCAAACCTCTGACACTTGTCGCATCTTTGAACATATGCCATGGAATCCTCATTCATAGTTGGCCAGAAGTAGCCTTGCCTCAAAATTTTCTTAGATAGACTTTGTCCCCCTCCATGGTTCCCACATAAACCCTCATGTACCTCCTCCAGCAGTCGTCCCAACTCTATTTGGTTTACAGACCTGAGCAATGTCATGGAAAACCCCCTTCTGTACATAACCCCATCCAAGATTAGGTACCGAGCGGCTTTCATCATCAGTTTTCTGGATTGATTGTGGTTGTTGGGCAGGATTCCGTGTTGTAGATAAGCTGCAATCGGGGTCATCCAGGATGGAGTGATTTCTATCAGAAGGACTTGTTCTAGCAAGTTGATACTAGGTTCGACCAGGTGCATATAGAGTTAAGAACACTAATTATGCACCAAATTTTCAATGGGTCATACAAGTTAAATAGTATATCCCTATACCATCTACAAATCACACTTAGCCAATGTGATATTCATGCATCATTCAAGTATTTCCACTAATCCTATTTTTTCACAAATCAAGATTAGCTATGAAACCTACAATTGGTGATCAAACAAAAGTAAGTATACAATATTGAGCATCACTTGAATGAACAAACTTTAATTACTAAAAACATTCATATAACATCAATTAAATCCACAATCCAAGTTCATCAATAACTCTAGCTACAAGAAAATTAGTTCATACTCAAAAACACAAATACCCAAAATCAACACATCCATGGTTTTACAAATAGAGAGAAATAGAAAAATAGAAATACAAAAAGAGTAAAGGGTAAAGAGGAAACTATGTAGATGGATCCTCCTTCCTTGTCCTTCTCTCTACTCTGCTTTTTCTTCTCCTTTTTTCTTTTCTTCTTCTTCATTATCACTTTTGGGTATATTTCTCTCTAGTTTCTGCTCAAGAATTCTCTAGTTCTCTCAAATGATGTCTGCCTTTCTTTTTATGATGCTAGGGTACCAATCCTTTTTTTTTGGTAAATCAGAAAGTGTATATTTACTTCAACTGTTGATACAAAATATCCAACACCAAATTGGCTTGATTAAGATCTATACAATCACATTCACAGTCACAAATGATCAAACCAATTCTTTTCTATATGTGTTAACTTCCTAGTCATTACCTTTGTTATCCTATATTTAACCTCAGATTTAATGTGTTGTACAATTAGTTCCACTTGTTTACATCTATAATTCCACACAGTTTCATTTCTATTTGACCAGATCTGATACACCATAGTAGTAATTGTGACTGCAAATACACTCTTCTTAAATCTACTGTGACTGCTACGGCTGAGACTTCTTATTAATCCTTTTAAAGAATTAGTTGAAGTATTCCATTGTAACCATGTCTTAATTCCTTGTAACACCCTGCTACTATTCAAGCAATCAACGCATAGATGATGTACAGATTCAATATCAGCTCCACAGACCACACAATCTGCTTCTTTGCAAATCTTAAGTTTCTTCAATCTCTCTCGAGTTTGCAACCTTCCCATAATAACCAACCAAAAAATAAATTTGTGTCTTGGAATAGCTAGTCGGTCCCATACTACATATTGCCAATAAACTGAATCTAGAATAGGATAGCGCACCTTATATCCTTGCTTTATTTGATAAATCTCAATTGAGAACTTTTGAGTATCAATGCATCGTTTAAACCTATTTTTAACTGCCACAATTTGCTTCCAATACCAGCTACTAGTCAATGGAGCTTCATAGCTCCACCAATCAGCTTCTCCCAAATATACATGGTGAACCCATTTAATCCAGAGATTATCTTGCTTTGTTGCAATAGCCCATATGTATTTCCCTATCGCTGCAATATTCCATTCTTTCACATTCCAAAATCCCAGACCTCCCTCTTTTTTTGGTTTGCAAATTGATTCCCAAGCCACATACCCCGGGCCATGATAATCAGATGCACCTTTCCACAAATAAGCTCTACAAATGGAGTTTACTTTCTGAAGGACTCTCTTAGGCAGAAGCATAATCTGAGATCAATAAGAGTGAATGGTAATCAGTACCGAGTTGATCAAAGTAACCCTCCCAGCAAAAGATAAGTTCCTGGAGCTCCAAGTTTTGATTCTAAGAACCATTTTATCCAACAATAGATCACACTCTGCAGCTGATATTTTCTTTGAAGAAATTGGTATACCAAGGTACCAAAAGGGCAGATCACTTTTACAAAAATCAGAAACAGCAAGCACCCTTTGAACCTCCCGTGATTCCATTCCACAACAATATATTGCCGATTTAGCTTCATTTGGCTGCAATCCTGATGTTTGAGAAAAAAAGCTTAAGACCTTGCAGTAAGAGGTAAATAGACTTAAAATCACCATGGCAAAATAAAAATACATCATCGGCAAAACAGAGGTGATTTAGTTCAAGAGTAGCACATCTGTCATGATAGATAAATTCTTCTTTCTTCCCTAGTTTCCTCATAATATGAGTCAAGTATTCCATGCCTAGAACAAATAATAGAGGAGACATTGGGTCTCCTTGTCGAAGGCCCATGTTAGCTATAAAATATCCATGCATATCACCATTCAACATTATAGAGTACCGAGGTGTTCGCACACAAATCATAATTACCCGAATGAAATTATCCGGGAACCGAAATGCTCTCAACATCTCTTCAAGGAAATCCCACTCTACTATGTCATAAGCCTTCCTCAGATCTAGTTTGATCATACAGTTGGGTCGTGCACTCTTCCTACCATAGTGCCTCACCAAGTCTTGGCACGCCATTATATTATGAGCAATGTATCTTCCTGGTATAAAACCGTCGTGATTTGGTGCTATGAGATCAGGAAGAATACTTCTCAACCTTGTACAAATCATTTTAGTAGCCACTTTATATAAAACATTACAACAAGCAATTGGACGGAAATCACTTACCCCAATAGGGCACTTGCTCTTCGGAATCAAGGTTAAAATCGTTGAATTAAGCTCTTTGAGAAGATTCCCTGTGTGAAGAAAAGAAAGTACAGCCGAACATACTTCCGCTCCAACCAGCTCCCAATTGTCCTGATAAAAACAACTAGCATATCCATCAGGTCCCGGGGCCTTAACACCCGGGATGTCAAACATAACTTTTTTAACATCATCATTTGAATAATCTGACATCAAGAACCTCCCCTTCTGTTCAGAGATCAAAACACCACATTCTACGATACTGGTTTGCACAAACCTTCTATTCTCCATCTTGGATCCCAGCAGGTTCATATAGTAACTTAAAAAAGCGTTTACTACTGCTCCAAGATTATCTACCCATTTGCCAGCCATATCTTTAATAGAATAAATTCTATTCTTTATTCTCCTGGCCCGAATACTAGCATGGAAAAGATGTATATTTTCATCTCCCTCTTTAATCCAATCCACCTTTGATTTTTGGTGTAAAAAAGATAGGAAATTCTTATGTACTGCTAGATATGTCTTCCTTACTTCTGCTTCATTTTCAATCAGCTTCTCATTCAAGGGATCTTTATTCAGAAGCACCTGCCTTTCTTTCGTGTCCTGATAAGCTAAATTGTCAGCTACCTGTATATTATTAAATCCCTGCTTGTTGATATCCTTGAAAACTCCCTTAAGACGCTTCAATTTCTGCACCAAACTATACATTGTTGTACCTTGGATTAGTAATTTCCAATTGGCTTGTACTTTAAACTGAAACTCAGCTGCAGATTGCCACATTCTAAATTATTTGAACGGTTTTTCCCCCCATTGAATCCAGGACAAACTGACAGGATTGCTGGGGAATGGTCAAAAGTGCCATCATTTAAAAAAAACTACCTCAGCAGCCTCATATTTAATAATACACTCTTGGTTAGCCATAACCCGATCAATCACCGAATAAATTCTGCCCTCTTTGTATTGCTTATTGTTCCATGTGAAAAAGCACCCCGTATACTTCACATCTTCAAGATGACACTCTTCTATACAATCTTTGAAAGTAGAGGAATGAAACCCCTTCACTCTGTTTCCCACCCGTTCATCTGCATTCAGGATGGCATTGAAGTCACCTAATACCAACCATGGTTGAGTATTACCCATAGCCAGTAATTTCATATCTCTCCACAAGATATCTCTGCCATTCTCATCATTGAAAGCATATACAAAGTAACTAAAAAATACTCATTCCCATTATTCGGTCTGACTTCCAAGTGCATTAATTGACTCGTGCAATATCTGATATCAATCTGAAACATAGACGGATTCCAGCTAATCATTATTCGTCCACCCTTATACCAGTCATTATTAGTAGAGAAACACCATCCTGAGAACATTCTTATATAAACTTCCCCTAATTTCAGGGTTTTCACCCTTGTTTCCAAGAGCCCAACTAATCATATTTTCATATTAGAGATTAATTGCTTAATCTCGCTCTGCTTTTTAGGATTGTTGAGTCCCCGGATATTCCACGACATGATTCTATCCATTATTTAGAGGTGGACCTCCCCACCCCCGACCTCAACCTCCTTCTCAACCTCACTTAAGCTTCCATCTTGTTCTATCAGTGCCTGGAAATTATTCTCAATGACAGTAGTTTACGATGGATGAGCCTGAAGCTTTCCTCCCTTCTGAACTTGCTAAAATCCATCATCATCAATTACACGAGCTGATGCCACTCTAGGTTCCTTCTCTATATGAGTCTTCTTCACCACCCATTCTTGCTGCGGAACTGTCTTCTTCCTACACGCCATTGTGTCATGCCCCAAACCTTTACAATGTCCACATAAAGTAGGCTTCCACTCATACACAACAAAACTGAAACTTCCTCATCCCTTTCATTTAGAAATGAAATAGTCTTAGGAAATTCCTATGTAAGCTGAACCTCCACCATCACTCTCGAGTAGTTGAGCCTCTCCTTTCGCTTGGTAATATGATCCACCATCACTGAGTTCCCCACTTGGCTGAGTATCTTGAATAAAGTCTTCTCTCCCCAATACTTTAGTTCAAGCCCCATAATTTGGACCCAAATAGTAGCTGTATCCACATTTTCTTTCTTAAAATCAACAAATGCTTCCAATGGTTTCATAATGATTGGCTTCTTGTCAAAGAACATAAAACCCCCTGATATAACCTAATCCCTTGTATCCATATCTTGAAATCGCACAATGAAAATTCCATGCCCAATCAAACCCACCTTATCCACATGTTCTCTCCATATCCTTTTAACAAAACCTTCAAAGACTCCGAGAGGAGGATTAGCCCCTAATACATAGCACACCATAGCTGAATTCCAGTATCTAATTTCATCTTCTATGTCCTCCATCTCAATCTTAATACCCTTCCCTGCTGATTCCTTTGAGTTCAACTCCCCAAATTTATCATTAAGATTCTGAATTACATTTCCAGATCTGAGAATGGGAGGGATAGGTGTCTTACCAGATTGTATTTGTTGTTCACCGACCTGGAAATTTTACATAAAATTTGAGAAATCTGTCTTTATAGCTTTACTTTCCTGCAAGTGGGAGAGTCAACTTCGGTGAAATAACTTCTCTTATTAAAACCCTATCACCCTTAGTTGTTTCAGCTTCTTCGTCAGAGAATACAATGGGTTGAACTCCTAAGATTTCCTCAATCGATTTGGTTTTCTTAGCTACATCAGATGAAGTCGGACCTGTTTTCTTCTTGATCTTGACCCCCGATTGCTTATCTTTTCTCTGAGCTTTCGATCTCTTTGCCATGGCGCCAGAGCACGAACTCTGAGAGAGAAAAAAAAACTCTTAGGGTACCAATCCTTTTCCTAAATAGAAAGTCCACATCATTTTTCTCTATTTTTGGCCCACTGCTTTTTCTCTTATAGAAAATGCTCCAAAATGCAGCTCAATGCCTTTGATTTTTGTCACCTCATCACTCTTTGTCAACTCAATTAATGACATGCCAAGTGTCTCTTCTTCATATGCTAAAATTCTCCACTTGCTGATGGAAATGCTCCAACAAAATTTGAAATTTCAGCACAAACAAAACAACTTAGAAGCCAATTTACTTTTCCTCTTTCTCCTTAGATAATTCAGGCATAAACTCATTATTTTCCTACTTTTAGCTTGTAAAACTAAAAATGCACAATAACTCACAACAATGCAAAAAAGGAAAAGAAATTAACTAAAAATAACAATAATAAATAAACATCACTCCTCCTGATTCTACACTTACAAGCTTAAAAGCATAAAAATAACTTTTTATTCGAGAGTTATCAGGGGACGACCATAATTCTGGACCCATTGTGTAATCATAAATCTCCACCAATAATAAATGAGGTTATTGAAAAGTAAGTTTTCAATTTTAATGTATTAAATGTTAATTTCTTAGAGTTGAGATTATAATATATAGATAATTAATTTTAATTTTTGTAGAGCATACGCACAATTTTTGGAAATGAATACATTGGAGAATTTATAAAACTGATGAGAGGTTCCTGTCCAAGACAACTCAAAAGTCATGAATGTGATTTTTATGTATTATGATACATTTATAATCTTGTAAATGCACCAAAACCAGCAGAGGTTATCAAGAAGAAAATATGTTATATTTTATACTTTTTTTTATTTAAGAAAAACTATATATAGTACTTAATCATCTAATCTATAGTTACTTGTCAATTTTGTAGTAGTTTGACAAAAAGTTATTCAATGTCAAGGACAACCTACTCCCACTGCAAAGCGACTAGTTAGCAAGATTGATGTCATTTATTTATGAAGTCTAATTTTTCTTATGTGTAACTTATTAACTTGATTCGTATGTTCTTATTAATTTTTCTTACGTAAGTACCAAACTACTTATATATATATATATAAATGACATCTTTTAATTAGTAATGATATGTGAATGTTTTTCATAATTTTAATTTATAGATTATGTTTATTTAGATAATAATTTATAAAATTAAGTATATAATAATATGTTATATGTTATATTATTATATAGAATTTAGTTGTATAAAATATGGTATTTTATATTAAAAATTGTAAATATAATATTGTAGTGAATATAATAGTATTAATATAATTCTATTGGTATTACAAAAAATATTTAATCCGAAATTAAAATATATATGAAAAGAAAACAAAAATATTTTCAATACGGTTCTTTTTTAAAAACTACAGTGAAAGAATTTCTTTCTCTGCGGTTTATTTAAAATAACCGCAGTGAAAAGTAGGGCTTTTGTTTGCAGTTTTTCTATGAACTTTTGTCTACGGTTGATTACACTGCGGATACCATTACTCCAAAACCCACAGTTTATTAAGGAAAAAAAATGCAGAGAAAGCCCAATTTCGTATTAGTTACTTTTCATGTCTTGAGATGGTCATAAAAATTCTTATATTTATGTCTTACAAAATAGAACATAGAAAAGGGTGTGCGACGTGAAAGTCCCTATAATAATAAAAAAAAAGTCATTGACATTGGGGGACGTGAAATGTAAAAAAAAGTGTGACATTCACTTCTCATAATGCAAGACATTAAATGTCTCACATCATTTAGAAACAACACACTTCCTCTCTCTCTCCCTTTTATAATTTCAATACTTTATATTTCTAAACATAATTAATAAAATATTTACATCTATTATTATTTTATATAACTAATTATTTAATAATTAATTTTTATTAAATTTATTTATCAATTAATAAATTCTTTATTAATATTAATACATAATTAAATATTAAATAAAATTAATTATAATAACAAAACATTTTATAAAATCTGTAAATAAGGTGAACTTTTCATGTCCCGCAAAAATGGACATGAAAAACATTTAACATCCCCCCGATATGGGACGTGAAAAGTGGTCCCCTTTGACATGGGGGATGTGAAATGTTTTTCATGTCTCTCTTTGCAGGACATGAAAAATGTGCACGTTTCACTATCCCAGATATTATGACCTGCGTTTGGGGGACGTGAAAAGTCTTTCATGTCCCTAAAAAAGAAACCTAAATGACCCTTTTTTTTTTGTAGTAGTGCATGTAGACTCTAAGTCAACATTGAAGACTTTTGGTCAAACATTGAGGACCTTGAGTCAAAACTTGCCAGTCGGGACATCGCCACCTTCATATTCAGCGAGATGAAGATTACACAACGCCCAGGTCGCCAGTAGTCATAGACTTCATTCATTCAGGAATCCTGCCTCACACTCAGATTGTGTGTCAGGAGTGTTACCAGATTTGGAAACTGCAATGTTAGAGATATCTTGACCCCCGTAGAGATTAAGCCATAATGAGAAAGGGGTTGCATCAAGTTCAACTACCATTTTCTCACTATAAATACTAGCATCCAAAACAATAAATGATTGAGCTCTCGTTTATATTCAGGAGCATTTACTCCTTGTAATTACATACAACTAATACACTAACTAAAAGTGGACGTATGTGGTTAGTAGCTGAACCACTATGCTTCACCTGCAATCTATTTACTACACTTATTGCACTTACATTCTCTCTTAGTTTCATGTACAAAAGTTTTCACGTCTCATTAATTTATTAGTTGTCCAATACTCGAGTCAACAAATTACATTTTGAAAGTAATATGAATATTTAAATTTTAAATTATATACACACAAATATATATATGCAATTTAAAAAATATATTAAGTATCAATTTTTTTATATTAATTGTTTTCCACATCAATAAAAATATACTATAAATAAAAAATATTATTTTCAAATAACAATAATGAAAGAAAATTAACGAATATTTAATTAATATATTGTTGACTGGTTTTTTCGTCAATTTGCATTGAGCAATAAATGAAGAGTTATTTTGAGTGTAAAATCCAGAGTGGAATCTCTGTTGTGAATAGTGAACCAAAGAAAGAGAAATAAATGTGGTAATAAATGAAAGATGCAAAGAATTATAGTGGCCTGGCACAAAAAAGATGACCTACGCCCACTTTAGTCAGTAATATTTTTGAAGAACTTTGAACCCTTAAGAACAATTACACTGAGTTTGATCCTGTTCTTGGACAATTATAGTAATGGAGAGTAGGAGCTCTCTTTGAAAATAAACAGTTACTGACTTGTCTTTGACCCTTGTTACATTTTGATTTGTTATATTTATAGTCGCATAGATGGGAAGAGTTGACGATGACAACTTGTTTCCCGGTCAGGCTAATTTTTGGTACACTTGGATGAAGGCAGGTTTCTGTCTCACCAAAAATGGTAATTCGATGTGTCCTGTTCATGTAGAGGTTGAAGTCGCACTCTGGTGCAAAAAAAGGCTTAGGTGGCTAGGGCCACCAGCGAATAGGGCTGTGCAAAAAATTTTACAACCCGAATAAACCGCCCAAACCAACCCAAAAAAACCGCCAAAAAACGCAACCCGAATAAACCGACCAAAATTTAAACCGCCCAATTGTTACATTGGGCGGGTTGAAAATAATTATCAACCCGCCCAATATAACCCAACCCGCCCAATTAAGAATTTATTATTTTTAATATATTCAAATAAATATATAAATTAATTAAGTTTTGTTTTAATTTTTTTACTATAAATTTAAAATATTGTTTTAAGCTTAAAAATATAAACTTCACACTATTAGTACTAGTATTTAAAAAAAAATTACAAAAATGTTAAAAAAAAATACCACATTTGTTTGGGCAGGTTGACCCGACCAACCCGCCAAAAAAAAATACCATTTTGGTTTGGGCGGGTTAACCTTACCAACCCGCCCAAATTATTGAACGGGTTAAAAAAAAATTTCTTAATTGGGCAAGTTACGGGTCACTTTTGCTAACCCGATTATGACATTGGACAGGTAAAAATGCCTTGTAACCCGACCAACCCGCCCAATGCTCAGCCCTACCAACGAACAACGAGGATCTCTGATGATCATTTGGCCCTCCAGCGACCAGCTAGAACATTTGACGACTAGCTGGGACCTGTGGCATCACTTGATTGGCTAGGGCCCTTTCCTTCTTGCGATTGGCTCTAGCCTAGTCATCTGGGGATAATTTGACTTCATGCAATGGAAGAAGTAGACTGGTGCTAGCGAGGTCTGCCTTTGCCTTAGTGTTGAGACAGTGACGAGGGTTACTCTTGTTGGTGAATGGTGACTGTAGTTGTAACGTCCCAAAATTACCTAATAAGGCTTAGGGCCTTGATTAGGAGGCCAGAATGGAAGTATATGGAATTATATGCTTATTTGTTACATTTAATTGTAATTATGTGGATTATGTGATAATATGACTAGTTGTGCATGTTAAGAGATTGTACGCCCTGGTTTTCCCACGGGCTGTTAACCAGCTGAGATACGGCCTAATCATGCCTACCACGTGGACATCCCCAAGACCGGAGCTGCCACTCAAAAGATTCTACCTCCTCAGCTCGAGGTAACCTAAGGGTTCACCAAGATTAGACTGAGTTTGGACTCTGAAGGCCACAGGTCGAGAGAAGCATCCAGCTTGTGGTACGAGCTAGAGTTGGAGGTTGTGACCTTTTATAAAGTCAACCACGCAAGGTAAACGTGCATATATCAGACATCACGTGTCTGATATATCCCTGACTTCTCGGACACACAGCATAAACGTGCGCATTCTGGCACCCACGACTGGGTTGGGCCGTGCGGCCCATTATCCCCCTTACTTATTGATTAGACCACACTTCATGTGTCAGGTTTTAGGAATTAATCATGAATGTCATAGAGTTGACATGATAGGTAAGAAGGTCACGGGATGACCTTCTTACCAACTCCCAGGTGCCCTCTCCTATAAATATGGAAGACTCTGGGAGTTGCAAAGGGTTGGATTCTATTGTGTAAGAAATACCCTGTAAAAGAATACCAAGCATATAGCAATAATATTGACTGGTGGAGTAGAATGATTTTAACCTTTGAACCACCTAAAAACGTAATTGTGTCACCATCCCATTTCTAAAAAGATCATTCATCTATTTCGGTTCAACATAAGCACTAATCCCTTCCTCTTATTTTCTTAATTACCTGTTGGCGAAGAACCGCGTCAACAGAGATATTAAATATGCATGTGGGCCTGTTTCTTATTAGAAGGGCAATCTTAGTAATTTGGGCCGTTGCGGGCATGATTGTTGTACGCCCTGATTTTCCCACGGGCTGATTAGCAGGTCGAGCTGCGGCCTGATCATGATTACCTCATGATCATCCCCAGGGCTGGAGTTACTTTCGTAATGTCGTGCCTTCTTAGCTCAAGGAAGCCCCAAGAGCTCGCCTTCACCGTCCAAGACCGGGGCAGGGATTCCAAAGGCCGAAGACCGAGCTAAGTATGAAGCTCCTGGTACGAGCTGGATATGGAGGCTGTGACCCCTTTTGTGAAGACAACACATGCAAGGTAAACATGTATATATCAGGCATCACGTGTCTGATATCCCTCTGACTTCTCGGACACGCAGCAGGAACGTGCGTATTCAGATACCCACGACTGGGTTGGGTCATGCGGCCCATTACCTCCTTACCTATCGATTTGACCATACTTATGTGTCAGGTTTAGGAATTAATCATGAATGTCGCAGAATTGATACGACAAGTAAGAAGGTCACGGGATGACCTTCTTACCAACTTCCAGGTGCATTCTCCTATAAATATGGAGACCCTGGGAGTTGATATGGGTTGGAAAAATAATCTCTTGTAAGAAATACTCTGTAATCAAATACTCAGTATATATCAATAATATTGACTAGTGGAGTAGAAGGATTTTAACCTTCGAACCACTTAAAAAAATGTGTCCTGGGTCACCTCTTTCATCCTCTAAGATCATATATCTGATTCAGTTCTACATTTGGCACTAATCCCTCCCTCTTCTTCTCTTAATTACCTGTTGGCGAAGAATCGCGTCAACAGTTTGGTGCTTTCATTGAGAGGAAGTTCGATTAGTGCTGCTATAAACATCCAACTATGGTGACTACTCGATCCAGGCATGGTAACGAGACAGAACAGCATGATGGGCAGGAGGCTCATCATACTGCCATCCCTGGTGAACAAGTTCCTGAAGTCCAGCAGCGGCCAGGGAAACAGCCGGCGGGCCAAGATGATACTGGTAGTTCGGCACCCCAGCCACCTAATCCGAACCCATGTTATTATACTGCGGTGGAGATGGAGAACGCTCAGCTGAGGAGTCAGTTAGCAATAGCTAGTCAGCAAATCCAGGATATGCTGGGCTGACTACCCCCTCTCACAACCGGCATTAACGTCGGAGAGAGGAAAGGCGAGGCTCCTAAGTCTCGCCGGGGTAACCAGTCCAGGCATAGCCGCTCGGATAGACTTCCGGCAGCCAACTCCACCCCTTCATCACACCATCGAGAGGCAAACTTCGAGGAAATGCCTAGGGCCAGACAACAACAATACAGTCGTTCGGTCAGGACGTCGACTCCTAGCTCCCAACCATCCTCGAGAGCGCCCAGAGGAGCTCGAGGAAACTCCCGAAGGAGATCCGGGGAGGGCTCGCGACATCAGCCCATTCCCAACAACCATCCTGCGCCTCGTCCAGATCGCCAAGAACGGGACCAGCAGGTTGGCAGGGCCGAAAGGCCCCCACCAAATCTAATCCGACCTGATGGAACCAGGATCGCCTCTCCAGTCAGGCATCCTCCTTCTCCAATCAGATATCCGTCTCCTCCTCGGCCCGTCCGAGACATCCCAGCTTATGGGAGTAGTAGGAGAAACCCGCCATCGGCAGGACCTTCCCGACGTAGCAGGGTGCCAGGGGAAAGCTCAGATCCTCAGCACCGTAGGCGGACTCCAAGCCTATCCAGCAGGAGCCACTGGACCGGCAGTCGCCGGAGTGATCTATCTGGAGGAGACCTGCGTCAGCGTTTAAGTTCGGCACAAAGTCACCAGACCACCCAGGGAGGTGACCTGCGAGATTGCCTCAACTCTCATAAAGGGGGCCGAGCAGGAGGAGATGGCTAGGCTCGCTCAGGGGGGGCTCTGTCCGAAGTACATAACGGAGGGAATGTCCCAAATAACCCATCTCAAGATAGGAGGGGCAATAGCCCACCAAATATGTACAATGGATCCGGAGCTGTTGAACAGCCCCAGAATAACCAAGGACATCAGGACCAAACCCTCGAGCGCCTGACTCAGATGGAAGAGCTGATGAGGAAGCTCCTATCAGAAAAAGAAAAAGACGAATATGATTCAGGGGACGAGATGGAACTCTTCGCCCCCAATATAGCAGCAACGGCGTACCCATCTGGTTTCCGTATGCCGCACTTGTCAAAATTCAACGGGGACGGAGACCCCTCGGACCACTTAGGAATGTTCAACACCCTAATGATGGCCCATAACATTGGCCCGGAGCTGAGATGTCTCATCTTCCCTTCCACCCTGATTGGACCTGCCAGGTAGTGGTTCAAGCAAAGCAAAAGACAGTCAATCAGCTCCTGGAAGACCTTCTCAACTGACTTCAAAAGGGCATTCCGAGCCTCCCAGGCCACCCGTGTCCAGGCCGACTCCCTGGCTAACGTGAGACAGCAGCCCGGTGAGACTCTGAAGGCCTACCTGAGCAGATTCGCGAACGTTGCTGCTCAGGCCAGAGACGCGGATGATAGCTCCAAGCTCATGGCCATGAGAACCGGAATCCTTGTCGGAGGAGACCTCTGGAAGGATATACAAAGGAAGGGAGTCAACTCGATTAACGAATTCCTTAACAGGGCCCAAGAATGGATAAACTTGGAGGAAGCCGAAGCCTCAGCTGCGGGAACCAGCCGGTTCTTGATCAGCTCGCTGGAGTGGGGACGGAGGTCATGGCAGCGACCCAAAACGTCACGCAGAACAACCAGCCCGGTGAAGGCAAAAGAAAGGGAAATGGCGAAAACAGTCAGCACAGCCAAAAGAAGAATAAGTCCGTAGACAAGTTTAAGCCTGTTTTCACGACGTATACTGAGCTCACCCAGTCCAGGGAGAGTATCTTCTTGGCCAACTCTACTCGGGTCCCCTGGAAGAGGCCGGAGTCATTGAAGCACCACAAGGGAAAGAGAGACACTTCCAAATTTTGTCGTTTTCATAACGATGTGGGCCACAATACCGATGATTGTAGGCATCTAAAAGACGAGATCGAGACTCTCATCCGAGCCGGCCCCTTGGCTCAATACTCACATAATAGGGTTCCAGCGAGTTGGCCTGCTCCAGAAGCCCCAGCCAGTCAGCCCGGGTCTCGGGTAGATCAAGTTGTCCCTCCTCCCGTGGTCGGGGGAGAGATATCCACCATCTCTGGAGGACCGCACATGGCTGGCACGACCAGAGGCGCCCAGAAGAGATACGTGAATGAACTAAAGGCTCACAACAGAGTGGAGTTCGTCCCGGAGCAGCACCAGTCAAAGCAGCAGCGATTGGAGAGGCAACCAATCATTTTTACGGAGGAAGATGCAGGCCATGTCCAGTTCCCTCACAATGATCCCTTGGTTGTAGCAGTCCAGCTCGCCAACCAGAGAGTGAGGAGGGTACTAATAGACAATGGGAGCTCGGTGAACCTCCTATTCCGATCCACCTTAGAGAAGATGGGTTTGACAGTCGCTGAGCTAAAGGCAACCTCCATGATGCTGTATGGTTTTTTGGGAGAAGGATCAGCGGCGATAGGTACGATCGAGCTGGTGATCACCCTATGTGAAGAATCTCGGACAGTCTCCAAACTACTCGAGTTCATGGTCATAGATTGCTCCGCTGCCTACAACGCAATTTTAGGATGACCTACACTCATAGCTTTCGAGGCTGTCACGTCCATTCGCCACCTCGCGATAAAGTTCCCTACTTCGGTGGGAATATGCACTATCCATGGCGATCAGCTCGCTGCAAGGGAATGCTACAGCATTTCCATGAAGAGAAAATCTAAACCCGGGCAGCTGGCAATGGCCATTCAAAGTGAAGAGGAATCTCAGGAACCCTTGGCGGATCATGAGACTGAAAAACCTCAAAGCGCCAAAGGGGGAAATGTCGCTTTAAATGAGGATATTGACCCCCGAGTAGGCGAAGACAGATCCGAGCTCCAGGCTATTGAGGAGCTCGAGGAGGTGAACCTTGATCCACAAAATCCATCACGGCTGGTCAAGCTCGGGAAAAACCTCTGTGGCAAGAGGAAGGCGGAGCTGACTACATTTCTGCGGGATAACTTAGACGTATTCGCATGGTCGCACGAGGACATAGTGGGGATTAGCCTGAGTGTTATCATGCACACACTTCATCTGGACAAAAGCATCCCTGCCAAGTCTCAGAAGCAAAGGCGTTTAGGAACAACCCGGGCTGAAGCCCTAGAAGAAGAAGTAGCTCGGCTCAAGAAATGCAGCTTTATCCGTGAAGCCAAGTTTCCAATCTGGGTCGCCAACCCCGTGCTAGTTCCAAAGCCCAACGGGAAGTGGCGGACCTGCATCGACTTCTCCGACTTGAATAAAGCCTGCCCCAAGGATTGTTTTCCATTGCCAAGGATTGACCAGTTGGTGGATGCCACAGCAGGGCACGAGCTTATGTCCTTTATGGACGTGTACTCGGGCTACAATCAGATCGCGATGAATCCGGCGGACCAGGAGCACACCAGCTTCATGACCCCGACTAATACTGCTACAAGGTCATGCCATTCGGTTTGAAGAACGCCGGAGCTACCTACCAAAGGCTAG
This sequence comes from Humulus lupulus, assembly GCF_963169125.1. Lineage (NCBI taxonomy): Eukaryota > Viridiplantae > Streptophyta > Magnoliopsida > Rosales > Cannabaceae > Humulus > Humulus lupulus. The sequence continues at coordinate 179,892,887 of NC_084800.1, read as the reverse complement.
TAAATAGAATGTTCGCAGACCAGATCGGAAAAAAACATGGAAGTGTACGTTGATGACATGCTAATCAAGTCAAAGATTGCTGATAACCATGTTTCCGACCTGGAAGAATGTTTTAAAATACTGCGAGCATATGGCATGAGGCTCAATCACCAGAAATGCACTTTTGGAGTCGCGTCAGGGAAATTCCTGGGGTTCATAGTCAATACCCGAGGAATCGAGGCAAACCCCGGTAAGATCCGATCACTGCTCGAGCTTCCTTCGCCCAGGTTGCGGAAAGATGTCCAAGGCTTAACAGGAAGAGTGGCAGCACTCAACCGGTTTATTTCCAAGTCAACCGACAAGTGTTTGCCCTTCTACAACCTGCTCTGAGGAAACAAGAAGTTTGAATGGACAGTAGAGTACGAAAGGGCATTCCTCGACCTGAAGGCACATCTGGCTGAACCGCCCATGCTATCCAAACCCAAGGCAAGGGAGCCTCTTTTTCTCTACTTGGTTGTCACTGAGGATGCAGCTAGTGCCATACTGGTACGAGAAGAGGACCAAGTTCAGAAACCAGTCTACTACATCAGCAAGAGACTTCTCGGGGCTGAGTCCCGATACCCGTTGATGGAGAAATTGGCGTTCTGCCTCATCACGGCCTCTTGAAAGCTCAGGCCGTACTTCCAGTCCCACTCGATCCACGTCATAACCGATCAACCTTTAAGGCAGGTTTTGCAAAAACCTGAAGCATCGGGACGTTTGTTAAAGTGGACCATCGAACTCAATCAGTTCGAGATTTTCTACACTCCACGAACTGCCATAAAAAGTCAGGCTCTCGCTGATTTTGTGGCAGAATGCACGGGATTCCAGGAGAATCCAGCAGAGGTCTTACCCCAAGTCACCTCGCCCCAATCGTTGTGGAGGATCTTTGTGGATGGTTCATCCAACGAGAACGGCTCCGGGGCCGGAATCATTCTGATATCCCCCGAGGGACATAGATTCCACTCGGCGCTAAAGTTCGGGTTCAAGGCCTCCAACAACGAGGCAGAGTACGAAGCTTTGTTGGCCGGGCTGAGGATAGCCAAGGAGTTAAAGGCGAGCTCCGTCCAGTGCTTCAGTGACTCCCAACTCGTGGTAAACCAGGTCCTGGGCGAGTATCAGGAGCGGGGACCCAAGATGGCCGCCTATCTGGCAAAGGTAAAAGCTGAGCTGTCTGCATTTGAGCAAGGATCGATCGAACAGATACCCCGGGAACAAAATTCTAATGCAGATGCTCTTGCCAAACTCGCCACCTCGTGAGAGGCAGAGACCTTGGGGTTAGTTCCAATAGAATTCTTGGAAAAACCAAGTATAGAAGGAGACAGGGCTGAGGTCGAGATGGTCGACGCCAGGCCGACTTGGATGACCCCCATTCTTGAATATCTCATCGAGGGCAAGCTGCCTGAAGGACGTAACGATGCACGGCGAATCCTGTATCAAGCCCCTAGATATACGATAGTTGATGGGGTGTTGTACCGACGAGGGCACTCCCTACCTCTCCTCCGGTGCGTTCTTCCAAGTGAAGTGAAGGCCATCCTGCAGGAAGTTCACGAAGGATTCTGCGGAGACCACACCGGGGAGCAGAGCTTGGCCTTAAAGGTTCTCAGGCAAGGGTATTACTGGCCTACTCTATCAAAAGACTCGATCTCGTACGTGAAAAAGTGCGACAAGTGCCAGCGATTCGCTGTCGTTTCCCGAGCTCCTCCAGTCGAGCTGAAGATGATCTCGTCCCCATGGCCGTTTTCCGTTTGGGGGATAGACTTGATTGGCGCCCTCCACACTGGAAAAGGCAGGGTTCGTTACGCCATGGTAGCCATCGACTACTTTACTAAGTGGGTGGAGGCAGATCCGTTGGCAACGATAACGTCCAAAAAGGTGCTTGACTTCGTGGTTAAAAGCATCATCTGTCATTTCGGCCTGCCCAAGAAGATCGTCTCCGATAACGGCACTCAGTTCGACAGCGACCTGTTCACCGAGTTCTGTAAAAGACATGGGATTGTAAAAAGTTTCTCCTCCGTGGCCTATCCTCAGGCTAATGGCCAGGTCGAAGCTGTCAACAAGACCCTAAAGGCAAGCCTCAAGAAAAGATTAGATGAAGCGAAGGGGGTCTGGCCAGAACAGCTCCCCCAGGTCCTATGGGCATACCGGACCTCGCATCGGACTCCTACGGGTCATACTCCCTTTTCCCTAACCTTTGGGAGTGAGGCAGTCCTCCCCGTGGAAATTAAGGTGCTTTCGCATAGAGTCCAGCCTTACGACCAAGATCAAAACCACGAGCTCCTGTTCAATGCCCTCGATCTGGTTGATGAAAGGCGAGAGGATTCGCAACTCCAGCTTGCCCATTATCAGCAGAAAATCATTCGCTATTTCAACGCCAGGGTCAAAAAACGCGCCTTTAGCGTTGGCGACTTGGTCCTGAGGAGAGTTTTTCTGGCCGGAAAAGATCCCAAAGATGGAGTTTTGGGACCAAACTGGGAAGGACCATACCAAGTCATCGAAATCATTAAGGAAGGAACTTATAAGTTAGCTCGGCTTAATGGAGGGGCGGTCCCGCGGACTTGGAACGCCATCCACTTAAAGAAATATTATCAATGATTCACTTGTAAGGCTTGGAATGCCACTTTTTATGTATTAATGAGAATCAACTTTCTGTTTATATTTGTACATATTTTCAAGTGTAATCTAAAGTAACCACGAAAGACCCTTTCCCAGTTACTTGGGGGGCATATTGTACCTGGATATAACCAGGTCTCCTTAATGACTTAGAAGTTGATTCATATCAATTGACCGTTGTTTTTCTTAAAAAAACGCGAGATATTGATAAGGATTGGCGCTAACTAAGTCCTACCTGGTCTTAACCGGGCCATAAAACTTAGAAGTTGATTTAAATCTATTGATCGTTGTTCTTCTTAAAGAGCTTGAGATATGGATAAAAGTTAACGCGAACTAAGTTTTCAAAATAAGTTCCTGGTCTTAACCGGGTCATAAAACTTAGAAGTTGATTTAAATCTATTGATCGTTGTTCTTCTTCAAGAGCTCGAGATATGGATAAAAGTTAACGCGAACTAAGTTTTCAAAATAAGTTCCTGGTCTTAACTGGGTCATAAAACTTAGAAGTTGATTTAAATCTATTGATCGTTGTTCTTCTTAAAGAGCTCGAGATATGGATAAGAGTTAACGCGAACTAAGTTTTCAAAATAAGTTCCTAGTCTTAACCGGGTCATAAAACTTAGAAGTTGATTTAAATCTATTGATCGTTGTTCTTCCTAAAGAGCTCGAGATATGGAAAAAGATCATCATAAACTAAGTTTTTCAAAAGATTGTAACCGAAATACGTAAAGGCAAAAAAGAGGAGATCAATCAAAAACATAAAACCAAATTGTCTCGAGGTGGAAGCACCTCATGCGAAGGTTACACAAAAAATCATAAAAAAATAGTGAAGGGCAAAAGAGAGGAAAAACCCTAAGCTCCGCCAGGTGGCCCCTTGGAGGTCGCCGTCTCACCTTGCTCAGCAGCGCCAGAGCCTTCCCCGGCCTCGGAGGGCACCTCTTTATCAAGGCAAGCTTGGAACTTCACCAGCAGGCGCTCCCAGAGGCTCGCCGACATGAAAGAAAAGTCTGCGTCTAGATTGTAGACCCAGCAATGGTAGAATAGATCTTCCATGGACTTTTCTAAAGTTGACCGCTCGGCCTCCAGGGCATCTTGTGCGACCTGGACCTCAGTCTTCGCGGCAGCTAGGTCTGTCTGCGAGGTGGAGAGAGAGGTCTCGAGCTCTTGAACCTTTGAGCGGGAATTCTCCAACTCGACCTGAGAGGCCGCCAAGGCATCCTTGGCCGCTTGCAGGGTAGTCTGATGCTCGTCCCTCATATCCCCGAGCTGAGTTTTGGTCCTTATGATGCTCCGGTGTAGGGCGACAACGCTCTACAAAGACAGAGACTACTGCCTTAGAAAAAAACAGGGCAAAGAATAACAAAGTAAAAAACCACAAAAGTTAAGGTTGACTTACTGTCATGGCCATGCCTAGTGAAGACTCCAGCACGTCCACCGGGCTCATTGTCTCGATGGCCCGGAGCTCCTTCTCGGTGAACTTGTATGTATGGCTGACGGCGTAGTTCGCCGACTCATACACCGTTCCCCGGAAGGCCTCGGGGATCTTCTCCAAGTCCTGGGGATTGACTAGTATGCGCTCGTCGGAGGATACAATGGCCGAAGTCCCGACCTCCATCACTGCGTCCCGGGCGGCGAGTGGAGCTCGCGGAGCCGGTGGAGGCATATTGCTTCCCCCTGCAGCAGGAGGAACCGCTCCTGCGACCTGTGAAGTTAGGGCTTGATCCTTCTCCTTTGCAGGAGACTTGGTGGGGGTCCCGGCGGCGTTCCTGGACGTCCGGAGCCTTTTCATTCTTGGCCCAGCTGAGGGGTTCCCCCCGAAGACCGCACCTCGCAGGCTTTCCTCGGACTGAGACATCTCTTCTGTCAAAACAAAAACATGGTTAGTACAAGTTAGCAACCATACAGAGACAAAGACAAAGGGTTAAAAGTAAAAAGTATGCGAATACTAAGGGAGCCCTACCCCCTGAGCTGGAAGAAGAACCTAAGACGATTACTTCCCGAACTGGCGCAAGTTCTGGGTCCGGGTCTGACTCAGGGCTAGATTCTCCTACATACTGCCTAAGCCCCGGAGCTAAGATACCCCTCCGGAGTGATGGAAATGAGCAGAGGTTGGTCCCATACTCCTCGAATAGGACCGACCTAAAGGCTAGGATGTTATCTACTACTACGGTACCCCTAGGTTAGCTCTCTTGGTGATCCAGCACGAGCCGGTCGACACAATGGAGCAGGGTTGTATTCAGGTCCGGATCGCTTCGGTGACGATGGACGAGATGCCTAGGATTGAACCTAGCTAGTCGGGGGTCTGCTGTGGCCCTATCTAGAATCCTAAACGTATAAGGGTTACCTTGGTCAGAAGGACCCGCGGCTGCTCCGGAATGGATCCTCTCCTCGCCCGTCACCGGGACGACCTCCAAGGTCCGCTTCCTACTCCTCACGAGCGGGACTTTGTCGCCCTCATCCTCCTCATCTTCGTCTTCCGCGACCTCCTCCATGACAATGGGTCTGGTGTCGCGAGCTGGGGGAAGCCCCCAGGGCCTCCTGAGGTTTAAAGTCTGATTCGGGAAAATCAGCTTGCAAGCCACCATCGTCTCATCCGTCACGAGCACCCGGTAGTCCTTCTCACTGGGGGACAAGCCCGCTAATGTCTCATATTGACCCCCGAGGGTCGCAGATTTCTCTGTCCTCGCGAAGATAGCTGCAGGATTAATCCAAGTCAGAAAGGGACACAAGAATTGTGCGGAACTTAACTTACGAGCTAAAGATAAAAAGCACTTACGAGGACGATTGAAGTAATGGAGCTCGCAGTTCCTGAACCCCGTCGACATAAAGAATTGGTCTTTAAAGTCATTGGGGTGGCTGGGCAGCTCGATGACCGCAGCCGTATTGGGGAATCGTGTTAGATAGTAAAACCCATTGCCTCGCCCCCGCTGATCCGGGCTGGCCTTGAGGCAGAAGAAATACAAAATATCTGCAGGAGTGGGGACCTCCCACTCATGCTTCAAAAATAAGTATCTCAACCCCGCCAACAACCGATAAGAGTTGGGGTGGAGCTGGAAGGGGGCCAACTTCACATAATTCAAGAAGTCAGCGAAGTACCGGTCCAGCGGCAGGAAGGCCCCCGCCTTGAAATGCTCGTCGCTCCAGGCCGCGAACGATTCGTCAAGCGGCGCGCAGCTTCGCTCGCCCTCGGCGGGAGGTCGTGCCACCACAAATGCCTTCCCCAACGCGATGTTGTGGGAGAGGAAGATTTTATTGATCTTCGCTTGGTCGGTGATCTTTGAGACGATCCTCTCTGCCTCAAAGAACGCGTCAGGAGCCACCTCGAGCTCCCGCTCCACTCCTGGCCCAAAGCTAGGGATCGGAGAGTTCGGTATCACCGCTTTGCCTTTGTCCTGCTGGGAGGACGAGCTTCCGAAGGTCTTTTGTGGGGCGTTCCTTGTTGGTGCCATCTGGTCGCCTAACGAACAAAAGATAACATTTCAGAAAAGGCGACCCAAGCATGAAGAAAAAGCAATTATTATTTGCACGAGCTGAGGTAAGCCCAGCCCGTGGAGAGTAGGACCACGCGGTTCTATGAACACGCATCTGTGCTCCCAACAGATCCCCGATTACTCGGAATTCGTGTGTTAGGAGGGTCAGGATAGAATTTTCCTTGGGGGGAAAGTTTCAGTAGGCAAAAATTGCAAAACCGCCTGTGAGGCGTGTTCCCTAAGCTACTCGGTTTTGCACCCCAAAGTTCCAAAGCTCCTACCTAGAAATTTTCCCCAGAAAAAGCATCCTGAAAACCCTACTCTTAAGTGATTTCCTACAGCAAAGATACCCTAACCTAAAAGGGCTTTCACCCTCCGTATCCACAAAACCCAGTAAACACTTGCATGCGGCTACAGTAAATTTTTTACCTAAGCTACAGTGACATGTATTTTCAAAACGCACATGGTCAGGAAACTTATAGGATATTTGATTGGAAAGTGGATGAAGGTGTCGCCTAGGTGGGGGCTTCGCCGGAATACTTGTCCAAAGCTTTGGAGGAGTTCTCACGCCTGAGCTTCTTGGATGCTGAAAATGGTGGTCACAAAGAAGAGGGTTTCTTTTTTTTTTCTTCTTCTGAGATGAAGAGAGAAGAAGGAAAGAGTTTCAGATAAATTTCGAGTAAAAGGGTGGCCCATGCATAGAGTGGCCACCCCTTTTATATATACGCGAATGGTCACGTTAGAAGGGCCGTTGGATGGCCCTGATGTGGGATCCAAGGCCCTCCACTCGAAATACGAAACGACGGCTGGGCATAGGCTAGGCCATTAAATGCGGTTCTCGTAAGACATACCGTCACCACCCACTATGTTCCACATATCAGGCGCCTGCGTAAAAAGTGGAATACGAAGAGTTCATGGGGAAGTCTAAAAGCCCCTACCGAGGTCTTATATACAACGTAGCATACCACGAGCAGGAGCTTGGGGGGCAGATGTACGCCCTGATTTTCCCACGGGTTTATTAGCAGGCCGAGCTGCGGCCTGATCATGATTACCTCATGATCATCCCCAGGGCTGGAGTTACTGTCGTAATGTCGTGCCTTCTTAGCTCGAGGAAGCCCCAAGAGCTCGCCTTCACCGTCCAAGACCGGGGCAGGGATTCCAAAGGCCGAAGACCGAGCTAAGTATGAAGCTCCTGGTACGAGCTGGATATGGAGGCTGTGACCCCTTTTGTGAAGACAACACACGCAAGGTAAACGTGCATATATCAGGCATCACGTGTCTGATATCCCCCTGACTTCTCGGACACGCAGCAGGAACGTGCGTATTCAGATACCCACGACTGGGTTTGGCCGTGCGGCCCATTACCTCCTTACCTATCGATTTGACCATACTTATGTGCAGGTTTAGGAATTAATCATGAATGTCGCAGAATTGATACGACAAGTAAGAAGGTCACGGGATGACTTTCTTACCAACTTCCAGGTGCCTTCTCCTATAAATATGGAGACCTTGGGAGTTGATAGGGGTTGGAAAAATAATCTCTTGTAAGAAATACTCTGTAATCAAATACTCAGTATATATCAATAATATTGACTAGTGGAGTAGAAGGATTTTAACCTTCGAACCACTTAAAAAACGTGTCCTGGGTCATCTCTTTCATCCTCTAAGATCATATATCTGATTCGGTTCTACATTTGGCACTAATCCCTCCCTCTTCTTCTCTTAATTACCTGTTGGCGAAGAACCGCGTCAACAATTGTATATTTATGTGATAAATGTGTGAGACCACATTATTATGTGGGTTTATTTGAGTTACTTGGCACGAGGTGATCCTAGGGAGCAAGTTAGCGGGAAAGTCACAATGGGACCCAATACCTGACTCAGGACGAGTCAAGGGGTATTTTGGGTATTAGGCATTTAATTGGGTTATCAGGTAATGGAAATGAATAATTGCAGATTTTATTTGGATTTTATGAGTTTAACAAGGAATATTGGGGGATTTGACCATTTTGCCCTCATGGATGTTTTTGGTACCTCGAGCCTCGAGATTAGCTTAAGTCACTTAAGCCTTAGGAAACTAACGACAAAAACACAAAAACACTTAGAAGCTGCCACTGACCGACCCTCTCTCTCTCCTTCACTCTCTTTCTCTCAAAAAACTTTTCTAAGCAAACCTTTGAAGAATTAAGCAAATTTCTAGCTGAAACTTGGATAACTGAAGCCTAAACTTGGGGAGTTAGTTCTGTTGCAGCTTGTGGGATTAATCTTCAGTTGAGGTAAGCTTTAGATTGTGTTTTTGGCCATTGAAATTCTATGTTTTACTTGGCTGTTTTGAAGTGTGCTTGACCCTTTAAGCTTGAGAATTGGCTTGGTGTTTTGATGAGTTTTAAGACTGGATTTTTGTTGGGTTTTGTTGCTGGGAAGATGTTAGAACTGTTGTGGGGATTGAATTATAGTTTTGGGGTGAAATTGGGTTAGTTTGGATTGAAATTGGTTGCTGAAAAGTGTGAAAATATGGGTTCGTGGGTCCAAGTCGCAACCTTGTTATTGAGGGGTCGCGACTCAGCTTAAACTCAGGGCCTTGGGAGGTCTTTATCTGGGAGGCGCACTGCGACACTCAACGGCAAGTCGCGGCCTGCGTCCCTTTGACAGAGGAGGAGGCTTTCGGGTAGGAGGGGCGCGTCGCGACCCTCCAGGTCGGGTCGTGGCCCGCCTGGGCATTTTTGGCCTTGGGAAGTTTTTAAAAATGGGAAGTTTTTCTTTAGGGCTCGGGATTGATTCCGCTACCCGGTATAGTGGAACTCGAGGCCCCAGAGGCTAGGACTCGGTCCGGAAGCCTTTATTTGCTCATTTTTGATTGAATCCTATATTATGGTTGTGACTAGGTTATCGCTAGGGGCTAGAAACGGGGATCGTGTTCGAGGGTCGTTCTTATTTACGCTATACTCAAACCTGAGGTAAGAAAACTGCACCCAATACGTGTTATATGTGATTGGGGCTTGGCTCGACTGTTATCAATTATCATGAATAGGGCTTGGGCCCCAAGGACATTTATATTTAAGCTAATGCTTCACATGTTGGTCGATACTTACTTATGAGTTCCATTATTTTTGTATGAATTTCGTGGTTAGGGCATAAGGCCCGTTAAATAAGTATGGTTAGTATTGTGAGAATGTTTATTTGATGGTGTTATGTGATTAACATGTATGCGTGCTTATTTGTTTGGATATGGCTATCTATATCTGTTTCTGTATTGAGGTATGTATTCCTGGATCAGGGCTTGACTTATTAGTCAAGGACGACAAAAGCGCGCTACACGCTGGTCGAAAGACTTAGACCTAAGCCAACAATGTACTATTACGTTGGCCGACTCTATGGTCGTTGGTAAACCATGGGGTTGGGCTAGCTCTATGGCTAGCTATTCAGAGCTAAGGGTGACGGCCCCAAGTGACTCTGGTCACATAGCTAGGGCATAGGCCCGGGGTTGGCTTTAAGGTTAACTGTTCAAGGTAGCGGCCCCGTGTTGGTCCAATGACCACTTGTTTGTAACTGAATGATTGTATGTGTAGGTTATTACTGTTGGACATGCTATATAAGTTTCTGGAAGTTTATATTTTCTGTTTATGAACATGTTGAGTTTTCTTTCTAAGCCTTGGCTCACGGGTGCTTTGTGGTGCAAGTAAGGGGAAGGGAAAGCTTGACCAACCATGATTTGGAGAGCTTCGGTGGCGGCGTGTACATATGCAGCTGCTCGACCATCACGGTTGGGAATATCTCAGAGGAACTGGGTTGTAGCCCTATTTTTGCCGCTTAGGCCGGCTGAATGTAACTTTTGATGTATATTCACATTTTTAAAAGTTTGGTTGTAATATTTTGAGATCACATAAATGTTTGAATCTTTTCAAATAAAAGTAACGTTTCTTTGACCAAAAATTTTAATCCTTACCTTTGACACTAACCATAGTTACACATTTTAAAATCAAATGACTTAGTTAGCAAGTCTGATATAATTTAAAGTACATAATGTAATATTCCTTGATTAGAAAGATATTACATTAGCGTCTTGCCACTTCGTCTTGACATGTCATTGCTTTTGCAGGCCACCACGTGACAATGTCGAATTTTGAGTATAACATATATCTATATTGATTTTTTGTTGAATCATATAAAACAAATAAAATGGTAAATATTAAATATTTAAATTAATAATTTATGAGAGTATATATGCTATTCCATACAAAAGTCATACATTATCTTGAAATATATATTGTATTAAAGGTTAAAAAAACATATGTATAAACATGTTAATTTTATTCAATTTTAGTTTTTTTTATATATATTAAATTAGAATAAAAATAACAATTTATAAATTGAGAGAATGAAAATGACAAAGTGGTGTGAAACTTACATATTTCAATTCTATTTCTAACAAAAATCATGCAAGTAAACAAGAGTATTCATTCCCGTTCCCAAATGCTATCATAGTAAACACATCATTAATTTATTTGGAATAGGTTTTACTTCAACATATTTTAATTTAAATTAAAATATATGAGATTTAATATTTATTTGTACCATAGTATAAAGAGTTAGAAGCAAGGATTGAATTATACTATTAGAAAAGATTGGGATTCGATTAAACTTGATTATTTTATTTGAAGTGTTGCATTGTGTTTAGTGCATTAAATGACTAAATGATCTAATAAATAATTAAAAATATGTAAATAATAAAAAAAGATTATACTAAATAAGAGTTTAAAATAATTATTTAATTTAATATAAATGTTAATTAAATAAATTATAAAATAAACACTTCAAATAATTTTAAGAGAATATGCAACTTTAGTGCTATATTCATTGTCTTAAACACAACTTAGTATCATAATTAACACCATTGAATACTAAATCAAAATTGTTCGATTTCACTCATTTTAGAAAATAATGATCTTATAAGAAATTTATAAATATTTTTTTAATTCTTTCATTTAAATTCTTTTTAAATTTAAAATATATTTAAAAAAAAAAAAAGAAGCTATCCTACCATGCATGAGATTATTTTACCCACAATTCTCTATTAGATAAATAATCGTGCATGAATGAGATTATTTTGGAGGACTTATTTATGAGGTCCTTTTAGAGATCCAAATATTGGACTGGACAATGACCAAACGGACCCCTAAGATGCGACGTTTCTCTTTTGATTGAGACGGTGGCTTTCTTTGCTTAATATTTAGAGCTTTTAGAAATGGCAATGGTCGTCATCATTATAAGCTAGTAGATAGACTGTACTGTAGAGACCTCATGGATTGCTTTTTCTTGGTTGTGGAGTAAAGAGTAATTAGATGGATGTGATGTGATGAGATGAAAATCCCTCGAAATTTTCTATGGCAGAATATATGCAAATATTATAAGATTTCTTCTCCAGGTCTCACATATTATTTATTTATTTATTGAAAGGGGTCGCACATATTATTTGGTCATCATCTCTTCTGCTAGACGTCATTTAATTTTTCTGAAAAAAAAAAATTGTGCCGCTAATTTCAGATTAAATGTCATTATAAAATGGAATAAGAGAGAGAATAGATCAGTTAGAAAAAAGGAAGAAGAAAGAGAAGACTGTATTTGTGGCTCCCAACATGATTATTTGCAGCCAAATAAATCATTTTTCAAATTTTTTATTCCACGTGTCAATTACATTTGGATAGTTGAAAATTTCCACCACTATGAATAACTCTACTCTAAATTTTATTTCTCTCTCTCACACACTCCATTCTAAATTTTCTTGTTCCTACTAGTCTAGCTGGCCCATTGTTTTCCACTGATGTGTTTGTTCATTTACCACTCTCATTTCACCTTCTGAATCAAACAAAAACAAAGGTAGGACAATTTTGTTTCATCTCTTAGAAGAAAGTGGAAACAACAACGTTAATGAAATAGGTTTTGTATTTGTTTTACTTATTTAATTTTTGTGATTCTGCAGCACTGGGCTGGGTCTTGCCTGTTATTTATTTTCTCTCTGTATCCAAATATTAATTTTGGCTTCTTTCTTCTCATGCCTACGTTTGCAGCAGCAGCAGCAGCAGGGATTTGAAGTATTGTGATATATTGGTATATGAATGTATTTCCAGTACCTTATGTATGCATGTGTTGTTGGTTTTGGACCTACTAATTGAGTAAATAAAACAATCTAGGTTTGGTTTTGGCTTTCTGAATCAGAGCTATCAAAATGAAAATAGAAAGTTAGTATTGTAAATTTGGTGTTTGGTCTCTACAGATGTGCTCTAAAGTATATTTAAGCTATTCATGCAGATCACCATTTCTGGATTAATATGAAGAATGAAAATCTAGCGGAGTTAGAGAGAGGATGCTATCTTTCTAAGGAAATATCCCGACTATATGCTTTTAATTATGAAGGTTATATTGCATGCATTTGATATTTCATCTTAAATATATTATTTATATATTTATGTAAAACATCGACTTAATTATGCTAATAATTAATAGAAAGGACAAAGGTACAAGATCTCGAAAAAGAAGTTGCAATGTTGAAACAGCGGATCGATGATATGGAAAATGAACAGAAGGTGAGCTTAGACTTATGAACAAGCTCTTAGTCTTTAGATCATTGCTAATTTTTTACTTGTGTTAATATTCTAGTTTGCTGAGGTTTTAAAGCTATTTGCATGATAAATTAATTATTGATGAAACTTTTTCTGCTTTTATATTACGATTCTCAATTGGTAATTGACATCTCCACTGCCAAAGATTATGAAAAAGAACAAGGCAGTTCTACAAGAATCGAGTGAGGATGACAAAGCGCTTATGGGAGCTCTTATTGCAAATGAGCAAAAGATCAAGGATGAGTTGACTGATCTAAGGAGGTTCTTCATTGACGTAAGTGTTAAATTTTTTATTTTATTTTAATATGCTCTCTAGAAATTAACTAGAGGTTAAGATTTATAAATTGCCGCAAACTAAAACAATACTAAACTAATGTATGTTACTTCTTTAATTGACTTTTAGCATTTGAAAGGAAATGTATCAAGTCCTACTCCTTTCGTTGTTAAGAAAATGGGTGAACTCGACTCTCAACCATTCATTCAAGCAATGGGAATATCCAAGGAGGACACCATTATTCATGAAGCTATAGTGAATTGCTCATTATGGAACGAGAATATTAAAGATCCACACTGGCATCCTTTCAAAATTATCAGCATTAGAGGGAAACTTAAGGTATGCTGTGCATGGTTTTGGAAACATATATTTGTTATCAATTGTCCCATGCATACTTAACTAACTTATCTGTAATTTTACCTTAGCACAAGTGAAGATGACAAGATTAATCTTGGATAACTAATACTTTCAGATGTTTGTTTATGTTGTTGAAATGCTGTTTTTTATTTACATATATTATAATACAGGAAGTCATTGATGAGGAGGATGAGAAGCTGAAAGGACTAAAGAAGGAATTCGGTAAAAACGTTCATGAGGCGGTTAAAACGGCATTAACTGAGATGAATGAGTATAACCCTAGTGGTCGTGTTGTTGTACCAGAGCTGTGGAGTGTCGAAGAAAATAGGAAAGCAAGTTTGAAGGAGGTGGCTGCGTATATGCTCGATGGTTCCACTCCTAAGAGGAGCAAACGCCTAAAGTAGATTCGCTATACAGTGTTTCTAATTAAACATTTAATTTTCTTTCCTATTGAACTGTCTTACTAAATCAATTTCTTTTGTTGGTTAAATTATTGCAGGAAGAGAAAGTGAAGTTCATCATATACTTGTACTTGGAACTGGGATTTGGTCTGTGACTGACACCATTATTTAGATATATTTTGGAAACTAGTTTCAAGTTTTATATTGACAAGACTTCAGGATGACCCCCTTTTTGTTCTTTTATGATGGGCTTTTGTTTTGTAATTATGGGTCATGTTTTGATCATCGCCTAAGTACTTTTGAGCATGCTTGTTCTTAATTCATATTGAAAACCTAAGTTTTCTATCTTTCTAATTTTACAATATTCAAATAATTTATATCTTGACTTATGCTTGAACATTAAAATCTAAAATCATGAGAATCGACACACGAAATTACAAGTTTCATAGGCCTTGAAAACTTAATCCTGCTGACTAGTGCTAGGATCCCTGAACCAGGGTAATAAATGTAATTTTACAATACTCTCACGATGTAATTTTACAATATCAAGATGTAATGTTACAATAACAAGTTTAAGATACTGTACTGTCTTTTTCAAAATTCAGTGAATCATTTTACCCTATATACCAAATCCTTTAGTTATAGATGCAAGATCCACATAAACAACCAACAGTTGTTAATCACTAACAATCTTGCTGTACACACAGACTGACGTGAATACTTACTTAAAAAAAATGAACAAACTCACATAACATAAGACTATTTCAGACACAATGGGACTTAATTTGTCATACTGAAAATATTGGTCCTTACAATTTTCCATTTGACAAATTATGGTCAATGACAAAAAAAAATCAATGCAAATCAAAATATTAACCATGCAACCAACAAGAGTTTAGACAAACAGTAAACAGAGTCTTAAACAGCCACAATAACGAACAAAATATAAAAGAGACTGGAGAAACCGTAAACAAGTTTTTAAACAACTAAAATAACAAAAAACAACACAAGATCAAAACAATAAAAGAAGTAATATAAGATCATCTCCCCCTTCATTGAGCATAATCTTTGACCACATTCAGGTAACAGTTGCATCAGATTGCTCCCCCTGGAGAGCTGCAGTTGAATCTGGAGCCTGAGCAATGGCATCAGGAAGTTCTGGTGTAGATGTTGTGGCCAACTCTGTGTCAGCTAGAGGCACTGTAGATGAAACTGGGGGCACTTGAGATAAGACTGGAGCAAGAGAAGTAGACTCCCCCTGGATAGGAGTCGAAGACTCAGGAGCTACTGAAGACTCACCAAACGAGTCACGATGAAATGCAGGAGGAGAGACATCGAGCGAAGGGTTAAACTGAGAGCCATACTTAGTCTGAACAACCGTATCTTTGACAATCTGAATAAGCTTGTACATAGATGCCTCAAAAGCCAATTGTCGCTTCTGATCTTTCTTGTAACGCTTAGTGAAGTCCTTGAACTCGATATACAATTGTTCTTGCCAACTGGAATTAGAAAAACCCTTAAACAAAGGAGCTTTAAGCTTAGATGGCTTCGAAGAAGAAGGAGCAGTGGAATAAACCTTCTTGTTGAGAACTGCCATAATTTTTTCAGACAAAACAGGATTCGCAACATGGAAGTCATGTGTGGTCAATGGTGGTTTTGTAGGCTGAATAATTTTTTGAATCAACCTTGGATAAGGAAACTTGTTGCGTGTACTAGTGGAGGAAGCCACATCAAAAATTCGATCATAGATGAGACTAGACAAATCAATGGACACTCCAGTTCCCACAGCATACAGAAATTTCCCAATCTCAAGTGTAACAGAGGATATGTGAGAATTGGGAAACCAATTATATAAGGCCACTCAATGAAGGACTCTATAGAATGGAGTCGACTTTGTTACAGGAATATCATGATTCCCCCAAACATAATCAGACTGGCCAGTTAGAACTTGACCCATGGTAGTTTGAATTGGAGTGTAGGATTTATTATATGCAGGTTTAAGTACTTTTGGAACTTTGAGTACACGGGCTATAGTGGATGCTGCAAATTTTATACGACTACCTTTCACAAAAGCAGTAAGAAAATCTTCATTCTCCCCATCTAAAACAGACTTATCTGGATTAGCATAGAACTCCCTAATTAAAATGGGATGAGGAGACACCAATTTGGACACTGTATGAACCCAATGCCTAGACTTTAAAAGTGCAAATAAATCAGGAAAATCCTCCAAAACAACAGAGTATTAAAGCCACAATTCTCTCACAACAAACCATCTTTGATAATGCGACGCCTTAGTAGCATCTACAAAGTAGTGAATAGAGGTAGGATCAACAATAGACACAGAATCCTTAGGGCCACAAACATGCTTGGATTTTTTAGGAGAAAGTTCAAACTCAGGGTCTTTGGACTTACATTTTGGAGCAGAGGATTTTTGGGAGGTGATGAAACAGACACTTTTCCTTTTCTTTTGGACAGAGCAGGGACATGGGGTTTGGGTTTTGGCTTGATTCCAGACCGTGTCTTGGGATGTTTGGGTCATGACTGCTTAGACACACAAGGCGAGTTAGGAGGGGAAGGAGCTGGTGGGTTAGTGTTTGGCAATGGAGAGGACTCACCAGGTGGAGACGATGACACTACAGAAGAACGAGTAACACGTTTTAGTGAAGACACAGAAACAGATTGAGAAGACTTACCTGCGAAACAATGCGGCTGTGAATCGACCACCCCAGCCTTAGGACTGCCACTAGGAGCAGACTCAGTCACCACCTCAGGAAGAGACGTCAACGGAGAAGATGGAGACAACTCAGCGACAGTTGGCGGAACCGAAAGTATGGCCAGAGCCAAACTAGGGTCAAGATTAGGGGACACAACCTGATCAGGCTATGTGGCAACTGCAGAGGCCCCAGACGCCTCCACAGAAGGAGGGGCAACCACCTCTGGAGAAGGAGAAACAGTTGCATCAGCGACGGGAGAAGGTTGGACAATCGAACGGCGGCGATTGGCTATTTTTTTTATAATGCCAAACACGTTTAGGGTTTCTGAGATTAGAGCACTGTAAAAATAACTCACACAAGCTCAAGAGATGTTATACTTATAGAAAGACCATTTGAATTCCCCTACGAGTGATTGACCGTGCATGAAAAAATGTTATTTTTTTAAAAACGCACATAAAAAAAAAACACCAAAGCCCATAAAAAAAGAAACCACAGTAATATATGAAAGACCAAACATGACATTTGTAAAAAAATGAAACAAGAAGAAAGTCTAAAGAGCCAATATAAAAGAAATATTCACACTTGAATGGCAGTAGAGATTTATTAACAACAACTCTGATAAGCTCAACATGTATGCAAAAAAAAAAAAAAAACTTATCTGGCCAAAATATATACACCATGCTTGCCAAAAAAAAAAAGAAGAAAAGTTTGTGATTTATACACCCTGAAAAACACTACTTAAGTAAGAACACAATTTTTTTCTTAACAAGAGATTTGAGCCACTATTTTCATTTGTGTGTGAAAAAAGACCTCATGTGGACCAAGAAGCACTAGGAATCATTAACTGATCCACTCACTTAAAAAAAAAATTATTTTATTTATTCTCTTTTGACAACAGACACTCTGAGTTTTCCAAATACCCAGCACTGGCTTTCACTCATCATCAGAGATGTAGCCATCTCCCTTTTTTTATTTTTCTCATCAAATACCAAAAGGAGGAGCAAACTCCTCAGGGCATATGATGGTACAAAGGAAGCTCTTCCCATTGCATCCAATAATGGTAGCCTTTTGAGCTGGAGAAAATAAATGCTCAATTCTAAATCTTGAAAAAAAAAATTGATGTGATTAAATAAGCACTGACCAATAAAGAAGTAATTCACACAAACAAACAAAAAAAATTGGCAAAGCATGAGAAACAAAAATGTGACCAGACGTGACACCAAACCTCTCAGATGGTGCAGAGACCAATGCTGGTTCATAAATGTTCATATGTTTGAGCATCAAGAGCTGTTGTAAACAGATCTGCTAACTAGGCATTAGTGGAAACATGAGAAATTGTTAGCAGTTTAGACTTAACCATGTTTCTAATGAAATGATAACGTATGTCAATGTGTTTGGTCCTTGAATGTTGAACTGGGTTTTTTGAAATGTTAATGGCGCTTGTGCTATCACAAAAGAGCGTCAATGACTTTTGGGGATAGCCATAATCAGTGAGCATCTTATTGAGCCAGATGAGCTGAGTATAGCAGCTGCCAGTCGCAATGTACTCTGCCTCAGCAGTGCAGAGTGAAATAGAATGTTGTTTCTTGCTAAACAAGGAGACCAAATTGTTTCCTATATAGAAACAACCCCCAGAAGTACTTTTCCTATCATCTAGAGATCCTGCCCAATCAGAATCACTATACCCCACCAAGGACATATTTGTATCACATGAATACCATAAGCCAAATTCTATAGTCCCAGCAAGATATTTAAAAATACGTTTGACAGCAGTAAGATGAGACTGTTTAGGATTGGCTTGATAACGAGCACATAGACCAACACTAAAGGAAATGTCAAGACGACTAGCTGTGAGTTACAACAAGCTTCCTATCATGCTACGGTATAGGGTTGGATCTACGCGGTCACCAGATTCATCTTTATTCAGTTTAGAGGTGGTGCCTATAAGAGTGCGTGCATGTTTAACTTAAGTGAAACCAAAATTTTCTAACATGGACTTAGTATACTTGGACTGAGAAATAAGCATTCCCTGATCTGATTGCTTAATCTGAAGTCCTAGAAAATAAGATAAATCTCCTATTAGACTCATCTCAAACTCACTTTGCATAAGTTCCACACATCTATTAACCCCACTCTCACAAGTTGACCCAAAAATTATGTCATCCACATATATCTATGCAACAAATATTCTATCAGTTAGATACCTGATAAAGAGAGTATTATCAGCACTACCACAGGTGAATCCATTTGACAAAAGATAGGCAGTAAGTCTGTCATACCATGCACGGGAGCTTGCTTTAACCCATATAAAGCCTTTTTCAATTGGAAAACATGGCCAGGGAACTGAGGGTCCTCAAAACCTTGAGGTTGTTTCACATAAACTTCCTCTTGGAGAATCCCATTCAAAAACACATTTTTTACATCCATTTGATGCAATTTTATTCTCAGATGGCATGCTACTGCAAGAAGTAACCGAATAGATTCCAACCTTGCAATTGGGGCAAAGGTTTCTTCAAAGTCAACTCCTTCCACCTGATTGTAGCCCTGTGCTAGTAACCTTGCCTTATTCCTTATTACTGTTCCAAACTCATCTGATTTATTCTTGAAAATCCATTTAGTTCCAGCAACATTAGCTCCGTCAGGTAAGGGTACTAAGATCCACACATCATTTCTTTTGAATTGAAATATCTTGTCTTGCATAGCAGCAAGCCAAAACTCATCTAAAAGAGCGTCCCTGACACTTTTTGGCTCAATCTGAGATAAGTAACAGGCAAAAGCAATAATATTTTGTATTTTTCTTCTTGTGACCATGGTGGCATTTGGATTTCCAATAACAATATCAGGTGGATCAGCTTTTTGAATCCAGGACGGTGGTCCATTCTTATAAAGCTTTGCATGTTGAGTCTCCTTTGGCAGAGCACTGGTGACTTCTTCATCACCATTGGAGCTGCTAGTGTAATTCCCTGAAATCCTTACTGCGGTTTAATGGTTGGATTAGTAGGTTAGGAGGGCCATAACTGTTTAATTATGCCATTAACTGATTATATGCATGTTTATGTGAATTATATTATAATATGATGTTATATGCATGCATGTGGGTCCACATTTGATTATTAGGGTGTTTTGATAATTTGGCCGTTGAGGGCATATTTGTGTATTTTGGTGCATATTGTGAGTTATGGATGAGATCACATTATTATGGAGATATATTCGAGCTATTCGACATGAGACGGTCTTATATTATAAATTAGTGGTTTTGTCATAACGGGGTCATTTATTGGGATATTGAGTAATGAGAATGTTATTTGATGATAAATTGGGAGTTATTGAGATCAGGAGGAAATTCTGGAAGTTTTTACTATAATGTCCCCGAGGGTATTTTTGGGACCCCGAGCACTAGGTTTTATTTGAGGTTACTTAAGCTTGAAGTAGCTTGTCAGATAGAATAGTACATTAGAAAACACTTTCTCTCTTCCCGTTAGTTCATTTTACCGTTCGAGGCATTTTCGAAGAAATCTTCAGTTCTAGGAGTCAGAATCAAGCGAGGATCGAGGCATAGTGATCCGAGGAAAGATTAAAAGCTTCTTGACCGAAGGATTTGACGAGAAACAACCCAATCAAAGGTAATCTAAGTTTAAAGTTTTGAGTTTTTAGAGTTTTTAAGCTTTGAATTGGATTTTGTGAATCGTTGAGTTTTCGGTTCGTTTGAGCCTCGGGATTTGATTGTTTTGGATCATTGGGGAGTTTGGGAACTTTTATTTTTGGATTTGGAAGTGTTTAGGTGTGTTTTTGGAAGGTTTGGGATGAAGGAAATCGAGTTCTTGGATGGTTCTGGGTGGGGGGCCGCGACTCTATTCTTGGGCGTCGCGACCTAAGCTCGAAGAAGGAGCTTGGGAGGTTTTGGCCTTGCTGGGCGCCGTGGCCCTTGCTCCTGGTGTGGATGGGGGCCGCAGCTCAAGGTGCTAGGGCCGCAGCTCTTGGGTGGTTTTGAGGCCGTTAGAGTGTTTTGATCTCTGGAACTTGGTTTTAGGTCTCGGGATTGTTCCTACTACCTGGATTAGTGGGGATTGATGTCCTGGAGGCTAGATCTTGGTTTGGGAACCTTTGTTTTTAATTTTATTGATGGTTTCCCATATTTGGTTATGACTAGATGACCGCTAAAGGGATAAAAGTCAGATCGTTCTCAAGGGTCGTTCTTTTATTTATTCTCGCTCGAATCAAAGGTAAGAAAACTGCACCCTGTGTATATGACATGTGCGATTGTTGTCGAGAAATGTTGGTTGATAATTGTGGACATTGATTGCATATTAAATGTTTAGCAGAGCTTGCTTACTTGTTTATGGTACTGATTAGTCAGGGACGACACTGGTCGCATACTACTAACCTATGAGTCAGAAACGGCATAAGCGTCCTGAACGCAGGGTCGATAAAAGATTAGATATAATCGATATCAGCGTTGAATGACTCTAGAGCATTATGCTGGACCGACCCTAAGGTCGATTAAACTTATAAGCGCTTGACTAGTCTAAGACTAGTTACTCAGAGCCAGAGCCAAAGGCCTAGGTGACAGCTTGTCACATGGCTAGGGAGCGGAATCCCATGGTTATGACTCTATGGTTATGCGATAGGTTATATTGGTGACTAGTTAATCGAGCACCTATCTTGATAAGTGTGGATGCCAAAAATCCACCAAAAAGAAACTCTTTAGTCCCTGGTTGGAACATAAGGATAAGGGTCGCTTATTCATGCTATTGGGCTTGAGCCTGTAGGCCTTGTTGAATACAGGAGATCATATCATGAGAAAAAACACATTATGAGCCACAAGGTTTGACCCTGCTAAGCTAAGGGGCCAC
This sequence comes from Humulus lupulus, assembly GCF_963169125.1. Classification (NCBI taxonomy): domain Eukaryota; kingdom Viridiplantae; phylum Streptophyta; class Magnoliopsida; order Rosales; family Cannabaceae; genus Humulus; species Humulus lupulus. The sequence continues at coordinate 179,871,570 of NC_084800.1, read as the reverse complement.
AATGAATACTGCAAGAGGATAGGTGCACAAGGCCCCCACATAGTGAGGTCCGACGTGCCCGCGCAAGGCTGACATGCTCATGGGTCAAGATGCACTCATACGCGTGAATGCTGCCAAAGACGCCCGGGACATACACCTATGGATGCTCAATATTCCACGCTTATAAAAGACCCAAAGAACGCACTTAGACCCCCATACGCCTACACTCTCATTGGGTCCTCGGGCCATCAGGCACACGCCCCCAGTGAGGCCATCAGGCACGCACGCCTCCTAGCGAGGCCATCAGGCACACGCCCCCAGTGAGGCCATCAGGCACGCACACCTCCTAGCGAGGCCATCAGGCACACGCCCCCAGTAAGACCATTAGGCGCACAAGCCTCCTAGCGAGGCCATCAGGCACACGCCCCCAGCGAGGCCATCAGGGACACGCCCCCAGCGATGTCCTCATGTGCGTGCGCCCCCAGCAAGGCCGTCAAGCACGCACCCCCAGCAAGGCGCTCATGCGCACGCGCCCCCGCGAGGCCCGTGGGCCACCATCTTCTCGGGAGGCCGTTGCACCATCGCGTCACTAGTCTAGATCCATGCCGCAAGGAGAAAAGTATAGCTAGGCCCCTCGCCACTAGGAGCCTTGCAAGGCACAGCCAGTGCATGGGTCATTACTGCCTCGCATCTATGCCTTGCAAATGAGGGTCACATGGCATTGATCTCATGAGGTACGGAGTCCACTGACGAACTGAAAGGAGCTAGATTACGGACATAGTACCCACGTCAGATAAGTAGTGGAGGTACGAACAAAGTACCATCTGTTGTCCTCACCAGCCACTCCTCTGACACTCGTACCAGGCAGGTAGTGGAGGCATGACCAGGTACAGAAGGTGAGGTGCTCCCATGATCTCTTACCTTGTACCAGAGCCGACACCACTACCCCTGGAACCACTCTCCTGTTAGTGTACTCGTGTACCATCTGGTCCCCTGGACCACCATGTACCCAGGGCCATTAGAGCCTACTATAAAATGAACCCCACTTCCACAGAGAAGGGGGTTGGAAAATTCATTGTATGCAGAGGCTATTAAGCAATATACATTTTTCACTCCATTGTTCATCTGTGTTTATCCTTTCATAAGTTAATTCTAAGTTCTTATCTAAACTTCGCCGCATTTACCTTTAAGTTTTCCGACCTAATTTCGTTGACGATATTTCACTGTCAACAGTTTGGCGCCGTCTATTGGAAGAACAAGCATCAAGCCAGTGTTCTTCCATCATTCCCAGCAAAGAAAGATGCTAAGACGTTCAAAACGCCTATGGCAAATACAAGATGATGAGGTTCTCCGGGATGAAGTAGAGCGGAGGGCTACCCAGAAAGACCCCCCTCCGCCTAAACATGGAGGCAGACCGGAGGAGTCTCTTCCCCCAAGGGAGGAGAAGGAAGCCTCATCTCCGACCATCCGGCCTGACGGAGGTCATTTGGAGCCGCCAGTGCATTCACTTCACCGGCCTCTGGTAGCACCACGCTCAGGCCACCAAGACCCAGGTCCATCAACGCACGGGCCAAGCAAGAGTCTCGGGGTACGCTCGATAAGTTCAGGCTCAAGGACTCGCCTCTACAGGGATGAGATTCTAGAGTTACATAAAAAGACTCGAAAGCTGGAAACCCAGTTAGAGAACATGCAAGAGGTTTTAAATGACCTATTGCGAGGAAAGTCAAGCACACCCCCTCCTGCGCGTAAAGGGAAGGAGCATGAAAAATGGGAAAGCACTGTCCCCGTAGATGATGGGGGAACCCAACTTTCCGCCAGTAAAACCCCCCAGACAAGGTATCAGAGGGGACCTAGGCCAACGAAATGTCCCCAGAAGCAAAGGCGGAGGGAAGGTGATGGTCGTAAGAAGGAGGCCAAAGTCCCCTCAAAAGAAGCACCCCCTGGCCTAAGAAAAGAGCCCCATGGAGAGAGGTCAGAAGTAAGAGACGTACCACCCGCGGTTCCCCCGAGGGACACAACCCAGGCAAGGGATCAGCCCGAGAACCTGCAAAACTCCTTATGCAAAAAGAGGAGGGGACTAGACACCAAAATACGAAGCCCTCGAGGCAAGATCACCATTGCACTTGGGGGGGCACATGGATGACGAAGAATTTGACTGTGATTCACCCTTCACAAGGGAGATTCAGGCTGAGCGGATGCCCACTGACTTCAGAGAGCCTCGCATGACTTCGTACGAGGGTACTACTGACCCAAAATATCATTTAGACACCTTCAATAACTTGATGAGGTTAAGAGGGGTCAACAACAGGGCAAAGTGTCATTGCTTCATCGTTACACTTAAAGGAGTGGCGTACAAGTGGTTCAAGAGGTTGAGGCCAGGGAGAATTGAGTCATGGCAACAATTCTCTGATGAATTTCTTCAGCAACACCATGCAGCCTGTGATTACGTCATGTCAACCACCAGCCTCGCTAACATAAAACAAGGCGAGAATGAAAGTCTGAAGGACTACATCCATAGGTTCAGTATAGAAGCAACAAAGGTGAAAGGTTTAACCAAAGCGGAGCACAAGATGGCTATTACAGCCGGAGTTTGTCCAGGAAGCAAGTTGTGGGGGAGCATGCTCAAAAGAGAAGTTTCGAATTTGGACGACTTTGAGAGAGAGCACAGAAGTACATACGTGTAGAAGAGGGCCATAAGAACTTCTAAGTGGAAGAAAGCGAACCTTCCTTCAGTTGCCCTACTACCAATACGTATGAAGATTCCATATAGAATGGGGCGTCGTGCTAGAGGGGTCGCTGACCAAGCTCGAGATTGAACGAAGACCATCTAGCCATGAAAGTCCCGACCCGAGGGGAGATCAACTCAACAGTTCCAAAAAGGGTCTCCAAAGTAGGCGCCTGCAAAAAGGGCCTCCAAAGTAGGCGCCTGCAAAAAGGGCCTCCAAAGTAGACGCCCTTTTTGACGCCTACAAAAAGGGTCTCCAAAGTAGACGCTTGCAAAAAGGGCCTCCAAAGTAGACGCCTGCAAAAAGGGTCTCCAAAGTAGACGCCTACAAAAAGGGTCTCCAAAGTAGACGCCTCCAAAAAGGGTCTCTGAAGTAGACACCTCCAAAAGGGGTCTCCAAAGTAGATGCCTCCAAAAAAGGGTCTCCGAAGTAGACACCTCCAGAAAGGGTTTCCAAAGTAGACACCTCCAAAAGGGGTCTCGAAAGTAGATGCCTCCAAAAAAGGGTCTCGAAGTAGACGCTTCCGAAAAGGGTCTCAAAGAAGACGCTTGCAAAAATAGTACTATGCCTAATGACGAGAAGGACGCTTCTCGCAAGATATAATAAGCGCGCGCGAAAATATATAAAAGGATAACTAGAACCCAAGGGGTCAATATATCCTTATAGGTGCAACCAAGGTGCACCAAAGAGAGACCTATCGAACCCCCTTTCGCGTGGGTTCCAAAGGACCTCGAGCATAAAAAATATATATATATATATATACACAGAATAGAAATCAAAAGAAAGAGAAGAGTCTACAAGAACGCCTAAAGGCCTCCCTATAGACTGGGGGGCAAGTGTGGATGCCAAAAATCCACCAAAAAGAAACTCTTTAGTCCCTGGTTGGAACATAGGGATAAGGGTCGCTTATTCATGCTATTGGGCTCGAGCCTATAGGCCTTGTTGAATACAGGAGATCATCTCATGAGAAACAACACATTATGAGCCACAAGGTTTGACCCTGCTAAGCTAAGGGGCCACAATGAATACTGCAAGAGGATAGATGCATAAGGCCCCCACATAGTGAGGTCTGACGTGCCCACGCAAGGCTTACATGCTCATGGGTCAAGATGCACTCATACGCGTGAATGCTGCCAAAGACGCTCGGGACATACACCTATGGATGCTCAATATTCCACGCTTATAAAAGACCCAAAGAACACACTTAGACCCCCATACGCCTACACTCTCATTGGGTCCTCGGGCCATCAGGCACACACCCCCAGTGAGGCCATTAGGCACGCACGCCTCCTAGCGAGGCCATCAGGCACACGCCCCCAGCGAGGCCATCAGGCACACGCCCCCAGTAAGGCCATTAGGCGCACAAGCCTCCTAGCGAGGCCATCAGGCACACACCCCCAGCGAGGCCATCAGGGACACGCCCCCAGCGATGTCCTTATGCGCGCGCGCCCCCAGCAAGGCCGTCAAGCGCGCACCCTCAGCAAGGCGCTCATGCGCACGCGCCCCCGCGAGGCCCGTGGGCCACCATCTTCTCGGGAGGCCGTTGCACCATCGCGTCACTAGTCTAGATCCATGCCGCAAGGAGAAAAGTATAGCTAGGCCCCTCGCCACTAGGAGCCTTGCAAGGCACGGCCAGTGCATGGGTCATTACCGCCTCGCATCTATGCCTTGCAAATGAGGGTCACATGGCATTGATCTCATGAGGTACGGAGTCCACTAACGAACTGAAAGGAGCTAGAGTACGGACATAGTACCCACGTCAGATAAGTAGTGGAGGTACGAACAAAGTACCATCTGTTGTCCTCACCAGCCACTCCTCTGACACCCGTACCAGGCAGGTAGTGGAGGCATGACCAGGTACAGAAGGTGAGGTGCTCCCATGATCTCTGACCTTGTACCAGAGCCGACACCACTACCCCTGGAACCACTCTCCTGTTAGTGTACTCGTGTACCATCTGGTCCCCTGGACCACCATGTACCCAGGGCCATTAGAGCCTACTATAAAATGAACCCCACTTCCACAGAGAAGGGGGTTGGAAAATTCATTGTATGCAGAGGCTATTAAGCAATATACATTTTTCACTCCATTGTTCATCTGTGTTTATCCTTTCATAAGTTAATTCTAAGTTCTTATCTAAACTTCGTCGCATTTACCTTTAAGTTTTCCGACCTAATTTCGTTGACGAGATTTCACCGTCAACAATAAGCTAGTGAAAGGATCACTTATTTGTAAAGCCTCGGTGACCCTATCGTCAAATGGCTAAAGGGAACGGAACCAACCTTAGTGACTTTTCAACTATCACTCATATGTTTTTGACTGAAAGTCCTAAATGATTATTATGATCATTGTCGATACTATATTCATGATACATGGTGTTTTCTTGCTGGGCTTTGGCTCATGGGTGCTATGTGGTGCAGGTAAAGGGAAAGAAAAGCTCACACAACCTTGAGTGGAGAGCTTAGGTGATGCTATGTACATATGTGGCCGCTTGACCACCACGACCAAGGAGTTCTCAGAGGTACTAGGGGGTTTACCCTATTTTTGCCGCTTAGGTCAGCGGGTTTGTAAATTTGAAATAGTAATGACCATTTTGAGTTGTAAATAACTTGTAAATGTTTTCGATGGGCCCATGAACAGTTTGATGCTATAATAAAATATATCCTTTCTTTTTTATTGGTTTTCCACCTTAGCCTGATAATAATACCTAGAAGCACGTTCTTAACCAAAGGACTTGGGTAGTGAGTTAAATTTCCGGTTCACTGTAACTGTTCTGGGGTAGCCAGGGCGTTACAGCTAGGGCCTGCTTCTTGTTCCTCGGATGAAGCTGGTTCAATATTGAGTGATCCAGATGGAGTGTCAGGAAACACTTGGTTTTGTCTAAATGTAACTGGACTAGGTGTAGTTAAAACTGGAGATTCATCATCTGCCACTGGTTCTTCAGAGTTTTCCAAGTCATCAAATCAAACATTGATGGACTCAACCACTGAACGAGTTCTTTTGTTGAACACATGATAGGCACGACTGTTAAGTGAATATCCAAGAAACACTCCTTCATCACTCCTTGGATCAAATTTTCCTAAGTGTTCTCGATCATTTAGGACATAGCAAACAGATCCAAAAATGTGCACACAATTGACGTTAGGAGGCCTTCCTTTCTAAATTTCATAGGCAGTTTGTGTCGTGCCAATTCTAAGATGAACCCGATTGCAGATATGGCAGGCTGTATTAATTGCTTCAGCCCAAAAATGTTTAGAGATATCCTTAGCATGCATCATTACTCGAGCCATTTCCTGTAAGGTCCTGTTCTTCCTTTCAACAACCTCATTCTGTTGAGGTGTTTTTGGAGGTGAAAACTCATGTTTTATCCCCAACTGATCGCAGAAATCTAAGAACACAGTGTTCTCAAACTCCTTTCCATGATCACTTCGAAGTCGATAGACTTTCCCAATCATAGATTCCTTTTCATTTTGGAGTCTGAGAACCAAGGCTGAGAAGAGTCCAAAGGTGTCTGACTTTTCTTTGAGGAAATCTACCCAAGTGTACTTAGAGTAATCATCAACAAGAACCATGACAAAACGTTTACCACTTAGACATTCATTCTGCATGGGTCCCATTAAATCCACATGTATCAACTGTAGCACACGGGAGGAGAGTATCATGTTTACAGGAGGATGTGAGGCTTTTGTCTATTTTCCCAGTTGGCAAGGACCACACAACCTATCTCTAGTGACTTTCATCTCAGGTATCCCTCGAACAGCTTGGAGTTTCACAATTCTCTTCAGGTCTCTAAAATTCAAGTGCCCAGTCTATAGTGCCACAGGTCTGGCTTATCAAGAAAGGATTTGTTGCACAGAACTTGATTGCTTAGAGAATAGCAGTTGTCACTGGTTCTACTACCTATCAAGACTGAGCACCCATTAGTTGCAACAAGACAATGGGTTTTAGTGAAACTTGCAGTGTAGTCATTGTCGCAGAGTTGGCTGATGCTAATAAGGTTTGCCTTGAGTCCTTTAACGTACAACACCTCAGTCAATGGAGCTATTCCATTTAGCACCAGATCACCTTTTCCAAAGATCTGACACGTGTTCCCATCACCAAAGGTCACAGCTCCCTCCTTTCCTTCTTTATAGTTCACCAACACATTTCTGATACCAGTCATATGTCATGAACATCCACTGTCAAAGCACCATTGATATTCCTGAAAAGCTGAAAGAGAGGTGTGAGCAACTAATCCAACATTCGTGCTAAGATTAGTTTTTGGTTTCCACTCACTATACGACAACTTCCCATTAAATCGATTTGGTTGTTGAAAGCTATTTAGACGATCGATCATAGCTTTCAAATACATTTGCAACTTGTAGCATCTGGGTCTAATATGTCCTCATCTGTTGCAGAAGTGACAAATGGGAACAAACCTCTCCTTCTGAACCTGACCATCCAGGACAGTCTTCCTTCCTTCAAATCTCAATTTGGTAGGTCCAGATGAGGCACTGGCCTGTTTAGAGGGATCTTGGAAACTAGGGCTGAGAGTATTGTGCAATGAGTCATTAGGAGTCTTGTCTTCTTTGTTCTTGGATGAAGAGGGATCATTAATTCCCAAATTTCCCCCTTTCTTGCACAACATTTTGTAGCCAATGGATGTTTTATCTCTGTATGGTTTTTGAAGTTGCAAAGTTTGGTTAAGTGCTGCAGTTCCTAGAGGAATAAACTCAAGAGCCTGTTTAGCTCTTATTAAATCTGTAGTTAGTTTGTTAATCTCGGTGTCCTTCTTATTAAGCTGTTTTGTGAGCTTTTTAACAGTGTCCTCCAACCCATCCTTCTCAAATTCAAGTTGTTTTTTGGCACAAGTGAGACCTTTGATCTGTTTAGCCATATACTCCCATTAAGTGAACATCTCCTCATATGCATGTTGTCTCCCTTCACTGTCCACATCAGTTGAACTCGAGTTTCCATCTTCCTTTGAACACATTGATTGATGACTCTTTGCCATAAATGCCATAACATGTTTCTCTTCATCAGACATGTCACTTGAGCTGGAGCTATTTTCTTCATCACTATCACTCCAGGTTGCTACTAAGGCTTTCTTCTTCTTAAGAGTGTTGGCACACTCAGCTTGAATATGTCCTAAACCGTCACATTCTCGACATTGTATTCCCCTAATTTTCTTGTCACCAGACTGCTGGGTTTGCTTATTGTTTCAACCAAAGTTTCTTCTGGGAACATTCTCTTTCCCTCCGGGAAAGTTTTTCTTGTAATTCCTTTTCAAGAATTTTGCATAATTCTTGGACAGCAAAGCAAGAGTCTCATCAGTGAATCAATCAGATGCATCTGAGATCAACTTCTTTTCCTCCTTATGCGTAAGTTCAAGACTATTATCAGTTTTTTCTTTTTCGGAATCTTTCTGCTTCTTGCCTTTCTTCCACCGTGTGAGAGTCATTTCATAGTTTTGCAATGACCAAATTAACTCATCAAGATCAAGTTCCTTTACATTTCTCATTTATTCTATAGAGGTAACTTTTGACATGAACTTTCAAGGCAGAACTCCAAGCACCTTGCGAACCAGTTTTGCGTTTGAGTAAGTCTTTCCTAGTGCATAAGATTCATTTGAGATATCGCACAATTTGACATGGAACCCCGCCACAGTTTCTTCCTCCTCTATAGACAGATTTTCAAAGGCTTTTTCCAAAGCTCTCAGTCTGGACTTCTTTACCGCATTAGTTCCTTCATTTTTTTATTCTTAGTATCTCCCAAGCTTCTTTGGAAATTTCACAGTTGGCTATAACTTTCAGCTGATTTGTAGAAACTGCATTAAATAGAGCGTGCCTAAGTTTTTACCAATTGAAAAACCTAAGTTTTTACCTATCTTTCCAATTTTACAATATTCATATAGATTTTATCTTAATTTATGCTTGAAAATTAAAATCTAAAATCATAAGAGTCAACACACGAAATTACAAGCTTCGTCTGCACTAAAAACTTATTCTAGCCGACTAGTGCTTGGGTTCCCTGAACTAGGGTAATAATTCTCACTATATCAAGATGTAATTTTACAATAACCAGTTCAAGATTAAGCCTGTAAACTATACAATCTTTCTCAAAATACAGTGAAACTTCTTACCCTAAATAACCAAATCCCTTGGTTATAGATGCAAGATCCCTTTGCTTCAATGTTGAACTCCCTTCAACAATATTTCAGATCCAAACACCTTCAGATCTATGGCGTCAAGACTCAGCTGAAATCCCTTCCGCAATCACAGCTTGAATTCAGAGCTTGCACAGAAACCTTGAATCACCATCAATGGAGTTTCTTGCAAGAACCTGCAAAAATCAACAGAACAAAGAGAAGAGTAATATAAAACACAATCTCCAATAGTCTGATCTGAGAGATTTTGTTGTAACTAATTAACCAGCCAGTATATATACTTAGCTACAATTAGGTATAAACCAGAAACAACCAACAACTGTTAATCATTAACAACCTTGCTGTACACACAAACTGACATGGATACTTACTAAAAAAATAAAAAATAAAACTCCAGACACAACATAAGACCATTCCAGACACGACTGGACCTAATTTGTCATACTGAAAATATTGGTCCTTACACATATACAAAAGTAGAGCTTTATGTGCATGCTACTGTTACTTGTTAAAATACAATTACACAGCCCACTTCTCTCCCGCTCCCTCTCCCACATTATAGTATACATGAAATTAAATGGAATGCACTCAACAAAGAAGCACGAGTTCGTCCATCTATTTATTATACTCAATAAGAAATAAACAGTTAAATCAAATAAGGTCATGACAGCTCATAACAACTCAATATACAACACAGAATTCTAATATTCTATCTACCTGAGCACATAGCCTTCCAGGATAGAAATTCACACAAAATTGTAGACATTAATTACGAATATTATAATAAAACTCTACTAAAAATTATATATATTTCTGTTTATCTTATTTATTTTACATTCTCGTGTTTGTTTGTCTTTTGAGGTTTAAAAAGATTAGGATTTGTAATAATCTATATGAAATACAAACCACATATTTTAATTAGACTAATTAATTATATAATATGATAATGCCATATTGTTATATATGAAAAATTAAAAGACCATATTTATGAAAACTACCCTACAAATATTCAGCTCGTCTGCCTTATAAATCATATTACAAGGTAAAAATTTTGACAGCAATTATTAAAATTAATATAAATCCAACCTAAACATGGTGTTGAAGGGCTGGAAAATGTAGTTCTACATAATGAAGATAAATCAAGGCATAAAGGTTATACGCCCTAAATATCCATACATATTGGCGAGCTAGAAAAGGGCTTAATTCGATCTGACATGTGTAGATCATGCACCCAGAGTTGTGTGTTAGGGGTCTTCTTCTATCCAGCCTGAGCTGATTAGAGAGAATTGCTACACGGAGGCATCGTGTAGCAGAAGTGTGAGTGTCACGAGCTGGCGCCACACTAAGCTCGTGATGTAACAGAGATCTGACATCTGAATCCTTGTAAAGTCAACCACGTAATATAAACGTGCATATATCAGAGATCACGTGTCTATTCTATTCCTGAATTCTCAGACGCACAATATAAACGTGCGCGTTCAGACATCCCACACCTGATTTGGGCCATGCAGCCCATTATCCCTCCTTACCTATTGATTAGATCACACTTTACTGCAAAGTTTAGGAATTAATCATCAGTGTCACAGATATGATGTGAAAGATAAAGAGATCACGGACCCTGGGTAGTGCAAGGGGTTGGCATATTTTTGTAAAGAAACACTTTGTAAGAAATAGTCAAGAGATATCAATAATATCCCCTAGTGAACTAGAGGGATTTTAACCTTTGAACCACCTAAAAAGGAAGGAGTGATCATCTATAGTTATTTTCATATTATGGTTCACCAATTAGCACTAATCCATCCCATTTATTCATATAATTACTTGTTTCCGAAGAACCGCGTCAACATTTTGGTCCTTTCATTGAGAGGATTTAGATTGGTGCTATCGCAAAAACCTGATCATGGCGGTTACTCGTTCAAGACATGGTAACGAGGCGGATCAACATGATGGGTAGAAGGCCCACCATGCCGCCGTATCTGATGAACAAAACCCCGAGATCCAGCGACGATCGGGAAAGCTGCCGATGGGCCAGGAAAACACCGGGAGTTCGGCGCCCCGACCGACAAATCCGAACCCGGATTTCCTGACGGCGATAGAGATGGAGAACATACAGTTGAGGAGTCAGCTATCCAGAGTAAGTAAGCAAATCGAATAAGTCTTGGCCCGGCTACCCCCTCTTACAACCGATGTTAACGTCGGAAAAAGGTAATGTGGAACCCACAAGTCCCATAGGGATAATCAGTCCAGGCCCAGTCGATCAGTCAAAACCTCAACCCCGAGTTCTGCACCCACATCACACCACAACCAGGAAACTATGTTTGAGGAGTTTCCCAGGGCCAATCAGCAATTCAGCCGATCAGTCCGAACCTCGACTCCTAGCTCGATTCCACCGTCGAACGCTCACAGAAAGGCTCGTGGAAGCTTGCAGAAGAGATCCGGGGAAGGCTCGCGAAGACAGCCTACTCCAGCTAGCCCTCCTGTGCTGCGATCAGACCGCCGGGCGCAGGATGCTGGAGATGGTAGAGTAGAGCGGCCGCGAGCTAATTTGATCCGCCCGGATGGGACTAGGATCGCGTCACCAGTTAGGCATCCCCCGTCGCCAATAAGATACCCATCTCCTCCCTGGCCAGTTCGAGACATTCCGACACACAGGAGCAGCAGAAGAAATCCTCCTCCCGCTGGTCCTTCCCATCGCGACCGAACACGCAGGGAGGTCCCGGATCCTCACCCCCAGCAGCGGGCTCCAAGCTTTTCCAACAGGAGTTACTGGACCAAGAGCCACCGAAGTGGCAGATCTGGTGGAGACCTGCGTAATTGCTTGAGTTCAGCGCAAAGCCCTCGGGCCACCTCGAGGGCTGACCTTCGAGATCGCCTCAACTCGCAGAGGGGAGATCCGGCTAGAAATGGAAGTCATGCTCACCGAGGGGATGGTCCTTCTTAAGTATGTGACAGTGGGAATGTCCCACCTAACCAAGCTCAGGCTTGGAGGGACAGTAAACCGCCTAACGCGTACAATGGAACTAGAGCTGTTGAACAGCCCCAGAACGACCAATGGATTAAGGACCAAACCCTAGAGAATTTAGCTTAGATGGAGGAGCTGATGAAGAAGCTCTTGTCAGAGAAGGAGAAAGATGAGTATGACTCGGGGGACAAACTCGAGATTTTCGCCCCCAACATAGCAGCCACAACATACCCGCCGGGTTTCCGGATGCCCCACCTATCTAAGTTCGATGGAGACGGAGACCCGTCAGATCATTTGGGTATGTTCAACTGTAATGCCCCAAATTTCCTATTAAGGTCTGGGACCTTGATTAGGAGGCCGGAAGGGCCATAATTGCTTTATTATGCTATTTAATGATAATATGCATGTTTAGGTGTATTAAATATGCATGTGAACCCATTTGTGATTAATTGGGTGACTTTTATATTTTGGCCATTTCGGACATTTTTGGCATATATGTGAAATGGGCGTGGTGCTTTGTTATTATCTGGTTAAGCCAGGGTTACCCAGCACAAGACGATCCTGGGAGGTAAGCTAGTGGGAAAGTCACAACGAGATGTAAGCTTGACTTGGAGTAAGTCAAGGGGTATTTAGAGCATTACCGGGTTATTGGGTAATGGGAATTAACATTTGGTGATAAATTGGGAGTTAGTAAGACCAGGGGGAAATTCTGGAAGTTTTGACTATAATGTTCCCGGGGGTGTTTTCGGGAACCCGAGCATTAGGTTTTATTGGAGGCTACTTAAGCTTGAAGTAACCTTTTAAGGAAATAAAAAGAACGTTCTGTACGTTCTCTCTCCCTAAAGTTCCCTTTTCGTTCCCGATTGCATTTTCGAAGATAACTTGAGTTCTAGGACTCGAAATCAAGCGAGGATCGAGGCATAGCAATCCTAAGGAGAATAAGAATCTTATTAGCCAGAGGATTTAGTTGGAAACAACTCAATCGGAGGTAATTCAAGTTTAAGTTTTAAGTTTTTAAAAGTTTTTAAGCTTGAATTAGACTTTGTGAATCGTTGAGTTTTTAGGTTGTTTGAACCTTGGGTTTTGGTGGTTTTAGACCATTGGGGAGTTTGGGAACTTTGATTTGATAATTTGGGAATGTTTAGACATGTTCTTGGGAGGTTTTAAAAGGTTAAAACGAAGGGAAAAATGGCTGCCCCGAAGTTGGGTCGCGGCCCTGTTCTTGGGCGCCGCGGCCCTTGGGTTGGGCACTGCGGCGCTTGCTTCTGGTGGTGCTGGGGGCCGCGGCTCAGGGTGCCAGGGCCGCGGCTCAGGCAGGCTTTTGAGCCCGTTTGGGTATTTTGACCCCGGGAACATGGTTTTAGGCCTCAGGATCATTCCTACTACCTGGATTAGTGAGGATTGATGTCTTGGAGGCTAAGTTTTAGTTCAAGGGTTGGTTTTAGAACTTGAACTCATTGGATCACCATTTGTGGTTGTGACTAGGTTAACACTAGAGGCTTGGAGTCAGGATCGTGCTTGTGGCTCATTTGTTGGTAACCTGTGCTTGGACCAATGGTAAGAAAACTGCACCCTGTGTATATGTGACATGCATGGCTATTATGGATGCATGTTGGTTGATTATTGAGCATGACATGCATGACTATGATTGATGCATGTTGGATGTTTAAATGTAAACATTGTTAGCATAATGAATGCTTGGCAAATCTTGCCCATTTGCATATGACTGTTGTTGAGGCATGCTGGATAATTTAGTGTGATGCATGTAATGCACGAGAAACATGTGATAGGGCATGCCATGAACGATGAATATGAGGTTGGTCAGAGCTTGAGTCTCTGAGTTTGTGCATGATCATGACTGTGCTAGATACTGTTTAGTAAGCATGCTGAATGCCCTATTCTTGGATAACTGGCATATGATACATATTGATAGCATTGCTTACTTGTGTATGGACTGGATACAGAATCGACAAAAGTGTTAGTATCAGCTGTGAGGTTGTGACTTACTTGTCAGGCTCGGCAGTGTTACTGGACACAGGTCAGGAAGCGCTGACTTACTTGTCAGAACGGCCTTAGCGTGAATCACGCAAGCCAACAGAGATTAGATCTAATCGATTACTAGCATTGAATGACTCAAGGAGCATTAATGCCTGACCGACCCTGAGGGTCGATGAACAAACAGAGCTTGAAGGCCAGTGGCTTACCTATCAGCCACTCTCTTGCTAGAAAACAGAGCTTGAAGGCCAGTGGCTTACCTATCAGCCACTCTCTTGCTAGAAAACAGAGCTTGAAGGCCAGTGGCTTACCTATCAGCCACTCTCTTGCTAGAAAACAGAGCTTGGAGGCTAGTGGCTTACTTAACAGCCACTCTCCCGCTAAAAGACAGAGCTTGGAGGCTGGTGGCTTACTTAACAGCCACTCTCCCGCTACAAAACAGAGCTTGGAGGCTGGTGGCTTATTTAACAGCCACTCTCCCGCTAGGATCATGTGATGTGCACCCATTGGTTTGAAAGCTTTATATTCAGTGTGGTTATAATGATAATCATTTGATAACATTTATGAAAAGCATTATGTTTTCTTGCTGGGCTTCGGCTCACGGGTGCTATGTGGTGCAGGTAAAGGCAAGAGGAAGCTAGACCATCCTTGAGTTGGAGGGCTTAGGTGATGACGTGTACATATGCAGCTGCTCGACCGCCATGGTCGAGGTTTAAAGTGGAACTAGGGTTGAACCCTGTTTTGCCGCTTAGAACGGCCTGTTGTAAATATTTTCTGTAATAAACTCTGAATTGTATTTTCGGGATCCCAATGTATATGTTAAACGTTCTAGTGAAACGTTATATCTTAACCAAAATGTTTAATCCCTAAACCGCTAATCATACTTAGATCACGATTTTGGCCAAATGACTCGATTAGCGAGTTTAGCACTATTTACAAGGCACACCGTAACGGTCCCAGGAGTTGGGGCGTTACATCAACACCCTGATGATGGCCCATAACATCGGCCCCGAGCTGAGGTGGTTGATATTCCCTTCCACCTTAACTGGGCTAGCTAGTCAATGGTTCAAACAGTGCAAAAAGCATGCCATCAGCTCGTGGAAGAATTTTTCTGCTGACTTCAAGAGAGCGTTCCGAGCTTCTCAAGCTGCCCGTGTCAAAGCTGACTCCTTGCCGAACGTGAAGCAACAGCCCAGGGAACCTTTGAAAGCTTACCTGAGCAGGTTCGCAAACGTCGCGGCTCGAGTCAGGGACGGAGACGATAGTTCCAAGCTTATGGCCTTGAGGATTGGAATCCTCGTTGGAGGCGGGCTATGGAAAAAGATACAGAGAAGAGGTGTCAGCATCGTGGATTAATTCTTGAACAAGGCCCAGGAATGGATAAACTTGGAAGAGGTGCGAGCGTCGGTCGCAGGAACTAGCCAAACCCTTGATCATCCTGTTGGAGTGGAAACGGAAGTCGTAAAAATGACTCAAACCGTTGCACAGAATAACCAAGGGGGTGGAGGTAAGAGAAAAGGGAGCAGCGAGGGTGGCTAGAACGGTCCGAAGAAGAACAAGCCCTTGGAAAAATTTAAGCCAGTCTACGTTGCTTATACCGAGCTCACCAACACTAGGGAACACATTTTCCAAGCAAACTCTACCCACCTCCCCTGGAAAAAGCCAGAGCCTTTGAAACACCAGAAGGCTAAGAGGGACCCTTCCAAGTTATGCCGATTCCAGAACGACATTGGCCACAACACTGACGATTGTAGGCATTTGAAGGATGAGATCGAGACACTCATCAGAGCCAGACCTTTGGCTCAATATGCCTAGAACCAAGTTCCTACCAGTCAGCCAGCTCCAAAAGCTTCGGTAAATCAGCCCGGAGGAGAGATATCCACAATCTCTAGAGGCCCCCATTTGGCCAGCACGAGCAGAGGTGGCCAGAAGAGATATGTCAATGAGTTGAAGGCTCATAATGGAGTGGAATTCGTCCCGAAGCAGCATCTACCCAAATAGCAGCGATTGGAGAGGCAACCAATCATTTTTACAGAGGAAGAAGCTAGTCACGTCCAGTTCCCCCATAACGATCCTCTAGTCATAACAGCCCAACTCGCCAACCAGAGAGTTAGGAGGATACTAATCGATAATGGGAGTTTGGTGAACCTGCTGCTCCGGTCTATGCTGGAGAAAATGGGATTGTCTGTCACCGAGCTGAAGGCCACCTCCATGATATTGTATGGTTTTTCCGGAGAAGGGTCGGCAGCGATAGGAACAATCGAGCTAGTAATAACCTTGGGAGAGAGGCCCTGAACTGTCTCTAAGCTCCTCAAATTCGTGGTTATCGACTGTCCCACCGCCTACAACGCTATTCTGGGCCGACCTTCGTTGATGACATTTGAGGCCATAACCTCTATCCGCCATCTCGCAGTCAAATTCCCCTCCTTTACAAGGATATGTACAGTCTGAGGTGATCAGCTCGCTACCAGGGAATGCTATAGCATCTCCATGAAGGGAAAATCACGACCCGGGTAGCTGACGATGACCATTCAAAGCGGGGATGAGGAATCTCAGGAAGTAGGACCTACTCCTGAGATAGAAAAACCTCAAGAAGCCAGTGGGGAGGGGATCACCTTGAATGATGATATCGACCCCAGGATAGGCGAAGATAGATCCGAGCTCCAAGCCATCGAAGAGCTCGAAGAGGTGAGCATCGACCCGAAAGACCCATCGAAGGTGATGAAGCTCGGGAAAAACCTGTGTAGTAAGAGGAAGGCGGAGCTGCTGAATTTTCTACATGAGAATCTAGATGTGTTTGCCTGGTCTCACGAAGACATTATAGGGATCAGCCCAAGCGTCATCATGCATACCCTCAACTTGGACAAGAACGTGCCTGCGAAGTCCCAGAAACAAAGGCGCTTGGGCATGACATGAGCTGAGGCCTTAGAAGAGGAAGTAGCTTGGCTTTTAAGGTGCGATTTTATTCGCAAGGAAAAATACCCGATCTGGGTCCCCAATCCTGTTTTGGTCTTGAAGCCCAATGGGAAGTGGCGGACCTGCATCGACTTTTCCGATCTGAATAAAGCTTGCCCCAAATATTGCTTCCCCTTGTCGAGAATTGACCAATTTGTGGATGCCACTGCAGGGCACGAGCTCATGTCCTTTATGGATGCATACTCGGACAATAACCAGATCGCCATGAATCCTGCGGACCAGGAGCACACTAGCTTTATGACCCTAACTAACGTTTATTGTTACAAGGTCATGCCCTTCGAGTTGAATAATGCAGGAGCTACATATCAGAGATTGGTCAACAGGATGTTTACTAATCAGATCGGGAAAAACATGGAAGTGTACGTTGACGAAATGTTGGTCAAGTCAAAAGCTGCCGATAACCATGTCCCCGACCTGAAGGAGTGCTTTAAGATTTTAAGACAGTATGGCATGAGGCTGAATCCCCAAAAATGTACTTTCAAGGTTGCGTCAGGAAAATTTCTAGGTTTCATAGTCAACACTAGAGGAGTAGAGGCGAACCCCGATAAAATCAGGTCGCTACTCGAAATGCCATCACCCCCGGTAGCGAAAAGAAATCCAAAGTCTAACAGGAAGGGTGGTAGCCCTTAATCGGTTCATTTCCAAATCAACCGACAAGTGTTTGCAATTCTATAACCTGCTCCGCGGAAATATAAAATTTGAGTGGACCGATGAGTGTGAGCATGCTTTCCTCGACCTAAAAGCACACTTAGCTGAGCCGCCCGTGTTATCTAAGCCAACAACAGGAGAGCCTCTTTTTCTTTGCCTAGCTGTGATGGAAGATGCAGCCAGCACCGTGCTGGTTCGTGAGGAGGGCCGGTCTCAGAAGCCTGTCTACTACATTAGCAAGAGGTTTCTCGGAGCCGAGTCTAGATATCTGACGATGGAAAATATGGCGTTCTGCCTTATCACAGCCTCCAGAAAGCTCAGGCCATACTTCCAGTCCCATTCAATCCACGTCATAACTAATCAACCTTTAAGGCAGGTTTTGTAGAAACCTGAGGCATCGAGGCATCTTTTGAAGTAGGCTATCGAGCTCAGCCAAGCTCTGGCTGATTTTGTAGTAGAGTGCACGGAATTCCAAGAGGAACCAGTGGAAGAACTGGTACGAGCCTAATGGAAAGTCTTTGTGGACGATTCGTTTAGCGAGAACGGATCTGGAGCTGGAGTCATTTTGATATCCCCGGAGGGACATCGTTTCCACTCTGCATTGTGATTCCGATTCGAAGCATCCAACAATGAGTCCAAATACGAAACTTTATTGGCTGGGCTAAGGGTGGCCCAGGAGCTGAAGGCCAGCTCCATCCAGTGCTATAGTGATTCCCAGCTCGTGGTAAACCAAGTGTCAGGAGAATACCAACTGCGGGGAACCTAGATGGCGGCCTACCTAGCCAAGGTAAAGACGGATTTGTCCGCATTTGAGCACAGCCTAGTTGAACAGATACCTCGGGAGCAGAATGCCAATGCTAACGCCTTAGCAAAGCTCGCCACCTCCGGGGAGGCCGAAACCTTGGGCCTGGTACTGGTGGAATTCTTGGAAAGGCCAAGCATAGAGGAATCTGGGAGGGAGGTCGAAATGATCGACGCCAGGCCGACCTGGATGACTCCCATAGTCAAGTACCTCACAACAAGAAAGTTACCAGAAGAGAAAAATGACGCGAGAAGGATACTTTACTAAGCTCCGAGGTATACAATGGTAGACGGGACATTGTACCGACGTGGTTTTCCTTTACCTCTTCTTCGATGTGTTCTGCCAGGCAAAGCGGAAACTATCCTGTGGGAGATCCATGAGGGATTTTGTGGAGATCACGCTGGGGGGAAAAACCTGGCCTTGAAGATATTAAGGCAAGGGTATTATTGGCCCACTCTGTCGAAAGATTCGATTTCCTATATCCAAAAGTGCGACAAGTGCTAGCGATTCGCCATCATCGCCCGGGCCTCTCCAGTCGAGCTGAAGATGATCTCGTCCCCTTGGCCGTTCGCGGTCTGGGGAATTGATTTAGTGGGTGCCCTGCCCATGGGAAAAGGAGGAGTACGGGACCAACCTTAGGTCGTGGCCCTCCCTTCTGGAGGGTGTAGTCGCTCTGGGGCTTAGGCAGTATGTAGAGGAGTCCAGTCCTGAGGCGAGTCCGGACCCAGATTCCCCTCTCATTCGCGAAGTTATAGACTTAGACTCCGCCATAGAAGCTCTGAGGCTGGAGGTCGTGGCACTAGATTCCTCCTCCAGCTCGGAGGGTAGGACCTTCGCAATACATCTTTAGACTTTTCTTGTAATGAAGTAACCTTACATGTATACTAACACTCCCTTCTTTTTTGTTTCAGGCACAGAGATGGCCCAGCCCGGTGACAATGTTCTGCGGTCCATCTTCCAAGGGGGGAATCCTTCCTCTGGATCGTCCGGGCCACTGGTCAAGAAACCCCGGCTGACCAAGAAGGCTCCTCCTCTCAGGACCACCTCCAAGTCTCCCTCTAAGGGGAGGGGCCAAGTCCCTACTGCCGCAGAGAACATGCCCCCACCTCCCCCGCGACCTCCGATCCCTACTTGGGAGCAGGAGGCACCAGTTGGAACCCCGCCAGCTCCCACTCAGGCCCTGGAGAAAATCCCCGAGGCCTTCCGAGGGACAGTTTATGAGACCGCGAGCTATACGGTGGATCATTACTACAATGCCACCCCAAGGGACTTGCGGGAGATCGAGACGAGGAGCCCCGAGAATGTTATGGAGTCTTTGCTAGGGATGACCCTCACGGTAAGTTTATTTAGTTAACTTTCTTTGTTTTCTTCTCAGCACATGCTTTTTTGCTTGCTTTCCAGCACATGCCTTACTATCTATGTCCTTGCAGGCGGCTTTGGCTCTACACCGTAGCATAGCTCGGTCCAGGGCTAGGTTTGACGAGATCAGGGGAAAGTTCCAGACTACCCAGGCCGCTCTCATGTCTGCACAACAGCAAGAGCAAAATTCCAAGGGTGCCGTGACGGCTGCCAAAGAAAGCGAAAAGGTTGTGCAGGTCACCTTGGCCGCTATGAAGGCTGAACTAGAGGCGGCTAGGGCTAAGAAATTGGAGGCCAAGGCTACACCGGTCGCCTTAGTCGCTACGAAGGCCGAGCTCGAGGAGGCCAAGGCTAAGCGGATAGAGGACAAGGCCGCCACCGTGGCAGAGAGGGCGTCTTCTAGCTCCTCCATGGAGGTCATGCTCTATCACTACTGGGCTTTCAACCAGGATGACGAATTCTCCTTCCTAGTGCCTAAGGTGTGGGAGCCATTCCTAAATATCTACGCATATTGGCGATATAGAAAAGGGCTTAATTCGATCTGACACGTGTAGATCGTGCACCCGGAGCTGTGTGTTAGGGGCCTCCTTCTGTCCAACCCGAGCTGATTAGAGAGAACTGCTACATGGAGGCATCGTGTAGCAGAAGTATGAGTGTCACGAGCTGGTGCCACACTAAGCTCGTGATGCAACAGAGTTCTGACATTCGACTCCTTGTAAAGTCAACCACGCAATATAAACGTGCATATATAAGACATCACGTGTCTATTCTACTCCTGAATTCTCGAACGTGCAATATAAACGTGCGTGTTTAGACAACCCACGCCTAATTTGGGCCATGTGGCCCTTTATCCCTCCTTACCTATTTATTAGACCACACTTCACTGCAAACTTTAGGAATTAATCATCAGTGTCACAGATATGACGTGAAGGATAAAGAGATCACGGGATGACCCCATTGCCAACCTAGATATCTTCTTCCTATAAATACCAAGACCCTGGGTAGTGCAAGGGGTTGGCATATTTTTGTAAAGAAACACTCTGTAAGAAATAGTCAAGAGATATCAATAATATCGCTTGGTGGACTAGAGGGATTTTAAGGAAGGAGTGATCATCTATATTTATTTTCATATTACGGTTCACCAATTAGCAGTAATCCATCCCATTTATTCGTATAATTACCTATTGCCAAAGAACCGCATCAACAAAGGTAAAGTCAAATGGAGCAAGGAAGTCACTATACTTCTGATAAGTGGATGGCTTAATACATCTAAGGATGCCATTGTGGGGAATGACCAAACTTCTACTCATTTCTAGGCTCGGATCGCAGAATACTACAACACCAACCAAAAAGGCAAGCAAGCAAGAACTAGAAAGCAATGCAAAGATCATTGGAACAAGATGAATCAAAAGGTGGCGCGTTTCAATGGGTGCTATAAACGAGTACAACATGCACATCACAGTGGTTGGTTTGATGAGAAAATTCTTGAGAATGCACATCAATTGTACGAATCTGAAAATAACAACTCAAATTTTCTACTTGTAAAATGTAGGAGATTGCTAAAGGATGAGCCGAAATGGAATACAATGTACCAACCAAAAGGTGGTAAGAGAACTGTAACGACCCAAAATCACTAATATGGCTTAAGGGCCTTGATTAGTGTGCCGGGATGGCATAATTGGTTTATGTGTGAATTTATTAAGTTAACGTGTGATTATATGATAAGCATGCTTGTATGGTTATATGAATGTAAATGTGATTATATGTTATATTGGTGAGAACCGCATTATTATGTGGGTAAATCTACAGTATGCGACTTGAGGCGATCCTAGGGAGCTAGTTATCGGGAAAGTCACAACGGGGCTTAATACTTGACTTGGGGCAAGTCAAGGGGTGTTTCGGGTAGTAGATGATTATTTGGGTTATCGAGTAATGGAAATAAATAATTGGATATATATTTGAGGTTAGGAAGTTTAGGCGGGAATATTGGGGAATTTTACCATTTTGCCCTCAGGGACGTTTTCGCTACCCTGAGGCTCAGGATTGACTTAATTAACTAAGGTTAGACTAAGTAAAATAGAAACCAGTAGAACAAAAACACAAACCGACCCTTTAATGCTCCTTTCTTCCTTCTTTTCTCTCTCTCAAGAAAGCTATTGAAACCTAAGGAGAATCAGCTGGAACTCTATGATTTGAGCTGAAGTTTTGAGGGAATAGCTCAGTTCTAACTAAGGGAACTCAACGAGGACTAAGGTAAGAACTGAACTACACCCTTGATCATTAGAATTCTATGTTTTGGCTGGGTTTTAAAGTGTTTATAGTTTTGAAATCTAAGGACTGAATTGAAGCTGGAAAGCTTGGGTTTTAGCTCAAAAATTGTTAAGGAAGTGGTTCATCAAAGAAGGTAAGCTTCAATTTGTAATTTAGAGTTTAAATTCTGAGTATGCATGACTGGTTTTAGAGTTCTTGAGCTACTGGGTTTCAGAAATCAAAATGGGATTTTAATGAGTTTTTAAGCTAGGTTTTTGTTGGATTATGTTGCTAGAATCATGTTAGAAGTCTTGTGATCAATGGGTTTTGGAATTAGGGTGGTTTTGAGCAAGGTTAGGATGTTTGGAATGGTGGATTTTCTGGGCATGAAGGGCTGGGCTGCGGCTCTGTTCTAGAGTGCCACAGCCTTGCGAAGCAAGGAAGAGCCAAGGAGGCTCTACAGTGGGGAAGCGTCGCGGTGCCACAGGACAGGGCTGCGGCACGTGTCTGTCTTCAGAGAAGCCTAGCCTCTGTTTCAGGGGAGGGCTGTGGCATAGGTTTCAAGGTCCGCGGCCCTTAAGGGTATTTTTGGTCTTTGAGAGGTTTTAAGCGCGGGAACGTAACCTAGGGTGCTCGGGATCGATTCCACCACCCTGTTTGGTGGAATTCGATGTCCCGGAATCTAGAAATCCATCCTGAAATATTAACACGATTATTAATGGTACTCCCTGTCTTAGTTATGACTAGGTATTAAGCTAGGGCTCGGGAAGCGGATCGTGCTCGAGAGGCGTCACTCGTTATCAGTAAACTTGGAAATTTAAGGTAAGAAAGCTGCACCCGGTTGTGGAATTATTATGAGACTAAGGGTTCCCTGATCTGTATGATCTTTAGAGGATGGTATTATGCCATACAAACAGTAAACAAATGACCTAAGAGTGCTGAGGTTTACACTAGCGCACAGGGCGCGACTCGACCACTGGTAGCTGAGGACAGCTTATTATGCACTGAGCTCAGTTTAAGCCAGCCGGATTCAGTGGGGTAAATCAAGGGTGCGACCTAAGGTGTCGACCCCGACTAATATGTGATTTGATTGTTGTTATTGGTTGGTGAATTAGTCGTATTGTATAGTTGAGTGTTGATTGGCTGAATCTTTGATTGTATCTACGTGCTATGTGATTAATGTGATATATGATCATGCTTAAAGGGTTATTCAACTATTATCATTGCTCCTTATATGATGTTATGTTTTCTTGCTGGGCCTTGGCTCACAGGTGCTTCGTGGTGCAGGTAAAGGCAGGGCAATATTGACCAGCCCTGACTCGGAGGGCTCTAAGAGCATAATGTACATGAACAGCTGCTCAGCCGCCATGGTTGAGGGGAGACAGGGACAGGAGAGCTATAAACATCTGTTTTGCCTTTAGAAAGGCTGGTGGTTGTCTGTACACTGGAAATTTTGTAAACAGACTTTTAAACGCTATTTCTTTTGGGATCCCATGTGTAAAATGTTTAATTATATGGAAAGTATCTTTTGAGACCAAAATATTTTAACCCTAGCACATTAATGACTTTAGCAATCACGTTTTTAACTAGTTGGCTTGATTAGCAAGTCCTGCACCTTTATAAATACACAGCGTAGCGGTCTTGGCTATCCAGGGCGTTACAACTTGTATCAGAGTGTCCTAGGTTTAAGGGTTCCTAAAGACCAGTTGGACATGTACATTCGCTGCCTGAGACAAGCTCGGTTCAGGGTTTGGTAATGTGTATGTACTTGCTTATATGCTTGTGTGCTTGGAATGCATTGTGAATGTTGTCATTTATTAAATTAATAGAAAGCATGAGATACTGATAGGGCCTGGCCCTTGAATGTTGTGTGAAAATATTGAGGAATGCTTATTATCATTGTTGTGAATGTAAATGAATATCTTGATGATGGACTGGATATTGTGTATGGATGGATGTTTATATCTTAGTTGTTGTATGGAAATGTTGGGGCATGCTTATTAGCAGTGCCGGTGCATATGAATAAATGCTTATGTTTCGATTATTTGTGATTGGTTATATTCCTTTGGTGGATTTTGGAGAAGCTTTTACCTTGTCATCATGGTCTGATTGCCGAGTCGTTGATTGCAGATTGAATTGGATAGCTATGCGTCCAAGAAAATCTACGCGACTAGCCGGCACTAGGTCTGGGACCGAAGGTGATGATCAGGGCAAGATTCATCCGCCACTCCCTGAGAATTGGCAGCAACTTAGGCCAGATATGCAAGCGCGATTGCAGAGTCAAGATGATCAGATTCGCTTGTTGCGACAGCAGGCTTCGTTGGGGAGTGCCTCCCCTATTGTACCGAATTCAGTGATACCAGTTGTACAGTTAGGAGAGATTGGGAACAGGTGGGAGCCGTTATATGAGCGGTTCATGAAGTAGTAGCCCCCAATCTTTGAGGGAGGACCTGATCCATTGAAGGCCGAGCAATGGCTGACTATGATTACTACTATCCTGCATTTCATGAGAATAGAGGGACATGAAAGAGTGGCCTGTGCCACGTATATGTTGAGAGAGGATGCTCGCATCTGGTGGGAAGTGGCCTCACAGACCAGGGATGTCACTGCATTAAGTTGGGAAGGATTTAAAGATTTGTTCAGTCATAAGTATTATAATGTTGCCATCAGGGTAGCAAAGGTTAATGAGTTTGTATGGTTGGTTCACGGCAGCATGACGGTTACAGAATAAGCCCTGAAGTTTGACAGACTTGCGAAGTTCGCACCAGACCTTGTGCCTACAAATGCAGCCAGGCAAGACAAGTTTATTCGGGGGCTTAATGTTATGATAGCCTAGGATGTTAGGATTACAACGGTACCTGGAGGACAACTTATGCCCAGGCTGTTGAGAAGGCTCTTACCGCTGAGGAAGCGGAGAACAAAATTTGGAAGGAAAGTGTAGTGAGGCGCAAAAGTCGCAGGGTGGTTCCTCCTTATTCTGGGTCAGGTAGGGGCGGAGGCCCTAGTGATTTCAAGAGAAAGACCCCTAATACTTCAACCGCTGCTGGTCCTGATAAGAGGGAACGGGGTGGTCAGGGAGGCCATCAGGATAGTGGTGAACCATGGAGGAGTTATCCGGAGTGCCCAAGGTGTAGAAGACGCCATCAGGGCGAATGTCGGGCCAAGGCTTGTTATGTGTGTGGCACGGTGGGGCACCTTAAGAAGGACTGCCCAACAGTGAAGAAAGGAGAAGCAGGAAAGGTGGACAGCTTGACTCCAGCTCGAGTGTTCACCTGGACGCAGGCAGAGGCCGAGGCTAGATCCTCGGTAGTGACAGGTCAGCTTTCTAGTGCTGGCCCTCCTTTTTCTGTATTGATTGATTCTGGTGCTACACATTCCTTTGTTTCTATTAAAGTGATTGATAGATTGTGCAGACCTAGTGAGTATCGAACTGCGGGGTTTGGGACTTTATTGCCTACTGGGGAACTGGTAGTTTCTAGGAGATGGATTAGATCACTGTCAGTAATGGTTGATAGTAGGGAGCTTTCTGTTGACTAGATTGAGCTAGATATGGAGGATTTCGATATGGGGCCACTATTGACTGCAGGAAGAAGATGATGACTTTTGAGCCTGAGGGCGAGGATCCTTTTGTCTTTGTGGGTTCGGTATGTGGACCCCGCATACCCATGATATCTACATTGAGAGCCAGGGACTTGTTACAAGGTGGATGTATAGGTTTTCTGGCTAGTGTAGTGGACACTACCAAGATGTTGCAAGCGGGGCCGAGTGAGACCAGGGTGGTTTGTGAGTTTTTGGATGTATTTTCTGAGGAGCTACCGGGGTTGCCGCCACGCAGGGAAATTCATTTTTTTATTGAGTTAGCACGGGGGATAGAACCAGTATCAAGAGCGCCATACAGGATGGCACCAGTAGAGTTGAAAAAGGTAAAGGTATAGTTGCAGGAACTTCTGGATTTGGGATTTATCAGACCTAGTTACTCTCCATGGGGCGCTCCAGTTTTGTTTGTTAAGAAGAAGGATGGGACTTTGAGGATGTGTATAGATTACAGGGAATTGAACAAGTTGAACATTAAGAATAAGTATCCTCTACCAAGGATTGATGACTTGTTCGATCAGCAGCAGGGAAAGACGGTGTTCTCAAAGATTGATCTTCGATCTGGTTATCACCAACTGAGGATCAAGGACGAGGACATACCGAAGACGACCTTCCGAACGCGATATAGGCACTACAAGTTCTTGGTCATGTCTTTTGGTTTGACCAACGCCCCAGCAGCTTTCATGGATCTAATGAACAAGGTGTTCAAGGACTTCTTGGATTAGTTCGTCATTGTCTTCATCCATGACATCTTGGTGTACTCTAGTTCAGAGGTAGAGCACGAGCGGCATCTTCGACAGGTTTTATAGAGGTTAAGAGAACACTAATTATATGCTAAGTTTAAGAAGTATGAGTTTTGGTTGCCAAAGGTGACTTTTCTTGGGCATATAGTTGGTGTAGAGGGGATTAAGGTGGATCCATCCAAGGTGGAAGCGGTGAGAGATTGGCTGAGGGCAAGGAACGCCTCAGAGGTGCAGAGTTTTCTTGGGTTGGCAGGCTATTACAGATGGTTTGTAGAGGGATTTTCAAAGATTTCTTCACCAATGACAGAGTTAACAAAAAAGAACCAGAAGTTCGTTTGGTCAAAGAAGTGTGAGGACAGTTTCCAAGAGTTGAAGCGACGACTTGTTACTGCACCTGTTCTGAGTCTTCCTTCAGAAGAAGGGAAGTTTATAGTATACTGTGATGCATCAAGGATGGGTTTGGGCTGTGTGTTGATGCAGAATGAGAAGTTTATAACTTATGCATCGCGACAGCTGAAGGAGTATGAACAGTGGTATCCTACCCATGATTTGGAGCTGGCGACAATGGTATTCACATTGAAGGTTTGGCGGCATTATCTGTATGGGGAGAAGTGCGAGATATACACTGACCATAAGAGTTTGAAGTATTTCTTCACCTAGAAGGATCTGAACATGAGGCAAAGGCGTTGGCTAGAGTTGGTTAAGGATTATGATTGTGACATTCTTTACCACCCAGGGAAAGCCAATATTGTGGCAGATGCATTGAGCCGGAGGGGCTCGAGGCAATTATTTAGTTCTGTTCAGATCTCCAGAGAGTTAGCCAATGAGATGACTAGGGTGAGGATAGAGCTAGAGGTAGGCCGGTTAGCCAATATTACCTTGCAATCGACCTTGCTAGAGCGGATTAAGAAGGGTGAATTGGTAGATGCACAACTACAGGAAGTTCGGCATAATGTCTTAGCGGGGGTAGCTAAGGATTATTCTATCTCTGAGGCTGGTATGCTTCGATATCAGGGGCAGATTTATGTTTCAGCAAATGAGGAGATCAGACGAGAGATACTAGATGATTCTCACACTACGCCATACTCGCTTCATCCGGGTACCACAAAGATGTATCAGGATCTACGGACATTATATTAGTGGCCTAGGATGAAGAAGGATGTGGTAGAGTATGTGGCCAGATGTTTGACATGTCAGCAGGTGAAGGCTGAGCATCAGCGGCCAGCAGGGTTGCTTCAGCCTTTGGGTATTCCTGAGTGGAAGTGGGAAGACATTACGATGGATTTATTGGGAGGTCTACCCAGGACAGTGGGACTTTGTGACTCGGTGTGGGTAATAGTGGACAGATACACCAAGTCAGCTCATTTTCTACCAATGAAGTCAACTTACATAGTGGAACAGTATACAGAGTTGTATGTGAGGGAGATAGGTCGTCTCCATGGGGTTCCTAAGTCCATTATATTTGATCGATACCCTATCTTTACCTCCAAGTTCTGGGGAGCTCTGCAGAAAGCTATGGGGACTCAGCTGAAGTTTAGCACAACTTTTCATCCTCAGACTGATGGACAGTTTGAGAGGACGATTCAAATGTTGGAGGATATGCTTAGAGCGTGTGTGATTGATTTTGAGGGGTTTTGGAGTAAGTATCTCCCGTTGATTGAATTCTCGTATAACAATAGTTATCAGTCCACGATTGGAATGGCTCCTTATGAGTTGTTATATGGAAGGAAGTGTAGGTCGCCCATTCACTGGGACGAGATGGGTGAAAGAAAGTACTTGGGACCAGACATGATTCAGAAGATGAATGAAGCTATTGAGAAGATTCAAGCCAAGATGCTTGCTTCACAGAGTAGGCAGAAAAGCTACGCTGATCCTAGGCGTAGAGACATGGAGTTTCAGGTTGGGGACCACGTGTTTCTGCGAGTTTCACCACTGTGAGGGGTGAAGAAATTTGGAGTAAAGGGCAAGCTGAGCCCTCGATTTGTTGGACCTTTTGAGATTTTGGAAAGGATTGGTCAGGTTGGCTTTGCCACCATCGTTGTCAGGAGTTCATGATGTATTTCATGTCTCCATGTTGCGGAAGTGTGTCTCAGATATGACACATGTGCTGAAGTATGAGGACCTAGAGTTACAGACAAATTTGTCCTATGAGGAGCGACCGGTTCAGATTTTGGACCGGAAGGATAAAGTTCTACGAAACAAGACGATTCCGTTAGTTAAAGTGTTGTGGAGAAATAGCAAGGTCTAGGAAGTGACCTGGGAGCTAGAGACGGCGATGCGAGATCAGTATCCCGAGCTATTCAGGTAAATTTCGAGGACGAAATTCTCAGTAGGAGGGGATAGTTATAACGACCCAAAATCACTCATATGGCTTAAGGGCCTTGATTAGTATGCAGGGATGGCATAATTGGTTTATGTATGAATTTTTTAAGTTAACGTGTGATTATATGATAAGCATGCTTGTATGGTAAGATGAATGTAAGTGTGATTATATGTTATATTTGTGAGAACCACATTATTATGTGGGTAAATCTACAACATGCGACTTGAGGCGATCCTAGGGAGCTAGTTAGCGTGAAAGTCCCAACAGGGCTTAATACTTGACTTGGTGCAAGTCAAGGGGTGTCTCGGGTATTAGATGATTATTTGGGCTATCGAGTTATGGAAATAAATAATTAGAGATATATTTGAGGTTAGGAAGCTTAGTCGGGAATATTGGGGAATTTTACCATTTTGCCCTCGGGGACGTTTTCGGTACCCCGAGCCTTAGGATTGACTTAATTAACCAAGGTTAGACTAAGTAAAATAGAAACCAGTAGAACAAAAACCCAAACCGACCCTTTAATGCTCCTTTCTTCCTTCTCTTCTCTCTCTCAAGAAAGCTATTGAAACCTAAGGAGATTCAGTTGGAACTCTGTGATTTGAGCTGAAGTTTTGAGAGATTAGCTCAGTTCTAACTAAGGGAACTCAACCAGGACTAAGGTAAGAACTGAACTACACTCTTGATCATTAGAATTCTGTGTTTTGGCTGGGTTTTAAAGTGTTTATGGTTTTGAAATCTAAGGACTGAATTGAAGTTGGAAAGCTTGGGTTTTAGCTCAAAAATTGTTAAGGAAGTGGTTCATCAAAGAAGGTAAGCTTCAATTTGTAATTTAGAGTTTAAATTCTGAGTTTGCATGACTGGTTTTAGAGTACTTGAGCTACTGGGTTTCAGAAATCAAAATGTGATTTTAATGAGTTTTTAAGCTAGGTTTTTGTTGGATTATGTTGCTAGAATCATGTTAGAAGTCTTGTGATCAATGGGTTTTGGAATTAGGGTACTTTGGGGTGGTTTTGAGCAAGGTTAGGACGTTAGGAATGGTGGATTTTCTGGGCACGAAGGGCTAGGCCGCGGTTCTGTGCTAGAGTGTTGCGGCCCTGCGAAGCAAGGAAGATGTAACACCCCATGTTGCTAATAAGGTTTAAGACCTTGTTTAAGCATGCCAGGAGGGCAATAAGTGAATTAACATGTTATTACTTGAAATTGATTGAATATGTGATTTGAATGCATGATTAGGTTGTATACAGATGCATGTGAACCCCGTTTGTATGTTGGGGGTAAACTGGTAATTTTAGCCCGTTGAGGGCATAAATGTGATAAGTGTATTAGGTGATTTGTACCACGTGAGTGTGGTGTTTTTATTGTGATGCATGTGTCGAGACGGTCCTAGTGAGCTAATAAGTCTAAAAGTCACAACGGGAGTTGGTATCCGGCTCAGGAGGAGCCTAGGGGTACTTTGGGAATCTTATTAGTTGAGTTGAGAATGAGTGGTTTTGGTTATTGGTGTTTGAGTAACCTGAGTAACCATTAGTTACTGCTGAGGGTAACCAGTTTAAGATAGAAAATGGTAGAATTGAAATAGATGTGAAAGACTTTAGTGCCCTTGAAGGTTTAGTTAGGAAGGATTATTAGGAAGGGGTAAAGTGGTCATTTGGCAAGGGATTTGGGGTACACGGTTTGGGCATTGAGTCATTTGGTGACTATGATAAAAATTGAAGAGAAGAAAAACTAGAAGAAAGAAAAAGCTAGGGCAAGAAGAAGAAAAAGAAGAAGAAGAGTGGAAGGGGCTGAAGTGGGAGTTTAGGAGGAGATCAAGGAAGCTTTTGGGTGAATTCTCCACTTGAGGTAAGGATTTTATGCACATTTAAGATTGGTTTCTGTTTTGATTTGAGAAATCTAAAGCTTGAGTTAAGTTTTTTTTAAAGTTTGGATTTGAGAAATCAAAGGGTGGATTTTTGGGTGTGATTGTGTTTTGATCTTGATTCTAGTGTTTATGGGTTGTTAGATGGTTCATATGAAGTTTTAAATTGATCTTAGGGTTTAGATATATGTTTGGGAGGATTTGGGGAGGTTGAAGCTCGAGAAAAACGCAGAGAAAACCCAGAAATTCTGGGTTCGCGAAGGAGCGCCGCGGCCCTGTTCTTGGGCGTCGCGGCGCGGGGATGCTTCAGGATGTGGCCTAGCTGCTGGGCGCCGCGGCCCTTGAGAGGAGTGTCGCGGCCCTAGGCCATTTTGGCAGCCAAAAATTTGGGTTTTTAGGGCTTTTGCCCGGGGGCGCGGGGGATGGTTCCAATGTATTGTTTTAAGGAATTAGAAGTCCCGAGAGTACGGGATTGGTCCCGGGAAGTGGTTTTGGGTTTGGTTAGTATTAAAAGTGTTTTATGTGTGTTGTGACTAGGATTTCGGAAAGGCTCGTGCTAGAGGACCGTGCTTGTGACTTTGGTGCAACAGGAAAGCTCGGGATACAGGTAAGAAAACTGTAGCACTCGAGATCAGGGCATGGGCCCATAGTGTTATTGCAGGGCATGGCCCTAGATTGTATTATGTGCTAATGTATAACCTTAAATGAATTATCATATGCTTGAAAGATTATTCCGAGATGTACTATATGTGCGATTATACTAAAATGAACGACTAAGGCCGAGAGCGGCGAAGGCTGAGAACGGCCGAGGGGCCGGAAGTAACACCTAGCACATGGGATGCTTATAGTCAGGGTGGGACCCAATGGATACATGGGTTATCCTTGCAGTAAGGACTGAGACCCCAGGCTTGGGTTAGGCCTCTGGGCGGCATGGCCGTGTTTGTTCAGTCTGATGGTTTTCCTGTTTATCAATGGATTATATGCTGGTATAATATATGCATATGTTATTTACTGTATGAGTTTTCTTGCTGGGCTTCGGCTCATGGGTGCTCTGTGTTGGAGGTAAAAGCAAGGGGTCAGTCAACCAGCCATGAGTATGGAGAGGGTGGGGGCGGCGCGTACATGTTCGGCCTGCCCGACTGCTTTGGTTGGGGGCATTTTGATTATGGATGTTTTAACTTATTCTTTTGACAGTCAATCAAGTGTAAATCTATTTTTGACTTGTAAGTATTTTGTAAACCTTATTTTTGGGATCCCAGATGTTGATACTTAAAGTTTTAATGAAACTAAGTATTTTCAAATATTACAGTCTTAACTTCCTGTTAGTCACACTTTTGGTCTTTGAAAACCTCGTAGAGTCAGTTAGTTGCACAGTTGTGTTTTAAAACTCAGTAACGGCTCTATGGTAGTAGGGCGTTACAGAAGAGCTAAGGAGGCTCTGCAATGGGGAAGTGCCGCAGCGCCACAGGGCTGGGCCGCGGCGCGTGTCTGTCTTCAGAGAGGCCTAGCCTTTGTTTCAGGGGCGGGCCGCGACATGGGTTTCAAGGGTTGCGACCCTTAAGGGTATTTTTGGTCTTTTGGAGGTTTTAAGCGCTGGAACCTAACCTAGGGTGCTTGGGATCAATTCCACCACCGTGTTTCGTGGAATTCGATGTCCCGGAATCTAGAACTCCATCCTTAAATATTAACTCGATTATTAATGGTACTCCCTGTCTTGGTTGTGACTATGTATTAAGCTAGGGCTCGGGAAGCGAATCGTGCTCGAGAGGCGTCGCTCGTAATCAGTAAACTTTGAAATTTAAGGTAAGAAAATTGCACCCGGTTGTGGATTTATTATGGGACTAAGGGTTCCCTGATCTGTATGCTCTTTAGAGGATGGTATTATGCCATGCAAATAGTAAACAAACGGCCAAAGAGTGCCCATGTTTACACTAGTGCACAAGGCGCTGCTCGGCCACTGGTAGCTGAGGACAGCTTATTATGCACTGAGCTCGGTTTAAGCGGGCCGGAGTTAGTGGGGTAAATCGAGGGTGCGACCTAATGTGTCGACCCTGACTAATATGTGATTTGATTATTCTTAATGGTTGGTGAATTGGTCGTATTGTATAGTTGAGTGTTGATTGGCTGAATATTTGATTGTATCTATGTGCTATGTGATTAATGTGATATATGATCATGCTTAAAGGGTTATTCAACTATTATCATTGCTCGTTATATGATGTTATTTTTTCTTATTGGGCCTTGGGTTAGGGTTGCTTCGTGGTGCAGGTAAAGGCAAGGGCAAGATTGACCAGTCCTGACTCGGAGGGCTCCAAGAGCAGAATGTACATGAACAACTGCTTAGCCACCACGGTTGAGGGGTGACAGGGACAGGAGAACTATAAACATCTGTTTTTCCTTTAGAAATGCTAGTGGTTGTCTATACACATGAAATTTTGTAAAAACGTTATTTCTTTTGGGATCCCATGTGTAAAATGTTTAATTATATGGAAAGTATCTTTTGAGACCAAAATCTTTTAACCCTAGAACATTAATGACTTTAGCAATCACGTTTTTAACTGGTTGGCTTGATTATCAAGTCCTGCACCTTTATAAATACACAGCGTAGCGGTCTTGTCTATCCCGGGCGTTACAAGAACAAAGGTGTCAGAATCAGGGGTATTTACTTCTTCTTCCAATGCAGACATCAGTGATGATGAAGAACGTGAAGTGCGCTCTACTGGCCAAAAGGCAGCAAAGAGAAAAGGGAAGGAAAAAAAAGACACACATACTAGATTTGTAGAGATTAGTGAACGGAAAGCATGTGCATTGGAGAAATTGGTGGCGATAAAGGAGAAAGAGGCAAAAGATAATAGGAGGACAAAATACATGGATCATCTCATCATGGACACATCACATATGACTCCTGAACAAAAGAAAGATCATGAAAACTTGTGCACTTATATTAAGTATAATATCCTGAAGTTGTAATTGCTATGTATTTTTATCAACAGCATTATTATGTATTTTATTTTATATAAATAAATTATCCTTTATTTTAACGGCTATATTTTAACGACTACATTTTAACGGCTACATATATATGTCACCATGTCTATAAATACCAAATTTCAATCTTCCTTTTACTAAACTCGCCATTCAATCCTTCATTTTACTCTCTCATTTATCTTTCATTCCCAAATATCATATACTCTAAGTTCGACAATGGATTCGCCAAATTCTCCAAATCCATACGACAATATGAGTCTAGAGGATATCATAATTGTAGAGTGTACTGAT
This sequence comes from Humulus lupulus, assembly GCF_963169125.1. Lineage (NCBI taxonomy): Eukaryota > Viridiplantae > Streptophyta > Magnoliopsida > Rosales > Cannabaceae > Humulus > Humulus lupulus. The sequence continues at coordinate 179,837,933 of NC_084800.1, read as the reverse complement.
GATCATGATGATCAATATTTCAAAGCGCTCATGGATGGGGGTAGCTCAACAAGACAAGGAAGAAAGAGAGCCCACATTGATATGGGTCATGTAGAAGTACACCAACATTTGTTCGATGACTACTTTTCGGATGAACCGTTGTATACTGAATATCAATTTTGAAGAAGATCTAGAATGCGTAGACACGTAATCCTACGCATAATTCAAGCTCTAGAAATTCATTCAAAGTATTTCCATATGAGGTTTGATACAATCAGTAGAAGGGGGCTTTGGCCATTACAAAAGTGCACCATTGCTATGCGAATGTTGGCATATGGAGCGCCTGCCGATTATGTTGATGAGTATGTTCGAATTGGTGAAACCACCACTATTGAATGTCTAGTCAATTTTGTTCGAGGAGTGAATGATATTTTTGGGACCGAATATTTAAAATGGCCCAATGTTGGGGACATTCGTCGCTTACTTCAAATGGGGGAGGTGCGTGGTTTTCCAAACATGTTGGGAAGCATTGATTGTATGCACTGAGAATGGAAAAATTGCCCAGTTGCATGGAAAGGCCAATTCACACGAGGTGATCACGACATACCAACAATCATGCTCGAAGCAGTTGCGTCACAAGATTTTTGGATATGGCATGCATTTTTTGGTGTTCCAAGATCCAATAATGATCTCAACGTGTTAAATCAATCCCCATTATTCACTGATATCTTACAAGGGCAAGCTCCGAGAGTTGAGTTTACGATAAATGGCACACAAAACAACAAGGGGTACTATCAAGTAGATGATATCTATCCAGAGTGGGGTACATTTGTTAAAACTATCCCACTACCTCAAGGGAGAGAAAAGAAAATTATTTTCCCAATGCCAAGAAGCAGTATGCAAAGATGTTGAGCAAGCATTTAGAGTACTTCAATCTCGTTTTGCTATTGTACGAGGACCAGAACATTTTTGGCAAAGAGATGTTCTTAAATATATTATGTATGCATGCATCATATTGCACAACATTATTGTCGAGGATGAAAGAGATGCATATGAGATTTTGTTTGATTTTAATTATGATGACTGTAATGCCTCGAAATCCCTAATGCGGTTTAATGGCTGGATTAGTAGGCCGGGAGGGCCTTAATTGTTTAATTATGCCATTAACTGATTATATGCAATTGTTATGTGAATTATATTATAATATGATGTTATATGCATGCATGTGGGTCCACATTTGATTATTAGGGTGTTTTGGTAATTTGGCCTGTTGAGGGCATATTTGTGTATTTTGGTGCATATTGTGATTTATGGATGAGATCCCATTATTATGGAGATATATTCGAGCTATTCGGCATGAGACGGTCTTATATTTCAAATTAGCAGTTTTGTCATAACGAGGTCATTTATTGGGATATTGAGTAATGAGAATGTTATTTGATGATAAATTTGGAATTATTGAGATCAGGAGGAAATTTTGGAAGTTATGACTATAATGTCCCCGGGGGTGTTTTAGGGACCCCGAGCATTAGGTTTTATTTGAGGTTACTTAAGCTTGAAGTAGCTTGTCAGATAAAATCGTACCTTAGAAAAACACCTTTCTCTCTTACTGTTAATTCCTTTTACCGTTCGAGGAAATTTTGAAGAAATCTTGAGTTCTAGGAGTCGAAATCAAGCGAGGATTGAGGCATAGCGATCCTAGGAAAGATTAGAAGCTTCTTGACAAAAGGATTTGAGGAGAAACAACCCAATCAAGGGTAATCTAAGTTTTGAGTTTTTAGAGTTTCTAAGCTTCGAGTTGGATTTTGTGAATCGTTGAGTTTTTGGTTCGTTTGAGCCTTGGGATTTGATGGTTTTGGATCATTGGGAAGTTTGGGAACTTTGATTTTTGGATTTGGAAGTGTTTAGGTGTGTTTTTGGACGGTTTGGGATGAAGGAAATCGGGTTCATGGTTGGTTCTGGGTGGGGGCCGCGGCCCTGTTCTTGGGCGCTGTGGCCCAAGCTCGAAGAAGCAGCTGGAGGCTTTTGGCCTATGCTGGGCGCCATGACACTGGGTAGTGGGCGCCGCAGCCCTTGCTCCTGATGTGGCTGGGGGATGCGGCTCAAGCTTCTAGGGTCGCGACTCTTGGGTGTTTAGAGGCCGTTTGAGCGTTTTGACCTCGGGAACTTGGTTTTTGGCCTCGGGATTGTTCCTACTACCCGGATTAGTGAGGTTCGATGTCCCGGAGGTTAGATCATGGTTTGGGAACCTTTGTTGTTCATTTTATTGATGGTGTCCCATATTTAGTTATGACTAGGTGACCGCTAAAGGGCTAAAAGTCATATCGTTCTCAAGGGTCGTTCTTTTATTCATTCTCGCTCGAATCAGAGGTAAGAAAATTGTTCCCTGCGTATATGACATGCATGATTGTTGTTGAGGCATGATGGTTGATAAATGTGGACATTGATTGCATATTAAATGCTTAGCGGAGCTTGCTTACTTGTGTATGGCACTGTTTAGTCAGGGACGGCGCTGGTCGCATATTACTGACTTGAGAGTCAGAAACGGCATAAGCGTCCTGAACGCAAGGCCAATAAAAGATTAGATATAATCGATATCAGCGTTGAATGACTCTAGGAGCATTTATGCTGGACCAACCCTAAGGTTGATGAAACTTATAAGCACTTGACTAGTCTAAGACTAGTTACTCAGAGCCAGGGCCAAAGGCCTAGGTGTTTGCTTGTCACATGGCTAGGGAGCGGAATCCCACGGTTGTGACTCTATGGTCACGAGGTAGGTTATGTTGGTGACTAGTTCATCAAGCACCTATCCTGTTTAAGCTAGTGAAAGGATCACTTATTTGTAAAGCCCCGGTGACCCTATCGTCACATGATTAGAGGGAACGAAACCCATCTTAGTGACTTTTGCGACCGTCACTCATCTGCTTTAGACTGAAAGTCTTGAATGATTATTATGATTATTGTTGATATTATATTCATGCTAAATTGTGTTTTGTTGTTGGGCTTTGGCTCATGGGTGCTATGTGGTGTAGGTAAAGGGAAAGAAAAGCTCACCCAACCTTGAGTGGAGAGCTTAGGTGGTACTGTGTAAATATGCGGCCGCTTGACCACCACGGCCAAGGAGTTCTCAGAGGAACTAGGGGGTTTACCCTATTTTTGCCGCTTAGGTCGGCGGGTTGTAAATTTAAACAGTAATGACTATTTTGAGTTGTAAATAACTTGCAAAATGTTTTTGATGAGCCCATGAACAGTTTTATGTTTTAAATAAAATATATCCTTTTCTTTTGATTGGTTTTCCACCTTAGCTTAATAATAATACCTAGAAGCACATTTTTAACCAAAGCACTCGGGTAGCGAGTTAAATTTCCGGTTCACCGTTCACCGTAAATGTTCTGGGGTAACCAGAGCATTACAACTTGGTATCAGAGAGTGCCAAGGTTAGGGTTCCTGTAGACTGACTGGGCATGTACACTCATCACTGAAGACAAGCTCGACTCATGGTTTGGTAACTATTTATGTAGTTATATATAACTGCTTAAATGTAGTATATATGCTTTACCTGTTTGCATGAGACACCATGTTAAGCCTGTGCCCTGAATAATACATTCTCAGCAACTGTGTGCTAAATAGTATTGAAATTGCTGGAACATACTTATTAGTATTGTTGATTGTGAATCATTATGTGATACATGCTAAATGCTATAATCATGTTTCTACTTGTATATTTTTATGACTATGGAATATGATAATTGTCTATTTGTTCTTGGATCGTAAGTGTAACGCCTTGGTTACCCCAGAACAGTTACGGTGAACCAAAAATTTAACTCGCTACCCGAGTCCTTTGGTGAAAACGTGCTTCTAGTGTTATTAACAGGCTAAGGTGGAAAACCAATCAAAATGAAAGGATATATTTTATTTAACGCATAAAATGGTTCATGGGCCCATAAAAACATTTACACGTTATTTACAACTCAAAATGGTCATTATTGTTTCAAATTTACAACCCTACGACCTAAGTAGCAAAATGATCCTCACCTTCAGGCTCAAAGGTGACCATCTTCCTTCTGCAATCAATAGTTTCCCCATACTTTGCCAATAAATCCATACCCAATATCATATCGAAGTCGGTCATAAGAAATTCTATCAAATCCACTGACAATTCTCTACCCTCCACTGTCACTGGCAAAGATCTGCCCATCTCCTGGATAACACTAACTCTCTAGTGGGTAACAAAGTTCCAAACTCCACAGCATAAAAATCACAGGGTCTACACAGTCTATCAATAATACTACTAGCAACAAAAGAGTGCGTAGCACCAGAATCAATCAAAACATTATAAGGGGTTCCAGCACTAAGAAGCCGACTTGTAACTACTGAGGGAGAAGCCTCAGCTTCTACTTGTGTCAATGCGAACACTCAAGTTGGGGCCGAGCTGTTTGTTTTTATGGGTTCTTCTTTTCTGGCCTTAGGGCAATCCTTTTTAAGATGACCCACTGCTCCACATGAGAAGAAGGCCCTTGCCCTACACTCACCCAAATGACGCCTCTTGCATCTAGGGCATTCTGGATAAGACTTTCAGGCTTCATTACCACCTGGACGACCCATCGAGATACCACGGGGCTGCCTATCTAGACCTGGAACTGGGAAGGTGTCAAGAACCTTCCTCTTCTGCTCACTGGGGCCTATACCCCTACCAGAACCCACAAATGGAGGGCATGTCCTCTTGATCTCCTTTCTGGTTGCACTATCTTTCCAGATTGTGTTCTCTGCACTCTCAGCTGTGAGTGTCTTCTCAACCACCTGTGCATAGGTAGTAACCCCAGCCACGGTGGTAATACGTACGTCACGGGCTAATCTGGGCTGTAGCCCCTAAAGAAATGTCTCTCTTCTGGTCCCATCAATGGGCACCAATTCCATGGCAAATTTCTCCAAACAATCAAACTTTAAAGCATACTCAGTGACTGACAAACTTCTATGAAGTAGCCTAATGAATTCCTCAGCCTTTTCCGCGCTGATGGCATCGTTGTAATATTTCTCGTTGAACAGAGTCTGAAACTGTAACAACCTACTTTCTTAACATACATATCTAGTGTAAAAACAAAGTTTAACCTGAATACGACAATACTGAAATTTTGAATTTACAAAAAACTTTATTAAACAATACATAAACTAATGTTCATAACTTCAAACCATACAATACCCACAAAATAAATAAAAACTTTATCTTACATACAAATCTTAATACTTTTATAAATAATTTTTGTGGCGTTACTACACCTTAACGTATAATTAGAGATGTATCCAACCGATAAATTTAAAAGCTTTATGTAAATTACAACGTTCATGAAATACTTTTAAAGCTTTATGTAAATTATAAAGTTCACAAAATACTTTTTATGAAATATAAATATAAAATCAAGTTTCTCGTTTATTTATAAAATAGCATAGCAGAACTCCACTCCCTTCAGGTCAGCCCCATATGTACAGTCATGTTGGCTCCACGTATACTCATCAACAATTTATATTTGGGGCATCTTACCTACAACACAAACATTATCTGATGAGCTAAGGCTCAGTAAGCAGAATAGCTACCTCATATGCATTAAAATAAACGTGCAACATGTTATGTATTTTCTTTCTTTCACTTTCCTTTCTTTTGGGTCCTAGAGGATGCTGTTGCCGGCCTTACATAGGGAATCACATTCCCACCTGAACATAAACATGATAATAGGGAATTTGTCCCTCATAAACATTCATTATATAGGGAAGTACATCTCCCACCTTACATTTTTGGGACGTAGGTCTCTCAAGCAGCACAACTACTTTAACTCTTTCAATAACTTGTTTGTGAACATTAAGCGTGCTTATGCATAAGAAATATAACATTCTTAAAAATAACTTATGCATAACAACATGGCAGAATAACATATAAAGCATATAAATGCACATAAGACACATAAAATACTTGTATTGTAGATCAGGATTCTACTTACCTTGCGTCTTGATAAAACAACCGAAATTGTTAGCTTCCTGATAAAAACACAAACTATTAACTTACATAAAATCTACATGATGTAATTTTAGTTTATAATTGTTGTTATTCTATTTTTCTTATTTTATTGTTTGTTTTATGTCCAGGCGTATGGTCATACTATAATTGTCCATGGCAAGATCCCGGTCTAAAAGTCGTGGTCATGGTCATGGTCATACGAAAATGTCCAAGTTATAGTAACAGTCCATACTAATTGGGGATTAGGTCATATAATAAAATTTCATAATAGTCCAAAGTGTGACCATAGCCTATATAAGTTTAGTATTATAAAGATACATAAAAAAATAGCTTATATTTAAATTTTGGCATTGTAAGTTATGACGACATGGTAAAATAATCTATATATAACTTTTAGCATTATAACGGCATAGTAAAATAATCTATATATAAATTTTGGCATTATAACAGCATAGTAAAATAATCTATATATAACTTTTGGCATTATAACGGCATAGTAAAATAATCTATATATAAATTTTGGCATTATAACGGCATAGTAAAATAATCTATATATAACTTTTGGCATTATAACGGCTTAGTAAAATAATCTATATATAAATTTTGGCATTATAACATCATAGTAAAATAATCTATATATATATATAATAACTAAATAACTGAAATGAAAGGCTCGGGAAAGAGCTTATCTAAAAGGTTTTCGTAGGCTAGCGTTATGGACAGAACTGCGCTTAGATCTTCGAGGTTTAGAACTTTAGAAGGGTGTTAAAAAGATTTTTGGGTAGAGTGAGAGAAAGAAAATGAGGTTTTGTGATTTAAAATGAGTTTTGGAAGAGCTATTTATAGGAAAAACTTGGGATACTATGCTAATAAAATATTCAAAATATTAAGCGTGGTGGTTTGCTAAAGTCATCATTGTATCACTACTGCATCATCATGTGGGAACCATGGGGTGGACCCCATTGTGGGACCCATGTGGATCCTAATGTGGGACCCACAATGAATAGTACATAGTGAATAGTAACCAAAAAAATGAAAACTTCCCAATCTTCTTATATTACTTAGTCCAACATTTTTTACTCACAAACTTTTCTGAAAAAGATTCTCTAACATCCATAAATTAATTATTCCCATGTGTTAGTTACTTCAACAACTTTGAATTGTTAAAATCCCACAATAGAATACAACTATATCCCCAATGGTCAGGTTACTGTTTCCAACGGTCGGATCACTATTCACCAACGATCATAACAGCTAGTTTTTTTGTCCTATAAATACTTGTTCCTTCAACCATTTACTTGCACAACTTCTTCATCTCTTAACCTTGTAGATAAAATTCATCATCAAAACATGAATTTCTCTTTATTGTTCTTAACATTAGTGATTGTTTGCTTGTATTTAGCATCATTCTATGGGTATTATACTAATGAAATGCCCATGAATATTATAGTTGCATATTCATTAGTTATTCTTCCACTTTACTTAATAGCTCTAGCATTCGATTAACATTGTAATGCACTCAAAAGTATGAATAAAAACATCTTCTCTTATTTTTCATAATTGTTATAATGCATTTGTAGAAAGAAATGGGAGTTACAGAAACTCTTCCCAACTCAGGGCGTAAACATTTCTGGTCTGGGTAATAACCTCCCACCAAATTCGGGCATCCTCCCGAAACATATAAGTGGCATAGGCCACCCTCTCATTACCAGTCCCCCTCGTGAAATCCAGGATGGTGGTAATCATACTCATCCATTGCTCTGCCTTGGCAGGATCTGCACTGCCCTAAAAAACTGGAGGTTGTTGCTTTTGGAACCTTTCATAGAGAGGCTCCCATTTATTTCCAACCTCAGGCAGCTGCTCTGCTGCTAGCACCGACACAGGAGGTGCCTCTGATGCACTAGCCACTGTAGGTGCTTGCTGTTGTCTCAGGAGATGAAGCTCTTCTCCCTATCTCAACACTTTAGCTTGTAGATCATTAAACAACTACTGCCAGTTTGCAAGAGCTGGTTGTAGAATCTGTCCTTGGTCATTTTCTTGACCCTAGCTGTTATTATTCTGGCCTTGATCACTCTGGCCAGATGAAGTATCTGTCTGCCCTATATTCATTCTTGTCACTAATACCTTGCTGAAACAATGATCAATATGACCAGTCAGGTAGTAATAACTAAACCTCTTGCCGCCTTACGGTCCAAGAACAAATAGATAGTTATCATATTCCACAATCATACAAATATACAATTGGATACATGATTATAGCATTTAGCACTCAGCATGTATCACATAATGATTCACAATCAACAATACTAATAAGTATGTTCCAACAATTTCAATACTATTTAGCACCCGGTTGCTGAAGATGTAATATTCAGGGCACAGGTTTAACATGGTGTCCCATGCATACAGGTAAAGCATTTATACTATATTTAAGCAGTTATACATATAACTACATAAATAGTTACCAAACCATGAGTTGAACTTGACTTCAATGATGTGTGTACATGCCTAGCCAGTCTACAGAAACCTTAACCTTGGCACGCTCTGATACCAAGTGGTAACGCTTGGGTTACCCCAGAACAGTTACAGTGAATGGTGATTACTGTTTCAAATTTACAACCCGCCGACCTAAGCGGCAAAAATAGGGTAAACCCCCTAGTTCCTCTGAGAACTCCTTAGCCGTGGTGGTCAAGCGGCCGCATATGTACACAGCACCACCTAAGCTCTCCACTCAAGGTTGGGTGAGCTTTTCTTTCCCTTTACCTACACCACATAGCACCCATGAGTCGAAGCCCAACAAGAAAACACAATATAGCTTGAATATAATATCAACAAGGATCATAATAGTCATTCCAGACTTTCAATCCAAAACAGAGGAGTGACAAATGGAAAAGTCACTAAAGTGGGTTCAGTTCCCTTTAGCCATGTGACGATAGGGTGACCGGGGCTTTACAAATAAGTGATCCTTTCACTAGCTTATCAAGATAGGTGCTCGATGAACTGGTCACCAATATAACCTATCGCATGACCATAGAGTCATAACCGTGGGATTCCGCTCCCTAGCCATGTGACAAGCAGTCACCTAGACCTTAGGCCTTGGCTCTCAGTAACTAGTCCTAGACTAGTCAAGTGCTTATAATTTTCATCGACCTTAGGGTCGGTCCAGCATTAATGCTCCTAGAGTCATTCAACGCTGATATTGATTAGATCTAATCTTTTATTGGCCCTGGGTTCATAACGCTTATGCCATTTGTGACTCTCAGGTTAGTAATAAGCGACCAGTGCCATCCCTGACTAATCAGTGCCATACACAAGTAAGCAAGCTCTACTAAGCATTTAATATTCAATCAATGTCCAAATTTATCAATCAACATGCCTCAGCAACAACCATGCATGTCAGATACACAGGGTGCAGTTTTCTTACCTCTGGTTCGAGCGAGAAATAGAACAAGAATGACTCCTAAGACGATTGACCTTTTGATTCCTTAACGGTTACCTAATCATAGCCAATTATAATCTCCATTAATAAAAATCAACAATGAAAGGGTCTTAACCTAAACCCCACTCTCGGGACCTCGAAACGTGCCCACGCGGTGAGTAGATTCGATCCCGGGCCTTAAGGATTGAAACCCTGAGCCAAGAACCCTTAAAAACACTCAAAACGGGATTCTAAAGCAACAGAGTAGCGCTACATCCCTGCTCACTAGCGCCCCAGCGCTATTCTCAGAACCCCAAACCGCCCAACAGAGCACTGGGTAGCGCTATAACGCCCCGTGGTGGGCGCTGTAGTGCTACACCCAGCCAAATCCTCCCCTGAAACCTCTTCCTTCGACTCCTTCAATTCCAACTCGATTCCAATGCTTCCAAATCTCATTTTTTGTGTCAAATGAACCCAAAGATCATCCCCACATTCCTTAAGCATCACAACCACAATAACCCTAGCCAATAACTCCCAACAAAACCAATCATCCAATTTGGAAATCTCAACTGAAAACCAAAGCTAAAACAGAGCAAAACAGGAAATTTAATGGCTAGAAACTTACCTCAAGCTCAGATTATGATGCTCTTCAATGGTGGAACACACTCCCAAGCTCTCAAGACTTACTTCCCAAGCTTGAATCCTCAAGTTAGGCTCAAAAATCCAAAAAGAAAATGAGGAAAAACAGGTACGGGAGAAGTGTTTAAAATTTCTCTATTTTCTCTTCCTTCTACAGCCTTCAATGGCTTAAATCTATCCTAGGGGTGAAAAGACCAAAATACCCCTAGGTCAAGTAAGGATTCCTAAAGGCTCCCAACGGCAAAATTGACATTTCCACCTATTTCGTTAATCATAATTAACGCTCTCCAATTCCCGTTATTCTCGATATTCTCAAACACCAATAATTCATATCCTATTACCCTTTAATTCCCAGCAACACTCTAATCATTAAAATCACCCCGAGACTCACCCTGAGCCCCGAACTTAAATCTGTTACGACTAAACTGCTAATTAATATTCAAAGATCGTTTCATGCCGAATAGCTCGAACAAATCCACATTATAATGTGGTCTCAACAATATGTCACCGACATGCATACAAATATACAATTACGCCCTCAACGGGCCAAATTACCAAAACACCCCTGTAATGAAATGTGGATCCACATGCATGCATTTAACATTATATTATAATGATATTCACATAAACATGCATATAATCATTTAATGGCATAATTAAACAATTATGGCCCTCCCGACCTACTAATCCAGCCACTAAACTGCATTAGGGATTTCGGGGTACTACAGTAAGGCGGCAAGAGGTTTAGTTATTACTACCTGACTGGCCATATTGACTATTATTTCAGTAAGGTATAAGCTAATAAGAATGAATCCAGGGCAGACAGATATGTCAGCTGGCCAGAGTGATCAAGGCCAGAATAATAACAATCAGGGTCAAGAAAATGACCAAGGAAAAATTCTACAGCCAACTCCTGTAAACTAGGAGCAAATAATTATCGATCTGCAAGCTACAGTGTTGAGACAGGGGGAAGAACTTCATCTCCTGAGACAACAGCAAGCACCTGCAGTGGCCAGTGGATCAGAGGCACCTCCTGTGTCGGTGCCAGCAGCTGGGCAGCTGCTTGAGGTTGGAAATAAATGGGAGCCTCTTTATGAAAGGTTCAGGAAGCAGGAACCTCCAGTTTTTGAAGGCAGTGCAGATCCTGCCAAGGCAGAGTAGTGGATGAATATGATTACCACCATCCTAGATTTCATGAGGTTGACTGGTAATGAGAGCGTGGCCTGTGCCACTTATATGTCTCGGGAGGATGCCCGAATTTGGTGGGAGGTTATTACCCAAACAAGAAATGTTAATGCCCTGAGTTGGGAAGAGTTTCAGACTCTGTTTAATGAGAAATATTATAATGACGCCATCAGGGCAGCAAAATTTGAGGAGTTCATCAGGCAACTTTAGGGAGGTTTGTTTTTCACTGAGTATGCCTTGAAATTTGATTGTTTGGCAAAATTTTCCATGGAGCTAGTCCCCACTGATGGGACCAGAAGAGAGAGATTTCTTCAAGGGCTACAGCCCAGATTAGCCCGTGACGTACGTATTACCACCGTGGCTGGGGTTACTACCTATGCACAGGTGGTTGAGAAGGCACTCACAGCTGAGAGTGCAGAGAACACGATCTGGCAAGACAGTGCAACTAGAAAGGAGATCAAGAGGACATGCCCTCCATTTGTGGGTTCTGGTAGGGGTATAGGCCTCAGTGAGCAGAAGAGGAAGGTTCTTGACACCTTCCAAGTTCCAGGTCTTGATAGGCAGCCTCGTGGTATTCCAATGGGTCCTCTAGGTGGTAATGAAGCCTGGAAGTCTTATTCTGAATGCCCTAGATGCAAGAGGCGTCATTTGGGAGAGTGTAGGGCAAGGGCCTACTTCTCATGCGGAGTAGTGGGTCATCTTAGAAATGATTGCCCTAAGGCTATAAAAGAAGTGCCCAGAAAACCAGGCAGCTCGGTTTCAGCTCGAGTGTTCGCATTGACACAAGCAGAAGCTGAGGCTTCTCCCTCAGTAGTTACAGGTCAGCTTCTTAGTGTTGGAACCCCTTATAATGTTTTGAGTGATTCTGGTGCTACACATTCTTTTGTTGCTAGTAGTATTATTGAGAGACTGTGTAGACTCTGTGATTTTTATGCTGTGGGGTTTGGAACTTTGTTACCCACTGGAGAGTTAGTGGTATCTAGAAGATGGGTCAGATCTTTGCCAGTGACAGTGGAGGGTAGAGAGTTGTCAGTGGATTTGACAGAGTTGGTTATGACTGACTTCGACATGATATTGGGTATGCACTGGTTAGCAAAGTATGGGGCAACCATTGATTACAGAAGGAAGATGGTCACCTTTGAGCCTGAAGGTGAGGATCCTTTTGTGTTTGTTGGTACTGTGCATGGACTTCGTATACTTATGATTTATGTATTGATGGCTAGGGATCTATTGCAAGGAGGTTGTGTTGGATTCTTAGCCAGTGTTGTAACAACCTACTTTCTTAGAGTCGTTACTAAGTGAGTTTAAAAACGTGCATTCAACTCGCTAATCGAGGTTTTAGGTCAAATAGTGTAATTAAACCATAAACAGAGTAGAAACTTTAGAAATAATTTCATCTCATTGAAAATCATAAAAGTTTAACACTTGGGATCCCAAAATACAATTTAGAAATATTTACTACATATAAATTGAACCAAGTCGACTAAATGACAAAATCTAGGTTTATTTACAATCATCTCCCAAAATCCACTGACTGTGGCAGTCAGGCTGACCAAACACGTTCACGCCGCTTCACGCTCGCCATACTCATGATTGGTTGACTTTTCCCTTTCCCTTACCTGCACCACAGAGCACCTGTGAGCCAAAGCTCAGCAAGAAAACTCACAGACAGATAACATATGCAAAACATACACCAAGCATATAAACAGGCCATCGATAGGCTAAACACATACGGCCAAGCCGTCCTAGGCACTTTACCAAGCCCTGGGTTCACGATCCACACCGTGAGGATATCCCAGGTATCCTTTAGGGACTCGCCCTGGCAACTCGCACTCCACATGCTCAACACTGTTCCCGGCCCCTTGCCGTACCCAGCCTTGCACTCAACATGCCTAATGCCATTCCCGGCCCCTGCCGACCTCAGCCCACACCGTTCTCGGTGTTGGGTATTATGCCCTTATAAAATCATGTTGGACATGTAGCACGATTTCATATTATCAATAAAAGTAGTAGAAATCATTTAGTTTGACAACCGTGTTGCTTGCTTGTTTTATTACATGATTATTGAAATAATACAAACATTTATAAAATCCTGAACATATGGATAGTTACAATTATAGTGACTAGGTCACAGTGGATTATAGTTGTAATTATATGTTCAAAAGAACGAGTCCTAAGATTAGATCAGTGCATTGGATTTTCATTGATTAGGAAATCTACGATATGTTCTACTTACACATTCAGGGTGTGATGTCTTGTCCAAGGCTTCGACCAAGTAGATAAGATCGGATGTATTTAGTTACATCGGACTAGGACCGATATTGATTATTGATTGATAAATAAGTATCGTTGTTATCAAATCTAATCAATGTCACAAAGTTGACCATATATTAAGTCGATCTTAATTCTGAGTGATAATATTCGGCTAATTATATTATTTAAATCTTTTGACTTGTTCGTTGCCAGCTTACCCTACGGTCTAGCCCATACTTACATCTTGGAGATTTATTAGTGTAATTGAGTGAGAGTATTATTCATAGATACGAAATCTATAACTTCTGTATGAGAAGTGAAAATATGATTTCCTTAATTGCTTTGTTCAAAAGGTTAAATGATTGAGATCTCATTTCTGTGATTAAGTTCACGGAAATATCATTTATAAGGAACTTAGTGGGAGTTAAGGATAAAATACTGATGAGGGGTAAAACGGTAATTTGCACCTAGCTCGTTAGTAAGTCATCGATAGAGGATTGACTGATTGTAATGGTTATAACAATGAATAATGTATTTATGGTTTTGAAAATACGTTATATGAATTCAAGAGTTCAATTCTAAGTCTATAGTGGAGTCACGAGGAATTAATAAGGTAGTGAAATTATTCGTAAATAAATTCACGGTAACTTGCTGGAGCTTGATTTCATGGATCCATGGTCCCCGCATCACCTCTGAGTAAATCATCTAGAATGTCTCAATTAATTGATTTAATTATCAATTAGGATTTTTAAAGTTGACTAGGTCAATTTTGGAAAATTTACAGAGATATGAGATTTAGAGAATAAAAGAGAATCTTTGGGTAAATTTATTAATATTTATAAATTGGTATCAATATAAATAAATAATATTAAATCAAGTTTCAAATTATAATTAGTTAATTTGAATAAGGATTTAATTAATTAATTAAAAAATAAATAAATAAAAGGTTTTGAATTTAGGCCCAGTTGGGATTTAAATTCAAAACAAAGAGATTGGGCCCAAGTCCATTTATGGCAGCCCAAGGCTTTTATTTTTGTTTATTATTTTTAATTAATTTAAATTTAAATAAATCCCATTAAGTTGCCTATATAAGGAATATGATATCTAGGGTTTTCATGAGAAAGTAAGTCAGTCTCAGTTGATTTGGGTAAGTGAAAACCTAGACACTCTAATCATTTCTTAGCCACATTCTCTTCTTCTTTTCTAGATCTCTATCTCATGTGTTAAGAACCAACCCACACTAGTTCTAGGTTGATCAAAGGCTTGGTGAGGAAAAGTGTGTTGCTGATCTTGTTCAATCTCTTGATAATACTCTGTTACAGAAAGGAATCAAGGGTTAGAGAGATTAAAGGATGGAGTTGTTCCAGTTCCGCTGCATAATGTAAGTTTTTACTTTACTCTGTATTTGTATTAATTTCATAGGAGCATGTTCTAGGAATTTGCATGTTTGTTTGATAATATGTAAATTGCATGAAAATAAATAAAGATCCTGCAATGAGTATTTCCAACAATTGGTATCAGAGACATATGTTGCTAGTTTATTTTCATGAATGAACATGTATGAAATTGATTGATATGTTAGATGTTAATTGGATGGTACATGTTATTGGCGTATGTGTTATGTTTTCTTATGTAAATCTAGCAATAATTTGGTTGTTTTTTGCTTGTTTTGGATTTAAAAACTACACAGATTTTTTAAAAATTTGTTTTTTTTTATTGATTTTTGCAGTGTGTGTGCTGGGCACGCATGGAGCCGCCGGTGGGACCCGGCCGTACAGACGCCATACGGATCTGTACGGACGTCCGTACGGCGTCAGTGCCGGAACCTGTGCGCGACATTTTTTCGCAAAAAAAAATATATTTTTTTTAAATTGGATATTTTGTGCAGTTAGGTTTAAAATATTTAAAATTGATTATCTGATAATTTTATAGATATTTTTTCTTTTTAAAATATTTTGAATTTGTTATCTGATAATCAAGATATTTTTAAGATATTTTTTTTATTTTGTTATAAATAAAATATTAAAATTAGTTATCTGATTATTCAAGATATTTTTATTGTTTAAAATATTTATAATTAGTTATCAGATAATACTAGATATTTTAAATTTGGTTAAAAGATATTTTGATATTTTAAAATTTGTTAAAATATTTAAAAATAAAATGTCTTGTCATTCCTAACAACTTAACAACCTTGGTTAAATTAATTATTTTACATTGAATTTTGTTTGATAAATTCTATTTTAATTAATTTAATATTTTGTAACTTGTTTAATTAATTATATTGAATTTTTTCCGATGAATTCTATGTTAATTAATTATGGTATTTTACAAAATAGTGTATTGTTGTGGTATATTTGCATAATTTAATAATACATGCTTATAGAATAACATGTTAGGCCCATCCAATTATTAACATATCAAACATCATTATTAAGTTATTTTTTGCATTTGGGCTTTAAATATAAGTATAATGATAGCCCAATTTTTGCGTTTAAAAAATGTGAGAAAACTCAAAATAAAACTTTAATAAAATGTTAGGTTTTATTTGGGTCCAATTGAACATGTAAAGTTTAAATTCCTCTCTTGTGGGTGGTTCCACTTGTGAAGGTCCATTTGCTTTGCATTACTAGATTGGGCCTAATCAATTGAATAACAATTAATAAAACAAATGTTCAAATTCCTGTCTTTTTGGGCTTTGTGTGGAAGTCAAGGAGCCTTAGTAGTGGGTCTGACATACTGAACCCAACTCTCCTCCATGCAAGCTCGAATTGTTAAGGCCCATTTACCTAAGTTGGACTTAATTGTATTAGGTTATTCTTTTTAGTTGGACCTAATAATTGATTAGAAACATATTAATTCTAATTTTTGGATTAATTTTCAATGGTAATTTTAGAATTAATGGAAAAATTATAAACTATGGTTTGTTGATTATTTTTATAATTTGGCGAACCTTAGTTGGTTTATTGATTATTTTGATAATTTGGAAAACCTAAGTTGATATTTTTTCAAAAAAAATAAAATACTAAAATATTTAATAATGAGTTTTAAAAATTTTCAATTCGATCTCCATCGTTGATTTAACAAGGTTAGAGTTCAGTGGGGCCTCATGGCGCTTTGATTTCGTCTCCCTACGGAAGGTGTTCACTGGACTTCTTAAGATTTCCCAGCTGAATTCTCTTAGCTTCTAGCCAACCTCACCAAGATCTTCCTTAAGCCTTCAAAGAAAAGAAAACCACTTCAAGAGAGAGAGAAGAGGTGAGTCGGTTTCTGAGAGTTCTATGGAATTCTAAGGTTTGTTTTATTCAACTTAAGTCTATAGGGTTACTGTAACGCCCTACTACCTTAGAGCCGTTACCAAGTGAATTTAAAACAGAAATTGTGCAACTAACTGACTCTACGAGGTTTCTAAAACCAAAAGTGTGACTAAACCAGAGTTTAAGGTTGTACTCTTTGAAAATGTTTAGTTTCATTGAAAACATTAAGTATCAAACATCTGGGATCCCAAAAATAAGGTTTACAAAATATTTACAACTCAAAAATAGTTTTACACCAAGTTAACTATCAAAAGAATAAGTTAAAACAGCCATATACAAAATGCCCCCAACCAAAGCAGTCGGGCAGGCCGAACATGTACGCGCCGCCCCCACGCTCTCCATACTCATGGCCGGTTGACTGACTCCTTGCTTTTACCTACCACACAGAGCACCCGTGAGCCGAAGCCCAGCAAGAAAACTCATACAGTATATAACATATGCATAGAATATAGCTGACATATAATCCACTGATAAATAGGAAAACCATCAGACTGAACAAGCACGTCCATGCCGCCCTAGAGGCCTTACCAAAGCCTGGGGTCTCGGTCCTTACCGTAAGGATAACTCATGTATCCATTGGGTCCCACCCTGGCTATAAGCACTCCATGTGCTAAGTGTTACTTCCGGCCCCAAGGCCGTTCCCGGCCTTCACCGCTCTCGGCCTTAGCCGTTCATTTCATTATAATCACACATATAGTACATTTCGAAATAATCATTCAACATATAATAACTCATTTAAGGTTGTACATTTGCACATAACACAATCTAGGGCCATGCCCTGTAATAACACTGTGGGCCCATGCCCTATTCTCGGGTGTTACGGTTTTCTTACCTTTCAATTCGATAGCTTTGATCACCTGACTCCTCGAGCACGATCCTACTCGAGCTTTAGCGCTCACCTAAGCAAAATCCATAAGTCAAAGTCATTACCAAACCTCAAGTCCAAAACCTAGCCTCGGGACCAATCTCGAGCCCCAGGGAAGTCCTAGATCCCCAAAACAAAGTGGTGGAATCGAGCCCCGAACCCTAGGTCAAAATCCCTCAACAAAAGCCCAAAAATCCCTTTCTGTGAACAGTGCAGCGCTGCAGCACTCTTAAGAGGGCGCTGTAGCGCTACAAGCAGAACAACACACCCCAGAAGCAGGGCCTAGCGCTACAGTGCCCAATTACTAGCGTTGTAGCGCTAGTTGTAGACAGGCCACACCCAAAAATTGTTTTCTGCGATTTCCTTCAACCATTCCAACCCCAAACTCGTCCAAATCTTTCACAAACCCAAAAACACACTTATCAACACCTCACACTCATCCCAAGCATCCCAAGAACCCATAACCCAAGCTTAAGCAACCCAAAACTCAAGATCCACCATAATGAACCTTAAACCCAGAAATTCAGTCAATCATCAAAATTAAGGACTTAGAAATCATACCGTGGATGGAAATTCGACCTTGAGTTGAAACCTAGGCCTCCTTAGCTTGCTCCTTCACAACCTTGGCCTGATTTCCCAAAAAATCCCCATCTATTTAGCTTAAATACACAGCTCAAACCAATCAAACCCTAAAACTGAAATTTCTAAAACTTACCTCAATGTTTGATGTGTTCTTGCCAATCCCTTGCCAATCTTCAAGTCTAGCCTAGGATCCTTGATGCTCAGCTTACCCCAGCTCACCACTGAGCTTAGCTCCAAGAAAATTAAGGGGAAATGGTGGGAGAGCCACAAACCGATTCTTTTGGAACAAAACCCTTCTGTTTTTCTCTCTTTTCCTTTTTCTTCCTTCTTTCTTTCTTTTTCAGCCTTAACTCATTTTCTACCAATTCCACTAAGTATAAAGCTCCCTTTAACTTTTCTCTAACAAGCCTAAAGACCAAAATTCCCTCCCTAATAATTCTAAACATTTTTGCCCATGTAGGGACATTTTAGTCCTATTACCCAAATTCCCACTAATTCCTCAAGTGTTCCTAATAATTTCCTGCTCGCTACCCAATACCTGATTAATCACCAAATATACATTTCTCATCATCAAGATTAACCTCAATATATTTTCCAAATTCTCATTTAAACTCCCCAGGCTTAACCCAAGCAGGGTATAAATTCCCGCTTTGACTTTTCCGCTAACCCGCTCACTCTAGGATCGTCTCGAGTCACAAATCACAGATATCAACACAGTCATGCCCAAAATGGCCAAATTACAATGATGCTCTTTCTAAGATAATCAGGTCTACATGCATACTAATTCACATAGTCATGCATCTCAAATAATCAAATAGTCATATAACATGCATTAAATCATAATCATGCATTAAACTCATTAAAGTCACACAAAAAATCCCATTATGCCCTCCAGGCACACTAATCAAGGCCCTTAAGCCTTATTAGTGAATTTGGGTCGTTACAGTTACCTCAAGGCTCGGGGTACCAAAACGTCCCCGAAGGCAAAATGGTAAATTTCCCCAATATTCCCTCCTAGACATTCTATCCTCAAATATATCTTCAAATATTTATTTTCATAACCCGATAACCCCATATAATAACTAATGCCCAAATTACCCCTCGACTTGCCCCGAGTCAGATTCTCAACCCCGTTGTGACTTTCTGACTAACCGCTCCCCAGGACTGTCTCGGATTGTGCTACACAGCTAAACATCATATACATATTGCATTTAACACATTTATACCCCTAATATCCAAACGGGGCCCACATGCACGTTTAAATCAACTAAACATGCATCATTATCATATATTCACATAAATTCACATATTAACATGTTAATTCACTTATTGCCCTCCAAGCCCGCTAATCAAGGCCCTAAGCCCTATTAGCAAATTCGGGCCGTTACAAGTGTGGTTGATACCACCCAAGTCGGGCATTTGAGACCAGACTTGTTTGTGAATTCCTGGAAGTGTTTCCAGAAGATTTTCCAAGGTTGCCACCACACAGAGAGATAGAGTTTGTGATAGAACTGGAACCAGGGACGGAGCCAGTGTCTAGAACACCGTACAGAATGGTCCTAGCTGAGTTAAAAGAATTAAAAGTACAGTTGCAAGAGCTGTTGGATTTGGGTTTCATCAGACCTAGTTTCTCACCTTGGGGTGCGCCAGTTCAGTTTGTAAAGAAGAAAGATGGTTCTCTGGCAATGTGTATTGATTACAAAGAACTGAATAAGCTGACAATCAAGAACAAGTATCCTTTGCCAAGGATAGATGATCTGTTCGATCAGTTGCAAGGTAAGACGGTATTCTCAAAGATCGACCTTCGTTCTGGTTATCATCAGTTGAAGGTCAAGGAGGGAGATATACCAAAGACTGCTTTTCGTACCAGGTATGGGCATTATGAGTTTTTAGTTATGTCATTTGAATTGACTAATGCCCCTACTTCTTTTATGGATCTGATGAACAGAGTGTTCAAGGATTATCTAGACCAGTTTGTGATCGTCTTCATCGATGATATTCTGGTATATTCTCAGTCTGAGTCAGAGCATGAGCAACATCTGAGGTTGGTTCTACAGAGACTGAGGGAATACACATTGTTTGCAAAGTTCAAGAAATGTGAGTTCTGGTTATCTCAGGTGTCCTTTCTTGGGCACATTGTTAGTAAGGAGGGGATTAAGGTAGATCCAGCAAAGATTGAAGCGGTCAGAGACTGGCCAAAGCCAAAGAATGCTTCTGAGGTTAGAAGTTTCCTTGGATTGGCAGGTTATTATAGGCGTTTCGTGGAAGGGTTCTCAAAGATTGCTACTTCGTTGACTAAGCTGACACGCAAGAGTCAGCAATTTGTGTGGTCAAATAAATGTGAGAACAGCTTCCAGGAACTGAAGCAGAGATTGATTACAACTCCGATTCTGAGTCTCCCGACAGATCACGAGAAGTTTGTGATTTATTGTGATGCTCTACATCAGGGTTTGGGCTGTGTTCTGATGCAGTTAGAGAGAGTAATTACTTATGCTTCTCATCAGTTGAAGGAGTATGAAAAGAGATATCCCACTCATGATTTAGAGTTGGCGGTTGAGGTCTTTGCTTTAAATATATGGAGGCATTATCTTTATGGAGAGAAGTATGAGATCTATACCGACCACAAGAGCCTGAAATACTTCTTCACTCAAAAATATTTGAATATGAGACAAAGGCTTTGGCTGGAGTTAGTAAAAGATTATGATTGTGAGATTTTGTATCATCCAGGAAAAGTCAACGTAGTAGCTGATGCTTTAAGCCGGAAGGATCCGGGATAGATTTATGGTGCGAGGCTGATAGCCAGAGAATTAGCAGATGATATGACCAGAGCTGGTATAGAGTTACTGGTGGGCCATTTGGCTAATATTACGCTACAGTCTACACTGTTGGAGAGAATCACGGAGGGTCAGTTGAGTGATCCACAGCTGATCAAGATCAGAGAGGATGTTTTGGATAGAGCATCCAGAGATTATACAGTGTGTGAGTTAGGCTTGTTGAAATACAAGGGGTGGATATGTGTTCTGTTAGACACTGCTTTGAGGCGAGAGATTCTGGATGAATCTCACACTACACCTTATTCCTTGCATCCAGGCACCACGAAGATGTATCAGGATGTGAGATCGTTGTATTGGTGGCCGGGGATGAAGAGAGAAGTAGTAGAGTTTGTGGCTAAGTGCTTGACATGTCAACAGGTCGAGGCTAAGCATCAGAGGCCGATAGGGTTATTGCAGCCTCTGGATATCCCATAGTGGAAATGGGAGGACATCACGATGGATTTCGTGGTGGGCTTACCCAGGACTGTTGATCAGCATGATTCTATTTGGGTGATAGTGGATCGCTACACCAAGTCAGCTCACTTCTTGCCAGTGAGGACTACATATACAGTTGGCCAGTATGCAGATCTCTATGTGAGAGAGATCGTGCGCCTCCATGGACCGAGGTAGATTGTGTCAGATCGGGACCCCACTTTTACTTCCAAGTTCTGGGGGAGTCTACTGAAGGCCATGGGTACACAGTTGAAGTTCAGTACTGCTTATCATCCTCAAATAGATGGGCAATCTGAGAGGACGATCCAGATATTGGAAGACATGCTTCGAGCATGTGTGCTGGACTTTGGTGGATCTTGGAGTAAGTATCTACCTTTGATAGAGTTTTCCTACAACAACAGTTATCAGTCTACCATTGGAGTTGCACCTTATGAGATGTTGTATGGTAGGAAGTGTAGATCTCCCATTCATTGGGATGAGACAGGTGAAAGGAGATACTTAGGTCCTGAGATAGTTCAGAGGACAAGTGAGGCCATCGAGAAGATTAGAGCTCGGATGCTCACTTCTCAGAGTAGGCAGAAGAGCTATGCATATCCCAAGCGCAGGAATGTGGAGTTCCAAGTGGGAGACTATGTCCTCCTTAGCGTCTCACCATGGAAAGGGGTGAGAAGGTTTGGGAAGAAGGGCAAGCTGAGCCCTAGATTTGTAGGTCCATTTGAGATCTTGGAGAAGATTGGTCAGGTGGCTTACAGGTTGGCCTTACCTCCAGCGTTGTCGGTCGTGCATGATGTGTTTCATGTTTCAGCTCTTCGAAGGTATGTGTCTAATGTGAATCATATTTTGAGTTATGAAGATCTAGAGCTTGAGGCAGATCTCTCCTTTGAGGAGCAGCCAGTCCAAATACTTGACAGAAAGGATAAGGTCCTCAGGAATAAGATGATACCTTTGGTTAAGGTGTTGTGGAGGAACAGCAAGGTCGAGGAAGCGACCTGGGAGCTAGAGTCAGATATGCAGAGTCAGTATCCCGAGTTGTTCAGGTAAATTTCGAGGACGAAATTTCTCTAAGGAGGGGATAGTTGTAATGCCTTGAAATTCCTAATGCGGTTTAATGGCTGATTAGTAGGCTAGGAGGGCCTTAATTGTTTAATTATGCCATTAACTGATTATATGCATGTTTATGTGAATTATATTATAATATGATGTTATATGCATGCATGTGGGTCCACATTTGATTATTAGGGTGTTTTAGTAATTTGGCCCGTTGAGGGCATATTTGTGTATTTTGGTGCATATTGTAATTTATGGATTAGATCCCATTATTATGGAGATATATTCGAGCTATTCGGCATGAGACGGTCTTATATTTCAAATTAGCGGTTTTGTCATAACGGGGTCATTTATTGGGATATTGAGTAATGAGAATGTTATTTGATGATAAATTGAGAATTATTGAGATCGGAAGGAAATTCTGGAAGTTTTGAGTATAATGTCCCCGGGGCTGTTTTAGGGACCCTGAGCATTAGGTTTTATTTGAGGTTACTTAAGCTTGAAGTAGCTTGTCAGATAGAACCGTACGTTAGAAAAACACCTTTCTCTCTTCCCGTTAGTTCCTTTTACCGTTCGAGGCAATTTCGAATAAATCTTGAGTTCTAGGAGTCAGAATCAAGTGAGGATCGAGGCATAGCGATCCTAGGAAAGATTAGAAGCTTCTTTACCGAAGGATTTGATGGAAAACAACCTAATAAAAGGTAATCTAAGTTTTGAGTTTTTAGAGTTTCTATGATTCGAATTGGATTTTGTGAATCATTGAGTTTTTGGTTCATTTGAGCCTCGAGATTTGATGGTTTTGGATCATTGGGAAGTTTGGGAACTTTGATTTTTGGATTTGGAAGTGTTTAGGTGTGTTTTTGGACGGTTTGGGATGAAGGAAATCGGGTTCATGGCTGGTTCTGGGTGGGGGGCAGCGACCCTGTTCTTCGGCGCCGCGGCCCAAGCTCGAAGAAGCAGCTGGAGGCTTTTGGCCTGTGCTAGGCGCCGCGGCACTGGGTAGTGGGCGCCGCATCCCTTGCTCCTGATGTGGTTGGGGGTCGCGGCTCAAGCTTCTAGGGCCGCGGCTCTTGGGTGGTTTTGAGGTCGTTTGAGTGTTTTGACCTCGGGAACTTGGTTTTGGGCCTCGAGATTGTTCCTTCTACCCGGATTAGTGAGGTTCGATGTCCCGGAGGCTAGAGCTTGGTTTGGGAACCTTTGTTGTTCATTTTATTAATGGTGTCCCATATTTGGTTATGACTAGGTGACCGCTAAAGGGCTAAAAGTTAGATCGTTCTCAAGAGTCGTTCTTTTATTCATTCTCGCTCGAATCAGAGGTAAGAAAACTGCACCCTGTGTATATGACATGCATGATTGTTGTTGAGGCATGTTGGTTGATAAATCTTGGGTCAGTAGCTTCGATCTTTATCTCACACCTTAGCCAGAAACTTGGTACTCTAAGAACACAGATTACTCACACACACGCACAAGACAAAATAATGAATGAAACTTGTTTCTGTATTGAAGAATGGTAATTACAACATCGTGAACATTAATAGACAATGACACCTATTTATAGGCTCGGACATAATAACCCCACTAACGGTATTACCTAACTGTCTTAACTAGAATAGCAATTATTCTAACATATCTCCACCTAATTGCTAATCTAGAGATTACAGAATCAATATTAAGAGTACAAGCATGTTTATGCATAGTTTGCAGAAACTTGCAGTAAGGTTAGACAATGTCTAAACTTAGATGTAGGGAGCACTTTGGTAAGCATATCAGCTGGATTATCTTCAGTACCTATCTTTGCCATCTTCACCTTTCCTTCTGAAATTATGTCTCGGATAAAATGAAGCCTCACATCAATGTGCTTTGTCCTCTCATGAAACACTTGGTTCTTGCTCAAGTGTAATGCACTCTGGCTATCACAATAGATTATCACACTTCTCTGATCAAGTCCCATCTCCCTTGATATCCCTTTTAGCGAAATAGCTTCTTTGACAGCTTCTGTACAATCCATGTATTCTGCTTCAGTAGTCGATAGGGCCACTATGGCTTGTAGATTAGCCTTCCAGCTAATAGTGCATCCTCTGAGTTGAAATACATAACCTGTTTGTGATCTCCTCGAATCCAAATCTCCTGCATAATTCGAGTCTACAAAGCCTTCTATGTCAGCAGTCTTGATATTAGCTCCATACATTAATCCCACTGTGTTTGTGCCTTTCAGATACTTCACTATCCATTTAACAGCCTGCCAATGCTCTAAGCCCGGATTACTCATATACCTGCTAACAATACTTACTCCATGGCACAAATCAGGTCTTGTGCATATCATTAGGTACATTAAGCTCCCCACCAAATTAGTGTAAGGTACCTTAGACATGTAATTCTCTTCCTGCATGTTAGATGGTGATTGGTGCTGAGACAATTTGAATTGCTGTCCAATAGGTGTGCTAACAGTCTTGACATCTGTCATTAAAAACTTCCTTAGTATCTTCTGTATGTAACCTTCTTGTGACAGCATTAATCTCCTCATTTCTCTATTTCTGATGATCTCTATACCCAGTATTTTCTTTGCAGCCCCTAGATCCTTCATTTCAAACTCCTTATTAAGCACCAATTTCACCCTTTTAATTTCTTCTATGCTCTTGCTTGCTATTAACATATCATCCACATATAATAACAGATAAACAGTGGCTTTGGAGTGCTTAACATACACACAACAGTCATATGAACTCCTCTTAAAACCTGCCTTAATCACAAAATCATCGAATCTTCTATACCATTGCCTTGGTGACTGTTTCAGTCCATACAATGATTTTTTCAGCAAGCATACTTCATCTTCTCTTCCTGGTTCTTCATAGCCTTGTGGCTGTTTCATACAAATGCTTTCTTCGAGATCTCCATGCAAGAAAGCAGTTTTAACATCGAGCTGTTCAAGCTCAAGATCCTCAGTAGCAACTAAACTCAATAACAATCTTATTGAGGTATGTTTTACCACAGGGGAAAAGATTTCATTGTAATCAATTCCCTGCCTCTGTGTAAAACCTCTAGCTACTAATCTAGCTTTATACCTTGCCTCCTCTACCCCTGGAATCCCTTCCTTGTATTTGTACACCCATTTGCAACTTATGATCTTCTGTCTCACTTGTTTCTTGACTAGTGTCCAGGTCTGATTTTTCTTCAAAGACTCCATTTCTTCCATCATAGCATTTCTCCACTTCATCCCATCAACCGAGTTTGTTGCCTCTTCATAAGTGGTTGGTTCTTCTCCATCCATTTCTGCTATGTTTAGTGCATAATGCACTACATCAGCAAACCCGAACCTTGTAGGAGCCTTTGTTTGTCTCTTTTCTCTGTCTCTTGTTAGTTGGTAGTCAGCCTCCTCCTGTTCATCTTCATTATCTGCCTGATCTTCTTCTTCACTGAAATCTCTTGCTGCCTGTGTTGTTGACTTCTTGTGAACCTCATCACTGTTAGTCTCCACCTCAATCTGAAATTCCTGCTTGTTGCTGTCAAGAGCCTCACAACCATCTCTTTCTTTGTTCTTTAAGGTGTCTTTATACATCTCATTTTCTTTAAAAGTGACATCCCTGCTGACAAAAAACTTCTGATGATTTCCAGCTTCTATGCTCATTAATTTATACCCTTTTACTCCATCGGGGTATCCCAAGAAAATGCATCTCCTTGCTCTCGGTTCTAGCTTGTCCTGCTTGATATGAGCATATGCAACACAGCCAAATATTCTGAGGTTTCCATAAGCTGCAAGTCTTCCTGACCAAACCTCTATTGGAGTCTTAAACTCTATTGCTGAAGAGGGGCATCTATTGATCAAATAGGTGGCTGTAACTACTGCTTCTCCCCAAAAAAATTTTGGTAATCCTGAGTAGATCAACATGCACCTTACCCTTTCCAAAATGGTTCTGTTCATCCTCTCTGCGAGCCCATTTTGTTGAGGGTTGTGAGGTACTGTCTTGTGCCTTCCTATTCCATATCTCTTGCAATGATCATTGAATTCATCAGAACAAAATTCGAGCCCATTATCTGTTCTGAGTTTCTTGATTTTCTTCCCTGTCTGGTTCTCCAGTAAAGTTTTCCACTCCACAAATTTTGCAAATGTATCAGATTTATTCTTTAAAATAAAAGTCCATACATATCTAGAATAGTCATCTACAAAGAGTATAAAGTACCTGGCTCCACCTTTGGTTACAGTTCTCGAAGGCCCCCATAGATCTGAATGGATGTAATCCATAATTCCCTTTGAAGTATGTTGTCCAGTTCCAAACTTGAGTTTTGTTGTTTTGCCAAGAACACAATGATCACAAAACTCGAGCTCTTGAATCTGGTCCTTTCCAAACACACCTCTTTTATGCAACAGTTTTAGTCCTTTCCTCCCAATATGTGCAAGTCTCCTGTGCCACAACATGGTATTACCATTCGAACTCAAAACTGCATTTAGCTCCTCACCATTCTGACCTTCCTGTAACACATAAATGCCATTCTTCTCTCTGCCTTTCATGACTATTCTTGATCCTTTAAGAACCTTCATACCACCATTCTCCACCTTGACCACATAACCATCTTGATCCAGCATGGAAACTGAGATCAAATTTCTCTTGATCTCTGGAACAAATCTGACATTCTTCAATTCAGTTTCTGTACCATCTTCTAGTTTGAGTGTAACTGATCCAATACCTTCTATTCTGCAGGCTCGGTTATCACCCAACTTAACACTCCCAGATGAAACAGTTTTGAACCTGCAAAATCTTGCTTTCTCTGGACAGATATGAAACGAACACCCTGAGTCCAACACCCAACTCGAACTAGAAACATCCTCTGATGCTATTAACACTCCAGCACTTTCATAGCCATCAGAACACTCTTCCTCATAAACAACTCCAGCACTACCAAATCTCTGATTGTAGTTCTTTAAGACTGGACAGTCTCTTCTCAAGTGGTCAGTCTTGTTGCAAACATAACATCTTCTTTGTCTTGGCTTCAATCATGTTCTTTTACCTTGATTGGATTGATCTTTATCATCTTTCTTGAAAGATTTCCCTCGAACAATTAAGCCACTTCCATCTGCCTCCTCTTTCATCTCTGACTTCCTCTTCATTTCCTTGGACATCAATGCATTTTGAACTTCTTCAAGTGTCAAAGTCTCTCTGCCATACATCATGGTGTCCACGAAGTGCTCATATGAATCTGAAGGCAATGAATTCAGAACAATAATTTCCTGGTCCTCATCTTCAATTCGAATATCTATGTTTTCAAGATCAAGAATGATCTTGTTAAACTCATCTAGATGATCTTCAATGCTTCTGTTCAACCCCATCTTGAAAGAGTAGAGTTTCTGCTTCAAGAACAATCGATTAGCAAGGGATTTCGTCAAATACAGGCTTTCGAGTTTAGACCAGAGAACTGCAGCTGTTCTCTCCTTCGAGACCTCTCTTAGTACTTTATCCCCGAGACTTAGAATAATAGCACTATGAGCCTTGTCCAGCATTTCTATCTTCTCCTTCTCTGTCAATCCCTCGGGAAGCTTGTCCTCTCCCAACAAGGCCGACTGGATCCCTTGTTGCACAAGCACAGCCCTCATCTTCACCCTCCATAATCCAAAATCGTTCTTCCCTGTGAATTTTTCAAGATCGAACTTTGCATTACCCATCACTGCTCCCTGGTTGTTCTTCTTGTCTTCAAACCTCCACTTATCACGGTTCAAGCCTCAAGAACCAAACCTGGCTCTGATACCACTTCTTGGGTCAGTAGCTTCGATCTTTATCTCACACCTTAGCCAGAAACTTGGTACTCTAAGAACACAGATTACTCACACACACGCACAAGACAAAATAATGAATGAAACTTGTTTCTGTATTGAAGAATGGTAATTACAACATCGTGAACATTAATAGACAATGACACCTATTTATAGGCTCGGACATAATAACCCCACTAACGGTATTACCTAACTGTCTTAACTAGAATAGCAATTATTCTAACAATAAATGTGGACATTGATTGCATATTAAATGCTTAGTAGAGCTTGCTTACTTGTGTATGGCACTGATTAGTCAGGGACGACACTGGTCGCATATTATTGACCTGAGAGTCAGAAACGGCATAAGCGTCCTGAATGCAGGGACGATAAAAGATTATATCTAATCAATATCAGTGTTGAATGACTCTAGGAGCATTTATGCTGGACCGACCCTAAGGTCAATGAAACTTATAAGTGCTTGACTAGTCTAAGACTAGTTACTCAGAGCCAAGGCCAAAAGCCTAGGTGACTGCTCGTCACATGGCTAGGGAGCGGAATCCCACGGTTGTGACTCTATGGTCATGAGGTAGGTTATGTTGGTGACTAGTTCATCAAGCACCTATCCTGTTTAAGCTAGTGAAAGGATCACTTATTTGTAAAGCCCCAGTGATCCTATCGCCACATGGCTAGAGGGAACGGAACCCATCTTAGTGACTTTTGCGACTGTCACTCATCTGTTTTGGACTAAAAGTCCTGAATGATTATTATGATCATTGTTGATATTATATTCATGCTATATTGTGTTTTCTTGCTGGGCTTTGGCTCATGGGTGCTATGTGGTGTAGGTAAAGGGAAAGAAAAGCTCACCCAGCCTTGAGTGGAGAGCTTAGGTGGTGTTGTGTACATATATGGCCACTTGACCACCACGACCAAGGAATTCTCAGAGGAACTAGGGGGTTTACCCTATTTTTGCCGCTTAGGTCGGCGGGTTGTAAATTTAAACAGTAATGATTATTTTGAGTTGTAAATAACTTGTAAATGTTTTTTATGGGCCCATGAACAGTTTTATGTTTTAAATAAAATATATCATGTCCTTTTGATTGGTTTTCCACCTTAACCTGATAATAATACCTTGAAGCACGTTTTTAACCAAAGCACTCGGGTAGCGGGTTAAATTTTCGATTCACCGTAACTATTCTGGGGTAACCAGGGTATTACAATGACGGCCCCGGCGACACGCTAATGGTGGAAGTATTGCATGAACCTATTTCTGACTTCCCAACAATGCTTCAAAGAAATGTTGAAATTCGTGATAGAAATATTCATCGCAATCTTCATGTGGACATGGTAGAGCACATATGGTCAAAATTTGGAAATAATTTTAATTAGTATTTTTTTAATTATGTTAGATTGATTAATTGCGATTATGTCATTTTTTAAGCTCCTTTAAATTTAGTTTAATTTAAATTTTATATAATATTTATTTATATTAATATATAGATTTAAAAATTTAGTGTAACAATATTTATAATTATAAAATAATATATTAAATAATAATATGTGCGACTATAATTAACCATTTTTTGGGTGGTTAAGTATTGGAATATTTTTATAAAAAAAAATATCATAAGTAATTTGAACAAGATAAAAAATAAATATTTTAGAATAATTTGGACAAAGTACCCAGCATGAACGTGCTCTTATTTGCTTTTTCTTAGTTGTGGAGTAGAGAGTAATCAGATGGATGTGATGTGATGAAAATCCCTCCAAATTTTCCATGGCAGAAAATATGCAAATATTATAAGATTTCTTTTCCAGGTCTCACATATCATTTATTTATTTTTGAAAGAGGGTCTCACATATTATTTGGTCATCATCTCTTCTGCTAGAGGTTATTTAATTTATTTAATTTTTCAGGAAAAAATAAATGTGCCGCTAATTTCTGATTAAATGTCATTATAAAATGGAATAAGAGAGAGAATAGATCAGTAGAAAAAAAAAAAAAAAAGAAAGAGAAGACTGTATTTGTGGTTCCCAACATGATTATTTGCAGCCAAATAAATCATTTTTCAAATTTTTTATTCCACGTGTCAATTAAATCAGACTGACATTTGGATAGTAAAAAATTTTCTACCGCTATGAATAGCTTTACTCTAAATTTTATTTTTTTCTCTCACACACTCCATTCTAAATTTTCTTGTTCCTACTAGTCTAGCTGGCCCATTGTTTACCAGTGATGTGTTCTTTCATTTACCACTCTCATTTCACCATCTGAATCAAACAAAAACAAAGGTAGGACAATTTTGTTTCATCTCTAAGAAGAAAGTGGAAACAACAACGTTAATGAAATAGGTTTTTGTATATGTTTTACTTATTTAATTTTTGTGATTCTGCAGCACTGGGCTGGGTCTTACCTGTTATTTATTTATTTCTCTCTGTATCCAAATATTAATTTTGGCTTCTTTCTTCTCATGCCTACATTTGCAGCAGCAGCAGCAGGGATTTGAAGTGTTGTGATATATTGGTATATGAATGTATTTCCAGTACCTTTATATATATATATATATATGCATGTGTTGTTGGTTTTGGACCTACTAATTGAGTAAATAAAACAATCTAGGTTTGGTTTTGGCTTTCTGAATCAGAGCTATCAAAATGAAAATAGAAAGTTAGTGTTGTAAATTTGGTGTTTGGTCCGTACAGATGTGCTCTAAAGTATATTTAAGCTATTCATGCAGATCACCATTTCTGGATTAATATGAAGAATGAAAATCTAGCGGAGTTAGAGAGAGGATGCTATCTTTCTAAGGAAATGTCCCGACTATATGCTTCTAATTATGAAGGTTATATTGCATGCATTTGATATTTCATCTTAGATATATTTATATATATATTTTTCATGTCAGTACATATATGTAAAACATTGACTTAATTATGCTAATAATTAATAGAAAGGACAAAGGTACAAGATCTCGAAAAAGAAGTTGCAATGTTGAAACAGCGGATCGATGATATGGAAAATGAACAGAAGGTGAGCTTAGACTTATGAACAAGCTCTTAGTCTTTAGATCATTGCTAATTTTTTACTTGTGTTAATATTCTAGTTTGCTGAGGTTTTAAAGCTATTTGCATGATAAATTAATTATTGATGAAACTTTTTCTGCTTTTATATTACGATTCTCAATTGGTAATTGACATCTCCACTGCCAAAGATTATGAAAAAGAACAAGGCAGTTCTACAAGAATCGAGTGAGGATGACAAAGCGCTTATGGGAGCTCTTATTGCAAATGAGCAAAAGATCAAGGATGAGTTGACTGATCTAAGGAGGTTCTTCATTGACGTAAGTGTTAACAAATTGACTAGAGCTTAAGTTTTATAAATTGCCGCAAACTAAAACAATACTAAACTAATGTATGTTATTTCTTTAATTGTTATAGCATTTGAAAGAAAATGTATCAAATCCTACTCCTTTCGCTGTTAAGAAAATGGGTGAACTCGACTCTCAACCATTCATTCAAGCAATGGGAATATCCGAGGACACCATTATTCATGAAGCTATGGTGAATTGCTCATTATGGAACGAGAATATTAAAGATCCACACTGGCATCCTTTCAAAATTATCAGCATTAGAGGGAAACTTAAGGTATGCTGTGCATGGTTTTGGAAACATATATTTGTTATCAATTGTCCCATGCATACTTAACTAACTTATCTGTAATTTTACCTTAGCACAAGTGAAGATGACAAGATTAATCTTGGATAACTAATACTTTCAGATGTTTGTTTATGTTGTTGAAATGCTGTTTTTTATTTACATATATTATAATACAGGAAGTCATTGATGAGGAGGATGAGAAGCTGAAAGGACTAAAGAAGGAATTCGGTAAAAACGTTCATGAGGCGGTTAAAACGGCATTAACTGAGATGAATGAGTATAACCCTAGTGGTCGTGTTGTTGTACCAGAACTGTGGAGTGTCGAAGAAAATAGGAAAGCAAGTTTGAAGGAGGTGGCTGCGTATATGCTCGATGGTTCCACTCCTAAGAGGAGCAAACGCCTAAAGTAGATTCACTATATAGTGTTTCTAATTAAACATTTAATTTTCTTTCCTATTGAACTGTCTTACTAAATCGATTTCTTTTGTTGGTTAAATTATTGCAGGAAGAGAAAGTGAAGTTCATCATATACTTATACTTGGAACTGGGATTTGGTCTGTGGCTGCCACCATTATTTAGATATATTTTGGAGACTAGTTTCAAGTTTTATATTGACAAGACTTCAGGATGACCCCCTTTTTGTTCCTTTATGATGTGCTTTTGTTTTGTAATTATGGGTCATGTTTTGATCATCGTTTAAGTACTTTTGAGCATGCTTGTTCTTAATTCATATACAAAAGTAGAGCTTTATGTGCATGCTGTTACTTGTTAAAATACAATTACACAGCCCACTTCTCTCCCTCTCCCTCTCCCTTTCCCACATTAGAGTATACATGGAATAAACCAGTGAGAAAACAGAGATTTGAGAGAATAATTTTTATAAAAAAGAAATGAAATGAAATGGAATGAACTCGACAAAGAAGCACGAGTTCATCCATCTATTTATTATACTCAATGAGAAATAAACAGTTAAATCAAATAAGGATTATACAAAACAGAATTCTAATATTCTATCTACCTGAGCACATCAGCCTTCCAGTTAAAAATTTCACTAACATCCCCGCAACTTGCTCAAAGAAGAGATTCACACACAAAAATTGTAGACATTAATTAAGATTATTATAATAAAACTCTACTACAAATTTATATAAATGTCTTTTATCTTATTTATTTTACATTCTCGTGTTTGTTTTTCTTTTGAGGTTTAAAGACATTAGGATTTATAATAATTAGACTAATTAATTATATCCACACATTTTATAAAATAATATGATAATGCCATATTGTTATACATGAAAAATTAAAAGACCATATTTATGAAACTACCCTACAAATATTCAGCTCGTCTGCCTTATAAATCATATTACAAGTAAAAACTTTGACAGCAATTATTAAAATTAATATAAATAAATAGTGTGCTATCAAGGTCCCTTCTCGGTTCTTAAACTACATATTTGAGTTGGAAAAAACTTGCCAGTTTAATTTATGTTTGGCACGAGAATGAAATCTAAATAGTCTGCTTTGCCTTATCTTTATTATATTTTTAGTGAGATTAATCCAGCCTCTTGGGATTTGTTCTTTGAAGTTTGAACTGCAAGGCAACCAAAAGATTCTTCCAAAACTCTAAGAACATTCCACTAAAAGCATTTGTCATTGCACAATTTTTTGATGAATTGCTTAAATTCTCGAACTGATCCTAGAAGGCCTACACTTCATTGTCAACTACTCTCAAATACAACTTGTAATGATATATATGAGTTTGTCACATAGAAATTATAATTCATAGGTCAAAAAAAAAAAAAGAGACCATACTAAATAAATAAGGAGTTGACAAAAATATTATGAAGAAAAAAATATAAAAATATAAACTCTTGGCTCGTCATTTATATAAGATAGATTTGTTAAGACCAAATGATCACATATCGTGGATGAATTAGGTAATTGATAATCTTTCCAACATGCTGTCTAATTATATAACCATAACCTATGATAAAAATATGTGAGGATTTTATTTTTTTAGTCCCTTTTTTTCACTAGAAATTAATTAATGAAGAGAGACCAGCTTGAGTCAAACATGTCAACTACCCCTGCATTGAGAAAAAAGCACTTCTTGTTAGTATATACAATGTTGTATGTATGATTCTCACTTATAAATAATGCTTCAAGAGCACGAAGGTTGATAAAACTAGAGAGTAATATAAAGGAGAACCATCATAGGCAATCACATTCAATTCAGAATTCTGATAAGGTTATATTTTAACACTTGATTGAAAAATTATTTCATGTTTTAGACTTTTGTTTAATATATACTCAAACCACTCAGTATTTAAATCTTTGTAGTAGGTAGAAAAAGAAAAAAGAAAAAAAGCAGGGCAATACAAGTATTCAACTTTCACACAAAACGGTAGATTGTGATTTATTGACTCACCAAAAAAAAAAAACTTTGGCTTTGTTCTAACCCTACATTGTTTCTTCCCAATAAAGCCATTAAGATAAAAAGAAAAAGAAAAATCTTACATTGACCTAGTAAAATCCCATTCCAAGCTGCAAGTCATGAGTGTCTCACATTTCTTAAAGGGCTAGCTCAAAAACACTACACAAGTTAAGATATTTTCAACATTTTAAAACAAACAACATTAAGCTCTCTTAAATTACCTGTTCTGGTTTGGCAAGTGCTTCATATATCAGCTTGGGGAGCTCGGATTGGGTGTGGACAGAACCACAATAGGTGAAGAAGAAGAGTAGTCTCCATTCTTCTCATCAACTCCTTGATCATACAAAAAGCCCTTGAAGACATGGCCACAAATTCTCACAGCAACCTGGTATGCAACCTCAACCTCGCCATCGCCATCGCTAATGGCTGTCACTCTATGACGCCGGAAAATCGCAGGAGCATGGACTTTACTCGGCAAAGACTGCTTCAAAATTGCATCTGTAAATTGGAAAATCAAGACCAGAAACAGAGAAAAAAAACAGAACAAGCAAACAAATCATTGAACTTTCCATCAAGATAGTCATAATAATAGTAGTAATTACAATGATGGGAAACAAGAATATACCAAATTGATTGTTTGTTTTTTAAATATTTAAACTCAAATTCTGATCTTTTATTGTTTGGTAACACTAATATTGTGTTTTAATGCTTATTGATTTTTCTTCTTCAAATTCAGATTTTTTCTCAATAATATTGGTTACACTAACATTGTGGTTTAATGCTTATGAAATTTTATTCTACTCATTATTATTCTTCAAATCACGTTTTCAAAAACACATTCCACTGACTAAGTTCTGATTTAACAATCAAATTCACCATTATTATTTAAAAAAGAAAAAAGAAGAACTCTCCAATAGAGAATCAATCAGGCCAAAGATTTGCATCCATCGTGCTAATTCATTAAAAAAAAAATATAAAACACAATTCATTTTTCTCCAAAAAGTGTTAACTGTTGAGTAAAGATAGAGAGATAAAGCATGTTCAAGAGGCCACTTTAGAATTTGATCGACTCTTCTCATTCTCCGTCAATTAAACCTTTTACACGGAGACCCAAATCAATTTTCTGAACAAATCAAGCTTTCTCACTAAAAAGTTATCAAAATCCAAGAAAAAGAGAGAAAAATACAACCTTGGTGAGTGAAAGTATTGAGGGCATTATTGGAAATCGAGGTACTCGAGTAAGAAGCAGCAGTAGTCTGAGAATCATTGAACCTGGGCTTTTTCGAAGCAGAAAAAGAAGACCCAGAAGAACCATCTCCGACGCCGGAGATTTCCACCGCCGGACGTTTCCTCCGGGAAGCGACGGGAACCCACGTGCTCCTCACGTGAGTAGAACATGGGAAGGCACGTGCCCGGCAACAAGTCCTGCACCTCCTAAACTTGCACTCCTTCTTGGCCCTGTTACCGCAGTCACTGCAGGCCCTCCAAGAAGTGACAGTAGTAGCAGTACCACCACCGTCGTCGACGTCTGCGTTGGTCTGGTCCCGCCACTTCCAGTAGCTGAAAACGGCGTCGTTGGGTGAAGAAGGTTCTAGAGGGAGAGGGTGATTGGAGGAACAGTAAACGGGTTGGTTCATGTGCCTTTCTTCTTTATTCTCTAGTCAATAATATTATGGCCAAATCGTTTTGCCTAACTCAGACTCTAGAAGAACTTCTTTATATACATATATATATATTATT
Source organism: Humulus lupulus (assembly GCF_963169125.1). Classification (NCBI taxonomy): domain Eukaryota; kingdom Viridiplantae; phylum Streptophyta; class Magnoliopsida; order Rosales; family Cannabaceae; genus Humulus; species Humulus lupulus. The sequence continues at coordinate 179,801,798 of NC_084800.1, read as the reverse complement.
TACTTTGGGCTTGCTCCAAAAGTTTAATTGATTTTTACATAAAATATTAATTTTTGGAAAAAAAAAATTATATTTTCACAGTTAAACATCGTTTTTTTTCAATATTATCATTTTAAGAAAGTTTTCACATTTGTACAGTTTTGCTTTCTTTTTTTTTCATGTTATTTTTAGATTTTTTTTATTATGTTTAGTTTTTAGGTTTTTTTTATGTTTTGTTGGTTCAATAAATTATTTTCAAATTACTTTCAAGTTATTTTTTTAATTGTCTTTCTTAAAAAATATATTTTTGTAATTATGAAATTTTTAAAATTATATTTTTAAAAACTTGAATTTGTATTTTTGAAAAAAAAAATAGAAGTAGTAAAAAAGTAAACTAAAAACAAAAAATATATATTTAAGAAAAAATCTCAAAATTTTATGAAAAATTTACATGTAGTGTTGTTTTTTAAATTTTATTTCCAAAAATGTGTAACATTATATTTACATATCATTTTTAATACATTTTTTATGTTTGTATGCAGTTATTTGTGATGCAATTGTAAAACTTTTTTTTACTTTTTTATTTTTATTTTATTTTATCTTTTGACCACGTGTAAAAAAAGAATTCTCCACATTATTTTTTTAAACTAATTTCTCTCTTTTCTTTCTCTTATTGGCTATTTTAAACAAATTTTTTGACCACACTGACAGTCTTTTGGGTTCAAGTGTGGTATAATTACGATCTATTTTTTGAGGTAGTTATTTTGATATGTAGAAAGCATAAATTTTTTACCGTCGCCAAAAAAGATGGTCGGAATTAAAAATAATATTTTAGTTTTTTTTATATTTGGTTTAATAAATTTTTTTTATTTAAAAAGTAATTGTTTAGTTGTTTTTTAATTTTATTAAACAAAAATTCATAATAAAAAACTAAAATGTATATTTTTTATTATAATACCAAAGCAACTTCTAAATTTTTTTTTGTTTGATTAATAAAAGAAATATTATTATTTATATGTAAATTACATTAGTGACTAAAAAATGAAGTAAAATTTTTCATTAAAAAAAGTTTCTATATAGTATTCAACAAATCACTTTTGATGATAAGATATATAATAATTTGTTATATTTTATTGTAACTCATTTATTTCTAAAATAATTTTGAAAGTAATGTAAAAATTTATTAAATAATTAGACACCATAATATAATTTAAAAAAATTAATTAGTATTTTAAGATAAAAAAGTTTCAACAAATAAATTTTAGATGTAACCAAAATATATATGAAATAATATGCTCTAAAATTATTATTTTTTTGTGAAAAAGTAATCAATTGGTAATTTATTACCATTATATGTAACAAAAATGTTATTTTTGAAAACTCATAAAAAATGAGAAATTTGAAATTTTTTCCAATTCAAATATATATTTTTGAAATCTGATATTTTGTTTTGACGTGATGAGTTATTTTTGTAAATAAAAATTTGTTGGTGATTTTTAAAATTATTTCATGTTATATGTATATAAGTATAATAATGTCTATATATAACACCCCATTTTTATTAAAATATAATATATAATATATATATTTTACAAAAAGTATTTTTCATATCCTACAAAATACATATAAATAATATATATTTTAAATATTTAAATAAAATAAAAAATTAACACAAGAAAAAAATTTAAAACTTGTTAAAATAAAAAAAAAAATCTAATAAATTACACATTATTTAAAAAAAATTATGAAACACAAGATAAAATAAATTATTAAAATTGACAAAAAAAAAGTGTCAAAAAAAACAAGAAAAAAATTGTAAATTAATTTTTATTAATTAATGGGGTGGCTATATATTGTGGTACAAATATTATGACCCTTTACTTTTGATAAGATCAGACAGCAACGGGTAGGGGAAGAGATGGTATTGTACTGGTATCTTTTTTACGGTTTTATTCATTTTTTGTCTTCAGATAATTTTTTAATTATTAATTAATTTATTTATTTCTAAACTAGAAGTATGAGCACATACAAAACAGACATTGTATGGACTGCTATTGAAGAAAATAATTATTTTTAACGTATACTTTAATAATTTCCACTCTTAAAATTTTTCCTTAAAAGTAGATATCAAATCTAAGCCAAGTTTATTTTTAAATTACTAAAATAAATATCTATTAATATAATAACATATACTTTTAAGTATATTATTATAAATATTGGAAGTAGGCACAAAGTAAAATATATTGCACAATGTCTACCTAATATTCATTCTTATCAATAACACAAATTTGTTATTTAAAAAATAATAATTTTATTACACTTGATATAATATGAGATATTTACGGCAAAACATCCTACACCAATAAATTTTTTTGACGGAAATAACCCCGACTGTTATATTTTCCTTGCACATGAGTCTTTTTTGTTGTTTAGTGCTAGCTAGATCCGTTAAATGCCAACAAGACACACGTGTCCATATTATATTGGATCATATGCTAAATAACTAATTATTTATTTTAAAAAATATTTTAAATATATATTTATTTAATTAAAAAATAAAAAATTTGGATTATAAAATAAAAATTCAAATCAAACAAAATCAGACCCAAAAACTTTGATACACAAATCAAAACAAAATCATATCAAACTCTTACACGAACAAAAAAATTACACAAAAAGATCTACTAAAGTCTTACACAATGAGAACTCACAGCATTCAAACCCTAACCAAATACGTTCCTCCCAAATTGAGACATCATAACAAAAATTCAAAAAAACAAATCAAAATTAAACTCATATATGGTGTCCTCCACTTGTTCATCTTCTTCAAACCAAACCTGCCTCCATCGCTATTTGTGGAGGGTAGCCAATAAATCAGCATAAATATGCCTACACAAATGCAGCCACAAACCCATTAAATCTAACAAATGCAAATCTCAGATTTGGCCAAGAATCATCAAACCCATTCAAGCATATTTCACCTCGTCAAATATGCAGATCTGGTCGAGCTATTCTTGGTGCTCAACTTCGAAACCCATGGCTCCAAGGAATGGGACAAACTCCATGGATGGTGGGCATTAGCTTCCCATCACCTTGTCTTTGCCTATCCGCCTCTGCCACCTCCGATAGCCATCCGCAACCCTCGCCTTTGTCAAAGTTAAAGATCAAAGGGGCTGGCCCTTATCATTTGGGTTTGGGGCCTCTGTCAAAGTTGAAGAAAAGCCTTCACTGACCATCTGCGAAGAGCACCGTGTTCGAGCTAATCGTTGGGTGGTTGTGATGATGACGATGTTGATGATGAGGATGAGGTTGATGGTGATGAAGAGGTGAGATGATGAAGAAGAAGTTAGTTTGGTCTTCGACTAATCATTTGGTTTCAGCTAATAATTTGGATTTTGAGTTTCAATTTTTATTTTATTTAATCAATTTTTTAGTGTATATTTATTTATTCTTAGATTTTTTTTAATGTGAAATTAGATTTTAATTCTAAATCTTATTTTTTAATTAAGTAAATTTATATATAAAATATTTTTTAAATAAATAATTAGTATTTAACGCATGACCCAATATAATATGGACATGTATGTCTTTGCTGGCATTTAACGGATCTAGCCGACACTTAATAGCCAAAATGGCTCATCTGTAAGGAAAATGTAACAGTCAGGAGTATTACCGTCAAAAATTTAATTTGAGTTATTGGTGCGTCAACTCAAAAAAAAAAAATAGGGAGTTTCGCTGCAAATATCCCATATAAAATTGATAAATTCTAACCACTAAAAAAAATACAATCAACCCAATATTTAATGGATTTGTCTATAGCAAGTAGCAAGCTTATAGTCTCAACATTTATCTTAATCACTACTTTATTATATATATATATATATATATACTTATATATGTATATGAATATGCTCATAAATGTTTCAGGTTTAATTATTATTATTATTTTCGCTTGATTTTGTATAAAACAAAATCTAAGATATTATTGTAAACAATTTTTTTTTTCAATTTATAGGAGTTTGTTTGGTCTAAAATTTACTTTTGATTTTAGACCTAAGAATAAGAGAATTAAAAATTTGACCTATCTAATTACTAAGAATATTTTTTTAATTAAAGAGTTTTTCAGAATATTTAGTATGTACCATATAAAAATTCTTATAAAATAATATATGTTAAATTTGTCCATAAATAAATATGTGATAATAATAATATATATATTATTTTTGAGCTCAATTGAAAATCACTCATTCTTCTAAAAAAAAAATTGGATTGCATACACATAAATGAATTAATGTTGATTAATTAAATAAAAAAATCTTTTTTTTTTCAAAATGTGTAAGAACCAAAAAAAAAAAAAATTGAATATTCACATATAAAATCTCAATATGGTTAGATAAAAATCATATTCTAATATTGAATTTAAATAAAATAAAATACATTTTTTAATAAAATTGAAAGATGTCGTTTTTTAAAAAGAATAAATGAAATCTAATTTAAAGAAAGAAAGAAATCCTAATTTTAATTAGGATAAGGATGTAATTTAATATTTTATATAAAAAAATGAATAAAATAGGTATTATGAAATATTTATTAAATTAAGAAAATAACTTCTTATATTTTTTTAGAAGTCATTCTTGGAAAAATTGGTGAGTAATTACTTTTCTAAAAAACTCTTCTAAATTAAAAAAATTATTTTCAGGTTTCATTCAAACACACTTAAAAATAACTTCGATACTTCAAAATCTCTTCCCAAGTCATGCCAAACATGACTATATAAGTAGAACTACACAAGAGTAAAAGAAAATAATAAGTGGAAAAAAAATGTCATCACAATTTAATTATCAATTTGGAGATAAATTTTTATAGCGCACCAAATTTTTATTTATTTATTTTATTTTGTTATTATTATTTGATTACGTATTTGGTTATTTTTGAGTTTAATTATTTAAGTGTTAAGTGTGTAATTGTTTAAATTGATTTTGATTGTTTTATTTATTTAATTAATTTGTGAACTATTGTGCATGTGTTTTGATTGTGCGTGTGTGGGTGCATGACAAGTAAGAGAACATGCATAGTTGTGTGTGTGTAAGTGCATGACAATTAAGATAAGCATTCAAGAGAGTATACTTGAACCTTGTAAAGCGCGCCCTAATTCTATTCTTTTATAAAAATGTCGCTCAAGTCATGATTATTAGAAAAATAACACTTAAAGGGAAAAAAACTCAGTAGGACTTTGATAAAACATGCAAGTTTAGGCCCAATAGTTGAAAAATAAAAATAATGTGTCTTTGTGCAATATTCAGAAATAAAATAAAAATTTAAGTCTCATTGACGTAATTGAAATAAAAGTCATAACATACTTTATTTTATTCTTGGCGCTCATCCCAATCGTTGTTCATTTATAGGACACCTGACGTCATACATACTCCAACGTCATAATTCCTCACATCACTGTGCGTGCCAAGGAGAAATCCTATTGTTTACTTGAAAAAGGAGAAAGTAAGGGGGTGAGCTAAAAGCCTAGTAAGGAAGTACAACACATACAACAATATCAAAGAAAACACAAGAGCATGTATCATAAATCAAGGCAAATCATATCATCTTCATACCCATAGTTTATAATCATGCTCATACATCACAATCACATATCATAAACATACTCTTTGTGATCATGACACCCTTATTGTCCATGTCACATCTTGAGGTACTAGTAAAAACATAGGTTAGTAAGACCTCACCTATGAGGTAAACAGGATCTCAGGTCCTTGAATAACCTCGACGCGTCCGCCCATTGAGTTTCGTCATATCATTAGTAACTCCTTTGGTGTGTTGCGTTCAACACACTAGCAACTTTTTTTCTCATTCATCATACAAACACATATGTCACAGTTCACATCATAACATAGAAATTACACATTTCATAGCACTTGACTTATCATAACATATCAAAACTTAGAATTTCACTTTTCATAACACTTGGCTTATCATGACATATCAAAACATAGAACTTACACATTCCATTGCACTTTCTTTCATACAACATAACAAGTCATACATTTCTTAGCATGGACCGATATGAATAAAAGTCTTTACCCAAAAACCATTTAATAATAAAGATTTGTAATTCATATCATAACTGATGATCATTTATATGTCAACCTAAATCTTGAATGTTCATGAACTCCTGTATATGTTTATTAAATATTTTGTATCATTCGTTAAGGTCTCTTCATAGAATGAGGCTAATGACTTTTGTTTTGGAGATTTAATATCATGGATGGCTGGGACACATGTATCAACAATACAAAATCTAATATTTCTTAACGGATCGTATATTGGTTCCCTTAAGGGTTAATTCTGGAACTGAATGATTTTGAGATCAAATCTATAATTAGATTATATATTAATTATTCACTAGTGAATTAATGGTACTTAAGGAATAAGAAGTAAATTAGAAAGGTAAAATTGTAATGCCCCAAATTTCCTAATAAGGTTTAGGACCTTGATTAGGAGGCCGGGAGGGTCATAATTGATTATTATGTTATTTAATGATTATATGCATGTTTACATGAATTATATTATTATATGAGGGTGGATGCATGCATATGGGAGAATTTATTATTATAAGGGTATTTTGGTAATTTGGCCACGGTGGGCTTAATTATATATTTTGGGTGTGTGATTGTGATTAACTAATATAGCCACATTATAAGGTGGATTGGTTCGAGCTATTCGACATGAGACGATCATGAGATGTAAAAGTTCGGTCTAGTCATAACGGGTTTAAGTTCGGGGCTCGGGGTGAGTCTCGGGGTGAATTTAATGATTAGAGCATTACCAGGAATTAAAGGGTAGTGGGGATATGATTTATTGGTATTTGGGAATATTGAGAATAGCGGGAATTGGAGAGCGTTAATTATAATTAACGAGACAGGCGGGAAAGGACAGTTTTACCCTCGGAAGCCTTTAGAGGGATTTATTTGGCCTAGGGGCATTATGGTCATTTTACCTTAAGGATTTATATCAGCCTTGGGAATTTTAGAAGGCTGTGGAATGATAATAAAACAGAGCCTATCCTCATATCTCCCTTTCTCTCCCGTACAAGCTTCTTCCTTCATCATTTCTTTGAATTTTGAGAGCCATTTTGAGGAGTTGAGCTAGGAGATCAAAGGTGGGAGTTAGGGAACTTGATTCAGACATTTAAGGGGACTCAAAATCGTTTTTAAGATGAGTTCTAGCCATTGAATTCAGGTTATGCTCTGTTTTCTTTTTGGTTTTCAGCTTAAGGTTTTTAATGTAGAAAGTGGGAATCAAGGGGAGTTTTTGTGTATGTTTGGTTGGGTTTTGATGAGGGGGAGTTATGGGTGATGTTTAGAGGTTTAATTTAGTGTTTGGAGAAGGTTTGGAACTAGTTTGAAGGCTTGGTTCTAAGGAAATATGCAGGGGAGGTCGAGCGTTGCTGATTTTTTGGCTGATTTGGGTAATGAGCCGCGACCTGGCTTTTGTGTGCCACGGCCTAAGGTGGCTTCTGAGGCAAATATGCCTCTGTCAGGGAGATGAGCCGCGGCATGGCTGTGGTGAGCCGCGGCCCATCAGGGCAGATTTGACCAAAATTGTGTTTTTAGCTTAGGGATGCTTACCATAGGCCTCGGGGTTGATCCTACTACTTGGTTAAGTGGGGATTGATGTCCCGGAGGCTAGATATTGATTTGGGAACTTATGTTGATCATTTTTATTGATGATACCTTATATTTGGTTATGACTAGATGACCGTTAAAGGACTAAAAGTTGATCGTTCTCAAGGGTCGTTCTTTTAATCGTTCTAGCTCGACTTTGAGGTAAGAGAACTGCACCCTGTGTATATGAGACATGCATGGCTATTCTTGATGCATGTTGGTTGATTATTGAGTATGACATGCATGGTTATTATTGATGCATGTCGGTTGATTATTGTGAGTATGACATGCATGGCTATTCTTGATGCATGTTGGTTGACTATTAAACGTGACATGCATGACTGTTATTGGTGCATGTTGGATTGTTGGATGTATTGCATATGATGCATGAGAAACATGTGATTAGGACATGCTTTGTATACCGGGTATGATATTGTTCAGAGCTTGTACCTCTGTGGTTGTGCATGGTCCTAATTGTACTAGTATCTGTTTAGTAAGCATGATGAACACCTTGTTTACGAGTATTGGACATGTGATATATAATTGGTGGCATGACTTACTTGTGTATGGCATTAATGCTAGACCGACCCTAAGGTTGATGAACATGCATTGAATGGCTCTATGGCATTAATGCTAGACCGACCCTAAAGTCGAGAATCATGCATTGAATGGCTCTATGGCATTAATGCTAGACCGACCCTAAGGTCGATGATCACGCATTGAATAGCTCCATGGCATTAATGCGGGGCCGACCCTAAGGTCGAAGAACTTATAAGCGCTTGCCTGGTCTATGACCAGATGTTTATAGCCAAGGTATATGACCCCGGTGACTGTTTGTCACATGGCTAGGGGACGTTATCCATAGCATGACTCTAGAGTCGGGAGGAAGGTTATGTTGGTGACCATTCACCATGCACCTGTCCTGATCAAACTTATGAAAGAATCACTTATCAGTTAAGCCCTGGTGACTCTATCGTCACATGGCTAGAGGGGAGTTATGCTCATTATTGTGACTTTTGGCTATTGTCACCTATTTGCTTGATAGTCCTGAATGGTTATTATGATCATTGTTGATATTATATCATGCTTTATTGTGTTTTCTTGCTGGGCTTTGGCTCACGGGTGCTACGTGGTGCAGGTAAAGGAAAGAGGAAGCTGGTCCATCCTTGAGTTGGAGGGCTGAGGTGATGAGGTGTACATATGCAGCTGCTCGTCCGCCACGGTCGAGGTTTAAAGTGGAACTAGGGTGGAACCCTGTTTTGCCGCTTAGAACGGCCTGTTGTAAATATTTTCTGTAATAAACTCTGAAATTATATTTTCGGGACCCTAGTATATATATTAAACGTTCTAGTGAAACGTTACATCTTAACCAAAGTTTTTAATCCTTAAACCGCTAATCATACTTAGTTCACGATTTTGGCCAAATGACTCGATTAGCGAGTTTAGCACTGTTTACAAGGCACACCGTAACGGTCCCTGGAGTTTTGGTCGTTACAAAAATGGTAATTCTTCCATTCTAATTTATGAAAACATCACACCGAGCAAAGTAAAATGCTCATGTCCGAACAAAGTAAATTCTGTCTAACTTCCTTACCTCATGTTCGAGCAAAGTAAAATGTGAAAACATCACAATGAGCCTATAATCATAATCAAACGTTCGTCTTTGAAATCATGTAAGAATACTCATGTCCAACATACATACCATACGTGTGCATGGGTCATACACACGTGACACAAGTTGCACTACAATTACAAACGTAAAATAATTCCACACAAAATCATAAAAGAATAATGCTAATTCTACCAATCAATCCTTCATGGTTACCAAATAAAATTCATATGTTTGAATAATAGGCATATATTTGAACGTAAAAATACACTTGCATGTAACATGCATACGTGGGAGTGTTATTAAAATTTAACGTTTAAAATCGATAATTTCTACATATTTGTCATTCAAAAAATTTATTACAAAAATCTAATTTTCTAAAATAATTCATTAACCTTGTAATTTCACATAAAATAATAATCTCACTTATTATTAAACAATAATTAAAAGAATGTGACAAAATTTTTAGTTACTTATAATTACAAAATGAGTTTTTTGATCACCTTTAGAAAAATAATTTTACTTTTCATAAAAAAACTGCATATTTATAAATGTGAAAATACATATTTAAAGTGTGGAAAAATTACTTTTTTTCATATATAAAATTTAAGACTTAATTTATTTGAGCACATGTTTTACTTATCTTATTTAAAAGAATTTTTCTCTTAATAAACCAAAACTTCCAGCAAGCATTTTATTTAATTAAAATCACATAATTGAATTGAAACCATATCATTTCACAAAATAAAAATAAAAAAACTTCATGTTCTTATTTTGAACAAAAGCCTAAAATCATGTGAAATAAATTGCCTCTTGCTTATATAAAATCAAAACATCATTTTGAGGCTTCTCTTGTGCATTTTAAAATCATTTAATATCAACACCACCAAATAAAAAAAAAGCTTAAAATTATCAAAGTTGCACCTTTAATCATGCTAACACATAACCTAACATGTTTCTACACTTGAACAATTCAAGAATACATTTAAGCATGCAAAACCTTCATCAAAACAAAGTTAAACCATAATGCATGCTCATGTTAAATCCTATAAAACCTAATAACATAAAATATCACAAGTAACAATATACTCATCAACCTAAAATAGTAGAGTAAAGTTAAGAAACCAAACAAGTTCATAACCCTTTTTTTAAAAGCACAAGGTCAAAACCTACAACATGTTTCTATCTCTTATTGTTTCCAAACTCAAAACAAAACCTAGCATGCTCCTATGATCACCAATGACAACATGTAATTCAATAGCATAACAAAAATTGTTATATTATTTCATATAATATAATATTAGATTAAATAATGTGACAAAATGTGATTTGTCACACCTTGTAACATATTATTGAGAGACACAAAATTGGACACACGTGTGTGCCCAAATGTGACATATTTTGGAGTTACAAATTTATAACTCCCAAATATTACCTAATAATGTGTATATTATATGTTACATATTTGAGATTGGATTTCATAAAGCCATAATGAAATATGGCTGTTGGAGACATGTTTTTAACTCCCAATAGGTGTTTGGAGGTTACAAAATCATGTGGGAAAGGATTTGGGACGTTTTGGAACGATTTGGAAAATGACAATTTTTGTGCTGAAACGAGGCTGTGGCCGCTTCCTGGGGGACAGAGGCCAGTGGCCGCGGCCACTGATGATTCTGGCCGTAAGGCTGACAGCCTACATGGTTTTTTAATTTTTTCCAAATTGAACGGTTTTAACATCCCAAATAACTCCAAAATCTTCATTTTAATTCCATAAACATCCAATTAAACATTGGTAACAGCCATAAGGGTTGGTGGAATTTGAAATTCAAAGGGGTATCTCAAACTCTATAAATAGGAGTCTAATGCTCACTTGTAATACACATCATTTTTCCATCCACAATGCACTTGGCTGGAAAATACACCATAGAGGCTTGATAATTCCAGAGAGCTATTTCCTAGAGAGATCCCTTAGTGCTTAGAGAATAGGGGAAATAAGCTTTTGGACAAAGGTTTTTAACCTTGTTCAAGTTGGTGATCCCCACTACTCTACACTTTGGTTGTGTGAGAGTTTTTTTGTAATGCCCCAAATTTCCTAATAAGGTTTAGGACCTTGATTAGGAGGCCGGGAGGGCCATAATTGATTTATTATAGTATTTAATGATTATATGCATGCTTACGTGAATTATATTATTATATGATGGTGGATGCATGCATATGGGAGAATTTATTATTGTGATGGTATTTTGGTAATTTGGCCACTGTGGGCGTAATTGTATATTTTGGGTGCATGGTTGTGATTAATTAATATAGCCACATTATAAGGTGGATTGGTTTGAGCTAGTCGACATGAGACGATCATGAGATGCGAGAGTTCGGTCTAGTCATAACGGGTATAAGTTCGGGGCTCGGGGTGAGTTTCGGGGTGAATTTAATGATTAGAGCATTACCGGGAATTAAAGGGTAATGGGATGTGAGTTATTGGTATTTGGGAATATTGAGAATAGCGGTAATTGGAGGGTGTTAAATGTGATTAATGAAATAGGTGCGAAAGGACGGTTTTGCCCTTGGTGGCTGTTAAGGTTTTATTTTAGACCTAAGGGTATTTAGGTCTTTTTACTTTAAGAGATATATATCAGCCATTGGGGCTGTAGAAGAGTAACAAAAACAGAGTTTTTTCCTCCTTCTCTCCCGATAGATTTTCTTCCTCTTTTCTCTTTGGATTTTCGAGCTCAGTTTGAGGAATCGAGCCAAGGAACCAAGCCTAGCCAAGCCAGGGTTGTGCTCCACCATTGAAGATGGTGTGTTGCTGAGATTAAGGTGAGTTTTTAGCCACTAGAACTCTTGGTTTTGCTCTGTTTTATAAGTTAAGTTTCAGCTGGTTTTTGGGTTGGAAACTTGGGAATTGGTTGGAGTTTGGGCTAGGGTTCTTGGGGTTGTGGTCCTTAGGACATGTGGAGATGGTATTTGGGTTCATTTGGGAGTTAATTTGACGTTTGGAAGCTTTTGGTTTGGGTTAGAAATGGTAAAATCGAAGGAGGGAAAAACTGGGATTTGGCTGGCTGAAGGTAGCGCTACAGCGCCCAGTGTAGGGCGCTATAGCGCTACCTGCAGGGAGGTTGGGCGGTTTGTGTTTCTGCCTTGAGCATTGGGGCGCTAGAAGGGCAGCGCTGTAGCGCTCCCCTGTTTCCTCTTAACCCTGTTTTGGGTGTTGTTAAGGGCTTTTGGCTTGGGGTTTCAATTCTTAAGGCCCGGGATCGAATCTACTCACTGTGTGGGCGTGTTTTGAGGTCCCGAGAGTGGGGTTTAGGTTAAGACCTTGTTTTTGGTAATTTTCATTAATTGGAGGTTGTTTTGGCTATGACTAGGTGACTGTTAAAGGATTAAGGATCAATCGTTCTCAGGGGTCGTTCTTGTTCTAACTCTCACTCGAACCGGAGGTAAGAGAACTGCACCCTGTGATATGAGACATGCATGGTTATTATGATGCATGTTGGTTGACTAATGAGTATGACATGCGTGGTTATTATTGATGCATGACGGTTGATTATTATTTATGACATGCATGGCTATTCTTGATGCATGTTGGTTGGCTATTAAACGTGACATGCATGGCTGTTATTGGTGCATGTTGGATTGTTGAATATAATGCATATGATGCATAAGGAACATGTGATTAGGACATGCTTTGTATACTGGGTATGATATTGTTCAGAGCTTGAGCCTCTGTGGTTGTGCATGGTCCTAATTGTACTGGTATCTGTTAGTAAACATGCTAAGTACCTTGTTTATGGACATTGGACATGTGATATATGTTTGGTGGCATGGCTTACCTGTGTATGGCACTGACTTATTAGTCAGAATCGACAATGGTGTCAGATCCGTCTGTGAAGCTGTGACTTATTAGTTGAGTTCACCACGGGCTGAGCACTGGTCGTGTTTTACCGACCCAAGGGTCAGAAATGGCAGTGCGTTGTGAGCACCGGGCCGATTAAAGATTGGATCTAATCAAGGTCGGCATTGAATGACTCATATGGGGTATTAATGCTAGACCGACCGGAAGGTCAATGAGAACTATAAGCGCTTGCCTGGTCTACGACCAGATGACTATAGCCAAGGTATATGACCCCGGTGACCGTTTGTCACATGGCTAAGGGACGTTGTCCATAGTTTCGACTCTAGAGTCGTGAGGAAGGTTATGTTGGTGACTAATCACCATGCACCTATCCTAACCAATCTTATGAAAGAAACACTTATCAGTTGAGCCATGGTGACCCTATCGTCACGTGGCTAGAGGGAGCGATGCTCATTATTGTGACTTTTGGCTATTGTCACCTACCTGGATGGATCATTGGTTCCAAATGGTTGCTATGGGTATAGTTGATATTATATCATGTTATATTGTGTTTTCTTGCTGGGCTTCGGCTCACGGGTGCTACGTGGTGCAGGTAAAGGCAAGAGGAAGCTGGACCATCCTTGAGTTGAAGAGCTTAGGTGATGACGTGTACATATGCAGCTGCTCGTCCGCCATGGCCGAGGTTTAAAGTGGAACTAGGGTTGAACCCTGTTTTGCCGCTTAGAACGGCCTGTTGTAAATGTTTTTTGTAATAAACTCTGAAATTATATTTTCGGGATCCCAATGTATATGTTAAACGTTCTAGTGAAACGTTACCTCTTAACCAAAATGTTTAATCCCTAAACTGTTAATCATACTTAGTTCACGATTTTGGCCAAATGACTCGGTTAGCGAGTTTAGCACTGTTTACAAGGCACACCGTAACGGTCCCTGGAGTTTGGGGCATTACATTTTTTTCATTGATCTTTTCATTCTGTTGTTCTTCTTGTATTATTGGTGTATTGAGTTTGTAATCCTCTACTTCTATTTCTATTTACATATTCATTGGTATCTTTTGTTTTAGGGTTTTAGTTCTTATAATTCTCTTCCTTTTCTTATTTCTATTTACTTGTTTTTTGAGCAATTGAGTTGTAATATTTATTTAATCAATTACCTTGTCTATTGTATTTTTTTGCATAGAGTTGTATTTTGGTTTTTCCACTTTTCCATTGAGCAATAACATATATTCTCTAACCAAAATAACCCAACATACAAAAAGGACCCCTAGGCTGAAACCCTATACTCTTGGTCAAACAACTCAAATCTTTTTGCATGCTTACGAGAATATGAAGGAAAACAACACAAACCCTAAAACATACTCCTAGGCCGAATCACACATAGGGTTCAATAACAAGATTCATCATTTAAACTCATCATGCTTCCTTTTAAAAGAAAGATAAGTGTGATTATCAAAGTTTAAGAGAAATAATAATAGCCCTAAAACATGTATCCAGCATAGCAACATAAAATAATAAAATAATGAGAATCCTCTACACATGCTTGGCCGAAACCCCCATCAAAATAATCCATCAAAACTACAACCAACACCAAAAATCATAAAACCAAGATTCATCACAACAACAATTCAACAACAAAGCTAGAGATTTCCATTACCTCCTTTGATAGGGATTGTTATCCCCAAAAATTGGAGTTCGATGACGTGACAATCAGAAGTGACAAGTGGCAATACATGGTCCGTGAATGACACATTAATAGTCAATAAATGTGTTGGCTCTTTGAAGTTGTGATAAAGTGATCTGACCGATCTGATAGAATTTCTGTCCGACCGGTGAAGATTTTTAACTGACCAGTCAAGTGTCATGCTAGACCAAAGAAGTGTCATGACCGACCAGTCAAGTGCTTGTCCGCCCAGTTATGTGCTTGTCCGACCAGTCAGGTGCTTGTCCGCCCAGTCATGTGCTTGTCCGACCAGTCTGGTGCTTGTCCGCCCAATTATGTGCTTGTCCGACCAGCCAAGTGTTTGGCCGACCAGTCAAGTGCTTTGGCCCTTCAGTTTTCCTCCTGGGTGTGATGTGGAACGACTAAACAGAGCAGGGCTACGCAAAAGATCCCAGTAACGGCATCAACAAGAATCGGTCATATTTTTCTCTTGAAGGTTCATTGTAGTTTTGACATCTACTCGTCGTTGGCCAAAATCGTTGTCAACATTTTGGTGCTTTCATTGAGAGCCTGAAGAGAAGAAACACACGACTATCGTATCAAGATGGCACCAAGAATACCAGTGTGGCATCTAAAAAGTCAGGCACGTCAAAAGAGCCTGCTAGATCAGAAGGTCCCAAACCGCAGAACCCAAAAACTGAGCCCAGGGTCTTTCTCGAGGAGACCACTCCAAAAGTTGAACAACTCCAGGAAACAATAGGTGCTTTCCAAGAGGAGATGGTGCAATTCAATGCTCGACATGAGTCTTTCGCTGAAGAGATGGCCAGGCAGAGAGCTGCGTTAGAGCAGCAAAGGCGCGATATGGAGGCTAGAAGCGAAGAGCTCAGACAGCGACAGGAGGAAGTCGACCGGAGACATCGTGAAGCAGCACTTGCTGTAGAGGCGGCTACTCAGTTGGCCCAAGCCAATGCTCAAGCCGCGGCACAAGCAGCCACCGAGGGAGCAAGAAATAATAATGTTGGTTGGAGGACCACTGACAGAGCCAATTCTCGGGGACCGGACAAAAGCAGGAGTAACCCCCCTGGTCGGGAAGATGATGGGGACCGATCTAGAACTACCTCGACGCAAAGGGAGAACTCTAGAACCCCCTCTAGGAGCCACCGATCAGAAACTTCAAGATCAGGAAGTCACCGATCGGGTAGTAAGAAGGTTCCACCCAGGCAGGATCAGACCAGAACTCCTCGAGATAAGAGGACTTCACAGTTCAAAGATGGGCATGGTCGTGATGAGGCTGATAATCATCACACCGACCAGTCAAAGGATAAAGAAGACAACAACCCACAAGGAGGAGAAGACTTCCCGGGACGTACCGAAAAGCCTTCGCTGCACCCCGGCCAGCAACGTAGTAAGAGAGAGCAAGTCTCGCGTAGTAAGCCCTCTGAAAAATTGAAAAGTACGGTGTTCGATTGGGCAGAAGAGCATGCTTCCCAGAAGGATCTGAGGGACATTATCACCAACAAGAGGAGGACCGTCCCAGTTGAAGGGCAAAATCTGAATCGCCCTGTCAGTCAAGTAGAAACACTTGACGACAGTGCACCATATGGTAATGCCCGACCAGGCGGTCAAGATCTTGGAACTTTGTCAGTTGCACTAGCCATCCAAGCCCAGCTTGACGTGCTAACGGTTGCAGTGCAAGGTTTGTCAAAACGACCTTCCGGGATGGACGCGATAGACCACCGGAGTGGCAGCCCATTTTGTGCCTGGATTAGAGCAGCCCAGCCACCGGCAAAATATAAAGCACCAGTTCTGCCAGTATATACAGAAAAGGCATATCCCATTAGACATGTTGGGAAGTTTGAGGACTAGATGGAATTGCTCGGAGTAAGTGACGATTATCGGTGTAGAGTTTTCCCGACTACTTTGTCAGATACCGCCCAGGAATGGTATTGGAAGTTTAAGCCGAACTCCATTACCTCTTGGGAAGCATTCAGGAAGGAGTTTTGTAGACAATTCAACACTGCCCAGACTCCACCAGTTTATGCCAACCACTTGGCAGATATCAAACAAGGAAAAGATGAGTCTTTAAAGAATTATATACAGAGATTCATGAGAGAAGCCAATAGAGCAACTGCTGTAGGAGAGGAGGGGAAGATGGTTGCCATATCTGTTGGGATAACTTATCAGAGCCCTTTGTGGGATAGCATACATAGAAATCCAATTTCAACACTTCAAAAATTTCTTGACCGAGCAGACAAGTATATGAAATTAGATGATGCAATCGAGAAAGAGGAGAATGGCATAAACAATCCGGGCGGATCAACTGACCCTCCTAAGGATGGTGGAAAGAAACGTGGAAATAACGCGTCTGACCACCATGTGAAAAAGAAAGCAAAGTTGAGTTCAAATAAAAAGCCAACCAAATATGAGCCTCAGTTCACTAATTACACCACTCTCTCGGTCAGCCGAGCGGAAATATATCTTGCTAGTCATGAAGAGGTTCCCTACAAGAAACCTCCACCCATCAGGAAAGAGATGAGGAAGAGAGATATAAATAAGTTTTGTCGTTTCCATGGAGATTATGGTCACGACACGAATGAATGCAATCACCTCAAGGACGAGATAGAATTTCTTCTCCGGTCGGGCAAGTTGAGAAAGTACCGAGCAGAGACACCCCAAGGAGAAGAAGGCAGCAGCAATCCTGGGTTCAAACGACAAAGATCTCCACCCTTGCAGCCCGGACCTGTGGACTTTACCTTAGACACTATATGTGGAGGTCCACACTTAGCTGAGGATAGCAATGAAGCAAGGGAGAAGTATGCTGAGCGGGGGTGCTAGGATCATAAACCATTGGTGCGGCGAGAATCAGAGGATATATTATCACTAAATACCGCTTTCAGAGTGGTAGTTTAATTTCAAGTTGTTTAACTTGCTATTTAAATTTGGTTTATGAGCTGGTTATTTGCTGAACAATTAGCTATTTTTGAACAATTTTTGTTGTTTAAGACTCGTTATTAGACATGTTTTGTCCTTTTTAATTTACGAGTAATAAAAGAGACTACACGCAACGTGGTCGATTCTTGCTACAAATGTGCATGTGTGTTAATTATCCAAACAATGTTCAACTAGTCGATAAGATCGGACAGTGTTCAACTGGTCGATACATTCAAGTAGTGTTCAACTGCTCGAATATTTTCCATATATTCTATGTGTTTCACGAGTGATTAACTGCTCGAACAGATGCGGTCAAGTAGCAAGTGACTAAGAGTCTTTCAACCCTTGATCGATTGGAGGGCACATGGGGTATGCTGGTATATAATTTAACACAGGCAATAAGAGCACGAGTAAACATTTGTTTTTAGGCTGACTTGTAAAATTTTGAAGTCAAAGAAGGCCATTAAGCTAACTTGTTTGACAAAGCTTAAATAACGTGGAATTTTTCAAAATTTCAAGTTAGGAGCAGATATTCGTGTGACAATAAACATTACGCTCATAAAATGTTAGAGCAATAAGAGTGTGAGAAAATATACTTAGTATGGACTTATGAAATGTCTAGAATTTCTAAGTTAGAAAACTAAGTACTCATGCGAAAATATAAGGCATACTTCAGAGTGACTTTACTATTCACAAAAAAACTTATAACTTTTTAAGTCTAAAAGAACTTAGAATGTTTCAAGTTAGCAAAGAAAAGTAAAGTATAAATGCCAATAGCTCGGTTGTACGAGAAGAATATCAAAGTCACTAAGCAACAATTGTCTTCACAAGAAAAAAGAGTGATCTACTGGCCAGGTACAAAGTTTAGCTGATTAGGTGCAATAACGATGAGTTTGGTATGCTGAATATCTATTTATATGAACTCTATGGATTGTTGAGTATATGGCTAAGTATTATGAGTTGCTTGATTGTTGATTTGCAAATTGATTGCTTTATGATTATGCTTTGTTATCTGGTTTCTTGCTGGGCCTTGGCTCACGGGTGCTATGTGGTGTAGGTAAAGGCAAGTGCAAAGTGAACCAGTCCTGAGATGGAGAGCTTTGGGGCTGAATGTACATAGTTAGCTGATCGGCCGCAACGGCCGAGGTATGGTACATGACGAGAAAAGCCTAACTATTTGTTTTGCCCTTAGAGTGGCTAGTAACTGTACTATTGTCCTGAAATTTTGTAAAGTGTCTTTTAACGCTACAACTTTTGGGATCCCATGCAAAAATATTTGATTATAAGAAGTGAAACTTTTGAGACCTAAATCCTTCAACCCTAGTTCAACTGTAGTTTCTGTAATACGTTTCTAACTAAAATAACTTGATTAACAAGTCTTGCACATTTGTAAACACACAGTGTAACGGTCTTGGTTATCCAAAGCGTTACTGCTTGCATCTAGCATAAATGTATATTCGAATACTTAATAGTTACGTCAAATATATACTCATATATGGTTATATTAGTTTTAACCATTGAATAATTATCATTAATTCAATAATTGACTAAAAATATTTAGTAATTGAATTATAACTTGATGCTATATTATTTATTTAAAATATTTTGTCTTCTTATAAATCACTAAATAGGAATAACTTGATTTAAAAATATATCTAATCATAATTACAACCTTCTCCTTTTGTAGTAAATTTATTGAAGTGTTTCTTTAAAACCAATAAAAGTACATCCTTGTCCTTTTGTAGTAAACATGTTGTAATTTAGAATTGATCTAATTTAACCTCACTGTACGTCATTTATTTGTTTATTTTATAATAAGTTGGATATGGCAATGTTATTCTATCCCAATGACTTATCTGGGCAAAACAATTGTGTGAGATGCTACTCGTTTTTTCATCAATAACAAATTTCATGATGCAACACTATATAGTATTTCATCAAATCCCTTCAACAGACTGTTTGGTACAATATTTCACTTTATACTCAGTAGGTTGTATTATAAATTACACATCGTATTCAAAAATCACTCCATAAAACAAGTTTTACAATTTAAAATCTTATATTTAATTTCAAGTATATTAAATTCGAGTAATTATTGACACACTCCCAATTTACACTTGTCACAAATATCAACCATTTAATATTTTTCGATGGGTCCCTCACTTTAAATTGTGTGATTATAATCAATGACACATCATACTGTGTAAATTGGGAGTGTCATCATTCCTCGTTAAATTTCTACTCTGCAACATACAATATTCCATTTTTATCTCTCTATAAAGCACATGACATTACATGTTTACTCTTTCCGTATTCTAAAAAATAAACACTAAATTGAACACCTATATACATATTAGACAAACAAAGTCCCACCCTCATAGGATCAATTCCCTCAACAATAATAATAATAACAACACAAATTCAAATTAAAAAGAAAAACTATAATAATCAAATATAAATACAAGGCTCAATGATCTAAATATATTATCTATTTCATATAAGTGCCGGTACCCGAATGATTTCTTCTCGAGTATCTTACTAAGATGAAAGAAGATGTACCTTAATTAAAAACAAATTACATACAGGATACATTATATTCAATACAATGACCTCATGCATATTAACAGTATGACGCCACTAGGAAAATATGTATTTCGCTCTTCGATTTCCACAACTCATACTCCTTAAATTGACTTCAATCTAACATTTATACTGGCTACTATGGTACGTAGTTTCAACAATGGAAGAGCAGAAACACTAATTCTAGACAATAAATCTCAGGCATGATACATTCTTCTACTTTGTAAGAGAGCTATCAGGCCATAAAATGAAGTTCAACCCTTTTGTGTCAAGTCAAGTTTACAGGAAAACTACCATGGTTCGGAGTTATTACCTAAAAAATTCCTAGCAAATGATGGCTTGCTCCAACCTTCCTCCATTGAAATGAGATTTAGGCGAACCATCAATTTATTTACTGCGTCTTCCTCAAGACTGCTCAATGGATCTGGTGATTGTTGTTTTTGTGTAGAAGGAACCTGCAAATTTTAGAATGAGCATTGGTAAACTAGATATTTACGATTCAAAGAATACCATGCTGATATATTACAGAACTTGCCTTAGATTCATGATATAACTTTAGGTAATCCAATGATTGCTCATAAAACCCGCAGAGGTAGAGAAGAATGCTATAATCTCTCAATTCCTTCTCATCGGTTTCCAAGAGGATCAGACGTTCACAAGCTGTAACATTGACAAATCAAATTAATAATACGGAGCGATTGTGTTATGATTTCCTTTAACTAGAAGAAAAAGAAAGAAAGATGCAAATGCGCCAAACTTTTTAAAGTAGCGGAATAAAGAGGACTGAAGTCAAAAGATATGGGTTGTATGCTTGTTTTCAGGTATAAAAAGGAGGAAGTTGAATGATTAAAGATCCTTTTCTATCTTTTCCTTTCGATAATTAAGATGTAAAATAATATTAATGAGTTGTATGAAAGAATGTATGCAAGAAAAACAAAAATGTAATGCATTGTCCTAATGCAAGTTACATCTCACTTTAGAGAGCTTGGCATGACAATAAAAGCACGATGAATATATTGCACATTGTCATTCTCTAGATTACAATGAAAAAATGGCTGACTCCATATATACAAACCAGCTAATGCTCGCCTCATATCCCCAAACCGTACACTGGTCCAAACGCCACGTTCTAGTCTATGTTGAGCAGCCTTAGCAGATGCAAGCCGAAAACCACTGCAGAAGAAAAAGAACATAAGCGACTTAACAAAAACCCCTTCCCCACCCCTACTAGCTATCTTCCCGAAAGAAGGAAAAAACAAACAGAGAGAGAAAACAATAGTAAGAGAGTATAGTAGTAGAAAAATTTATTCATCAATTCAAGTGCATTTCATGTTCCTGTATAATTGGACTACCTATCTTCATTAATGTTTGGTCTATCTATGCAGTTAGCAGCACGTGCAGCTCTTAAGAATAAAGTCCCTGTCTGATCATCTTGAAATGGCCAGAAAGCTTCCTTCAAATTTTCCAACATCTGTAGACATGGTAAAATATGCAACACAAAATTGCGACTGATTAAAATGTACTGAGCATGTACCAATGATAATAGGCTGATACTGAACTATTTATTCAAGCAGATATCTAAATGATATAATTAAAAATACCAAAACTAGGTTAATGTCAAGTTTTCCAGATACCTCTCAACAGGAAAAAATTCAACACTAATCACTCAATTCCCAACAACCTCTCTAGCATTGCCTTCAAAACTTTTATTACAGAACCAAATAACTTCACCGTGATTTATTCTTATACCTCTTAATTATTAATACAAGCAGAGGTTTTGTTTCAAATATATATATAAATGTAATACCTCATAAAGACTCACTCCATTCTGTACATAATCAATGATTTGGCTATACTAGTAATGAAATTTTCAAACTGTATATAGAATAAAGAGCTCTTTCCTACAGAGTTTAACATTTCTTCTCCCAAACAATGGGAGACACTACAGCCTACAAATAAACTTCGTGAGACAATTAAATAGTTTCGATTCAACATACACTATCAAGTTGATAGAATGTGTTTCTAACTGGCTCATCAATACAATTTTACAAGAATACCATTTTCTAAACAGGAGATGTTCTACTTTACTGCACGTAAAAACCAACTCAATTATAAAGTTAGGATAATACTTCAACATGCCCGAAATACACCACAGAGGAAGTCTAAGGAGGATATTCTTCGGTCTTGCAATAGAAGGTAAAGACATAACTCTGATGGCTATTATTATTTAATTAGAAGAAGAAAATACTAGAAAAAGTAAGAGGACAAGCAGACACTCCTACAATACATGAGATGATCTGCAAAGTAACATGAAAAAAAGAAGAAAAATTTGGATAGTATTTACAAAAAACCAGCAACAAAACAAGCATTCAATAATTTGTTTAAGAACTTCAGCACACATTCTGCAAACATATAATTTGTATAAAAGATGCAAGAAACGACATTTAGCAAAATAAAAGAAATTACCTCCACTAATAGGGCTTGTGACGTCAATACGTGTGAGTGATCAGATTCCTTACTTTTCAGTTTATGGTAACCTCGAGGGAGATTATGAAAATCATGAGGGAAAAATATTTCCACATCAAAATCCAAAAGGCCCCATAACCGAAGCATCTTCAGAATCTCTGAATATATAAGTGAAAGTATTGTCAAGGAGCCCGAACGATGTGTCAAAACCTGTTCAAACAATAGGATTAAATATTCAAAACAATGACCATGTAACAGTAAGTAGTTCCTCTTGAAATGATTAAGAAAGACAACATGTAAAAGCATGTGTGGATCAGAGATACATACAGAGTGAAGATATAGGGACCGCGGCTCTAACTGAAACCTTGCATTGCTTCTTCGGAAACCCTGAAAATAGAAGCCATTTTATGAAGTAAAAAAAAATCCACAAATTCTGAAATAGAAATCATATTAAGAAGAAAAAATAAACACGGATAACAAGAGAGAGAACTAATATGAGGGGGAAACATCTTGACTAAACATTATAAAATGTAACCTTTTCCCTTATAGTTTATCTTTCTCCTTTTTTTTCCCGAGGGAAATATCATCTGATTTTCATTTATTCAAATCATTAATTAAATCAGATAATATCGAAAGATGGACTTCCTCCAACCAAACCAAGTCATTGCTACTCTCCTAAGGAAATGCTTTGCTAATCTGTGTGCTGCCGTATTAGCAGACCGGAATGCATGATTAACATAAGCCCCAGGGAAAGAACCTCACAACCATTTAATATCTTGTTTTAGATAATGCCGAGGCTTGTGTCACAGAAAGAGCACCAATCTCATTGACACTTTAATAGTGCTCCATAATCTATAACAAGCAATAGATTTTCATGTTGAATACTCTTATAAGGTTGCAAAATTCATTATGAAAAGATACATATTGTAGTAAACACGTAGAATAAAGGAAACATGAAAATATGAAGGAACCAGTGTTGTCTCCAATACCTTTTTGTCATACAAATATTTTTCCAAACTGTCCAAAAACTTCTCGGGCGATGATCGGAATGATGAATTGTAATGAGAGCAGTAACCCATTGAAAGATCGTCCAATCTATCAACGAAAGCATCAACAGGAAGAGGAACTGAGGAATGAGACACGAGAGAGTCGTCCTCTGCCGCTATATAAAGAGCTGTTTTCCCCAAATCAACATGTCTATTGATACTAATACTGGTTTCCCTCTCTATACCAGAAAGCTTCTCAATCTGTGAGCAAAATCCCTCCCTAGCTTCCTGCTCAATCCCCACAAAATTCAACAATTTCAATCAAAAGCATTTACATTCAAAACTAAATATGAAAAAACAAAGGAAAGTTTCCTACAAAAGATTGTTTTTTAATCTTTCTCAGGCATTTTGTAATACTCCTATATCCTTCCCAACTACATTAAAATTCAAAATCAACAATTAATCATCAATATCTCGACAATTGAATCTGAACGCTACACTACAATAATTATCAATTTTTGCTAGGCCAAAATCAAATTTGTGATTGTTGTTATATGATCAAACTAAGAAAAATAAGTATAAAGTTGTACATACGCGATGAGAATTGAATGGCCAAGAATAAGAAGAAGAATCAAACCCTAGCATGGGAGGTTTCAATTCCGGAAGAATCGAGAGCGTCGTGGAGAGAAAACTTGAGGTGGCCGGTGGGTAAGGAGCGGGAGGATGATCCACTTCGACAGAGCACACGAAAGGACGAGGAGAAAGAAGAGGGACGAGGAGGGCATAGGTGGTGGTTATGACAGGTTGAGGTGAATTTGGAAGCAACAGCTATGGCGGAAGAAGAAGATGAAGTAGGAGCTACCCAGGCCATGGTTGTACTACGGACGAGTTCCCAAGTCCGTGAACGGATACAGTTAATTTGTCATTATTATATTTTTAAAATCTATAATTGTTTTATTTTTACATATATAATAATTAATAATTGAAGTTTTTATCCGTGAACAGAGTTTTGGAAAATAATTAGGGGGGTGTTATTTGGTATTTTGATGTCTCCAATAATAGATGTATCTCATAATTAATTAACCATACTTTATAATATTTATCAAAATGGTGACGTATAATTATATGTATCACAATTATCTTTAATTATAATATTTTTATTATTTTAATTAATTTTTTATTATTTATAAATATATTTAATTAATAAAAATAACATAATTAGAAATAACAAAACAAAAATACCATAAACTCATATACAAATTTTATTTTTCAAAATTGGTAACAAAACATCTCATCGAATACAGATTATCAAATTACGAACAACCTTATTACAATTATCATGAACAAAATCACATTTAAATCTTAAAATTAATTAAAAAAAAACTAAATATACAAATTATTCTTCTCTTCCACGTCTTCTCACTCACTTTCACCATCATTGTCCTCATCTCCCTCGTACAACTCATATAACCCAGATCTGAATATTTTTTTTCAATAATCGAAATTTTGTATTTGAGTAAATCAACCAAAAATTTGAAACGAAAGCTACTAGCAAACAAAATTCCCTCATCACAGATTAGTTTTAACTCCAAAAATGGAGTAGATTTAAGAATATGCAATAGTGATTTCCACCTGTGCAACATTTAAAATATTGAAGAAATATGTAACACCCTATTACCTAGGGACTATTACGGTGTACATTTTAAAAAGTATTATACTCGCTAATCGAGTTATTTAGCCATAATCGTATAACTAAGTATGATTAACAGTTTAGGATTAAAAATTTTGGTTAAAACACAACGCTTCACTAAAACATTTACTATATATATTGGGATCCCAAAATATAATTTAAAGGTTAATTACAATAAAATATTTACAACCAGCAGGCCTAAGCGGAAAAATAATGTTTAACACTAGTTTCTCTTTAAACCCTCGACTGTGGTGGTCGAGCAGCCGCATATGTACATATCGTCTCCTAAGCTCTCCAACTCAAGGATGGTCCAGCTTTCTTTTGCCTTTATCTGCACCACATAGTACCCGTGAGCTGAAACTCAGCAAGAAAACTCAATATGCTTATGAACAGGCAATAACATGTCACTGAATTATAATAGCATGCCTAGCAATAATAGTCATATTCATGCATGCAAACAAGTCCAAATAAATGATTATGGGGTCCTGCGTCTGAATAGATGACTAATGAGTCAATTTTTGGGGACTTGCTCCTTAAATAAATGACTAATGAGTCAATCTTTGTGTGGGTGACTAATGAGTCACACTCTGTATAGAAGAATAATGAGTCTATCTCTGTGTAAATGACTAATGAGTCTATCTTTGTGTAGATGACTAATAAGTCACGACCCTCCAAACCCTATGCCACGACCCGCCTCCAAACAGAAGCCAACCTCTTCACTGACTGCATCTTGCGCCGCGTCGCTCCAACACCATGTCGCGGTCCTACCTACAAATTAGCCAGCCTCCTTCTTCAAGCTTGCGCCGCGACGCCTAAGAACAAGGCCACGACCCAATCACGCCAAAAACTTCATTTTCTCCATTTAAAAACCTTCAAAAAATCTACCCAAACATATCCAAATCCCAAAATCAAAATTCCCAAACATCCCCATGATCCAAAACCAACAAAACCCAAGCCTCAATCAAATCAAAAACTCATCAAATCATAAAATCCAATCAAAGCTTAAAAACTTTGAAAACTTATAACTTAAAACTTGAATTACCTCAAATTGAGTTGTTTCCCCACTAAATCCTCTGACTAATAAGCTTCTAATCTTCTCTAGAATCTTTATGCCTCGATTCTCGCTTGTATCTGAGTCCTAAAACTCAAGTTTCCTTCGAAAATGTGACCGGGTGTCGAAAATGGAACTTTGAGGGAGAGTGTAGCGTCCCAAATTTGCTAATAAGGCTTAGGGCCTTGATTAGTGTGCCTGGAGGGCAATAAGTGGTTTATTATATTAATGTGTGAATTTGATGAGTATGTGATTAGAAATGCATGTGTTATGTGAATTAAATATGCATGTGGGTCCCATTTGGTTATTAGGGCATGTTTGTAATTCTAGCCGTTGAGGGCATAAATGCAATATTTGTGTATATTATGATTTTTACCACGTGTGAGTGGTGATATATTTGTGTTGTACGATCCGAGACAGTCCTAGGGAGCAGTTTAGCTAGGAAGTCACAATGGGACCCAATACTCGACTCGGGGCGAGTCAAGGGGTATTTTGGGCAATAGACATTTAATTGAGTTATCGAGTGTATGCCCTGAAAATCAGCACGTACCTTGTTGAGACAGCTCGGGTACGGCGAACTAATAAAAAGTCGTAATCTATTCTCCACGTGTTCACCTCTCAACCGAGGACATTCGGTGCCATCTCCTATACAAATAGCTCGAGCTGATGAGACACTTAGCAACCTGCCACTTGTAACCATTTCATGCAATATGGCATTAAAAGGCATGAGCTAACATTACGTTAAGCTCGTGATACGCCAAAGGTCTAACGTACCTCAGGGTCTTTATAAAGTTGACCACGCAATATAAACGTGCATAAAATAGGCATCATGTGTCTGTTTTATTCCCGAATTCCCGGATACGCAATATAAACGTGCGTGATCAGACACCACACACCTGATTTAGGCCATGCGGCCCACTACCTTTTTAATCTGTTGATTAGACCACACTTCAATGTAAAATTTAGATATTAATCATCAATGTTACAGAGATGATGTGAAGGATCAAAAGATCACGGGATGACCCCAATACCTACCCAGAGATCATTCTCCTATAAATACCAGGATCCTGGGTAGTGCAAGGGGTTGGATTCTTTCTGTAATGCAAATACTCTGTAAAAATAGAGAGAAGTTTACAACAATAATATCGACTCGTGGACTATAGGGATTTTAACTTCCGAACCACGTAAAAAGGAGTGATCATTTCCTTGGCAGCTAATTGCCAACATCCTTGAGCATCATCATTATCATTCTCTTAGTACAGTTTATCATTAAGCACTAATCCATCATAGTTATTCATATAATTCACTGTTGGCGAAAAACTGCATCAACAGTTTGGTGCTTTCGTTGAGAGGATTTAGGTTAGTGCTATTGCAAAAAGTTTACCATGGTGGTCACTCATTCAAGGCATGGTAACGAAACAGATCAGCATGGTGGGCAGGAGGCTCACCATACCGTTGTGTCCAACGAACAAAACCCAGAGATTTAGCAACGATTGGGGAAACAACCAGTGGGCCATGACAACACCGGAAGTTCAGCGCCCCTACCGCCAAATACGAACCCGAGTTACCTGATGGCGGTGGAGATGGAAAACATGCAGTTGAGGAGCCATCTAGCCAAAGTAAATAAGCAAATCGAGAAAGTCTTGGCCCGGCTACCCCCTCTTGCGACCGACGTTAACGTCGGAAAGAGGCAAAGCATGACTCACAAGTCTCGCCGGGATAGTCGGCCTAGGCCCAGTCGATAAGTTAGAACCTCAACCCCGAGTTCTGCGCCCATGTCACACCATCACCAGGAAACTGTGTTTGATGATTTTCCCAGAGACCATCAACGAGCCAGCGGTCAGTCAGAACTTCAACCCCAAGTTCGGCTCCACCATCGAATGCACCCAGGAGAGCTTGCGACGGTTCAAGAAGGAGATCTGGGGGGAACTCACGTGGCCAACCCGCTCCGGCTAGCCCCCCCGCGCAGCGATCGGATCGCCAGACACAGAGGACTGGAGGTGCTGGAGCAGAGAGATCGCGGGCTAGTTTGGTCCGACCTGACGGAACTAGAATTGCCTCACCGATCAGACATCCTCCTTCACCGATAAGATATCCATCTCCTCCTCATCGTGCTCGAGACATTCCTGTGTATGGAATTAGTAGGAGGAATATTCCTCCCGCTGATAACTCTACAAAATAGAGTTATTTTACCACTTTTTATGTGCTAATTGTTGCTTAATTCTTGAGTTTTTAATTGATTTATTAAGTTTTAAAGTAATTTTGAATTTATTGGGTTTATTTTGATTTTATATATTTTTGTGTGTTTTTATAGTTATTTTGTTGTGAAATGTTATAGTTAATTATTTGAATTATTGTTGTTTAGTTTGAGGTAAAAAAAAAATGTTGTATTATTGAAATTAAATGTTAAATATAAATTAAGTTATAATTAATATTTTCAAAGAATTAAATTGATTTATTTTATAGTTGAAAATATTTTATTATGATTTATTTTATATTTATTATGTAGGGAATTTATGACATTTTTGCTTTGAAGAGTAAAGAAAAGAAAGAAAAAGTGGCAAATGTCAAAGAATGGCATTTTTGAGATTGAAAAAAAAGCCAACATGCCCATAAATGGCCCAAGCCCAAATTCAGCAACTAGCCATCAGCCATTCACCAAATGCACTCCAGCCTCCTGAAGTTCACGGTTCCAGCTCCCTTCAGCAGCTTCTCCATCTTGCACTTCATGCCTACCAGCAGCAGCACACACTCCAGCCACCTTTGGGCCCGCCAGCACCCTTCAGCCCAAGCTTTCAGCTGCCTGCCTTCCCACCAATGGCCGTTTGCTTTCCCAGCCAGCAGCCCCTAGGCCTGCCACCATGCATGTCCAATTTTCTTGAGCCAAGCATTGTCCCCTTTGTCTCAAAATACCACATTTTTACCCCACTTTCTACACATTTTATTCAAAAACATTATTATTACACCCTATAATTTACCCATATTTGCCATATTATAATTAATTAAATTAATTTAATAAATTTAATTAATTTAAATTGATTATTTTAATACCTCATTTTTTGGCTATAAATAAGAGATTTGGGGTGTCCATTTTGGGGGAGAGGTTACCATACCAAAATTTCTACACATTTCAAAACCTCTCTATTCTCTTCATCTTCTTCTTCTTTTTGGTTATTTTCTATGTATTTTTAGAGGAAATTTGAGGGTTCATCCTCCAAATGTTCCTATTTATGTTTGTAATTTTTAGTTTGTATTTGTTATTCTAGTTATGTGTTTCTAATCTTTTTAAGATTATTAAGGTGATGATGAAACAATATGTAACTAGATAGTGTTTATTTTGTATGTTGATTTCCCATTTTGTGCAACAAAGTTTATGGAATTTTCTTTTTCAAATATCTTCTTTCATCTTAAATATCATGTATTTTGGATTGTTAGCACATATTTAAACTTTGTTCTTCATTAGTGTAAAAACATAATATTCTTTGTGTAAGATGTGTCATTAAATTGTACACATCCATGCTTAGAACAAAAATATTATGTTTTGCCTTATAAATAATGTTCATTGATTTATTTGTTATTTCATTAGATTGATTTACACTAAATGCTTTGAAATTATAATTTTGAAAAGTGAAGAAAAATCTTATCTTTTTAGAAGTAATTTGTGCTTAAAATTATAAATCTATTTGGAAAATGATAGTTTGATTTAGTTTAACTATCACTAAAACTTGGGAATCAATGTACTTTTAAATATTATTGAACTTATATTTTGTGGATTCTAATCATTAATAATCTTATTTTACTATCTTGTTTACAATTATTAATTTAGTAATATATATTGTCTTTAATTTCTATATTATAGTCTTTTATTTTTATTTCCATTATTCAAAAATCTCTTCAATCTTTGGAGCTAGGTTAGAATTTATTAATTTTGGTTTAAAATAGTTTTCTTTTCGATTTTAGACAACTCCTTTAGGTTCGACATCCTTGCTTACACGATCACTATTCTATATGAACGATTCGTGCGCTGGTGATTTATAAATATTTAAAACATACCCGTTTTGGGTCCATCACCGGAGCCCTTGAAAAATCAAAGGGCAAAAAGGGACCCTTCAAAATTTTATCGATTCCACAATGACATTGGTACAACACAAACGATTGTAGGCATTTGAAGGATGAGATCGAGACGCACCGTGATAGGCATCAGGGAAAATAGTTTCCAAGGCATGTGTAATTCTTGCATGCATGTCTGATACAAACGCAAGGTCCTCAACTTCTTCAATCGCTTCCTTTAGCTTTGACATGTAATACTTCCTAGAATCATAATTCTCACTATCCACAATAGCAAATGCAATTGGATGCAAATGATTATTTGCATCCAAAGTGACTGCACATAATATCTGGCTACCATATTTTCTCTTTAAAAAAGTTTCATCCACACATAACATAGGACGACATGTACGAAACCCTCTTCTACTAACTCCGAGTGAGAAAAGGAAATATTTGAACTGATCCTCCTCAGTGACAAAACCTGGCATAAGTAAGAGCCATCTCTCCGCATCTCCAAGCTTTTCCATATGACAGCTCAAAGCCATAATCATTCTTAATGTCTTCTCTTATGTTGTTTTCCATGTATGCATTCGATCTAGTCTGGTATTTTGTCTTTATGCAATGACCAATAACCCAAGGTGCAGCTTGGCGGTGGCCTTTATGTCGGAGTTCAAGTGAGCAAGTGTTTTTATTGGTGAAACGAGTTATCTCGAACATATAAGATTTAGGTACTCTCTTCCCCCTCAATCTCCACCCACAATCAGGATCCTTGCAATCGATATACCAAACTTCTGTACATGACTTCTTCACCACAAACTCAAAGTTCTGCTTCATTGAAGACAAGTGGGCCTTCGTCTTCAACTCTATCTTGTTCTCAAAAACCTTCCCAACTTCTATTACTCCACAACTCACTTCAGATAATGTGGGGATAACATAAAAGGGGCATGGGATATCTTCAGCAGTATATGCCGGAGAACTCCATCTATTTTTATTGTCTTGTTTAGTTTGATGTCTGCTCTCTCAGATAGGAGTCATGCGTCCTTGGCTTTCTTGACATCTTGGTAAGGGTCGTACATTTAAATTATCCACTTGCTCCACATGTAGCATGGGTAACCGTTCCTCAGAGTTATCATCAGAACTATTGTACCCCTCAACTCTTTCATCATCATCACCCAAATGGGAAACTGTTGGATCCTCATTGACATGACCCTCGTACTCATAACCATAATCATGCGAGAGATTTGTTTGGGGAAAAAAAGTTTCATTTTGACTAGGGCCTCCGATGCATACACATGGCCCAGGAGCTATTTGTGGAACAACTGTGCAAGATTGATATGATTATCCTTATCAGCACTCGCTCTTGGAGATGGATCAAGAAGAGCAATGTTCTTTGCAATCGAATTGACGCATAAAGGAACCCGATGTTTTAAGAACTTCGAATTGTCAAGAATAAGGGCACTCACTTCTTCATCATCTGTGATTTCAGTGGGATCTAAGCTAAAATCATTGCATGTAAATGACACTTCCAACTTTAAGTCAAACAATGACCTATTGTAACGCCCTGGTTACTCCAATACCGTTACTATGAACTTTGAACCGTGCTTAACTCGCTAATCGAGTTCTTTGGTTATAAACGTGTATTTAGGTGTTATTAATAGGTTAAGGTGTAAAACCAATCAAAAGGAAATGATATATATTATTTAAAACATAAAATTGTTCACGGGCCCATAAAAGCGTTTACAAGTTATTTACAATTCAAAATGGTCATTACAGTTTGAAATTTACAACTCGCCGACCTAAGCGGAAAAAATAGGATAAACCCCCTAGTTCTTCTGAGAAACTCCTTGGGCGTGGTGGTCAAGTGGCCACATATGTACACATCACCACCTAAGCTCTCCACTCAACGTTGGGTGAGCTTTTATTTCCCTTTACCTACACCACATAGCACCCATGAGCCAAAGCCCAGCAAGAAAACTCATTACTGCATATAAATATTATCAAATGATTATTATTATAATCATACAGAGCTTATAGCACTGAGCCGATGAGTGAACATCACTTTGTGGTTATGTTAACCATGAAGGAGTGTATAGCTCTAATCAGATGAGTGGTTTAACACTTGAGGTTCTGGTAAACCATAATGAGTGACTGACGAGCAAGTCACTACGGGGCTCAGTACCCATAGCCATGTGACTAAACAGTCACTGGGGCTCTCTGGCCCTGGATCTAATCAAATGAGTGATTGGTGGGTAGTCACTACGGGCTTGGCACCCACAACCATATGACTACACAGCCACTGGGGCTCTCTGGCCCTGGCTTTAAGTGACTAGCCTTTGGCTAGACGAGTGCTTTTAGTTTTCATCGAACTTGAGGTCGGTCCAGAATTAATGCTCATTTGAGTCATTCAACGCAGATGTCGATTAAATCTAATCTTTTTCGGCTTGCGTTAAACACGCTAAGACCGTTCTTGACTTATGAGTCAATACCAGGTGACCAGCGCACAGTACTACTACCGAACTTGACTAATGAGTCACAACTTCACAGTTAATACTGATACCATTGCCAAATCTGACTATTTAGTCAGTGCCATGCACAAGTGAGCAATATTTGCTAAGCATTCGATATGCAATCAATGTCCACATTTAAACATTCAACATGCCTCAAGAATAACCATGCATGTCACATATGGGGTGTAGTTTTCTTACCTCTGGTTCGAGCGAGAATTAATAAAAGAACGACCCTTGAGAACGATCAACCTTTTTGTTCCTTGACGGTCACCTGGTCATAACCAATTATGGGATTCCATCAATAAAATGAATAACAAAGGTTCCCGGACCAAAACCTAGCCTCCAAGACATCAAATCCCACTAAACCAGATAGTAGGATCGATCCTGAGACCTAAGGTTTGAATCCCCAAGCCAAAAACCTACTTTTGGCCAAAATGCCACTAAGGGTCGCGGCCTTCCCTCACCATGCCGCGGCCCACCTCCTCAACCAGAAGTGGCCGTACAACCTTTCCCCAGCAAGGGCCGCGACCCTCCTTCTCCATGTCGCGACCCAATGGCCCAGCAGCTTCTCCCTTCATCTTCCTCAAGCTTAGGCCGCACCGCTCTAGAACAGAGTCGTGGTCCCACCTGCAACTCAGCCAAAAACCCTTGTTTTTCCCTTTAGAACTCATTTCAAAACCTCATTAAAACTCTCCCAATATCACAAAGCAAAGCCACCAACTATTACCACAACTTGTCTACCATATAAGCATCAAAACCTAAGCCCTACACCAATCAAAACTTCATCAAATTCTCCATTTTAATGATCAAAACTCCAAACCTTAAAAACAGGGCAAGGCACTATAAAATGGATCTAAAACCTTACCTTAAGCTTAGGTTGAAACCTCTTTAATGGCTGAACACTAGGCTAAGACCTCAAGCTTCAATCTCTAAGCTTGAATCCCCAAACTTGCTTCAAAATCCAAAGGAAGGAGAAGAGAAAGATGATGAACGTGAGGGTGATAACAAAGCTCTGTTTTTGGTTTCATTTCCCACAGCCTTCAACTTATAGAGCCTAGGTCAAATGACCAAAATACCCTCCAAGCTTAATTCATCTCTTAACATGCCCCAAGGCAAAACTGTCATTTTACACCTATCTCGTTAATCATAATTAACACTCTCCGATTCCCACTATTCTCAAATACCAATAGAATCATATCCCATTACCCTTTAATTCTCGATAATGCTCTAATCATCAAACCACCCCGAGACTCACCCCGAGCCCTGAATTCAAACCTGTTATGACCAAACCCATAATTTAAATTCAAAGATCGTCTCATGCCGAATGGATCGAAAAAATCCACATTATGATGTGGCCTCAACAATAGTTCACCAACATGCATGAAAATACACAATTATGCCCTCAACAGACTAAATTACCAAAATGCCCCTATAATGAAATGTGGACCCACATGCATGCGTTTAACATCATATTATAATATAATTCACATAAACATGCATATAATCATTTAATGGCATAATAAATCAATTATGTGTTAGGAACGAGTTTCCTAATACGCAGCGGAAAGGTGGTGTTGTTGGCCCAGTGTACAACATAATTTTTGTAACATATTTAAACTACCTTTAAATATGCGGATCCATTAATATACATACATTAATCATAAACAAGATACTAATAGAAATCATACCTCTTGAAGCCTATCAAGTGTCCTTGCTATCTTTTCGTATTTAGAACGATCTTCCTATCCAAGTCGCTCCCACGTACTCACACCAAGATCTTCCAAAGCGTTCTCTACACCTCAAGAAATGTGTGGGCACTTAGAGAATGAAGGATAGTTTATTTGTGATTCTCTTTGATGTACTCAACTCATGAGATCAAGAGAATATACCTGAGAATTGGTTCTTTATTTTCAGGGAGGGAGAAAACTATCGTTCTATTTTTCATAGAGCGAAATTGTCAGAGTTGTCTCACTCTCTTCACTTATTTTATTTTGAATAATAATCTGATCAGTCTTACTTAACAGAAAATATTCAAAATTTAAAAAATAAATCTGTAACCATTTTACAATTTACTTTTTAATTAATTAATTATTCCATTAATGAAAAAATCCAAAAACCAATTTTTTTGAATTATCCATTAATTAATTAAATAAATAAAATTAAAAATCCTATCCCTGAAAAATACCATGCCCTACACGCCACACACAGTCTATGGACTGTGTATGAACGTGCAGCTTCCTAATTTCTAGGGATATTAGTTTTTCAAATTTTATTTAATTACTTATTCAAATTTCTTTGTCAGATGAGATCTAACAACCTGATAGCTAATTCAAATTAACTATCTTTTTAATTCATTATCAAATATAATTAATTATTTGAATAAATATCAATATTTTAAATTCAAATCCAATTTGAACTTATCAGATTATTTTCTCCCACTCAAATAAAGATATTTAATTAATTCTACTAATTAATTAAACCCAAAATTTTCGAAAATAAATATTTAATTAATCATAATTTCAAAAATTACAATTAATTAATTATTTAATTAAATTTCGAAATTTAATTTAATTATTTAATATAATTTCGAAAATTATATAATAATTAAATATTAATTAATTTTGTTAACTACAACTAATTTGTAATTAATTAATTAATCACTATTATCATATAATTTCATATTTGGCCTGAAGAACAAATTTCTTCTTAAATATGTCATATCAACTCTTACCTTGAACAGTGTTGATAAAGCCGCTATGGGGACCTATGGACCTATAATTCCAAGCTCCAATAAATTTGAGATTATTAATTAAACTCTTTAATTAAATAATCTTAATTTATTAATCTCATGATTATTCCACTATAAATATGAGATTGAACTCTTGTAATTATAGACATTTCATTTACTGAGTACTTTATAATCATAAAGCGTCCATTGATTTAATCATTGCATACAACTTGACCCTCTAATAATGGTTCATAATTAATCGGGAATAAAATTACCGTTTTACCCTTTTAATTATGTCTTGTTTCCTTAAGTACCATTGACTCTACTAGTGAATGTTAATTCATAACTAAATTATGAATTTGAGCTCAATAACCTTTCAGTCCCAAAAGTCAACCCTTAAGAGAACCATCATTCAATCTCTTGCGAGAAGGTATAGATTCCATATCTGTATACTATGTCCCCAGCCATCTATATTAATGAGTTCCCAAAACAAAAGTTTCTAGCCTGATCATTCTGACAGACCCTAACAAGTGAATCAAAGAACTCATATAATATAAACAGGAGTTCATAGTAACTTCAGGATTAAGATCAATTTGTATATGATCATCAGTTGATACATTTAATTAATACTTCGAAACGGTATTTAACTAAGTATTAATAAACATATTTGGTCCAGTTCTATATATTATCAATATATAAAGCACCTCCACTAAAGTGTCCTATCACACTAGTGATCCGGATCTAGATCACATGTATTCATAATACTAGTGGACCGTACTTGCAGTAATTAATCTAAAGATTCCATAACTTTATTTTACTGCGAACTATTCAAGTTCATTTATCTCAAACACAATCCTCTCGTACTAATACGTGTTTGAGATTACATTCATGAACTTAGGAATTTTCTTGATATTTACATAATATTATCATAGAATAATATAGTCCATAAAATATATGCATAACAAATTCAATTTATTTATTTATTTCATAAAAACAATGTCTACTACATATGCTTTCAGGGCACATTTCCAACATTATGACCCCCCCGACCTACTAATCCAACCATTAAACCGCATTAGGGATTTCATGGCATTAAACCTATCCACTTTCATCTTTGAATACAACTTCTCCAATAATTCTATGTAACCAACATCAATTGGTACGTGTATTATAGTGTTCAAACCACCTTTGAAATTCCATTTCTCTCATTTCTATTCCCAAACACCATTGTAAGAAATAATTATATTAATTCTAGAACCTTCAAATTTACAAAAAAAAAAAGCTTAAGAAAATTATAAAAATACAGTAAAATCGATGATGAATTGATGCACAATCGATGAAAAACTGATGCCTACATAATGTTATCCGCATAATGCCACATCGATGACATTTCGATGCATAATCGATGCTAGTGGTTGGCATCTGTACGCGAGGCATTTTCGATGGTTTATCGATGCCATTTCGATGTTGAAACACACCAATATACATGACATCGATATTATATTGAAAATAATCTCCAAATTATATGTTTGTCTCAGCATTGAAATAACATTGATGGGGCATCGGTAGGGCATCGATGTGGCATTGTGTCTAGCATCTTTGAGCACTTATATCGATTTGTCATCGATTTGACACGATTTACCATCAATTGGGTATCGATTTTCCATCGATTGGGTATCGATTTATCATCGATTTTGAATGGCAACCCACAGATTTCCAAATCTTTCAGATCCGAATAACAAATAAAAAAATGCAGAAAAACATACTATACTCAACACCAGAATAATTCAAAACTAATATCTAACCATGACATTTCATATTCACAAGTAGATAGAATGAGATAATACTTACCCATTATTTTTTCTCTTCAAAAACGTCAGGAATGACAGTTTCTTCACATGAAATGAAACTTTCAGATTCGAGCAGTCCAAATATTGCAGCTCGGTTCAGTGTTTTTATACATGTGAGTGCAAAAATTGCCGTGAGTGATGGAGAGAGAGAGAGGAGAAATAAATGTGTGTGATGTTAAATCAGAGATTTTTAAATGAAAGGGGTACTTTTGTCCAAAATATGGTAGAAGCACATTATTAGGAAGAATCTTTATGTTAGCATGTCAAAATTTTTTACTATGTAATTATGCATAGAGCCTAAAATTTCCCAATGTAAATCACCATACGGAATATATCATTACCAAAATATTTATGATAATAAGCTGATGCTAATGTTTTTGTCTTTCCTACATTTTCGTCTATAGCAATAATTCTTGGTTTTTTCTTCAACAATGCTATTGAAAATACATCAAATTACCAAACAAAAATTTCACAAGTTTTACAATTTGTCTATGATGGTTTATCCCAATAAATATACTTTATATAACAAAGGGTATACATTATTATTGGTATTATTATTATTGATGAGATGTATCAAAGAAAACATCACCAAAATGAGAATAGTCTTGTAAATAATATAGAGATTTTTTTTCTTTTTTAAATATATATATTTTTTTTACTGTTCTTATTTTTTTTTTTCAAAATACACACTCAAGTTTTCCAGAATATATTTTTTAAAGTTTTATAATTACGAAAATACGGTTTTTAGAAAAAATAACTAAAAATCAACTTGAAAACAACTTACTGGATCAACTAAACATTAATAAAAGAAATTAACAACGTGAAAACACACAAAAAAAAAAAAACATAAAAACAACAAAAAAAAGACCGTAAAAATGTAAAAATTTTCTTAAAACCGTAAAATTAAAAATCAATGAAATTGACAGTAAAAACGTAATTTTTTAGTAAAAATTAGTATTTTATGTAATTTTTTCAATAAAATAACTACCCAAATGGTTCTAGTATCAGACTATCCTCGTGTGCTTGCATTGCTTAAAAAAGTAAAATTTCTAGACTTAATGCCCAAAAAATATTTGAAAATCCGACTTGTATCTTGTTCTTCTCAGCCAATTTAATCAATTCAAATGCAAAAGTTGCTACTGAGGTTAAGCTCGGGGACCATAGCAGTGCCAGTGATCATACAGCGTTTGTGCAAGAAGTATTTGAGGGAAATTAGCATGTGACTGAGTTGCTTGCTATTGGCAAGTATGAAGAATTTTAATAATTTGATGGTATAGACACCATATTGAAAGTATTTTGGGCAAACTCTAATAACACCGTATTGAAAGTTTAGCTTATTGTAAGCATCTCTAATGGAGGGCTGGTATATAGCCATTTTTTTTAACCAATTTTCATAAAATTGAACATAAATGGTAGTTTAAAATATATACCAAATTTAGTATAGGCTAAAAATTAAGATAAATTTAACACAAAATATATTAATTTTTTTTAAAAAAAATAATTAAAAAATAACTTAAAAACAATTTATTAAACAAAAAATATTAAAAAATAACAAAAATAATATATATATATATCATAACAATTAAACATAAAAAAAAAAAAACTTAAAAACAATTTAAAAACAACAAAAAAAAAGTAAAAAAAAGACAACCATAAAAGTGTAACGATTTCTCTAAAACCGTATAAAAAAAATTTGACCATAAAAATTAGTATTTTATGTAAAAATCTCAAATATATCATAAAATAAATTTAATCCATAATAAATATTATATTTTTTAATTATTTCTTTACTACTTATTAATACAAATTATTAAATTTTTAATTTTATTTATTTTAAAGTTAATTTGTTCCTTTGCATTGGAGCACACAAAAAATAGGCCAAATATATCATTCTCATCTTATATTTTGGGCCAAATAATTTGGTAAAAAGTATGCACGAGATGGTCTAATTTATTAGTCATCATAATTTAGCAAGTTTGGCATGCTAACAATTATCTTTGTCTGATTGTTGTTCTGGGAATGCACCTGATGCATATGCAATATTTTGTACTAGAAAATGGAGCTGATCACATGCTCTAAATTTACCTTCCAAACTAATCATATTGGTTACTTTCTAAAGGAAAAAACAAGATGCAACAATTTTTAAAAACATAATAGGATTAGAACCAATTGAATAATTCATAAACCCAATAAAAATACTGAAAGATAGTAGCTAAATAAACCTAAAAGTCATGTCAAAGTCCATTTTACTTGAGAACGCATAATATGACCAGTCGGTCTATAGTCTGGTAAGACTACGATTACAAAACAAAAGCATAAAGAACATAAAGGGTACTTCCCAAAATACATATATTCACATGAAAATGGTCAGACCGAAGCATTGAC
Organism: Humulus lupulus; assembly: GCF_963169125.1. NCBI lineage: Eukaryota > Viridiplantae > Streptophyta > Magnoliopsida > Rosales > Cannabaceae > Humulus > Humulus lupulus. Next base: position 179,761,801 of record NC_084800.1, on the reverse strand, counting down.
CATTGACAGAATTATCATGTTACCGATAAAGTTTCAAAAGAGCACACACAATACTATATTTCCACACACAGATTACAGAAGCAATGATATCAACTTCACCTTCTCCTGCAGTTCAACCAAAAATAAATACATAAATAAAACTTGACTTACCAACACAAGAATATAGTAAGACAGTATATAGTATGGAAGAAAATTGAAGGTTCAGAAACTATTAGGTACCTAAGGCGTTTGTTAGGAGTCCAACCATCCAGAATAAACTCAATCACATCCTTCAAACTTGCTTTCCTATCTTCTTCCAAATTCCATAGCTCTGGTACGGGAAAACGGCCACTAGGATTATACTCATTCATCTCAACTAAGGCAGCTTTAACAGCCTCATAAACATTTTCACCCAGCTCCTTTTTCAGTCCTTTCAGCTTCTTATCCTCCCCATCAACAACTTCCTGAATTAATACATAAAAACAGTGAAAGGAACTATCTACAAGTACCAAAAACATCAAAAGCAAACAAGTGAAATATGCTTCCATTTTCCTAACTAAAATAATAATCCGAGAACTTGACATTCAACTTCTGTTGAGGTAAAAAATAAGTTATAGGTTGTTGTTAACTAACAGTTTAAAAAAATGTTTATGAATTTGGAAAGTAAAGGAGTTAAAATTACATAGAAACAAAACACAAACACAACAACAACAACAACATAAGCCAATAATCATAAGAATATATAATACATACCGTAGGTTTCCCTCGGATGTTGACAACTTTGAAAGGGTGCCAGTGTGGATCTCTAATATATTTGCTCCATAATGTGCATTTCTGCATAGCTTCATAGTGGTTGTCCTTGCGCGATTCCATTGCTTCAGTGAATGGTTCAGAGTTTAGTTCTCCCATTCTCTTCACACCAAAAGGACCAGAAGAAGTTGACGCATTTTTGAAGTGCTATACAAGTCAATTAAAGAAACGGTTTAGCATCATCTTAGACAAAACTTATATTTTTTTTAACACGAAACAAGTTACAACAAATGACATACTAGCGAATTTGGTCAAAGAATAACCCAGAAAAAAAAAAAGAAGGAAAAAAAACATTAAAACTTACATTAATAAAGAGCCTCCTCAGTTCACTCAGCTCATCCTTGATCTTTCTCTCATTTGCAATAAGAGCCTCCACAAGCTCTTTGTCAGCTTCAGGCTCTTCTTCCTCAGCTTCAGGCTCATCTTCTTCCTCAGCTTCAGGCTCTTCTTCCTCAGCTTCTGGCTCATCTTCTTCCTCAGCTTCAGCCTCTTCTTCCTCTGAATCACTCGATTCTTTGAGAACTGTCTTGTTCTTTTTCTTCAGCTGTATAAGTAACAAGAACAATTAGAAAGTTTTTAACTGATCACAACCGTAATAAAAAAGCAGAGAAAGCTGCATCAGTTAATTTGCCATGCAATAAGCTTTAAGACCTAAGTGCAAAACCAAGACAATAGAACAAACACACGAGAGCTTATAGTAATGATCAGATTAGATTAGATTAGATTTATCAAAGATGTTATTAATTATTAGTCAGAGCTCACCTTCTGTTCATTTTCCACTTCTTCAAGCCGCTGCTTCAAATCTTGCACCTTCTTCTTTTCTGATTATATTAACAAATAATAAACACATTAATTATAACTCAAACAAACACATCAACTATTTTCTTCTATATTATGTCAAGGCAAACCTTCATAATTTGCTTCATATAGTTGAGATATTTCTTTAAAAAGAGAGCATCTTCTCTGCAACTCCTCCAGATTTTCCTTCTCCATATCAACTTAGAAATGCTTGATCTGAAAATTGAAATACATTTTAGACCACATATAAAAGATTGTGTAGTAATTAAGATGAAAAAGCTTATACTTACTGAATTAGCGTACCTTTGTCACTTTTGCTAGTATTACCTTCTCTTAAAAGTTTATAGAGAGCAGGAGAGAGTGACTGTTGAATGTAGCTTCTGCATGAGCTCAGCTTATATAGGAATGACAATGGTCCCGTGACTTGAGAAAACAGTAAAATTACTGTATTAGCATCATGGTTTGCATTCTTTTGGTTCTACTAGATAACAGATTAGAGAGTGTAATGAGAAAAGATAAACAAAATATATGATGGGATTAAAAAATTTCTTTTCCAAATACTTCTTGTAGAAGAAAAACCTTCATCATTTCTCTGGTCATTCAGAGTTGAATGACACAAAAAGACATGACCTCTCTTGCAAGAATCAAATCTTACATCAGATTCTCACTCAATTATCACCCTTCCAATAATCTAACCATATTCATTTCAATATAGGGGAAAAGAAATGTAATATGCAACATTTTATATTTTTTTAAACGACATAAATGGGACTAGAAGACTAGTAAGACTAGTACCAATTGAGTACGATTTAACTGCAAACTAATAAAATAATCATATTTCACCAAGTTAAATCTAAAAATGATTAAAATCATACTAAAATCCATCAAAAAGACTAGTGATTATTGCTAAATAAACTTATTTCATTTTAGATATTATTGATAAATTAATTCAATTAGTTAGAGAGTATTTCCCCGTTTATACTTACATTTTCTTAATTTGTTTTTATCTAAGTTTGTTATTCACCTATCAAGGCCTTTCAACCAACATTAACCTAATCATTTTGGGAATATTACATTTGAGGTACCAGGGTTACAATCAAATAGTACAAAAGAATACAAATGATAGATTCAAGATTACACATGAGAACTCTTGAGAAGGAGAGAACAATACAAACTACATGCAAAATAATACAAGAGATTAGCAACAACAAAGAAAAGAAAGAAGAACCACTCTCAAAGGCTTAAACAAATCTATAAGATTGTCCTAAAAGTTGTTTCCTTTTATTAAAAGCAGAATTAATTACACTTTGTTAATTAGTTAATGTTGTTAGGCTATTAATCCTTTTCAATTAGTTAAGCATTGTTGACTGTCTTTTTCGCTATCAACCTAATCTAAGAACTTGACAGAAACTAGAAGAAAATAAGACAGAGGATCACAATCCACGTCTGTTGGATTCTGACCGTTGGATTACTCTCGAGTGCCTATGTCGTAGGTAATCAACGATCGGGGTGGATTTGCTTCCACCCCAAGTTGTTCGAGTATAAAACTTTGAGAACCGCCTCTCAAAAATCACTTTTAGCATTCGAAATTCAAAACCTCTGAACCTTCAAACCCTTTCTTCCTCTTCACTTCATTGTTTCCCAAATTTCCCCCATTTTCCAAGTTCTCGACGCTCTGGACGGTTGGCGAGAATCATCCTACTTCTAGTCAAGCTACAAACAATTTCTCAAAGTCAGGACTCACTTCAACACATACAAGTGATTCATCTTGAGTAAGTTTTACTTCTTTGTCTTTTGTTTGGCTTTGAGTTTATTTTTTAATTCTGTTGAGGGTTTTAGGTGCATGCCTAACATTTTGAATTTTTGGCACTTCAAAGGTCATTTTGACCTCTTTTAGACCTTTTTGGGCACATTTTGACGTTAAAAACGGTCGAAATGGCCCCTTACGCTCTGTATGCGACTTTTTGCATTTCTGGACATTTGACCATCTTTTGGCCCTGAAGACACTCCAGTCCCTTAGAAATTTTCCTTCTCATCTTACCGAGCATTAGTTTTAGGGGTTCTCGTTATTGGCCTATCCTTCTTTTGGTCATGACACTAACTGTTTGGTTTCTTGTTTCAGATGTCTGAGGAGCTTCAACAACTACATTAGCAGGCATTCTACGCATTCGACTTCGAGATATTAGAGATGGCTCGAGAAGCAGGAAGACTTCTCGAGAAGAGAAAACAAGCGGTGGAGAGTATTTAGGCTTTCGTGGTAAGGGAAGACAAACCCCTGACGGCATATAGGCCTATTCGACTTGGCATCTCGGAGGAAGAGGCGAACTTGGGTCCCCTGCCGTCAGATGAAACCTACACTGCCAAAGGATTCAAGGTGGAGGTGACCCCAAGCAACACTGGGGAGCTCTGGAGAGGATTATTACTCACCACGGGGTGGACACCACCGACATGTCGGTACGCTTGTCACGGGAGAATGTGATAGCGCATGAGAGCGTCCATGACCTCGAGCCCTAGAGTGCATCTCATCTACAAGCTGGTGCAACCTTGCCACTGCACCAGTACTATGTAGACTTTTTGAATTTCTTCGGCATAGCTCAATTCCAAGTGTCCCTGAATGGATATCAGGTGCTAGTCAGGCTATTTGTTATATACAAGTGGTAGAACTAGCCCATTCCATCCCCAGTTGAGATATTGTATATCTACAGCTTTCGACCATTCTCGAAGAAGGATGATCGGGACAGATACTATACTTTGATGAAGCATACACACCTGAGGATGAAGTACAATGCCCCAAGTGACAATGAGAACCACGTGAGGGACTACAAGAACCACTTTTTTTGGGCAAGTGGCTTCCCCATGCGGACCAACCCGACTCTTCTCCTGGACTTTGCCCGGGTTGGTAAGTGCTACTCCTTGGGTCCTTTATTTTATTAGGCCTCCGCACGTGGTTGCTCCTTAGTCTTAACCATTTCTTTTCAAGTCTCTTCTGCCGCACACCTTTCGTCGATGCTTACAACGAGAGGTTCAAGAAAATGAATGCCCTGTCCGAGGAAGAGATGAGTCTCAGATTCCTCGTCACAAAGGTTCATCTCTGGCAGTATGGCCTACTTCAAGAGGGGCAAAGGATAAGCCTCATGGCCCTCACCAGTTTTTGTGACTCAAGGAAGTCGCTTTACAAGGCAAGGCTCCACACGGAGTATATTGCGGCGAAGGCTTAATACGAGTATGAACAACGTCTTCGCAAGGAGCACATTGAGAACGTACTCATTATCCAAGTTGCCACGGAGGCAAGAGATGACGAGGAACTCGAAGCTGGGATCGAATCATCCTCTGTGCCTCAAGGTAAATCCTCAATAGTTGTTTACTATGCCCATCATGTAGTAGAGGGAACTAGTCCCGACCACTCCTTATTCTCGCCATCACTCCTCGAGTGTGGGCAAATCTTGGGGTGTCCTTGGATTGGTGAGGAGTACTAGGACTATCAAGACCTTATCGACATTTTTCTCCGCCATCCGAAGATGAGGAAACACCCCCAAGGGTTTGTGCCTCTGGATGAGGTGACGTCCATAAACGCAATATGGTTTTGTCACTACGACACCAATGTGACACGGGAGATGGGATGACTCATCTGTGAGTTTTTCCATTCCGTTCTTCACTCGGAGGAGCCTTACCGTGGTGGGGCTCTTGAGGAGACTTATTTTGTGTCTTGCATGCATGTTATATGTCTTTATAAATTATTTCCTTTCTTTTCCCTTCAAAGACTAACCTTATATGTTTCTTTATGCAGAAAGCATGGGCCTATCTAACTTGGTCAGGTAGAAGCACCAGAGGGTGATGGGGCCCTCTCAAATAAACACCCAAGAAGCATCGAGCGTGGTGCTCTCGCCCTTGGTGGCTATACCTTTGGCCTCGGTGGTCGTGCCTCCACCCCCGATGGCTCCTGCAGTTCCAGAAGCTGCTCCATTCGCCACTCCTCCGCAGCTAATGGTTACCGATGAGGTCATTGACCTCGAGGTATCCCCTCCTTGAGATGAGGGGCCCACTCAGAAGGGGAAAGGAAATCCCTTTTAGAGTGTCCGACTATCCTTTGGTCAGGACACCTTGCATGGTGGTCTTTCCTGAGCACTTCAAGGGAGAAGACTTAGAAAGGCACAGATAGGTGGTTGAGTAGTTCAATGCTTGTCTTGACGAGGGTAACACAGATTTCAAAGTCATCACAGAGTACCTAAGACAGACCGCATGGTCCAATCGCTCCTCCTAGCCGCGAGGAGCTAGAGTCTCTCCACACGGGGAGGGTTGGAGAAAGGACGACTCTACTTGCCACTGAGCTGCTTTAGGAATTGGCGGGGTCCCTATGCGACATGCCCTTCCATAGCTTCGCTCACTGTGGTAGTGACAACGAGCTCTCGCTGATAGTTGCCAGCTGCCACATCACCCTGAAGGTAAGTCTCGAATCTTCAACTCCCATTTTTTATTTAAGTTCTTCATTGAGCTAACAAGTATTGTTTTGGTGCAGGGTGCAACCTTCAACCAACAACTCTAGGAAATTGTTACCATAAGTTCCTTTGAGCTGAAGGAGCTTCAGAAGGAGATGGCACAACTCAAGGAGACTGCAGTCCCATTGGCAAAGCACTCGCTGGTCTAGAAGGACTTGGAGGACCTCAAGGCCCATGTCTTAGAGTTGGAGACCCATTTGGCCACGGAGCAGTTGAAGCTGCCATCTCTCGAGGACATTTCCGCGAAGCTGCTAAAAGATTCCACATGCCAGACTCAGACCATGGAGGAGGCCAACGACAAGCTGTTGGCGGACCTCACAACTGTTCGGGAAGAGCTTCGCTTGAACCGAGAGGATCTCCATTTGAGTTGCGAGGAGTCTTCGGCTCACACCACCGAGCTGGATAAAGTCTAGGAGAAGGCCACCAAGACAAAAGAGGAATCCACGCAAACTGCCTCCTGCGCAGAGAGCCTCGCTTGAGAGAACGAAAAACCTCTAGCTCCGAGCAGAGGAGCTAGAGAGGGATCTCGACGTGATGTCAGATGACACCCTGTTTGTGGTGTGGCAAAGCAACTGTGATATGGATTTGTCATTCACGGAGGAGCCTAACATGAAGATGATGCTCGAGGAGTGTCTTCTGGCTAAGGAGGCCAAGCCAGCCCAAGAAAAGGTGGCTGGGACGACTGGTCATGCTCCTGAGACGAATCCCGTCAATGTGGTGGTAGCGAAAGTTCCTCCAGGCGAGGGCCTGAAGTGATTTTACTTATTATTATTAAGTAGGCATGTGTGCCTTTTGTTTATTGGGGTGTAAACAATTTAATGCTCGGGCCCCGAGAACAATTGTAAGTACATTTGTGCCTTTATGCAGCTTACACTACTTTTCTTGACTTTAGCAATTATGAAATTTGGTCTTATTAATTTTGTTGGGTTTTAACGCAACCCAATGTAACGTAACACCATGAGAATCCGAAGCCTCAACTTGTTCGCATTTTGTGGACCTCAAGTCTTAGAGACTCAAATCTTGCGCGCGAATCTTGGTGACTCGAGTCTCTATCGACTTCTCTTAGTATTTGGATAGTCTTAGGCACTTAGTGTCGTCCCCCAAGCCTGTAGTTCTTGAGATTAACTTTTAGTGCAATGTCAAGTGGGAACACTTAACGCAGTCCTATATCCCCGAGTCCTAACAACTCAGGGCTTAGAGCAATTTTCTAGTGCCTTTATATAAAAAAATATAGATTTATAATATTTTAAAAATTAGAAAAACTAAGAAAATACATCATCTCCTTAGGGCACTTCTTTATATAAATACATAGATTTATAATATTTTTAAAAAAAATACAATATGAGTAAGGAAATTACAATTTTTTTGATAATGATAGAAAATTATAATTTTTGTATACACTTAGTAATTCTTCAACTTTTCTTTAATGTCATATATGTTTGTATAATTCACCCGAAATTATGTATATACATACACATATATTAGATCATTACTTAAAACTGTCTCATAATCAATTTTTTTTTTCAATTTGCTAATACTTTTTTTTATTCTTATATAAAAAAAAATATAAGAAACTATATCATAATTTCATTTTTTTTCTCTTTTATCTGATATGATTAGCACAAAAGATAAATTATAACAGAAATATGTATATATTATAGGGTCTTAATTTGCTTGAGTATCTTAAATTTATTAACATGTTAGAGTGTCTACTTTTTTTTTTCAAATGAACTCAATATCACCACACCATAAAATCTTTTATATACTGCTTCAAAAATTGTGAACATGACTTATTTTAAAAAAATATGTGATAAAAATATATTTTTATTACACTATATATTTATCATTTTTTAATATATATAAATATAAATAATATGTTACATATTAATATAAATTTGATAAAATAAAAATATATATAACTATTGAGCAAGATTGTGATAAATCAATATCATTAAAAAAATACTAGGGCCTGATTGTTCGCGATTAAAAAATTGTGTTTTCTAAAACTGTGATTCTGAAATGAAAATCTGAATTTAGTTACTGAAAACATGTTTATGAAAATGTGATTGGTTCATTGTCTGTAAACTATTTTTAAATTTTAAAAAACTGAATCTATGATTGGTAGAAAATCTAAAAATATAACAGACATAAAATATATGATTCGTTTACTGAATCTAAAAATTATTTTAATTTATTATTTATATACATGGGTAATATGATATTGAATTTTAATTTATCAATACATTTATTTAAGCTTTTGATGAGCACATGTAATATTCTATATTATAATTATACATGCATTAAAAACAAAAACAATTATTTCAATCAATATATAATATCCTATATGGTAACTGATGCAAGCAATATTAATATTATATATTCTAATCTTTATTGTAAAAGCACTATAAACAAAAAAAAAAAAAATCATATCAAACACACACATGAAATGTGTTCATATTCTAATCGTTGGGGTTTCATAAATAGGTGTTCCCGAATGAATTTTTTCATCTTCTTTTCTTGGTTCCACATGAAAGTAGATCAAACATCCACACCATTATAAGAGAGCCTCTTGAAAATCATTGTACTAGTTATTCTTGCTTAGGCAAACCAACCACAATGGAAATGAATATTTGAAAAAGCACACACAAGCATAGGGGTGTTGACTATTTGTACTATGAATTCTAGGATCCAATGTGTTGAATCTCTACACTGAGATATGCTTATGTCTGCTTGTACAACTACCTGATTAAGATCATAGAGCAAGTTAGAACACACACACATATATATATATAATAATTATGAAAAGAGTCACTCCAAAAAAAAATTGTCATGATGTGTTTACCATGCACCAAAAGCTTGGCATTGTTGGTTTTATTCAAAGTTTTTGGTTTTGGAGATAGTGTTTTGTTGAATTGTTTTGTGTATAGTACCAAAAAAACAAATGTAAAACTTGAATCAAAATATAAACAGTAAAAAAAAAAAAAAAAAAAACCAAATTTTATACTGGCTCAACCAAAGATAAAACTTTGGTCTACATTCACTTGAGCTTCATCATGATCAACCCACTATTAACATCAACCTCACACCACAAATTATGTAAATATAGACCCCGGAATAATAAACTCTACTGAACAAGATGTAACATCAATTTCAGCAAGGAAAACAACTAGTAATTGTAAATAACAGCAGTAAACAATTCCATATCCATTTCAGCAAGCATGGAAAACTTAAATTAAGCATAAGGTCTAGCTAAATACAAACTCCAACTTCAACTCAAATACCAGGTTTTCCTACATGTATTTTAATCCAAGCATCCAACATAACTTCTAAATAAAAATATTAAGACTATAGTCATTTTGGATTATTGCTGCCACTTTTCTTTTTTAACCATATAGATATAGATTTTATGTATAATTGTATAATCAATGTGCAGAAAACATGGTGAATTTGCATATCTATTTCAAGCTAGACTAACAGTACATAAATGTGCTTAAAAACATGGTTAATGGACTAAAAAAGTACTTAGAAAATGAAGCTTAAATCCAAACAGTTCTTGCCATGTAGGAAAATCAAGTATCAACAACTTTAACACAATCATAGATTACTTTAAGCACTGCTTTAAGTTCACCTTCAACTATATCGCCAACAACAACTATTACAGCTGCCAAAATCTTAAACAGACCATTGCAATCTTTGATAACCACCATTATTTGCCCTTACCTTACTTGAAATTACATTCTCTTATAAAAAATTCAACAAACACTTGAAGGACATATTTCATATACAAATGGAATTAAACACAACTTCCTTCTTCCTTACCCAATTCTGTTTGAGATTTTTGAGTCAACTCATCATTTATCTTGTCATTTGACTTTCTTTACTTCTTTAAAGACCTCCAATGGCAGTGGAGCTCTTAAGGTTTCCATATTCACAAAGTGATAAAAAAGATCTAGGATTGGAGGAAATGGAGAGAATAGAGGGTTAGAGACAAAATAATTAATCTGATTTTAGGGGAATAAGATAAGGGCTAGAAACAGATTAACAAATATGATTTTAGGAAAAAAAATATTCACACTTGGATCAAGAACAAAAACACATTCAAACTCAAGAGCATTTAAACTCACATTTATTTCTCTTTCAATATCAAACATTAAAGTTCACATCAATAGCAAATATATTCAAAGGCCAAGTCTTCAAACAAAACTTTAAAAGAATTTTTATTTTAGATGTAGAGCATAGAGAGAAAGAGAAATAGCTTACCTTAGATAGAGTGTTGGCAACTACGTGGTGAACTGGTCGACTCTGCAATGGCGTGGTAGAGAAAGACTAAGTGTTGAGCTGCTTAGAGGAGAGAACAAAGTGGATGGATTTTTTTAAAGGGATTTTGAAAAGTGAGAAATTGTGGTTATTGTTTTCTCTTTTACTACGTAGAATTAGGATCTAATTTGGATCCAATTTTTTAAAAATACTATACCAATCAAGAATTTATATGAGTCCCACAAATGTTAAAATTTGAAAATGATAAAAGTGGATCAAAATCCACTACCAATCATACTTTTAATATTTAAACAAATTACAAATCAAAGTAATGAGGGGTTTATTTATAGCCTAAAAATATAACTCGGGTTTATTTATAGCCTAAAAGTATAACTCAGCAATGATTTATAAAAGACGTAGGACTATAGTGATTTTTTAAATTATTAATTTTTTTTTGTTAAATAAAAAAAAGTAGAAAAATCACAAATGAGAAAATAGAAAAATTATATATTATTGATTCTAGAATTGATAACTCATTGCGTTGGATTAGAAACAAAATGACACCACAAATTTGGGTGTTGAAATTAAATTGCGGTACTTCTTTGTAGCCTACAAATTAGTTTTTATTATTCAATCACATTTAAATAATATTTTAAAGGTTTTTCTAATTAAAATAATTTCATTTGAATTGTTTTATAATTCACACATTTGACTAAGTTAAGTTTAAAAATTATTAAAATAATTCAGAAACAGTAATAAAAATTACTAAGACGATTATAGATAAAGAAACTTATTTCAAATTTAAACCTACCAAAACAAACTTATAGGTCCATTTTACTTATCAAAAGCATATGGGCAGTCCATAGTCTTTGTGAGACTATTACATAACAAAAGCGTAAAGATCAGAAAGAGTACTTTCTTATAGAATATATGTTGCTTGAAAATGATGAGTCTAAAGCATATTGACCATTGACACAATTTTCTTGATGCTAATAAAGTTTCAAAAGAACGACTGCATTACTTTTCCACATGCACCTATTACAACACAATATTGATATGACCTTCACCTTCTTCTCCTACTGTTATCCCCATTTCCTGCGTGGATCCGGAAACATTCGTCCAGGCCCATGGTCAGGGGCTGTTCAAAATGTGGGCCTGGCCCAAGGCCTCTTGGTACGGGAATGTCCAAGGGGGCAGGGGCCTGGGTGCAATTCCGGGCCCACAAGGAGGTCCGGTATGGTATCCGGGACAGTCGTCCGGGAGACGTACAGACAGTTTGAACCCCCACGACATACGCGTCCTGGTCCCGGACCCTGGTAACGGTCCGGGCCTGTGGTAAATGAAGAGGGACAAAGGTAAACGAACCCGGATCCCATCGTCCCCGGTTGGTGGGACCAAGCGTCCAGGACCCTGAAGCCGCCCCACTCCGCGTGGGCGTTGTCCCTACTTTTCACTTGCGGAAAAGGGCACCTCGGGATTGCACGTCGTTGTTTCAGATTTGCGCTGCCAAGTACTCTGACTGGTCTTGTCCCCTGAATCTGCCTCGTAACTCGAAGTGTTCAGACCAAAGACACCGTTTTGTCGGGCGAAATATAGCTCTTGGGCCACCTTATTGGGCCTTAACTGGTCTGGAATTCATGTATGTTTTATCTTTTATGTTGGGCTCCCACTAGAGAGGCCAAGAGTATCCATATCTCTGATGGGCCCGGGTCATATCCGGCCCAGACCCAGTGTTCCCATAAGCCTATAAATACACGCTATAGAACACTGGAAAAATGATCTCTCTTCAGCTAGTATACAGTTACTCTGTCAAAATATAGAGAGAAACTCCATTATAAAAGGTTTTCTAAGCTCTAATACTACTGACTCGTGGACTAAGGCTCATTAACGCCCCAACTACGTAAAAATCCCGTGTTAATCTTCTACTTTTCTTATCATTACTCTTAAATAATATTCATTAATATAGTTTCCGAAAATCTCGGTAAACACTTGCCATTTAAGAAAAAAAGATAATTATATATTTAACTTGATTTACTAACACAAAACCTTAGCAGTAGATCGAAAATTAAAGAAAAATCAAAGGTTTAGAAACTATATGATTAGGTACCTAACTAGCCGTTTGTTTTAAGTCCAATTATCGAGCATAAACTCAACCACGTAGTCCTTTAGACTTGCTTTCCTATCTTCTTCCAAATTCCATAGCTCATGTACGGGAAAACGACCACTAGGATAGGATTATACTCATTCATCTCAATTAAAGCAGTTTTAACAGCTTCATTAATATTTTCACCTAGTTCCACCTTCAATCCTTTCAGCTTATTATCCTCCTCATCAACAACTTCCTGAATTGATTAACACAAAAATGAAATAAAAAAACAATTCAATTATATGCTCCTTTCTGACTCTTCCTTAGCAAGAAACAAGTAAACTATAACACAAAACAATAGCAATTGCTTATACTTGTTGGAGAGAATCTCGTGCCTCGATGTTTGAGCTAGTTTTTTGGTGTTTTTTTTTTCTTTCTTTTTAATATAATCACTTTTCTAGATTTTAACAGTAAAAAAATTGTCATTAAATTTGAAAAAGCATGCCGTAGGTTTGCCTAGGATGTATACAGTTTTGAAAGGAAGCCAGTGTGGATCTCTAATATATTTGCCCCATAATGAGCATTTCTCCATAGCTTCATAGTGATTGTCTTTGCTCGATTCAATTGCTTTAATTAAGAATGGTTCAGAGTCTAATTCACCCATTCTCTTAACACCGAATGATCCAGGAGTATACATGTAACGCCTTGGGTAGCCAAGACCGTTATACTGTGTGCTTATAAAGGTGCAAGACTTGCTAATCAAATCATTTAATTTGAAACGTGTCACTGAAACTACAGTTGAGCTAGGGTTAAAAGATTCTGGCCTCAAAAGCTTCATTTGTTATAAACAAACATTTTCTTTACATGGGATCCCAAAAGTAGTAAAGTTAAAAAACAGTCTACAAAATTTTAGAACTAAAATACAGCTTTTAGCTACTCTAAGGCAAAATAGACAATTAAGTTTTTCTCGTCTTGTATAACTCCTCGGCCATGGCGGCCAATCAACTGACTATGTACATTTAGCCCCACAGCTCTCCATCTCAAGATTGGTCCAACTTGCCCTTGCCTTTACCTGCACTACACAACACCCGTGAGCCAAGGCCCAGCAAGAAAACACAATAGCAGAGCATAATCATTAAGCAGCAACCAGATAACTCATACAGTATAAACATATACTCAACAGTTCAAACATTCATGTTGTTCAAGTATTCAGCATACCAAGTATATCATTTATATCAATAATCATTTCACATATGATAACCAGGGTTAACGCCCTTAGACCGCACCCTCTACTTATCCCACTGACTCCGGCCCGCTTAAACCGAGCTTAGTGAATATTAAGCTGTCCTCAGTTACCAGTGGCCGAGCCACACCCTATGCGCAAGTATTATTTACAGCACCCTTAGGCCGTTTATTACATGTCCCATGGCATAATATCATTTATGACATTATACAGATATAGGGAGCTCTTAGTCCCATCACAAACACATAACCAGGTGCAGTTTTCTTACCTTTAAATTTGCTAGCTTTGTTCAATTCGATCCTCAAGCACGATCCCGTCTGAGCCCTAGCATACACCTAGTCATAGCCATAGATCAGAATCATCACCAAACCTCAAATCCAAAACCTAGCCTCGGGACCAATCCCGAGCCCTCGGGAAGCCCTAATTCCACCAAACGGGGTGGTGGAATCAAACCCCGAGCCCCCGGGCGAAAACCCTAAGAAACAACCAAAAAACCCATTTATGGAAACAGGGTAGCGCTACAACGCCCTAAGGAGAGCGCTATAGCGCTACAAACAGAGCCAAAAGGCTCTGGAGCTTTGGGACCTAGCGCTGAAGTGCCCAGTGATTAGCGTTGTTGCGCTAGTCACAGAATAGCCCAGCACAACTTTTTCTCCTTCGAACTTTCCCGAGCCAAACCTTCTCAAAACTAAACCAAACTTCAAAACAAGCCTCCCAACATCCTAAACTCACCCCATAAGCCCCAACCACACAAAACTCAATCACATGCACCCCAAATCAAGGAAATCACCATAGCTGAACCTAAATCTCAGAAACTCATTAACGACAACAACTGAAACCACATAATTCAAGTGACCAAGATCAGAGTTTCTTACCTTAAATAGAGAAGTTCCACCTTAGGCTATCCTCCACTCTTCCTTAACTTTCATCCCTCAAAGCTTCAGCCTTAATTTCCTTAGAATCCCCACAGAATTCTGCTTAGAAAACCAATTCAACACCAACACCAAGAACTGAATGTTAACCTCAAAATCTTACCTCAATTGATAAGCAACCTCAGCTAGTTTCCCCAACCTGATCAAGACCCCAAGTACACAATCTCAGCCTAAAGCTCCTTTGGATTTTAGCCCCAAATTTCCAGAAGAAATTGATGAAGAAGTGCCAAACTGTTCATGCGAATTACCCTGCTTTTCTCTTCTTTCCTTTTCCTTTTCTTCTTTCTTTTCTTTCTTCAGTCTTCCTTCAAATTCTAGATATTGCACTACGGCATAAAGCCTAATAATACTTATCCCTTATAAGCCAAATGACCACTTTGCCCTCCCATATTTCCTAAGCCTTTAAATCAACCTAGGGACACTTTGGTCATTTGTTCTCAATTCCCGCTAATTCCAGAGTGTCTCTAATATTTACCGCTTAATTTCTGACACCTAAATAATCACCAATTATATTCCTCAATATCAAAATAGACCCCAATATATTCTCTAAATTCCCAGAAATACCCCCAGGCTCGTCTTGAGTTAGGTATAAATCCCCGCCGTGACTTTTTCGCTAAACTGCTCACTAAGATCGTCTCGAGTCACAAATTACAAATATATCCACAAAATAATGTGGTCTCGACAATTTATCACAAATATATACAATTATGCCCTCAACGGGCCAAAATTACGATTATGCCCTTCTAACCTAATCAGGGCCTACATGCATACTAATACACATAGTCATGCATCACAGATATTCAAATAATAATATAACATGCTTTTGAATCATTAAATCACATATAATTCAATTATGCCCTCCCGGCACACTAATCAAGGCCCTTAAGTGTTATTAGCAAATTTGGGTCATTACAATACACATTTCTCAGGTGCTAAAAGTAAATTATTGAAATAGTTCAGCATTATTGCTTATTTTTGCACTGATCTTATATCCCAATAGATAAATAAAAAGAAAACATACAAAGCAATTAAACATTTGAATGTATAACCCAGCTCATCCTTAACAAGTAACAGTTACGTTAATGAAGAGCCTTCATAGTTCGCTCAGCTCATCCTTGAGCTTTCGCTCATTGGCAAGAAGAGCTCTGTGGAGATTGTTTCAGTTAGTTAATTCCTCTCCAACTAAGCATTCTGTTGTATTAAAAGGCTTACTTGTGATACTTGCCCAGCTAAATATTGCAGTCAAAACAGCTCACTAAAGTCAAGTTTTTTCGGTTGTATCAGAAAAGAGAGTTCTTCTGTTGTATTTTTGTATCTTTGAGTTTCCTAATTTGAAACTAAAGACTTGTAAGGAGTGAATCTCCATTATTGTAACATTACTATATCATTGTTGTAGCATTGACCTTGAATAATAAGAACTGCAAGCCAATACTTAGTTGTTTCCCCGTGGAGTAGACTAGAGTTCATAACTCTAGATTGAACCACGTAAGTTCTAATTTGTTCATTTACTTTTTTGTACATTATTTTTCTATTCTTGTTCGGTGACCTACCTAATTTTGGTATTCTTGTTTGCTGTGGCTAATCACCACAAGTGGTATCAAGAGTCAGGTCGGCATTGAAGCTCAAGAACAACCTAAATTATTGATCAAGATTCTTTCAAGAATGAGTACAACAAAGTTCGAAGTTGACAAGTTCACATGGGAAAATGACTTCAGTTTGTGGAGGATTAAGATGAAGGCATTATTGGTTCATCATGGATTATCTGAAGCTATTGGGGCAGAGACATTCAAAGACTCGACAGAAGACAAGAAGAAAATTCAAGAACTGGAAACAAAGGCTCACAGTGCCATTCTCTTGAGCCTTGGTGATGAAGTTTTACGAGAAGTGTCTCATGAAGAAACAGTAAGTGGACTTTGGAAAAAACTTGCATCGATCTACTTGAAGAAAACTTTGGCAAACAAGTTATATTTAAAGAAAAGGCTGTATACATTGAGAATGGAAGAGAACAAAGAATTCAGAAAGCACTTGAACGAATTCAACAAGATCGTCCTTGAATTGCAGAATATCAGTGTCAAGATAGATGAAGAAGACCAAGGGATTGTATTACTGAGCTCTCTACCTAAATCCTATGAGTGTTTTGTTGACACAATGCTCTATGGAAAAGAAACCTTGACTATATCCGAAGCCAAGGCTGCTTTGAACTCCAAAGAAACTCAAAAGAAATCTAATGACAGTATAGATCCCAGTGGAGAGAGTCTAATTGTTCGAGGGAGATCAGAAAAGAGAGAGTTTAGAGGCTACAAAAGTCACAGTAATAACAGTAATCATCATGGGAATTATCAGGGTAATGGTGGTAACAATAATAGTGGTGGACATTGGTCTAAATCAAGATTCAGACATGGAAAGAAATGCAATTATTGCAAAAAGGAGGGTCACTACAAGGATGAATGTTATGTTTTAAAGAACAAGAACAATAATGACAAGAGCAGAGACAAAAATGATAAAGGGGATAGAGGTGAAGCAAGCATTGCATCTGATAGTCATGACTCAGCTGATGTACTCATAGTCTCAAGTTCAGAATTAGGTCAGGAATGGGTCATGGACACAGGCTGCACCTTTCACATGTGCCCAGATAAAAGCTTGTTCAGTAACTTTGAAGAAAAGATTGGTGGAAAAGTTTTTCTTGGTGATAATACTGCCTGCTCGGTCAGAGGTATGGGATCTGTCATTATCAAGATGCATGATAATGTTCAAAGAACCATCACATATGTCAGATATGTTCCTGAGTTGAAAAAAAAATATGCTCTCAATTGGTGATTTAACTAACAAAGGTTGTACAGTTAAGATTGATGAAAACACCTCAAAGGTTGTGAAGGGCTCTTTGGTTGTGATGAAAGGAAAGTACAAAAATGGTCTATATTACCTCATTGGTGATACTATAACAGGCATTGCTTCAACTGTTAAAAAATGTTGATAGAGCTTCTGACTTAACTAAACTATGGCATCTCAGACTTTGCCATGTTAGTGAGAGGGGTCTCTCAGAACTGGAAAAGCAAGGAATATTGGAGGGAAAATTGTCAGGACAACTTGGATTTTGTCAGCAATGTGTATACGGAAAGAGCTGCAAGGTTAAATTCAACACAGGCATCCATACAACCACTGAACCTCTAGCCTACATACACTTAGATCTCTGGGATGCTTCTAGAGTTAAAACTCTTGGTGGTGCAAGCTTCTTTATGAGCATCATAGACGATTATTCAAGGAAAGTTTGGGTCTTCTTGCTTAAGAGCAAAGACCAAGCATTCAGTACCTTTGTAAATTGGAAGAGGCTAGTAGAGAATCAAACTAGAAAGAAGGTCAGAAAGTTGAGAACTGACAATGGATTAGAATATTACTCCAAAGAATTTGATGAATTTTGTGTCAAAGAAGGCATTGCAATGTATCATACAGTTGTTAGGACCCCCCAATAGAATGGTCTCGCAGAAAGAATTAACAGAACACTCTTGGAAAGAGTGAGATGCATGCTAAATTGTGCTGGTTTGGAAAAACACTTCTGGGGAAAGGGTATCAAGACAACTTGTTACTTAATCAACAAGTATCCCTCATCAACAATCAATTTTGTAACACCACAAGACAGATGGACAGGTAAAGCTCCTAATTGTGATCACTTGAAGTTGTTTGGATGCACTGCCTATGCTCAAAATTAGATAGGACAGACTTCAACCAAGAGCTTTGAAGTGTATGCTTCTCGGATACCCTGATGGCATCAAGGGATAAAAACTCTAGTGCTTAGGACCCGAAAAGAAGTGCCTAATTTGCAGAGATGTGACATTCAATGAGAAGGAAATGCTTATGAAACACAGTGGAGAACAAGACTCAATCTCAGAAACTAAAGGTGATAGCATTCCACTTGAGGTGGAAAAGATTCACAGTGACACAAACTCAACAGATGATCAGCAACAAAGCCCAGGAACTGAAACTGAAACCTCTCAAAGTCAGCTAGATAACTACCAGTTGGCCAAAGATCGTGCAGAAGAGAAATACACCCTCCTGACAGATTCAGGTATGCAGATATTGCAGACTTCACTGCCTTTGCTTTGACTATAGCAAGTGAAATTGATAACTCAAAACCAGCTTCATACTTTGAAGCTATCAACAGCAAAGAAAGCACAAAGTGGATGCAAGCTATACATGAGGAGATGGATTCATTATTGAAGAACCAGACTTGGACTTTGGTGAACAAACCAAATGGTCAAAGATTGGTAGGGTGCAAGTGGATCTTCATAAAGAAAGAAGGTAATTTTGGAGAAAATACAAGATATAAGGCAAGACTGGTTGCTAAAGGCTTTACACAAAAGGAAGGAATGGACTTCAATGATGTCTTCCCACTAGTTGTAAAATAAACATCAATAAGGGCTATCATGTCTAAGGTTGCCAAGTATGACTTAGAAATTTTACAAATGGATGTTAGAACAACATTTCTACATGGAAATCTAGAAGAAAAGATCTATATGAGACAGCCCGAAGGATTTGAAAGCAAAGATCCTAATCAGGTATGTATATTAAACAAGTCTCTTTATGGTTTAAGACAAACTCCAAGACAATGGAATATTAGATTTGATGAATTCATGTCTAAGATCAAATACCGGAAGAGTAAGTTTGATTTGATCCTTGTGTTTACTCAAATGGGGAAAAAAAATTGTTGCTCTATGTTGATGATATACTCCTTATTGGAAAAGAAAATTCAGAAATTAATATACTAAGAGGACAGCTGAATAGTGAGTTTGAAATGAAGGATCTTGGTGAAGCCAAGAAGTCCTTAGTATTGAAATTCAGAGGAATTGGCCAGGAATAATAATTGAGTAAAGTTCTAGACAAATTCAACATGAACAAAGCCAAATCAGTAAGTATTCCTTTAGCACCCCACTTCAAACTAACTAAAGACCAATTCCCAAAAATAGAAGTTGAGAGAACCTACATGGATAATGTACCCTATGCTAGTGGGGTTGGGAGCCTAATGTATGCGTTGGTATGTACTTGGCCTGATTTGGCTCAAGCAATGAGCATTGTTAGTTGGTTTATTTCTGACCCTGGAGAATCTCACTAGGAAGCTCTTAGATGGATTCTGAGATATGTCAAAGGCACTCTTTGATGTTGGGTTAATCTATGATTCAAGGTCTACTAACAAAAATGAAGTGGCAGGTTATGTTGACTCTGATTATGTTGGATGTCTAGACACTCGAAGATCTACCACTGGTTATGTTTTTACAGCTCAAGGTGGATGCATTAGCTGGAAAGCTACCATACAGAAAGTGGTTGCTATGTCCTCAACCGAAGTAGAATACATGGCTGCAACAGAGGCTATCAAGGAAGCTATTTGGATTAAAGGATTGACAAAAGAGCTCGGTTTCAACTCTGAAAACATCACTGTATATTGTGACAATCAGAGTGCTCTTCACTTGATGAAAAATCCTATGTTTCATGAATAGTCTAAACACATCGACATTAAACTTCATTTTATCAGAGATGTTATTTCCAGCAAAGAGGTACGTGTAAAGAAAGTAAATACAAATGATAATCTTGCAGATATGTTCACCAAGTGTGTGACTCCGAACAAGTTTAGCACTGCCTAAACATGCTCTGTATTGGTACATGTTGACTATGCCCTTAGGGGCTATGAGGGAACAGCCATAAGCTTAGTTGGATCCTCTTCATGGCCTTAAGCTAGCTGAACCAAAGGTGGATTTGTGGAGATTGTTTCACTTATTTAAGTCCTCTCCAACTCAGCAATTTTGTTATATTAAAAGACTTCAATTAATTAAGTTAGTTGGCTGACACTTATGAAACTTGCCCAGCTATATATTGCAGTTTAAACAGCTCACTAAAGTCAAGTTTTTCTATTATTTGGTTGTATCAGAAAAGAGAGTTCTTCTGTTGTATTTTTGTATCTTTGAGTTTCCTAATTTGAAACTAATGACTTGTAAGGAGTGAATCTCCATTGTTGTAACATTACTGTATCATTTCTGTAGCATTGACCTTGATTAATAAAGACTGCAAGCCAATACTTGGCTGTTCCCCCGTGGAGTAGACTAGAGTTCATAACTCTAGATTGAACCACGTAAGTTCTAATTTGTTCATTTACTTTTCTGTACAATATTTTTCTATTCTTGTTCAGTGATCTACCTAATTTTGGTGTTCTTGTTTGTTGTGGCTAATCACCACAAGCTCCCATCAGCTCTTTCTCTGCTTCAGGCTCTTCTTCTTCTTCCTGATTCGATTCTTCATGAACTGCCTCAAACTTTTTGTAACAGCAGAAGAAGTAGTAATAAGAGAACAATCAATTAGAAACTCTGTAATTGACAATCGTAACATAAAATCGGAGAAAGTTACAACAATCTATCATGCAATTAATCAGTTTTTTTTAAAACCTTAGCAAAACAGAACAATACAAGCATGCATATACAAGTGCATATACAAAAGATATTATAAGGATCAGTTTAGATTGATCAAAGAGGTTATTCATTACTATTAGTAGTAGTCTTAAAAATAAAAAAACGCTCACCTTCAGTTCATTTTCCAATTCTTGAATCCACAGCTTCAACTTTGCATTTTCTTCTACAATATCTTGCACCTTTTTCTTTTCTGATTATTATTATCAACAAACAAAGACATTATATTAAATCAAACAGAAGGAAACTCTCTTCATGGGTGTCATATTCATATTATATATTAGCTGGCTGAATCAAGTTCAAAACATGCCATCCATTCCATCCACAATATATACTTCATGTAGAAACATATATACATATACAGACATATTATATATATGCTCATTTCGAACATGGCAAGTTGTTAATAGTTACAATTGATTTAAAAAATAAAAACTAACCTTTAGAATTTGTTTCATATAGCCGGGATATTTCTTTATAAAGAAAGCCTCTCTGCAACTCTACCAGATTTTCATTCTCCATATTCATGAAGTCAGAAATGGTGATCTGAAAGTTTCAATTATATGTTATATATACAGAAGATTGTATACTAGTGATGCTTCAAAACACAGGATATAATTAACAATTAAACTGGCGTACCTTTTGGTTGCTTTAAGCTAGTTTTTTTTCTTTCTAAAAAGTTTAGAGAACTGGAGAGAGTTTAAAGTGGCTTCCTCGTGAGCAGTTGGAGAGAATTAAATTACTGTATGACCCCCATGGTTTATATTATTTTGATTGTAGATATTAGAGAGTGTAATGAGAAAAGATAAATAAATTATATGGTGGGACGAAAAAATTATTTTACAGATACTTCTTGGAGAAGAAAAGCAATAATTATCATATTTCGAGAATCAGTTAGTTTTGAATACGTACGTCATCATTCAGAATTCAATAACTGATTAGATGATATAAAATCCAATCGATGAGTTTTCATTTCAAAGTTGTCATTAGAGATGGATCAAGACGAATTAAAAAAAGGAAAATCTACCATGGGCTGATGGGGCTTCGCATGATTTGTTTGTGTTTTTTTTTCATGTTTTATTAGAATTGTGGCTACACGATAAGTTATCTAACACCATACGAGATGGTACTTCATAATTGGTTAATGATATCCCATAATATTTATTAAATTCAAATACATAACACCCCATATTAAATTACTCTAATAGCTATATGTTACTTTCTTGTAGTATTGGGTACCAATGATGCCCCTTAACAATTCTCTTTTATTATAAGACTTTTTTTTTTTTTTTTTTTTATAAATCTTGATTTTTAATAGCTTTTTATGTGACTTTTTTTTAAACTTTTTCTTAAAATCTAGAAATAAGGATTAAAGATTTTAAAATATAGATTTTTTTTTTATTCCTATATAACTTAAATGTTCATAAAACCCTAAATTACTTTCATTTTCCTTTCTTTTTCTCTATTTCTTCATATCCAGATCTCTCATCTCTTTCTCTTCTCTGCTACCATCACTCTTCACCATTGCTTCTCCAACTTCGGTGACACTGTGAACGAGATTTGTGGGTTGCTCCGGCAACATCGATGGTGAGTTCTTCAAGCTCCCAATGAGCAACGTCATTGAATGATTTGAAGGCTATGAAAAGAAAAGGAGTGAACAAGACTAGAGATGAAAGATTTGAAATTAGAAAGCTATGAAATTAATCAAATTAGTCGTGAAACCAAATTAGCAAACGGTAGATCGATATCACCTGTATACTTTGGTTTTGTTTGGAAGTTTTTATACTATTTAGTATTTTGCTATTTAATAAAAAGATTAGATTTTTAGAATGTAAACATCTCAAGGTGGTGTTTCTATGTGATAAATGAATTTTTTTATGTCAAATTTGGTTTTGGTCTCTATTGCTTTAATAAAAAAAAAATTAGGTATAATAGAATCTATTTACTGATTGTTGATTCTGAATCTTGTTGATAATGTCATTATTTGTTGATCAAATATGCCAGGTCTTAATTGATTTTGGCAAAAGGAAATTAGGTAGTGAGAAAAGTAGCCTAAAATTTTATTATGTTTTTTATTAGCTAAAAGAAGTAACATGATACATGCATTGTTTGTTGATCAAATATGCTTAATCTTGATTGATTTTGGCAAAAAGAAATCTAGTAGTGAGAAAAGTAACATGGTACGTGCATTCTTTGTTTATCAAATATGTTGAGCGTTAATTGACTCTGGCCAAAAGAAACTTGGTAGTGAGAAAAGTAACCATGAACTTGATTCCTTATCTTTTTTAGTTTAATGAAGTAACTTGGTACCTGTATTGTTTGTTGATCAAATATGTTGAGCCTTAATTTATTTTGACAAAAAGAAACTTGGCAGTGAAAAAGTAACCTAGAACTTGATTCTTTTATGTTTTTTAGCTCAACGAAGTCACTCGGTACTCTGAATTAATATAATTTTTTTCAAATAAAGTAACTAGTACTCTAAATTATTGAATAATATTTTGTACTAGGTTACCTTATTCATAATACACTTACTAATTGTTGTTTTGTATTGTTATATGATCTTTTTATAGGTCTTACCATGAAACACACCATTATTTCCCAAGTTATCGAAGAAAAAATAATATTTACTTTCAATATTAAAGAGAAAATTTGCACATGAACATGTTCCAAGAAGATGGAGTACCGTGTTCACACGCCCTTGTGAAATCCACCAATGGAGATGTCACACAAGCAAAAAAAAAAAAAAGGAAATGATTTAATCAATTTACTTAGACATATATCATTTTTATACATTCATAATTCAAGTACTATGTTACTTTGGAAACAAGGTGAGCCTTAATTGATTTTGCAACAGGTTATGTAGAGTCCAAGAACTTTACTTAGCTAATTGTTTAGTAGTATTATAGTATGTTTAGTGTTATCATTGTTACTTTGGATTTTTGGTTCAGACCGGGAGTTATTTGGACACTCATAGTAGTACTTATAGATTTTCTAAGTTTAACCTATAGTTTAAGAATATTAAGTATAACCTAAGGTTTGATTAATGTGACTGATATTAAGGATTATATTATTATATTATAAGGTTTAGACATCAACCAATAGGATTTTAAGCACATGTTATGAATGGTAATTAAGGATTAAGTATTTTTGAGGATTAAATTAAATAAGGGTAAAATTTGAATGTTATAGGGTCAGTCAGCAGCCTTGAGTACGTTGAGGGCTTAGTCAAGGCTGTTTAATCCATTCAAACTTAGCTAAAAATGTGTAAATTCGTGTTTAAATATTCAGCGTATGCCGATATATCGCAACTATAGGGGGCGATATGTCGCAGCACGTAGATACGGAAAACACGAATCGATGCACGGTCGCCTCGGGAACAAAGGTCCAGGCGATATATCGCCTATAGGGGGCGATATATCGCCTCCACCAGCATGAATTCAAATACTTTTGAATTCTTTTCCCTTCAGCCATTCAAACTCCTTCAACAGTCCAGCATCTTTTGAACGAGTCTTCAGCCTCTGCTGAACGATTATTCAAATGATTTTCACTTAAAAAGCCATTATTTTTATTAAAGTAAAATCAAGATATTTTCATTCCCAAACTCTATAAATAGGACCTAGTACCCAGCCATTATTCACCATTTGCTCTAAGTTCAGAGGCTGCTAGTGTTAAGTGAGTGTGAGAGTGTAAACACTTGGTTTGGGGAAAAACTATAAGCTTAAACATCATAAGCTTATCAAACACTTTGGGAAGTGAGTGCTATAGTATTTCGGTGGATGTTAGATTGGTCTTGCAATCTTTGAGGTAAACCCAAGACTCTAGTTCTTTTCTGTATTTTTATGTTATTTCCTTTCTCAAAACCTTCTACTCAGTCCCCTAACCTTATTCTTATTTTGGTTAGGGAATCCAAGCTTTTAAGCATATAAGTCGGTAAGTATGTTTTCTATGGTTTAGTCTTTCCATCTCTTTCATTTCATCTCCTTTCTTTAGACTTACTCTTTCTTATGGTTTTAGGAGTGTTCCAACAATCCCAACTCAGTCCATAACCTCGGTAACTTTGGTAAGGAAATAGGCTAGAATCAACATGTTATGTGATTATGTTATCTATATGTTTTATGTTATTAAAAGTGTTATGATATATGTGTATGTTTGTAGGCTTGGGCATATGACCCATATGACTAACAAGACCCCAAATGGGTTATGGGCATATGACCTACTTAGCTAGTAGGACCCCACTAATCCCATGGGCATATGCTTGTTTAGTCTATGGGACCCCAAGTAATAATGGCCATTATAATAAGTGTATGTTATATGTATTATGTTAAGTCTTTATGTTTTCTTATGAATTTATGTATATGATTTTGTGTTAGATTTTCCTTGCTGGGCATTAGGCTCACTCCTTTCTGTTTATGTGCAGGAAAATAAGTTTAGAGGCGGAAAGATTCGTGACGCTTGGAGAATGTGTATCGATGATGAATGGAGTCAAGGGGCCGAGCGTTATTCGATTCGAGGATATAGTCTCCTTTTATGTTTTTTTATGGTTTTTATGTGTATTTTCCGCATTATTATGTAATTTCTTTTATTTTAAATCATGTTTTGTTTTAAAAACAATGGGATCCCATAATCCTTCTTAGTATTCTGTTTCTTTGTAAATAACTCTTATTTTTCAAGTTACTCAATAAATTATGGTATTTTTGTAAAAATGTAAGTTTTATGTATAGTTTCGATAATGGTCCAATTAGTCTAGATTAGTGGGTCATTACAGTTGGTATCAGAGCAAACGGTTCCTTCGCATGAGGTTCTCCTCGATACACATGCTCAAAGCTCCGAATCGGACCGCCAAGTAAGTGTTTAAGTTACAAGTTACAAGTTACTTTACTTATGTATATAGCTAACTTTAGTGTTTATGTTTCAGTTAAAAAAAAATGAATGGAGCTTTAACCTACCAAGATACCCGAGCCATTAAGGCCTTAAAAAGAATAAGGGAGCCAAGAAACACCGTAGGAGCCCTAGAAAGGATTACTCGAAGGTTGCTTTTGTTTCACCAAGCGATAGGTGGCCTTCAAGAGGATAAACAAATAATGCTAAGATCAACGGAACAATATGTATTAGTGATTAGGTTGTTTAAAGATTTCCATCCTGTAATAGCAGCCTTAGAAGAAATATGGGAAGAAATGAATGATGAGGATGAATCACCATTAGCAATGAGATACTATTTCCTCTTAGTTAGGTTCACCGCAAAATTTGAATTTCAATTCACCAATGAGCAAAAGAATAGGATTCTCACAAACCTTCCTAGAGGGCATTTTGATGCTCATGATAATGATGACTATGAGGCAATAGATGATGATATGTTAGATGACGGATCGGATGTAGAAGATCCCGATTTTTAGATTAGTAGTTTTTATTTGTTTTATTTACTTTTATGTTATGATTGTAATAAGTGAAATTGTTTTCCAAATGAATAAACATGCTATTTGAATATCATGTGTAAGTTTGATTTTTTTTTTTCACAATCATAATAAATAATAAATAAAATGAATAATGACTGAGTTCGGTGAGGGTGGATACAAATCATTGAACCTGGTTTCCTTATTGAGAGTTAGGGGGCCTTAGTAGTGGGAACGATTTTACTGATCCCAGCCCTCCCTCAATATGGTTAACTTTGGAACAAAGATAAGTTTCGAGCCTGAGAATTAAGTCATATAGGATTATTAGAAACACACTTAGAAAATAAAGATGACTTGTTTTTCTAAGTATAGAAACCCGCTCTAATAATAAATAAAGACCTATATAATTTTTCATAAGAAGTCATAATAAATAGGTCCGAGATATGTTTGTTTAGAATAAGTTTTTGCCTTAGAGTCTATTAGGAAAAGTTCTAACATGTTTCTTTCAACTGTTAGAACTCTGCTACGATGTCTCTCCGAAGATCTGCTCGCACCAATGGAAACGCCTCCAGCGATGTTCCAGCGACCAATGCGGTCCCTACCGTTCGCCGAAGGAGAGTGCGTGTTACTGCTCGCCGCAACGCACCGGCACAGCCAGCTGACAACACTGCAGAGATTGCCAGACTACGACAGCAAGTCGAGGAACTTCTGCAGCAACAACGCCAACAGGCTCAATCTCAGCCTCAGCCTCCGCCACAGCCGCAGCCGCAGCCGCAGCCACAGCCAATGGCCCCAGCACCCCAACAAGTTGGTCCGTATGGGGGATGGACTATGACGAACTACGCTCCTTATCCTGTACAGCACATGGAGCCAGTGTACGAAAGGTTCCGCAAGCAGCACGCTCCGAACTTCGAAGGGACTACGGACCCCTTTGAAGCAGAAGAATGGCTAAGGAATGTGGAGCCGATCCTAGCCCACATGAACCTCAATAATGCTGACCGCATATCCTGCGTCTCATCTTTACTCAAGAAAGATGCCAGGATATGGTGGGATTTGGTCCAGCAATCCCACGATGCTGCCACTATGACGTGGACCCGATTTGTGGAGCTCTTCCACAAGAAGTACTACAATTCAGCAGTGCTTGCTACGAGAGTTGAGGAGTTCACCAATCTGAAGCAAGGGAACTTAACAGTGGCGGAATATGCTCGTCAGTTCGATCGCTTAGCGAAGTTCGCAGCAGAGTTGGTTCCAACCGACTATCTAAGGGTGAACAAGTTTGTTAGAGGACTTCGCCCGAAGATCGAGATGGGGGTTAAACTAGCAAACCCGGGAAACACTTCATATGCCGACGTTCTTGAGACGGCAATTGAAGTAGAAAGGTTGCAAGCCAACGTGAGCAAAGAAGAAGCCAGCAAGCCGAAACCTAGACAGCAGAGCCAACCTCAGGCCAGTCAGAACAACAATCAGTCCAGCAACAGTCAGTTCAACAACAACGGTAACGGACAGAAGAGAAGGCATCCTGACAACAAGCAAGCCGACAACAATAAAAGGGCACGACCAAATAATGGGGGAAATAAGTCAAACTACGTGGAATACCCGTCCTGTGCCAAATGTCAGAAGAAGCACCCTGGAGAATGCCGTGCCAACACCAAGGAGTGTTTCAATTGTGGTCAAGAGGGGCATCGCAAGAAAGATTGTCCTCAGCAAAAGCCGGAAGGAAAGAAGGACGAAAAGATGGTTCCTGCTCGGGTTTTTGCTTTAACCCAAGGAGAGGCGGATGCTAGCAACAAGGTGGTCACAGGTCAGGTTTCCATCCTCAATAAATTATGTCATGTATTATTTGATTCGGGAGCCACTCATTCGTATATTTCGTTAGGAATGATAGATAAACTAGACAAACCTAGTGAAAGATTTAGAACTAGGTTTGCAACTGAGTTGCCTTCGGGCAAAGTAGTTCTATCATCACGAATTGTACGAGGCGTACCAATCAAGATTGAGGACAAGGAACTAGAAGGAGACCTGATAGAGCTGGTGATCAAAGACTTCGACGTCATACTAGGCATGGATTGGCTAGCACGGCATGGCGCAACGATCGACTACAGACGCAAGAAGGTGATGTTCGAGACTCCTGACGGCCAGAAACTGTGCTTCATGGGACAAGCTTCAGGACTACGCACCCCGTTAGTATCATCTCTCAAAGCTCAGAGAATGATGGAGAAAGGATGTCAAGCATTCTTAGCCAACATCACGAATGTGGAGAAGGAGACATCACTCAAAGTTGGAGATGTTCGAGTCATACAAGAATTTCCAGAAGTATTTCCCGATGACTTGCCAGGATTGCCGCCAACTAGAGAAATAGACTTCACGATAGAATTAGTACCGGGCACCGAGCCTATCTCTAAGGCACCATACCGGATGGCACCTACGGAACTCAAGGAGTTAAAGACGCAGCTACAAGAACTCCTAGACTTGGGTTTCATTAGGCCAAGCCATTCACCATGGGGAGCTCCGGTACTATTCGTGAAGAAGAAGGACGGAAGTATGCGCATGTGCATAGACTACCGTGAGCTGAATAAAGTAACAATTAAGAACAAATACCCGCTACCTCGGATTGATGATTTGTTTGATCAACTCCGAGGCGCGACTGTATTCTCTAAGATCGATTTACGGTCCGGGTATCATCAGCTCAAGGTAAAGGGGGAAGATATTCCTAAGACAGCCTTTAGGACTCGTTATGGACATTACGAGTTCTTGGTTATGTCTTTTGGTCTTACTAACGCGCCAGCCGCGTTTATGGACTTAATGAATAGGGTCTTCAAGGACTACTTGGATAAATTCGTCGTTGTGTTCATCGATGACATTTTAATTTACTCCAAGGATGAAGTGGAGCACGAGGAACACTTGAGGATAATTTTGACGCGATTGAAGGAGCACCAACTCTACGCGAAGTTCAAGAAATGCGAGTTTTGGCTCTCACAAGTGGCGTTCCTCGGGCACATCATATCGAAAGACGGAGTCGCTGTGGATCCATCGAAGGTAGAGGCCATGAAAGATTGGCCTAGACCAAAGAACGCGTCGGAAGTAAGAAGCTTCTTAGGGCTAGCAGGTTACTATAGAAAGTTTGTAGAAGGCTTTTCTAAGATAGCCACTCCACTCACCAACCTGACCCGGAAGCAACAAAAGTTTAACTGGAATGATAAGTGTGAGGAAAGCTTCCAGTTGCTTAAGGATAAGCTTTGCTCAACCCCAGTACTTAGTGTCCCAACACCCAACGACAAGTTCGTTGTCTACTGTGATGCATCAAAGTTAGGATTGGGATGCGTACTGATGCAAAATGACAAGGTGATAGCCTACGCCTCACGTCAGTTAAAGGAGTATGAACAACGCTATCCAACTCACGATATGGAGTTGGCAGCGGTGGTCTTTGCGTTAAAAATCTGGCGCCATTATCTTTACGGAGAACGGTGCGAGATTTATACGGACCACAAAAGTTTAAAATACTTCTTTACTCAGAAGGAGCTTAACATGAGGCAGCGCAGGTGGTTAGAGTTAGTAAAGGATTACGACTGCGAAATCCTATACCACCCGGGGAAGGCAAACGTAGTTGCCGATGCACTTAGCCGAAAAAGTTATGGGAACTTAGCAGCCTTATCCGGAATAGAAAAGCCACTACAGCAGGAGCTTATCAATGCCGGAATAGAAGTGGTTGTAGGCAAGCTGGCTAACTTGTCTATCCAATCGAATCTGCTAGAAGACATACAAAATGGTCAGAGACATGATGATTCGCTAGCAACGCACATGGATGCAGTCAGAGAAGGCAAGACTACAGATTTCTCAATATCCAGTCAAGGTTTATTGAGATATAAGGATCGGGTATGCGTGCCAGACGATCAGAGTATTAAGAAGACGATCTTAGAAGAAGCACACAACACCCCATACTCGGTTCATCCAGGGTCTACCAAGATGACTCATGACATCAAGGCAGTCTATTGGTGGCCAGGGATGAAGAAGGACATAGCGGAGTATGTATCTAAGTGACTGGTATGCCAGCAAGTGAAGGCGGAGCATCAGCGACCTGCTGGATTATTGCAACCGCTTAGCATACCGGAATGGAAGTGGGACGATATAGCCATGGACTTCGTGACGGGTCTGCCAAAGACAAATAAGCAGCATGATTCTGCTTGGATAGTCATAGATAGACTAACCAAGTCGGCTCATTTTCTGCCTGTTAAGACTTCTTATACGGCAGACCAATATGCAGACATCTACATCCAAGAGATTGTACGATTGCATGGAATCCCCAAGACGATAGTATCAGATAGAGGATCAGTGTTTACGTCAAGATTTTGGAGAAGCTTACAGCAAGCCATGGGTACTAAGTTAAGTCTTAGTACAGCTTTCCATCCTCAGACAGATGGGCAGTCAGAGCGTACGATTCAGATTTTAGAGGATATGCTATGCGCATGTGTACTTGACTTCGGAGGATCGTGGAACAAGTACTTACCGCTGATCGAGTTCTCGTACAACAACAGCTACCAGTCGACGATCGAGATGGCACCTTATGAGTTGCTATATGGAAGAAGGTTCCGATCACCGTTGCACTGGGACGAGATAGGAGAAAGGCAGCTTCTAGGGCCCGAAGCTGTTAGGCAAGCTCAAGAAGCAGTAACGCTTATTAGACAGCGTATGCTTGCTGCTCAAAGCCGACAGAAAAGCTATGCAGATACCAAGCGACGCGATGTGGAGTTCCAAGTTGGAGATCAAGTCTTCCTGAAGATATCTCCTATGAAGGGTGTCAAGCGGTTCGGGAAGAAAGGCAAGCTCAGTCCCCGATTCTTAGGTCCTTTTGAGATATTGGACAAAGTGGGACCAGTTGCATATAGACTAGCCCTACCGCCAGCACTAGCCGATAGTCACAACGTCTTCCACATCTCGATGTTACGCAAGTATGTGTCAGACCCATCTCACGTCCTCAAGTACGACACCATAGCGCTCCAGAAAGACTTAAGTTACGAGGAACGACCGGTTAGCATCCTAGATAGGGGGATGAAGCAGTTACGGTCCAAGAGCTTTCCTATAGTTAAAGTCCTATGGAGCAATAGTTCTGAACGCGAGGCAACGTGGGAGTTGGAAGAGGACATGCAGAGCCGGTATCCGGAGTTATTTGGTAAGTAAATTTCGAGGACGAAATTCTTTTTAGTAGGGGAGAATTGTAGAGTCCAAGAACTTTACTTAGCTAATTGTTTAGTAGTATTATAGTATGTTTAGTGTTATCATTGTTACTTTGGATTTTTGGTTCAGACCGGGAGTTATTTGGACACTCATAGTAGTACTTATAGATTTTCTAAGTTTAACCTATAGTTTAAGAATATTAAGTATAACCTAAGGTTTGATTAATGTGACTGATATTAAGGATTATATTATTATATTATAAGGTTTAGACATCAACCAATAGGATTTTAAGCACATGTTATGAATGGTAATTAAGGATTAAGTATTTTTGAGGATTAAATTAAATAAGGGTAAAATTTGAATGTTATAGGGTCAGTCAGCAGCCTTGAGTACGTTGAGGGCTTAGTCAAGGCTGTTTAATCCATTCAAACTTAGCTAAAAATGTGTAAATTCGTGTTTAAATATTCAGCGTATGCCGATATATCGCAACTATAGGGGGCGATATGTCGCAGCACGTAGATACGGAAAACACGAATCGATGCACGGTCGCCTCGGGAACAAAGGTCCAGGCGATATATCGCCTATAGGGGGCGATATATCGCCTCCACCAGCATGAATTCAAATACTTTTGAATTCTTTTCCCTTCAGCCATTCAAACTCCTTCAACAGTCCAGCATCTTTTGAACGAGTCTTCAGCCTCTGCTGAACGATTATTCAAATGATTTTCACTTAAAAAGCCATTATTTTTATTCAAGTAAAATCAAGATATTTTCATTCCCAAACTCTATAAATAGGACCTAGTACCCAGCCATTATTCACCATTTGCTCTAAGTTCAGAGGCTGCTAGTGTTAAGTGAGTGTGAGAGTGTAAACACTTGGTTTGGGGAAAAACTATAAGCTTAAACATCATAAGCTTATCAAACACTTTGGGAAGTGAGTGCTATAGTATTTCGGTGGATGTTAGATTGGTCTTGCAATCTTTGAGGTAAACCCAAGACTCTAGTTCTTTTCTGTATTTTTATGTTATTTCCTTTCTCAAAACCTTCTACTCAGTCCCCTAACCTTATTCTTATTTTGGTTAGGGAATCCAAGCTTTTAAGCATATAAGTCGGTAAGTATGTTTTCTATGGTTTAGTCTTTCCATCTCTTTCATTTCATCTCCTTTCTTTAGACTTACTCTTTCTTATGGTTTTAGGAGTGTTCCAACAATCCCAACTCAGTCCATAACCTCGGTAACTTTGGTAAGGAAATAGGCTAGAATCAACATGTTATGTGATTATGTTATCTATATGTTTTATGTTATTAAAAGTGTTATGATATATGTGTATGTTTGTAGGCTTGGGCATATGACCCATATGACTAACAAGACCCCAAATGGGTTATGGGCATATGACCTACTTAGCTAGTAGGACCCCACTAATCCCATGGGCATATGCTTGTTTAGTCTATGGGACCCCAAGTAATAATGGCCATTATAATAAGTGTATGTTATATGTATTATGTTAAGTCTTTATGTTTTCTTATGAATTTATGTATATGATTTTGTGTTAGATTTTCCTTACTGGGCATTAGGCTCACTCCTTTCTGTTTATGTGCAGGAAAATAAGTTTAGAGGCGGAAAGATTCGTGACGCTTGGAGAATGTGTATCGATGATGAATGGAGTCAAGGGGCCGAGCGTTATTCGATTCGAGGATATAGTCTCCTTTTATGTTTTTTTATGGTTTTTATGTGTATTTTCCGCATTATTATGTAATGTCTTTTATTTTAAATCATGTTTTGTTTTAAAAACAATGGGATCCCATAATCCTTCTTAGTATTCTGTTTCTTTGTAAATAACTCTTATTTTTCAAGTTACTCAATAAATTATGGTATTTTTGTAAAAATGTAAGTTTTATGTATAGTTTCGATAATGGTCCAATTAGTCTAGATTAGTGGGTCATTACAGGTTACTTGGTAGTGAATAAAGTAACATGTCACTTGATTCTTTGCCTGTTTTCTTTTTATTATTATTAAAGTAATTTGGTACCTGAAATCATCATATGATCAAATATGATGACTCTTAATGAATTTTGGAATCAGTAACTAGGTAGTGAAAAATGTACACTCACTCGATTCCTTAGCTTTTTTGTCGAATAAAGTAAAATAGTGTATACAAAAAAATCAACTTAAATGTTCATGTAAATAACAACAAAATCACCTAAAAGTATCCTAGAACAAAAACCGTAACCTGAAACTCTTGATGGTAATCTAATCTGGAACAAATGTACCATGTTGCTATTGAAGGTAACTAAATCTATAAATAATATATCAGGTTACTTCTAAAGGTAACCTAATCTGGAACCAACAATTATTTTTTTTAAAAAAAAGTCGTTAAGTAAATAGCAAATTTTACCAAGTCTATAAATACCAAATTTCAATATTCCTTTTAACGACTACATTTTAACAACTACATTTTAATATAAATTACGACTACATTTTAATGGCTACATTTTAACGACTATATATGTCACCATGTCTATAAATACCAAATTTCAATCTTCCTTTTACTCAACTCTCCGTTCAATCCCTCATTTTACTCTCTCATTCATCTTTCATTCCCAAATATCATATACTCTAAGTTCGACAATGGATTCGCCAAATTCTCCGAATCCAAATGAAAATATGAGTCTAGAGGATATCATAATTGCAAAGTGTACTCACGATTATAATGATCAATATTTCAAAGCGCTCATGGATGGGGGTAGCTCAGCAACACAAGGAAGAAAGAGAGCCCACATTGATAGGGGTATAGGGCTGGAAATTTATGTTATCATGTCATATTTGTGTCAACGCGATTATGACACGACGATTAGGGTAAACATGAACACGACACGATTATCTTAGCAGATCACACGACACGACACGATAACACGTTTTAGAAATGTGTCGTTTGACACAAATCTAAAACTGACACGTTTAATACACAATGAAACGTGTAATGACACAACAAAAAATTGACACGATTAAAATAATAATGAAAATTATAAAACCTGTCACTCAAACACACAATAATACAACAATTACAAACACCATACATAAATTCATAGTTTTAATCTACTCAAACATAATATAAAGATGATAAATTCAAAACTCCAATCTTGATCTCAAACATAATATAAATGATAAATTCAAAGTTCTAGTCTCTAAGTTAAACTAATAACAAGTTGGCTCATCAATCCCCATTGCTAGGCAGTTTCAAACTTTGAAGTTCAACCTGTAGAGAATCTTAAAGGAAAATTAAGATTTACATAGTGAGAATGGTGCACATAAAAATTTATAAATATAATAGCAAATGAAATATTCAAAATACCTTCCATTAGGACATTACTGTCTTGTTGAACACTGTCATGAGAACTTTGAGTTTAAGAAGATGTTGAATATGTATAGTCATTGATATCCAAGTTAAGCACATCATCAATAATTGTATCCACAAGCACACGAATATATTTTGTGTTCTCTATATACATTTATAAAACAAAAATTAACATATGATATATATATATAATAATAATAAAATAGATGATAAAAAATCAATTAAATTACCCGTATCTCCAAATAGTCAATCTCTTGTGCAAATCAATGACTCAATTATGTCTTGCTTAAGTGAACTCCTATATTGATCAAGTACCCGACCACCCACACTAAATGCAACTTCTGAGGCAACAGTAGATATAGTAATGCTCAAAACATCACGAGCCATAGCAGTAACCTCAGGATATCGAAATTGATTTCCTTTCCAATAGTTAAGAATATCACAATATACATTGATACTTAATCTTGGTTCATCTAAATAAAGTTCCAATTCAGATTTTTGTGTAGCTGCTTGTTCTTGATTTTCAAAAGAATGAAAGTCCTCCAATCATTTAAAAATCAAACTCAAACCAATATGAAAGTAATATAATAGAATCAAAATTCAAAAGATTAAGCAAGTTATATTTATCTTCATGTGAGAGTCTTATTTTTTTTTAAGTACTGAATTCCTGGAAGTGCTTGGAGCATCACTTTTAGAAGATAATGACATGGAAGGCTTCTATGTAGAGTACTCAGAAAATAATGTGTAAATTCTCCTTTACCCCAGGAATTTGTGGTGATCCCTTTACACCATAAACTTTGGTATATGCATAATCCACAAAATTCAACTTGTAACGAGGATCAAGAACCACTGCAATGGCCAATATTATACTGAAGTCATTCCAGTACTTATCAAATTTCTCAATCATTAAATTGCCCATACTTGATAGATATCAATCATCACTCTCCTTTGTTGTTTTCAATGAAAAATAACAAGAATACACTGATGGAAAATACAAATTATATGTGGGATACTCAGTTCCAGAGAAACTGCAAGTGACATTGTAAAATTGTTCTAAGAATTCATTAATCTTCTAAGCTTTTTCCCATTCGTATGGTAAAGGACAATACTTGTAGCTTCTGTCAATTAATTCCAAATGGAAAAATGCACGACGATAGTATATAGCACTATCAAGCATAAGAAAAGTTGAATTCCATCTAGTTGGCACATCTTGCTTTAAACCCCTCTTGGAGTCAAGACCGACAAGATTGACACATTCTAGAAACTTCTTCTTTCTATCTTGTGAACCTCTAACATATTTTTTACTTTCACGAATTTTTAGAACCACACCATCAATATCTTTCAACCCCACTTGCACTACCAAATTGAGAATATGGGCATAACAACGAATATGAAAAAATTTACCCTTACAAGGAAGTGCATTTTTAGCTGTTAAATCTTTTTGCAATAAATCAACAGTCACATTATTGGAAGAAGCATTATCCAAAGTAAGAGCAAACAACTTCTTTTCAATTCCCCATTCACATAGTAACTCATACATTGTTGAAAATATTGCAACACTAGAATTTGGTGGTGGACGAAACAAAAATTTAAAATTCTTTTTTGTAGCACCCAATCTTTATCAATGAAATGAGCAGTAATGGTTATTATTGACGCGGTTCTTCGCCAACAGGTAATTAAGAAAATAAGAGGAAGGGATTAGTGCTTATGTTGAACCGAAATAGATGAATGGTCTTTTGTAAATGGACTGGTGACACAATCACGTTTTTTAGGTGGTTCAAATGTTAAAATCCTTCTACTCAACCAGTCAATATTATTTCTATATGCTTGGTATTCTTTTACAGGGTATTTCCTTACACAATAGAATTCAACCCTTTGCAACTCCCAGGGTCTCCATATTTATAGGAGAGGGCACCTGGGAGTTGGTAAGAAGGTCATCTCGTGACCTTCTTACCTATCATGTCAACTCTGTGACATTCATGATTAATTCCTAAAACCTGACACATGAAGTGTGGTCTAATCAATAGGTAAGAGGGATATTGGGCCGCACGGCCCAACCCAGTCATGGGTGTATGAATACGCACGTTCATGCTGCGTGTCTGAGAAGTCAGGGATATATCAGACACATGATGTCTGATATATGCATGTTTACCTTGCGTGGTTGACTTTATAAGAGGTCACAGCCTCCAACTCTAGCTCGTACCACGAGCTGGATGCTTCCCTCGACCTGTGGCCTTCAGAGTCTTGACTCAGTCCTTAAGTAATCTTGGCGAACCTTTGGATACCCCGAGCTATCAAGGTCGGACCTGACGACAATAGCTCCGGTCATGGGGAATCCACGTGGCTAATTAGTTTAGGCCGCATCTCAGCTTGCTAATAGCCCGTAAGAAAATCAGGGCGTACATTTTCCCCCCAAGTCCCTGCTCGTGGTACACGACGTCGTGTAGGGCCACAGTAGGGGCTTTTAGGCTTCCCCATGAACTCTTCATATTCCACACTTTATGCAGGCGTCGAATACGTGGAACATCGTGGTTGGTGACGGTACGTCTTCTGAGAACCGCATTAAATGGCCTAGCCTATACTCAGCCGTCGTTTTGTCTTTTGAGTGGAGAGCCTTGGATCCCACATCAGGGCAATCCAACGGCCCTCCTCATGTGGCCTTTCACGTATATAAAAGGGGTGGCCACCTTACGCATGGGCCACCCGTTTATTTGAAAATTTTCAGAATTTTCTCTTCTTCTTGCTCTCAAAAATCCCCCTTTTCTCCTTCCGGTTACCATCTTCGGCGCTCCAGAAATTCAGGTGCAAGGGCTCCCTTGAGGCTTCGGGATCACCTACTCCGACAAGGCCATCAACCCAGACGACCCCTTCATCCTCTTCTCAACCAGAACACTCTGTAAGTCTCCTGACCGTGCATGTTTTGAGATTATTTTTCACTGTAGCCTAGGTAGATATTTACTGTAGCCACATGCAAGGTTTTGTTGGTTTTTTGTGGGCATGAAGGGTGAAAGCCTTTTAGGTTAGGGTATTGTCTGTAGTAGAAAACCATTTAGGGACACGGTTTATAGGATGCACTTTCTGGGGAAATTTTCTGGGTAGGATTTTTGGTATGCTTGTTTAAAATATCCAGTATGTTGGGTGCAAAACCGGGTAGCTTAGGGGACAGGCTTCACAGGCGGTTTTGCCTCTCTTGCCTACTGAAACTTTCCTTCCAAGGCAAAATTCTATCCTGACCCTCCTGACACACGAATTCTGAGTAATCGGGGATCTGTTGGGAGCACAGGCGCGTGTTCATAGAACCGCGTGGTCTCACTCTCCACGGGTTGGGCTTACCTCAGCTCGTGCCAAGGAAGCACATTCAGATTCTTCTCCGTTTTAGGTCACCTTTTTCTAAAATTTCTTCTTTTTGTTCGCTAGGCGACCAGATGGGACCCAAGAAGAACGCTCCCAAGAATCCCATAGGTAGCTCGTCCTCCCAACAAAACAAGGGAAAGGAGGTGATGGCTGAATCCCCGATCCCCAACTTCGGGCCAGCAGTGGAACGGGAGCTCGAGGTGGCCCTTGATGCGTTCTTCGAGGCAGAGAAGATCGTCTCGAAGATCACCGACCAGGCGAGGGTAAACAAAATATTCCTCTCCCATAACATCGAGCTGGGGAGAGGATCCGTGATTGCCCAACCTCCGCCGAAGGTGAGCGGAGCTGCGCGCTGCTTGACGAGGCGTTCTCGGCTTGGAGCGACGAACATTTCAAGGCGGGGGCTTTCCTCCCGCTGGACTAGTACTTCGCCGATTTCCTCAACTATGTGAGGTTGGCCCCATTCCAGGTCCCCCCCAACTCTTACCGTTTGTTGGCGGGGTTAAGATACCTGTTTTTGAAACAGGAGTGGGAGGTCCCCACTCCTGCAGACAATCTGCATTTCTTCTGCCTCAAGGCTAGCCCGGAGCAGTGGGGGCGAGGTGACGGATTCTATTATTTGACCCGGTTCCCCAACACGGCCGCGCATCGAGCTGCCTAGCCACCCCAACGACTTCAAAGACTAGTTCTTCATGTTGACAGGGTTCCGCAACTGCGAGCTGCACTACTTCAACCGTCCTCGTAAGTGTCTACTATCCTTAGATCATAAGTTAAGTTTCAATTAGCTCCCCTCCTCCCCCCTTTTTTTTATTAGCTTCTGACTTAAAACAACTCTGCAGCCATCTTTGCAAGGACAGAGAAGTCTGTGATCCTCAAAAGCCAGTACGAGACACTGGCGGGCTTGCCCCCCCAGTGAGAAGGATTATCGCCAACTCGTGACAGACGAGACGATGTTGGCCTGCAAGCTGATCTCCCCAGGCCAGACTCTGAACCTGAGGAGATCCCGGGTGCCTCCCCCAGCTCGCGAGATGAGGCCTATCCCCAAAGAGGAGGCCGCGGGGGATAATGATGAGGAGGACGAGGAGGATGAGGTGCCCCTCGTGAGGAGGAAATGAGCGCTGAAGGAAGCCCAACGAACGGACGAGGAGAGGATTCGGTTCGAAGCAGCTGCAGGTCCCTCTGGCCAAGGTAACCCATATATGTGTAGGAACTTAGATAGGGCCACTGCAGACCCCCGACTAGCTAGGTTCAACCCCAAACAGCTCGTCCAACGCCATCGAAGTGACCCAGACTTTGATGTAACCCTACTCCACTGCGTTGACCAGCTCGTGTTGGATTACGAAAGTAGCCGCCCTAGGGGTACCATAGTTGTAGACAACACGCTAGCCTTTAGGTCGGTCTTATTTGAGGAGTATGGGACCAACCTTTGGTCATGGCCATCACTCCGGGAGGGTGCTGTAGCTCCGGGTCTTAGGCAATACGTAGAAGAGCCTAGTCCTGAGCTAGCCTCGGATCTAGAACCCGCGCCAGCTTGAGAAGTAATTGTCTTAGATTCCACCGCAGAAGCTCCGGGGCCGATGGTCGTGACCATAGATTCCTCTTCTAGCTCGGGGGTTAGGATTCCTCTTAGTATATATATATACTTGAGATTCTCTTCTTTTTTCCATTGCTTTTGTTTTTTCATGACTGCCCACTGATATATTGATGTTGTCTTTGTTTTGCCAGAGGAGATGTCTCAGTCCGGGGGAAAAAATCTGCGAGCTATGTTCACCGGAGGGAACTCCTCAGCTGGGGCCTCTGGGCCCAAAATGAAGAAGCTCCGGGTGGCGAAGAAAGCCGCTGGGACTCTAACCAAGTCCCCTGCAAAGGGGAAAGAGCAGCCCCCAGCTGCCCAGGCCGGGGAAACTACACTTCTTGCTGTCGCGGAAAACATGCCCCCACCCCCTCCGCGAGCTCCGGCCTTTGTCCGGGACACAGGGGCGGAGCTCGGGGCTTCAGCAACTGCGCCCCTGAGGTACATATCCCGGTGGACCCCCAGGATCTGGAGAAGATTCCAGATGTCTTTCGGGGGACGATGTATGAGACGGGGAGCTACGCCGTCAGCCACTTCTACCGCTTCAATGAGAGGGAGCTGCGGACCATCGAAACAAGGAGCCCGATGGGCGTAATGGAATCTTCATTGGGCATGGCCCTAAGGGTAAGCTCACTTTACCCTTATTTTTGATTATCATGCCTTGCCCTGTTTTTCCTCTCTTTATTTTTTTTAAGGCAGTTGCCTCTGTTTTTGCAGAGCGTCTTGGCCCTTCACTGGAGCATAGCCAGAGCCAAGGCCCAGCTCGAGGAGATGAGGGGCGAGCATCAGGAGACCTTGGCCGCCCATCAGACCTCCTTGCAGACAGCCCAACAGAAGGAAAATGAAGCCAAGGATGCCCTGGAGGCCGTACAGGTCGAGCAGGAAGAAGCCCATCCCAAGCTTAAAGAGGCCGAGGCTACCAAAGCCACCCTTGCCGCCGCGCTGGTCGAGCTAGACTCTGCGAAGGCTGAGGCCGAGGAGGCTAAGGCCGCCTTGGAGATTGAGAAGGCAGCTTCCAGCACCGCCATGGAGGACATGCTCTACCACTACTGGGCCTATAACCCGAACGACGACTTCTCCTTCTTAGGAGCGGACGGGGAGGTCTTCCTGGAGGGGTTCAAAGCTCGCCTCCAGCAAGAGGCACCTTCTGAAACTGGGGAGGCATCCGGTGTAGCCGAGCAGGAGGGCGAGACGGCGACCTCCACGGGGCAGCCTGGTGGAGCCTAGGGCCCGTTCCCTTAATATTCTCATCTTCATTTTTTTTTTTTGTAACTTTGCATGAGGTTTTTCCACCTCGAGACAATTGGTTTTATCAATTTTTTCTTTTAATTGGTTTATTTCCCTTTGCCTCTATGCACTTTAGTCACTACTTTGAAAAACTTAGTTCATGTTAATTTTTTGACTAATATCCTGTGCTTTTTAAGAAAAAAACACTGATTAATCAATTTAAATTAACTTCTAAGTTTTATGACCTGGTTATATTCAGGAACTTAGTTTGAAAACTTAGTTCGTGTTAATTTTTATCAATATCTCGTGCTCTTTAAGAAAAACAACGATCAATCGATTTAAATTAACTTCTAAGTTTTATGACCGGGTCATTTCCAGGGACTTAGTTTGAAAACTTAGTTCGCGTTAATTTTTATCAATATCTCGTGCTCTTTAAGAAAAACAATGATTAATCGATTTAAATTAACTTCTAAGTTTTATGACCTGGTTATGTCCAGGAACTTAATTTGAAAACTTAGTTCGCGTTAATTTTTATCAATATCTCGTGCTCTTTAAGAAAAACAACGATCAATCAATTTAAATTAACTTCTAAGTTTTATGACCTGGTTATGTACAGGAACTTAATTTGAAAACTTAGTTCGCATTAATTTTTATCAATATCTCGTGCTCTTTAAGAAAAACAACGATCAATCGATTTAAATTAACTTCTAAGGCTTTAAGGCGACCTGGTTAAATCCAGGATAGGACTTAGTTCGCGTTAATTTTTATCAATATCTCGTGTCTTTTAAGAAAAACAATGATTAATCGATTTGAATTAACTTCTAAGTCTTTAAGGCGACCTGGTTAAATCCAGGATATGACTTAGTTCGCGTTAATTTTTATCAATATCTCGTGTCTTTTAAGAAAAATAACGATCAATCGATTTGAATTAACTTCTAAGTATTTAAGGCGACCTAGTTATATCCAGGTACCATATGCCCCCCAAGTAACTGGGAAAGGGTCTTTTGTGGTTACTTTAGATTACACTTGTAAACATGTACAATCGTAAACGAAAAGTTAATTCTCATTGCTTAATACATAAAAAATGGCCTTTTAGGCCTTACAAGGGTGTCATTGATAATATCTCTTCAAATGGATGGCATTCCAAGTCCGTGGAACTGCCCCTCCATTGAGCCGAGCTAATTTGTAAGTTCCTTCTTTAATGACCTCGATGATTTGATATGGCCCTTCCCAGCTCGGTCCTAATACTCCATCTTTGGGATCCTTACCGGCTAAGAAAGCCCTCCTGAGGACCAGGTCGCCAATGCTAAATGCGCGCCTTTTGACTTTTGAGTTGAAATAACGAGTGATTTTTTGCTGGTAATGTGCGAGCTGGAGTTGCGAATCTTCTCGTCTTTCATCAACCAAGTCAAGGGAAGCGCAAAGTAGCTCGTGGTTGCGGTCCTGGTCGTATGCCTGGACTCTATGCGAAGGTACCTTAATCTCCACGGGGAGGACCGCCTCACTCCCAAAAGCCAGGAAGAAAGGAGTATGACCCGTAGGAGTTCGGTGCGAGGTCCGGTATACCCACAGAACCTGGGGGAGCTGTTCTGGCTAGACCCCCTTGTCTTCGTCTAGTCTCTTCTTAAGGCTTACCTTTAGAGTTTTATTGACGGCCTCGACCTGGCCATTCGCCTGAGGATAGGCCACGAAGGAGAAGTTTTTCACAATTCCGTACCTTTCACAAAACTCAGTGAACAAGTCGCTGTCGAACTGAGTCCCATTGTCGGAAACGATCTTCTTGGGCAGCCCAAATCGGCAGATAATGCTCTTAACCACGAAGTCGAGGACTTTTTTAGGAGTTATTGTTGCCAAAGGTTCTGCCTCAGCCCACTTTGTGAAGTAGTCGATGGCCACCACAACGTATCGGACCCTGCCCTTTCCAGTAGGGAGGGCGCCAACCAAGTCGATTCCCCAGACTGCAAATGGCCATGGGGAAGAGATCATCTTTAGCTCGACTGGGGGAGCTCGAGCAACTGTGGTGAATCGCTGGCACTTGTCGCACTTCTTGACATACGAGATCGAGTCCTTGGACAGAGTGTTCCAGTAATATCCTTGCCTTAAGACCTTTTAGGGCCAAGCTTTGCCCCCCAGTGTGATCCCCGCAAAAACCCTCATGCACCTCCTGCAGGATGGCCTTTGCTTCGCCTGGAAGAACACATCGTAGGAGAGGTATGAAGTGCCCACGTTGGTATAGCACCCCGCCTACCACTGTAAACCTTTGGGCCTGGCACAGTACCCGCTGCGCATCATTGTGCCCCTCACGTAGCTTCCCCTCGGTGAGATACTCAAGGATGGGGGTCATCCAGGTCGGCCTAGCGTCGATCGTCTCGACCTCCGCCCTGACTTCTTCTATACTAGGTTTTTCCAAGAACTCTACCGGAACTAACCCCAAAGCCTCCGTCTCCCCGGAGGTGGCGAGCTTGGCAAGAGCGTCTGCATTAGCGTTTTGCTCCCGAGGTATCTGCTCGATTGAGCCTCACCCAAACGCGGACAATTCGACTTTTACCTTTGCCAGGTATGCAGCCATCTTGGGTCCTCGTGCCTTATACTCGCCCAGCACCTGGTTTACCACGAGCTGGGAGTCACTGAAGCACTGGACGGAGCTCGCCTTTAGCTCCTGGGCTATTCTTAGCCCGGCCAGCAAAGCTTCGTATTCAGCCTCGTTGTTGGAGGCCTTAAATCCAAATCTTAGCGCCGAGTGGAATCTAT
The DNA here is from genome assembly GCF_963169125.1 of Humulus lupulus. Lineage (NCBI taxonomy): Eukaryota > Viridiplantae > Streptophyta > Magnoliopsida > Rosales > Cannabaceae > Humulus > Humulus lupulus. The sequence continues at coordinate 179,717,931 of NC_084800.1, read as the reverse complement.
GTCCCTCAGGGGATATCAAAATGATTCCAGCCCCAGAGCCGTTCTCATTGGACGAGCCATCTACAAAGATCTTCCATGACGCCTGGGCCAAGGTGAGCTGGGGCGAATCTTCTGCAGAATCTTCCCGGAATGTTGTGCACTCTGCCACAAAATCAGCCAAGGCCTAAATTTTTTATAGCAGTTCGTGGGGTGTACATAATCTCGAACTTACTGAGTTCGATAGCCCACTTTAATAGGCGTTCCGATGCCTCAGGTTTTTGCAAAACCTGCCTTAAAGGATGATCGGTCATGACGTGTATTGAGTGGGACTGGAAGTACGGCCTGAGCTTTTGGGAGGCCGTGATGAGGCAGAACGCCAATTTTTCCATCAAACGGTATCTGGATTCAGCTCCGAGAAATCTCTTGCTGACATAATAGACCGATTTCTGAACCCGGTTTTCTTCTCGGACCAGTACGACACTAACTGCATCCTCTGTGATAGCTAGGTAGAGAAAAAGGGATTCTCCTGCCTTTGGTTTGGATAGTATGGGTTGCTCGGCCAGATGTGCCTTCAGCTCGAGGAATGCACCTTCGCACTCTTCTGTCCATTCGAACTTCTTATTTCCTCGGAGCAGGTTGTAGAATGGCAGGCACTTATCGGTGGATTTTGAAATAAACCGATTGAGATCTGCCACCCTTCCTGTCAGGCCTTGGACGTTGTTGCGCGACCTGGATGAGGGAAGCTCGAGTAATGATCTGATCTTTTCGGGGTTTGCCTCGATTCCTCGAGTATTGATGATGAAGCCTAGGAATTTTATAGATGCGACTCCAAAAGTGCACTTCTGTGGATTAAGCCTCATGCCATAATCCCGTAATATCTTGAAGCATTCCTCCAGGTCGGAAACATGGTTATCGGTAGTCCTTGACTTGACTAGCATGTCGTCAATGTACACTTCCATGTTTTTCCCGATCTGGTTGGCGAACATTCTATTCACTAACCTCTGGTATGTAGCGTCGGCGTTCTTCAGCCCGAATGGCATGACCTTGTAACAATAAACGTTAGTCAGGGTCATGAAGCTGGTGTGCTCCTGGTCCGCCAGATTCATGGCGATCTGATTGTAGCCTGAGTACGCGTCCATAAAGGACATGAGCTCGTGCCCCGCCGTGGCATCTACCAGTTGGTCAATCCTTGGCAATGGAAAACAATCCTTGGGGCAGGTTTTATTCAGGTCGGAGAAGTCGATGCAGGTCCGCCACTTCCCGTTGGGCTTCGGGACCAGCACGGGGTTGGCGACCCAAATCGGAAACTTGGCTTCACGGATAAAGCCGCATTTCTTGAGCCGGGCTACTTCTTCCTCTAAGGCCTTAGCCCGGGTTATTCCCAGGCGCCTTTGCTTCTGGGACTTTTCAGGAACGCTCTTGTCCAGATGAAGGGTGTGCATGATGACATTTGGACTGATTCCCACCATGTCCTCGTGTGACCATGCAAACACATCCAGGTTGTCCTGCAGAAACTTGATCAGCTTCGCTTTCCTCTTGTTACAGAGGTTCTTCCCGAGCTTGACCATCCGTGAAGGGTTCTGTGGATCGATGTTTACTTCCTTGAGCTCTTCAATAGCCTGGAGCTCGGACTTATCCTTGCCTATTCGGGGGTCAATATCCTCACTTAAGACGATATTTTCCCCCTCGGCGCTCTGAGGTTTTTCAATCTCAGGATCTAGCTATCCAGGTTTCGATTTTCCCTTCATGAAAATGCTGTAGCATTCCCTGGCAGCGAGCTGATCACCACGGACCGTGCATATCCCCATGGAAGAAGGGAATTTCAGCGCGAGGTGGCGAACGGATGTGATGGCCTCAAAAGCTACAAGTGTGGGTCGGCCCAAAATAGCATTATACGCAGCGGGGCAGTCGATGACCATAAACATGAGGAGTTTGGAGACTGTCCGAGGCCCTTCTCCTAAGGTGATCACCAGCTCGATAGTCCCTATAGCCGCTGATCCTTCTCCCAAAAAACCATACAGCATCATGGAGGTCGCCTTTAGCTCGGCGATAGTCAAATCCATCTTCTCCTGTGTGGACCGGAATAGAAGGTTTACCGAGCTCCCATTATCGATCAACACCCTCCTAACCCTCCGATTAGCGAGCTGAACTGCTACGACCAGAGGGTTGTTATGAGGGAATTGGACATGGCCCGCGTCTTCTTCTGTAAAAATGATCGGTTGCCTCTCCAGTCACTGCTGCTTTGGGAGATGCTGCTCCGAGACGAACTTTACTTCGTTATGCACCTTGAGTTCGTTCACGTACCTCTTCTGGGCACCCCTGCTCGCGCAAGCTAAATGAGGACCTCTAGAGATTGTGGATATCTCTCCTCCTATCACGGGAGGAGGGACATCTTGATCTATCCGAGACTCGGGCTGATTGACCGGGACTTCTGGAGCAGGTCGACTTGCTGGAACCCTGTTCCGCGCGTACTGAGCCAAGGGGCCGGCTCTGATGAGAGTTTCAATCTCATCTTTCAAATGCCTACAATCATCAGTATTGTGGCCGACGTCGTTGTGAAAACGACAAAACTTGGAGGTGTCTCTCTTCCCCTTTTGGTGCTTCAATGGCTCCAGCTTCTTCCAGGGGAGGCGAGCGGAATTCGCCAGGAAGATGTTCTCCCTAGAGTGGGTGAGCTCTGTATAAGTCGCGTAGACGGGCTTAAACTTTTCTACGGACTTATTCTTCTTTGGGCCATACTGGTTGCCCTCGTCGTTCCCCTTTCTTTTGCTTCCACTGAACTGGTTATTCTGTGTAACGTTCTGGGTCGCTGTCACGACCTCCGTTCCCACTTCGGCGGGATGTTCAGGGACCTGGCTGGTTCTCGCAGCTGAGGCTTCGGCCTCCTCCAAGTTGATCCATTCCTGGGCCCTATTTAGGAACTCGTTCACTGAGCTAACTCCCTTCATTTGTATTTCTTTCCAGAGTCCCCCTCCGACGAGGATTCCAGTTCTCAAGGCCATGAGCTTAGAGCTGTCATCTGCGTCTCTCGCCCAGGCAGCGACGTTCACGAACCTGCTCAGGTAAGCCTTCAGAGGCTCGTCGGGCTGCTGCCTCACGTTGGCCAGAGAGTCGGCCTTGACGCGGGCAGCCTGGGAGGCTCGGAATGCCCTTTTGAAGTCAGCAGAGAAAGTTTTCCAGGAGCTGATTGATTGTCTTTTGCTTTGTTTGAACCACTGCCTGGCTGGTCCAGTCAATGTGGAGGGAAATATCAGACACCTCAGCTCGGGGCCAATGTTGTGGGCCATCAACAGGGTGTTGAACATCCCCAGATGATCCGACGGGTCTCCATCTCCATTGAATTTGGACAGGTGCGGCATACGGAAAATGGGTGGGTAAGCCGTTGCTGCTATGCTGGGGGCGAAGAGCTCTAGCTCGTCCCCCGAATCATATTCGTCTTTCTCTTTTTCCAAAAGGAGCTTCCTCATCAGCTCCTCCATCTGAGCCAGGCGCTCGAGGGTTTTGTCCTGATTTCCTTGGTTATTTTGGGGCTGCTCGACAGCTCCGGATCCATTGTATATGTTTGGTGGGTTATTGCCCCTCCTATCTTGAGATAGGTTATTTGGGGCGTTCCTGCCGTTACGCACCTCGGACAGGTCTCCCCCTGAGCGAGCATGGCTGCCACCTCCCACTGGTTCCCCTCTACGAGATTTTAGGCAATCTCGCAGGTCGCCCCTGGGTGGTTTGAGGACTTTGTGCCGAGCTTAAACGTTGACGCAGGCCTCTGCCAGAAAGGTCGCTCCGGCGATTTCCAGTTCAGTAGCTCCTGTTAGAAAAGCTCGGAGTCCGCCTTTGGGGGTGAAGATTCGGGCTCTCTCTCGGTGCCCTGCTGCGTCGGGAAGGTCCTGCGGATGGCGGGTTCCTCTTGCTGCTTCCGTAGACTGGAATATCTTGGACAGGCCGAGGAGGAGACAGATATCTTATTGGTGACGGAGGATGCCTAACCGGAGATGCAATCTTGGTTCCGTTAGGACGGATCAAGTTAGGTGGGGGCCTTTCGGCCCTGCCAACCTGCGGGTCCCGTGCCTAGCGATCTGGACGAGGTGCAGGACGGCCAGTGGGGACGGGATGGCGCTGTGAGCCCTCCCCAGATCTTCTCCTGGAATTCCCTCGAGCTCTCCTGGGCACACTCGAGGCTGTTTGTGAACTGGGAGTTGAAGTTCAGACCGAGCGGCTATACTGTTGTTCGGCTCTAGGCATTTCTTCGAAGATTGTCTCTCGACGGTGTGATGAGGGAACAGAGTTGGATGCCGGCGGTCTGTCCGAGCGGCTAGGCCTGGACCGATTACCCCAGCGGGACTTATGAGTCTCGCCTTGCCTCTTTCCGATGTTAGCGTCGATTGTAAGAGGGGGTAGTCGGGCCAACACCTCCTTGATCTATTGATTAGCTTTTGCTAGTTGGCTGCTCAGCTGAGCATTCTCCATCTCTACCACAGTGTAAAAATCTGGGTTTGGATTAGGTGGCCGAGGCGCCGAACTTCCAGTGTCATCCTGGCCAACCGGCTGCTTTCCCGGCCGCTGCTGGACTTCAGGATTGTATTCACCAAAGATGGCGGCATGATGAGCCTCCTGCCCATCATGTTGTTCCGCCTCGTTACTGTGTCTTAATCGAGTGGTCACCATAGTTGGATGTTTGCGATAGCACCAATCTAACTCTCTCTCAATGAAAGCACCAAACTGTTGACGCCGTTCTTCGCCAACAGGTAATTAAGAAAATAAGAGGAAGGGATTAGTGCTTATGTTGAACCGAAATAGATGAATGATCTTTTGTAAATGGACTGGTGACACAATCACGTTTTTTAGGTGGTTCAAAGGTTAAAATCCTTCTACTCCACCAGTGAATATTATTGCTATATGCTTGGTATTCTTTTACAGGGTATTTCCTTACACAATAGAATCCAACCATTTGCAACTCCCAGGGTCTCCATATTTATAGGAGAGGGCACCTGGGAGTTGGTAAGAAGGTCATCCCATGACCTTCTTACCTATCATGTCAACTCTGTGACATTCATGATTAATTCCTAAAACCTGACACATGAAGTGTGGTCTAATCAATAGGTAAGGGGGATATTGGGCCACACGGCCCAACCCAGTCATGGGTGTCTGAATACGCACGTTCATGCTGCGTGTCCGAGAAGTCAGGGATATATCAGACACGTGATGTCTGATATATGCATGTTTACCTTGCGTGGTTGACTTTATAAAAGGTCACAGCCTCCAACTCTAGCTCGTGCCACGAGCTGGATGCTTCCCTCGACCTGTGGCCTTCAGAGTCCAGACTTAGTCCTTAAGTAATCTTGGCGAACCTTTGGATACCCCGAGGTATCGAGGTCGGACCTGACGACAACAACTCCGGTCATGGGGAATCCACGTGGCTGATTAGTTTAGGCCGCATCTCAGCTCGCTAATAGTCTGTAACTGTTAATGCGGTTCTTCGCGAACAGGTAATTAAGAAAATAAGAGGAAGGGATTAGTGCTTATGTTGAACTGAAATAGATGAATGAACTTTTGTAAATGGACTGGTGACACAATCACGTTTTTTAGGTGGTTCAAAGGTTAAAATCAATCTACTCCACCAGTGAATATTATTGCTATATGCTTGGTATTCTTTTACAGGGTATTTCCTTACACAATAGAATCCAACCCTTTGCAACTCCCAGGGTCTCCATATTTATAGGAGAGGGCACCTGGGAGTTGGTAAGAAGGTCATCCTGTGACCTTCTTACCTATCATGTCAACTCTGTGACATTCATGATTAATTCCTAAAACCTGACACATGAAGTGTGGTCTAATCAATAGGTAAGGGGGATAATGGGCCGCACGGCCCAACCCCGTCATGGGTGTCTGAATACGCACGTTCATGCTGCGTGTCCCGCTTCCCTCGACCTGTGGCCTTCAGAGTCCAGACTCAGTCCTTAAGTAATCTTGGCGAACCTTTGGATACCCCGAGCTATCGAGGTCGGACCTGACGACAACAACTCCGGTCATGGGGAATCCACGTGGCTGATTAGTTTAGGCCGCATTTCAGCTTGCTAACAGCCCGTAAGAAAATCAGGGCGTACAGTTATGTAACCAATACTCACTATAGAAGTCCACAAATCAGATGTCAAACAAATTCTACTAGAATTATTATTCAAAATTAACTTAATCCTTGCCTTTTCTAGTGCATACATCTTAACAACATCAGCCTTTGCAGTATTCCTAGTTACTAAAGTGATTCTATGAAACAAATATTCATATGTAGCTCTCACACCTTCATATTCAACAAATGATAAAGGCAAATCATGTAAAATTATTGCACGAGTCATCAATTCACGAAAGTGATTCGATTCAAACATTTTTGAGCCTAAGGCCACAAATCTTTTGTCTTGAGAAACCACTAGCTGCCCAACATCACGAGTGTCTCTTCTTTCACAATTTGTCATGTGACGACTTGAGTTTCTAGTCCCATACTTGGGGTCAGCATTATATATTTTACCACAATGCTTGCATGTAGCTCTTTGTGTTTGATGATCTTGATCCAAAGGAAGCATATTAAAACAAGTCCAAACATTTGATGTCAATTTTCTTCTACGTTTTCCTTTTGCAATTTTAGAATCTACCTCATTTTGAGTTGACTTTTCCGTGTTTTCAGTAGTCATATTAGTGTTATGTGACTCCACCAAACTCTCTTGAACACCCAGTGATTAATCTTCCATCTGGCATAAATATTTAATATAGAAATTAATAACAATTAATATAACAGAGAAACAATTAATGAGAAAGAAACTACAAAAGAAAATATGAAAAAAAATATTACTTTAATCATCATCCATCATAGAAAATATATAGGAAAAAATAACAGAGTTAAATTACCTTGGGCCTAGACTTAGCAAAGCAAAGACCTGTGCTGCAAAGACAAGGAGAGTAAACAATATAAACTAATTGCTGCAAAAACAAAGAGGATTGCATATATAAAATTACTAGAAATAAATATAAAAGACTCAAAAGTATCAGTATAAACATCAAAATATATAAAAAGTTAACAACATATATAAATGAAAAAAGAAAAGACAAATAGTGGAAGCAGCTCATATCTATCGACATATGACAATAAAAAATTGGCAAGCATATATGATATAACAACATAAACTAATTGATTCCCTATTGAAGTTGATTGCCTACATTATAACTAGAAACAAATCTAAACAAATATAACAGTACTGTTTTGTGGGTGGCAGAATGATGAGAGAACGACCAAAGAAAGAGAGAGAGTGGTGGAGAGAGGAAGCTAGCGCAGAGAGGGTGCAGTAGGAGAGAAGGAGATGACGTAGAAGATGAGAGTGAGAATGAAAGGGAGAGAGTCGAGAGGCTATGATCTGAAAGTGAGTTAGGGTTAGGGAAATATTATGAAACCTTAGTTTAAGTTATGGGCTCCTTAAAAACTAAGGCTTTATTTTCATTTTTTTTTTAATTTTAACTTTTAAGTTGCTGCCACATAATATAAACAAATTAGAATGTTTATAGCATCTTAAACGTGTCTTAAGTGTGTCATTTTCAGGTTAAGCGTGTTGACCCGAAAACGACACGTTTAATAAACGTGTTAAACGTGTCGACACGATTATGACATGAAAATTAAATGTGTCACCCAAACCCATTTATTTCGTGTCGTTTTCGAGTTGTTTCATCGTGTCGTATCGAAAATTTCCAGCCCTAGATAAGGGTCATGTAGAAGGACACTGATAACTCTACAAAATAGAGTTATTTTACTACTTTTTATGTGCTAATTGTTGCTTAATTCTTGAGTTTTTAATTGATTTATTAAGTTTTTAAGTAATTTTGAATTTATTAGGTTTATTTTGATTTTTTATATTTTTGTGTGTTTTTATAGTTATTTTGTTGTAATATATTGTAGTTTAATTATTTAAATTATTGTAGTTTAATTTGTGGTAAAAAAATGTTATATTATTGAGCTTAAGTGTTAAATATAATTAAGTTATAATTAATATTTTCAAAAAATTAAATTGATTTATTTTATAATTGAAAATATTGTATTATGATTTATTTTATATTTATTTTGTAGGGAATTTAGGCTCTTGAAAAGCAATGAAAATGATGAAAAAAGATGGCATTTTTGTGAAGAATAGCAAAGGAAATTGGTATTTTCCCAAGCAATTTGGGCCCATAAGCACAAGGCCCAATGTCAAGCTTCACCAAGCATCTCACATGAGCTTCCTTCTCCCCAACGTGGCTGAAGCATTTCCCTCACATATGCCAATCACATATATGCCCATCACTTAGCATCATTCCAACTTCTTCAGCATCTCCACGTGACAAGCTCTTCCAAGCCCAAACGTGGGCCTTCCTCCCCATGCATGCATGAGGCCCATTTCCTTCACCAAGCTGCCTTGCACCACTTCAGCCCATTCGGCCCAGCCCCAAAGCCAGCCGAATTCACCTGCCACCAACACCTTCAGCCACCTCTTGAGCCCACCATTTTTCATTTTGTCCCCTATGACAAAAATGCCACCTTTTTACCCACTTTTCTACACATTTTTCACCCAAAATCATCATCACTCCTATAATTTACCCCTATTTACCATATTATTATTAATTTAATCAATTTACTTAATTTAAATTGATTATTTTAATAATCTCATTTTGGCTATAAATAAGGGTTTTGAAGACCATTTTAGGGTGCTTAATGTTTTGGTTACCATCTTTTTCTCTCATTTTCTCTCTACCATTCTCTCTTCCATTTGGGTTTTTCAAGAGCATTTTGCAAGTATGTATGTCTTTTATTTTGTAATTTCTACTCTAGTTATGTGCTTCTAATCTTTTTCATAAGATTATTAAGATCACGATGAAGCAACTTGTAACTAGGTAATATTTATGTTGTATGTTGATTTCCCTTGTAATACAACAAAGGTTATGGATTTTTCTTCTACATATATTTCTTTCATCTTAAATATCTTGTATTTTAGATTGTTAGAACATATTTACACTTTGTTCTTCATTAGTGCATAAACATAATATTCTTTGTGTAAGATGTGTCATTAAATTGTACACATCCATGCTTAGAACAAAAATATTATGTTTTGCCTTATAAATAATGTTCATTGATTTATTTGTTATTTCATTAGATTGATTTACACTAAGTGCTTTGAAATTATAATTTTGAAAAGTGAAGAAAAATCCTATCTTTTTATAAGAAAATTGTGCTTAAAATTATAAATATTTTTGGAAAATGATAGTTTAAATTATTTTAACTATCACTAAAACTTGGGAATCAATATACTAATAAATATTATTAAACTTACATTTTGTGGATTCTAGTATCTTAATAATCTTTTCTTTTAACACTTATTGTCAAATCATTATTGGTTTATTTTCATTATCTTAAATAGCTTGATTTTTCAATATTTTATTTCATGTTCATAATATTAAAACTCATCAATATTTGGAACTAGGTTAGAATTTATTACTTTTGACTTAAAATAGTTTTCTTTTTGATTTTAGACAACTCCCTTGGGTTCGATCTCGTACTTACACGAAAACTATTCTATAAATACGATTCGTGCGCTTGCGAGTATAAATTTTTAAACATACCCGTTTTGGGTCTATCAAGTTTTTGGCGCCGTTGCTGGGGAGTTGCAAGAGAAAAGAAACGAAAATTATCTCAAGGTTAGTAAATTCTTCTACTAGTTATTTTAATTTTTGCACTTAAAAAAAAATATATATATGTATATCTATAAAAACTTAAAAAAAAAGGATAAAAAGAAAATTTGGGATGGTTCAACCACCCATAAAAAATATACTTATATATTTATATTTATTGTCTTTTTTTTTAGTGACGGCACTTGTGCCTCCTATCTATCATTTTAATTTTTTTAGTGACGGCACTTGTGCCTCCTAACATTTGTTGTAATTTTTTATTTATTTATAGTCGATGGCACTTGTGCCTCCTAATTTTGTTATAATTTTGTTGTAATTTTATTTCTTTTATATCTTTGTTAGTTGACGGCACTTGTGCCTCCTAACATTTGTTGTAATTTTCTTTATTTATATTGTTGTAATTTTTATTTTATTTAATTTCCGCAAATTACTAGTTGATGGCAATTTTGCCTCCTAGCCCTCTATCTTATTTTTAAGTTGATGGCACTTGTGCCTCCTAATTTTTACCTTAATTTTGTTATGGTTGATGGCATGCTATGCCTCCCTACTCTTGCTTAAATTTTAGTCTTATTTAATTTTTGCCTTATTTTTCTTTGTCTTCTATAATATTTTAGTGTAATATTGTGAAAAATACTTGAAAAAAAAAAAAAACCTAAATCTTGTCCTTTCACCATAAGCAATTTTTGCTTAAAGGAAATTTGAACAAAATTCTCAATCCGCCTCTACTAATTAACCTCGGGGAGTTGTTAGTAGTGCGCGAGTAAGTGGAATCAAATAGGCCTGGGGACAAGTAAACCATAAGAATTATATTGTTGTGAAATCTCTAAAAATTCTAAGTATGCTCTGTGGTTGCGGTTTTAACTGATCTTCCACATCAGAAAATTGCTTGTTTGAGATTATCCTTGTTGCCTTGTGTGTGAAAATTGTATGCATCATTGGGAACGTAATTCTAAAAAACGTTAGTAAAAAGACGTTTATCTTTATTTGAAATTGAAAGTGTTAGTAAAAATTTGAGCATCATGGAACCTATTGCTAATATTGTTGATGAAAATGCTGTGCCTGAAAAAACTTTGCTTGAATATTTTGCACCTATTTCATCTAATGCTCCTTCATGCATTGTTTTACCTACTACTTCTGCTACTCATTTTGAGCTTAAACCCGCAATCATTCAATTATTGCCATCTTTTTATGGGTTAGATAGAGAGGACCCTTACATGCATGTCAAAGATTTCTTAGAAATTTGCTCAACATTTAAATTTCAAAATTTTTCTGATGAGTCGGTCAAAATAAGATTGTTCCCTTTTTCATTAAAAGACAAATCAAAAGCTTGGTTAAATTCCCTTCCCACGGGGTCTATAACTACATGGGATCAACTTTATAATAAATTCTTACTGAAATTTTTTCCTATGTCTAAAACTGATAGTCTAAGGAGAGAAATCTCCGAGTTTTTTCAAAAAGATAATGAAGAGTTTTATGAATGTTGGGAAAGATTTAAAGATTTTTTATTAAAATGTCCTCATCATGGTTTTGAAAAATGGAGACTTGTAAAATATTTTTATGATGGTTTGACTCCCTCTAATCGTCAAATGATTCAATCTATGCATACTGGAAAATTTTTAAAATTTCAAGGACAAGATGCGTGGGACGCCCTTGAAGATTTATCTGTCAATTCACAACAATGGAATTATTTTGATCCTAGGTCTAGGTCAACTAATTCACCAAAAAGAGGAGGAAGGTATGAAGTAAAAGAAGAATTAGACTTAAGAACATCCTTAGACAAATTAGCGAGAAAAGTAGAAGCTTTAGCCATAAGCCAAACTATAAACTCTCCAATTCATCCTAGAAAAGATGTTTGTTCTATATGTTCTAGTCCTTGCCATAATGCCCAATCATGCCCTTCCTACCAAGAAGCCTTTTCTGAGGAGGCCAATGCTCTTCATTCTTATGGGAAACCAAATGATAGCCCATTTTCGTCCACCTACAATCCAAATTGGAGAAACCATCCAAACTTTTCATGGAGACAAAATCAACCCCAAATGAATCAAGGGCACCAATACAACACACAAAACCAAGCTCATGCCCCACAAAATCAACCATATCCGCAACAAAGAAAACCTTCCTTAGAAGATACTTTACAACAATTTATGCAATCCACCCAACAAATCCTACAAAATCAATCTCAATCTATTACCAAACTCGAGACGCAAGTAGGACAACTCGCCACTGCTTTAGCTGATAGAGAGAAAGGAACATTCCCTAGTCAACCTATCCCTAATCCAAAAGGTCAATATGAGATAGGAAAGTCTAGTCATAATGGAGAAGTCAAATCAATTTCAACTCTTAGGTCTGGAAAGAAAATTGTCAAACCCGATTACATACCCGAGGTTGAAAACGAAAAAGAAAAAGAAAAAGAAAAAGAAAAGAGTCAGCCTTCTAGTTCTAATCTCAATGACCCATCAAACAAAGAAATTCCAATCCATCCTTTCATTCCAAAAGCCCCATTCCCACAAAGATTGCTTCCAATTAAAAAAGGCGGCCAATATAATGACATCTTAGAAGTTTTTAAACAAGTTAGTATCAACATCCCTTTCTTAGATGCCATTAAACAAATTCCTGCCTACTCCAAATTTTTAAAGGATCTCTGTACTGTTAAGAGAAACACTAATGTTCCTAAAAAGGCGTTTTTAACTGAACAAGCTAGTTCCATTATTCAATATAAGAGTCTTGTTAAATATAAAGATCCTAGGTGTCCAACAATTTCATGCATTATTGGTGATCATTTTATTAACAAAGCTTTACTTGATTTGGGTGCTAGTGTGAATTTATTGCCTTATTCTGTTTATAAGCAACTTGGTCTTGGTGAGCTAAAACCTACCTCTATAGCTCTTCAATTAGCCGATCGTTCTGTGAAAATTCCTAGAGGCATTATAGAGGATGTTTTGATAAAAGTTGATAAATTTTATTTTCCTGTTGACTTCATTGTTCTTGATACTCAACCTGTGGAAAATATGCATGCTCAAATTCCTATCATTTTAGGTAGACCATTCTTAGCTACATCTAATGCAATCATAAATTGTCGTAATGGTGTTTTGAAATTATCTTTTGGAAATATGACTGTTGAATTGAATGTTTTTAATGTTGCTAAATTTGTTGAGTGTGAGGAAATACATGAAGTTAACATGATAGATAGCATATGTGAAGATGATGGAAATGACTTACTTGATTTTTGTGAAAAATACTTTGGTATGAACTTGCATGTTGATGACTTTAATGATGATGTGAATGCTTTGCTAGAGCCTATACCCTTAAATGAAACCAAAGTTGAACCTTTTTCACCATTAGATCATGTTCAATCAATTTCTGAGTCTCCAAAGTTAGACCTTAAACCTTTACCAGAAAATTTAAAATATGCTTTTCTAGGAGAATCTGAAAACTTACCTGTTATCATAGCATCTGCTTTAGATAAAGAACAAGAAAATAAGTTGTTAGATGTCCTTAGAAAACATAAAGAAGCCATAGGTTGGACCATTGGAGACATTAAAGGAATTAGCCCATCCATATGTATGCATAGAATCCATCTAGAAGAGAATGCTAAAACCTCTCGGGAATGTCAAAGAAGATTAAATCCAAATATGAAAGAAGTAGTTAGAGAAGAGGTCATAAAATTGTTAAACGTAGGTATCATTTACCCTATTTCTGATAGTCAATGGGTTAGTCCAGTTCAAGTTGTGCCTAAGAAGTCTGGGATCACAGTTGTTGAAAATGAGAAAAATGAATTAATCCCTACTAGAGTACAAACGGGGTGGAGAGTGTGCATAGATTATAGAAAGTTGAATAATGTTACTAGAAAAGATCATTTTCCATTGCCTTTTATTGATCAAATGCTTGAACGATTAGCTAGCCATGCATATTATTGTTTTCTTGATGGGTATTCGGGATATAACCAAATCCCCATCGCCCCAGAAGATCAAGAAAAGACTACTTTTACATGCCCTTTTGGAACTTTTGCATATCGTCGCATGCCCTTTGGATTATGCAATGCACCTGCGACTTTTCAAAGGTGTATGATTTCGATTTTTTCTGACATGGTTGAAAGATTTCTTGAAGTATTTATGGATGATTTTTCTGTGTTTGGTTCTTCCTTTGATGAATGTTTGCATCATCTTTCACTTGTTTTAATTCGTTGGAAAGAGAAAAACCTTGTGCTTAACTGGAAAAAATGTCATTTTATGGTTAAAAAAGGAATTGTTTTAGGTCATGTAATCTCATCTGATGGAATAGAAGTTGATAAAGCTAAAGTTGATCTTATTTCAAAACTTCCCCCACCTAAAACTGTGAAAGAAATTAGATCATTCTTAGGCCATGTCAGTTTTTATAGAAGATTTATAAAAGACTTTAGCAAAATTTCTCGGCCTTTATGCCATTTACTTGGAAAAGAAAATGCTTTTGTCTTTGATAATAATTGCCATGTTGCCTTTGAAAAATTAAAAAATTTGTTGACTACTACACCCATTATTCGACCTCCTGATTGGAAAATACCTTTTGAAATAATGTGTGATGCTTATGATTATGCTATAGGTGCTGTCTTAGGACAAAGACTTGAAAAAATACCTCATGTAATTTACTATGCTAGCAAAACTTTAAATGATGCTCAATTAAATTACTCCACAACCGAAAAAGAATTGCTTGCTGTTGTTTTTGCATTAGAGAAATTTAGATCTTATCTGTTAGGGTCTAAAATTATTGTCTACTCTGATCATGCTGCATTAAAATATCTCTTATCAAAAAAAGATGCTAAGTCTCGTTTGATTCGTTGGATCCTGCTTTTACAAGAATTCGACTTAGAAATACGTGATAAAAAAGGATCTGAAAATGTTGTTGCTGATCATTTATCTAGACTAGTTGTTGAACCTATACATGATCCCACTCCTATCACTGAAACTTTTCCTGATGAACAATTGATGTATATTTCTTCATTGCCTTGGTATGCTGATATTGTTAATTATTTGGCCACTAAAGAAATACCATCTCATTGGTCTAAGCATGATAAATCTAAATTTTATTCTGAGGTGAAAAATTTTATTTGGGATGATCCTTACTTGTTTAAATACTGCCCTGATCAAATAATTAGAAGATGCATTCCAAATTGTGATCAATCTAAAATCATATCTTTTTGTCATGATCATGCATGTGGAGGACATTTTAGTGGTAAGAAAACAGCTGCTAAAGTTTTACAATGTGGTTTTTATTGGCCTACTATCTTTCATGATACATATGTTTATTGTAAAGCTTGTGAACATTGCCAAAAGTTAGGAAGTTTAACTAAAAGAAACATGATGCCTTTAAATCCTATTCTTATTATTGACATATTTGATGTTTGGGGCATTGATTTTATGGGACCATTTCCTAACTCTTTTGGTAATCTTTATATTATTGTTGGAGTCGATTATGTATCTAAATGGGTTGAAGCTATTGCATGCCACACTAATGACCACAAAGTTGTGCTTCGGTTTTTAAAAGAAAATATATTTTCCCGTTTTGGTTCACCACGTGCTATCATTAGTGATAACGATACACACTTTTGTAATAGGCCATTTGAACATTTGATGAAACAATATGACATTACACATAAAGTCTCAACACCATATCACCCACAAACTAGTGGTCAAGTTGAAGTGTCTAATAGGGAAGTTAAGCACATTTTAGAAAAAACTGTGAATCCAACTAGGAAAGATTGGTCCTTAAGACTCACTGATGCATTATGGGCGTATCGTACCGCGTACAAAACACCCATTGGCATGTCACCTTACAGACTTGTGTATGGGATGGCGTGCCACTTACCTGTTGAGTTAGAACATAGAGCCTTTTGGGCAATTAAGCAGTTAAACTTTTCTTTAGACAAGGCAGGTGAGAAACGAAAACTTCAACTCAATGAACTAGACGAAATTAGGAATGATGCATATGACTATTCAAAAAAGTATAAGGATCGCATGAAATTTTACCATGACAAAAATATTTTGAGAAAAGATTTTTCCCCAGGTCAGAAAGTCCTTTTATACAATTCTCGTTTGCATTTATTCCCGGGAAAGTTACGCTCTAGGTGGTCCGGTCCTTACATTGTTCGTATTGTTTTTCCACATGGAGCTATTGAAATTGAAAATCCTAAAAATGGTGATATATTTAAAGTTAATGGACAAAGATTAAAACCATTTTTAGAATTAAAAACTGATGAAGTGGATGAGATACTCCTTGAGGACCCTGTTTACCATGCTCTTTAATTCCTGTGTGATCTTGATAACTTGTGTTTTATTTATATTGTTGTTTTATGTGTGATTTAATTTTTGTTAGTTGTATCTTGTTCTCTCTTCGCGATGCACAATATCGAGGTACAATCATCTAAACTTTACACTCTTGTCAATTTTAATTTATATTTATATTTTGATACATTGAGGACAATGCTTAAATTAAGTTTGGGGGTATCGAGTTTTATTGTGTTTATGCTTTGCATTGTTTTTAATGTTTTGTGTTTTATTTATGTTATTTATGTTTGTTTGAAAAAAAAAATATATATTATGTTGTTGTTTTGTTAATTTTTTTTTTTAATTTGTTCATTTTCATAAAAATTCAAAAAAAATTTGTTAAAAAAAAAAAAAAAAATTTGGTGATATTTTTCATTTTCAATGATAAAAATCTTGATTGAGTTTGAGTTTAATTCTCTTAAAAATATGAATAATTCTTAAGATTTGTTTTTAATTATAAGGTCAATTTTGCTTATAACAAAAATTACATTTTTCATAACAAGAACACTCTTATTTCCTATAAGTTTAAGGGAAAAATAATTTTAATGAAAACATTTTTTCTAAAAGAAAAATTGACAATTTAATTAATTACATAAGCTTAACTGTTATTCATAACAATTTTTTAGAATTATTTTCATTGTGCAATTTTTGAGAAAATCCTTTTTATATCACCAATAAAAAAAAATGTGTGTTTTAATTTTTCTTTTGCTTGAGGACTAGCAAAACTTTAAGTTTGGGGGTGTGATAACTCTACAAAATAGAGTTATTTTACCACTTTTTATGTGCTAATTGTTGCTTAATTCTTGAGTTTTTAATTGATTTATTAAGTTTTTAAGTAATTTTGAATTTATTAGGTTTATTTTGATTTTTTATATTTTTGTGTGTTTTTATAGTTATTTTGTTGTAATATATTGTAGTTTAATTATTTAAATTATTGTAGTTTAATTTGTGGTAAAAAAATGTTATATTATTGAGCTTAAGTGTTAAATATAATTAAGTTATAATTAATATTTTCAAAAAATTAAATTGATTTATTTTATAATTGAAAATATTGTATTATGATTTATTTTATATTTATTTTGTAGGGAATTTAGGCTCTTGAAAAGCAATGAAAATGATGAAAAAAGATGGCATTTTTGTGAAGAATAGCAAAGGAAATTGGTATTTTCCCAAGCAATTTGGGCCCATAAGCACAAGGCCCAATGTCAAGCTTCACCAAGCATCTCACATGAGCTTCCTTCTCCCCAACGTGGCTGAAGCATTTCCCTCACATATGCCAATCACATATATGCCCATCACTTAGCATCATTCCAACTTCTTCAGCATCTCCACGTGACAAGCTCTTCCAAGCCCAAACGTGGGCCTTCCTCCCCATGCATGCATGAGGCCCATTTCCTTCACCAAGCTGCCTTGCACCACTTCAGCCCATTCGGCCCAGCCCCAAAGCCAGCCGAATTCACCTGCCACCAACACCTTCAGCCACCTCTTGAGCCCACCATTTTTCATTTTGTCCCCTATGACAAAAATGCCACCTTTTTACCCACTTTTCTACACATTTTTCACCCAAAATCATCATCACTCCTATAATTTACCCCTATTTACCATATTATTATTAATTTAATCAATTTACTTAATTTAAATTGATTATTTTAATAATCTCATTTTGGCTATAAATAAGGGTTTTGAAGACCATTTTAGGGTGCTTAATGTTTTGGTTACCATCTTTTTCTCTCATTTTCTCTCTACCATTCTCTCTTCCATTTGGGTTTTTCAAGAGCATTTTGCAAGTATGTATGTCTTTTATTTTGTAATTTCTACTCTAGTTATGTGCTTCTAATCTTTTTCATAAGATTATTAAGATCACGATGAAGCAACTTGTAACTAGGTAATATTTATGTTGTATGTTGATTTCCCTTGTAATACAACAAAGGTTATGGATTTTTCTTCTACATATATTTCTTTCATCTTAAATATCTTGTATTTTAGATTGTTAGAACATATTTACACTTTGTTCTTCATTAGTGCATAAACATAATATTCTTTGTGTAAGATGTGTCATTAAATTGTACACATCCATGCTTAGAACAAAAATATTATGTTTTGCCTTATAAATAATGTTCATTGATTTATTTGTTATTTCATTAGATTGATTTACACTAAGTGCTTTGAAATTATAATTTTGAAAAGTGAAGAAAAATCCTATCTTTTTATAAGAAAATTGTGCTTAAAATTATAAATATTTTTGGAAAATGATAGTTTAAATTATTTTAACTATCACTAAAACTTGGGAATCAATATACTAATAAATATTATTAAACTTACATTTTGTGGATTCTAGTATCTTAATAATCTTTTCTTTTAACACTTATTGTCAAATCATTATTGGTTTATTTTCATTATCTTAAATAGCTTGATTTTTCAATATTTTATTTCATGTTCATAATATTAAAACTCATCAATATTTGGAACTAGGTTAGAATTTATTACTTTTGACTTAAAATAGTTTTCTTTTTGATTTTAGACAACTCCCTTGGGTTCGATCTCGTGCTTACACGAAAACTATTCTATAAATACGATTCGTGCGCTTGCGAGTATAAATTTTTAAACATACCCGTTTTGGGTCTATCAGACACCAACGTTTGTTTGATGACTACTTTTCTGATGAACCGGTGTATATAGAATATCAAATTTGAAGAAGATTTAGAATGCGTAGACACGTATTCCTACGCATAGTGCAAGCTCTAGAAAATCATTCGGAGTATTTCCATATGAGATTTGATGCAATCGGTAGAAGAGGGCTTTCGCCGTTACAGAAGTGCACTGCTGCTATGCGAATGTTGGCATACGGAGTGTCTGTCGATTATGTTGATGAGTATGTTCAAATTGGTGAAACCACTGCTATTGAATGTCTAGTCAATTTCGTTCGGGGAGTGAATGATATTTTTGGGACCAAATATTTAAGACGACCCAATGCTGGGGACATAAATGGGGGAGGTACGTGGTTTTCCAGGCATGTTGGGAAGCATTGATTGTATGCACTGGTAATGGAAAAATTTCTCTGTTGAATGGAAATGCCAATTCACACGAGGTGATCACGGCAGACCAACAATCATGCTCGAAGCAGTTGCGTCACAAGATCTTTGGATATGACATGCATTTTTTGGTGTTCCAGGATCCAATAATGATCTCAACGTGTTAAATCAATCCTCATTATTCACTGATATCTTACAAGGGCAAGCTCCGAGAGTTGAGTTTACGATAAATGACACGCAATACAACAAGGGGTACTATCTAGCAGATGGTATCTATCCAGAGTGGGGTACATTTGTTAAAACTATCCCACTGCCTCAAGGAGGGAAAAGAAAATTATTTGCCTGATGCCAAGAAGCGGTACGCAAAGATGTTGAGCGAGCATTCGGAGTACTTCAATCTCGTTTTGCTATTGTACGAGGACTAGTACGTTTTTGGCAAAGAGATGTTCTCAAAGATATTATGTATGCATGCATCATATTGTACAACATTATTGTCGAGGATGAAAAAGATGCCTATGAGAGTTTGTTTGATTTTAATTATGATGACGGCTCTGCCGACACCCCAATGGTTGAAGTATTGCATGAACATATTTCTGACTTTTGGACAATGCTTTAAAAAAATGCTGAAACATTCATCGCAATTTTCAGGCGGACTTAGAGAAGCACATATGGTCAAAATGTGGAAATCATTTTAATTAGCATTTTATTTAATTATGTTAGATTGAATAATTATGATTATGTCATTTTATAAGCTCCTTTAAGTTTCATGTAATATTTAATTATATTAATATATGGATTTAAAAAATTTAGTGTGACAATATTTATAATTACAAAATAATATATTAAATAATAATGTGTGAGACCATAATTAACAATTTTTAGAATGACTCAATATTGAAATATTTTTATCAAAAAAATTGACAAAAGTGATCTGGATGAAAAAAAAATATTATGTTTTAAGATGATTTAGATATTTTAAACAATTAACAGAACAAAAGGCTAGTGGCGAGTGGCGAGTGGCGAGTGGCTAGTGGAGTATAATTTCCATAAATATATCTCGAAAATCTTTCCTAAACTTTGACTATTTATAAAAATATCTTGTTACTAATAAAGTTTGAAAATAGCAAATATATTGCTTTTCACCCGAGATTATAACAGCCTTCTCGTGCAATTTATCCAAATAATCAAAACAAAATAAAATAACTTGAGTTGCTAGGACAAAAATATTTTATGACAATAAAGTTGGAAAGACACTTAAATTAAGGTTTAGTAAACACTAAACAATTTATTAAATACCTACCTTAGGCGTGCGTTTATTATAAAACCAGAAAGGATTATCCAAAATATATCTTGATAGTCCGTCGAAAGCGTTCAACACAGATAAGTCCCCAGTTAATTAGTTCTAAGAATAATATATGTTATTGCTAATAAAGTTTCGGAAGAGTAAATAAATTACTTTTCCACTTGGGATATAGCAGCATTGACGATCAACTTCTCCTGCAATTTAACAAAAAAAAAAAAACTTATTTCCTAACAAAAGTATAGTAAGACAATACAGTAAGAAAGAAAAAGTTCAGAAAATATGGATTTGATTGGTTTAGGATTTGAGAATGAGATTACAAATCCAAAAACATTAAACATGTGATGTGAAATCCACTAAAGAAACCAAAAACAATAATAATATATAAAAAAAGTCATTTTAAATAACACATATGGCTTCTTTCTTTAAACTTGATAACACGATTATAATATTCCCTCTATTTTCTCTATCTTTTCCAAAAGAACAACTAACCAATGAGAATCTTTAAAACTACGTACACAAAATTTTAATTTTCAAATCATATATATAATCCCTACGTATTTACCTTAAGCGTTTGTTAGGAGTCCAACCATGAAGCATAAACTCAACCACCTCCTTCAAACTTGCTTTCCTATCTTCTTTAAAATTCCATAGCTCTTGAACAATGAAACGACCACTAGGGTTATACTCATTCATCTCAGTTAATGCAGTTTTAATCGCATTGTAAACACTTTCACTGAATCCCATCTTTAGTGTCTTCAACTTCTCATCCTCCTCATCAACAACTTCCTGGATTAGTATGTAAAAACAAGACATTTATATAAGATCTTCGAACAAACAAGTGGAAAATCACTTTCCATTTACTCAACCAATTATTCATAATCAACCAATCTTGCCATTCAACTTAATTGTACTGAGAAGGTAAAAAGTTTGTTAGTAAGATCTTTGTTACAAGAGCACAATCCTCAGTAAAAATTTGTAGAATTATCAACGGTTGAAATTAATATCGAATTTGAAAAGGAAATTAAGGAGTTCAATAGAAGCCAATACTCAAAAGTCAAAACCATACCACAAGTTTCCCTCCCATGTTGATAATTTTGAAAGGATGCCACTCTGGACATCCAATAAGCATGCTCAATAATGAGCACAACCGCATAGCTTTATAAGGGCCATCCTTGTATGGTTTCATTGCTTCAATGAATGGTTGAGAATCAAGTTCACCCATTCTCTTAACACCAAAAGGAGCAGGAGTTGACTCATCTTCTAATTGCTAACAGTCAAATTAAAGAAATAGGTTATAATCACCTTGATAATATGCTTATTTTTGCATTGGTAAATCTAGAAAATAAATAAACGGAAAACTCCTTCAACATGAATAAGAGTAAGGAAGGTACGTTTGATTGAGAATAATAAAAATTAGTATAATATAAGACTAAGAATGAAGTGAAATGAAGTAAAATAAAATTATGTACTGGAATAGTTCTTCTTCCATTTTTTTTTTTTTAAATATAGCCATTTATTAAGACGGCGGAAAAGTCATTGCAATATCTTAAATTGCAACTAAACAAAGGAATGAAAATGACCATTTCATTAACCTAAAATAAAAAACACAAAGCAATCAAACATATAAATATTTAATTTTCCTTCTCTTGATACGAGTTACAACAAATAACTCATTAGCAAAAGTGGTCAAAGGAGAACCCACCACAAACATATTCAAAACTCAAACATCATGATTTAGATTTATATACTGATCATGCCTATGAAATCCTTATAAATCAATCTCAAAGTTTTAATAACCAAGAGATAAACAAATTACTATCACAAATCTACATTATTAATTAAGCCATAATTAGTAGAGGGCTAAACTAATAAACAGAAACCTCAGCTAATCATTGACAGGACCACAAAGGTGTAATATTAAGAAAAAGAAGAAAACAAATTAGCTCTTACATCAATCAAGAGCTTTCTAAGTTCTGTCAACTCATCCTTGCTTTTTCGCTCACTTGCAATAAGAACTCCTATGAGCTCTTGGTCTGCGTCAGGCCCTTCGTCCTCTGTCTCACTTGATCCTTTGATCAGAGGTGTTTTCTTCTTTTTCAAAAGCAGTATTAGTAATAAGAACAATTATAATGTTTGCAATTGACAATTGTAACATAAAGCAGAGAACGTACATCATTTTATCCGATAAAAGTTGGTGATTATCTAATGAAGTTACATTGCATGATCTCACATGCAATTAGCATGTATTAAAAACTCAGCAAAATGGAATAATTAACACAAGAGAATATTACGACTGGATTAGATCGATCAAAGAGGTTAATCATTATTAGTCTAAGCTTATTACCTTCAGTTCATTTTCCAATTCTTCAATCCGCAGCTTCAATTCTTGCACTTTCTTCTTTTCTGATTATTGACAAACAAACACATCAAATGCTCCTACATATACAAATATTGGGCAGTGAAAAGCAAACAGACTCACCTCCCTTCGTGGGAGTTAATATTTAATAGTACCATATCCCATCCAATCCAAATAGATACAACAATATTGCTCATGTTGTTAATAGTTAATAGCTACCATATCTCATCCAATCCAATAGTAACAAAAATATTTTCATCTCATAGACGAAGCCACATGGTAGCAAGTGTTTAGACCTAGGGCCGGCAATTCATGTAAATGTGTCAGATTCGTGTTGACACAATTATGACACGACACGAAAACACGAACACGACATGATTATTAAACGTGTCAAAAATACGAACACGAACACGATAACACGATTATGACACGATTAATCATAACTATATGAAAAAAATCATAAAACCTATGCAAATTATTCGTGTTATCGTGTCTGACACGACACGATTATTAAACGGGTCAACACGATTATGACACGACACGATTAAAGTAAATACGAGCACGACACGATTATTAAACGTGTCAAAAACTCAAACACAAACACGATACGATTATTAAACATGTCGTGTTTACCTTAATCGTGTCGTGTCATCGTAACGTAACCCAAATTGTCACCCCTATTCAGATCTCCACTTGAATTTTTAGCTTCAATAATTTTTATATATATTAATATTTAATATAAGAAAATTACATTTAAATCTATTAAATTACAAAAAAAATCTCCAAATTTAAAAAAAAAATATTACATTTAATTAAACCTCCTAAAAAATAAAAATAAAAACCTTAGATTTAAGAAAAATTACATTTTAATCCCTTAAAACAACAAAAAAAGATCTCTAAATATAAATAAAAAATACATTTAAAACCCTATAAAATTATAAGAAAATATATATTATAAAAAATAAATAAAAAATAGCCCCGACTCACCTAAAAGTCAGGCTGCGTCCCTGTTCCTCACGTAGTTAATAGTTACATTTGATAACAAAACTAACCTTCATAATTTGCTTCATAAAGCTGAGATATTTCCTTAGAAACATAGGATCCTCCCTGCAATTCTTCCAGATTCTCACTCTCCATATTATATGTCAGAAACGGTGATCTGAAAATGTAAATGTATTTTAAAGCATATGGATATATATATAAAAAATATTATATGAGTTGAAGATTTTTATCGAGACCAGTATAAAAGATTTAATACAAATTAATAGTTTCATAAAGCCAATAAACTTACTGTTTTATTTTAGGTTTTGTTATGATCACTCACACCTCGATAATTTTTAATATTGAGATATCAAATCAAATATATATATATATAGGGGCGCTGGATATTATATATATATATAAACATACGTGTTAAACTTAAATACATATCGATCCAAATAAATATTTCAGAAAACTTAAAATCCCTGGAAACGTACTTGGCTATGAGAAGAAAGCTAGAAGCATATACCTTTATGTTTGGAAAAGAAAAGAAAATAAATAAATAACAGCTTAAACCTTTATCATAATCACAAAAATGAACTAAGAAAAACAAAAATAAAACACAAAACCCATTTCATTAATGTTGTGGTTTTCAGTTTCCACTTTCTGGACAACCAAAAACACTCAGAAAATAATTAATACTAAATCGTTAAGAGATAAAAATGTTCACTTTCTCAAAACACACTACAGTGATTACTAAGTTATAAGCCATGAAAAAAGATCGTCGTACCTAAGTTACTTAAGCTTTGATTTCTCTGTTGAGAGAGAGAGAAATGAAGGTCGCTTTATGTTCTGTGCATGATCACAACTTTTATTAGGAATGGCATTGGTTGTGTCACTATAACATTGGCTCCTGGAGAGATCAGTGAAATTACCATATTAGCCTCATGCACTGCTTTCATTTGGTTCTATTTTAGAGATTTAATTTAATGGGGAAAGGAGGCTCTGAACGTCAATACGTCATTCTAAACCAATGTAATATAAGGTACACTCTACTACACATTTACATATAATTAAAACCTCCATAAGTTGTACTTTCCACAATTTATAAGTATAAATAAACTACAAGATATAATAGCTTATAGTATTTTTTGGTGCCGCTTGACACGGTAATAATTGTATTAATGTTAAATATATTTATATATATATATTAAAAAAATTATAATAAAATTAATTATCAAGATTTATAAAATAATTTGATATATTTCTAACATTATATAGTTATATTTTTATGTTATTTTCATTTATTAATATTTATATATTGAATTTGACATTTTTTATTAATTATTATTTAATTTAAATGAGTATATTTTTAATATTTTGTTGATATAATTCTATTAAGTTATAACTTTTTCACATTAATAAAATATGTTGGTCCCAATATTATTACTATAATTTTTTTTTTACTGTATCATTATTTAGTATCGATGTCCACATTAAAATATAATATTTACTTAGATAAATATGGGTATCAATATTGATATCATGTCTAGAGTGATGGGTGCCTTATTATTTTCTTAGCATTTCTCAATATTAATAAGTCCAATATGCAAACTATTTTGTTTATTTAAAAAAAACATTTTTAGGTGATAAAATAATCACTATATATATCAAATTACTATAAAATGAAATTATGTTTATGGCATTTATATATCAAATTTTATTTACTTTCGAGGTAATTGCAGTTTTTTAATTTTATACACCTATATATTTAATCTTTAATTCGGATAAAACTACCAAATGTTACTATTTTGTTGCATTGTTACGTACCACCAAACCATTAAATCTCATTTGAGTTGACTAAGCTATCAAGTGTTAGCTTATATATTAGTCGACATTATATTTATTTTTAAAAACATATTAATTCATTTTAAAATAATAAAAAAATTAATTTTTAAAAAGACTGATTTAATTAAATAAAAAATAATTTAAATTTAAATTTAAGCTGAAACTTAAACCAAAATCAAATAAATCGAATCTTCCTCCCCAAAATCACGACAAAATCATAAATCAAATTAAAAATTAAAACTAAAATCATCAATTTGGTCATCTTCTTCAACTAATCTAAAGCATAAACAGGTCGAAAGAAAAAAAAGGCTTCTAAATTCAATAAAAACATCATATAATTCTTTTATGTTCAATAACAACATCATGAAATTCTTTTGAACTCAATCCTAGATTCAACATCTCATCCATAGACCCATTGAACAACACAACCTTCAAACAATTTATGAGAAAAAAAATCAACAATGTAACGTCCAAAATTTCCTAATGAGGCTTAGGGCATTGATTGGGGGGTTAGGATGACAAATCTTGGAATTATATGATTATGTGATATTTATGTGTATCATTATGTGATTATGTGAGTTATATTATAATATGACTTGATATGCATGTTTAGGTGTATCAAATATGCATGTGGACCCATTTCAGTTCAATTGGGTGATTGTCATAATTTGGTAATTTCGGGTATATTTTGTTAATAATATAAGTTTTATTATTATGTAAGGGTAGTTTAGTCTTTTAGCCTCTCATTATTTTGGCTATATATTTTGTTGCTCTTGTACTCTTTTTTTCATCTCTTTTGACATAATGAAAACCTAGCCTTCTTTTGATTCTCTCTAAAATCTCCTTTGTCTATTTTGCAAAATTATCATGGTATCAGAACCAGGTTCTTGAGTACTCTCGATTTGGTTGCGCTAGGATTATAATCTCGGTGATCGAGATTTAGGAATTTGGCTCTGTCTTTTGCTTTGATTTTGAGGTTTTCGCACCAATCTTGGGGATTTCTCCCTTTGTTCTATTTATTTGGATTTTGATTGTTCGTCATGGCTGGCGCAAAAGATGAGTCGCCTCAGTCCATCAATGTGCAATTGAATGGGCAGAATTATTCGTATTGGCATTATGTTATGAAATTTTTTTTGAAAGGGAAACGTATGTGGGGTTATGTTTCTGGAACTTCTACGAAACCGACGAACGATAAGGATGAGAGCTTTGTAGAACCGTTGGATCTTTGGGATGCCAACACTTCAAAAATCATCACTTGGATCAACAACTCGGTTCAACAATCAATCGGTATCCAATTGGCGAAATATGAGACGGCGAAGGAAGTTTGGGAGCACTTGGAAAGGCTGCATACACAGTCTAATTTCGCAAAGCAGTATCAGTTGGAGATCGACATTCGGGCCCTTCAACAAAATAGCATGAACGTTCAGGAATTTTATTCTACTATGTCTAATTTGTGGGATCAGCTTGCTTTGACTGAATCAGTGGAGTTACGGGCATTTGCCCCCTTACATTGCTTGGAGAGACGCACAACGTCTGGTTCAGTTTTTGATGGCTCTTCGAGATGAGTTTGAAGGTCTTCGTGGAACAATTATGCATCGCAGTCCTCTTTCGTTAGTTGATTCGGTGGTTAATAAGTTGTTAGTAGAAGAGATTCATGTAACGCCCTACTTCCTTAGAGCCGTTACTAAGTGAGTTTATAAGACAAAACAGTGTGCAATGAACTCGCTAACCGAGGTTTTGAAACAAAAGTGTGACTAATTAAAAATTAAGGCTGTAATCTTTGAAAATGCGTCGTTTCATTAAAACTTCTATTATTAAACATTTGGGATCCCAAAAATAAGGCTTGAAAACTAATTACATCTTGAAATAAGGTTATAGTTGAGCAATCATAAAATCATAGATTATTACAGCCATTTTCGAATAAACCCCCAACCAAAGCAGTCGGGCAGGCCAAACATGTACGCGTCACTTCACGCTCTCCGTACTCATGGTTGGTTGACTCAGTCTTTGCCCTACCTGCAACACGGAGCACCCGTGAGCCGAAGCCCAGCAAGAAAACTCATGCAGAACATAACATATGCCAATATATATAGTTAATCATATCAGATAGCCCACAGATAAACAAGTCAACCATTAGACTAAGCAAACACGACCAAGCCGCCCCAGAGCCTTACCGAAGCCTGGGGTATCGGTTCTCACCGCGAGGATAACTCATGTATCTCTTGGGTCCCACCCTGAATATAGCATAACACATGTATCCACCGGGCCCCGCCCTGACTATAGCATCCCATGTGCTAGGTGTTACTTTCGGCCCCACGGCCGCCCCGGCCTACGCCGTACTCGGCCCTTGCCGTTCATTTCATCATAATCACACATATAGTACATTCGAAATAAACATTCACACACATCACGGTTCATTTAAGGTTAAACATTTACACATAATACAATCCGGGGCCATGCCCGACAATCACACAGTGGGGCCATGCCCTATTATCAGGTGTTACGGTTTTCTTACCTTTCCCTTCAATAGCTTAGATCACCTGACTCCTTGAGCACGATCCCTCTCGAGCCTTAGCGCACACCTAGGCACAAACATAGGTCAAAGTCAACACCGAACCCCAAGTCTGAATACCTAGCCTCGGGACCAATCCCGAGCCCCCGGGAAGTCCTAAATCCCCAAAACAAAGTGGCGGAATCGAGCCCCGAACCCTAGGTCAAAATCCCTCATCAAAACCCAAAAATTCACCTCTGTGAACAGTGCAGCGCTACAGCGCTCTAAAGAGGGCGCTGTAGCGCTACAAGCAGAACACCCCTCCAGAAACAGGGACTAGCACTACAGCGCCCACTGACTAGCGCTGTAGCGCTAGTTGCAGCCCAGCAGAACCCGAAAATCGCATCTTGCGATTTCCTTCAACCAATTCAACCCCAAACTTGCCCAAACCTTTTCCAAACCCAAAATCAAGCTTATAAACACCTCACACTCATCCCAAGCTTCCCAAGAACTCAAAACCCAAGCACAATCAACCCAAATCTCAAAATTCACCATGAACAACCCTAACCCAGAAATTCAATCAACAACAAAGTTAAAGGCTTAGAATTCTTACCATTGATGCAAATTTCGACCTTGATTCAACCCTAGACCTCCTTAGCTTGTTCATCATCAAAGCTTGCCCAGAAATTCCCTAAAATTCCCATCAACTCAGCTCAAAACACAGCTCAAACCATCAAAACCCTTAAAACTGAAATCTATAAAACTTACCTCAAACATTGATGTGTTCTTGCTAATCCTTGCCAAATCTTCAAGTGTAACCTTAAGATCCTTGATGCTCAGCCTATCCTAGCTCTCCACTGAGCTTTGCCCCAAGAAATTTGAAGAGAAGAGGTGCTAGAACCCCAAACCGATCCTTTGGAAAACCCATCTGTTTTTCTCTCTTTTCTTTCTTTCCTTTTCCTTTCTTTTCTTTCTTTTTTCAGCCTTCACTCTTTTCTACAAAATCCACTAAGTGTATAAAGCCTCAACATAAATCTCTCAAAAGCCAATTGACCAAAATGCCCTTCCTATTAATTCTAAACCCTTTTATCCATGTAGGGCCATTTTAGTCATTTTACCCAATTCCCGCTAATCCTCAAGTGTCTCTAATATTTTCCCGTTGCTTTCCAACACCTGATAAATCACCAAATAAATATTCCCCATCATCAAAATTAAATCTCAATCTATTATCTGAATTCCTGTTCATACCCCCAGGCTCGCCCCGAGCCGGGTATAAATTCCCGTCAGGACTTTCCGCTAGCCTGCTCACTGGGATCGCCTCGAGTCACGAATCACTGATACACCCACATACCACTGTGGTCTCAACAATCATCACATATCAATGCAGTTATGCCTAACATGGCCAAAATTACAGTTATGCCCTTCTAACACAATCCGGGCCTACATGCATACTAATATACATAGTCATGCATCTCAAATAATCAAATAGTCACATAACACGCTTTAAATCATAACCATGCATTTAACTCATAAAATCACACATAAATCCCATCATGCCCTCCTGGCACACTAATCAAGGCCCTTAAGCCTTATTAGCGATTTTGGGTCGTTACAACTATCCCCTCCTCATAAAAATTTCGTCCTCGAAATTTATCCAACACATCAGTCAGTAAACCGCAACTCGGACCATAATTTCCAAGGCCCACCGCCTTTACTTTACTTTCCAATGACACTCTCACAAGAGTAACAATCTTTCCCCTCAAGATTTTGTCTAATAGCCAAGTTCTCGATATCTTCTTGCTAACACCGCAACCCTGCCGAAGCCCAGGGTCTGCCTAGATTACAATGACCAATTCATTGTCTTATCCCTGATTCCAGAGATACTCAAAGTCATCACCTCTACTGGGTGGGATCAGTTTGTAGGCCCCGCCGGCCTAACCCTTAGTACAACTTCAGAATTTTATGTTGAAATAAGAGTCAGAACTCTCCCTCCTTTCTCTGAACACCTTATAGATCCTTGTCTGTTAATACGCAGAGACGCAACTCTTTCCTTCCGGAACTTTATTTCCCTATAACTTAGCAATTTACCAGCTCTTTATTCTTTCGAATATGCAGACACTCCTGCCTTAAGGATTCCAACAACCTCTCTGGCTTTCTCTCTGAACCAATGCCAACTAGTAGTATTCATTATCCTTCGTCTCTTACCATGTCCTATGTCGTGTTACTTTAACAAGACGCCCACATTTGCCACCACGGCTAACTCACCAGGGATAACGCTTCCCTTAAAGTCTCAAGTTTTCGCATACTCAGCGCTCAATTCAGTAGATATCTGATAAACTTTCAGACTGCCATTCCACTTGCAATCCACTGATAATTCTGGGTTCCCACTCTGTTCTTTTCATTCTCTAAATCCCTTCCAACAATGTAAAATACCATAAGGCCTCAATTCAGTATCATCGACGTTCTATCTCAAAACCAGTTCCCTTGACCCAACAACATTAACTCCCTCAACTGAGTTAAAACTTTTCATGTCCAAAAAATTTACTCAAGGTCTAAAGTGGTCTATTCCCATGATACACTACCACATCACCTAACCCCTCAGGGTCCAAAGGAAAACGCTATATTCCGGCACCCGCTCGACCCTCCCGGTACGACGTACCCTAGGAGGTGGAATAATGTCCATTCAGAATTCTCATTCATAAACCAAATCTAATTGGATCCTTCATCCATTTCTGATATCCTAACTTGTACCACCTTAGCAGGGTTCTTCCCTGCTTCGACCCAAGCCGACACTTCGGATTCCATAGCTCAGTGACCCTCACCAGCTAATCAAACCTACTAACGTTACGCCAATCTCAGTCATTGCCATGACCACTCCCTTACAATCTATGGCGTCATTACCTGACCGACATGCGCCTCACAACTAGGAGTTCCGCCTCCAATTATATCTCCCTTACTAATACCCAACACTCAGGTACCTTATGCCCTGCACAACGGTCGACTTAATGTTCCAAGTGTATCCACTATGATCCATTCAGTCGCCTCCCGCAAGGTTCAATCCATCCTTGCGTCAATTAAGTCCTGGGCGTGCCCAAATCGTGGTGCACTCCCATAATTCCATATCCTTACCATAAATCAGGTCTTTTATGACAATACTCTATACTTAACCAAAACACACAAATTCCAGCATCGCCAGTTACCAATTAATTCTTACCTGTCTTCTGAATTTCTTTCTGATGTGACTCCACTCAGTCCGTCTAATCTCAAGTTTTACTGTTCTCCTCATCTCTGATGTAGTTGTCCCCGGAGATGCTATGCAATAGATGACGCGCTTACCAGTCTTGTTATGCCTTCTACTCTTCAAACGTTCTTCATTAGCTTCTTTGTGACTTCAGATCAAATCTTCTCATACCTGTCCTTTATTCTTGTAGCTCCAATCTGAGTACTCTTGACGACACCCAATCAAACATTCCGTAGAACCTTACCTGTGACTCTGTCTTCTGGGTACAACGTCTTCAGCATAATCATTTGCTCACCATTTCCGTCTGGGAGTAATCCACATGCACTGCTCCTGAGTTTGAAGGGGACTTGTCCATACCGTTCATGCATTCTCTGCCTAAAGAACTTACCTGTGCTGCTGCAGCTTGAACCATTCTAGAGTCTCTGTTACCAACCCCTCACACCTTACCTGGTGCAAACTAGACAAATTCCCGAAATGTCTTTATCCTTGGTTTCCAACTGGTAATAACCAGGTCATAGATCGCTCTTGGAGGCATCGTCCCACCTTGTATCCAACGTTGCACTTTTCATCCTAACCCGACGATGCTAACAATTCCCGCAGTATAACACACTGGGTACACCAGGCTCAAATTCCTTCGATTGCTTCAATAGGCTTTCTGTCGGCCAAAACCGTCTTCTACAACATACTCTATACCAATCCTATCTGTAGTCTAACCTCGAAATACTCCTGAGTCTTCCTTTTCATACCCACATAATTCTTCCACTGGTCAGCTCTGTCTCCTTTACGTACTCCAGATGATATCCTCTACAATCCATCTGCCAGAGTTTCAAATTTCTTCTCAATAGGTATTACGGTCCTCAGCCTCTCAAATGGCACCTTTGAGGCAACCTCTTTATGTCCATCTCCTTCTCGGAACATTCTCAACGCCGAGCCCTTCCAGTTCGTTACATGCCCAAAGCATAAGCGCGTCAGTTAAATACTCCTCCTTGAGGACTCAGCCTCGAACTTTTAATGTATCGATGCATTCCAGTTCTCCGTTTCCCGCACCATGGGAAATCCATCCTAACACCTCGAGCCATTCTACGTAGAAGTCATGCCCTCACCTGACCTCCTCTCAGGTGACATCCTCTTCCTCATGTGCATACCAATTAACCTCCTGGTTCCTGTCGCCATCTCGATAACCACCTTTTCGATCAGGCTTCTATCCAAACTCAATCTAGGTGCCCAAGCACTGTCTGGAGTCCTTTTTCCTCAAAATTGAGAATCCGACCTCGCTGCGTTCTATCAACAAAAGTACCGTCTTATCAATCAGACTTTTCCCTTTCTTAGCAATCCAGAAGCCATAATACTATCCGGGGTTCTTTCAACTTGATTAACACAAATCTATCTTTACTAACTCCATCCAAGGAAGCACCGCCCTTGCGGCTCCAGCACTCATGCTCTATACATCAATCATCAGTTCTTCGAACAACATGGCCCTCTCCGCCATCCTCATGCAGACGATAAACTCTTATCTCAGAGCAGCCCAAATACCTTAGACCATTCCAGATCTTATATCCTTAAATGGGTCGCCATCCATTTCAGGTACATCCATCAATATAACTTCCTGAAATGAATTACCCGATTCACCAAACCCATTGATTTACACTGTTGTTACCCCCAACAGTCCAAACCGAACTTATAAGTCCACCAGTCTCCACAGTTCAAACCATGTCTTAATAATCCCTTCTAACAATTCATCATCTAGGTTCTTCCCAACCCAATAAGCCAGTACCTCAGCCCGAGTACCATTTCCAGGCATCTCTCTACCTCAACATTTAATACAACCCTCTAATCAGGATCTCTCATCCTCTTAACCAAGGGTGGAATTAACTCTGCCCGTCTATTGATAAATCCCTTGTCAGTCCGAACTCTCCTCCAATACCCGAGGATAACACCCTTTAAGCCTTTCATATAATATCCCTATCTGTCCATACCTCACAGCAAACCAACACTGGTAACCTTACTGTTAAAACATCTAAATCAGCCATTTCCCCAGAGAAATCTGCTGTTCTTCTATCCCATCTCAACTAACAAACTCCGCAGCTTACTCACACACTAGTGACCCTCTGCTGCCGCTTTCAGGGATAACTGGAGCTCTCAACTCCAACTTATATCTAGAGTCCCCCTTTCAACCCAATATCAGGTCCACCACCCTTCTAGGAACCCACAACTCGAGTTCATCTGTCAAAACTGACCAACTCCTGAACTCTGAGGTTCATACTCTGAACCAAACCACCACTAGGTCCAAATATCCACAGGTATAATGCACACACAAGCATATACTAGGTCAAATCCACTATGATATACATTTAGCTACCAAATTTAACATCACTAAATATATCCAGGTCTCAACATGCTTCATACAAGCCAATAAACAGATATAACATGTGAATTTAATTCAGAAAATTACCCACTTACACTCAATATGCGAACCATTACGCCAATATTCATCCACATGCATAATAATGTTATTCAGCATGCATTAATCTCAACATGCAATAATCAAGGGCTCAGCCCAACAGCATCTCCTGCATATGTCAACTCATTTCTCATGCTCCATATAGATAAGCAGGCAAACAGGGCAATCAAACATATATTCAAGCATATTAATCATTCATACCAACCAACCCTGAGTCGAGCTTGTCACTGACAGCGAGAGTACATGTTCGGTCGATCTCCAGAACCAATAAACCTTGGCTCGCTCTGATACCAAGTTGTAACGCCCTACTTCCTTAGAGCCATTACTAAGTGAGTTTATAAGACAAAACAGTGTGCAATGAACTCGCTAACCGAGGTTTTGAAACAAAAGTGTGACTAATTAAAAATTAAGGCTGTAATCTTTGAAAATGCGTCGTTTCATTAAAACTTCTATTATTAAACATTTGGGATCCCAAAAATAAGGTTTGAAAACTAATTACATCTTGAAATAAGGTTACAGTTGAGAAATCATAAAATCATAGATTATTACAGCCAATTTCGAATAAACCCCCAACCAAAGCAGTCGGGCAGGCCAAACATGTACGCGTCGCTTCACGCTCTCCGTACTCATGGTTGGTTGACTCAGTCTTTGCCCTACCTGCAACACGGAGCACCCGTGAGCCGAAGCCCAGCAAGAAAACTCATGCAGAACATAACATATGCCAATATATATAGTTAATCATATCAGATAGCCCACAGATAAACAAGTCAACCATTAGACTAAGCAAACACGACCAAGCCGCCCCAGAGCCTTACCGAAGCCTGGGGTATCGGTTCTCACCGCGAGGATAACTCATGTATCTCTTGGGTCCCACCCTGAATATAGCATAACACATGTATCCACCGGGCCCCGCCCTGACTATAGCATCCCATGTGCTAGGTGTTACTTTCGGCCCCACGGCCGCCCCGGCCTACGCCGTACTCGGCCCTTGCCGTTCATTTCATCATAATCACACATATAGTACATTCGAAATAAACATTCACACACATCACGGTTCATTTAAGGTTAAACATTTACACATAATACAATCCGGGGCCATGCCCGACAATCACACAGTGGGGCCATGCCCTATTATCGGGTGTTACGGTTTTCTTACCTTTCCCTTCAATAGCTTAGATCACCTGACTCCTTGAGCACGATCCCTCTCGAGCCTTAGCGCACACCTAGGCACAAACATAGGTCAAAGTCAACACCGAACCCCAAGTCTGAATACCTAGCCTCGGGACCAATCCCGAGCCCCCGGGAAGTCCTAAATCCCCAAAACAAAGTGGCGGAATCGAGCCCCGAACCCTAGGTCAAAATCCCTCATCAAAACCCAAAAATTCACCTCTGTGAACAGTGCAGCGCTACAGCGCTCTAAAGAGGGCGCTGTAGCGCTACAAGCAGAACACCCCTCCAGAAACAGGGACTAGCGCTACAGCGCCCACTGACTAGCGCTGTAGCGCTAGTTGCAGCCCAGCAGAACCCGAAAATCGCATCTTGCGATTTCCTTCAACCAATTCAACCCCAAACTTGCCCAAACCTTTTCCAAACCCAAAATCAAGCTTATAAACACCTCACACTCATCCCAAGCTTCCCAAGAACTCAAAACCCAAGCACAATCAACCCAAATCTCAAAATTCACCATGAACAACCCTAACCCAGAAATTCAATCAACAACAAAGTTAAAGGCTTAGAATTCTTACCATTGATGCAAATTTCGACCTTGATTCAACCCTAGACCTCCTTAGCTTGTTCATCATCAAAGCTTGCCCAGAAATTCCCTAAAATTCCCATCAACTCAGCTCAAAACACAGCTCAAACCATCAAAACCCTTAAAACTGAAATCTATAAAACTTACCTCAAACATTGATGTGTTCTTGCTAATCCTTGCCAAATCTTCAAGTGTAACCTTAAGATCCTTGATGCTCAGCCTATCCTAGCTCTCCACTGAGCTTTGCCCCAAGAAATTTGAAGAGAAGAGGTGCTAGAACCCCAAACCGATCCTTTGGAAAACCCATCTGTTTTTCTCTCTTTTCTTTCTTTCCTTTTCCTTTCTTTTCTTTCTTTTTTCAGCCTTCACTCTTTTCTACAAAATCCACTAAGTGTATAAAGCCTCAACATAAATCTCTCAAAAGCCAATTGACCAAAATGCCCTTCCTATTAATTCTAAACCCTTTTATCCATGTAGGGCCATTTTAGTCATTTTACCCAATTCTCGCTAATCCTCAAGTGTCTCTAATATTTTCCCGTTGCTTTTCAACACCTGATAAATCACCAAATAAATATTCCCCATCATCAAAATTAAATCTCAATCTATTATCTGAATTCCTGTTCATACCCCCAGGCTCGCCCCGAGCCGGGTATAAATTCCCGTCAGGACTTTCCGCTAGCCTGCTCACTGGGATCGCCTCGAGTCACGAATCACTGATACACCCACATACCACTGTGGTCTCAACAATCATCACATATCAATGCAGTTATGCCTAACATGGCCAAAATTACAGTTATGCCCTTCTAACACAATCCGGGCCTACATGCATACTAATATACATAGTCATGCATCTCAAATAATCAAATAGTCACATAACACGCTTTAAATCATAACCATGCATTTAACTCATAAAATCACACATAAATCCCATCATGCCCTCCTGGCACACTAATCAAGGCCCTTAAGCCTTATTAGCGATTTTGGGTCGTTACAATTCACTTGAAGTCTCGTGTTGATAAAGGGGGGGGGGGGGCAGAAAAGAGGATTCTTCCTTCTCCAAATCCCTCTGTCTTTGCAGTTCCTCATCGGCCAGCCTCCAACAATCAACACAAGACTCAAGCCAAGGTTGGCTACGATGAATGCAGTTTTTGCAAGCAAAAGGGACACTGGAAGGCTCAATGTCCCAAACTGTTGAACAGGGCGCAATCACTGAATCAGTCTCCTCACTGGAAATCTGGCAACCAACCTGATCGACCTCTTCACCCTATGTCTTCGAACATGGCAGCTATTGTTCCACCTGCAGATTCTAGAAGCACTCCTAGTACCTTTATTGCTACACTCACAGAGCAGTTTCAGAAGTTCATTGCCTCGAAGCACACGCCATGTCAGCCTCCTCACACATAGGTTTGCCTTCTAGTAGTACACCAGGTATATCTTCCTCTATATGGGTCCTTGATTTTGGAGCTTCACATCATATGTCACCTAATTCCAATTCCTTCTTGTCCATTAAATCAGCACCCTCTGTATCTATCATGACCGTTGATGGCACTCCCATGCCATTAGCAGGGATTAGCTCGATTTGCACTCCAAAAATGCCATTCTCTGATGTATATCATATTCCAAATCTTACTTTGAATCTTGTCTCTGTTGGTCAATTATGTGACTCTGGTTTCTCAGTTATTTTCTCTAATTCTCATTCCAAGAAGCTGATTGGGACAAGTCGTAGGCAGGGGGGCTTTACATTTTAGATGAGCTGAGAGTTCCTGAAGTTGCAGCTTCTAGTGTCGATTTGTCTTCATTTCGTTTAAGTTCGTCTTCGTCTAGTTTTTATTTATGGCATTCTCGTCTTGGACATGTATCTGGTTCACGTTTAAAGTACTTAGCTTCCACAGGAGCATTAGGAAAGTTACAAACCCATGATATTTCAGATTGTTGTGGTTGCAAATTGGCAAAATTTTATGCTTTACCTTTTTATAAGAGTGTTTCTGTTTCTCTTGCACCTTTTGATTTGATTCACTCTGATGTGTGGGGGCCATCACCCGTTCTAATAAAAGGTGGATCATGTTACTATGTCTCTTTTATTGATGATTATACTCGTTTTTGTTGGGTCTATCTTATGAAACATCGTTCTGATTTCCTCACAATTTATCATATGTTTCGTGCTTTTGTTAAAACTCAACATAATGCTGTTATCAAATGTTTTCGATGTGATCTAGGTGGTGAATATACCTCCAATCGTTTCTCTGAATTGCTTGCTTTAGATGGTACCTTACATCAAACCTCTTGTACCGATACACCAGAGCAAAATGGGGTTGCCGAAAGAAAACACAGACACATTGTTGAAACTGCTCGTTCTCTCTTATTGTCTGCTTATGTTCCTAGTGAGTTCTGGGGGGAAGCCATTATGACTGCAGTTCATTCAATCAATAGAATTCCGTCATATGTCACTTCAGGTCTGTCTCCCTTTGAAAAAATTTATGGTCACGCTCCTGATTATTCTTCATTGAGAGTCTTTGGTTCCACATGTTTTGTTCTCCGTCCTCATGTTGAACGTAGTAAGCTTACTTCATGTTCCGCTCTTTGTGTATTTCTTGGTTATGGTGAAGGTCAAAAAGGATATCGATGTTATGATCCTGTTAGTAAAAAACTCTATGTTTCTCGTCATGTTGTGTTTCTTGAGCATATACCTTTCTACTCTATTCCATCGGACACCCCCAATCTACACAAATCTGATCTCACTCGTATTGATCCATTTGATTCTTGTACTGTTGATACTCTTAACTCTGCAGATGTCGGTTCTCAGCCTGTTGAAGTCCCTTCTGTCCCTACTACTGCCCAAGATGCTTCTGAGATTGTGGATCCTGCTTCTCCTCCTCGCTACCCTCAAAGAATTCGTAAGTCCACACAGTTACCTGATTTTGTCTACTCCACTTATTCTGATTCTTTCTCTTCTTTTTTGACTTCTATTCACCAACTCTCTGAGCCCTCTTCCTATAAACAGGCTATTCTTGACCCTCTTTGGCAGCAGGCAATGGCTGAAGAACTCTCTACGTTGTACAAGATAGGTACTTGGGATATTGTTCCTCTTCCTATGGGGAAGTGTGCTATTGGTTCCCGTTGGGTTTACAGGATCAAGACTAAGTCTGATGGGTCAGTAGAGCGGTACAGAGCTCGTTTGGTTGCTAAAGGCTTTGCTCAGGAGTATGGGATGGATTATGAGGAAACTTTCACTCCAGTTTCCAAACATACCACTATTCATACTCTCATTGCTGTTGCGTCTGCTCGACAGTGGTCCATTTCTCAAATGGATGTTAAAAACACCTTCTTGAACGGGACTCTTCAAGAAGAAGTTTACATGGTTCCTCCACCAGGTGTTCCTCATAATTCAGGAGAAGTTTGCAGATTGAAGAAGACTCTTTATGGGCTTAAATAAGCTCCCCGAGCCTGGTTTGAAATTTTTTCCATCGTGATTACTTCTCTCGGCTTCCACCCCAGTGCACATGATTCAGCTTTCTTTGTTAGATGTACTTCTTCTGGCCGCACTTTACTCTCTTTATATGTTGATGATATGATTATCACCGGTGATGATGCGAATGGGATAACAGAGTTGAAAACGCACTTGACTCGAGAATTTGAGATGAAAGATTTGGGTTCCCTATGGTACTTTTTAGGGATAGAAGTAGCTTACTCTCCTCGTGGCTATCTTCTTTCTCAATCTAAGTACATTGCTGATATTCTTGATCAGGTTCGTCTCTCTGATGCTCACACTATTGATACCCCTCTTGAGCTTAATGCCAGGTATTCTTCATCTGATGGTGTTGCCTTGTCAGATCCCTCTCTATATCGCACTCTGGTTGGTAGCTTAGTGTACCTTACTATCACCAGGCCAGACATCGCTTATGCAGTTCACATTGTCAGTCAGTTTGTTGCATCTCCCACTACCGTTCATTGGGCAGCTGTGCTTCATATTCTTCGATATCTTCGGGGAACTCAATTTCAGAGTCTGCTTTTTCCATCTACGTCAAATTTAGAGTTACGTGCCTACTCAGATGCAGATTGGGGTGGTGATTGTACTGATCGCAAATCTACCACTAGTTTTTGTATATTTTTGGGAGATTCTCTTATTTCTTGGAAGAGTAAAAAACAGACAGTTGTCTCTCGATTGTCTACAGAAGCAGAATATCGTGCCATGGCCTCCACTACTGCTGAAATTGTTTGGTTGCGTTGGTTACTTGCTGATATGGGTGTTATTCTCTTAGATCCCACTCCGATGCATTGTGACAATGTTAGTGCTATTCAGATTACTCGCAACTCCGTTTTTCATGAGCGCACGAAACATATTGAGATAGATTGTCATCTTACTCGTCACCACTATCAGAATGGGACCATCACTTTACAATTTGTCACTTCCGCTATGCAGATTGCCGACTTGTTTACGAAGGCTCATACTATTTCTCATTTTCGTTTCTTAGTTAGCAAACTCTCGATGCTTCCTGCAAATGCATCGTGAGTTTGAGGGGGGATGTTAATAATATAAGTTTTATTATTATGTAAGGGTAGTTTAGTCTTTTAGCCTCTCATTATTTTGGCTATATATTTTGTTGCTCTTGTACTCTTTTTTTCATCTCTTTTGACATAATGAAAACCTAGCATCCTTTTGATTCTCTCTAAAATCTCCTTTGTCTATTTTGCAAAATTATCATATTTGGCATATATGTGGTATATGTGTGGTGCTTTATTATTATTTGGTTATGCTAGGGTTACTCAACACGAGACGATCCTAGGAAGAAAGCTAGTGGGAAAGTCACCACGAGATCCATACTTGGCTTGGAGTGAGTCAAGGGGTATTTAGCACATTATCAAGATATTGGGTAATGTGAATAAATATTTGATGATAAATTGGGAGTTAGTGAGATCAGGGGGAATTTATGGGAATTTTGACTATTTTACCCCGGGGGCGTTTTTGAGACCACGAGCATTAGGATCTGCTTGAGGTTACTTAAGCTCGAAGTAACCTGTTAGAAACATAAAAAGAACGTTCAGTACGTTCTCTCTCTCTCTCGTTCCATTTTTGACACTATTAGCATTTTCGAAGGAAACTTGGGTTTTAGGACTCGGATTCAAGCGAGGATCGAGGCATAGCAATTCTAGGGAAGATTAGAAGCTTATTAGTCGGAGAATTTAGCGAGAAATGACATAATTAGAGGTAATTTAAGCTTTGAATTCCTAAGTTTATTCTTTGTTCCTGGTGTTCTTGAGTTTTACAAACTCAAGACTTGGATTATGAGTTCCTATAACGATTTTGGGTATTTGTTGTTGTTTTAATATTACTAAGCTATTGGGTGAACTGTTTGGGGGATTAAAATGTTGATTTGGGGGGCTAGGGACCCATTGGGTTTGGATTTGGAGCTTTTAGAAACCCAGATTTCTGGTTTGAGCGCTGTAGCGCTAGGTTTTCTGTTTGGGGGAGGAAGTTCTGCCTGTAGCGCTGTAGTGCCAATTATGTAGCGCTACTCAGTCTTCAAAACTTGGTTTTTTGGGGTTTTGGCCCGAGGGCTCGGGGGATGATTTCGCCCCCTTGTTTGGTGGGATTGGAGGTCCCGAGAGCGCGAGATTGAGTTTTGGAACTTGAACTCATTGAAACACCGTTTATGGTTGTGACTAGGTTATCACTAGGGGCTTGGAAACAGGATCGTGATTGTGGCTCATTTATTGGTAACATGTGCTTGGACCAAAGGTAAGAGAACTGGACCCAGTATGTGATGCATGAGATGCATATGATACATGTGGTTATGGCATGGCATGAATGTTGAATATGGAATTGATCAGAGCGTGAGTCTCTATAATTGTACATGATTATGATTATGCTTGTGATTATCGATTAAGCATGATGAATGCCTTATATCTGGATGTTTGAAGGTGCATGGTTATAATTATGTTGGTAATTGTTGATGAGGCATGTTGAGTGCTATATATATGGACATTGATTGCATAGTAAATGCATAGCAACTTTGCTTATCCGTGTATGGTACTGACTTATTAATCAGAGAACGACAATGGTGTCAGTATTGATTGTGAAGCTGTGACTTATTAGTCATGTTCGGCAATGATATTGGGCACTAGTAGTATGGAATTGGCTTATGAGTCAAGAACGGTATTAGCGTTTTTAACGCAAGCCGAAAAGATTAGAATTAATCAACATAAGCATTATCAACATAAGTATGAAATGCTTGACTGACCCTAAGTTCGATGAAAACAAAAGCGTTTGTCTAGTCTAAAGGCTAGTTACATAGAGCCAGTGCTATAAGCTTAGGTGACTGATATGTCACATGGCTAGGAAGGCGTGGAACCTCAGAGATAGACTTATCAGTCGTCTACTCAGAGATAGTGTAACGACCCAAAATCACTAATAAGGCTTAAGGGCCTTGATTAGCGTGTCGGGAGGGCATAATTGGTTTATGTGTGACTTAAATGATTAAATGCATGATTATGTGGTAAGCATGGTTATATGATTATGTGATAAGCATGGTTATATGATTATATAGATATGTGAAATGCATGATTATGAGTATTAATATGCATGTGGGCCCCGTTTTGCTTATAGGGGTATATTTGTAATTTTGGACGTTGAGGGCATAAATGTGATTATATGCAATGAATAGATGAGACCACATTATTATGTGGATATATTTGCAGTATATGGCTTGAGACAGTCCTAGTGAGCGATTTGGCGAAATAGTCACGACGGGGATTTATACCCTGCTCGTGGGAGCCTGGGGGTATTTTCGGGAATTTAGGAAATGTATTGGAAATTACTATACATTGGGTAAATAATTGGTGATTAATGGGATGATGGGATTTAAGTGGTAAATATTAGGAACACTCAAGGAATTAGTAAGTATTGGGAACAAATGACTATTATACCCCTAGATTAAGTTATATGTTAGTTTTATTTTGGTAGGGTAAAAAGGTCATTTCCTAAGACTAAGGGTATACTCAACCTTTTTGTTAGAAACAAAATAGAAGCTTATAGAGTGATCTAAGGAAGGAAAGAAGGAAAAAAGTTTCAGCTCACTTGTCTCTCCTCCCACGCATCTTTCTCTCTCTCTCTTGCTTTCATTTGGATATTGAATCTTAGCTTCAAGGTGGGAGCATATTCTAAGCTTGGACTGGGGAAACTTTGAGGGAATTGAAGGAGAATTCAGTTGGGACTTGGAGGAAATTGAGCTGGGAGATTGAGCTGTAAATTGAGGTAAGAATTTGGCTTTAATTTATGTG
Organism: Humulus lupulus; assembly: GCF_963169125.1. Lineage (NCBI taxonomy): Eukaryota > Viridiplantae > Streptophyta > Magnoliopsida > Rosales > Cannabaceae > Humulus > Humulus lupulus. The sequence continues at coordinate 179,675,216 of NC_084800.1, read as the reverse complement.
TTATGTTGCTGAGTAGTTTAGGTTGATTTTGAGTATAGATTTAGTGATGAATTTGGCTGATGGTTTGAGTAGGAAATTTCAGTGGTTATTACTAGGATTCTTGTGGCTGAATTGATGTGCTGATTTCTGTTAATATTACTGGGAATTATAGAATGAAAATATGTGATTAAGGGTCTAAATTCATGGTTGGTTTAGTGGTAAATTGAGGGGAAAATTCTGGGTATGTTTGAATGTTCTTGGCTGGAGAAGGAGGAAAAAACCCAAGTTTTCTCTAGGTTCGTAGGACGCGTCGCGACCCAGCCTAGGGGCGGCGCGCCACGTGTGGCCCTTCTAGCCTAGGTTGCTCTCTGACTTAGGGCAAGTCGCGACCCGCCTGGGAGTTTTGAGCCTAGAAGTGTTCTAAGTATTGTTAGGGCTCGGGGGTTCGAACCTAGGGGCTCGGGACCATTTCTACTACCCGGTATAGTAGAAATTGAGGTCTCGAAGGCTAGTTTTGTCCTCTAGGTATTTTATTTCTGATTGGAAGTTGATTGATATCAGTGGCCTTTGTGACTAGGTTTATCGCCAAGGCTTGAAGCTAAGGACCGTGCTCAGAATCTGTTCGCTTTCTCTTCTCAGAATCAAAGGTAAGAAAACTACACCCGTTTGTGTGGCTATGTTGGGACTAAGGGTTCCCTCTACTTCTATGAAGTGTTGTATGATTGTATTATTCCATGTGAGCATGAAATAAACGACCTAAGAATGCCAGAATTGATGTTTGTGCACATAACGCAGCTCGGCCATTGGTAGCTGAGGTTAATTATATAATCACTGAGCTCGGACTAAGTGAGTCGGAGTTAGTGGGATAAACAGATGGTGCAACTACAGGAGCCAACCCTGGATATTGTATGATATGTTTACTGTGGTTAATCTGATGATAATGGCATGTTAATTACCTAGATGATAGATTGTTGGTTTGTTGATTGATATCACTAATTATGTAATGATGTGGTCTGCTGAGCATCTTATTAATGTTATGTGAATTATTTGATTACCGTTATTGGTTATGCTCTGTATTATGGTTTTCTTGTTGAGCCTTGGCTCATGGGTGCTACGTGGTGTAGGTAAAGGCAAGGGCAAGCTGGACCAACCCTAATTTGGAGAGCTCTAGGGGTAAAATGTATATAGTCGGCTGCTCGGTTGCCACGACCGAGGGATGGCACAGGGACAGGAGACCCTAAACTGCCTATTTTTCCATTAGAGTGGCTTGTGGTTGTACATAACCTCTGAAAATTTTGTAAACTGTTATTTAATCCTGTTTTTGGGATCCCGTGTATTAAATGCTTATTTAAATGAAATTTATATTTTATGACCGAAATCTTTTCACCCTAGTTCGATTATGGTTTTAGTGTTACATTTTAACTGAGTGACTTGATTAGCAAGTCTTGCACCTTTATAAACACACAGTGTAACGGTCTTGGTTATCCTGGGCGCTACAACTTGGTATCAAAGAGGTCTAGGTTTAAGGGTTCTTGAAGACTGACTGTACATTTGCCGCTAAAGATAATCTCAACTTAGGGTTTGGTAATTGTGTATTCATGTTTATATGCTTAAGTGTTTGGAAAGAACTATGATTGTTGTTATCTGTTTGATTAATAGGGAGCATGCGATACTGCTAGGGTCTGGCCCTTGACTATTGTGTGATGATATTAAGGCATGCGTGTTAGGATTATTGTTGCATGTGGATGAATATTTGGATGAACTGTTATATCTTTATTGGTTGTGAATGGTTGTGCTCCAATGGTGATGCATGGAAAGATTGTTACCCTGTCATCATAGTCTGATCAGCGAGTCGTTGATTGCAGATTAACTTGGATAGCTATGCGTCCAAGGCGATCTATACGACTAACTGGCACTGGGTCTGAGGCTAGGGATGATGACTAGGGCTAGAACCCTCCGCTAGTCCCTGAGAACTAGCAACGGATTATGGCAGACATGCAAGCCCCACTTCAGAGCCAGGAAGAGCATATCCATCTTTAGAGACAGCAGGCTCTGTCAGGGAGTGCTGCATCTATTGTGCCACCTGCAGTGGCACCAGTTTTTCAATCATTGGAAGTTGGGAATAGGTGGGAGCCGTTGTATGAGCGGTTTAGGAGGCAGCATCCTCCAACTTTTGAAGGGGGACCAGATCCATTAAAGGCCGAATAGTGGATGAGTATGATTATCGCTATCTTGGACTTCATGAGGGTATAGGGTCATGACAGGGTAGCCTGTGCCACCTATATGCTGAGACAGGATGCCCACATTTGGTGGGAAGTGGCATCACAGACTAGAGATGTTACTACTCTGGGTTGGGATAGATTCAAGGATTTGTTCAGTTAGAAGTATTAAAACGTTGTCGTAGGGCAGTGATGGTGAATGAGTTTGTGGGGTTAATTCAGGGCAACATGGCAGTTACAAAATACGCCCTGAAGTTTGATAGACTTGCGAAGTTCGCACCAAATCTTGTGCCTACTGATGCAGCTAGGCAAAATAGATTTATCAGAGGGCTTAATGCTATGATGGCCCAAGATGTGAGAATTACAACAGTACCTCGGGGGACGACTTATGCCTAGGCTGTTGAGAAGGCTCTTACTGTTGAGGAAGCGGAGAACAAGATTTGGAGGGAGAATGCAGCGAGACGGAAGGTCCGTAGGGCGGTGCCTCCATATTCTGGGTCTGGTAGGGGCGGAGGCCATAGTGATCTGAAGAGGAAGACCCTTGACACTTCGACTGCTGCTGGTCCTGATAGGAGGGGTCGGGGTGTTCAGGGTGGCGGTGAGGGAGATGGTGACACATGGA